>NC_051096.1:4582000-5960500 GCF_901709675.1 Syngnathus acus
AAGGCCCGGGGGCCAGATAAGGCCCGCCACATCATTTTATGTGGCCCGCAAAAACAAATTGTGCATCAAATTTGTGTCATTACTAGAATTGCAAATTGTCTTCACTTTTAATATCTTTTTTTTTTTTTAATATTTGACCAGTTTTTACTCGTCTGATTTGAAAACGAGTTATTTGTCAGTTTGTTTTGCTTTTACTGTATATAATATGAGGTGCTCATACATTTATTTGGGTTGACAGTCATAATGGCCCTCCGAAAGAACCTATGACTACAATGCGGCCCGTGGAAAAAAAGGAGTTTGACACCCCTGCTCGAAGAATTCTGGGATGTGATATAATCGGTGGCTGAAACAGCTCCACACAAAACGCTGATTGCACTTTGTTTACTTACCATGTCTGATAGGAGCTGGGCCGGGCCTCGGTACAATCCAATAGTGGACAGTTAGTGTGAGGTTAAATGGTGTCCGGGAACGGACAGGAGAGGGAGGGGTGGTGTTGCCCCTTCAGGCTCTTGGTTGGGATAAACAAAGTAACTCAATTGGTAGATAAACTGTGGACTGGCACTTAATGATTTGAAAACATGGCTGTGAAATATCGAAGACTTTAGAGCATGTTTACATTTTTGCAGAAAGCGTTTCTATAAAAGTAAACACAGCTTCATATGTCGGATGCAAGCTGGAAGGCTCCGATGGCCTTGCTTCCTGTCACTTTGGTGGAATAAAAATAACCCTCGGTCCGATGTCAAATAAAATATTGTGACTATTACGGTGATATGTAAACACCATTGTTGTTCATTTGGCTTTTTGGTGACACAGATGCCAACACAAGTGTGGAGTCATGCACCGCTGTAAATAGCCTCAGTGCTTCACAACAAGCACAGATGGAGACTATTAGGCGCATGAAAAGATCGGACAAGTCCACCTACACTCAGACTTTGGAGTCATTCCGACACCATGGCACACTGTGTACTGCACGCGGCGAGCTCATTGTCGAGCATTGTGCTCCAACCGCCCGTGAGTCATCGTGGTAGGTGTTGTCGTACGCCTGAAAGCCTCCAAACAAGTTCTGAGAACACGGAGGCTTGGATCAAAATTTCTAAAAGGCTGTCATGGCACTGTTGAGGCAGTTTTGTGCAGAACGGAACAGCCAAAGCGTCGTTGTGTAAGCTGAAAGAGCCTAAAAATAGAGTGCGGGGCCTATTGAACAATCTTATCATGCAGCTAACACAAAATGGTTCTTCAAGTAGGGATGTTTTTTTTTTTTTTCTTTCCCATGGAGCTGAAAGAGAGAGCCGAGCTGCTCGGGCAGTTGCAGACGGCGACCTACATGCAGCCCGCAGTGCTAAAATTAAAATGCGTCAGCGTTGCTGTGACACAACCTAAATTACATCATCTCCACGGACAGTTGTCATCATTTGAACACTCTGCTTCCGCTGAGCTGAGGCTAGCACAGAAGAACGGAAGTCATTCGAAATGTAGTGTGAATGGGGGGGGAAAACAAGCAAGGTGCAAATGCCACAATTCTTCCAGGTCACAGTTCCTACAGCGCCGCAACTTCTCACTAATCATGGCTAACATCTGTTGAGTAAATTGACACCTTTTTTTTAACACTCACACTTCCCAGATGCGTCACAAAGTTTCATGATAGCCTGATATTTCTCGTTTTGTGGGTTCAAATGGATCTGATTTCAGTTCCTGTGGCGGAGCTAGAGGGGGGGCTGCAAGGGCATTGCCCTCCCTAAAATATGCTTGAGCTAGACCAGTTACATAACTTTTGGGTATTTCCTGATTCTTTTCTGGGAATTCCACATTCCCACCCATCTTTCAAAAAGAATAATCTTCATCATTTTTTTCTGAATAATTATTTGGGTTTATAAAAATATTTTTTATTTGTTTGTTTGTTTATTTCGAACATTAAAGAAATACAAGAAAAAAAGTAAAAACATACAGAAATTGATAACTTTTGGTCGAACAAAATGGATCGTTTATTATATGAACCATGACTGGCATTTTCTGTATTTGCATAGCCAATGTGTGTTTTATGAGCATCTTGTGATACTTTACAAACATCACTTATAATTTGTAGTTTGTCAAATAGACTTGTGCAGTATATGAATCCACGTTTGTGTCTTTTACAGAACTACACAGCTTTGCAGGAGGCCCATTCTCATGCTGAGACACAAGCGGAGTGCACCAAAGCGGGTCGGAAGACGAGCAAGATAAAGTACGTTTGACTTTCTAATTACAAACATCAAATCCCTTTATAAAGTTGTGGAAAATTACATTTGGCCATCAGCCCAGTAACTTGTTCCAGCTATATGAATTATTTCTGAACGACCTTGTGAAGGATTCAGCGCAGGCCAGCGGGGTCCGCTCGTTCAAGGCAGTTTGTGAAGTTTTTAATTTGTATTTGAGCCCGGGGGGCCAAAAGCTGACAAAGTCGGGTCAGTTTAGTTAAAACAGTTGCGGGGTCAGGGGCGAGGATGTGTTTGGATTTGTAAAGCGGATGAAAATGCTGCTGTTTGGCAACTATCAAACCAAAGAGGCTGTTTTGAATTTTTTTTTTGGGGGGGGGGCTGCTGCTGCCTGAGTTCAAATATGGACTTTTGAAGCCTGTACGAAGAGCCCGTGGCTATAACTGACTGCCATAAGATGAAACTACTCATGATGACTCGCATGCAATTGCTCTTATTTTTGCTCATCCTTTTGTTTTCCCAAACTGGCTTATTAAGCCTGCTGTCGTGTACACCTCACTGACCTCCGCACGTAAACTTCGCTCATGACCGACTTTGTGAGCCTCCAAACTGCCCAAAGCGGCACACAAGACTTCTAATTGGACATATTTGGTAAATCCACATGAAAAGTATTTGCCAACTTTATGCAAGTTTTTGGTCATGGCCTCCAATGATCGCACATATACACAAAAAAACTATTCACAACTATAGACAACTTATATGATTTTTTTTTTCAAATGCAGAAAACCACTAAAGCCAACATGCACAGTCCCAAACTACGATTTGAACCCGGAATAATCTCAACTATGAGGCAAACATGGTAAGTGCTATTTTTTTTTGTCACCATTTATTTATCACAGGGAATCATTTCCACAAAACCTGATTTCGGGACTCCTTGCAGTTATCACGTTGTGTACGTGCATGTGAGCTGTGTTGTTGTGACATGCCTTGCCGTCCCTTCTGTGGAAAAAAAAAAAAAAAAAGATAGTTGCTGCTGTATCCAGACAGCATAACTAATGAGTCAGGCGCACACACAACACAACACATACACACAGCATGGATACATGGGGGAGCCAGTGAGTAGGATATGATGTCACCTCCATAACCATAATTACCCGTCATAAATCATGTGGTGTGACACTCTGTCACCGAGTGAATGTGTGTCCTATGTGCCAGCCAGGGATGGCTGCACTTTACTGCTGAGTGCCACCGCACTCGCCCTCAGTGTGTGTGTGTGTGTGTGTGTGTGTGTGTGTGTGTGTGTGTGTGTGTGTGTGTGTGTGTGTGTGTGTGTGTGTGTGTGTGTGTGCGAATGTTGACATTCTTCTTCACCCATCACAGCTTCCCGGATGATACAGGAGTGTTTGTTTATGCTTGCTTTGCTATTCGTTTAGCAGCAGCGACTGTCAACGTTGCTGCTCTGACACGACGGCTTTCATCTGTTAGCGCTCATTGTAATTAAAGGCGGTCAGTGGCAAGATCACCACTAGGGGGCAGCGTGATTGGCGGATTTGACCTATTAGTTGTTAATTAAGGACAGGGGCGGAGATGTTGTCATATTGATTGAAGTGAGTTGAGGAGTTTCATTTTGAATACATTATCGGCGCCATCTTGTGGCATCTTTAAGCAATTACATAAGGCTAGTCCCGCTCTCACTGCCACAATACGTCACGCTCGACTGCTTACATATTGTTGTAAATTCCCCTGCCGCTGCCAGGTGGATAACTTCAGTGATGGGAAACTGAACCCTCCCTCTGCGACTCTGTCACGCTACGCTTCCCCTCGGGGAGCAAAGTCGACACATTCTCAAACTATAACGACGTTTTAGTATTTGAAGTAATGCTCTTGTCTTGCAATAATTCTGAATCTACCTTCCTTCATGGAGATGTTAATTTCCTGAGAGGCTGCTCACCTCAACCGAGAGAGTAAAAATGTACTATTATTACTCGCTATGAGCCCTCTGGCTACTTGTTTAATCACACTGTCTCATTTTCTCTCTCATTTGCATGTTGTTTAATGGGTTGTATGCGCGAATGTGGAGTTGTTTAAAAGAAGAAGCAATGACTGCAGCAGTGCATCACTACCAACACGGTCATGCATATTTATGTGAAATGGCCAAAATGTCATTTGAGGATACATTCTATTTATAACAAGACTCAAAACTTTTAATTACTGCGTAGAATAAAAGGAAATTAATAGAATTGCATGAATGTCAGTTGATTTAAAAACCTTGAAAAAAAATGGATCCAGATGATTACCGTATTTTCCGCACTATAAGGCGCACCGGATTATAAGGCGCACCTTCAATGAATGGCCCATTTTAAAACTTTGTCCATATATAAGGCGCGCCGGATTATAAGGCGCATAGAATAAGTAACTCAACCTTGCTCAAACGTTAATGCAATCACAATATAGTAACACTCGAAATAGTGAAAACAATAACAATATATCAATAACTCAACGTTGCTCAAACGTTAATATCACACAACACACAAAATAAACACCTAAAGCTTACTTGAATAAGTTAGTCCTTATCCACGAATCCACATTGGTCCATATATTAGGCGCAATTTTGAGAAAATTGGAGGTTTTTAGGTGCGCCTTATAGTGCGGAAAATACGGTAGATAACGCAAGTGTACCTAATCCTGTGCCCGCTTATTTCCAGATTGTAAATACGTGACTGAATGTGTGCGTCCTTTCCGTGGTGTGGTGTCCTTGCTTTATACAACAACAACAGGGAATTTTCATTCCCTGTGGATAGACACACACATGTAGCACGCACACGCGTAAGTAAATCTGCTGACGGTGCTGAACGGCGCCGCTTCGCTGTCACAAAAGCCCTTGAAGTGTGGAAGTAGCTCTCGCAGGCCTTCTGCTGTTTAAGTCAGACCCTCCCCTCACCCACCTCTCTGTTCTCCCACTAATTTGCCGCATTTACTTCAAGTTTACATCACTGATGGTTCTCCTGCAGCTTTTTCTTTTTTTTTAACACAAAATCAGCCCCAACTGTTTCTACATCCAAGTGACAAATTGCTCACTTCTGCAGAACCTCCCTCCTCCATCTCTGCCTATCTGCCTTCACCTGTCTCTCAGCCGCATCTTTCGAGTCGCTCACACACACACACAGATTGGCTGAGCTATATTCATCTGCTCCCGCTGGTGCCGCCGCTTGTATAATCTTTTTCTTATATAAGTGAACCAGAGGCCATCGAGGTCATTACGGCACCTACAGTGGAAGTCAAGCGAAGTTGCTGTTTGTGTGTCACGGCATGTCTAGACACGGCTTGAGACGTTCTTTGTTGAGGTTTTTTTTTTTTTTTTTTCCCTCTTATGTTCTATTTAAAATGCTGTTTGCAAGATAAGTCGGGAACATTAAGGCGAGGAAGATGCTTAGATAGATACTGGAAGGTGAAGAGTGAGCTGACACACTTGAAGTTTTTCTGTTGTTTTCTAAAGATGATGTCAAGTCTTCTCAAGAAATGAGAATAAAGTGACTTCTGATGACTCAGCTGTCACAACTCTTGGAAATAGAAGACAAGAGGTTAAGAGGAGTGAAATTTAAGCCCGCCCCTTTTCTAAACTTCCATAGGCTGGCTTGGAACAATATGTTTTCCAGATGCGGAGCACATGCGTGCATGCACGAGGTGCAAAAACCGTGTTCGCAAAAAAAAAAAGTGTGCGAAGATGAGGAGAGGGTGCACAGAGCACATGTGTAAAAGTCATTTCTCTCGAAGGTACACGGGAGGAAGAAGGGAATAAAGATAAATGTCCTGTGACATTGGGAAAGTGGGCCAAAGCCGGGCGTGTTTAAACTGATCCACATGTGCTGCGGGGGAGGGACTTCATCATCTTATAGTCGCATGCATTGTATCGCCGTGCAGTATTAATGAGTTGTTTTCTCAAACATGTTGAAAAATATATTTTTTTGCGCTAGCCTGATTAAAAACAAACATGGATAGGTGCATGAATCATAAACAGGCGGGACAGCTTTAATAAATGAAACTCCTTTATTATTATATTTTTTTTTTTTTTACTACATGGTGACATTGTATTATGAGGATTCATGAAAACTTGTTGACTGCGGCCACAAGTCCGAATTTGGCTCACGGACTCTAATTTGCATTCGGCTGCTGTCATTTCGTACCATGCATGGTAATAACATTTACTCCTCGATGCATATATGTTTACGAATGAGATGTGCAGCAATCGCTTAAACATGTTGCATGAATAAAAACAAAAATATTTTTCCACCGCAGGAGGTCATAGAAAAAAAAAATCCATTCCAAGCAGCCAGTCATCGTAAAAACCTTTAATAACCGTGTAACACTTTAAAATTCAATAACTTTAGCACGTTAGCATTTTATCATAACGATGCTAGTAAAATGTAACTCAATTCAATTCATAGTCTTAAACCATCAGGCCTAAACCAACCAGTCGACTACATCGTATGGATGTTTTAAGTTCATTTTTACACCATGAGTCACAGGTGTCAAACTCAAGGCCCGGGGGCCAGATACGGCCCGCCACATCATTTTATGTGGCTGGCGAAGACAAATTGTACAGCAAATTCGTGGGTCATTAATAGAATTGCAAATTGTCTTCACTTTTAATAATATCAGATTTTTTAAAATATTTGATCAGATCGTCTGATTTGAAAACGAGTTCTTTGTCAGTTTGTTTTGTAGCTTTTACTGTATATAATATGAGGTGCTCATACATTTATTTGGGTGGACAGTCATAATGGTCCTTTCCGAAAGAAGCTATGACTACAATGCGGCCCGCGAAAAAAACGAGTTTGACACCCCTGCCATAAGTGATGCTCACCTTTTTGATAAAGCCCTAAAAAAAACTTCTACTGTGCTTCATTAGGACTCATTAAGTATGCTGAGCTTGTACGCTCGCGTCATTAAGTACCGTACCCATCTGTAAAATACATCATGTGATCTGGCGCGACCCCGAAACCTTCTGCTTTCTTTTCTTCGCTCCCCTGTTCCTGTTCTTAAACTACCCCTTTTTTTTTTTTTGATGACTCAATGAGATTGCTGTGGCATGGTGTAGCGGCTGGTGTAGCGCTTGAGCGCTAATGAAATGTGAGGTGGGCGGACGCTGGCGTCGCCGTGCGTGTGTGACACTTTAATGCAAAGCAGCAATACTTCCAGCGTGCAGGAGGGGAAATGTGATTTTTGGCAGGCTAAGATGTGGTTTGCTGTCTTCCTCTCTGGCGCGGCAGCTGGGAGGGTCATTTGTGAAAGTCTGTGCTTATTATTTTTAATTCCATACAAGGCTTGATTATGTGATGTTTTCGATACTTAAATACGCTATTGGTAAGCCAGATGCATCCTGTTTTATTCCCAAAACAAACACATCAAGATCTTACCAGTGGCAGCCGCCATTAGCGAAAGGCAGAGGGGTGAAACTTTAACTCGCTACTTGATTAATGGTTCGAAGTTCACTTTTGGATTCAATGCATGCCACCTACATCTTCATTATTTTCCTTACCGAATGGCTGTCTGTGTTTTGTCTTGAGCATTTCCACACAACTCTCAGCTCCTAAAAAGCTCTAAATGGAGATTCGGCCTTGGATGCAAACCTAAGTCTCACGAAACAATAACAGCAGAAAAATAGTTATGCATAATATCCCCAACCGGTATGATACATAACGCAAAAGGTAGAAATATTACCGAGAATCGGTGCTAAACAAATTGCAGTTTTATTTCCACTTCTTGTTAGCAACAAATCCCAGCATAGTCTTTTTGTGTGTTCCAGGAAACCGAGGGCATTTTCTATTCCGCACCCTTGCCGTACAGAAAATAGACTCGCCTTAAGACCAGATAAAAGCGGGTCTAAGTTGTGGCGCAGGTGGTGTAATTTGATATAGTTGGACTATTCCTTTTTGCTAAGGGCACCTTCTGTTTTGGTACGGGAGATATAACGTGTCATGCACAGGTGAGACCACCCTCCATGAAAGCATGTTAGCAATCATTGGTTGAAAAGCCCGCTTGGCTCACAGCCTCACATACACACACGGTATTTACACTCGGGTTCATGCACAAATGCGAGCACACACGCGGGAGAAAGACCCTCTTGTTCTCACGTCACTGCGAGGCCGCCCTAGATTGAGATGACACGGCAAGTTTTCGAATGTCAACGTGGGCTTCTCCTACTATTACACACAAACCTCGAATGCCAACAGCTGGCCGCTTGAGCCGACCACACGCGCGTACATACCCGCCGCCTCGGAACTGAATCACAATCGTGACGTCTGATCCCTATCGCACGCACACATAGCGAGAACATATGGAACTGCGTTGGTGGCCGTGTGTGAGATCAATGGCAGCCAGCCCTTGGAGACATGCCATTCAGCTTCTCAGACGGATGGACGGAACCAGACAGACTAGTAGAGGGCAAGAGCGACAGAGTTTCTGCTTTCACTGGAACGGCAAAGGGAAAGTGGCGAAATACCTTCTTGTCACACCATGGCTTGACTTATTTATTTTCTCCCGTGTCATGCAAGGCGCCCCCTTCACATGGCGTTTTTATTCCAGGGCCATTTCCACTGTGGGAAACGAGAAAATGGGCCCAAGCCGTGCATTTTCCCCTCCTTTTCTGTTTGTTCCTGTCCTCCGTGGCTCCCACTGTCTGCTTCCTCTCTCCCTCCTTTTTTGAAATCCTGGGGAAAGTCCCGCTATCTTTCTCGCTCTCAATGTGGAACGCACAATGTGGGAATTTTACGTTGTGTAAGTGCATGCGTGTGTTTCCAATCACATTTCTATCAGTGAAAAGTTATGAGGGCATGAAGTGTGCTTTTTTTCACGAGTTTTTTGCATGTAGTTTTCGAAGTATTTGGAATTCTCCGTGCACGGGAAAAAGAACGATTTGTTAAACGAATCGGTGCTGAAATCCTGCGCTAATTGGCGCGTGTGAACAAATCTCCGAGCTAAGCCTGCGTTCTTGTTTGCACAGCATCGGCACCCCCGTTGCGTCAAGCGTTGTGTATTTATTCCATTTTTTTTGTTTTTGGACAACCGCGGCGAGATGTTCTTGCTCACTCTCGCCTATGCTCTAGTGATTGATATCAAATCTGTTGTGTTTGATCAATAATTAAAGGTGCCGAGCCCTCGTCTTTCCCCAGACTAGACTGAGTGTTATGAATTATAGATTGTTATCCCTGCTGGTCTGATCAAAGAATAATAACAACAGCATAGCTGGATTGGCGTATCACCGGGCTCGGATGCACTTCGAGCTAAATTATTATTTCATCATCCAACGCTGATCCACGATGAGTGTCACCGTCCAAGTCCGGAATGACGGAATCTCGGGTGAGGACACCAGGAAAGCTGAGATGAAGGATTTCTATTCTGCTGCCAACATTAGCCAGCGATCCGTTTTAATTATGCTCGGCCTAGCTCGAGAAACCGAGTCTTGTCGCGCCAGTGTGCACCGTCACTGATCAAAGTCACGACAACATACAGGAAGACAAATGAACACGCGTGTGAGCATGTGTACTTGACTGAGTGCCTTGATTGAACTCCTACATGTTCACTCTTGAGGACATTACAGGGGGAAAAAAAAGTGTGATGTCATTTTCTGCTCAAGGAAACTGCGCTTTGACGACATCGGCGTACGTAACGTTGTCGCCTCAGTGCGTTAAATCACTTAGCGCCCAGACTGAAAGAGTCAAAACAGGAAAAAGCCAACAATAAAGCTTGTCTGTCACCTTTGACCTTTGCTGTTAAAACTCCCATTGAGCTGCTGGAAAGTGTGTATGTGCCTTCCATTAGCACCTGGTCGTGTCTGTCTTCTCCAAGTGTGGCGAAACTGTGAAACAATATGTTGCAAAGAGAATTTTCTTCCTTATTCTGTTTATTTTTTTATATTCAAGCCTTCAAAGAACCTTCCTCATTTCCACCCCTTGTTTTCACTTTATTACCTCCTCCGCTCACACACCGCTTTAATTAGATCTTAACAGTGGAGACACCAATCTGGAATCCCATTGGCTAATTCCCCCAGATGCTGCGGCCATCTTCCTATTGGCCGCCGCCTTCGCTGTTGCTCCCACTCCGACCCAGTCAACTCGCATATGAACCGAATCCCGCCGCTCCTATTGGCTGTCGCCGAGACACATGAATGGCGCTCGGCGAGGCAGTTTGCTCTCCCACAGGATGATACAGTCATCCTCCTCTGAGATTAGGAAAGAGGGGGGGGCCGAGGGGGTGGAGGACCATTCATCACCTCCCTCTCTCCTTATGTATTCCTCTTCCTGTGTTTTGGCTGTTGGGTTTCTGCCTTTGTCCCCGTGAAGGTTTTGAAAGCAGTCCAAGTTATGTGAACGTGCCCGGGTCAGGCTGATTTACCTCCTCTCAGACTCCAGTGAAAGTTCACTCCATCAGATCCCTCCATGTAATCCCGAGGGATGTCATCTATCCACCCTTTTTAGGGCAGCGTTTTTAATGTTTTTGGACTGGGAACTCTAATTATTCTTAGTCCACATATACACCGGGTTTTCTCTGGCATGTGTCTGCTTGTTGCTCATTGAGTAGGGTAAGTAGAGCAGCGAGAGGCCCACATGTTAGTCCAGCTCACTCATCGAGCTCGAGACAGTGTGATTAGCCAACGTCCGTTTCAACAAGTCCACATTTCCACTTCCTGTGACAGCTGCTCTAGATTTAACGTCATATAGTACGAAAAAATTCCAATCCAACATGAAGCATTAAAAAAAAATGATTTGGCTCTAGAAAAAGAATCTTAGTAATCGGATTGTAAAGCTTGAAAATGGTATTGTGTCATCAGTCTGCTTTCACTCACCGTAAGTTTTACGCTAGCTCGTTCGCCGGAGTTCTTTGCGGTCAATGCAGCAGCTCTGTGATTGTGGCGAAACTAAACACGTCAATCCCTATTAGGACTTCATATGATGCAATTCTCCTCTGGGCCAATCAACTGCAAATGTCACTTTGATTTGACCCATAATAGCGGATCTTGTTGGAGGAGTTTGCTTGATGAGAGAACGTGAAATGAATCCCAAAAAGTCACAATAATCAGTCTCGCATGTCACGTGATGGACGGATGGAATAAAGGGTCGATTACCGTATTTTCCGGACTATAAGGCGCACCTAAAAACCTCAAATAAGGCGCACCTTCAATGAATGGCCTATTTTAAAACTCTGTCATTATATAAGGCGCACCGGACTATAAGGCGCACCATTAATGTCAAATTTTTAATCTAAATCAAATCATTCTCCATTTTATCTTTTTTATTTCAACTTCAGACGCAACAAATTACTTTATAATCACAAAATAATGATCCATAGTCTTTTTGATTCATGATTCATAGTCTTCAGCGGGCCACTTATGATTGATTTCATAACACAATGCTTCGGGCCAGTTTAAATTTAGGAATTTGGTCCATATCAGCTCAGTGGTCTAGTGGTAGAGTGTCCGCCCTGAGACTGGAAGGTTGTGGGTTCAAACCCCGGCCGGGTCATACCAAAGACTATAAAAATGGGACCCATTGCCTCCCTGCTTGGCACTCAGCATTAAGGGTTGGAATTGGGGGGTTAGATCACCAACTGATTCCCGAGCGCGGCACCGCTGCTGCTCACTGCTCCCCTCTCCCCCAGGGGATGGATTAAAATCACACGGGGATGGGTTAAATGCAGAGGACAAATTTCACCACACCCAGGTGTGTGTGTGACGATCATTGGGACTTTAATCTTTAATATAAGGCGCACCGGACTATAAGGCGCACTGTCGGCTTTTGAGAAAATTTTAGGTTTTTAGGTGCGCCTTATAGTCCGGAAAATACGGTAAGTGCACCAATTGTAGAAACGACATAGGAAGTCTATTTTTTTTTTTGCCGTGATTTCTGCTTTTAAAATGTGTGCCTCATCGTAAATTACTGGAAAATGTATTTTTTGCTGAGTATTTCAAAGCAAATAGATAAGAACATCTTGACATTGACTAGACATTGTTTCTTTTTTTTTTTCCTTTCAAAGCACCAATTCAAAGCTCGCCCTGGGGGGTTAATCTCGAATGAGACTCGAGGAGGAGATTAGGTTATTAGAGATGAGCATCGGCAGTAATCTGAAGCTGACTCAGCTCGTTTTGTTCTTCTCAGACTTGAAGAAGGAAATTGGCTAATCTCTTCCTGGACACCCTAAAAATGTGTCTGTCATGGGGAGATTTACACCTATAAAGCTGTCTGGTAAATGTGTGTGTGTTTTTTTTTGTGGTTGGAAGCATGACCACTCTTTTACCAGCAACCACACATGTGCTCATTAACTTCCTTCTTTTGTCCATGTCCTGCGATGAAGCACACGGCGTGAGAAGGAAGGCATGCGGACAGTAATCATTTATTTACTGGGAATGATTAATCCCGCGTTCCTTCCTCTCTCTTCTTTCCTCATCATTTCTTCTCTTCGCCATTCCTTTGCCGCTCTCCAGGCCGTCAAAGCGTGCCTGAGTCGAAGCCACCCTCATTAACCTTATCACGCTGACCCCAGCTGGACTCAAGCTCCCCTCACATTGCAGTGGATATAAAAAGTCTACACACCCTTTTTTTCCAAATGCCATGCGATATAAAAAGAAGAGACCAAGATAAATCGTTGCTTCACTTTATTAATTTGACCTGTAGTCTACACAGCTCAATTGGGAAATAAAAATGAAGAAGAGAGGTAGTTAGGTTGCAAAAGTGCACACACCCTTAATATCTGCAAATCCAATGTGGCCATGTTATAATTAGCCAATTACATTCAGTATGGCGAAGGGAGGAATGTAATCACGACGAGTGTTACATTCAAGTCGTTTTGAACTTTTCGTGTCCTCCGTGTTCTGTTTGATGTGCCGTGAGTGTGTACGTTATGAAAAGTCCACACGGGGATTAAGCTTGTCCTTGTCTAAAACAATATGAAATGAAAGCCCCGGGAGAGCAAAGGCGTCTAGACTTTAAGCAGTGAGCAAGACGAAACATCTGGCAATGTAAAATGGTCAAAAGTATTGGACAAGGTGACCGCTGACCTCAAAATTCCCATTCGTGAATTCTATACTTGATTACTTAACGACAATAAATGATCAAAAACTATTGTTAAAATGGCTTTCTCTTCTGTTATCCGGAACAGTAAAATGATATCGGCGCTTAGTATCGGTGCGTTTTTACGAGGCACATAAGCAAGTAAGGCTCAGATATAATATTGTTTTTCCTCCGCTCCTCACCCGGCAGCAGTTTTATAATCGTCCCGCGGTCTCGCCGTGCTTCACGCATTGTCATGGTGATGAGGGGCAGAGCGAGTGAATCCTACCAGCCCCTCGTCTTTGGCAAGGTGAGAACTCATTGAGCTAAAAGGCTCAATGGCAACCAGGAGCGAAAATCATCGTCTCCATTTCTGAATGATTTGCCACTTCCGTTTTATCCGCTCAAAGATCCTCCATGATGGAAAAGGGAGGCCAAATATCAGTGTCATATATGTAATGTAGATGAACATGTAAATGAATGCGTAATGTATTCAGATTGCCTCTTTGTCTTTGTGTTTGGAGCTCCTATAGGTGATTCTCGCCCCGGGCATAACAATCATTCAACGTGTTAATGGGTCGCACACTGAGCTCATTAACTATGCACAGCCTTCATTTGCATACAAATTCAATTAACTTTCACCCCAAAAGAAAAAAGAAATGGATGGAAAGAAAACAAAATCTTTTGTTTGACACACTTCAAGAAATTTGCCGATCATATGAATCGGAGTTTGTTTTATCGATACGTTTGACCGCTTTGCTGTCGCATACTACGAACAATTGCGTCAGGTAATTCTCTCGTGCCATTAGATGGCGCGGCAGCTGCTTTACACGCCGGCCGGAGGGCGAATAAAATCGCTTTGTTGATTGAAAGCCAATTTTCAAAGTGGCGCCTAGTCAGAATGTTCAATGGAGGCGCACTCGGTTGCCTTTGTGTGCCATCGTGTATTCGTTGGGCGGCGCTCTTATCGAGGGAATTGGTAATTAGTGGCATGCATTGTGTCAGAGGACAGAACACTGAATACCAATGACATTAAAGGGCTGATGAGATAAGAGGGCCTTGTGTGTGAGTGTGTGTTGGTTTACGCCGCTCGCTCCGGGCGACGGCGAGGTGCAGCGGTCGAGCCGAAGCGCGACTTCAATTTACATGTTTGCATTTCTGACAATTAAGCAAATTGATTTCCTGTGTGTGCCCGCCCGCGTCGCACGTCAAGCTTTCTTGAAGATGCTCAATACCAAAACCTGTCCCATAATGGGCGCTGTCTCATTTGCATGGCATTAATTAGACAGTCTTATTAAATGCCTAATTAGCATATATAGCGTTGTGTGTTTTATCAGGCTGAAAGCAATAGCTTTGCTTTCATTTGATTTTGCGATCCACGCAGATTGGAGTTTATGATAGTTTTAATCAGTTTGGGATGTCTGTTGGTGAAATAATCTAAAAATAAACTGGAATTAGCTCCCAAGTATCAAAAAAGGTTCTTTGTGGCTGTTGTTGAAACTTCGGATGACGCAGCAAGCCTCTTTATGCGATTATGCGTAACGAATATTTTTTTGCGGCCAAATCATATTTGTATCAGGCAATTGATTCAACATGACACAAATCAAATTGCCATTTATTTTGCCCAGCACAAAACAACCTTTGAGCATAATTTACTCGCTCGTTATTTCTAAATACAAAAAGTAGTTATAATTATATTTGACAGATTACATGACCAAAATGCATGTGATTAAAAAAAAATGTCACTATCTTGATCACAGTCATCAACATTCTAGTCTTGAGTAAAAGTTCAAGCTTATGCATTGCTAATTGCACATCAGTGCTCTGCAACCAAATCCATGCAGCGAGGCCAGAGGGGATTGAGCTGGTGTGTGTGTGTGTGGGGGGGGTAATATAAATAAAGACGAGGTGGGAGGGATGGGAACGGAAAGAAGGATGAGGTCAATTTAATGGGAGAGGCCTGCGCCGACTCACTCAACTCGTTCAACCTATACCAAGCCAGTTTTTTTTTCAGAGCTGGTGAAGGAGGATGAGAGAATGAAATCAGGAAGGGGTCAAGGGTTAAGCAGATGGTTTGTTTTTTTCCTCCTGAGGTCGAGACGAGAGCTTTTACCTGCGAGTGTTGGAGGAGGAGGAAGTTGAACTTCTTGGCCCCTCCCACAGTCGCCGTTCCTAAAATTATGAATGAGGACCACACATTATTTTCTAATTGTCCCCTTGGAGGAAATCATATTTCCCTTTTGGTCTCAAATATAATAAATGGCTTTTAGCAGCTCCTTCAGATGCATCAGGACTTTCCTCCTATTTCCTTTGAATCTCATTCATTTCCATATTTAATTAGCTTGGCTCATTAAATGCCATGTGCCCAGCAATGTATGCAGGAATAATTGGATGCAATTTTATAGGCGAGTATTATCCACAATGCTCTTGTGTGCCTTGTGACAGGATAATATGTAGGCCTTGTTGATTAGTCAACTCTAATACACGACATTTGATTTGTTTGTCCGTCAATGTGTGTGTATGAACGTACGTCGCCCTCGGGTGCTCAAGAAAGTGTGTGACTGTGTGTGTGTGCGCGTGAGAGAAAGACAATCCAGCCATCAACTCTTAACCATGTTAAAGAGTGAAATTAGCCATCAGCTCCAGTAAAAGCCTGGCTGACAACCTGTAATCATGAGAGAAAGCAAATCATTGTGTGACACACACACAGACACACAGACACACACAGCTGGTGGAATTATAATAAAACAAATATTCTTTTGCATCCCACTCTATTTCCTAATCTTGACACTGCTAGCTAGCAAAGTTGCGACTGAATATTTAAGCAGTAAATATTTCTAGTATGGTAGTGGCTGTAAAAATCATTTAAATAGAACGTTAGTTTCTTTGTAATAGAGATGACAGGTCATGGCTTTTAGTGTAAATGTTGTTAAAATTGTGTAAACACTTTGCAGCACCACCCAGTGTGTTTTATTATTAGAAGCATTATTTCAACCACGTCTTCCATTTTCTTTCAGAATTGTCCAATATGCTTTCACGTACTTCTCAACAAGACTTTTAGGATGTCTTTTCGACACCAGCGGCGTTAAATGTTTAGCTCTTCTTCAGCGTCTCCAATCTATATTTACAGCTTCCATAGGGGCGGTCCCATTTGGAAAAAAAGAACTAGGTGAGTTTTAATTGTGCGCCACGTGGAGCCACGCACGACTAACTGTGACATTTACAATTAGATGTTGTCAGCAGTCAAAGCGTCGACGCAATTTACAGAGTGCACATTACTGTCCTGAGTGGAAGTGACAACAATTTGATATGTTGTCGAGGGGGGAAAAAAAAATATGTCGCTCTGTGTAGGCAAAGTTTTCATTCAAGTGGCTTTTTTTATAAAAGGTTAAGTAGATAAAGTAGCTTCAGCCGATCAAGTGACTTCTATGCCGGTGATAGTTTATGACTTAGGAGGTTGAATGCGGGCGGTGGGAGCGAGCAGGGGTAGGTCGATTTTTGGGAGTGTCTGTATGGGGGCCGCGGTTTCTTTGGTCTCGGCGCTGTGGTTTGTGCACATTTGGCTGGCAGACAAATGTGTTGCGCATGAGTCCTCTCAGATGTGGCCCAGCGATGATGAGTAAGCACACTTACCATTGGACGTTTGTGTGTGTGCGTGTGGCACGGAGCTCTCTGCCTGACACATGGCCTTGAGGCAAGCAGGGAGTTGGAGATTTAAGTTACGCAGCGTTTTACCAGCCAGACTTTTCCCTTAAGTCTAATTACAGGCTAAGATGTGGCTCCTGTGAATTACATAACCCCCCCCCCCCCCTTCCAAAACCTCCAGGTTGATCATGTTTAGCACGACACGCTGCTTAGGCAGAATGATAACCTCACATGTGCTTCGATAGCTTTTAAACAAATATGTTACCAAAAAAAAATGATTTTGATGGTACACTGGCTTGTAATAACAAGAAAAGCGCCCCTGTGCCGGCAATATCAGACAAGAGTAAAAATAGATTCGCCACTGTAATATTAAAATCAACATTCCACCTTAACCGAACAAGCAGGAGATGAGAAGTGGAGATGACGTTTCATTACTTTGAATCTGTATCTGTGTATATTATTCTATTTTCGTTCTCTCAGGCTGGTGTTTTTTTTTCTTTTTGAATACCTGTCGCAAAGAAAACACTAAAAAGAAAAAGTCAAATAAATAACTAATAATAAAATAATAATTTATTATATTATATCATATCATATATCATATATTATTAATAAAAAATAAAAATAAAAAATAAAAGCAAAGATTGGTCGGAACAGTCTTGCGTCTGTCCCATAAAAATAAATCTTATGACTTGGGCTCTTTTTGGCCTGTTTTACTGCCGCTTCTCCCCCCCTCCCTCCTCGGAAACGGGACAAGGTGGACTATAATTTCCAATTGACCCAAACAGTACAGTATGTACAGGTTAATGTCTCCTCTAAACTTGTCATCTGGACAAAAGAGGTATAAATCTCTCGCAATTAATAATGATTAATGAACTCGATCCATTGACAGATGTTTTAAAATGCCGACGTGGCACTTTTGTGGAGCTTTGAGTCAACCGCCACGTCTGAGGGGGGTCTAATCCTCCTCATCATCAGCTCACAGTATTGCCGCACAGCCCTCTCGGTGGGTGGCTTCCTTCCACACGCCTGTGTAAGAAACGCGATTTAATAGTTCTTTATCATTCTTGCACCTCTCCGTCTCTCGCCCCCTTTATTTTCCTTCCTCTGCTTTTTCCTGCCTCGTCTTAAACTCCCACAGAACTCCCAAGCTGCTCAGAGGAAGTCCTTCCTGGGATTAAAACACACACGCACGCATGGATTGGCTCAGACGCAAACTTCCTCGTCAGAGTTACCCGCTTTCGTTCGTCCTCCCACAGACATCCTGTTTGTCTCCTTCGGCAACGCAAACCGGGGAGGAAGCGAATAAACATTTTGTGAAAAGCACAGTAAGTACTAAAAAGAACAAAAAACCAAAACAATAGGCCTGAATTTTATTTCTCTTCTGGCTCTTGTGGAGCAATTTCAGTGACAGCTTTAACCAATCATATCAACTCTACCTTTTCAAGGTGGGAATGATAGAAACCTTGTTTTTAATCCGTAATCGCTTTCCATTATCTCCCGTAAGGCTTCAGCTCCCCTCTATCCAATCCATTTTACCCATCTGCCAATCTCCATCATTTCGATCTGGGTTTGTCTCTTTTTTACCCCGCCGCTGTCGGCCTTCACTCCATCCGTGAGTAATCCATTACATCTCTTAATGACTGTTGTTGCGCTCCGTAAAGGAGAGTTCGGCGCCGTACGTGTCAGGAGCTTCACCTCGGTGCCGACTCTCCAGCCGTTTCAGTCACGCTCTGGAAAAATCGCGGATTATCCGATGAGTAGAACAGGTTCTTTTGGCCTCCAAAACACCATCGCTAGCCATCATATTGCATTTTCCACAAAAGTCCTATGCCTGTAGGAACAAAACCATGACCAAAATGAAATATTACCGTATTTTCCGGACTATAAGGCGCACCTAAAAACCTAAAATGTTCTCATTGCCTTATAGTCCGGTGCGCCTTATATATGGACCAAATTCCTAAATTTAAACTGGCCCGAAGCATTGTGTCATGAAATCAATCATAAGTGGCCCGCTGAAGACTATGAATCGTGAATCAAAAAGACTATGGATCATTATTTTGTGATTTTAAAGTCATTATTTTGTGATTATAAAGTCATTTGTTGCGTCTGAAGTTGAAATAAAAAAGATAAAATGGAGAATGATTTGATTTGGATTAAAAATCTGACATGATGCATTCATGGTGCGCCTTATTGTCTGGTGCGCCTTATATAAGGACAAAGTTTTAAAATGGACCATTCATTGAAGGTGCGCCTTATAGTCCGGAAAATACGGTAAATCGAAATTATTGTCTGATTTGCTGTTCACCGAAGACATTAAATTTGCAATCGCGGAAAGAAACGCCGCGTTCAGGCTATATATGACTTTATATTACAGCTGCAGTTATTGCATCCATACCGCCGCAATAGGAAAGTAGTAATACATACATCTCGTCCTGTCACTTTTGATAGGGTCACTCTGAGGCAAATTCGTAGTTATAGTCGCTCTCCCGGAACCCCCCACTGTGCCTAGCTCCTCTGATTTAGGATTATGAGCACTCGGACCACATGACAACTCTCTCCATTCATATGCTTTATGGAATCATCACTGTCGCTACCCGGCAAATGAGCGCAGTAATATTTAGAACGAATGGCTTGGCGAAACAATGCTTTTGAATATTTTAGCAGCAAAGCGGTATAAAACGGGAAGGGGGTGTCGCCGCTGTGGATCTAACTGGGAGGCGCCGGGATTAGTAATCGGAGTAATCGGCTGATGACTTGTTTATATTGCGGGGTGTAGTTTCCTCCATTGGCTGCCAGAGAGGCTTGTGGAGCTAGCTGGCTGTGGCCTCCGCTGACCAGCTTTTTACACAGCATCTGTGAGGGCACAGATAAGCGGCAGCTCACACACACATCGCTGACGTATGATGGCGAGGCTGCATGTGTGTGATGTTTTTGCTAGATTTATTTCCAAGAGCCCAGGGGGCATCTGGGTGAGGTTCCAACAGGATCTAAGAGGCCAAAAGTTCACAGAAATACCGAGCCGGGGAAAAAAGTGGCAACTCATGAGCATGAAAGCAAAAAAAAAAAAGACGTGACAGACATGTGGGATGATGGTAAAAATATCCTCAAGTGAAGAACTGAACATTTTCACAGGCAGCACTGGCTTATGTTTTATAAATATAACATGATTTTTTATCTGACAGGAAAAAAGTGCCGTCTGCACTCATGAGATTTAATCGCATCCCGCAAGTGTCCCTAATGTTGTGTCCGCTGAGCGCCTTCCCGTTATTAATCCCGTCTTTCTCCTTCATGGCCCGTGAGGCCGAAGGCCCGCTTACCCTACGAGGCGTCTTCAGGTAATGGCCTGTGTAACGAGCGGGCTACGCTCACTGCAGCTTATTTATGGAGCCGCTGTGGTCTTTCTCTTGGCCTCCACACCTATAAATACACGTGGAAACGTTAGCCTGCTAAAGCAAACAATGATGTGAGCCCAGGAGGATGTCAAAAATATAATTTGCAAATTCAGCACCACGGGCCCCCCCTTATAAAAGGCTTCTATCTTTAGATGGAGAACAGAAACTTCAAGATGACTTCAAGATGTAATTAGATGTTATTAGTTTATACTTTATTGACCTGAACTAGACTATATACCTGCTATTCAACCTCACAAAGGCTACTGTGGTTTGTTTTAAATCCACCCGAGTATAAAGGCGGTTCTAATTTTCTATCTCACTGACGCAAGATGGCCAATCCATGTCGGATTCATAACTGGCAGATGTGGCTCTCATTTGTATGATTTATGCTGGACATTTTATTTAAAAATCTCCCTCTCGCTTCATGGCCCAGCATACATAATAATAGTCAGGTTGTTGTTGGACAACTAGAGGTGTCAGTGAAATAGGCGTCGGCTGCTGAGTTCCATATGCAAAAATTGGACAGGTTTCAGAACACGCCGATGCGAGCAACTCGGCTCGATCTGCATAATGGTTATACAAGGGCGCTCCTGTTGGTGTCTGCTTTTAGCTGGGCTGAGTTAAAGCAAACAGCAGACAGGCAGGACTGGAGACGAGCCCAGACCTGGAACTGGGGAACGTGGTTAAACTGATAAAACTGTTATTAGCGCGTTGGAAGCGACCGGCTGGCAAACCGCGGGAAAACGCAATGGAGGGGGGGGGGAAATTATAAGAGAAGGAGTACATTGAGTTAGGTTCGTTGGCTTTAACACTTTTGGAGTCAATGCTCATGTTGTAGTTAGCTTCTCCCTGGATTTTGCTATCCAGTATTAGAAATCTCAAAAATATTCCACTGGCATCAATCCAGTGTTATAAATGAGTAAAGTTCTAAATGAATAATTCAGGCTGCATATTCTTTACTCATTGACTTATGTACTGTTTGCTCTTTCGAGGGCTCTTGCCGATTCCAACGCGAAGGATGAGTGAGCAAGCCACTGAAAATAACACTGGCGAGGAAAATCCAAAAATATCAACGCTGGCCTTGAGAAGCCATAAAGGTCAAACTCTAGCGGCGTTCGCTCCTGTAAAATCAAACATGCTGCTATGCCATGCTGCGAGAGGGAAAAGGGAGCAGTGTGAGGAAGGAGGAGGTGGAGGGATTGGAAGGTGTTATGTTGCAGCGTGGTGCCAGGGGAACTGAAAGGCTTGGCAGTCAGGTGTGTGAGTATCTGCGCAGTTTCTCTTCTGCAAAAAAAAAAGATGATGGGGAAGTTGGGATGAGATAAATGGGAAGACAGTCAGCGGGGAGACCGGCGAGCAAAGCAACGCCAGGGACAATTTACTCTCTGATGGTAATCAAAAGCCTTTTTTTTTTTTTTGTTTGGTCGCGTCTCAGGAATGACAAACATCTCCAAACATCCAATCTGCTACATGAGAGCTGACTTGCGTGGGTTTTCTCTCGGCATTCCTCTCACATTTGGTTAACTCAAGACTTGAAATTGACCAAAGAAACTTTTTATACCAAGTGCCACTTAAAAAAAGATTTAACTCCAAGCACCGCTATCATGGTCAATATTAAATTACAGTAGTAGGCCTTAGTGTTGGTCTCTAAGGTGCTGCAAAGTCGCCTTATAAATCAAAGAATGATGATTACAAAAGCCGCTATCTCACTAGTGACAAATTTTCTTGTTGTTCACAAACACCCATTTAGGATGAATAGCCGAAAACGCTAATGGTGATGCTTGTTAGCGTGATTATTATTGCAGTGTACACAGAATCTAGATCACGGAGGGAGCCGGTGTACACACACACACACACACACAGAAGCTCCCGTTGCAACGGCGTGAAGTCACTTGAGGTCATTATGATGATTTTATGAATGCAAACCATTTCAGATGAAGTATTCATGAAAGTCGGCTGCAGTCGACACACTGATTAGTCCGACATCTCTTGGAGGGAGCGTTTAATTAGTCCCCCACCTAGCGTGTAAAGCTAATACTGCTTTTTAAACACAACGGGAGAGCGAGAGGAAAAAAAAAAAGGCATTGATCGTGCACGATCAATAGAACATCGCCCCCAGGTCCTGAGGGTTTGAACATTCATGAACATTGTTGCTGTAAAATGCTTTTCTTCCCAGATGGGCCCCTGGGCCTCCATGATTGTGTGTGTTTAGACATTTTTACCAAGACATCACACTTTTTTCGAAAGGCACCATGAGTAGATTATTGATAAAAAAAAAAAAAAAAGGATACATTGAAGACTATTTATGCGTGTTGGCAAGTGACAGGTGAGTTAAGGTGAGGCGGAGTGGAAGCGAGGTGATGACACCCGAGCGAAACTGAAGGCGTCGGAACGGCGGCTGGATGTTGATGTGATGCGTGAGGTGTCTGTCGCTTGAACTCTTGTCAACAGCACCTTGCCCAACCCCAGTCACCCCAAAAGACCCCTCAGCTGCTGAGATCAGTCCTGTCGCTTGGTAAAAAGTAGCTCCAACAGTTTGGAGGAACCACATTGCATCATGGAGCTGATTGGCTATCGGGAGCGTGGCCCCGCCCACATTGTTACAATCAACAATTTCTCAAAACAGCACAATTATTCGGGAAGGCCATTGCAGCCATCTCATACCTGAGCGTGCCGATTGTAGTAATTGAGTGAATTAGTAAGGTTATTAAATATCTGTTTGTCTCCTTTATAGCAGTAATTAGCGTCATTGAAACATTAGCCACAAAAGAGTAGACAGCGTCTGAAATATAGTCGAGACAATTCAAACGGATTCATTTGACAAATTGCTTCATTACACGGAAAAATTACACCCGTAACATTTATTATTATTTTCAAGGACTTTCATTTCTATGCCATTCTGTGACTGAGTATCAGTTATGACATCACCTCAAAGTAAACAGAAAATAATGGACTCGAGTGAAGCAGAGTGGAGAACAGCAATTTAAACATTTCGCTCGGTTATTGCTGTAACAATAACAATTCAGAATCATGAGCACAAACTCTCCATTTGCACGAGTTAAATTTGAGCGCAAACATGAAATGAACGATGGACGGTCCCCACCGAGAAATCCAACGCGGTAGTTAATCCGACAAAAGTTTCAGATGCTGATCCGTTTCTGGCATACTGATCGGCTTCTAATGATGATGTTTGACAATTAGCTGTGAAAACCGCGCGAATATTTCCCCTCGTCTTGGCAGCCGCCCGTTTTGGCAGAGCGCGGCGCGTCTAGCGACTGAGGCTTCCTGGCCAAATCAACATTTATGATAGACGATCCCAGATGGGCCCATGCAGATGGCCGGGCGATCTGGCCTCAGTTGGGACTTTTTCAGGCCTCCCCAAACAAGAGTGCAAAATGCATTTGTGAATTATAGTAGACTGCCCGGAATTACGAATTCTCCATCTCGTTGCCACTCGGCGAAATCATTCACGGGGACGTTTACTGCAGCTGTTATGTTTGTGGCGCAGCCCCTAACTGCGACGTTAATCATCCCGGCGTGCTGGAGAAATACGCCCGTCCCTCTCGCCCCGCTCGCAATTAATCCACATCCTCCACGCTCGGAAGGGTTAACGCGGCAAGACGACAAATTATTCCCAACTGTCCGCCAAGCCGTGTAAAAGCGCTCGCAGATTGATCGATTGCTTTGTTTATCAGTCATAAAACTATTAACAATCAATCTTTCATGCCCGGCCCCTCTCTTCCCAGGCAGTTTTCTATATGGATGATTATACATTCATTAATGCATGGCTTGTTGTGCGCGAGTCAAATGAGCCATGTTTGACTGGGATGCGGCGAACGTGGATTACTGCACACATGCCCCATTGAGGAATCTTTTAATTAACAGTATGGCTCCTCTGTGTTAGCCATGGAAGTTAGCTTGGAGTGACAGCAAAGAAGAGCAAAAGCTTTGGCCCGATTGTCAAAGGCTTCAAAATAAAATCTAGAACAGGATGAATGTGAGCACCGGGGCTCGCATTTATTTGACAAGTTTCAAGATCTGGCCAAACTTGTTTTGTTTTTTTAACCATGTCAAGGAGGCAGTTAGTGTATCCTTCCTCTCGCTGCCCTTAACTCCAGTGGCATTGAATAAAACATCTAGACGCTGTCAGAGATCATATGACCCTGAAATGATTGGATTTCACATTAAAAGCACCCAGCGCCGTCGACGAGAGGCGAGTCGCGCAGACAGTTTTGTTAATCTATGCTCAGACCTTGCCTGAGGCCGTACAGCGCTGAGGTAAATGTGGCTTGAGTTATGGTACGTATGTCCAGCCAATTACCGAACTTGAATGTTTTGACCGTGCAAATGAAAGATGAGGGAACATAACACACACACTCCGCTCAGAAGGTTAAATCCTCATTTTACTTTTTGTTTCTAACATGTCAGACTACTGTTTTGGAAGACACAACGTGGATTTCCCCATGCTATTCTGTTGATACGGCAATACAAAGCCACATGAACTGATTGGTTGGGTCGGATTTGGCCCCCGAGCCTCGTGTTTGATACCTAACATTAAGAAACCCATTTGTGTACCGTATTTTCCGGACTATAAGGCGCACCTTCAATGAATGGTCCATTTTAAAACGTTGTCCTTATATAAGGCGCACCGGACTATAAGGCGCACCATTAATACATCATGTCAGATTTTTAATCCAAATCAAATCATTCTTCATTTTATCTTTTTTATTTCAACTTCAGACACAACAAATTACTTTATAATCACAAATTAATGATCCATAGTCTTTTTGATTCATGATTCATAGTCTTCAGCGGCCCACTTATGATTGATTTCATGACACAATGCTTCGGGACAGTTTAGATTTAGGAATTTGGTCCATATATAAGGCGCACTGGACTATAAGGCGCACTGTCGGCTTTTGAGAAAACTTTAGGTTTTTAGGTGCGCCTTATAGTCCGGAAAATACGGTATGTGTGTGACCAATCACGTTCCACGTCGGCGGCGCTCATAACACTAGCGTTCTGCGCGATAGCATCAATTATTGATATTAACGCCAACCACAGTGTCATAATCGCTCAGCGCAGATAGGAATAAAAGATTCATCAATGCGGTGTTACGCTGAAAGAAGAAAAAAGATTGGCATGCCGACGCTCTATTTAGGTTGAAGGCGTCAGCCAAATAGAGAGCAAGTATTCCAGTAGGGATTAGATAACACGAGTTCATCAGGTTTCCCGTAATGTTTGCGCCCCGCGGCGCCTTTGCTGACATTAAAGCGTGCATCGTGTGAGTCTCTCGCACAGTGTCTAACCTCACTTAACCATGTGACCTCGCTTTCCTCCATCGCCTAGACAGCAAAGAGACAAGGCGTAACATGTCATTTGTAATCCCAACCCCCCCCCTTTTTTTTTTTTTTTTTTTTTACATTTTAAACTGCACTGACTGTAATAAGCCGCCGCAGATGATCGATGACTCGCTGCCACCGTTTCTGCTGTTGAGGTTTGTCATCCAGTCGAATCGCAATTGGATGGTCAAAAAGAGAAAAAGAGCGAGAGGTTTTACAGCAGGAAAAGATCAAAATCAACTCGCTGTATTCTCCTGGCAGCAAACAAGCCGGTAATTAAAAACTACGGGGAAATGTCCTGCGAGAGAAGTGAGAGTAAAGAATCAACAAATGTTATTGGACCGTATGGTATATGTAGCATACGCAGCTGCGGAACTCTGATTATTTCCCCGATGCTTCCGGACTTCCTTGCCGTCTGGTGGATTTACCTCCAACGCTTTACCTCGATATTCATATATACACACATATATGCATAGTATGGTCTATATCGAAGATTTTCTGGGATGAGTCTGGAACGAATCTGCCACAATAAATTGGGGTTCACTGTAGTGAGAATTCTGTTGTGTTGAATAATTTGCATCCCAATTCCTCTTTTAGAAGAAAATTGCAAAAAAGGCCTTGGCTGGCATATCAGAGCTCGGCACTTACCTCTACAGTAAGCCCGTCTTGCTGTCATTTGCCACCCTGACTCGGGGCTTTCGAGAAGGTGCGCAAGACCAAATAAGGGGGGGGGCGCTCTGCGGTGAATAGAGGCGGCTAAAGAAGCACGGGGGGCTTAGCTGATCAGTAAGACACAAACTCCTCACACCAGCGAGATTTCAGCGCCAGCTTAAAGGCTTCGGGGGAATGGATTTGGCCCTAACATCACATGAAATTGCTTCTTCAAAGTCTCCTTATCGAGACACACGGAAAATCTCAGAGTGGTTTTACTGCTAAAAAACATGCAATCACATTTCACACTTTTAAATTACATACTTAGCCATTTTCTTTAGCGGGGCGCGGGAGGTCAAGTGCTTAAAGATTTGTCCCCTTCTAGTCTTTTTTCAAAAAAGGTGCGCTATTTCCGTTATCTTACTTTCACAGCCCGGTGACTGTCCGTTTCATGCATATTTCTGGCAGATGAATAGCGATCGGTATTAGCGTAGCGACACACAAATACTTCTAAAACTGCACATTTATGCCCGCCGACAAACAAACCTGGAAAGAGCGACGGGACAGGAGGAGCCTTGAATTGTCTAACGCGATAAGCATAAAGCTGAAAGCAGCACCGTAAGCTAACTGTTGTTTGTTCACCTGAAATATGACACATCAGCAGTATTTCTTCTTAAAGCCACCTTTTTTTTTTTTTTTTTTGCCGCCTTGACAGTCCCGGGCTCCCAAAAGGACACAAAATGTGCGCACGTGAAGAAAAAGCAAGTGATTAAAAAAATGTGCATCATTATTTCAAAAACATCCACCAGGGATTTTTTGATCACAGCTGTGATAAAATGTTCCCACTGGAAAGCGTTTTTGAGACGAACAATCTAAAAAGAAAAATAGCTCTGAAAATGACAACTCATACATTTCTTGTTGCAGCCACAAATTAAAATATCCGGTACTAAAATCTTTTAATTTTATCATCCTAGCATTTTGTAGGCCCGAAAAATGGACATATGGAACATGAGCTGTTAATTTACTTCTCCGCACGAGCCGAGCGGCAGCTGAATCAGGATTATTGCCCATATTTATAAATCATCTTTACACACTAGCGACAATCTTGATCGTCTTATTTAGAGGCACTGCTACTGTTTACATTAGACAGATGAATATCCGAGTGTTTTCTATTTTCGGTCAACCTATCCGCTCGTGTCCGACTAATGTGCATCCCACCAACACCATCCAATAAAAAAGATGAGGTAGAATTTATTCATGAAAAAAAAATCATATTGAATGTTTTATGACAAGGGGGAACCCCCCTGGAGACTCGACATTGATGGCGGTAAAAGACACAATCAATGTTGCTTGGACCGCTCCCTGCGAGGCATTCAAGGTCCAAAGGAAAAGGCCGAGAGACTTTTTATTGATGTGGGTCAGGAAAACATTCACACACACACGTGGACAGAAAGAAATCTCACAATGATCAGTGAAAGAATCCCTTGGTAGTCTTGAGGTTTCATTGTAGTCAGATGGAGCAAAGCCACCCCAGAACATAACAAAGCCTCCTTCGAGTTTCACAGTAGGTGTAGCGCTCTTGTTTGTGTGAGCTTCACTTGAGAGGGATCCACTTTTGTGTTGTCCAAGGAATCTTCTCCCAGAACCTTTGTGCACGGACAATATGGATTTTTCAGGTCCATCACTTTCTTTCTTTCACCAACAATTTTGTCCGTGTAATGTATCAATGCTAAATTGAGAGTAGTTAGAGACAAAGTAGACTCCCTGGGAGTATAAAAGCAAACACGTGAGCAGGTTGTGATTGTTTGTTTTGATGGGTTGAGAATCGTCGGTGGAGAAGATGAAAAATATTTTTAGTTTTCTTTCTTTTTGCCTTTGAGGACTGATATGAGACGCTCGAACGCACAAACAAGCCAAAATGAACCCAATTTAGACGGAATCAATATTGTGAAAATTGTTTTACAAAGTGATTTTTTTTTTTTACTGGACAAACTTTAGTCTCACAAGGACCTCGTCAAAGTAAACACGAGGATCAAACATTGATCAACCAGCATCTCGTTAACATTTGTGTGCAACTTTTAAATATTTGGGTCATTTCTTTGCTCAATAACAGCAGAATGTTTTGTCTCCAACTTGAGTCGGTTATATACGAATGAATCACACATCCAGACAGAACATGACTCATCACTCTCCTGCTGTCCTCTTGTGTTCTAACACTTTTCATCGCTGCTTTCAGTTTTTTTTCCTTTCTTCCTTTAGTCGAGCGAAAACAAACATTTTCACAGTCTCGGATGTCGATTGACCTAACATGTTGAATAACCTGTTTCATAACTGAGGTCACGTACATAAACACTCTCGTCTTGCTGAATGTAGGTCAAATATTAAGCCGAGTCAGTTCAGGTGATTTTACTGGCTTGTGTGTCTGAGCATGGAAGCTAATATCTCCCGCGTCTATCTCATGAAAAGATAGGCCAGATTACTTGGCACGAGCGTGATGGATAAGGTTTCGTTCTTACAGTTACCTCATTCATTGTTGAATAACTGTGATTATCTGGTGTGCTGGCTAATGTTGTGTAAGGACAACTTCACTTTGACATGATTTTGGGCGTTAGTGGTCATGCTCTCGAGTGGTCTAGATCAGTGATCCCCAACCTTTTTTGCGCCACGGACCGGTTACGTGTCAGAAATATTTTCGCGGACCGGCCTTTATATAAATAAATAATAGATTTATATAACTAAATAATACATTTATATAAATAAATAATACATTTATAATACATATATGAATACGATGAAATAAAATGATACGACTGGCATAAAAACAAGTATAAACGACATTAAAATAAAACTCACCATTACATTGAATTCGTGGGAGCACTGAGCTTGTTTCTCAGAAACGAGCCGGTCCCATCTAGGCGTAATCGGAGACAATGACACCCGAAGTGGTTAAGGTTTGTCTTTTAATGCAGGATGCTTGGTCTCCATGTGCCGAAGCAGTTTTGAGGGCTTCATTGCCTCGTTAGCTAGCCTGTCGCCACATATTATGCAGAGTGGGCTTGGCGCGTCATAGTCTTTTAAATGCAGCTTTCCTTTTCTTAGAAGTCGTAGCCTCTTCTTCTTCCGTCTCCTCATTGGGCTTTTTTCCCTTTCCGAAGAAGCTTTCCAAACATCTCTGTTTCTTGCTCATTTTTGCTTGCTTCGCGGGCTCAACTGAGGTGACATGTCACGTGACCGAGACGAGCGTCTTGACCTGAACCGACGGATGTAATTGGGAGAGAATCGGCCAATTTTTTTATATTTTTCAAAATAAATACTTACTCATTTTTGCTAGCTTTGCAGGCTCGACTGGGGAAACATGTCACGTGACCGGGACGAGCGTCTTGACCTGAATCAATTGATCGTCGATTAAAACTTTTTTTTTTTTTTTCTGTGTGGTTTGGCGGCCCGGTACAAAGTGACCCACGGACCGGTACCGGACCGCGGCCCGGTGGTTGGGGACCACTGGTCTAGATGCTTTTTGGTAACATTTTGTGTCAGCCTGGGTTGCTACTATGCCCCACTGATTTATGGTGTTCCACAGGGCTCAATTTTGCGGCCCCTGCTGGTTTCACTATCTTTGCTTTCCTGTCTTTTTTTGTTGTTGTATTAATTGCCTGCTTTCTTTCAGTTTATTAATGTTGTCATTTACCGTATTTTCCAGACTATAAGGCGCACCTAAAAACCTACGATTTTCTCAAAAGCCGACAGTGCGCCTTATAGTCCGGTGCGCCTTATATATGGACCAAATTCCTAAATTTAAACTGGCCCGAAGCATTGTGTCATGAAATCAATTATAAGTGGCCCGCTGAAGACTATGAATCATGAATCAAAAAGACTATGGATCATTATTTTGTGATTATAAAGTAATTTGTTGCATCTGAAGTTGAAATAAAAAAGATAAAATGGAGAATAATTTGATTTGGATTAAAAATCTGACACGATGCATTAATGGTGCGCCTTACAGTCCGGTGCGCCTTATATAAGGACAAAGTTTTAAAATGGGCCATTCATTGAAGGTGCGCCTTATAGTCCGGTGCGCCTTACAGTCCGGAAAATACGGTAGCTTTAGCCATGTTATATTTTCTGTTGTGGCATTTTCTCGAACTTTGATAGGCAGTGTAATGTGGTTACTGGAATGCAATATTAATATGTTGCTTTGTGTTATCTTGGTTGATTTTTCCTAGTCCATAGCTTTCTCACATTTTCAAGATAGAATGTCGCTGCCCCCCCTCCGTACACCTCTCATCTACGCTCCTCTGCTTGCTGACACACACACACAAACATTACAGCTTTGATAGAAATCCCAATGGTGAACTTCTATCAACTCCAGCAATAACGAGCTGTCATGGCCTTCAGTGATCTATCCGTCTGGATGTGTCAGTGTAAAAGGCAGATTGAACGTTGGTTCCCCACTTCCAAGGCCTGCCAGTCAGCACTGGGGGCACCTCAGACATCCCCGTGTCGGTGTGGGATCATATCTGAAGGCTGACACCGGATCAGAGGCAAGAAAAAAACACTAATTCGGCATTTGACCTCAGCTATGGAAAAACATAGGCCGAGGTGTTAAAGGAATGACAGCTAAATGCCAAATTGGTTGTCTCGGGAGGTTTTCATATCTGAGTGACTCCTATTTTAAAGATAAGAGGCAGATGGGACTTATTAAAGTTTTAGCCAACATTCCAATGATGCATTTACATGGCGGAGTTTAAAGTCGGCGGGCACCTTGAATATCTAAAAGTCACCACGCTACAGCGATGATGAAGATAAACCTAAATAAGCCTCTCAGATAAAACCTGGCTGCAACCCTCACGACACCCCCATTTAATGTATTCCCTCTACATTCCCTGAGATATATTATCAAGCCCTCCTTATTGTGGCGGTGATAAATGCACCACGCATTACCTCCACCAAATGTGTTTCTCCTATTTCCACAATAAAGGCACCTTACTTTCTTCTGACCTTCAACTGGGTTGCAAAGCCAGCACAAAATATGCATTTAGAAGAAGCAGCAGCGGGAACATACGAGTTCTTGTCGCAGATTGCTTTCCTTTGTACGGCAACATGCAAGAACATGCATCACTGTCCGCCTCCAACAAACCACTAATACGCACCAAATATTAAGTAGGATCAGCAAATAAATTTATGGAGTCAGGCGAGTCGGGTGACACATGTTGGCCATTTGCATGGAGCTCCTCTGTCACGTCGTTAGTCGACTTCCTCAACCGAGACGTCAGAAGTGTCGGATGTTTGCAGCGGGATCGGTCGAGGAAAACTGTCAAATGTTTATCCATGTGCGAGTGTTTAAAGAAAAAAAAAGTTTCTCACGTTCTGGAGTCAGATGAAACTGAGGTGAGGACAAGTCTTTTGTATCTTCTCATGTTTCTTAGAAGTTCTTTAGAGATCGATTCAAACCATGAAGTCGTGCATCGTGTTCTCTAGTCAAGGCCTTTCACTTTCAAACTCACTGCGTGACTTCAGGGAGAGCGTCCAAACACCAATCTGGACATAAATGAGTAAAAAGAAACTACTCCACAAGAACAATCTCCTTTATTAACCCCCTCAGGAACATTAGAGATTCGTACAAGACCTCCGCTGGTGGCGCTTAGTGTATCGAGCATTTCGCCATTCCCTTCTAATAGCGTCGGGTCATCAAGCAGCGCTCGGAATGGAAAACACGGTATTGATTTGAAAATGTCTTGTTCTGTTCTTTCATTTTTTTTCCGAGGGGGGCGGGGTCTAAGTCAGCAGAGCCTCAGGTAATACGGGTTTATAAAACAGCCTAGTGATCGGTGTTTCTTGCGTGTGTCCATGCATGTATCAAATTTTGTCAGCTGCAGAATACATACGAGGCGGCGGGAGAGTCGTATATCTCGCCAAGTGCAGCCAATAAAGTATAATTCATGAGTGTTACAGTGCCCGTGGATAGTAGTCATTACTCTTGTGTTGGTGTGCGTGTTGTATATCAGGGCTCAAAACAACAGCCTTCATCGCTATATTGATTGCCCGACATCTTCGGATTTCTTGGGGAGAGCGAAAAAGAGGAAAAGATGGATGATGTCAGAGAAGTGGAAAAACAGCTCTATGTCTTATTAGCGCCATGTGTGAGACGCGTCTATATTGTTTCGGCGGTGGGGAGCTGGACGCCAGCGGAGTACCGGTTCAGGCCCATTTCCCCCGTCAGAGTCGAAATCCAATCTTGAGGCCGGCGTGATGTACAGTACAGTATCCCGTGTTGTTCTTCCAAACGGACAGTGCGGCGCATTGTTTTTATGCTCGTCAGCAGAAAAATTCCTCGCAGAGGCCACAGTTGCTTCTCTGTGGACACGCCGCTAATGCGGTGCATGTGAGAGAACATTTTCATGTGATCGCCATCCATCTTTTTCAGCGAAGAACCCAAACGCGAGCTCGCCTAAAGCTGTTTGAAAGAAAGTTGTAAGAGCAGTCATAAATATTGGGACACCTCATGACACTCTTGGAGAGTTTCTATGGGGTATTTTTTGATGCAATAATGCTTTGAGGGGCATTTTGATAAAGATGTGGCGGACTGCTTAAAATAGATTTTTTTTTTTTTATTGTTCTGTCTGTTGGACATTTTGTCCATTCACCAAGAGCCCAGGTGTCAAACTCAAGGCCCGGGGGCCAGATATGGCCCGCCACATCATTTTATGTGGCCGGCGAAGACAAATTGTGCATCAAATTCGTGTGTCATTACTAGAATTGTAAATTGTCTTCACTTTTTAATAATATGATGATTTGAAAACGAGTTATTTGTCAGCTTTTACTGTATATAATATGAGGTGCTCATACATTTATTTGGGTTGACAGTCATAATGGCCTTCCGAAAGAAGCTATGACTACAATGCGGCCCGCGAAAAAAATGAGTTTGACACCCCTGACCAAGAGGAACATTTGTGAGGTCACCGTTTTGGATGGATGTCAGGTCAGGTGTTCTTTGTCACCACAGTGTGTGCTGTAAGAAATAATCCTATCAAAAACTGCCAAAATCACTAAATTCATCCTTTTGAACTTTTCACAAACTTGTCCAGATGTCAGATGCTTTTTCAGCCATTACAAAATACCCTTTTTTTTTTTTTTTTACTATACGCTCGATTTTCCCTGCCATATGGCCCTGAAAGAGGTCCTGGAGGGATGCAACCTTGGAGCCAGAACACGCACCTTAAAGACGGTTCCAGCATTACTATCACGGCATCCTGCCCAGTTGTAATTGTGATTCAGTACGACGCCGCTTGATGTATCCCTCGAGATAAATTAAAATCCATGTGCGTGCGAGTTGTATTTTTGGCCTGATTAGAAGTCAAACGGCAGCCATAGGTCACCGTGGCGGCTTCCATTCGAGAACTCTCGTTGAATCAGTCGCTAAAAAAGTGCTAATCCGCTCCGATGTAATTGCCGCCTTGCGCTTTGCTTCCAAAAGGGCAGCGGGCGGATTGTTTTTTAGCATCAAAATGTGTTCTGTGTCGCCCTGCTGACTTTTCTCACATCAGCACTCATTCAATCTTTCTTTATTCCGTCAAGCTCCTCACGGACCGCTCGTGAACTTGATGGAACCTCAGATTTTTATGCAGGCGCCTGATATACAGCCGTATTAAAGAGGGGGGCTTTCCGTTGGACGAGCGCGGTTTAATCTAAATCTAAAGATATGACTCCCCGGAGGCCCCCGCTGTAATCATGTCGGCCTGACGACGGAGCTTCGCCGTCACTCTCTCTCCATCTCATTTGATCATCATCTGCATTGCAATTATTTTGCAGATTTGGATGCTACCGTTGCGAGGTTATGTTGCTTACATCACGTTTTTAACCACGGCGCAGTTCGTAAAACACAAAACTCACAGTGATTAAAGTACAGACTATCACTCTCACAATAAATGAATTTTAACGCACGTGCCAATATTGTAAAGTCACTTTATATTACTTAATCAAGCAGTCACGCTAATTGCGTAATAGGCTTGTATATTTCCTTGCTGTCGACTCTCATTTGCATATTTACACTCGTCTTAATGAGATCTACGTGGACCCTCCCTCGATATCATCGATTTATTTATTATTCTCTTGGACTTGATCTAAATTCCCAGTCAGTGATCAGGAAAGGATTGGAGTGAATGTCACGGCCTTGTAGGAGTAAACAAGTGTGCATGTGTGTTTGAACAGACAGAAAAGTCCATTTGCAGTGCCGTTTTAATTTTCTGAGCGGGACAGAAGAATGGGAGAATTCTTAGAAATTAGATGTGGAAGGACTCAAGATGCGTTTTAAAAGCAATTGAAGCCGCAAGGCTATTTCTTCTCTGGCCTCTCTGCAATGATGCAGAATAATGAAAATAAGTGTGTCCATTAGGCGAGTTAATCTGATTTGCTCGATGTTTTCATCCCGGACTGAAGGTCCCTTGTTTTTTTTTTTTTGCTCTTTTTATAAGTACTCCGGAGGGGCTCTCACACACTCACGCACACACACACACAATCATGTTTTCATTGCTTCAGGGGGTACGTTTTCATCGATTCACATCAATTTCCTCGGGACTTGCCCAAACCGTAATCATTGAAAGTGTATTCATTGTTGTTTGCAAACACTTTTTATGCTGCATCCACAAAGCAGCCAATTATAGTGACACCATTCCATTCAGGGCATGTCACAATTTACAACCAAAGGCGGATAATGATAATAATAGACAGAACCCAGTGTACTTTTGGACCGCCCGCAGATTGAAAGCCTTTTGTTATCCTGAAATTGGCTGATTTACTTGCAGATGTATATCAGTTTAACATTTCAGTATGCGTCACCAAAATGGATCCTGGCGGCAGATGACATCCACTGAGGCTATATGTGCATCATGGGGTCACTCCAACCTAATTTATTAACCCCGCAGTGATTTTTAAACCACATCATCTTTTAATCAAGTGGTTTTTGCAACAAGTCTTTCCTCTATTCTTGTATCAAGAGTCCATTTTGTAGGCTTCAGATAAGAGTTTGATTTCTTTTGGGGCTACGTTGGCAACTCAAATCGTCTCTTCCATTGATTTGAATGGAAATGGCGTTAATCCATTCCAGCACCATAAGTTTTTTTTTAAATGGATAATATCTCAATAATAATACACTTTATAAAACTAAATACAAATTAATGAGTTTGTGCATCACGATTGATTGATTGTGACTCTTGTTGTGTGCGACTTGGCCATTGGGGGCAGTATAGTGCAGTCCTGAAGAGATAAATGTAGAAGACGTTCACAACTACTGTGATTCAGAAAAATGCAGTATTATTTGTATTTTTTTTAACATAGGATATAAAATATATATCTGTGAGTATTGGTATAGTTTTTATAGCTTTAGTTCAAATATTAATTGCTTAAAGACATTTATGCATGGTGTATTTACGTTAAGCTAGCCCAAAGCAGGTTTGTGTGTTTGTTTGCGTAGCACAATATCGAGTTCTTTGGTTGGATGTGTAGTGTGAGTCTAGTTTGGCGCTTACGCACAGAGCTGCATCTCCCCACTGTTCTTTCTGCTCCATTCACCCATGCCTCTTTTCACCAAAACAACACAGGACTCTTCTCAGCCGCCAGCAGAAAGAGCAAAATTTACAAGAGGAGCACAGTGGATGAGTAGCGCTGTTGTGTTGCAGCTGAACAGCACCCTTTGACTGCAAAACCAAAGGTCAGGGCACGGCTCCCGAAGCCTGCGGGCCTCTCTGCTTGCTTGTGTGTCCCAAAGTGTTTGTGCGTGTATTTACGCTCCTCCACAGTGTGTGTGCGTTTCGGGGGTGCATAAAGCTCAGCCTGTTAAAATTACAGCTAATTTGCTCCCATATTGTGTTTGATTTAGATTTTTTTGTGGCACATGACAGTCTCATGACAAAACAGCATGTGGCCAAGTCTGTTTATACGCATCGTAAAGTTTGGGTGTCAAGTGCGCGTGCATGATGATGAACACTTGGCCTTTGTGTTGTGATTGGCATGGAGATGTTCCTGTAGTGGAAGAAAATGAGATCAATCATTTCCAGTCATGTGTATTATTTACATTTATTATTTGTCAATTTAGAAGAATGCACAAAATATTTGGGATTCAACACTTGCAGCTATTTGTAACCTTGACATAGGATAAGACAGATGTGCAAGGTGCCACCCACCTTGAGGACTCTGGAGGACATCAAACCTATAACCGTTTAGTTATTAAATATCCACATGACCGCCTGAGTGATAGCTACATCCAAAGCGGGACATAACATTTAGAAATGCGTGATGCACTTGGGCTTCTATAGAAAGTCAATTGGGTGAAAAAGCATTAAGGAGGCTCGGATGGCTTTCGAGACACGACAATTGATGCTGCGCTGTGAAGTAGTGAGCGAAGAAATGAACATCTAGGTCATAGGCAGACGTCGTGGCGCTGTTAACTACCAAATAAATCCCGACACACTTTTGTGAGTGACAACACACTTTCAAGCTCGGGGCGGAACATCAAAACATCATTTGCGGTCCTGCTGAAGAGAAGGAGGGAGGGAGGGGTGGGGGCGGGAAGACGCAAGTGTTTCATCGTCAGTCTCCAAAAGGTGCAAGTCGGTAATGGGTGCTATCCGCCTTCAAACGTTGCCCGTCATCACGACAGTCAGCGCCTTGCTACTCGAGGTCAAAGGTCAACCTCTAAGGGGCCTGAAATCACGCCAGGTTGCACTTAAATAAATAAATAATGTCTCCCATCCCAATCCTTTCCTTTTATCCACTTGATTCCCTTTTGAATGCAACGTTTAGGAACCTCTCTGTGATATACGAAGCCGGTGGCAAGGTGAGAGTCCCCGTCCCTTCTTAATTCAGTCCTCCTGGCTGAGTGCACTGGCACTAGAGCACTGATGGATGACGCAAGGCTCATTAGGAAAAGACAACAAAATCAATAGAGCAGGCACAGAGGTGTCAGCGCTTCACACACACCAGTAAAAAAAAAGAAAAAAAAACACACTGATAGTCTTTTCACCAACTGAAGCGTGTGTGAAATTTGGGCATTCAAGTGTGCGTCCGTTACGGTGTGAGTGATTGATGCTGATGGACACTTCATGGATAATGGATAGAATGTAATATACGACGGGGCGCCACCTTGTTTGCGCCAGACACAGAAAGGATAACCGTGGAGGGTGAAAAGAAGGAGGCAGACGCCGGGTTTTGCTTCACAAAGTGTGACGGCTTTCTCCAAAGCGTGATATTGGAAAAAAAATGACAAAAGTCATTGTTGCAGATTGACGGTGTGCTTACACATCCGCTTGTGTTTGTGTGATACTGACAGACTTCCTTGGTGCGCCGATATCCCAAATTGCAAAATCACCTTTAGGACACTTAAGTACCGTATTTTCCGCACTATAAGGCGCACCGGATTATAAGGCGCACCTTCAATGAATGGTCCATTTTAAAACTTTGTCCATATATAAGCCGCACTGGATTATAAGGCGCACCTTCAATGAATTGCCCATTTTAAAACTTTGTCCATATAAAAGATATATACATTTGGCCCGTGGGCCGGACTTTGGACACGCCTGCTGTAGTGGCTCAATATTGGTCCATATATAAGGCGCACTGGATTATAAGGCTTTTGAGAAAATTTGAGGTTTTTAGGTGCGCCTTATAGTGCGGAAAATACGGTAGATAAAAAGTCAATTTAAAGGGAACGAGCATAGACAAGAGTCAAATCAGTTGTGTTAACTCCCACAACGGCGCAGATGCCCATTGGCACTTTGCGCTAGTTACTTCCCGCTTGCTATGAACACCATTTTATTTTATTGTTCCATTTATTTTTTTACACATGTCAATAAGGCTCCCAGTAGCTTATATTGTGGAGCACTGTGTCATTTAACTTTAATATGTATCATATTCATCTCAAACAATTTAAAATTCGTTTTGTACAATTTGACCATTTTTTGTACTTAACTACTTTAGTGAGCACTTTTTTGGGGTGGAGGGGTGGCAGTGGATTTGAGGTGATAAAAAGCATGTGCTTATCTGCAGGATGAAGGTGGCAATTTTATGATAGCACACACGGCTGAGCCGCCGGCTGCGGTAGGCGACCGGGGTAAAGATATTGCTTCACAGTTTGCTGTTTGCGGCCTCATATGCCACGCATATCTTCCTGTGCGAGCCTCTGCACTCGGCTGTTGATTTCCCAGTTTGACTACAAGCGCCTGGGCAGCAGACAGCAGACTGTTACACTCCTCCACTTCATTCCCCTGCAAAAAAAAAACTTCATATCGTCCTCTCTTTCTACTCTCATATGGACTGGTGGCAATGGCATTCCAGAGTAAAGTTCATTCAATGGATCTTCACTCTCCTCCACTAAGAGTGCAGTAATTGAATTGAAATCAAACTTAATTGGATTGCTGAAGGAATGTCAGTGAACAGTGAACGTCTTCCTGGGAAGGAGATGTACAGCTCAGGTCAGATTGTGCCTGTGTGTGTGATGAGGTGACACTCAATGACGATAAATTAGATTAGACTAATCATTTTCAGCATGAGGGCCGCCGTGTGCGGCTGCGGCTTGAACGAGGGCGTCGGGAACATGCTGACACTCAGCAGAGGCCGGGCCGGCGCTCACCATCACACGTCAAGTCAACTTCCTGTACAAGATAGCAGCTGAGCAACTTTCTTTTCTACTTCCATATATATCATATTATCACTGGAGAAATACAAACCCCTAGTGTACCGTATTTTCCGGACTATAAGGCGCACCTAAAAACCCCAAAAGTTCTCAAAAGCCTTAGTCCAGTGCGTCTTATAGTCCGGAAAATAGGGTATATGCAAAAGAGGCTACTTTGTAATAAATTTCCATGGATTGCTTTGCTCCATCACTTTTTTCCCTCCCCATCAGATGTTTGACTTCCAATCTTATTATTTCAACTGGCCAATTTTCATTCGACCGAAAGCGTCGGGAGTATCCCATGGGTCCACGCTACACATGTATTCTTGAATTTCTGCGAGAGAAGTAACTTCTCTTCTCCCTAAAGCCTTTTCTTTTTCATCAGAACTTGTTTCGGACTTCATTTTAGCTGTAGGCTCCGACAGGACTCCAATTAGATGGACGATGGAATTAATGAAATCTGTCTATCTTCTCCTCCTTCTCTTGCTCTATTTATCCCGGTGCTCAGGGGGACACTCGGTCTGGATTCAGTCAGCTCGGTGGCTTATCTCCTTCTTACTAAATTAAATATGTGTAATTGATGGTTTCATAAACAGAGCTAACCTTGCCAGGAGCAATCGGGAAGCGCCACTGAGGACATCCCTGTGAATATGGATTGCCTCAGAAAAAGAGTCCACCTTTTAGTTTCTTCCCCACGTCGTATTAGGGAATAGAAAAATAACAATTCCAGCTGCAATTGTTTTCTTTTTAGGGTCATGGTGTCTCCTGCCAGTACGCTGTGTTGCTTGTTATAATTTTACACTCACAAGAAGTTCCCTCATTCTTCCCCCGCTTTTATTGTTTGCATGCAAGCTCTCTGTGAAGAGACTCAGACAAAAGAAAAAAAATCGAACAAAACTTGACTGAACAGCGTTTTCAAAATTGATAATCACAAACATGGAGAATTCTGTGAATGTTTCCATTTTTAACTCAAACACAACTGCCACGCTAATGGAAATGAGCACAGATGCTATTTCAACCCACATAGAGCAGCAACCCAAACAAACCGAGTAATAATACTCAAAGGGAGTCAAACTCGTTCGTGCCAGATTGCATGAGACAAGGGCCTCACCTCCGACAGCCTCAAAAGCTGCCATCTACATAATGAATGCAAAGAAAAGCTTATACACATTTTTTCCACAGCCCCGCTATCAATAACACAGACATATCCATTAGTGTGAAAGAGCCTAGTGTGGGGCAAACACTCCCTCTAGCATTTAAACAAATCTCCACAGGGACTCATTCTCCCAGACTCCCCTGGGGTGGGAACACACACCGGTGTTGGTCCATATACTGTACTGCTGGGATTCAATTCTTGGAGAGGAGAAAGAGACACAACACACACATCAGGAATCACGTTTGCTCTACTCATGTGGACCGGGATATTTAAATTAATGAGTGAGATTGAGAGATGAAAAATGGCTAGGCAGAGGCTCTGACTTTGAGTAATGCTAGTAATTGGAGGGAAACATATAGGAATGCATTGATTAACAAATGCACGTTTTTCAAAACACACATTGCGTGGAGTGTCGTCATCCGACTAAAGTTGTCGTACAAACTTGCAATCTTCAGCGCAACTCGTGATATTTTGGTCAAATACTTGTTTACGTCTTCCCGATGTGCTGTCAATTTATCAAGCCCCAGTGAAGCTCACACCTTCTGTTAGCGTGTTACGATCCTATAGCCTTGCCCTGATTTATCGGCTGTCTCGCCGCAGCACTCTCTTGTGTGTTTAGGTGCTAATTAGAGAACAACACACCAGCACACATGCACGCACACAAGCGTGCAAGGCGCACACGTACGGTGCGACCGCAAGCTCACAGGTGATAGAGGCGGTGCTTTATCACCAGAGAAAAGTGGGTGTTGCGCCAAAAGAGGGCCTTAAATTACTAGTGACACCTCAAATAAGCCTCAACCGCACACACACTCGGAACCACACGCACACAAACACACACAAATACACACATTCATTTGTACAGAATATTAACCAGTAAATAAAACAACTATATATATATATATACCGTATTTTCCGCACTATAAGGTGCACCTAAAAACCTCCAATTTTCTCAGAAGCCGACAGTGCGCCTTATACTCAGGTGCACCTTATATATGGACCAATATTGAGCCACTACAGCAGGCGTGTCCAAAGTCCGGCCCGCGGGCCAAATGTATATATCTTATATATGGACAAAATTTTAAAATGGGCCATTCATTGAAGGTGCGCCTTATAATCCGGTGCACCTTATATATGGACAAAGTTTTAAAATGGGCCATTGATTGAAGGTGCGCCTTGTAATCCGGTGCGCTTTATAGTGCGGAAAATACGGTAATATAGAATAAATAAAATTAATAAAAATAAATAAATAAATAAATTATATATATATATATATATATATATATATAAGTTGCTTTTTCAATCCTCACTATGACCATCTGACTTTGCTCTATTTGACTGACCAAGTCCGCAGTAATCCCCCCAACCCCAGCAATCTGGAATGCCCAAGAGGGAAAAGTGCACTGCATCACTCCATAAATGTATGAGTGTCCAAAATGAAGAGGCGCTGAGAAATGTGTGGGCAGCAGACTGGGAAGGATGGCCAAGCTTACTAACAGGATTGAAGGGGGGGGGGGGGGGGGGAGTGATGGAGGTGGAGAGGCTCAGGTTTAAAGGATGAATTGCAGAGGTGCGAGGAGGTTCATGTGGAAAATTGTGAATAGAGGTGTCATTAGATGATTGTCTATCTTTTATTTTGATTCATACCTTGATAGTCTCAATTTAGCATCCCTTGACACTTTGCTTTCTTTTATGTTGGTGTTATAAGATAGACAGGTAAACTCATTAAAGTGACAAGTGACAGTTCATATTCGTTTGATTATAATCGACTCACATAATTATGGTGGAGTTGGGAAATAAGGCCACCCACAAATAAATCAATAGCAGTCAATGGAATATATACGTACAGTTTGTGGTTGGTGAGAAGAAGACTTGTTGAGTCCCAGAAGGTCAAAGAAAGCCATGAGGGATATTTAATGAAAGGTTCCTTTTTCCTCTTTATTCTCCTTCCTTTCTGGAAAGATGTACATTGGTCTCCCCCCCGCCTCTTTCAATCCTTCAATGACTTGAAATGACTACGGGGAAAGTTATGCGGAGTTCAGGTGGAGTTCAGACACAGACCTGCTCGCCCCTTCTTCTCTAGCCGCCTCTCCGTAAGCCGACATGTGAAAATCTCCCTCGGCTTCCTCTTGACATGGGATCAGCTGAAAGCCCCCCATGAATGGCTATCGCCATTCATTCCCCACCGAGGCTCGGACTCGAGATGCTTCTGCAACATTTATTTTTGTTGGTGCAGAGGTGGCAAAAGAAAACCTCCAGATACGAACTACCAAGAAATCTACACAAGCTAATCAATTGCTCATCAGGACAACATGACATCAGGGTGTAATTGCAGAGGTTGCACTGACAGGATTTTTTCAGGGACTTCTTCCATGTGGCTCGCCCTTGCCCCCTAGTGGACAAGCACTTAATTGCACTGGTAAAATGCATGTCAGTGTGGGTCAACGTGGGTGTGACACTGCCAAACAACTGTCTCTCTCCTCTACAAGCATCCTGTAATCTTCCTGACATATCCAAGCCCCCCCCCCTGCCCATCACACCCCACCGTGTGCCTCACTGTAACGATCCTTATTAGGCAGCCTGCGACGAGTGAGATTTCATTAGGTCGTGCGCTGCGCATTTGCATGTGCACTCGTATGTGCTTGTGTGATCAGTGTGTAATCTATGTGACACCAGCCAGCCGAGAGAGCGACGAGGGATGAGATTTACTGGACAAACACAGCCAAACGATTGGGTAGAGCGCCTCGTTGTCACGATGAACGAGTGGAGCAGTCAGCGAGGCCTTAAGCAAATATATTTTTGCGGATCAAACATGGAGAATACAATCAGAATAAAGTTTTTAGACCGCTTTATATAATCGTAAAGAAAAATGTTTGACTTCGAGTGTGAGTATTTTTTGCAACATCTGGTTAACGTAGGAATGTCACGAGCACCAACTGTCAATTTTATCTTCGATACTCTTGAAAGTTCCACGCCACAACTTTTTATCATTTTATTTCAAGTCAGGCTTTTAATTTGACAACATTCTCTCTCATCCATATCTTCCCATTCCGCGCTCACTCGTCGGCCCTCTATCATATCGCGCGGCGTTTCCGAACCAATAAACGGAGGCACTCTGCTGGAGAAATGTATTTATCTTTCACATAAACTCCATTCCGGTCTCTCTCCAGTAGTTCTCCCTGGCACTTAATTTCTATTAATGGTTCTGCAACTGGCGCTCAAATCCAATACACCGCCAGTGAGGGAGCGCACATGGGGGAAATATGCATAGGCAATTATCCACAGTAATGTGCACCATCCAAAACCATGCATCTGTGCTCATTGTGTGTTCCGGGGAAACACCACGGCCACATGCAGGCGTATATTAAAGGTGGGGAACGTGAGGATAGGGGAAGTAGAAAGCCTTGTGATATTAGTGGAGCGACGTTACTGCAACGGGTCGCATTTATATACATGGCGTTTTTTAAATGAGGAAAAATGGTGATGCGCCGACCACTTAGATAGGTTATGTGCTGGGGAAATAGTTTTTTTTTTAAGAAATCCATATTCAATCTCCATGTTGGGTAAATAAGAATAATTCAGCATTCCATTTGGAATAAAAAAATGTTTTTTTTCTAGTAAACTCGGCAACAGAATTCGCTCGCATGTTTATGTGGCCACTTGTTGCTAGGCGGGGTTCGTAGAGTTAAATCTCAGCGGCACCACTGGCCTATAAAACAGTTGGCATATGCGGGAATGTCAAACTGCAGGCTGGAACAGCACACACGCTTGCAAATTAGTCCCAAAATAACACTATAATATTATGAGACATGTTTTTTTAACACATTCCCTTCACAAATGAAATGTGCATTAAATACATACAATTAAGTTAGTAACACCTCAGCGATTTTTTTTTTTTAACAGAAATGATTATCTTAGCTGGTAAAGACACAATCTATAACGATATAGTTATTTTTACAATATTTACCATTTTTGTTGTTATTTCCTGCAGATATGTCAGTTTTATTCCTAAATAGTACATTCTGATATTTTCGTAAGATGCAATTCCATGAACACTGTGCTAAACAATTATTTCACATTGTTAAAGTTTGATGTCCTGCGACATTCTTCTAAAACATATGCAGCGACTCAATAAAGTTTGCGTGAAAGTGTAAGAAAGATTCACTACCATCTGCAAAGGTCAAGGGGTGCAAATATTTGACCCTCTTCGGGCCACTATCGGGCCGCGCCGGTAATCATCGTCAACATTGCGTGTGAACTCCTCGACCGGGTGATAGTAACATTTTACCCACTGCCATTGTACCCGGAGAGGCTTCGGATATCTGACTGCTTATAAATATAACACAGCTCAGTGGGACAATGACAGGAGACCAATAACGGGCTCCTGGCCTTGTAAAGCTTCCATCTGCAGAAGAAACACAAAACAAATAAACCCGGAGGAGCTCGCACACACAAGCCTATTAGAGTGGCCGTAATGATACGGTGGAGTGTTTTCAAATACACCGCGGTGTGTTAAACTTTTATAGGCTGAGGTCAGTGATGAGGTGGGCTCAGATATGATGGGATGAGGCCTAATATGCTGCTTTATTGATACTAGGTGTGTGATTGTGTGTCTATGTGTGATGGTCGGATATATCTTTCATGCATGTCCCGTGTGTGATTTTCACTTTTTGTGTGCGGTCTTGCTTATCGGATCCCCGCGCTTTCTCTAAAACGTTAAATGTTATGGACGCCTGGCGGTGACCCCCCCCCCGTGTCACTTGTGACCCCTCCCTCCCCTGTTACGCTTTGCATCCAATCATCTTCTTTCTTTTATAACCCATCCATTGTGTCCTATAAAAAAAAGCAATGTATTTTTTTTTCACTTCGGACCAGCAGAAAAACAAAATATTCTTTACTGTTGTTTCATAAAACAAAAGTTTCACAATAGATTTGTCCAGCGCTACTCGGAAAAATGTGCATTTCTTTTCACCGCGTAGTTTTTGAAAAATGTAAAGTAAAAAAAATGCTCCCTAAGAGACTCAAGCAGGCCCAGTGAGCGAAATACAGCACATTAATGTTTTGCAATATATTTGTTCGTTTTTTTCTCATGAACCCGGGCCGGTCTGGTCGGCTGTGTGTCAGCATGTGTGCGTTCAAAGCAAGCCTGAGGGGAAGGAGACTCCAACCGGCCCGCTCCATCCCAGAGCTAAATTACACAAGCCAGCCGTGATTTCATGCTTGACTTCTTTACTTTTCCCTTCTCTGCCCTGCTCTCCTCCTTCTCTGTCTCATTTACCTCCGCTTTAACCCCGCGTGGATCTTATCTGGTTAAGGAGCAAAAAAGAGGTGAACCACGTATGAATATTTCATCTGTGTTTGCATTAGCATTTTCTCCACCGATTTCATTGTTTTATGTATAAAACATGCGGCGTCGCACCCCTTGCACCCGGGTCGTAGCCCTTGCGCCCCGAATCACAAGCCTTCACCTTAACACCTATGTGTGTGTTTTACGTGTATGTTGATGGACCTGCGTTTTGCGGGGGTGCGCGAGGAGCCAGGGGTGAGAGCGAGGCTAACACCGGCTCATCCTTCCCCTTTCGCGCACACTCCTCCGCCCTCAGGCTGGATTAGAAGATGAGGTGGGAGACAGAGTGAGATTGGAAAGGAGAGAAAAATGTGTTGTGAGGAAAGAAGAGATTAAGAGTGAATCTATATGAAAGTCGGTTGCGTTTTGGGGGGGCTGTTGGCTTGGATCCCAGTTTTGATATGACTTGAGATGATGCGGCCTTCGCAACGGCGCCGTTTTTTTTTTTTTTTGCCAAGGCCGTTTTTCTGTCTGACGGCTCACTTTCTATTTTATCACTTAAATGAGCGGGCGAATATAGAAAACGGGCCAGGCCGGCTGGCCGATTCAATACGCAGCTCAGCAGGTGTATGATGATTCTGGGAAATGGCTGCATGAAGCCATTCTGACCCGACACCGTATCTCTTCTGAGCTTCTGAAAATTGGCTCCTTTAAATGTATAGTTTCTCCAAAAATTACCATAAGAGTCATTTGAACCAGAGAGGCACTGACGGGTAGATCAAATATGAAGACGCTTGACCCGAGTGGGTGTGAAATGCTTATTTACCCTCAACACTGTGTGTGTGTGTGTGCGTGTGTGTGTGTGTGTGCACCTGTGTGTGTGTCCCCAAAGACAGGTTTGCAGGCCAGTACAGGGCCATGAATCATTTGGTCGGAGGCTGCACAAAAATATACTTTATTTTCTCATTTACATGAATCAGCATAAAATATACTTCAGTTGCTCCAAAATGGAAGAAACCAAAAAATTGTCCATTTAATGGCTTTTTTTGTAATGTTTTCTCAAGTGTGAATTGATCCCTATTTTTTTTTTTTTTAATTTTATAGCCAGGAATAATCTTATCTTCCCTTATATATTTCCTTCTCACACTTTGGGTGTGATCTCACATTTAGCCTCGTTCACTCGTGGGAGTTGTACAGAGCATCAAGTATGCAGCACACTTGATTGCACATTAATTTGCACATGGATTGAAACCTGTCTTCCTTTCTGCATAAACATCCCGTTTTTAATTTCAGCAAGATGACAAACGCCGATTACAGCTGTCACGTCACCGCTAACTAAACAAACAGCAATTTCCTATCTGCGCTTTTTCTGTTTGACCAATTGCTTTGCCTGAAAAATGATTTGGCCGTGTTACACTTTCGCAACCAAAGCAGGTGCCCCCCCCCCCCTCACACCTCCCACACACACATCAGACATCAATGAGTCTTCACCAAGATGAAAGTTGGTGTGTTGTGTTACCTTGAATTAGAGCTACGCTTTCAAAATTCAAAGTATTTGTAATCAAATCTCTGGGGACCATCTGTTTTGGTCTGGATCTTCAAACTGGTTCGTACGTGGATAAATTGACTTTTCTTTTTGGAAAAGTAACAAAACTTCATCCTGAGAGCTGACGAAAGAAACAAAACAATCGTTCATTTTAACGGCAGTTGAACCCACAAAATCGATCCAAATATGCAGCACAACCAAAAAAAATCATAAAATAATAATATTTAATGACACTTTAAATATGAACCCACAAAATAGATCCAAATATGCAGCAAAACAAAAAAAATCATAAAATAATACTATTTAATGACACTTTCAATATTTTTTAAATAATTTATATAAATAAAATAAATAAATAAAAATTTAAATATTTTTTAAAAATGCAAAAAAAAATGTATTTGATGAATTACATGAATCAGAGCCTTCCTCTGTGATTTCCTCTCTCGTAATAGTTCTAATTCGTGTCTGTCTGCAATTACGCACACGCAACAAGTGAAGTCCATCAATCAATGCGTGCTGACGGCTACGGATAATTTCCCCTTCCTTTTATTTAACCGTGCTTCATAATTCATCTTGGCTTTCAATCATACACAACATATGTTGCGCTGTCGAAATTATTCGTTGCATATTTTCTCGCCGATGTGACAGCGCGCTGCCACTTATTGCACTTAACTGCTTGACTTAAATGGTGTGAACATTCAAAGTAGTGCATAGGTAATGCATTAGGGAAGGGGAAAGTGTGGCATAAGAGTTCCAATTAATAGCTGTTAGGAGTGAAGCTCTATGCTCCAGCTTTAAAAAGTTTACAAAAATCGGTAATTTGCTGCATGTTTGCATATTAACAACTCTGACAGCCTCTCAGCAAGGCAGACTTGCTTAGTTATTCAGCGATAATGAGAGCACCTCGCTGTCACACATGCGTAAGAAAAAAAAGATTTCTTTTTAACCTATGCGAGGTCTTACTGGATCTGTGGATTAGAAAAAACACATTCTGGAATTTTTTTTTGTGTTTGTGTACAAAATTGTGAGGCTCATTTACCGTATTTTCCGGACTATAAGGCGCACCTAAAAACCTACAATTTTCTCATAAGCCGACAGTGCGCCTTATAGTCCGGTGTGCCTTATACGTATATGGACCAAATTCCTAAATTTAAACTGTCCCGAAGCATTGTGTCATGAAATCAATCATAAGTGGCCCCCTGAAGACTATGAATCATGAATCAAAAAGACTATGGATCATTATTTTGTGATTATAAAGTCATTTGTTGCATCTGAAGTTGAAATAAAAAAGATAAAATGGAGAATGATTTGGTTTGGATTAAAAATCTGACATGATGCATCAATGGTGCGCCTTATAGTCCGGTGCGCCTTATATTAGGACAAAGTTTTAAAATGGGCTATTCATTGAAGGTGCGACTTATAGTCCGGTGCGCCTTATAGTCCGGAAAATACGATACATATGAACTCCGCCTCCACCAATTAAATGCTTGTCTGTCATTTTTGACAGACGACAGTCGACCTTCTGAATCAAATCAAAACTCCGAATACATATAACGAGTGTTTTTCGACCTGCCTTGTTTGTAAACTCCCGCTCTATAAATAAAACTAACTTGAATCCAATCTTTTCTTTTTGACAGTCAGTCCACCCAATAAAAATTCAAGCCGCCACCCATCTTGGCTCCTGAACCAATATTTGGCAAAAGCTGCTTCCAGAGGCACTGAGACAAGTTGAACTCCCCAGCCGTGAACTTTAATTGACCTCTCTGAGGGGCCGGCTTGGATCTATCATCTTAACAGAGGCGATTCACAGCCCCCCCCCCCCTCCTTCCACATATGTCATGAGAATTGCTCAGTGGTGACACACATAAAAACCCACAAAAGTCACACACTGTAGAACTCATTGACTCAACCCAACTTCTTTCTACATTGTGACTTGAGTTTCATAATCCGACCCAAAAGTAGAAAGGTTAAACACACTTAAAGAAACCCAAGTAAATCTGATTGACTGCTAAATGTTAATGACCCCCCGCGGGCAGCACGCCGCTGTATCCTCCCGTCACGTTATAGCGCAACGGTTATGCTATAGTGCCTCCGTCTTTGCACGCCACGCGGCGGGGACGGCCTACTGTACAGCTGGCACGCAGCCAGGAGTCCTTCCACTCGATGGTCAGGCAGGGAAATCAATCAAACATGGCTTGTCAGGGCCCTGAATCCATTACGGCGGGGAGAGTGCTGAGGCTTGAATAAACAGCCATGACAAGGAGAGACAATTAGCTCGAATTCGGTAGGTTGTCGGGAGAGCGGCTCGGGGATTTGACGGTCCCGCCTGGCCTAGTTTGGCCCACCTCGACGCAACAGCGTGGCCGCTTTATTGCCGTTAATTCACGAGGCCCTCTCTTGCCGCTCTCTTTACAGCCTAAGCAGGCAAAATCCATTTAAATAAACACCGGCGCTGCACAATGATGACTGAGGTGTTTAAAGGCACTGATGCAGGAATAGCGCACACGCTGCCTCGCAACTGGGACCATTAAGACATTTCAAGTAGTGACTCCAACAATGGCCGGCTTCTTCGGATTTATATCCCGCACTGTAAAGCGATTTCAACACGCTCTCGTACATACGTCTTAATGTAGGCGTAATTTGCACAACCTGCAAAATGAGATCATGCGTTTGGAGTATTGATAAAGAATTTGCAAGGAAAACAAAAGAGGGAGTCATGTCTGACTCATATGTGTGACAACATGAGGTGGTCTTTGTTTTCCATGGGTCGGCCACGTAATTAACTGAGACGTTTAATGCTAAGGAGAAAGGTGGCTTTTTTTTTTGTAGCATACGATGGCATTATTGTCTTAACATGCATTTTGCTCCTCCTTTGCATATCGCCGCCACCAACAGTGTCTCAGTGGCGCAGCTTGACAGTGACACAAAGCTTCCCATTCGTGAGCATGCATGATAAAGTAAACAGGGGATTATTTGGCAAAAACATCAGTCAATAGTGCTGCGAGCTGTCTAAAACTTTGCCGGGAGTGCCTTTAGGCTATGACCATTTATTATTTATATGCTTCGATGAGGGGGAAAAAAAAACAACAGTTTGAGTATTCATACAGTAGCTGATGAAGACTTTAGTGAGTGTGTAATTCTTCTTTTCATTTCTACACTGCAAAAAAAAGAAGCTGTGCGAACTCAAAATGTCAAAGCTTATAAAATGTTTCGATCGGCAATTACACTAAATATTTTAGTTTTTGTGCATTTTCAATTTATAAATTTAATCATCCCCTAACTTAAAATAATCATTAAAAAAATCTTTTTTTTTCAGAGTGCTTGAATATTTCAAAACTACATTTTACTAAGAGTCATGTAAGTAACATTGCTTGCGTTTAACTTTGGTTTCCTCTATACCCACCTTTGACCACGTTCATATAGAAATATTTATATTAAATCCAAACACCATGGTTAATTCATGAAGCTCTCCTTCGGTGGAAATGTTGCGTTTTAAGAGCTGACAGAATTCCTCTCGTAAAGTCCAATTTACGTCGCCGACTCTCCGCTCTCGCCCCGGCTCGTAAATCCTCACCTCCAAATACGTGAATGGACCTCTGTGCCGAACCTCCAACAATTTTCACACGCCAACCTCAGGCCAGTAAGAAAATAAGCATGAAGTTTCGCGTGCCATTATCAAACCCTCGGGGGGGGGGGGGGCCACGGAGGAGTACTTGAGTCGGCTTTGAATGCATTTGTGTCCGTTCCGCACGCATAAAGTCCCAAACGCGGGGTGATTGCATGTCGCAGAGTGCATTCGATCCGTCCCTGCGGGATGCCGTGCTTGAGTGGAAGTCCAGGTGGAGTCCCTAATGCATCGTATATGTGTGCACGCGTGCTAGAATATTCATCGAAAGGCAAGACTATAGTCTGAAAGCATCGGCGTCGACCGCCTATGACACGCATGCACTGTTCTTAGATGGCCTTATTGATTTCCACCGGCAGGGAGAGAGTGAGCGATGGAGCCAAGTGGAAGATTATTCAGAATAACATATATCTCTCAGTGGGAGTCCTGCATATAGTGAGTGACAGCGTCTCAGCTAAATTGTGATGAAATGATTGCTTCACTCTATGCTAAAGCCGCCTCTGTACTCGGCCTCCTCTCCACATGTATGATTCATATAAAGACGTGCGGAGAATTCCTTCAAAGCTCTCACATGTTTATGAGTCCATAACATCTGACGTGTTCATGTTTATGCTCCCAAGCCACATTTGACATTTTCTAGATAGGATAAATCATTAATGATGACCTCAATAGGCGCTCACATCTTTGGCCAGCAGATCAATAAAGTGGTTAGGAGAGTAGGTCAGAGGGTCCCCGGGTGGTGCCTGTCACTATGCGAATGTAAGCGTCTTTCTCGCCAGCCTCCCAAACAGTCGGGAGCAGCACGCCACTGTCAAACATGGCCACTAATTGGCGGTCAAACGTGACACCGGCAGGATTGCAGCTGCTTTTCCAAGATTTTTATTTTATTTTGCCGCTTCAAGCAAATCCCTGGGTGCAAAGCGGTGGGAGTTTCATTCATTATTGATTCGATCCAAAAATGAAAGCAGAAACGCTCAGTGGGGACTGGGCATCTTTTTGCCCCATGCAGGAAGGAAAAAAAACAAAAACGGTTGACCGCCAAACAGACCAGAAAACATCTTTTACCGGACACTTCATTAGGTACCCCTGACTGAATGTTAGGCTAACATTTACTATGCTGTAATGATATAATATATTCACAGCAATCCTGCTTTGAGAATTGGTATCTATCTAGTACACAGATGATGACATGGTGTTATGTAGTCACTTGCCAAGCTTGGCAGTGTCTCATCTCAGTCCTGCTCAATGATTCAGCTGTGCGGCATTGACCTCCACCTCACCTTGGCAAAAAATCCCCAACCAAATGGACACTTGGCAGCCAGCACACACTCTGGATATAGAAGCGTGTGTGCCCACTAGTGATAACACACACACGTGCACACACACAGTCTCTGGCAGCGGTTGTAATGCTGGGTGAAACAAAGGGGCAGATGGTTGTCAAGTGAGAGTGCCAACACTTGCAAGGCGGTTAAAATATGCATTTGTGTTTGTGTGTAAGCAAGGCAAGTGTATTTGTATAGCACATTTGGAAAAACAAGGTGATTAAAAGTACTTCACATGAAACATAAATGAGTAAATATGTCCTCACGGATATCTCTGAGGTAGTTTTAACCAGGTTAATGCATACCCGGCAGCAGCAGGAATATGGTTTCTCCCACTGCTCATCAGTATTTGTTTTGGCCTGTTCTGGCTCGTGTGCCAGAAGTGAGAATAAGAGACCTGAATCTTCTCCATATACCGTATTTTCCAGACTATAAGGCGCACCGGACTATAAGGCGCACCTTCAATGAATGGCCCATTTTAAAACGTTGTCCTTATATAAGGCGCACCGGACTATAAGGCGCACCATTAATGCATCATGTCAGATTTTTAATCCAAATCATTCTCCATTTTATCTTTTTTATTTCAACTTCAGACGCAACTAATTACTTTATAATCACAAAATAATGATCCATAGTCTTTTTGATTCATGATTCATAGTCTTCAGCGGGCCACTTATGATTGATTTCATGACACAATGCTTCGGGCCAGTTTAAATTTAAGAATTTGGTCCATATATAAGGCGCACCGGACTATAAGGCGCACTGTCGGCTTTTGAGAAAATTTTAGGTTTTTAGGTGCGCCTTATAGTCCAGAAAATACGGTAATCCCTGGACACTTTATTAGGTACACATTCTAATGAGATCCACGACAAGAGGCTGGAGCTAGCGTGTTGCTAACAAAAGGAAAATAACTGAGGATTAATTTTTAAGGGTCCTCTTGAAATGAAACCATATGAGAGTCACAAATCTCAACCACTCGGATTTAATTGGCCGGCTCACTCCTGTCCTCCATCCAGCGAGCATCACATGAATGAGACTGTCCACTCCATGTCATCGAGCCATTCAACGGCCATCCACTCTAATCCATCCCAAGTCGTTAGCCCTGTCCGCAAGGCTAATCATCATCTCATCTGGCTTCAGTTAGCCAAAGAGCAAGAATGAGACGGTTAAATATTCATGTCTCACCGCGCCGTAATATCCTCCTCAATAATGTTTGAACCTTTTGACCCGAGCTAATCGGCGGTAATCTCGCAGTCACGCTCATCAGTGATCAAGCTGACGTGATGAGCTTGATGAGATTTTGACAGCAAGTCGCACACACACAAAAACACAACCTGGGATTGTTATTATACATCTGGAACGCACCGTGACACTGGCGGTAGGCAGCGTTCCTGGAAATTGACATCATTCATTTTCCCCGGAGGCATGTCGCTATGACATCACTCGATTAATGGTGGAACAATTAATTATGACCTATTAGGCGGGCGAATTAGATTAGCTCGTGAAAAAAGAATATATCCATGTGATAATATTACACCAGGATACATTAATGTCTTTTTGGATGAGACGCAGTCAGCTATCTAATTATAGCTATGATAAATGCCATTTCTCATATGATAATGCGTCTGTACCTCAACAAGGCTATTTGCTACATTGTTGTAATTTGATTACATTGAAAGTCAGTGTGAGAATTCGACATAAAGCAAAGTGACAGCGTGTGGCGCTTTAAATGAAACTTTCATATAGATGAGCCGTTTAGCCCCATGCAATATTTGATAGCGGCTATTTAATGCACGAACATGTTATTGTTTTTAAATATGGATGTTGTTATTGCTTCAAAGATGCCTGCAATGATAAATATGACAATGAAGCGTTAATATTTGCTGAGGGCGATTTACCGCACATTTAATATAAATTGACGAATGTCTTTTAACTATACATACTAGTCTTGTTTTGATTCCCCGGCAAGTAAAAAAACAGTTGTCAGAAAAATAAATACTCAAAAAATCTACGTTTGTGTTTTGTTGCATCCCCCACTGTTGCATATAATGTCTGTTGCATATTTATGCTGTTTTGATTCCCTGGTGTTGCATTTGCGTTTAATGGAAACAACATTTCTGTGTTTCATATCAGATGCCCTGGCTGTCCCATTGTGAGGATTGCCACAAACAAAGACGCCCAAGCTGATGGAGCACTCACTTAACCCTTGCTGCATTCTACTGACATCTAGCGGGAGGAAAAGGAACTGCACTAACTGTGTGTGACCCAGGTAAGCATCTGCGCACTCACACTCAACAGACACAAAGCTCCCCACTTGCCAATACATCAGCGTATCGATTTACTCGCCGCGACCTTGAACGATCAGACAAGTGGAAGCGCCTCGTCGGGCCTGAAGCCATCCATCGCTCGCCCCCACCCCCGCTATACTCGTAATGACTTGAGGGGAGACGGCGAGCAAACAGGAGCCCGCTGAGATGGACCTCTGAACCAGTGGGCTCTGCAACAGCCTTATGTTGCGGCCAGCCTCCCCTCTAGGCAACAGTCTGTTGCGGGTAAAGGAGCAGAACTGGGTCAGCCTGTCTGAGACGAGAGCCATGTTTCGTGAGAGGGAAAGTAGCCCATGCGCCTAAATGGAGCTTTATGCTTAGCGGGATTATGTAAGGGATATATATGGAATTTAGTGAGTTAAGATGCTAATCAGGTGGATGATGAAAGATGAAGTAAAGTCATACCTGAGAGGGGGGGGTCCATGAAAACAGGTAGCGAGTGTATTTTAGCATCTAACACATTGATGATGTCATCTTGATGTGAATAGGAGTGAAACAAACACTTTTCAGTGCTATAAATATTTTAGCTGTCCACAACTTGAAAGGCGTATCATGACAGCTTCATTTTTTTTTTATATATATAAAAGTAAGACTCCTGCAGACAAACACTGTCTGGAAATTCTTATACCGTATTTTCCGGACTATAAGGCGCACCTAAAGACCTAAAATTTTCTCAAAAGCCTACAGTGCGCCTTACAGTCCAGTGCGCCTTATATATGGACCAAATTCCTAAATTTAAACTGGGCCGAAGCATTGTGTCATGAAATCAATCATAAGTGGTCCGCTGAAGACTATAAATCATGAATCAAAAAGACTATGGATCATTATTTTGTGATTATAAAGTTATTTATTGCGTCGGAAGTTGAAATAAAAAAGATAAAATGGAGAATGATTTGATTTGGTTTAAAAATCTGACATGATGCATTAATGATGCGCCTTATAGTCCGGTGCGCCTTATATAAGGGCAACGTTTTAAAATGGGCCATTCATTGAAGGTGCGCCTTATAGTCCGGTGCGCCTTATAGTCTGGAAAATACGGTATAGTGCTCATTACATATCCTTACAATATTCTCCAAAATAGAACTTCCTGAAAAATAAGAAGCACACAGAGAATGCTTTAAAAAATATACTTTTTTAGGCGCAATAATGAGTTGCGCATCACATCTGTACTTTTCATCATAGGATGTGACACGTGATGGCCCATTAGTTCCCAAAGTGCTATTCTGTTCCATGAATTGCTCCCCTTATAGAATATTTCCCCTCGCTTGTCAACACGACATGCATTATTCATGTTAATGCTCCATTATCTGACGCTCGGCGTGAAGTTACGCACCCGCCGACGGGGTCCCGCGACCTCCTGAACCCGTCGGCGTGCCCTCAGCGTAGCATTAAAAAGCAGACGTTTCATTATGCGAGTGAGCACCTGCCTTTAAGAATTACCTGAACTAGCTTTTTAATTGTGCAGAAAAAAGGTGTTTGTGAGCCATTTAAGAGCGTTAAAGATAAACCGAGAACATTATGGGGTGTTTTCGGCTATTCACGCATGGGTTTATAGGAAGGGAATGTAAAACAGCCGGATGCTATTGCAAGTTATGGTTTGTGTGGATAAGGAATTTATGTCGCGGTATAAAAGTGTATTCCGCCTTTTTATTATAAACAACCTCGATTGAAGTGCCAGCTTGTCAAAAGTACACGCTGGGATCGCCGCCAGTATTTCTACTGAAAAGGATTAGATGAGGGGAAAAAGAAAAAAACCTTTAGTCTTCTCAGTCATCAAATTTATTGTGGATGTGGAAGACGGGTGACGAGCCAATAAATGAAAGGCTTTTCACAGCTAATTAAGATGATGCTGGGAGGTTATTGACAGCGGCTTTATGGGCGGCGGTGACTTGATGCACAGGTTATTTTTAAGATACCAGATGAGCACAATGCATAATTTATCACAGCGTACAATACGTCTCCCAAGCCGCTGAATAAAAGAATAGAAATGATCGGGCTTCGAAATGAGACACATGGAAGAATCACGTTCTCTTAAAGGCAAGTGCAATTATGTGGCAGCCAATCAACAGTCAACATTTACTTCCTGTATCTGACCTTGCTGGACTTGTAACCATGGAAATGCTTTTTTTTTTTTTTGACTCGAGCACAGCTGGTCATTGAAAAATATATATTTTTTCTATCTTGGAAAAAATATGATTCTGCCTTTTGTGGCTTACAGAGTATATTGTGACAAATCTGCCACACACACCAATTATAATATTATAATTCCATTGTTTCTATTCACACAACGTGTTGTCTTTTCATTTGACATCTATGACAGTCTGCATATTTAATATGTTTTCAAGAAACGGGCAAATATTTACAGAGCATTTGTTGACAGGATGTGAACTGTGTGTTTAGCTACATGAGAGACTCAAATCATCAGCGTGTGTGTCATTGCAGTTTTGCAACAACAACTCAAACTGAGCATTAGTGTCCTTGCTCTTGGGTTGGATATTATCGTCCGGATTTACCTCGAGTCGCTTTCGACCGGTGTCTGCATGCGTTATTACGGAAGCGTGGAAATGAATCAATCTCACAAGGCCACCGATCGCGTGCATGAAATGTAGCCTGATAACTTGGAAATAAAAATGTAGGACTGGGCATCTTCCATGAAGGCGGAAAATGAAAGGAATCAATCTTACAGATGCATGAAAATAACAAAAGGAAATAACATCACAAACACATGTGCGTATGTATATAAGCTTGGCTCATCTGGGGATGGTTATGGAGCCACCTCAAGGCCAGGCGGTGCTTCTCAGTGCTTTTGCATGCACGCAACAATATAAGCGAGCCATCCGGCAGACACGTTTGGAGATTTACGACGAGTCCCCTGATGGGAGAATTTTTTATCGAGGCAAATACGGGTTCGGCAGATAGACAGCGTTATCTGCTGACATGCACACATATCAATTTGAGCTTATATGTATATTATATTGACGTATTTGTGTTTTTATTGCAGGTGCGTGGTGAGTTCAGGCGGCCCGCTTGTTTGGTTCTGGGGCAGAAGACTACAGGTGTGAGGTAAGCAATGACCAGAAGATTTTTTTTTTCCTTTTTTAAATGCATATGTTGCAGAAGCATGGTAAAAGTGAGAGTTGTGATATTTGGAGATTTCCTTTAACAAGAATTGAATGCAGTAAAATCCCCATCTTTTTGTTTTTATGCTTTGTTATGGATCTGCATCTGGATCTTGATTTTGAAAATATTCCAAACAGCTGTCAGTATAATCCAACGCAATTGTAGGGAACTGCAAACTAACCTAACCACACAACCCGAACCGCTACTCATGGCCACGTGTCATCGCACTGGCCGCGCATGTTTTCATGCCCGATTTGAGCATGCTGGCTTTATTACCAAGTGTATGTAAGTGCGTAATGCCCTAGAAAAGTGGAAGCGGCGCAAGGCTTTCCTATGAGGATGGAGGCAGATACGCTCCAACGACTGCAAATCATCATGAGACTCGCGCTCTTGTGGGAGGAGAAGTCTGAGATTGGCTGGATATAAAAAATAGCTGTATATAAAAATATATTAAAAAAATTGCTGTATATAAAAATATATATATACTGTATTTTCCGCACTATAAGGCGCACCGGATTATAAGGCGCACCTTCAATGAATGGCCCATTTTAAAAATTTGTCCATATATAAGATATATACATTTGGCCCGCGGGCCGGACTTTGGACACGCCTGCTGTAGTGGCTCAATATTATATATAAGGCGCACCTGATTATAAGGCGCACTGTCGGCTTTTGAGAAAGTTGGAGGTTTTTAGGTGGGTCTTATAGTGCGGAAAATACGGTATATATCTTTTTTTTATATACAGCAATTTTTTTATATACGTTTTTATATTTTTTTAATCTTTATATATCTTTTTTTATTGGCATTGCAATGACGCAACGCAACATGTACAACACGCGTGTGATCCGATGTCATCAGGCTGATCTGGTGCCATTTTTTTTTCTGCGAAGTTCCAGTATGTCGGCATTGATAATGAAGTTTCTTTATCATTCATTCATCGGCCGACCAATACGCCTTTGATGAGTTCATGTGCGATGAAGCTGTGAAGATGAATGGCGATGCGGTTGGGTTGACGACACGCTGTTTCATCAGCCTCATTAGGAGAGCTACATCGCTGATATTTATAGATTGTAACACTGCGGTACACGCAATTCGTTTTCACTTTACGCTTTGACACTTTGGTACATATATTTTCACTTTACGCTTGGACACGTAAAGTCAAACACTTACCTTATAAATGTTGATAAAAACTAAAAAAAAATGATTAGTTTCTACAAAATTAATTTTGCTATTTACAGTATTATCACAGTATGAGGTAATTAATGACTATAAAGTATTTACATTTTTCAGTTGCATGAGTGCGCTTCATTTACATATTAGCTCATTATCATGTTTTAGAAGGTTGGCGCCACAGGGCAACTTGTTGTTCCTGATAATGACGAGCCTCGAAGCAATTAAACAGTTTAACTTTTTTTTAAACCATCTCACATTGCCAAATTGATGTCAAACCAAACACGCCGCTTTCCAAATCTAAAGTTCACATGAAGCCAAAAGTTCTTTGTGCGAAATCTTTGGCGCAGTCAAACACCTCGGCACGTCGGAGTCTTTGTCGAGCATTAAAAATGTTAATTGGAATTTTGAAAAAGAAAAGAAAATACTATCCCACCTTCTCTAGTCACAGGCTGTCAAAATGCAATATTCCAAATTAGATTGTATTTGGATAATCTTTTGAACTGTAATGGGTTTCCAGCCAGCAGGCATATTACTATTGGCACATCATTATTAAACAAAAGTGACACAGAACCATCACTTTGCAGGCGGCGCCAGATAAACGTTCGACACCGTGCAAATAATATTAGTTCTGCTTCCAGAGTCACCGGCTTATCTCTGTATGCTATATTGGGTTCATATCCTCGTCTGCCGGCGAGGGCCTTCTGACAGAAGTGTCTAAATTTATGAGTAGCCCGTATGAATAGTCTGCCGGGTGTGCGTACGATGTAACTTGTGTGTCACGCATTAACGCTTTTATATGTAAATGACGTGTTTGTGCGCACGCGTGGGCGTCTGGGATAGACGGGCGCGCGCTTTCTCGCACCCGTGCCAATAAAAAAGTACACATTCATATGTAAATGAGCGTGTGTATCCGCGCCCGTAGATGCAGACGCGACCCATATCATGGCATAATGAGATCCGCCACTGTTGGTTACCCTCAGACAGAGGTAATTATGGCTGTAGTGAAGGCAGCACGGACGAGCACGTATTCACGCGGGCCTCAATCCCGTTGACAGGCCCTGTCCATTTGGCAACGGGAGGCGGCAAATGGGATGTGATAAATTGGAGCGGCATCCGCTTTCTAATCAGCGTCACCCAACCTGTTATGAGATTCAACAACAGGAACAAAAAACGCGATTAACCGGAATCGGACCAAAAAAGCAGATTGTTCGTCGAAACGGGACAAAACCCGTTTGATTAATCTTTGTGTCCATAAACAATTTACAAAAAGAGTCATGACATTAAACAGAGGATGATTTTCCAGAGAAGTGACATCCCGTTTTTTTCACCCAAGGTTACGGTACTTCATTCCTATATTGACCATTTTTTCTAACCGCCCTTTCCACTCGACAAGCTCTCCATCGTGTTTGCACGCCGGTAATCCCTCCATCCGAGTTAACTTGTGATTTATTCGCTTGCTACTCGCCTTGAACCTCCCGACCACAATCTTAGCCCGTTCGCCTCGTCTTGCTCGCTTATTTCCGAGACCTAATGCGGAGCCAACAATGACACTTTAACGCCGTGAGGTCTTTGACGGAGAGCGAGGTCGTTTGTGGAAAAATAAATCATGTGGATGTTTGTTCATTTTCATTGCTGGTTTGTGTCATGTGAGAGTTGGTGTCAAAGAAATAAACATATTCAGGGCATAAAGATATGTAAAGTGACTCAGGATAAGAAGCATCACTTCTCATGACACCTACATCGCTCTGTTTTTTGGGCGCTAGCAGCTTACAAAAAACCCTGGCGGGATAAATTCGGGATGTTGTCTGTGGTGTGAGGCCAAAAGGCCAAAGAAGAGTGCAAAAGCTCCACGGGCGATCCAGAGATTCTACTCGGAACTGGGTGATGGAGATACTACCAAAACAACATGAAGTTGACTTTTGACTTTGACTACGGGCACAAATAGCATGCTGTTTGGAGAAGTTGTCCTAAAACCCCTTCCAGGTTTTCGAAAACTCCTGCAAAACTTGTAATTGGAATGTGGCTTAGCCATTGGCTCAGCAGTACTTCGTACTCGAGGGCTTCTGTACGGAATGAAGATTTACAAGTTTAAAACTAATACAAGCACGTTTGACAGGAAACTTGAATTTTTTTACAAAAAAAGCTTCCATAAGACAAAATACTTTTGAGCTGCCACTAAAAAGAAAAACCTGCAAACCAGATTTGGGATTGCACAACTGACACACTGACCACAAAGAGTCCGCCTTGTTGCCATGGTAACCACATCACCGTAATGACAACACACTCCCTCTCAGCCACTGTATAAACAGAAATAATTATCCTCCATTTGGCATTTTCTTTCGGACCTCATCCGGATATTTTATGCAACAATTTCCAAGCATTGATTGACTGGACAGGTTCACGTGAGCAAACGGTGTGACCTTTGACCTTGCATTTCGGCTCATCAGCGGGTTGGCAATCAGATTCCTGTTTACCGCTCGGCCGGGACGCTCCGCCAACACAATCCAGCCTCGCTACGCTGCGGGCGGCGTCTTTTATTGCAGACTCCTTTGAGGCAGGAGACTCCAGAGAGACGCTTGCTCACTGAGCAATTTATATGTTCTCATCAAAGCGTCTTCTTTAGACCCTCAAGGCAGGTCTTAATTGTTCGACGTGATATCTGCACCCCACTTCCCCCCTTTTCCCACTCGCTTGCCTTACTTTTGACTGTTTTCCTCTCCCTCCCGCCTCGCCTTGCAACCACCCACCCTCCCTGCAGCTATTAGGAATTGGATTTGGAGCAGAACGATCCATTTAGTCTCTCTACTCGTTTCGACGCCTCTCGCTCGCTCACCAGCTTCCACACCTCCTCTGTAGGCTTCTCTCATCAAAGCCAAGGCTTAATCTGTCTATTTTTACCTGGAGGAATGAAAGGAAAGGGGATGAGGTAATGCTTTTCCTGTCCATCAGGTGGGCACTCGTGCGTCTTGTGTTGAGTATGATTTAGAGAGACAGCGCCACCATGTGGACACAAATCAAAACAAGCTGAAATGGTGATGTCAGTGGTTGATGAAAAAAATAGTAACACACATTTGAAAGCATTTTCTGTTTAATAAAAAAAAAAATCTGTGAAACATCAGACAATATTGCCTTCACCTGTCACTTAAGTGCAACTCTGAGAAGCTAAAAAAAAAAAAAAACTTGAAACCGCCAGTATTGAGTAATAAAAACTCATTTTACAAGGTAGTGTGACAGAACCGGCTTCCACATTTCCCCTCTGCAATATAAATGCAATATGTATCCTGAGAGTTTTATTATTATTCTTAAGCAGAAAAGGCGTCTGAAAATAAATAATCGTTTGTAGACTTATAAAACACGTCTCGTAGCGAGAGACCGAAAATGATGCGCAGAGCTTCCGACGCGTCCAGAAAGCCTTCCGGGCCACTTGTTTGTATTTCCATTCAGAGTTTATTATCCCTCTCTTGCTGTAAAAAGGCACTTGTGCTGCGTCCCACAGCAAAGAAGCAAAGATAAATATTTTGTCTTAAATCATCCTTTTCAGTTGTCTTTGTCGTGGTTCTGACCGTTGCAGGCGTTGGGTCGGCGGATGCAGAACTTGCGTGGGTGGTCTTTAAAGTCAAGGTAGTCGGAGACAACGCGTGGGTGCTGCTCTATGAAATGATGAAGCTCATCTGGACAAAGAAAAATAAATAGGTCAAGCCCAGGTCTCGGAAGTTGTCCTCGTACGTTAACAATCAATATGTTCTTACCATACGTGATTTTCCCAGTATCTGGTCCATCGAGCTCCATAAAAAGCATTGACAAATCAACTTCTTTCACTCCCAACATTATCTCCAAGGTGGAGGCCAGCTCATCTTCATAGACCTCGCCGCTGTCCTCGTTGACATACATCTGCGCATAAAAGCTCTTACTTTTAAGCAATACATGGAAAATGTATTATTCTAAGAGTGCTTTTTTTTACCTTGAAGGCCATCTTGAGGGTCTCCATTGACCTTGATGGTCGGTAAATAGTGGACATAGCGATAATAAAGTGTCTGATGTCAATGTGACCATCTTCATCCTGGGCAGAATAAACATTTCACATGAGAGTAGTGAGCACACAAATATTTTAAGATGACTATTTCTAAGAATGCTCAAAAAAAATTAAACTGCAACCTACAGAATCCCCGCTAGAGGGAGCCACTTGCATAGTAACAAAATCTGATACAGCTCTTATTAGATCATACCAAACTGATTATTTTGTAGCTGTCTTATCACATTGTCTTTTATGCAAAAACAATTCCAAACTGCAATCTACAGAATCTCCGCTAGAGGGAGCTACTTGTGTAGTAAAATGTGATAGGTCTTATTAGATCATACCAGATTTTGTAGCTGTCTTGTCACATATTGTCTTTTGTGCATTTTTCTGAAGTATGCATGCACAAAAGAATTATCTACCTTGCCGAAGAGGTTGCTAACTTCTTGCAGTGTCTCTGTAACTGGCAGGTGAAGGAAGCATGCCAAGTCTTGCAAATTCAGTTTATGTCTTTGCAGCTTCCTGACTCTGCTGGCATGCTCATTCAGAAGGCTATCTGTAATCTTCAGCCTGTCATGACAAGAAAAAAAAAAAAAATGGTAACAAGTTGAAAATGAAAGTGCAACTCATGATTTGGTGTTTCTTTTGTATCACCAGAAGATGTCAGCATCATCCTGACCCTCACCTCAAGCGGCGTACCAGCAGATTGAACTCAAGCAGGCTGCTGGCGTTGTGGATGCGCAGGGGCCCTTGCGAAAAACTAATCTCCCGGTCCTCAAAGGAGAGATCCGTGAGCGGCACCTCCAGCGCTCTGTCAGGGGGAATGCGGCTGGAAGGTAATCAAATTCCGCACACACACATACATGCCAACACACACTCACTTGGCCATGAGTTTTCGAACGTTGTTGGCGAACAGAGTTGGGTTTTCTTTCTCCTCGTCAGACGGGGTGTAAACCGGCAAGAACTGAAAAACACAAGTCAGCTAAGTAAACATCCCCGCCAGATAGTCCAATCAAAAACTGTTTACCTCTATCTCCATGGGATTGTGAGGCTGACACAGAGTGAGCCATAAAATCTTGAACCTGGGAGTATGAAAACACGACATGTCATTGACACATTGTTGCATTCCTTTGAACGTGGAAGCTATGTGTACTGCGGTTTGTTGTTTTGTGTTGGGGTGTTGCACTCACGCTCCAGGCCCTCGCCACGTCCATGAAATTGTATCCTGCGGAAGGGAAGCGAAGAAAGGAAATGACAAACATGGACCACACTTTTTTTTTTTCTTTCTATGAAGGCCGGAGAAGAAAACTGGGCAGCTTTTGTGCGCAAGTGGTTTTAATGTTGTGAAGGTAGGAGGGTGAAGGGCAGATGGTTCACATTGATCTCCGGTTACAAAGAGGCCCACCTTCGATTCAGGCTGCTCAAAATGCTTGCTCTTAAAATGTTGAGCTTGCTTTACTTAGGAGAAAGTCAACAGTACACTGCGATAAAGCTGGCTAGGATCAAACGTATTACCGTATTTTTCGGACTATAAGGCGCACCTAAAAACCTCCAATTTTCTCCAAAGCCGACAGTGCGCCTTATAATCCGGTGCGCCTTATATGTGGACCAATATTGAGCCACTACGGCAGGCGTGTCCAAAATATATGGATTTATAAATGGACAAAGTTTTAAAATGGGCCATTCATTGAAGGTGCGCCTTATAATCCGGTGCGCTTTATATATGGACAAAGTTTTAAAATGGGCCATTCATTGAAGGTGCGCCTTATAGTGCGGAAAATACGGTAATTTGTGCTGTAATGTTGACGCGGGGATAACAGAAAACAATGTGCCTGCAGCAAAGCTCGAGGAGCCTCGACAACTTTCACTTTCTCAATGACGAGGTAACCACACAAATGAAAATGTCACAACAATCACTTACATAACTCAAAACATCCCTCCTCACTGAAATGAAAGGAAATGCCTTTAATCTGTTCCACCTTCCTCCCAAATATTTCGTGGCTAACAATAGTGATTGAGAATCAGAAAACTCGAAACTTCTAGAGAAACTACGATGTATGTTTCATGAGGTGTATTTAGAGACATGATACGTGTGTGGGTAGTGTTGTGTGTGAGTGTATTCGTCAGCGAGATAGCCAAACGAAGAAAGGGCAGGATGAAATATCATCCTAGCAGAACATGAAGTCATTCAACAAAAGAGGAACCTGTACATATATAACGTGAAGGGAAACCTTGACATAGTGTGTCTCAGTGACTGGAAGTTACTGTTCATGTTTACCAGTTTATTTTGGTATCGCAAAACCACCGGTTGCACTGGGAGTCCTGGAATGAAAGCACCTGGGGGAGCACAACAGGGAATGTGTCAGTTTTGCTAGCTCGCAGACAGAACAAACCGCTAACAATATGGACAATAGAAGCGAGCAATGGAATTACAGACTGGAATAAATGGGGATTAGGCCGAGCGGTAGCCAACGGCTAAACACAATCGGACACAGGAAGCGAGGGGATTACAAATGAATTCGGATCTGGAAGCAGTCAAAAATATTTCCAATATATTGTCCATACCTGCTTTGAATAAGATGAGGCTTGTCCTGTTGGTGCATGTACCTTCTGGAAATATCATGATCTAGATTAAAAAAAAATAAAAAAGATTAGCAAGTAGGATTTTGATTGTCAGGTACCGTATTTTCCGCACTATAAAGTGCACCGGATTATAAATCGCACCTTCAACGAATGGCCCATTTTAAAACTTTGTCCATATATAAGGCGCACCGGATTATAAAGCGCACCTTCAATGAATGGCCCATTTTAAAACTTTGTCCATGTATAAGTCCATATATTTGGACACGCCTGCCACAGTGGCACAATATTGGTCCATATATAAGGCGCACCGGATTATAAAACGCACTGTCAGCTTTTGAGAAAATTGGAGGTTTTTAGGTGCGCCTTATAGTGCGGAAAATACGGTAAGTCAATTCAATGCCTTACCTGAGGCCACTCCCCTCCAGAGCATGCTCTCCTCTTGATCTCCTCAACACTTTGCTTCCTCGAGTCCTGGTCCGAACGGAATACAAACACCGGTCTGATGTACTTGATCAGGGCTAGGTGGGAAGGAAAAAAAATAAGCGGAGGTATTGTCACGGACGATGTCAAGTTTGTTACTAACTGCCCCAGATGGGAAGACTGCCACTCTCCAGTTTAGTGACAATGGAGCACATGGTGCGGGTGATGGGAATGGCGTCAAAGTAGCTGGAGTGAGGTGCCACCGTGATGATGGGGGCTTCGGAGGACGTCGCCCGTTGACCTTTCACATTAATCCAATGGAAACCACCGCAAAACCACATGGCCCTCATAATGACGCTCAGGGAACGCTTGATAAAACTGTAAAGGAAAAAAAATCATTTAATCTATTTTAGCCCACAAAATAATCAAGAACTTGCGCACCTTCTCCACCATGACTGCGAGTCAACAATAAATTCCGAGCGTCCAAACGAGGCTGCGAAGGCAAACGGCCACGCCAGCAGCATGAAGAAGGAAACCATGAGTAGTCGAACTGGAAACACCGTCACAGACATGAGTCCAATCTACAGAACGGAAAAGAAAGACCACATTAGTATAAATGCAATAAATTAAGTTCGGCCGGTCACATGCTACTTTGAAGCATCACTTTGACATTCTTGAGTATTCCAAGGAGGATACACACATCCCATTAGGTGATTTAAAAGGGAAACAGCAGCTAACTCAATTGAATCCACACAGTCACGCTTTGTTCCCGGGCCAGTTTTTTAATGCATTAATGGGGTGGGGGGACGCTAATTAACGCTGGAAAAATAGCAACATTCCACAAGGGAAATAAGGATTTGATTTGGTTAGATGTACAAATTCATTTTCAATGGCACATTATTATGCTTTATTAGTAGTAGGACTCTACTATAAAACCGCCTCTTTAATAGAAATTAGATGTACTATTTGGATTACATGCATTTAAAATCAATTTGAAAATATATAAATGATTAAAGTCATAGCGCTCAATAATATAAATAAATAATAAAAATGATAAAAATAATAAAATAAATGAATTAATAAAATAAAATAAAATAAATAGCATCCGACTACCTAATTTTAGATCCACAAATAATTCAGATATACAGTATAAATAATTGAGATGAATGTGATGTAAGAAAATGCAAAGATTACGCAAGGGGGAAGCCACCCACTGGTCATATGGTGCAAGTAACGTGAAGGTCAGCCAGAGCAGAAATGAGAGAATGACAAGTCAGCTGTTGCCTTTCCTCTGTGTTCCCACTCGTGGCATTTTTATGCACGAAGCAAGATCACGACGATGGAATGCCCTGGCTATGTAAATAATCCCGTTGTGACATTTCAAACCCCTTTTCTGCCTTCTCCCGACCTAGCTTGGATCTCTTCTCGATCTTCGGGGCCCGTGTGGTGGTAATCTCCCATCTCGGAGGAGTTTCCCCTCCATCAGTCCTATCTTTTTGCTCCCCAGCCGCCACCTTCATTTATTATGCCTCACTGGCTTCAACTGTCTTGCCTCTGTTTTGCATTGATGTGCATTTTGTCACCTCTCTGGGGAATCGTGGCAATCCCGTCCTCCTCCATCCCTCTCTGGAGGAGCCCAGGTGCACGCTGCGGGGCCATATTAATAAATAAACAGTTATGAGGCAGATTTATGATGCTCCATAACTCTTCTTCCTGCTTCCCTGCCTCCACTTCACTTGGATTTGACACATCAGAGCTTCACAAATCCATCCGGGAAGATCCTCTTGACATTTTCCCGAGGGGGGGGTATGACAATGAGAGCAGAGAGTAGTAGTTGGTGTTTTTACATGCAATCTATGTAATTTCAGGTCCTGATTATGATGATTATGAAAAATTAATAGATGTAAAATAAATGCCTGTAGCATGTCAAAATAAGGAAATCTGACATGTTGGACCCTGCGGGGAATCCTCAAATTGTTGCAAGGACAGGTTGAGACGTGTTACGCAATCGAGGTCACGCTCCACCTGAATTTTAAGAATGCTTGTCGCTTTTGCTGATGGTTGATAAAAGGCTTGTGGACATCATAGCTCCACCAAATGTGTTTTGTTTTGGGAGCTGTAGCTGGCAGCCATGACGGGATTTCCACTCCTAAAAAAAATGTGTGACTCAGCTGGAATGAGTTCTACAGTCTGTCTACTGTCTCATTTTTTTTAGACTGGTCACCAATTATTGATCACAGGGCACAAATAAGCACCCAGAGAAAACAAAACATGCTAACAGCTAGAACACAGTTTGGCTTTAGAGGTTCCGCTGTAGCTTTAAAGCCCAAGGCCAAGTATAAAGTCATGTTTGTTTATGTAAAACACTCACTCGTCTTGAGGTGGAAAAATACACCTCGGCGCCACATTAGTCAGCGGCAGGAGGAAGTGTGAAGCAGATTGTCTATGACCTATATTTACGGGTATCCTGCTGTCATCTGGTACAAACAAAATTGTTAACAGGCCCCTTCAAAGACTAAATATCAGTGATAAGCGGCCATTACAGGAAAATGTGGAATTCAGGAAGATAAAATGAAAGGAAAGGAACTGCATGCACAAAAACGTTATTGCCGCAAAAGTCAATTGTCTTCGTGTCAATGTAGTGGTTGTTTGTACTGAGCCTGAATGTTAGGCATGTTTTGGGAAGAATGAAAACAGGCAGGGAAGTCTATGGAAAAATAAAAAAAACTTGACTTGATATAGTCTTGAGTGAGTTTCTAAAAGTGTTTAAAAATAAGAAAATCAAGACAGTCAATGAGGGGGAAAAATAGTATTGATGGATTGAGATCTTTTTTATTGGTCTGTAAGATTAGAACAGAAGCCCATCCATCACCAAGAGGGTGTCCATCGATCCATAGGTTGATTGATGACGAGGCAATTGAAAGTGTCCGCTCGCCCAAAGCTGTGATAGATTTAAGATGAAAGCACAGCTGCTCTTCAGTGCAATCCCGCTTCAGGTTTTCATGTTTGCTTTGCCACCACTAGTCATGTCTTGTTAGGTCCATAAACATGACCGCAACCATTAAGCCTTGACTTTTATAGTCATATATTTCATCATATTAAATTGCACCATTTTTGTGAGGCGCTTTCACAACGAGGGCAAGTTGCTGCATTCACATGCAAGTTAGTGCATGGCAATGTTGGGAAACCTTGCAAACACTATGATGGATGCACAATGTCTTACATGGGCTAGATATTGGCTTGATGTGGTTTCTGTTGTCTACACACCAAAATAATTTAAAAACATTTCTACCATTGTTGCCTATGCGTACAACTCAATTTAAAAAATAAAAGGGAGAGTCACCAAGTGTCCACAAGTTGTAAAATGCGCGTAAAAAGTTATTTTGTATTGCAAAACACTATGTATCAAGTGAAACGGTCGATTGCTGCATAAATACAAAATAAAACGTCATAAACGTGATCAAAGAAATACAAATAGAGCCTTACCTTTATTATGTCTGCCTTGCTGAATTTTATCGTATGAACGAAAGGGTTCCTGCCCCATCTGGAAGGGCGATTGCCAGACGAGATCATTGCTGCCAGCGCAAAAGTAATCAAATAGCAATAAAACTGCGTATCTTAGTCTAATGTCGCTCTTTGGAGTTTTGCGCGAGGCTCGTGTTCTGTCGTCGGACTTGGAAAGGGCTGCAAGTGCGCGTAGATTTGTGCGATGCACAGGGAGTAAACATAGGTCCGCTTTCAGCAAGCGTGCGAGATTGAACACGTTTATTTCCGGTTGTAAATAAAAGGGCAACGTTGACAACGTCAACTTTGATCCCTTTTATCCTCTTTTACGTTGCTTTCTGACACGTTTGTGATGCTTTGCCAAAGTATTTCAAAGGACTATGACATTTTTATGACGTACAATGGTGAAATGTTTTTTAATTACCATTATCACACAGCTATCATAATAGAGGCTGTTAATTGCTTTGTAGAACTTATGCAAACTTACAAATTCAGCAATAATTATTTCCCTCACTCCTGCATTGTTGAAACGTGTTTCCCCATTTGTATATAATATTCTTGGGAAACCATCCAAGCAGGTTGACTGTTTGTTGCCAAATATCTTACATCAGTCACTTGTACTGTGGGCCTCTATATATGAATGTGTGCTTTCTAAGTTGGCATCATTTTGTAAGTTTTTAATATGGGGTAAGAAAATAAATAAGCTTAAAAAATGGACCATGAAAAGAAATCAAGACCACACTTGCATGAATCAAAGCCTTTGTCTCCCCCTTGTGGAAGAGAAATGAATAATACTACTGTAACTGTTAAAATAAAAGCGATTTTTTTCATAACTTCCATGTGATGAAACCTCTTAAATGTGCATACAACTGCAACAAAAATAACTATCAAAAAGAGTAGGTCACCAAATCATTTTATTTTACAAGCAGACTCAATCTTCAAAACTAAAAATCTCAACCTTGTCTCTGCTTATGTCTCGGATGAGTCTTGCAATACACAAACAAGCGGCCCCGTCGTCGCACAAAGAAACAATCTTTGCAGCGTCTCTTTAAGGCAGACTTAGTTTTCATCCCATTCGAGAGCTGGATGCAGGGAAGATGCTGACATTGTCCCAATAAGGATGGTCCGCACGTCGCAGGCGGGATGCAGCTGAGTCTGGCTGATGATGGAGCATGAGGAACTGTGCTGAGAATGGACAAACATCTGTAGGAAGCAACTGTCGGTAAATAGTGCCAGCTTAACCGAGTCATCTGGCGAGTCAGGGAGGCTGTCAGGTGCTTCAAGAAGTGAGATGCCATTTGTTCCAGACCTAAAACAATGAAAGGAATAGGGAAACAATGATGACATGTCTCCATATTTAAATGCAGTATACTATTCTTATTGGCATAATTTGGGCAGTCGTCAATTCGTTTTTGCAGCAGAACTGATGCTCCATATGCAAAAATGTTTTTGTAAATGCCTGTATAGATAAATACAATACAAGATGTCCACGTTTCGGCAAATTTGCATTAAAAAAAAACGCTCATCTTCCATAAATTTTCAGTGCATCGGTAACTGGACGTGTCTTCTTGCAGATCAGAATGTTTTGTGGACATGTACCTAATAAAATAGACAGCCGGAAAGTGGCCGACCTTGCATGAGACGATCATTAGCAAACCCGGCATTAAGTAGAGTCCCTGCAGGGAATTATGAAATAAAATCACATGGAAATACCTTAAAGTTGCTCCTCGAAAATATAATCAGCTACAGAGATCATATAATTTTGGTTTTGATCACCGCAACCTCAACAACAACGTTGCAGGTTAGCTCGGAAGTATGGTGCTATTTCCGGTTCGGAAGTATGGTGCTATTTCCGGTTCAGTAGTATTTATTTTACCCTGGATTTTGTCTCGCAGTCTTCTTTGCCAATACGTCAGTTACCAAAATCTTCAGTTTTATTGTAATAATCCATCATAAAAGTAAAAAATATTTTGATTTGTATTTTGGCGGACCTTAGAACTAGTTCTGCCGGGTGAGAGGCCTGGTCATAAGGTCCGCCATAGTATGCGTGTTTCAATTTACACCTGTAAGGCAAAATTTGGGTTGTTATTCGGGATAACCCGCTGAGCATCTTGGGAAAGTAATTTGCTGCAATCATGGCGGCCACCGGAATTCGAATGTTGTCCTTCAGTAAAAATGCAAAGGCGTTAGTTTCTCCCTTGAAACTCTCTGCTGTGCCCGTGCACCGTTACTCCGTGGAGGTTGCCACTACCGGCGAGGAAATCACACATACTGGACAGGTACTTTGTGGTGTACAATTTGTTAGCCTGTATACTGCACGCACCACTGGTTATCAAACGACATTGCATTTCTGTCGCATAACAAACTCGTTGATACATTGCAAGTATTTAATGCGCAGGTTTACGATGCAAACGACCCAAGGAGGGCCAGATTCGTTGGCAGACAGAAGGAGGTAAGACAATGTTTTGTTGTTGTTGTTTTTACAACTTTTTGCAGCTAGGTTACTGCAAAGTCGTAGTGCTGTTGTATTTTTATTAGTAAGCATGTTTCAGTTTAGAATTGCATGTTGAAATGTTAGATAACTTTTACAATCTGTTGCATGGCCTGTCATTGTGTCTATTTACATTTTACACGATGGACATTATCAGTTGATGTCAACTTATTTGTTTATTTTCACCTCATTGCTAAATGGCATGCCCCTTATTTATAGTTAGTTGCAAATTGCTAAACAGCCAGTGTAAATGTTTAGTCTCTGGGAAAAAGTGTCACATTTAAATAAGATTTTAGGTTTTAATGGAAGAAATGTCTTCATTAGGTGAATAAGAACTGGGCCATCAAGTTGGTGGCTGAGGAGAGCGTGAGTGACGTGGAGGCCCGTGTTGTGTCCTGTGATGGCGGAGGAGGAGCACTCGGTCACCCCAAAGTCTACATTAATCTGGTAAGATTTTGCTGAATAAATAAATAGAAATGATGCATAGATATTTGTGTATCACCACATATATAGAAATTTTCCATTTTTACCATCGCCAAGTTCAGCTTTTTAGCTAGGTCGACTACTGCTGCTTGTTTTCTAGTTATGCAAATTTCAATACTGTATATTTAAGATGTGCAACTCTATGATAATAAATGCAATTGTCTGTGCATTAAAGATACTAATTATCATTTTTCTTACATTCTTTCCAGGATAAAGATACTAAAGTTGGCACATGTGGCTACTGTGGATTGCAGTTCAAGCAAAAGCATCATCACTGAATTAACTCCTCTTCCTTCTCTACATTGTAACTTGCAATATTGGTTAATAAATGTATCATCTACCTACCTGGGGGTTGGTTTGTTCTCTCCAATTTCGACAGTGTGGGATTGGGAAGCCATTTGATCATTTATTCAACGTAAATTGTTATTTTAATGTGTTTGTCATTGTTTAACATGAGTATTGCAGTTACCGTTGTTGACCGCAAGGTGTCAGCATTGTGATTGTAAATGCATTGCTGTACTGTTTCCCCAACCTTTTTTTTTGAGCCAAGGTACCCGTTTTACATTGAAAAATTTTAATTGTATCCCAAAGCAGGAAAAAAAAAACTGCATAGTAAGTATTAATACAAAAAAAGTATTTTGTTTTAATTTATTCTGTATGAACTCTGGGCTCATTGAATGAACCGCAAATGAAGAAGCCATGACCTATTTAGTTGTATGAATTGCAACAAGTGTGTATACTTTTCTTCCTTGTGGAACCGAATGGAAGAGCATATAATTGTTTTGTCACCGACCTAGCTCTCTAATGTGCCACGGCATTCTGATTGGGAATTATTCCTTCTCGTATTCGGGGCTCCTGAAACCCCCTTTTGATTTGCACTGCTCCATTCAAACTGCAGGACATCAGGGCCAGTAAATAAGAAACAGTAGTGCGGAACAATGCATGTTTGAAGAAGATCATATATATATATTTCATCAAGCTTATTCTCCACAGACCTCTGCATGCCAAATTGGCCCGCACTTGCACTCCAGACAGCACTAGTCTACTCTGTCCCCAGTGATGCAGCCGGTGGAGCTGCATTTTCCACGCCGTGGCGCTCAGGTTAAAGCAGGGGGATAAGTCAGCCAGATATAATTGGCCCTGGTGACTTCTGGGAAGTGAGGCTTGTGCTTGTAGTTAACCTCATCTATAGTCAGACTGCTGTGGATGAGTGAAAGCGTGGGGAAGAGGTGCATTGTTAAAAATGACGCAGGGAAGCATGGCCCGTGTCAGAGTTGACTGCTTGGTGTAGTCAGAGCAGAGGTGGAGCTTCCGTTGAGTTGTTAGACGATGCCAGGGGCAAAAAAATCTTCCGATGAAACTGAGCATATGAATTGCACTGAATAAAATAGCACGTATACTTTCCAGCCAGTACTTGTTAATTAATTGAATCTTCCTAAACGAAGCCCACAGCAGATCTCACATCTGCCAAGGTTGTGTGTGTGTGATGTGGCCCTCGGTCATCTTTAAGATCCACTTATCTGAGGGCTGTCATGATCTTAAAAAAACTCTTGGATCATGAAATAAAATGCCAGTGAGCTCCTTAACAAAAACAATCCCTCACTCTGTGCAAAACATCCTCCTCATCGCTATAATTGCCCCATTAAAATATTTCCCCTTGAAGATGTGTCATTTTACAAACCTCTTGGCTCATTATGGAGCTGCCTGCAGCCAATTATCTGAACCTCCCTGTCTGGTGACCAAAAAAAAAAAAAGTGGAGTCTTTAGGCAGATCTAGGAGCAGCCCGTCCTCCTCATATCCGCGCTCATCGTACAAGGCGGCAAAACAAAAAAATGACCTTTGGTCATTGTCTCGGGGCAACTCGGCTGAGCTCCACTTTGGAGTCAGGTGACAGAGCATCTGACCTTTTAGCGTGGAAATAATGACTTGTTCTCGTGCCAGCAGCCGGGAGCGTAACGGCGGGGTGCAAGACACTTCTGGCGACATGTGACACTTTTTGGAGGAGGGAGTTTGCACTGAGCACTTTGATAGTCATGGAAAACCAAAGTGTGTGTGTGACAAGACACAAGAGACCTAGAGCTGTGTATATGTATGCCAACCTGTGCAAGTGCGGAAGGCAAACAGGCGTCTGACAGAAGGTGTGGACAGGAGTAATTGGATCTTGCCTTTTTTTTTTAACAGTGCTCAAATATTGTGGTTAAGAAAACTAGGTCATGGTGTGGCATTGTGAAAAATGATTTTGGAGGGATAAAACAATAATTTAAGTAAAAGTTGTATTAGATAAAAGAATTGCTTTTACATTTATTTTTAAGTGAAGGGGAAAGTAGGTAGATTTATTTTTAATTCTCCTTTACAGTGTTATCATGTGACAATAGAGTATAAATTTTAATTCTAAAAACATGCAACAAAATCTTTTGGGGGAGGGTTGTGGAGCAATTTAATGGCATTTCCATTCATTTCAATAGGAACAGTAAGTAAAAGTAGATCAAGGCGCCAATGCAATTTAAACCAAGCCTTCATATAAGGTGCTTGCAAAAAAAAAATAATAATAATAATTTTCATTTGCCTATGTGTCATATGAGGTGCTTGCACACGAAAAAAAAATCATTTTCATTTGCCTATGTGTCATTCCCGACCTGATCCACAGAGGACAGTTGTTGTGAGACAGACAATGTGACTTAATCACATTTAATGGCCGAGGGAGCATCCAAAGCTTCGTGTCAGGCTAACTGTGTGTCTCGCTCGTGTTCCCACAGGTGAGGTGACGCATTCCAAGAGGATGAAGGAGTTGCGCAAGAGGAGAAGATGCCGAGACGATTCCTGAGGGAAGTGTGAAAGGTCAGTGCGACAAATCACAATGTGAGAAGGATAACAGTGAAAGAAAACTTTGCATCCCTAATGAATAGTTTGCATGCTAAAAATGCGGCTACACCTAATATTGACCACTCATTTGAAAATATAATTATATCTAACAGTTCAAATTATTCACTCAACCTTACGTCTAAGTAAAATAAAATCGACACTACACACACGTGTTTTAACTCGGTGTTGTCAGATTGCTTTTTAATGCCCTTAAGTAAATCGTGAAAAACGTTTCTATTCTCTCGAGGGAAGTTCCGCCTCCAAGTGTAGCAAGAGTGAAGGCACTCATAGCTCTTAACCCCACTCACAAGAGGGTCAGCCTCTTATCTGGTTGCCATGTGATATCCTTCATGACTCCATTTTTTTTCTCAAGTCTTCCAAACGATATTTATTCCGATTATTATGCGAGTGAATGAGGTGAGCACAATCGTATCGGCCTTGGAGCCACTTCCTGTCAGCGAGTTGAGAGGGAAGAAAACTTTATAAAAATAAGAAGTCAGATGTCATTATTTATCATCTCGACTCTTATTTATTTATGAAGCAGAAAGAGAATGAAATTCTCGGATGAATTCATCCTGAATTATTTAATGTAAAATGGTTAATTCCATACAAAGCCTGGGAAGATCCCTCCTCTGTTCTGATAAATACTTTATCACTGCTCCTAAATCGAAAACAGGAGAACAATGGTGGTGGTGAGGGAGGGGGTAGTTTCTTGTTGTGCTGTGTTTTAGAAAAACGCTACTTTAAGTGCTTTGAGTGCTAAACTTGACAAGTTTTTTTTTTCCCCCATGTAATATTTGAAACAGATGGAACTCCATTCACACCATTTATTGCCAATGATGCCTTGCTTATTGCATTGTTTATTTCTATCATGCTTAATTTAAATTAGTTTTATGAGGCTTTTTTTTATTTATTTTTTAAACTGGTAGAACGTTGTGCGGAATTCCCAGGATGCCAAAGTCAAAAGATGCCTAATGAAAGGGGACGCATGGCTGATTGCGGCTATATCTGGAGCTCGGCTGGAAGTGGCATCGATTTAACAATTTAGCAGCACCCTCCTCTGTGTGTTTCCATTAGTCACGGCTGAATACAATCCACTTCCCCCATTTCACTCCCTTGAAACACACACACACGCATACTTGGCCCACGAAGTACGGACCGCATTGTTTTAGTGGATTTAGAAAATGTAGGAACTGTAATATTAGTGACTCAACATTTAATTCTTGTGGCTTGCAGTATTTGTGAATGTCATCTAATTTCGGGTTAATCAGATGTTAGAATTGGATACAAAAAAAAAGTTGATCACATGACTAACCCAAATATTGGAGCTGCTTTATGTGCTATTACTCAATCAACGATATTTTACTCGAGCTCAGTGTAACAAAGCAAAGCGTCTTTTCAAGCTTTTCCACAACTTTTGCGTAACAAACAGACAGGAGTGTTATTGTCCTCAAATAGTAAGATGTGGTCTCGTCTTGACTCGGTGAATTAGGATGTTGAGATAAAATAACTCTAAATCAAGTAGTCTAGGTCAAATATTGAGTTATAGTGATTTAATAATCTCATGGCATGTATTTTTTTTTGTGTGATGTGTCAAACTGGAAATTATAAACAAGCACTCTTCTTACTGTCGCCACGGATCCTTTGTGCATGTTAGAGGTGATATACAACAATGTGGATTTTTGTGAAGACTCGATTGGTCACAACACTAAAATATAAATTTTACTCAATAAGTCCAGGAGGCTTTAAAAGTGTCAGTTTGGTTCGGCGTCTACAAAGACGATCTAATGAGTTCGAAGGTTTGTCCTTGTGTTCTGTCGCTCACGGTTGTGTCGTTGAAACCTTTCCACGCCGTGGATGCTTTTGACTGATGGAACGGCGCGCCGTGGAAAACGCCATCCACCCACTCCCTGAGTGTGTCCACTGGCGATTCTTGCGTCCTGTCCGCTTTGGGTAGCGCCATGTTTGACGGGAAGCCTGGAGATGATGAGCTGCTCGACAGCATACAGGGCGGATATTCGGGTTCCAAGCCGGGATCCAGAGACACGGCAGTGTGAGCGATGGACCAGATTTTGGGTTTGTTGTCTGTTCCGTGCACATCTGGCATCGGAAAGAAAGCGTTCTGGTCTTTCGGGAAGTCTGGAGATGATCTGTCTGGCTCTGGGTTGTACGCGAGGTGAGCGTGTGGTAGGTTAGAATCGGCTTCATTGTCCTCGGGTATGAACTGCGGCTTTGGTTCACAGTCGGACGCGTCGGACTCCAGGAGGTCAAAGTCTTCCAGATCGCTCTGTAAGTCGGCAGACTGCTGATCTGAGAAGCGCAAGAATATCCAAAATTTAAAAAAAAAAAAAAAAAAAGCTGACTTGAAATCAAACGACAATCTATTTAGGAGGCCTCACCCGGATGATCTTTATCTCCTTTAAGCGACTTCTCTGCTTCGTCACTGTCTTCATCACGACCTCTGTCCTCTGAGCTTTTACAAGCTCGCGGCGACCACGTCACTTTGTTCTCCTTCTTCAGCCTCCTGCGGGCATTGGCAAACCATGTCGACACCTGAGGAAATAAAATGTCAGCAAAAGAGTGATGTCACACAAACCGACTTTCTAATTTTTTTTGCCTGAGGCCTGTGTTTCGTACTCACTTGTGTGAGGGTCATCCTGGTGATAATAGCCAGCATGATCTTCTCTCCTTTGGTTGGGTAAGGGTTCTTCTGATGCTCCTGCAGCCAGGCCTTCAGGGTCCCGGTCGTTTCTCGGGTCGCGTTTTTACGCCGTGAAGCTCCTTCTGTGGACGAGTAACTGAAAAGTTGAAGAATAATTACGATTATGATCAATTTTGAATTAGAGACAACAATAAGTAGCCATTTTAAAATACTTACCCATATCTGTCATAAGAATAATGGCCGAATGTGTAGTCATACGGATAGCAGGCTGTCTGAGAGGTCCCCATGTGCACAGATGCAGCAACACCTTTAGGCTGCAATGGTCCCTGCAATTACAGGTGACACATACTCAGCATCCCTTACATTTAATCAGCGGCTACAATCTTGAATTGTCAACGCGTAACTCACCCTGGAATAGAGAGGTGTGGGGTCACCAGAGCATGTGTTATAGTAAGCTTGGCACTTTGGGTAAGGGCTGCAAACGCCGATGCTGCTGCCAGAGGTGAGTTGGTGACCCGGGGAGCGCAACGCGGGGTGGGATGGAGGAGATCCCGGCTCCAGACAGCCAGCCAAGGGGCTTGTAGTCATAAGAAACTTCAGAAAGAATTGCAAAATCATTATTTGTATCTTTTGTGCAAATAATAAAATTTTAAGTTTACTTAAAAAATTTAAAATAAACTCACCTGTGATGGAGTAGAGTAGGAGTATCCCAGCTGAGAGTAAGCCATGTCTGAATTCAGATCAGAGCATTAAAAAGCTCCAAAACAAAACAAAAAAATCTACTTCAGACACTTATCCAAACCTACGTAGACATTCTGACAAATTGACTCATAAAATCAAAAATTCTAGTTCCATCTAGTGACTAACCCAAAGTTGGTCGCTGGCTTTTACGCACAGCAAGCAGACGTTCACGCACCACTTTCATTTTCAAAATGGCGATAATTAGTTGGGAAAAAGTAATTTCCCTCGGTGGGCAGCCCCCACCCCCCCTCCTGCAGCGCTCTCTGAACCGTCGCAGCCTCAAGTGCGTCCCCGCTACCACAAGATCCGATCCACAGCGTGAGCGCATGAGTGAGAGATCAAACCAAGAAGCCCTCCCCGCGCGACGCACTTCCCATTTAAGACGCGCCTCTGTGACGTCACTCTGGACTCAGTGCGCGTCGTCCGGGGCTCACGTGAACATGAAGCCCCTCGGATAATTAATTCTCTTTATTTCAGCTCTTATTCAAGAATAAGAAACCACGCAGGAAAAAAAAGCCCCGGGCGTAATTAGAATGTCATCAATTCCATTTTTCCAAATAAACACACACATTGCTTTAACTCGAGATGCTTGACAGCACATTGACACGAGATGATTGATGACTACAACCTGGTATTAGCATAATCGTTTTGCCCCTGTAGTTGAGATAACTTGTCACCATGGAGAAAACTCCCTGTCGTCAACTCATTCACGAAGGGGGGGTTTCGAGTTTCCTATGTAAGCAAATTAATCAAAGAATAAACAGCCCGCATTCCCTCGAGTAAGCACATTTACCAAGTGGATGACTTGTCATGTTTTTGATAATAAAGCCTTAAACGTTGTGATTAAATTCACACTCGACTGCTTTTTACTCAATACTGTAATATGTCACAATTTTTTTTCTAGGGTAACATAAATTACCCTAAGAAACAATTAATTCTTGCTCAGCATCTTTTGTAGAGAACATTTAAGGAAAACTTCCAAAGTATTGAATTTTGAAAAGCATGCAGGAAAATTGGTTAAAAGTAAAATGGAGCGAGGGGGATTCGAAGGGGTAAAAGGCCAAAATATTCCCAGTGCAACCAGAGTAATGCAGGAACAACAGAGCCGCATCACCAGAAAGCATCCTCGGCCCCACCGGAGGAATGAAAGGGGGCGGGGCTCGGGGGGGGCTGCATCTGTGTACCTTCCCTTGATTGACATTCCATTTGTCCCGTGAAAGGTGCTCATATAGTGAAACACGGACTAACTGTCGCCACGCTCATCTGCGCTCAAAGCTGGGGAATGAACTTATCTCCGTGCGGCGTCGTTTCACAAAACAGATGCCACTCAAAGACAATAGCAATTTGTTTTGCCGCTGACAACAAACACGAGCGGCTCCTTGCTCGGGAAAACTTGCGTCCCTCTCGTCTTCATATACACAAAGCCTATTCAAAAGCTTTATTTTTCTCATTTTGAATATTCAATGAGCTACTTATATATTAATATACACTGTCTTTATAAATTGATGGCATTTTTCCAGTAAGTATATATCTATTTTTTTTCTTAAGCCCATGCGTTCGTTAGACCGTGATTAGATCTTTCTGATCGCGCTTCCCTCACATCAATCATTCATTCAAAAAAAGGCTCCACGGGTGAGAAGGACGAGGAAAACTACGTTCTTATTTTACCCTCCGTGCATCCCGACGCAGTTATTATGCAGGAGGTGGGACAATGGGTTTAATGATAGAAGCGGCGTGTTGTTTGCCGGAGAGGCCCAAACAACTCCAATCGCAAGTTCCTTCAATCACAATGTGGCGCGTTTGAATATTTTCCAGCTGAAAGTCTGAGCTTGATGCAATTTTAATCATTGTTTAACATGCAGATGCTTTTTGAGCCTTTGAGCAATTTTATATTTCTTCCTAAATCATGCTTTCCCGATGTCATCTATATATTTGTAGTAGACTTTGTGTCTCTGCTACAAAGTCACACTTTTTTTTCTTCTTCAAATAAGACTTGTAGAACGGGGTCGGCTCGGGGGCTTTGTCACTTGACCGAACACATGATGTTTGTGTTTGGGGGTAAAAAAAAAAAAATTACGTTTTCCTTCCCTGGAAGCTCTCAGCCACACTTGTAGGATTCTCGCTGTGAAACATTTTGATCACCATTTCAAGATGTAACGGCTTTTAGCACTTTTCAATTGTCCTGGCTCAAATCAAATAATGGCGTCGGCACTTTATAACTAAACCGGCAGTCGCACGTGTTAGTCCGAACAAACTGAGAATTGTCGAATGCCAGAAGCTCAACTGGCACGAGACGCAAAGCATTTCATGGGAGCCGCCAACAGCAAACAATTCCCTGGAATTCAATGCCTGGATGCAAAACATCTTGCTTCTCAGAATCCGTTGCCGTGATTTACGAGTTCACATTCTTTCATGTCGCCGCCATCGCTGTTTTCTGCGGCCTTATAAGACCCCAACATTGACTTTACTGTGGAGGTTCTTGTCCTCCATAATGTAATTTTTTATTACCAACTCTATATCAAACATCAAATCTGACTTGATGTGGTCCACAAAAACAAGACCACCTCCGATATCTTCCTGCAATTCTCATCCGATAGCATCCTTATGGAAGCGACGCATCTACTGAACTCTTGAGCGGGATACTATAAATGCCCCGGCTTTTCTCATCAATGATGTAGCAAATGGGAACAGAGACAAGCTAACCCTCTTAGCCGCCGTGCGGCGTGTATGTGTGAGAAAGACGAGAAGTGAGACAGACAGAGGCAGAGAAGGGAGGTTTAGGCTACAGGCAGCTCTTAAGTGTGCGTACAGTTTGCGTTGAGCCCTGGGAGGACACTCGTATTCCTCCCATCACTTCCACTTCATTACTTCTGCAGCGGGCATACATTATTCAGCCCTCCAAGCTTCGGCCCACAGGGACCAATACAGACCATTAACAAACACTTAAATCCACCTTGAATCTTCCGATGATCCGCCGATGAGCTCGTTTTGAAGGTCAAAATGATCCCAAACTGTTTGCTTGAGTTTAAATGTCACATTTAATGGTTGTGTGATGTTTTGCAGTTTCTAACTTGCAGCAAGCTACAGCAAATATATTTTTTGCAGAGTTTAAAGAACCCGTGAAGTGATTTTAGAGATTTTTCTAAATACTTAAGGATTATCACTGGACATGAAAAAATGATTTTGGACTGTGTAGCGCTCACTTGTGGTGAGAGTTAAAGTGGTTCTGTTTTGGATGAGTAGTTGTACTTAGAGCTCAAGTGCCACCTTGTGGCAGTTTGCGATAATACAACATGGTGTGTGTGTTCGCCTCAGGCAGGAGCAGGCTCAACTTGCAGTTCTTATTGACCGGGAAGGTGAAAAGGTCACGTTTACTTTTGTGACAACCCGAGCACCAAACAGCGCCTCCACTTGTCTCCATGCACGGATGACGTGGTCGCAGATTTCGAGAAGGACCTCCCAGGTCCGGAGCCCACCGGCGGTGCTGAGCTGACCGAATCTCTTGACTATTCCTGCTTTCTCCAGTTTGTCACATTCCCCACTTTCCACCAGCGAGTGTCACATCCGATCCCCCACGAGTCTGATCACGTGCCATCAAACCCGGCAAAGTATTAATCCACTCTAGAACCCAAGCGACCGACGAGGTTGAATGTGATGGCAGTCGATTAAGTGCCGAGTCGGCGTTTTCCCGCGAGACCAACGGGGGCAATCATTACCTCAGATTGGCCCGGTGGGAACAAGATGGCTAGTTTTCTGTGTCCACTCCAATCACATCAGTAATGGAGAGGCGGGTAAGCATCTGTGACAGTGGGAAACCGGATCTCTGCTTCCCGCCGCCCACCCTCCTTCTGTGTGTGGGTGTGGGCCTCGCAGATAAACAGTTGGCAGGTTGTCCCGTACTCCTCTGCGTGTGCATGAAAACACACACACACACATGCGAGTCGCTCATTCATCTGCCCCAGTCATTTAGGCTAATAGAGCTTAATGGAGTAAATTAACCCCTGTCTATCTTAGACACACACACATTTTTTTTGTGTCTATGCGCATGTCTGTAACTGAGAGGGGAGAGAAAGTAACGCTATGCGCCTTACGTTGTGAATATTTGTGTTATTTAGTTACCGGTAAAATTAGGAAGCACCCAAAATTGAGTTTCACAGATTTTTTTTTTCTGAGAGGGCTTTGTACTTTTCAGCCAGATGCCACAATTTGTTTGTTTTAAGTAAAAAATTCACACTGACATTACTGTCTTTAAGTATAGAAAAAAAAAAATCCTACTCCAAAGGTATGTTGGTTCATACATAAATGTTGTAGATGAATATTGTTCCCTCCCGCCTCTCTGAAAGGAGCCAACGGTCCGAAAAACTACCGCACAAGCCCTCCCCTTCTCCCAACCTGCTTCTGGCCTCAGATTATGGTCTTGAATGGCTCGAGCTCCACAAAAAAAGGATTTATCACTCCCTCCCTTTCATAGTATTTGCCGTGTGTATTTCGCCTGAATATTCGCCATTGAGGTACTCGCAGCTGCGAGCTAACAAAAAAAAAAAAAGATCAGCCTGTAAACTTGCTGCATTGTGGAACGTGTTGAATTACTCATGAGTTGTGATACTTTTGTGCTAAACGCTTAATTCCGCTAATCCCTACGGAGGAAGAGTGAAAGGCGCAAATTCCCTATGATATCTCGTCGAGGCTAAACATTTGCTCACTTATGTATACACATGACTACAGAAAGAGGACAGATTTAACCCAATGCCCCCGTTTATCCCGCAATGTCATATTGGGATTCATTGCAGCTCGATTATTTATTTATTTTTTGGCAGTGTGGAGTTTTGTTTTGGAAACTTGCACTATATGAACTTCTATGTTTATTATCTCTTCTCCTGAACCTTTTGACATTGTCTTGGACTTTTCTTCTCCTGGCCCCTGAAGGTCAACCTTTGTAAAACCTATTTGGCAATCAAACAGGAACCCCCCCCGCCCTTCCCAACTCCAGTTTTCCCTCCGTTCCTCATCCTGCAGTCATTCTCCACCCCTGCCCGTGCTGGCCCTCTCGGCGGGGGCTATACATCCCTAACTTGTCTACATTTACCCCCCGGGTTGGATGAGCAATGAGCCCATTGCGGCGAGAGTCCCTCCTTTTAGCCCCGTGCCATTCTCCCAGAATCAGCTCATGCTCTCTGTTTTCACGACCTCTGACCTCAGGCCATGGCAACTGTGGCAGGAATGTCAGGAGTGATTGGCAGGATAAAGAAGCCAGCGCCTCTCTTCTGCACAAGCGGATTTGAGAGACTTTGAGGGGGCCAACAATGGCGGATTTGGGCTTGATTGGATCACAGATGAGCTGATGACTGTCAAAAGAGCACGTCGTCTTTACATAAGCCCGATTATCTCCTCGGCGGAGAAGAGAGGAAAGGTGCCGGCGCTTCACGGCCGGGAGCTCGCTCCCATGCCGGGCGCCTCCGAAAAGGGCGCACGAGGGCTAGTCCACGAGGCCCGGAGCTCTCTCATCCACTGGGGTCCTTTAACAAATCTATTCAGGCAACTACGGGGGCCCTCGCGCACGGAGGCCATCATTGTTCTGTCCGTGACCATCCCATCAGCGGCGAGAGAAAGGAAACGAGGGAAAGATACAAACCGAGAGGGAGCCGCTGACAGAAAAGAGCAGTGGGACAGGAGAATCAAAGACAAATCCCTTCTATAATCTGCCTCTTTAATAGGGATTAGAATTCACCAAAGAGCCCATATACGAATACTAAAGCGCCAATGAAGACTTGATTCACACTGAGAGTTTGAGGGGCTCGAGCAACCCCCCGAAAAACTCCGCAGAGAACGCTCGAATCCCAGTTGCCTTTTCTCAATTCTAGTTCTTCCCAGCATGCACCGCTTCTGAAAAGTTTCCGCGCAGGTTGGATGACAAACAACTGCCATGTCGTGTGAACTTGAGGAAGTTTCTAGCAGCTCCAGCCAGGAAATGCTTATCAAATATTGGATCTGCTCTTTTCTTTTTTTTTTTTATTTAAACTGTGCCTCCTTTCATAGCACAACTTGTTTTTGGACATGAAAGACTCATTTGATGTCATTTTCAGCGCCATCGTGCAAGCGCTCACTGATATCCAAGTTTGAAAGAATAACATATTGTTTGAGTTCTTGGAAGGACAGTCGCTCGATCTGGCTGGTATGAAGCGCCGGGAAAAAAAAAAGACTGAGAGCGGCTAATATTCTCCTCAGCGGTGCCGATGGCAGTCTGTCTGATTTGGCAGAGGAAGGCAAAATGGCCTCAAGTGTCTGGCTTCCTTCCATGTTGTTCTCACATCAATGACAGCTCTCGCTGTTGCTCGCCACAGCTAGGGTGTGCTGTTTATTGCCACTCGTGTTCTGATCCGATCGTTCATTGTGCGTGGACCGATTAGATCTGTAAAACCAACAGAAATATCAACCTCTTTAAAAACAGATTTGGTCTTATTATTGTGTAAATAAAAACAATTAAATACATAATTACCTCGAGGCTCTTACTACATTAATAAGAATTTAATTTAAAGGCAGTTTTACAGATCACATTTTTACTCTGGATAAAAATATATTATTCATATATGTTTGATCGACTATAAAGCGATGAAATTAGTTGCTGGCAAGCGTAGAAAAATATTTCAAGACAGCATGAAGTGTTCTTGGCACAAGTTTCTCACTGAATTATTTGATACATTTATCCAAAGACGGATAGAAACGTGCAATCTGAGCATTATCAGTAGATAAAATGCATATTCCGTTCTTGTTTGTTTGATCGCTGACTGGTGATGTCTTCCTTTTTGGTATTATGGCGATCAGTAAAATCGGATTTACATCACAGTTAATTGAAAACTTTGGAGTTTATTTGTGGTACGACGTGTCAGAGTGAGGGGGCAGCAGCGAGTCACATCTCCATGCAACTCATTCTAATTACTGATATGAGCACAGTTCCATTTTTTTTTTTATTAATGTTTTTTTTGTTTGTTTAGTCTTATCTGCCATTTTTGCACCTAAATACATGCAGGTTCCCCCAATCATGAGCCACACATGCATCCAGCTTTTATGCTCGACAGCTCTAAGACCCCCTACCTTCTTCTATCTTCCTCTCCACCCCCGCTATTGGGAGGCCCTTGAACGTCAAAAGATGAGTTGGAGTGACACACAACCCACCAGGCCTTTGCCACCCCAGGAGTTGTTTTGCCTCCCCACTGGCCGCTGGCCTTTCCCGCTTTCTGATCCATATTTCAGAGGTATTGCAGTGATGCCACCAAGAGGGGCGTAATCCAACATTAAAGCTTTAAAAAAAAAAAGAGAGAGGCTGGCTGGCTGGAAAGCTTGGATTTCAATTTCTGTAGTGTTTGCTGGAACTTCCAAGTGGTTGTGAATTTTAGTGTAAATTCACTTTGTTAGCAGACAAGTGAAGCTAACTAAATAACGAAATATGTCAAGCTGATATTGTCATTTATTATCCGGGGTATCTAAATTGCTCTTGTTGGATAAATAAGAATAAATGATGCAAACTTGCAAAACCACTATGAAAATATTTTGTAAAAATTATTTGGCTAATTTTGTACCACACTTTGATAACACACACACTCCGCTTAGTCCTCCACTTCAAATTAGACCCAAGCCATTTTTTTTTTCAATAATAAATGACTATAATGACATTTATTTAGTTTCCGAAAAATAGATTCTTTAAAGACCAATCCATATCCTATATTTACAATTTTCAAAAGAGACAGTAAGAGAGTAAAAGAACATACAGAAATGAGAGGTACAAGCAAATTGTTGACATGAAAACATCTCTTGAACAAGTATAGGCTAAACGGTAACACTCTTAACAGGTCGTCCCGTCAAAAATATCTTTGTGAAATAGTTCTCAGTTAAATAAAATTATTTTTTTTGTCGTTGGTTAGTATTTTCATAATGTTGATGTTAAAGCTCGCTGTGCTCCTCTGCCATGGTGAGGTCTGTTGTGGGGAAAAAAAGAAATTAATGAATTGCAAATAGACAAATTATCAATGAAACTGAGATCATTCTAAAAATGTGATGCATTTCATTTTTTTTCTTCCAAATTGCAGTGAATTAAAAGGGCAAACACTGTGTTGTTCAAAGCCTCTTCTCCATTCCTTCTCTCAGCGCTTTCTTTGACATGCATTGACTGCATTCACTCAGGGGAGGCTGCAGATTATTTAAATGACCCGGCTTGGAGATAACTCCGAGGCCCCCGCAGGACGCATCAGCAGCCTGCTGCCTGACGAGGCGTTAAAGTGGCCTCTCAATCACATGATTTATGTGCTCACAGCTCAGCCTCCATGGCCAGTCAGGTGTAACAGTGTTTACCCCCCTGCTCGAGGGTTCATTTAGCACAAGACATGTGGCAAGAAATCGAGCTTGATAGCGTCATAATATGGTTCAAATGCAGGTCATTTACCTGTCAGTGATGAGCTGGAATGGAGACTTAAGGGAATCCGACCTGTGGTCACTGTCATCATCTGTAAAACAACAAAATGTGTGTGATTTTACAAATTAATGTTGGAATAATATCCCGTCGTCGTACCATCTCTTTTTGGACTAAAGCTTCCAGACGAGTCTCCGTCACTGTCATCTTCTGTCCCCGAAGTTCCATGTCCGGGTCGTGCGTCATGACGCGCGGGGAGCGCAGGGCCGCGCAGAGGCAGTTGTCCGGCCTGCGCTCCTCCGAGCAGCGACCTCATGTTTAATAGCGAGTTGGCGTTGATAAAAGCCGCGTTGGCCCAGTTGTGGAGTTTGCCGATTTGGCACGTGTATATCCCATGGCCCGGGAGAAGCGCCGGGTGTCCGGCATGCGCTAAAGCCGGGTGGTGCGCGTGGGAGGCTTTGTGCGTGTTGTCCGGTGCCGTGGCGGTCTCAGCCAGGGACCAGATTTTGGGTTTGCTCTGCGGTGGTCTGTGGCACTCCTGTCTGCTGGGGGAGTGATCCACCAGTTTGACCACAGCCGCGTCCACGGAAAGCGTCCTGTTGCTCTCCGAGTTCCGAGGCTCCGTTGCGGCCTCTCTGCCAGCCACGTCCGCCTCCTTCTCCCCCTTCCTGCAGCCCTGCTCCGCTGCGGCGCGCGGTTCCTCCGGTCTTTCAATGTCGACCGTTTCCAAATCGATCTCCTCGTCTTCGTCGTCGTCGCTGCCGTTCTTGCCTTGCTCGTCCTCGTTGTCGCTGCTGAAGATGCGTCCGTCGCGGTCTTCGGCGCTGCGGCCCCACGTCACCTTGTTCTCCTTTTTTAGACGCCTGCGTGCGTTTGCAAACCACGTGGACACCTGCATCACAGAAATGCGTCTTATTAGGTCAATTTGAGCGTTTTATAATTTGTGAAAATTATTTGTCCTAAGGTGGAACTTGGCCTGCTCTATTTAAAAAAAAAAAAATGCATCTGTTAAAATTAAGTGTTTGGCGTTGTGTATGTCGCACATTCACTAAGAGCTCATTTTCCCCTTTCCATTTTTTTTTTCATTATAAATATCTATTTAATAATGCATAGTTTCTCCTACCTGTGTGAGCGTCATCCTCGTAATGATGGCAAGCATGATCTTCTCGCCTTTGGTGGGGTAAGGGTTTTTCTGGTGCTCCTGCAGCCAGGCCTTCAAGGTGCTGGTGGTCTCTCGTGTGGCGGTCTTGGCCCTCGACGGGTCTCCGTAAGGATACTGTCCATACGGGTAGAAACCTTGAGCGGCGTGCACAGGTAGAGAGCCCGGATGGGAACCCGGGCTGTCCTTTAACTCGTACTGGGAGCCCTGAAATTGGAAGTGACAAGTTGTTAGAGGGAAAATTCAAATGGTTGAATACAGTGTGAGAATAATTTTAGATTTTAGCAAAAAAGAAAATATATAGATATTGTTGAGATTATTTTTAATTGCACTGTTGCAACTTTGATTTTTTTTGTCAATGCAATAATGCATTTTTATAATAGACAAGTCGGTTTTATGTGTGTGTGTAAGGATTTATTTTCTTCTCATCATATCAAAACATGCAAAATTATACTTCTATATTACATTGCTTTAAAATCAAGCAAAAAAATTTAATTCAATTGTTGCAATGATAATCCTACATTTAAACACTAAACAATTTGCTCATGTAATTCGTTTTCAATCTTGCACTGTCCACCATTATTGTAAATTAATTGCCATATGTTAAGGCAAATTGACCATGTCAGTCATGTTACGCAACAAGTCTTACCATTTGAGAGATGAGGGCGAGGTCTGGTGCTCCGCTATATGGCAGAAAGGCACTGTAGTTGGGGGCCGCCCATGGACTCCCGTACATCCCCAGCATGGAGCCGACAGCAGCGGCTGTTGCAGATGAGCTCACGCCGCTATCGCTGCTTCCTTCCCGACTAGAAGCCGGTCGTTCACCCGCGTACACTTCATGGGCGGCGTTGAGGAACTGGGGGTACCCCAGTTGAGGGAAAGCCATGTCCAGTAAAATCTCCCCCAAAAATCGGCAGTGGGAGGGAAAGGTGGAGAAATCTCAGATAATGGAAGAAGCTCAAAATAAAAATCTAAATCACCAGAGTCCCCCTTTTTTGGAAAGTGTCACGCTTCCACTTGCGCGCTTCTAACAGTCCGAGTCAAAGCCCGGCTTTGGCACGTCGAGTGCGGAGTGCTGCGCGCGTTTGGCCGCAGGAGCTTTCTGGATGTGGAGCTGACTGACTGATTGGCAGCCTACTTAAGCTCCAAGCTCCTCCTATGCCCAGGGCAGGCGATTAGTGCATTGGTTAGCCCAGGTCGTGGGTGGCTTGTGCGTGTGTGCGCCAGTGCGCGCTTGTGTGCGCCGGTGCGCGTTTGCGTGTGCGCTCTTTTTTTTTTTTTTTTTTTTAACAATATGGTCATAGAGAGGAGGACCCTGTGAAGTGTGTGCTACATTAGTGCTGAGAGAAATGCTCCACGTGTAATTGTCACATGCATTGCTGGCGCTCATCAAATGTATCCGTTAAATACGCCAATTAAAATAAGCGGGGATGCATCTGCATGAGTGGAAAAAAAAACAACCAATTGGCACCTTTACGCGTGCATTTTTACGTGTGACAGATCTTGGCTCAATTTGGACACTATGTCGGTTCTCTGGCGGGCAGATGGACCGGCAGGTCACTGATATGGCCGGCCAGGTCCAAGAGGAATGTCGGTGATTATCAACGGAAGTCACTGGAGCATATTTTCAGAGGGTGGTTACCAGGGATGGGTGGGATTGATGGAGATTGAAAGGATAAGATAGTCTGGCGTTCAGGAGTGGAAAATGACAGATGTTGCCCGAGAAGAAGGGGCTTTTGTTTTGAGACGAGATGCGCCGTGATTGATAACACTGCTTCGAGATACGAGTTTAAATCGCTTGTTGAGGTTCGTACATGGAAATAGCAAAAAAACGCGATGGTGCTAATGAGGTAGAGCACCCGGCGCCCTGCTCGCTGGCCTGTGACCCTCCTGGTTTCCCTCCGAGGTTAGCCGTGTAATTACTCCATCCCCATAAATACAGATTCATCATCATCCTGGAGCCCCCCGATGAGCTAAGAGTGAGAGAAAGATGAGAGGGCGGGAGGGAGGGAGGCGGGAGGTCTAATGATTTCATTACTGTGCTTAAAGCCCACTCGAGCTAAGTGATGGTCCACTCGTAGCGCCATCGGGCACTTGTGCAGCTCAAAGGTGTTTTCCCTAAATGCATATCATGATGCTGTTTGCATGCATCCAAGTGTGTGTGTGTGTGTGTGTGTGTGTGTGTGTGTGAGTGTGAGTGAGAGAGAGAGCGACAGCGCGAGAGAGAAATATAAAGAGGATGCTTAATCTCCATGGCATTTTAAATGGCATTCATAGAGAGAGTGGCCCTTTCCTCATTGCCAAGGTAAATGGAGCCAGGGGACTCTCCATTTCAGGCCGATAAAAGAGCAACGTTAAACACTCTCTGCATTCCCTTCCTCTCTCTCTCTCTATCTCGCTCTCTCGCTTTCTCCCTCAGTCTTGTTTCTCACTCAAAATTGATGTTGTTTTTTCATGACAGGGAGGGAAACGAGACATATCCACCATCTAATAGGATAATATAACCCCATTCAACACACACCCTCGCCTCCCACCCTCTTCTCCCCTCTCTCTCTCTCTCTCTCTCTCTCTCTCTCTCTCCAACTCGCTCTTTCTCTCTCCGCCTTTGTAGCTTGCCTGATTTCCATAGTGTCTCTGTGGAGAGGCAGTTAATGAATTCCTCTGAGCTGGAGAAAGGGGGGAGAATGGTTTTGGCGGTTTAGAGAGAGAAAAGGGGGGAGAGGGGGAGGAAGGCTTTGAGCTATGCCATTCAACTTCACAGCCGAGGCCTGCTTGTGCATTCACAGTGTGTGTGTCGTGTGTGTGTGTGCGCGCAGTGCATTTGTGCGTCTTTTAACATGAACCTGCTAAGACTACCAAATATTTAGACTGGCCTCAGACCTCTCTTTATGGCGATGGTGGATTGAGGGATCTCTGGAGGCAATTTGACTCCATTTGAAAGCCATTCCCCGCTATTAGCTGCACGCAGACAAAGGAATAACTTACATTCGGACACGTTCAAATGAAGTGGCGAGATCCACTCGCGCTGCTCGTTTCCTCCTGGGTCATTTTCAGTGAGGTAAATAAAAATGGCATCAAGTATTGGGTTTTGGATGATAACTTCATCTGTGCAATATTCTCAAGGTGGTAGAAATTATGAATCAAAAGCGTTTGATTTGTTGTGCTGAAATTGTACCATTATAATTGAAGACAATTAAATGCAAATTAATCGGGGCCAATTAAACCGAAATATTCTTTTCATTTAATTTTTAGCATTTAAATTTTTAGCATTTATTTTAAAAATAGAGTGAATCTGGCATCAAAGTTATTCCTCAATTACACATCTGATCCATTTATTGAATATAAAGTTTACAAACTTGGTCTTTTCCGAGGCTAACAGATGAATTTAGAAAAAAAAAAATCTTTGTTTGCCCACTTAGGAGCACAGATAAGCACCCAGTTGACGCTAAATCAGATGAATCACCGCCAAACGTAACAGATAAGCCTGACAGCCTCAGGTAGCGACTCGCTTTTTTAGATTCCCTCACACTGATCCCGCACTTTTTTTTTTTTTTTTAAATCATCACAGCATGCGAACGCACGGCCCCGAACACGTGATTACTAATGGCTATTATTTTCACACAAGCGATTATACAAGTTGCAATGTGACCTGGAGATGGATCCCACTGACTGAACATTTTGACCCAGAGGGGAAACTCTCGACAAAGAGCCTATCATTAGCAATTAATGGGCGTGCCAGCGTTTGTTTGTTAATAGCTCCTTTAGAAGCCCAGTGGGACTCATTTACAGTGCATGGGCCAGAAAACAGACCCTGACCTCCGGCAGGGGTCACGTCGAATCGGCCCAGCTTGTGAAACGCCAACAGCTTTTTTTTTTTTTTTTCGCTGAGTGCGTGTAAAGAGCCGCCGTTAAATACTGTTCCATCATTCTCCATTGAGAGCGCGATGAAAACAAGTGATGTTCAACAAGATTGCTGACTAAAAAAAAAAAAAAAAAGTGAATTCCCTCCTCCTTCTTTACAGAAAGACTTAGCAGGGGGGCTTTTCTCATGGATAGCAATCTGATTGTTTTCTAAACGGATTATTAACTCTTTTGTTACAGTAGGGGTCACTTTAATGCTTCTTAGGCGCCATTAGCATGGCTTTAAAGAGAACGTGCGCACACACACACATTGGATTTGGCGTTTGGTGTCTTTGTTGATCTCAGCGGGCGCGGAATGATACCGTTATAATGCCGTTAAAAACAATAGCGTGACATAAAAGGGAGGCGTGGGAGGTGAGGAGTGTGTGTGTGTGGCGCCATGTGTGTGTGTGATGAAAAGTAGCCCTTATAGCAGTGAGCTTAACGCGGTCGTGCCGACATCAATGACCACCTCAAAGAGGCGGAAGCATTACCCAGCCAAGTCCTTGACTGAGCGAAGGATGAGTTGGAGAAGTGGCTCAGATGACCAAGATGGACGAATTAGAAGGGAAAAGGTGTCGGCTGCCAAAGTTGGAATAACCACTCTTTGTACTCTGTTTATTTCTCCGAGAAAAGAAAAAAAAAAAGCTTCCCCTGGGAAAATCAAAGATACTTAGCGTAGGTCAAAGCATCACGGGCCACGGAGCACCAAGGCTCATATTGACCATATGAATGTGGGGAGGGGGGGGACCCCGGGGAACCGCCGCTTCTGGCTGGGTGCCCCAGTTGGGCTTTGAGCTCCTGTTCTAGAGGACAGATAAAGAGGGGTATCCCTTACAGGCTTGACCTCTAGCCACCCCTGTCATGAGAAGGAGGGGTCAAAGTTCAGATCAATTGGATCCCAACGGCCCACTGTCTGCAACGGCGAATAAGTGCCCGTACTAGAAGAAGCGGCGAAAAGGCGGGGCCTGTCTTTTTATCCAGCTGACACCAATCCAGGTTTATATAAGTGAACTCCGAGTTTTATTGCAACATGTCATATGAGCTTTGTGATGTTTTGAGTACGTATTAAGAAGGAAATCGGATGGCTTGGATGTTATATTCATTTTGGACTTTTAATGATTTATTTGGCCCATTCTTTTGAAGGGTGGAATGATTACACAGCGTTCAACAAGACTCCAGTGCACACGTTTTGAATTTATTTTGGATTTTATCTAATCCACACCGGCCGGAATAATATTATACACACGGGCTCAAATGTGTACTGTACTCAGAGCACGTTAATATTTGGGGAAATGAAAGTTGTCATAATTCTCACTTTTCCATTGTTCTGAGCCGGCGAGTGCTGTCCAACAAATCCTTTTAATGCCGGAAAACACAAACTGCTTTGTCGAGCTGGAATTTAATCGGACACGTTTGAATATTCATTAGAAAGACTAATTAGAATGAAGTAGATCTGGCTTTTAATGAAACTGCCCTATTTTTATTATTTGTTCCACATTTGACCTTTTCTCCCAAATATTAGCTCCATCAATATAAAAAGTATTGCTAGTAATTGAAATCCGCCCTCAGTCATGGCTATCTTAGTCAGAAATATTTGCTTCTCCAATAACCCCAAAGTACAGTAAAACAAACATACCCGTGAAACTGAAGTGAGCGGTGTGGCGCGCTGGGGTTTTTCCAAAGTAACTTTTGAGACTTTGACCACGAGCCATTTGGGTGTGTGCTCCGCACGCTTAAGCTCTGTCAACTTCCTTCTAAACCCCACGTTCGCTCGACACATCTCCGCCCTGCGTCGAGGTTGGTCTGACCTTCAACTTGACCTACAAAAAATGAGCCATTGTTTCACTTTATTTTCAATCATAATTATAAATTAATTGCGTGTGTAGGAATAAATTGATTTATTAAATGTGACATGAGTGGTCAATGCTAGCGTTGGCGCCGGTGACGATGAAGGGAGTTAGCGTGCATTCCGCGCGGCGGCTCAGCCAATTAGCGCTTGAGCGTTTTTTGTTTGAGCCCGTGCTATGATGAGATGTTGTGCTGGGTGGCGGCCCACTTCATTAAGCACACTGTTGTCTCGGGTTTACTCAGCTTGCCGGCTTGAACAGCTTGTTTACCGCACGCAAATATGACAGACTGTATGTCTATTTGACCGTCTGTGTGTGTGATGCAGGAGGCGGTGAGTGTGGTCATGTGATCCGAGTTTGGCGTGTCCTATATATAGGGTCAAACCGTTATTTTAATACACTAAATACACGGCAGATAAGTGCAAAGTGTGCCCGTCGCCGAATAGTTGGCCGGTCCAATAACGGCCCACAAGTCTCTTTTCACCACTTGCACAAATATTAGTCCAGGAGCAGCAGTTTAAGTGCAATTACACCGTCCCTCCCCTTTTTTGTTTTCTCATTCAACACGGTGCATCGGGCCGAGCCAAACGCGTTACAATTGACAACCGGGTCGTGTTGACCTAACCAGACCCGAGCCCCGGCGCTCTACTCTTACTGATAAAACACATCGAAAGTTTGATTATAAATCATGGAGGAGGTAGCCATGTATCCCCGCCCCTCCCCTTCCTGAAATATCAAGACGTCACAGTGGCGTGCGTCTCACTTTCTGCTTTGTGACGCGAGGGCAGTTGTGAAGGCCTTAATGCGGCGGGCGATGACAGATCACTTCATTCACACAAGACCACAGCAATTATTTCAACCATGACAGATTGCCTCAGCAGAACTGAATTTCGGATAAAAAAAAAAAAAACAACCCCCCTTCACAGACTCTTTATCTTTCTACCTCCTTCACTCCTCTTCCTCCCCCTCGTTCAATAAGGAATCTTGCGGTTTTCCGAGCTAATGACTTCCTCCTCACTCCTCACTGTTACACCATTGTGTTGATGTAGTTGTGTGTGTGTGCGCATGTGTGTGTTTTACTTTGTGTGTGAGCAGGGGGTGACGGTACCATCTGTCTAGCTGCTGTAGCCCTTGCCCCTGCCCAGCTGGTGGGCACTAAGTAATGGGAGAGGACTTCCTCGTTTCAACCCCCTGAGACACACACACACACACACACACACACATGCATTAGTATGCAACACCTACTGTCACAGTGAGCGAAAGACAGGGAGGTTTTTTTTTTTTTCTTCAGCCTGAGTATTGAAACCTGAGCAACTCGGGGTGTCAACTGATGATGACTGAGTGTGTGTGTGTGTGTGTGTGTGTGTCTGAGTGACAGTTAGGAATGTAAATGAATGTTTATGGATTTGCCGCAAATAAAGCTCTCCACACTTTTTTTTTGCAAAACACAGTGTACACAATACGGACAATTAAAATTTTAAATTGCAGCAAGGCAGTGACCAGTCATGAATGCTCATTGGCGGACATTACAATTTTTATTTTATTTTATTATGTACAAGTGTGGAATATAATTCCAACATGGGAAGCTGCATAAAAATGCCTTTGTAGCTCAGTGACTAATGATGAGTTTATTTATCATAATAAGAGTTGTTTATATTATTAATTTACCATAAATGTACCTATTAACATGCGCATATTATGATGACTGATCATGTCGGAATTTTTTTCTTTGTCTTTCCAACGACATTTTTCACATTGCGACAGGTCTGAATGGTTTGTATGCATGTAAATTCCCCCCTCATTATTTACTGCTTAAAAACATGCACGCGCACGCGTCTCCACCTGCACTTTAATGAAGAGGCTCCGGTTTGAATTAAACTTCACGTAATTGGCTTGAAAATCCATTGAAATGCAGCACGTGCACGCCGGACCGACACGTGGGGTTCACGCGGATTGTTGCCGTCGGGATTTTTACGCTACCTGTAAGCGAACACGCACACACATTCTTAGCTGCACACTTGAATTTTTAATGACATGGTGATGATGGAGTATTCTTGACCTCTCTGGGGTCGCAGACACTCAGCCACACACAACCTAAATAACATCCAGCTTTTAACTCCCGGCCGCTCCTACAGATTGGTAACTTCCCCGCTCGGAGTCGTCGACAATAGCCAAGACCGAACTGAGGCCGGGGAAAGCCGGGCCGCCATTGTCCGAGTTGAAAGCCCGGTTATTCATTGGCTGTGAGTTAAAGCGCTGACCCCGGTGTAACACTGATGGAGCTGGCTAACAACACTGAGGCCCTTTGTCTCGACCGGCCCGCTCTCTGATCAGCCCGTAATGAACTGTTGAAAATTTACAGCCCGTCGTCACTGTCGGCCTTGCCTTTCGCTTTCATCCACCTTTTCTGCCGCGTCCTCGCTTTTTAGTACTCCGCGGACGTCATCTTAAAGGGTGGCCCTCCCCTTCCAGACGCCCTCGTGCAATAACAATGCCGTCAATGTAGGTGGTTCATTGATTTCCTCTCAATAGGTGCCTATTGTGTCGCATTATTCTCCTCCTCTCCAATCCTTTCAGCGTGTCCTGTTTTGTGCAACTTGTAACAATTTTAAACTTTAGGTGTCATGAGTGGCTATACCTTCAAAAATGCATATCTTCTATATTTGTAAAAATAAAAAAAATGCTGAGGTAATAGGAGCTGAATAATCACAATAGACCCACCCATGCCACTAAATAAATCACTTCCTACTGTTCTGATAATAGGGAGTTAAATGTTTTATGACTTTTACTTTAACACCCCCCTGTCTCAGTGCCCCCCCCTGCTTTTTTTCTCGCACACAGCATAAGCCTTATCTGTCTGGAGAAGAAAAAAAAAAAAGCATTCTCAATATATGCAAAACTATTCCAGGTTCTCAGTTCCACCCAAAAGATTTCTTGCTTTTCTTAATATCTTATTTTTCTCCCTGAACTATTTTCTCAGTCTGGAATTGGTGATGGATTTCTCTGAACCGCTTCTGCTGTAATAAATCCACTCCTTGAAGTTGTGTGTGTGTGTGCACGTCTGCACGTGTGTGTGTTTGTGTGTGTATGTGATATCCCGGGGTAAATTGTTTCCTCCAGTCTTTGAGAGGTGGGCATTCAATAGCTTGCCAAAACAGCTATAGGCAATAATTAAATGATTCCACGCTTGAGAGGAGAAAGAAAAAGAGCGGGAGGGAGGGAGGGAGGGGAGTGTGGGAGAGAGATATTCAGGCAGAAGAGGAAGGAAGAGAGCGAGAGAGGGACAGAAAGCAATGATGTGAATGAGAAAGGGAGAAAGACATATTTGGAGAGTATCACAGTCTGTGGGCCAACACGTTGCATTTTGCCAAGCCAAGGGATCATCATTGATCAGCCATGTTGGAACACATTGATTTTTTTAAACGCCATTTATTTCCCATTTTCCTTTTTTTATCATCCTGTTGCACGTCTCTTAAAAAAAATCGGACAAAACTTAATTTTGAAAAATATAATTACAATTAAATTTATTAGTTCTGTGTAAACAAGTCGGCCATTTTTAAAAACAGTATTGCATTCCTGGCTGATAAGATGATTGGCAGAAGAATAAAGCCACAAAGTACCCAATTTGAATTCAAATATGTAAATAAACCTATCAGACCTGCCACAGTCGAGCCCCCTTTTGAAGTCTCCGGCTCCTTCCGGGATAGATTACGTTCCAGGTGCTGATGGACGCCTGCTAGCTGATGATTAGCCTGCCGCCTTTCCGCCATGATATTTACCGGACACAATTGTGTTGTCTACTGACATCATTCACTTTGTCTCCTCTATGCAAATCACATCATGCACTCTGATGCACCCCAAAGTGGCATGCCTGAAGTATTTGACGGGCAGGTGCATGCATGCAAAAAAAAAAAAGAGACAATTATTTGGAGATGATTGGTAATGGACACACACATTTGCATACACATATTCACACAAGCAGCTGTCTGCAGGCAGGCGGGGTCAAATGGTGGTTAATTAGTCCTGTCACCCGTTGAGGTCATCACACCTTCAGCTGTCTGTGCTCTGAATGAATAATACTGCAATATTAACACAGTCAGCTCAGCTGGAGTGAACCTGTTGTTGGTGTAATGCATAGCACATTACTCGCCCCCTCCCTTACTTTTGCAGAGAGGCCACCGCAAGTTGTCACTTTGCGTTAATGACTGTCACAGGGATGTGTGCGGCACGTCCTCCCCGTCTTCATCCCATTGCCGCCGTATTAGCGTCCGCCCTCTAAATGAAATCAAACGCGTCCTCTTCGGAATGTCCCGGAATGTCTCATTAGCTCGACCTGTCTGCAAACTCCTGCGGTTCTTGATTCCATTGCTCTGTTAGGGAAAGGTAATTTTCAACTTGACTGTGTGTGATTGAAGTCTGCTTCAGTTTTTTTTTTTGCTTCTTCAGGAGACTTCCCGACAGGTGCTTCCGGGACAACAGGGAAAAGTAGGAATGATTTCCCATCTGGTTAGTCCGTAGAGAGATGGCGTGGATGTCCAATCTGAAATGGGATGCAGCTCCCTGCAAAAAGGAACATTTAAATGGAGCGGAAAACCTGATTTCCACCCTTGAAAAGCCGCCTCGGAATTCTCATTTCTAATGGAGCATCACTGCGTTTCCGCAATCGTTTTCCCGTCGGACTTTGCTGACGATCGTATCATAGCGTTAATTTGCCGGTTGTCCTAGTCCACGGTTATTTTTTGATGCAGACAACTATAGTATTAACTCGATGATTAGATCACTTACACACACACACACACACACACACACCAGGGGATGGAGGGATGGATAAATGCCAGCCAGGCCTCATTAGCTTCTCGCTGCTTTCCTGGAAAGACAGGAGTGAGACAGTGGGTGGGTGGGGGTAGTCGGAGGGGGGTGGAAGGAAAGTGGGAGGTTAGATAAGCAGAGGGAAAGTTGAAAGCAAGCTAAGGGGGAAGCAGAGGTATGGGTTGTCGGGGTAACAGGACGAGAGAGAACCGGGTCTCGTATGGTGACCTGTTGGATTAAGGCTATTAGAAATCCATCTGGGGATGTTTGACCACTTCACTGGATGATCCGCCCCTAGCAGCCGCTCAGATGACCCCCCCCCCCACACTCACAAAATGCCCCCCTCAGGACACATATGCACAGAAACACACACACCATGGCGGAACAGGATTAAGGTCCATCTTGAAATGCTGCATGTTAGCAACTTGGACAGATGGAGGGTCAATGGAAATCACCTCGGCTGTAGATTTCATAATGGGACTCAAATGTTATTTTGTGAAAGGTTAACGATTGCAAGTTCGATGAAAAATCGAAACTTTTTCAAGGGAGAAGATTCTACTTTCAATTCTTTCCTCTATTCCAAATTTGGTTCATTTTAAGCTCCATCATGCATTTATGCATAAGCATATTTATTTGGGCCCGTCATTGCTTTTAACTATTCCATATCCCTCATTATCTGATTTGTGTCATACGGTACTATGGAAGCTTTTTGTGAGTGGTTTAAGCTAGTGTGATTGCATTTTTTTTTTTTGGGAAATGGTTTTGGCTCATTTCACCGATTAGGAGAGCGAGCCGCTCGGCGCAGACAGACGAGCTCCCAGCTGAATCGCCGCACATCAAACCCTTCAATCACTCGCCATTTACTGGGCTAAGCACAGATGAGAGAGGCCTCCCTGCTTGAGTATACAAAAAACCTGCCGCAGTTTACTCGAGCCGCCGCCGCCGCCGCCAGCCAATTTCGGCCAGGCGTGCACACAACGGGAAGCAGCTTGTTAAATATGCAGCGTATCTTTGAAAAACAAACGCGAAAGAGAAATATTTATGAGCTTGACGTGGCTGCTTCTGTCTGTGTGAAAACGCGAGTGCGCTCGCGTCCCTACGGTGGCACCAATGAGGTGATTAGCGATTTATACGAAGCGAATCATTAGCATACGCGCCTCCTCCCCTCCCCTCCCCTCCCTCCCCTTCTCATCTGGGTACGTCTGCTCCCAGCGCCGCTTAAGTGTTTTAACGTGTTAATAATCATCAGGCGCTCAAGTGGGCGAGGCACTGGGGAGGTGGATGATGAGAAGGGTGGGCTCGTACCGATCCGCTGCCCTTTGACCTTTGACCTTGGACTCTCCTCCTGTGTTGGAGAGGCCGGCCTCTCATCTCAGGGGTCCATCGGGGACCTATTAAGGGCTGTCTCACACTCCGCCACCTCACTTAACTCCGTCTTGTCAATATGCTACACCGTGTGTGTGTGAGAGGAGGTCGTGTTTATATTCACCTTCCCGTCCATCATGCGTATTTTTCCCCATTTTTTTTTTACACTCTCCCGCCACTTCTTAGTGTCTCCCTGCCTTCTTCTCTCGCTCCATCCCGCTGGCTGCGTCTGTCTTTGGAGATGCTAATTCCCAGTCCGGGGAGACCACATGAAACAGAGCTGAGTTTCTCTCATTAGCTGACACAGATGCCGAGGCACGTGGACCTGAATAACAACGCTCTTGGCAGGCGCCGCACCGCCTCTTCCTCTGCACACCGCTCCACTGAGGAGTCCGCATTCCCGCCGTATTCCGCACACAGCTCGGCCGCGTGTGTCCTCTTCTTCTGACATTGCAAGTTTTATATGGGAAAAGTATAAATATCATATTAGTTTTATGTGCAAAAATATATATACACACATTTATTTATTTTTGTGCACCTTGAATGCCCATATCAGCATCAACGCGTTTGTGTCTTTCTTTATTTTTACAATTCAAAACTGTCCGATTTGTGTCGCAAAATTGAAAGTTGTCGGAATTCAGAAATTTTCCGAACACAACTGATTACAAAAAGAATGCATTAGTATAGCATGTGGAAAATTGAATTTCCATATTTCCTTGGTGTCCCTTTTAGGATTCGTAAATATGTATCAGTGTCCCTCATCCATTTGAAAATTTCATCACTAATGCTTGCCATCCGATTTAAATAGTACGATCACTCGCTCCAATCACAAATCTAAGAGCAGCCGCAGTCGATTTCTGATTGACAGTCAGCAGATTGACACACCGTCAATAAAATAATATCGGCTGCTTTGTGTTTATACTTTTTTTCCAAGTATTTTGTGGTTGGATGAGAAGCTTTCATTTGAGTATTGTAATTTGAATTTTCTCCCCAAAAACCGCAGCCTTAAATCTTCATTTCTACGTTGATCTTTAAAGTGTTGCGGGAAGAAAAATTCTTGATTCAGTTAGAAAGGATAACCTCGGAATCAATCAGGAAATAAGTCGGCACATTGTGCCGAAGCGCGGCGATGGACTGTAATCCAGTTTTAAAGCAGGTCCACATGTTGACCACATGATGCTCTCTTGGAGTCAGACATGACTTCACCGGGTTGTATGTCACCACGTACCCCCTAAACATGGAGCTCAGCGCTCTCACGAACACGGTCATGGAGGCCTTGCGAAGAAACATGGGGATTGAACATTTCTTCACATACAGGCACAATTGGTCCGAATGACAGTAATGTAATATTGATAGCCAGGGGGATGACAGTCTGTCTCCCTTGTGTTCATCCCCTCAGGCTTGACAGAGCTTTGGTCACACATGCCACTGGTGGAAATCTGCTAACATTTGCTCCAATTTATTTTCTGTCTTTCTCTAGACGTCCGTCCAGTCGTTCATTCTGAGATTTGTCCAAGCCCCGATATAATTCAGTAAAACAGCAATTATTGCAGCCTCAATTAAATGAGTCCAATAGAAAAATATAAGGTTTTTAATTTAGGATTTTTTCCACATTTTTTACTATTTCCTATAGACAACTTAAAATGAATATCAGGGTTTTATAATTTTTTTCAATTGTTTTTGTTTTTTTTACAGATCCTCCTAACTACTTATGTGCAGAAATATTGGTCATCAGGATAAAGAATGCCTGTGAGTATTATTTTTATATAATATACATTACATGTCTACATGTGTTGCTGCACCGTTTGTGTTCATATATGCATTTTGTGTCTACATGTGCATGCATATGAGTAAGATTTTTTTTTTTTTTAACTCGAATCGCCAATGGTGGTCTCTTGTTAAGACTGCAGCATCTGGTTTAATTGAAACTTCCAAGAGTCTCCTTTTTTTGCTCTCAGACTGAGGGAGATTATTGTAACGACTTGAGAGGTTTACGCATGTGTGTGTGAGTATGTGTGTGAGTGGCCAGGGGTGTTGTCCCTGTTGAATGAAGGTTCAACAGCTCACAGGTAGACGAGGGCTTTAGTGGCCAAACATCCGCACAGGGCGCCGCTTGTCCCAATTTGATTTCGGACATATTTTGGGGATCGCTCGGCGAACTGATGAAAGGAAAATAGAGAGTTAATCCTTGTTAAATTTGAGGGTATTGCACCACACGCACACACACGTACACAGATGCGCACACCCTGTAAGACATGTGTAACCTAAGTCTGTTGTGATTCTTTTCCTGGGGAGGCCAGGAGAAGTCTGGGAGAGGTTAAAGCAACACTGCGCAGTGTGAAAACACATTGTGTGGCGTGCGACACACACATACACACGCACACGGCTTTGATTAATTGGCTCTGCCTGTGTTTGCCATTGAGACAGTATTCATTCAGGTTTGGGAAGCTGATTTTTTTTTTTTTTAATAAAAGGTCAGTAGATAAACAGCTCAGAAGGGCAGCCATTTTGGGGCTTAATCCTCAACGTGACCTCATTTGCCTCAGAGGGGCGAGGCGGTTCAAAGGTGAGGGTTATGAACTATTTCAGAAGGTTAGCCAAAAGAAAATGGAGGCGCCGAGTCCACGGACTAATGAATTTGCATTGAGTCGTGGCTCAGCTGGTTTTCCCAAACTGAAAGTTAGCAAGGACATCACGGAGAGAAATAAGAGTGTGCACATTTCAGAATAGTGTTCAATTTAAATATAATTTGATAACATTAAAGATGGCCGCACTCCAGCAGTTCTCTGTGTGTGTGTGTGATCTGCTCCCATAATCTCTCACACACACTTTCACACTTCAACGCAAATGTTACTTCTCAATTATTAATCCACTTTAAATGTCAATCTGCAGGGTTGGAAATAGTAAGAGTGGAGTCATTAGGGCGCCGTACCTCCTTTAGACCACATATAGGCACACATGACACAATGTTGTTGAGTTGAGCAACATTCAAGACTTTTCATCTTAGATCACGAGACAAATCGCTCGTCATCATTCTGAGTCAGTGTTTCCCACTCTGGGCAAATGCATACTTTTGTTCATCACTTCATGCGTGTTTAACACACACAGAGAAAAAAAAACAGCTTATGAATAGTGATGAGGCCAAGGTAAATATTGGACATGTGCTGAAAGACGCGAGGATAAATGCGGGGAATAAACACTCTCACAGAAATAGAGCTTATGTGTGCACTGTAAATTTTGGCGATGGTGCAGGAAAAAATTCATCATATTAGGTCTCACCTCATTATTTCATTCGATATTGTAATTCACAGAATCGGCGTTGTTAAAATAGATATTCGTGCTAGGTTGTGCTAAAATGTCACTTTATTTATTTCTCCAAATATTAGATAATCTTGGGAGGTTGCTTTTAATATTAAATGAAATCGAGAAAAATGTATTAAAATCTAACACGGCCCCAAACTGATAATGTTCACATTGTCTCTTTTTTAAAACATTTCAGAACAGAGCTTGCCACTGTGTGGGATTGATTTTGCCCCTCCAAAAAAAAAAAAAAAATATCCGGCTTTTGCCTGGCAAAAGATGCGTGACGGCGTGCCATAGAGAAACCATATGTGGCTTGAGGATATTAAAAAGAGAATCGCCGGAAAGCATTGCAACCCAATTTTATATATATAAATATACACATACATATAATTCAATATATACATACATGTAAGACCATCTAAGGCCCGATCCATGTGTTTGAGCTCCAATCTCACAGGAGCAGCTGTAGCCTACGGAGATGACGGTCAGTCACCCTGACCCGGTCACCCGGCAGTTCTTGCAGACTGCCATGGAGGGAGGAGGGGGGCACTTCAAACAGTTGACTATTATGACTTCAAGGGCGTTATCTGATCCAGGCGCTGGCGAGATGGCAATGGCGAGTCAGAGGGGAGAATATGGCGGATGGTTTTTGAGGGCCGCCGAGAATATTTGATAGCGCACGGTATGTCAGAATGACATTTTTGCTGAGCATCATTGCTGGACAAAAATTTAATCCTGTATTAATGACAAACTAACTGTTAATTATATCCGAATCAAGTCTAGTCAATTGCTTGCAACAGGGGCCTTATTAATCTCTTCCCTCACCACTACTAATCTCATTCAGGGGTGCCAAATTACCCCGAGCTAGTGTGTGTTTAAACATTCAACCCTAATTATGGCTCATTATTTGCAGATTCGCCAACCTTTCACCCTTGTTCACCTCATGAGCACAACACACACACACATGCATCATAAATATGAGTCTGCACCCACAGCTCGAGGTGATGTTTGGGGGTTTAAGTCTCTGCTGCCATCTGCAGAGCTGAGGAAAAAAAATACCAGAGTTGTTTTTTGCGCGTGTGGCCTGTTGGTGGCAATGTTGATGAAGCCAAATGGTGGAACTCCAAATTATTAGGTACACATGGCTCATTGTAAGAAGAGTTGCATCAACATTTTGAGCTATAAGAGAAGTGCAAGGTATTAAAAACAGCTCTTAGTGTGATGTAGTGCAGCAAACTGTAAGCATAATAATAAAGTACCCATTTATGATGATTATTATTGTATTCATATTCCCCCAAAAAAAACAGAATATATGCTAAAAAAGTGTCTAATGTGAATAGAGTAATAAAAATAAATTTAACTTCTACAATATATATAAAAAATAGTCGTTTTAAAACACTAATTTAAAAAAAATAGCAGAACCGTACATGTTAAACTTTCCCTGTAATCCTAAAAACAGCCACAAGAGGGCAGTCGTGTAATACATTTGGACTATTTTTGCGTTTTCGCTCAAGGGCAAAAGGGGAATCAGAAGGAATACTCAACCTATTGTTTTTATTTTATTTTTTGCCTGTTTTTGAAGCATACAGAACACACTGATGATCGATGTGGGTTAAGGTGACAGCTGTACTTTTTGCACACATACATACAGAAATAAAATTAAAACATCTCATGGTATCCTCCTCCCTTGTCTCTTCTTCACACTCCTCATCTAATCCCAACCCCCCCCCCCCCCCCCCCCCCATACACACTCCTCCCCATCACATGGTCTCCTCCCACATCCTTATTTTACTCTCACCTTGTCTGGAGGAAATGTGACCTCTGGAGGCTTCATGGCTGATTTCATTTCTGTTATGCAAACAGCAGCGGTTACACACAAGCCCTTTGTAAAAGACTTCCCTTGTGTATTTGTGTGTTTGTGCACGTAATAGCCTGACGAATTGGCTCGTTTGGGCCAATAATAACCTATCATAGACGATTTTCCACGCTCATCCAACACATTAGCACGCCGTCATTGGCATGGCGTCCTCACGGCACGGCTGAGAAATCACATGCGACACCACAACGGTGTGGAAGTTGATGGAGGCTTGCAGTCATGTCCGCTGTATTGTAAATAGTCACGTTAGCATAAATGCTTCTTGGGGGGTCGGAATGTTTTCCCCTCGTCCTAATCAGTGATGTCACAGGGGGAGGTTGTCCATCACCAGTCAAAGCCAAAGCACCTACTGTGGATGATGATTGGACCCCATCCAAGTGCTCATGTATACATTTAAATATGATTAATATTTGGAGTTACAGCCAAGCAGCTGGATTTGTCAAAGTATGATCCCCTGTGAGCTTGTGTCAAAGCTTGGACAAAAGTAGTGCATTGCTGCCACCTCCTGGCATCTCAGGAATCTTGAGGAGTTTCATTTAGATAGAAGTAGTGATTTGCCTCCATCTTGCAGCATCTTGGCTCTAATTCAATATGCTTGACATGAATTGAAAACCTTCATTTAGACCAAAGTAGTGCTTTTCCGCCATCCTGTGGCTCCTTAGTACGGAGAAACAAGTAGTGCTTTGCTGCCATCGTGTGAGTTATTGGACCAGAGACTATCAGCTGAGACTCTTAAGTCCCTGATTCACGCTGAGGCTTTGCTCTCCTGGTGCCCTTGGGCTCGATTAATAAATAGCGCCGCAATGGCGACGGGGAGCGGGGCTAACCTTCATTATGTGCTTGCCGCGGGGGAAGTCATCAAAGCTGAGGTGTAGCTTTGAAAAAAGCAAGTTAGGGTTGACGTCGGCAGTGCACACCGGGGAAACTTTCCCTCCCTCTCCTCCCATTTGTTCTATCGCTCGATTTAATGTCCAGTTATGACCTCACTTTCTAACCTTGCTAGTTCCTCCCCCAATGGTGATTGCAAATTGGTGCTCGTGGGGGACATCCAGCAGATGGCAGTGTGATGGAAAAAAAATCCTGTGAGACAGAAATGATCAAGTTGGCATATTAATATACAGTAAGCTCCTTATGTTGTTTCAGGAAGTGGGTGGAGGTCTTTCCCATAAGATTTATCTGTCTTATTATTGTTGTTAATATTATTATTATTATTATATCATTATTGCAAATATTAAAAAAATAATAATATTAATGTATCGCTACCACAAACCTAAACTTGACATTTTGCGTTTGGGAAATTGTGAATTACTAAGAGACCATTGTGTATTCTACCCAAGCAGTTGCTACCTTATCATTATTCTTCAGCTCCGCTGACCTTTCCGTCTCCTCTTCGCGTCTTGTCCTCCTCCTCCTCATCTCTCCTCCGTTTGGCTCCGCCTCCTCTTCCTCCGAGACACACCCGAGACACGACGTTGATCCCGCAGAGGCGCTAGATCAATAGCGCCGATAAGTAGCGCCGGTAAAGGAAATGACACGGCTACGCTCCCCGCCAGCAGATATTTTATTTTCTCCAGCCTCTCATCTTGATTTCTACTCAACGCTCTGATTAGTGCCACTGATGTTCGCTTGAAAACGAAACCAAAGCCAAAAGTGATACGGGCGTGCTCCTTCTCTCAAAAGCCACTTTAGAGGCGGAGGAAACGCAAGTGTGCGTCTTTTGATTAGTCAAGCAGCCATATTGTTATGACGATGGCCTTCTGTGACCTTTGGATGTATGCGTGTGTGTGTGTGTGTGTGCTCATGTGTGTGTGTGTTGGATGAGTGACAGAAGAGAGCATCTGTCACCGAAACACACGGGTAGACATCTCATCCATTATTCACTAAGTGGAGGTATCATACATGCGAGAAAAACACGCATGTGGCGCCACGTTTGCTTTGGGCCGTATGTTTGCGGTTTGCTGCACAAATGTGATCTGAAGCATGAGTCTATTAATATGCTCCTAAAAAAAAAAAAAGCATTTGCCAAGTCCAAAACATGTATTTACAGCTCAGAGATTTGTTTTTTTCATTGACTTCCAAGATTTACTGCTAAACGATTACTTGGAATTAAATCAGGCAGACTTAAGGGGAGCCCTCGTGTCTGTTGAAAATAATTGTGCTCCTCTGGGCTTTACCAATGATAATCAAATTTTCTGTTTTGTCATAAAATCAATTCCTGCTTCTACAGTGCTCCGAGCAGTGAGGACATTTCCAGGGTTCGGATTAAAAAGCCGAATTACCTGTGCACTTTTGAAACCTCGCTCCAACATTCTTCCAGAGACAACAGATAAGGCGCAGCCATGTTCGATGCCAGATAACAGCCTTTCCATCTTTTTGGAAGGGATGTGAAGGATGCAAGGCGGGTCAAAGGGAGAAGAGGAAGATGGAGGAGGGAGATTAGGTTCAAGATAGAGAGACAGCATCAGAGAAAGCGATGTGGCCGCTTTGTCGTGCCTCTTGGACTATTGATCTGCTGTCAGCTGTTCAAAGACTGATGGAGGACCCACCGTCAATCTTCTCCAGGGCTGTTTCCTCTATTCCAGGGCATCTTGTACCAAAGTCCTTGACCCCGCCCCCCTCTTATTGTCATGACAACCTGCCCTGGTTTTAGAACTGCGCCAAGTCATGCTTAGTTTATGAAAAATAATTTTCTGAGTGATTCAATCTTATTTGGATAGAGAAAGGTCAAATCTCTGCAGCTTTAATGCATTTATTTTTTTTCCCCGCCTAATCACTGCCCAATCCGTCTGCCAGACTTTTTAGACAGGAAATTAATTATAAATCCAACTTCCTGTTTAATGAAGCTAAAAACTAGCAAACAAACACCAGGATTGCTACAGTCTGCCAATACAAACATATTATTGTTCAATTTTGATTGGGACTGAAGTTTAGTTTTTACGTTCAATTTTTAGCTTTGTCTATATGTGTCATGGCCCTGTGTCTCAATATTTTTGTCAGCGTAATGTAAATATGAAAAGCACAGATGCTCGCCGGCCCACACATGCAGCAACAGACGTAGAAAAAGAACACGGTAGGGGGGGGCTCATCCATCTGAGCGGCAGACTGCTGCATGTCACAATTAATCACAAGAGGACGACACGGGGGAGCGGCGGATCGTCACAACCTGACAAAAAAAAAAAAGCGCCCAGGTAAATAAGCGGCCATTGTGTATTGTTTCAAGGCTGGTTTGATCTGCCTCTCGGCAGGTGCAAAAGCTCGATCCCTTTTTTTCTTTGCCGCCGTTATTCCCTATTAAGAGTTAAAAGTAAAAAAGCAAACTCAGTTCTTGACTCATTCCCCCTCGGTTTCGTTCCGCTCTGCTGAAAATAACAAGGAAATTGCCGACGGCAAGCAAAGGCCTTATGGTGTGTATTATTTCTTTTTAATTTCAGTTGTGATGATAAGAAAGTGAAGGATTTAGCTCAGCCACCTGAACACACACACAAACGTGACCTTTATTCGCCCCCTTCGATGGCAGCGTACGTTACAGATGGAGGAAATATTTATCATGGTGCATGAGCACACAAACCCAACACGCATTGGGGGTTCATCTCCCTTTAAATTGTCCAGCTGAGAAAGTGACCCACCACCATATGTCCACCAATCCCGAACCTCCATGAATAGTGAAATAATATCACCCACTCTTAGTCGAACAATTCCTAACACGATGACATCATCAGCTCCCTGCAACACAACACGACATGACTTCATTATGTGACCCAAGTGGCTGACAACACTCACACCTCCGCCCCCTCCCCCAAAAAAAAAAAGTCGATGCGATGACTCAGCGGCTCGTTTAGTCGTGCTTGCGTTTTACCGGGAGAGAAGAGTGCTGATAGTAAAATCCCCCCCGTGGCCCCTCTAGATGTAATCAAAAGGTACACTCCACCAGTGTGAATGTTGCCCGACAACATTTATAATTCAGTGCCTGCAAATAAATTAATGAGGCAGCCATTTTTGAATTATTCAAGAAAGTGCCACTTTTTTGCGACTAAATCCTCCTAATTGAACATTTCTTGCATCTTTTTACATCACTCTTGCACGGTAACGAGAGCCCCAAGAGTTTGAATGGAAATTAAAACGATTCCGATCAAGTAGTCCCAAATTAAGCAGACAGAATAATGATACCGGGGAATTCTTTTTAAATGATGCACCTGACTTAATATATAAACCGACTTAATCAATCTACTCGACGCCTGGCGATAAAAACCAATGCATCAATAAAATACTTGCACGCAATCAACATCAAATACACTAAATTACTAATTAGGTGCTTCAGAAGCACAAATGAGACATCATTTGCCGAGTCTCTGTAGTGATGGGATGAGAAGGTTGCAGCCTCCCACGTACAAAAAGACAAAAGCAGGTTCACGTTATTGTTTGCTAAGCTTATGGAAAAGGAAAAGGTTGAGCTCATTTGGCGAAGGATTGCTGAGTGTTGCGTTGATGAGGTTGGAGTGAGCATTTAGGAGGAGGAGAGCCTTCCAATGAAGTGCTGTACTCCCTTTCATCCATCTTTTTGCTCCATTTATGACCATAATAGATTTCGCCATCGCTATGGAAACAGAGAGGCTGTAATCAGCGTGCGACAGTCTAAGCGGGGCCCCGAACAAAACGGGCGTAATGACAGTGAAGGCTGGTGGGAAGAAAAATGTTGACTTTGGCAGAGCGATTGAGACAAACAATAGGATATTCACGCATTGTTCTTAGGGAGCCACGTGATTTATGTGCCGCTATCATTGAAGCGCTATTAACGTGGAGAAAACAAAAGGGAGTGGCAATCAGTCATCGCTAATGATGTTGTTTTGCATGTATGCATTTACATACATGATGTACAATAATTGAAAGTCAAGTTTAGTTTGGTGCATTGTTAACCGGATGAGTTCATTGTGTGCTTTGGCTGCAGACAAAATGGGATCAAGATGGGATAATGGGGAGCTTGTCAGATGATAAATATTTTTTTAATTTGCGATGCAAAAGTAGTCCTTGATTTTTATATTATTTTATTTTATTATATTTAGCTTATTATCTTTATTTATTATCTTATTATTAAAAAGAACATTTATATATTTATTATATTTGATATATTATATTATATATTTGTATTTATTTAATTTTTTATATTATATTTTCCGAGCATGAAACATTAATTATGTTTCCATAAAGGATTTAGAAAGTTTTTCAATTTTAGTAGTTCAAGTCAGACGAGGACACACGAAAACTATCAATCGATGCCCGAGATTTTTTTTTGAATACCGTTTGTGTAAAAGCCTTTTTAATGAGAGGGTTAATAATATGAACCTCATCATCATAAATATTTGGATCACAATCTGTCGCATCTGCCGTTATAAGGCAAACGCAAGCCTTTCGTAAATCCGCAACCGAGATTGTTTTTGGACCCGTTTCAAATCAGAATGAGTCAAGACAAAAGAGGTGCTTAGCACTACAGGAAAATAAGTAAACGCCCATTTTCCTCCTTTCAGATGAGTGGGCGGAGTGATGAGATCTGGTCAGAAGCCCCCTCACCTTGGTGAGCAGATCGCTTCCACAGTGGGATAGTCTGATACCTCACTGTCCCCTGGGGGGAATTGGGAGGGGGGCGGGGGGGGGGGGGGTGTAGCTTTCCAGACTGGCAGCCTTCAGCCGCCCACTGAGAAGGAAAAGAGAGAGGAATCAAGGTCGGGTGGGTGAGGGGCTTTTCTTTGTGCCGCACCTGGCGATGCTGAGATGGATGGGGAGGATGGTGGGCAAAGGCAGTGTTAATAATGAAGGGCTGGTGTGAGGAGGATGAAAAAAAAGATGAAAAAAAGAATAGCAAGAAGGTGAGAACACGCAGGGGGTTAAAGTGAGAAGATATGTGGAGAGGGGGGAGGTCGTGAGGAAGTTGCGAAAGAAGACCACCACCCTTCATCTGCAAACACTAGTCATTTTGATGTGAATCATTTATTATTGAAATGGAATATATTATGCAAGGAGGCAGGCCTTTTATAGTTTTTGGATGACATTAGTCATAAAGTAGTACGGCAAAATTATCAAGTTGTATTCTAAACGTTTATACGGAGATGGCATTCTTCTCCATCTCGAGGCCTGACCAATACACTGAAATGGCGGGGTGACCTCACATTGCGAACTGTGCAAGCTCACTTAATGGGCTTATCTAACATAAAACACCACCGGGAGGAAAAGCAGGCTGATGGAGCCACTTTACGTGTGTGCGCGGTCTGTCGTCGCAAGGGCGAGCCTGCTTCGGCTGCTCTGATCAATAATGCAGCCACCGGGGGGGGAGATGGGGGTGTCGAGAATGGTCTTTGATGACTCACAGGGATACGCTGAGCGAAGGGATGGAAAAGGAGGGCGAGATCAAACGAGAGAGCCCAGCAGACAGACGAGAGTCTCTTGTGTCACACATGCACACTAAAAAGACAGAGAGCAGGAAAATTACATGAAAAATGATGAAAAAAATAAAAATGATAGTAGTCTACCTCAAAAAGTGTTAAGGCTACCTGAATTTTGTAAGCTTCATCCATATATTTTTATTTTATTTCTCTTGTGGGACACATGCACACCAAAAAGACAGAGAGCAGGAAAATTATATGAATAATGATGAAAAAAACAAAAAATAAAAATTATAGGAGTCTACCTCAAAAAGTGTTAAGGCTACCTGAATTTTGTAAGCTTCGTCCATATTTTATTTTTATTTTTATTTCTCTTGTGGGACACATGCACACCAAAAAGACTGATAGCAGGAAAATTACATGAATAATGGTGGGAAAAAAATTAAAATAAATGAAGTTAAAAATTATAGCAGTCTACCTCAAAATATGTTAAGGCTACCTGAATTTTGTAAGCTTCGTCCATATATATTTTTATTTTTATTTATTATTCATGTATTTTGACAGTTACTTCAATGATATCCCATTGCCTGTCATTTGACATTCAAGTCGCATGGCTGGCAGCCAAAAGTGATTTACACGCACGTTGCACACGCCTCTATCCAATTGCGGCCATGTTGGAAGCGGAAAAAACACTTGTGAGTCACGCTCCTCCATTCGCTGCTTGCCGTTCAGACTGACCCAGATTCACCGTCTCAAGTAACAGCAAAGGATGCTTGACCCATCTAAAAAACAAAAACTCTCTTGATCGGTACTGAACAAGCATCAGAAAAACTAACTCCTTGTCGTTCTCACACCTTCTGCAGGGTTGACTTCCTCTGAGGGTTTAACCAGCCAGTCGTGAGATTAGCTCTGGCAGCATTATTACGTGTTCTCACCGGCCCTGACGGTCAGGAGTCAGCGGTAAGCCGTAGCGTTATGGCGACACCTCATTAGCCCCCCTCCCTCCCTCACTGTCGTCATAGCAACGGCCGAGAGCTTATCTGGATGCTGAGAAAATTGCACCTAAGAGGTGAACCCCGGGGTGAAGCTTGTACGTGACATATGGTGTCCCTGGTGAGGTAGCGACATGCCCCAAAAAAAAAAAGAGGTTCAACTCATACGAGAAGAAAAACAAATTGCCAGAGTGGATGTAATCCCATTTTATAAATGTGTTTGTTATCGTGCTAAGCTATCACTCACTGCAGCCATGTAACGTAATTAAATCTTTATTAGGTAACAATGTTTGATCTGACTAACTTGGTTCCTATAGATTTGTACCATTGGCTCGGCAGTCCGGAATTTCTTCACCTCTCTCGGAGAACATGTCGAATCAAACACAATGCGATTTTCTTCCAATTAAATGTCATCGGAAAGGAAGCGGCGGCGGGAACATCTTAAATTGTCGAATCCAACATTGCAGGACATAGAAGCCGTTGGCAGATGTGATTTGTTGGTACACTCTCACTTGATTTCCGCTGAGGCTTGACCCATGCTCGGAAATAAACTCGAGGCCGTTTCCAGTCCCAGGTCATGAAATATTTACCCTGTATCAAATGAATTATATATATGTGGAATTGAGTCCTTGGATGATTCGGCATCCAAACCAAAAAGTACACGTCATTAATTTCCATTTGATTGTATTTCAGAAACGACAAATTAAATCAGGTTTAATGAATAGAGTGATGTTCCGTATCTAAATGTGCAAGGTTATGACTCATCGAAATCTCTGCTCATCTTCAAGATGCAAGCTGGATTTTTTTTTTTTTTTCCCCCGAAGTTTGTTTTTTGCTCAAGGTGACAAACAACTTCAGTTGAGAACGCACGCACATTTTTATTCCCTTTTACTTAATCAGTGGCGGAAATATTTGATAGCTCGATAGATGGACGGACATTCAGATCCGACACCCCCTGGAGTGCAGTGTCGACAAAATTGCCGACATAGCGGCGAGGAGCAGTGCTATGGTAATAATATGCTAATTAGGAGTAAAACGGGCTTGACAGCGAACGCGCGTTTGGCTGCATAATGCCTCAGGAGTCGAACTGTTTGATCTGATGTATGCTAATTTAAGATATGTGTCGCATGATAATTTGATAGTGTTAGGCAAGTTCTCAAATGCTCTCCCCCTCCCCTCCTGACAACGACATCTTCACCTTTCTTTTTTTTTTTTGCATACCTCAGCACTGTTGATGGTTGTGTGAGTGTCTGGATGGAGCTATTAATATACAGAGTAGTAGACAAAAGTATTGGGACACAGAAGTCACCTCAAACTGATTTTCTCGCTAGACTAATTAAGAAGAAGTTCTAAGAAGAGACGTGAGGATGTAATCTTAAAATAACCATGCTGTAGCACACCGTGTCTCTGCTTAGTTACCCCAAATAGCCGAGTCACCAAATAGCTGTCCTCGGAGACGGGTCATCGGAAAATATCCTAGTTTTTCCCTAAAATGGACCGTCGCCATTGAATTGTACAAAAACCCCGCTTAAACCGATCAGACCCTTTTAATGCCTCTCGATAAAGTGAATTGGATTACAAGATGGCAGTAAACCCTCAACACTCCATTGATGATTTTTGTGACGAGAAAAAGAAGCTTAGCTCCATTCAGTGTGTGTGTGTGTGATAGTCTATTTAAGCCCCTTATTAGGTCTATTTCTGCCTACTGTAGCGCACAGGTACTTACATAAGCTTAGGATATGTGTGTGTGTGTTCGAAAGATCTCACTCGGTGACTCAGAGATGACACGAGTAACATACGTCACACCGCCACTAAATCCGGATGATGTGTTCATGATAGTATGGTGACGTAGATTGTCCAGATGGCATGTGAACTGAAAATCGGAGAAACATTACAGCGGGCATGTGTGTGCACGCACACCAATCAACACTTAATGGACCCCCAATGTCACATGACCTGGGGGCTTTATTGCACCACCATATTATATGTATACCATCTCTTCCCCAACGGGCTAATTCTTTTCCGCTTCCATTATGAAGCTAAATCCCAGTGGTGCCTTGTGGCAGTGAGTCATTGCAAATGGAATTGGGATTTTTACGCCAACTCGCCAGCACTGAAGTGGCTCATGGACCCAGAGAGTCCAGTCAGCACCTCCCCGAGTGAAACAAAACAGGGAGTCCATTATTTTTATTATCCATTTTTGTGTTTGTGTGGAGAATTCGGAAGCCGAGAGGGAGTCGGGGCTTCACTCCTGAGCGCTGATTTGTAGTTTCGACATCGGATGCAAGCAACGAATGCGGTCCTTTTATTTGGTTTCACATCTACCAAAAAAAATGAATCACCAAAAAAATTCAGGTTTCCAAATTTATCAATCAATCGTATAGAGGCCAATTTTCTCGAGCGTAAACTCACAACACTAATCCATCTTCATCCCGTCTTGTTCCCATCAGGTAAAGGAAGGGAGGGTGACCTCCGTTTCTAAATATAGACGCCGTCCGACCCTTTGGCAAGTCTTTACGTAGACGCCTCGGCTGTAATGGCCTCACTTCGTCATAGCAACACATGTTCTCCACTTGTATCGAGCTCTTTTCAAGGGGCTAATGATTTCAGATCCCCTGAGAATATTCCAGCAAAAGAGAAAAACTTCATTTAAAGAGGCCTCTTTGATTATATGGTGCCAGTCAGCAGCTAACAGATTAGCTTTGGGGTGAGAAGAAAAAACAAAATAAACTCCCTTGCTACACTGCTGTTTTAGCGTTTCATTGTGTGAAGACATGCAGAGAAAGAAAAATGGGTTATTGGGAGAATCAATGAGGGGAGGGAGGAGGAAGGGATTGGGCAAAAAAAATGCTAAACTGTTATCTTTTGGAAAAAGGATTAGGCCATAGTTTCGACACTAGAGACTTACAACAGTGTGTATTGTTTTTATGTCTGACTTTGACTTTCACTAAATGTCCTCAGTGGTACGTTTCCTGTTCTTACAGGCTGAACGTTAGAATTATTTTAGCAAAAGATGCGCTTCCAGCTGTAACCCGGTTTTAAAGTCCATTTGTGACGTGGTGTTACGTAACTTTTAAGCCGGTGTTGTCACTACCGACGGCTAAGCTGCTCAACTCGGTTTGCATTTCATCGTCATTTCTAGGGATGACTTTGTTTATTCTCAATCAGATCTCAACCGGAATAAATGGAGGAATAATTGTTGATATTGATATTTAAGAACAGACGGCAAAGCATCCAAGCACACAGAGGAGCACTTGAGCCATTATGACATCTCATTTGAATATTTCATATCGAGTCAGTCCTTCCATTGCTGCCGTAACATCATCCGCCGCTCGAGAAAGACTTTCTACAAGATTTTGGTTTTTTCCGAGTCCCATTTTTGAGGCAATTGATGCGGAAGAACATTTGTGAGGTCACCGACATGACAGAAGTTCTTCCACACCAAGTTCATTCAGGCATGACTTCTCAACACAAAAATTTAAAAGTGGGACTACTTTGAAGATTTTTAAGTGCACGTCAACACCACCGCAATAATGAAAAGAAAAATTAAATCGATACCAAAACAGAGCCCGATGATTCCTATTCACATCAGAGTGTTGTCTACGCATTTTAATACAAATACGATTGTCTTCTCTGTATTCTCTCCTAGGGAATAAATCATCCGACGTGCACGGCCGATTTAAATGTCATCGGATCGGCGGTAAAGTCACAAAGGCCTCCTCCGAGTCGCCGGGTAAGCTTTGGGCAAACACACTGAAGTTGTGATCTTTTTTCAATCTAGTGTGAGCAGCACATTAGGGAGGAGGGTGACGGAAAAAAAAGAGGGAGGGGGAGGGCCGGCCTGGCATTTATGGCTTGACCTCGCCGAGGGTGTTTTGGTGGGGTGCTGGAGTTTTATGGAGCGTGTGTGTCCGTTGGGAGAAGATGTCTTGGGTGACAATGGGGGGTTGGAGGTCGCAGCTGACTATAGGTTAAAATATTCAAGAAACAAATTAACGGTCCATTTGACCACGCGGGCCATAAAAGCCTTATTCAGATCTGGCCCACCACAAACATTTTCTGCATTGAAAATTCCATAATGTTCCCATCACCCCGAGTGCAATCATGTATTGCACTTTTTTTCAAAACGCCCGAGGCACTATCACAGCCTCTGGCAAACCCCAATATTACAATGACCATCGACTGTGAGAAGATCCACTGAAGGCCTTCCCACATTTTCAATCGAATCACTCATTTAGAACCCCAACTAGTAAGAGCGGAATGCGGATAATTGCCTTCTTGGTTGGACTAATTTGCAAAAGAGGTTTCAACTTGACAGTGAGATGACATCAGTGGCCGGGCTTTGTTGTAAATGTCACAGTCAGGGCTCCCGATTTGACTGTGTGTAAAATGGCACGGCATGAGGCAAACGAGATGCAGACTTAATTAAACCAAAGGGAAATTATGAGAACTCCCCTCGCTCCTCGCTCTCATCCTTTATTCATTTGCGTCCGCCTCGGCTTTTCGCATTGTTTGTTTTTCCTCTGCAAATTAGGCTGGCTGCAGATGCATTTAATAAACGTTGAACGCTTTTGTATGCACGCTCGATAAAAGCATGACAAACTATTGTTTTCCTTCTATTAAGGCCCATCTGCGGGGCTTTTTAAGCAGCGTAATTCGATCGTCGTTGTTGACGGGTCCTTAGCGGGGGCAGGTGCGAGTAACATCAGGCGGCAGACATCATCGCTCTGATTTATGGTTTTCATTTAGCGCCTTTATCATCCTATTATCGGAACCCTCACGCACGCAATCTGTTCTCCCGCCCGGCGTGTTGATCGCTAACGTTGGGTCAGTGAGCGGCTGCAACAAAACGTGACGCATGAAGGCCCCATGTGTGCGTTTTTGGTCATTATAGATGAGTGCAAACAGATGGATTCAGCGTGAATGTTGGATTTTTCACGGTGACGTGCGTAAAGCCAAAATAGTTCTCACTAGAGTGCTGACAATGAATTGTTGACAATCACTTCCTGATTTGCATAAGATGACAAATAATGAGTTGAGCGTGACGCTTTTGATTGGGGAGCAGTAAACGGTTCTGTCACGACTCGAATAATTCTTCCAACAAAAGTGATGAGTTGACCTCTATTTGTTTTAGTCCTTTTTTTTACAGATAATCCAATTCATCCACGGTTTAATCAATGTGATGCCACATAGTGTATTTTGGGATTCACTGTAGCTTTGAATATTTCTCCATCTCAACAAACCTACGCGGCCCATAGAATTGTCTAGGGTGGAGAGAAAGAGTGCGTGACGTAGGGGGGGGAAAAAAGAGGTATTGTTGCCATGGGGACAAATGCAACAGAAGGAAGATGGGGGTCCGGGTCCGCCTCCTGACCTGCACAGAGGAGTTGAATGACAGTCACGGAGCTGAGGCGAGACAGGCGCTGGTCACAATGCGAGGAGAAGGGGGAGATGGGCGACCCTAACCCGTGCAAACAAATTGCCTCGGCTTCAGCGGCTACTCACTGCTTAGCATTAGCATCCAAAAGACATTGAACATCAAAGGTGGCTTGCACTGCTTTTGTGTGCCTGTCGCAATCTATGGGGGACTGGTGGAGATTTTATATGCTATCCTGAATGCACCAAGCCACTATCAAAATATGCTCTTTAAAATTCCAATTAAATTATTAAATATAAAAAAATGCAAAAATAATTGTATTGTACATAAAAATTTAATTTTAAGACAGCTGAGCCATACTAGGGCAGCGGATATGAAATAAATTATCAAAGCGTTTTCCATATTGGTGGCCATTATCTGTACGCATTTTTATTAGAAGGCTCCAAAACGGAAATCCTGTATCGCGCATTGTTGTCATAAAAGACAAGGCTGCAAAGAAAAGCCTCTCAAGCCTGTGAAATCTGATCATCATGCTCATATTTTTCCAACACTTTGTAGATTTGGTACACTCCGTCCGCTGGCAAGGCAGCTCACTAATATACAGTATTAGAACAGAATGCTACTTTACACATCAAATGAATACTTACAAAACCTTTAATACAAACAGGATAGAAATCAAGCGCAGACATGTTGCTGGGCAGGTCCAAAAAAAAAAAAAATCCCGCATTCAGAATTATCACAGCCTGAGCAACAATTTTATGTACAAGTGTTGTTACTATATGTTTTATGAATTATTACAAAAAGATATAAATAAGTACCACCACTTAAGAAAAGAGCTTATGTACAATATGGAGTTTGAATTTGACCCTGCTGCCAATATAGTGTCCATGCAATAAAACGAACATTTGTCCAGCCAACGCACTCCATTTAAATGAACTTTCAATGTTGGCACAGTCTGGTTGCGATCGCAGATTCTCGTTCTTGATCCGAGGTTTAAAATTGTACTGTTATTGTCACAGGTTGACTAGTCTGAGGTGACAGTGTAGGAGTCACTAGGATGGAGCATCATCACCATGTATTGCCTTATATTTCGACATCTCCTCCGGGAAGACTTTGCCGAGCTCAGAGATGAGAAGACTCTTGAATTTCTGTAACAGAAGAAACCTGTAAATCAGTTTTGTGTCATGGTGATAGGCTTACTGTATGACTTCTTACCGTCAAGGTGTCAATTTTTCCTTTAACTTGCTCGTTTCGGGCCAAGGCTCTCTCCAAACACTCCTTTGTGTACAGCTGTGGGTTTCGACCCTGGTCGATATATCTGAAAAATATCACACAGGCAAAATACATAATAATAATACATAGTACATGATGGTAAGGTCAACAACGTCGTATACTTACTCAAAGACTTCCAGTGGTACGTTGATCTCATGCAGTTGTTGACGGCACTTCTCAATATCTTGCAATCCCGTTATCATTAAATTTCTGTTAAAAGAAAATGAAGTTATTGTCCGTCGATGTTTACAACGCGTCGATTTAAACATGACTCACAATTTTTGGTTGAGTCCCGCTTGACTGCTCGACTGGAAGTCGCTGACAATAATTCCAAGCTGCCGAATATTCTCGACAAACTTCTCAAGATGCTCTTCGAGGTTTTCATTTTTCTCCGCCATTTAAATGTTAATATGAGAAATGGCTTAAAACGATGTACCTTAAACCAAGCGCACTTCTCTTGCTAGCCAGATATGCTCGCGCAGCTAAAGTGCATTTTACTTTACGGCAGTTTTGCAGCCAATCGCTGCTGGGCTCTGGTGTGTTGCCGTAGTGACAACCAATGAAGGGGTGTCGGTTTCTGTATCACAATGTCGTGCTGCTGAACGGAAAAATACCGTATATCTGCATTATTCATATTTAAACAAAACGCTGCAATGCTTCCTGATAGTATTAATTGAATGTATTAATGAAAATGTCCATAAAACATCTCAACATCTTTATCAGAAAACAAGGCGTCATCGCGTAATTCACTTTTCAATCTACGGCGTAAAATTAAAAAAGCAATTATAATTTATTTTGTGTGAGAAAATTACTTATTCTCATAGTAAATAAATACGAGATTAGATAAAATAGGTGGGTAAAAACGAATTAATAGTGCCTGTCAATCCTTAAATGAACAGGAAACGTTACCACCGCTTTCGCAATAAAAGCATTGTCGTCATCACGATGCGAAGTGTCACGACTCACGAATAATGCAATATGATTGATTTGAAGACGAGTGACGACTGTGCTGATTGAAATATTAAAATGTCCTGTTTTGTCCTGTAAATATTGTGAATGTGTCATTATCCAACATTACCTGTATGGAATCAAATGCCTTATCCAACATTACCTGTATGGAATCAAATGCCACATTTTCAATAACACGTAATGCCTATTTTGACATGGTTTATGGCATCATTTGAATTTGCACAGTGCACACACTCAAACGAACAATTCGTGCGTGACGAGCTTTACTTTGAAAGGCGTCTTTACTGCGCGTATGTGGGCTGAGCGTTGAAGTTGGTCTGCTTGCGCGTCATCCCCTGCATTACGAGAGCTGCGGCAGCTGCACGCACATATATACATACACAAGTACACTTAACACGCACAAAGACACGCACTATTATAAGCGCTTTCCTGCAGCTCACCGTCGTGGCAGCTCTCGTGGATCATCGGGACTCGTCTTTTTTACGCATCCAAGTTGGCTATTTGCAGAAGATCCTGTGGATTTTACGCATTTGGGTAAGCACGTTTATGGTTTGCTATTAATTGTGTTTATGAGTGTTTATGTCGTGCAGGTGTTAGATTTTTGACCTCATCTATCGTGATGTCATAGGCGTTTTGTTGTCTTTTTATTCATTTAATTCAACACATTTTGATGTCATGACGTGCAGCGTTTGTCATTTGTATCATCGTCCGTTCGTACTGCGGCTACAATGTTAATGGGGCGGGGGAGGGATGGGGTTGAATCCTGGAGAAAAGAAAACTGCTTAGGAGGTTGTCTTGAAGAGATTAAGATGCTATTTATTTGTTTCTCGATTTCTATCTTTAGTCACGCAGTTCTGTGATGATGCACTGAGAGGAAAAGTGCAGAATCGTGGGCTGTGATCACCCCTGAAGGCTGCAGTGAAGGGTGAGATCTGTGAGAGGTGCAAGCAAGGTGAACTCCACAGTGAACATCCGCGTGGGGGAAAGGGTGCAATCTCGACCCTCTGCAGGGGGGGGGGGGATCGGTGGAGAAATCCCAACCAGATCTATAAACTAAATTATGGCCACTCTACTGCGGAAAATCGGTCTGATCCGCCTGCACGACCGGGACACAGAAGACCCCAAGCACCACCAGGGCTCATTAAAGGGCACCAAAGGCAACCAGAAAAATAACAAAAACTGTCAGACTGCCAACGAAACTAACATCCTCAGCACCCCGGAGATTAAGGCGAGGAAGCTGGACCAGCACGCCAAGGACAAGGAGAAGCCAGGCAAGGATGCCAAGGAGAAACAACAACAGCAGCAGCAGCAACAGCAAACAGGGGGAGGCGGGAATAAAAGCACCGGAGCCTCCTCTGTCCCTCCGCTCGCCCCTCACCGGCATCACTGCACCCAAGTGAGGACGCGCAGGCTGATGAAGGAGCTGCAGGAGATCCGGAGGTTAGGGGACAACTTCATCACAGTGGAGCTGGTGGAGGACAACCTGTTCGACTGGAACGTCAAGCTGCACCAGGTGGACAAGGACTCGGCGCTGTGGCTGGACATGAAGGAGACCAGCACCGAGTTCATCTTGCTCAACGTCACCTTCCCCGACAACTTCCCCTTCTCGCCGCCCTTCATGCGGGTACTGACGCCCCGCTTGGAGAACGGCTACGTGTTGGACGGCGGTGCCATTTGCATGGAGCTGTTGACCCCTCGCGGATGGTCCAGCGCCTACACGGTGGAGGCGGTCATGAGGCAGTTTGCGGCCAGCCTCGTAAAAGGACAGGTGAGATGAGAATACACAAATTAATCTTAAAGTCACCACTATATCTATATTTTTTATGTCGAGGGAAAAAAAAAATGGATCCAAGTTTGAGGTATGCTTTTCAATATAACATAATATTAATCATCTGACAAAATGAATGAACTGGGAGAAAAGAAATGAGGGTGCGGGATGGTTAGTGCATCTTCCTCATATTTATGAGATTCTGGGTTTGAAATTTGACACAACCTTCCCGTGTGAATTTTGCACGCTTTCCCCACTTGCTTTTCTCTCGACCCAAATGAGGACAAGCCGTAAAGAAGATAAATGGATGTTTCTTTACGGCACCCGTTTCACGCCACGCCACGCTCCCCCCCCCCCTCCCTTTCTCAAAGCTCTCTGCGGTCTCTGTTTGATTGCCTTTCATCAGTCAGCATCCTCTGGCAACAGAGACCCGCATACCAAGTGGGAGTCACGCAGGCTCACGATATGTGTCCTTTTTTTTTCCCCCCTTAGCGGCGCGCAATCCCAACGTACTAATAATTAGACCGCCCGGGGATGGAAAAGCAGGCAGCACGGATGCCACGATTGCAGACCTGTGTGATTTCGATCAACTCCATTATGTAATCCCGTCAGATCCTGCCCCCCCTCGGTGTTTTGCAGCATCCAATGGAAATGGCTGCATCCTCAAATGCACTCAGCGTTATAACCAGGAGAGCTTTTGTGGAAAAATAACTTTGCTCTTCGTCAACAAGGCTTAGCAGGATGATGGAAATAGTCCTCCATGTGACCCTGTCATTTTGTGCTTTTTGTTGAATCTACTCAAGATGAGCTTGATTATTTGTGCGCACGGCATCCCAGTTGGCAGATTGACGACTGCGCTGCAGTGTCTCCTTGTATCTAATGGAAACAGTATTGATTAATGTGGATGTACAGAACACACACGTGTGTGTGTCTTCCACAGACGGTGTTTGCAGGTCGTGCATTGTCCCAGATCATCTCCGACGCGCTCGAGGCCATGTTAATCCGAAATACACACGATGTGTTTTTCCTTTCTTGGTTGGCGGCCTTTTTGTAATCAACATTTTGATGTTGATCATGAAGGAGCGCTATTTTTAGGGAGAGCAAGTGGTGAGATGAAAGTCAACAATGAGACACGCACATGACACACAAGCGCTGTGCGTATACACTAAGTAGGTCATCGCTTTGAGTCTTTCGCTTCCTTTTGTCTTGCAGTGCTGTTGTTAGAAGACGTACATAAAATAGTTTTTGTGGTTTTCTGGAAAACAAAAAGCAGAGCTAAATATTTACAGATTATGAACAGAATGACTTGTGACATCTGATTTTATAAAGCCACAATTGCAGTTGTGCATTTAATGGGCGTGGCCTAATAGGTGACGTCATCAGCCTGGAGTCAGTCAACCAGGCAACTGCTGATAACTCAAAACGCGTTGACGTTAATTGAATATAAACGTTCTTGTTTTTGGAATGTGGGAGGAAGACACATGGAGATCCCAGAAAGCACAGGGAGAACATGCAAATTCCACAAAAGCCGGAGTCAAATCGACTTTTTTTTTTTTATTCGCAAATCCTGGTCCCAGTCAAGCATGATGACATCATCAGTGTTAGTTTGATGAAGCGTCCCATTAATGCTAACTGTAGCGTGTAAGAGCTTTCAAGTGTGACATGAATACAAAATTTCATTTCTGGCACTGACGGCTTAGCACAAGATTTTAATGCTAACATTTTGTTAAGCATGATTTTATCCTCTAATGACCCGACTATCAGTTCCGGATGTGATGCCGGCCACTATTGATCAGGTGTTTGTTCATCCTGACCTGAGCTCAGGCCCGCGTTACGCAACAAGCTACCTCCAGTCCCCTAGGGCCGATTCCTAACATGCAAGGGAGGCTCGCCGTGCCTGTCCTGTTCCGACCATTGACCGATTCCCATTCATATAATTAGCCAGCCGCCACTCTGTGCAAATCCCTCCCCACAAGCGAGCACTTTGCCCAAATTGATAAACACTGACAAGGCCTCGGGCGCTCGCTCATTAAACTCTTTCCCTATTTTGACTTTCCATCTATCTAACACTGCAACACAATTTTTTTTTTTTGCTCATCCTTGTCTGAGCGCACGAAGCGGCTAATTAATGCTCGATTTACGTGTTTCACGCTCGGGGTCACGGACTTTTATGTAAGGTCGACACTCTTATTACACGCTTGCAAATAAGAAACAAATGGCAGAGTAGAGGCCTCGTTAAAAAAAAACTTGTTCAATGAAAGTGAGGTTATGTTCCTTGCCAGCGCATCGCCATGGCAGCAAAGCCTTGAACAATAGGCGGCAATAATGAGGCACGTCGGCGAGGCGACAGGCACCATTTTGAGGTGTCACGAGCAACCTTGTGTGATGTGGAAGATATGCATGCATGATCACATCACATGATGCCGCTGCCACCAGAACCGAACCACAATGTCTGCAACATTACGACATTGTGGATCCTCTCACATGTCATCGGTTGATTGATTTCACAATCACTTGCAAAATAGGAAGACATGGTTGCTCATCCCATGTCTTTATGAACTGCTACCATGTTCTAACCATTCATGCATTCATAAAGTAACACCATAACGGCTCATTCATTTCTAATGTAAATCACGCTACAATAAAGAGGATTAAGGCACAGACGGCACTCGTATAATAATATTAGCCCAGTATTTATATCTGAGCTGCAGTGCAGCATTCAGAAAGACCGGCCATGGAAACATTGTTTCATTAGTTTGAGCAGAAAGCCGCCAGCCAATAAAGTGGCGCAGTGTTATAAAACAAAGTGAGAGGTAGCAAAGCCGTAGATCATATGAGGCGCATGCCGCGTGACTAGTGGGCAGATTTATACCGCCCGTGCGGTCTCGCTTACACGATGTGATAATGCCGTTTTTATTCAGTCAATAATCCAGAAATGCAATATTAATCAGAATGCCGTGTAGCTTAATGCTACCACATAATGCAAAATGCCATAGACAGGCTAACAAATAGTGTCAAGGTGTTATTTAGATTTTTTTATTTACTTAATGCAGTAGTTTTTATTTATTTACTTAGATTCTAAGGATTATTTTCTTTCATTATTCTTCTTTTTACAGGTGATTTAGAAATGATAACATTTTTTTATCATTTTTTTCTCTTGCAGGGACGTATATGTCGGAAAGCCGGCAAGTCCAAGAAGGCCTTCAGCCGTAAAGAGGCCGAAGCCACCTTCAAGTCGTTGGTGAAGACCCACGAGAAGTACGGCTGGGTGTCTCCGCCCGTGTCGGACGGCTGAGATCCGACCCCTGACCTCCACGCGCAAAATGACACCATGCTATGTCAACAATCTGTCACACTCACCTTTTGCTGTAGCTTTCTTTATGTATGTGTGTGTGCGTGTGTAAATCGGGGGGGGGGGGTTCGTTTTTAATATGCAGACAAGTCACCACTATCATCATCACCACTTCTCCAGGGAATTTGTTTTCCCCATTTTGGGAAAGGCCTGAGAGGGAGGTGTGTGCGCGTTTGAGAATGCATTTCTTGCTTTTCCGCATTTATTTTTTTTTCTTGCCTCATGACCGTGTAGGATCTGCAGACTCAACTCGGTTGCACTTTTCTCACCCCTCCCCACGCCCAACCCCTCCCTCTTCCTTTCGACATTCCTCTCCGGTCGTCTGCGTGTGTCTGTGGGCTCATTTGCATAGAAATGAAGCCGTTAATGTTTAATAGACGGGCAGCGTGCCCACTCCTTCGCTCCTTTCTTTCCCTTTTTCTGTCGACTGCGCGGTCGCCCACACTTAGATGCAAGATGAAGATTGTAATGTACATGAAGCATCATCACCTCCCTCCCAGCTCTCTCGCTCGCCCACTGTCTTTCTCTTTGTCTCTCGTGGCTAAATTTAGCACTCACTGTTGCGTAGATGGATATTGATTTCTAATGGAAAAGAAAAAAAAGTCACATGTTGCATTATGCAGAGACTTTGTATGATACATGGAATGATAGTCAATCGTTTCGTGAGCAAGGAGATATTTTGTGTGTTTGATGTGTGAAAGGGACGCACCCCTTTAAAACAAAACTGAACTGTGAATGACTCTAAGACCTGAATCGTTACTGTTTTTAAGGGATTTTTTTTTTTTTGCGTGTGTGTACGATTGGTGTAAAAACAACCAAAGTCCAGCAGGAAATCCGCTGTGCTATGAACACACCTACTGTACCTGCACAGCTTGAAATACAGACAAGGTGGGCTTGCCATTTCAATGAATGTACGCTCCAGAGCACCACATGATTGCCCGGAGAGACACATTCGGGATATTAGAGTGGGGGGCAAGCCGAGAGACACAGCGGGGGTCGCTTCTTCGGAAATGTCAGTGAGTTGCAAAATGGCCGAAACCTGCGTTGACAACTTAATAAAAACATGGAGTTGGTGTCCCAATACTTTTGTCCACGCCACGCGTTACGATGCCACTCAGGCAGGCGTCTGCGACGCGTCGAGCTCGGCTTCTGCGATGTGCCAGTTAAATGTCAGAAGCGAAGCTGCTAATTGGGCTGACATTTCCGCCAAGCGTCATTAGAGAGACGTGAGGTTGAGAAGCAAAAGATGGAGGATGTCAAAATCTCCCGCTCGGCTCTCTCCTCCGCCCGCTGGCATTTGGGTCCATGTTGCGTGACCCCGCTGTGTTTGTTTTAGGAAAAGAAGGGCAGACAGAGGATGCGAGTGTTTGTTTTATGCTTCATTACAAATGAAATGACCAAGTGGGGTCCATGTAACAAGTTTCATTTTCAGGGTTGATTGTATAGTCCTCTCTTGACTCGCCAGTGCAGAAATACTGTAAATTGACTTCATATTGTACCACAAAATATCTCTTAGCTGAGTGTTTGCTGGTTTCAAGCCAATCATTTTGTGGATCTCTAGAATTAGACTTGTAGTTAGCAGACACTAACTGAGCTGGTTATGTTGTATTATATTTGCATGTCAACTGTGATTGGTAGCTACCTACTGTATATTTTTCTTTTTTTTTTTTCAAGAAAACTGAGAAAAACTGCAGAGATAAACAAAAAATGCAAACTGCTTAAACTGCTTCTCTTGTCTTTTTTTTTTGTTTTGTTTTTTGAAGGGTGAAGAGGAATTTCTGTCCCGTACGTGCTTTTCTTTTTACGTGTCCTCAAATGTCATATTGTCTTATATGAATGTGTTTTAATTTATTTGTGGTTTGCCAAAAATGAACATTTGAAGCATGATGCAGGTATTGTCACAAAAAAATAATAATGGAAGAGGGGGAGAAAAAACAAATCTTACCAAGGATATTTGGAGGATTGAAAGACAAAGTTGCAAAGCCTCAACACCTTAAAGGGACTTTAAATAATCCCGCCCCAAAAAAAAAAAAAATCTTGACACCACCATTCTGTTCATCCTCTTAAAACTTAAATGTGGGTAAAACTTTCCCCAGTCAACGGCAGATGTGCACATCTGACCCGAGATCAGCTACTCTGGACAATTTCATTCTCCTGATTGTTTGGTCCAAAAAAGTGGGAAAAGGCTCGTTTGCGAGACCAAACAAGAATGTGCAATAAAATACACAGCATATTCAAAATGATTGCGTTTTGTCTTTCTCTTTTTAAATCTGCTGCTGAACATTGTGAAATCCCATTTCAGGCTGCAGTGTCCTACTTTCAACCAAAAACCTTTGAATTGTTTATGTTCTATTCCAGCCCTTGACATGACATTTGATAATTTCCCCATGTTGCATATCCCAAAGGGTTATTTGTGTTATTTTTTGCAAAGGTTTACAAAACGACTCCGATTCTGTCCATGTCAGCACATGCTCAGCAGGTTACAAATTTGTCAGAACCATTTGACACACATGCACGTCTTCACACACACCCTCGTCATTACAAATGAATCCTAATTAATAGATCCCCTTCGAGCGCTCTTGTTTTTCTGTTGCTGATGCTCCCCGCTGCTCATTAGTGCAGGAGAACCTGAGCAGCATATGGAATCCATACTATGGATCTGCCTCGGTGAGCAAATTATTGACGAGGTCATGTTGAAAATTCGGCGCGGACACCGGAGCGTGTAAAAGCTGCACAATATTCTCATGAGTCAATACAGTAATCTTATGCATCGAAGAAAAACATTCAATTCTAGCATAATATTCCAGTCAGTTAAGGTCAGGCGAGATGAGACGTGTTTGTGAGCTTGTTGTTTGTAAAATGGTTCTCCAAAAAAAAGTTTATTGCCACTCTGAATTGATATAAAACAGAGAATTATGATGCATTGAGTATTTCAAACAAGCACATAGCCTTAAATGCGACTAGCTTAATGCTATAGTGTAATGGGAAACTCCATAGACAGGCTAATCCTTGAAGCAACAGATATTTGAACACAAATTATGGAGCAGCACATGTAGACAGACAGATGTGGGACCCTCCCTCTGTATTATACTGCCCCCAAGTGGACAAGGCAGGTGCTCGAGAAGGCGTAGCAAATTAAAACGTAACATTTTATGTAATAATATTGAAGAGCACTCATAAAAAAATGTCGATTTATGCAACAGCTCATGGGATTCAACAGTTCCGGTTATTTGACAGAATGTCAGTCCAAGAGCAAAAATAGGAAGTGACATTGACATAAGGTCCTAAAGCTTAAAGATTATAGGATTGGCCCATCTCCATGTGAGTCATATTGCTGTCATTATATAAGATGTGATTTGCGTGTGTCCTCTTTCTGCTCCCAAACACACAGAAGGCGATTTGGGAAGCACAAGGCTGCGAGACGCTCACATCGACACACGCGTTCCATTTTTCTGATCAGCTTTAGGTCTGATTTGCAATAACGACCCACCTCACCCTGCGTCGTATATCAAACAGTCAGTAGGCTTGGAGGCAGATGTGATTTTGTTCTTTACGGCGGCATGCATAATTCAGCCGGGGATCCACTTACGTGGAAATGTTCAATCATGAATGTGTTTTCCCTGCCTTAGTTGCACATGTATTGGAACAAGACAAACATGGCGTGTGCGGATAACAAATGTCCTCCTTTTTTGTAGTGGACTGTAAATTGCCCGTACTGGTACGCCGCAATTATCTAAATTAGACGAGTGGACAACACTGAGCCTCTCCTGCCATTCATGTGAGTGTGTCAACCAACGCCAGTTAGCTCTTATGTAAGCTCTGGCAGCGGGATGGAGGCAACAGTCAGTTTTGGCAAGTCAGTCGCTCCGCCTTCCCCCTGCTTCAGCATCGAGGCCATTCTTAGCAGACTAAAGCTCACTATAAATATTTTATATGGCACAGTGCATGTGGGAAAATTTATTTTTAGCAATTGCCTGCTTTCCTTGCACTTTGAAAAATGGTTTGTTTTATCATATCTGCTTCTAGCAGGCTTGGCTATGAGATTTTCTTGAACATCCTGGAATTAAGAAGGGAAAAAAAACACAAAGATGTCTGTCAATTGAGATTGGGTGATTTAGCCTGAACGTGTTAAATCATGATTTGTCTTCTTTCTGGTTTATTTTGTTCCAGGTTGCAAGTGGACCAATAACCGGCCCCCTGCAGAGTGCCCTCCATCTCACCTTGATCAATCCACGAAATGGCCGTGATTGCGGGAGATACAACAGCACATTAAGTTGATTTATCGAGGCAATCTCTGGTAAGAGCCATCCCGCACACACGATTGTACATTTCGTCTCCTTTAAAGATTCAATAGGGAGAAAGTGTAACGGAGCAACAAATGCTATGGCAACAACATAGCCGGATGTCGACTTTCACGCCACCGCTGGCTCCTCCTCTCTTTGCCCTCCTTTCCTCGTCTCCTTCCTGACTGCCGTCCGTGCTGACTGCTAATGAGGAGCGATGCTTGTGAGAATTGAGAGTCAGGCATGCAGAGTTGCTTTGCTGGGGACGGGGGGGGTAAGAGTTAGCATTTTTCGGTGGGGTGGTGGGGCAAGATAAGGCCCGGGAAGCGGAGAGAGAGGGGAAAACAAAAAGCCAGGGATGTTCTTCAGCTTCTCTTCTCTTGCTCTGTCTGTTACTAGGCAACACCTGCAGGCATGCACTAAATGAAGCCTTGTGTCCGCCACTCGCCCCCCCCCCCACACACACACAACCACCCACCTACCTCCTTGCCAACTCTCACTGCTCATCAAGCCTAATCCATCTCTTCTTCCTTTGCTTGTTGTCCCTCACCCATCCAAGAGACCCAAAACGACCCCCCCCCCCCTCCTGCTCCTCATTCCACCAGTCAATTTCTAAGTGCACAGTCAGCCTTAACGAGGCAAGACTTCTCAAGTTAAACATTCAAAAATGATAATAGGTTTCTAATCCAAAACTTTAAATTTGTTATAATTAAAAAAAAAAAATTCAAGTATTGTCCCGCTTTGAATAACTCAACACGAGGATTTTCTAAAGTAGGTCCTTACTGCACACATACAATATTATTCTCTAAGTGTGTTTGGAAGACTGTACACACACGTGATAAATGTAAAGAGCACTGAAGTGCGCCTCTCCAGGTCGCACGGTCGGGCGTCAATTTGTTCATCTCTTCTATTGTGTAACGCACTCGAGATGAACGTGGCTCAGAGATGTCAAACCCGGAGAGTGTGTCGCAGGAAGTGGATGAGGATTAAAGGGTGTAAAAGCTGCAGCGTCACCGGATCAAATGCTGAGATGAAGGCCGAGACGTGTGTTTATACGCACAGTCTTTGACATTGTCTAATTTTTGTAAAGGATGAGAACAGGCTTTGCACAATTATCAGATAAAGCCAGCAGGCATAGCCAGAGATTTAGAAAAGGCCTTTGCGGTGTGTGGTGATTGGTTTAATCCACGCACAAGATTTTCCAGCCACTATGTGTGTGTGTGTGTTTGGGTGAATCCGCCTGGCTCAGTCAGTGTGGCGTTGCGTAACTGCTGGATTATATAATCCCAAACATAAACGCATGTGGACGAATGGGCATGGAGCATGCAAGTGTCTCACATCAGCGGGGTGAGGAGGAGGAGGAAGAGGGATGAAGAAGGGACAAACATGCATTAGCGCCACTTCGTGCTACTTCAAGTGCACTTCATGACAAGTATTGGTGATGTCATGGCTTTTATTCCGCTGCAGTGTTCTCGTGGAGAAGCATGAAAGATTTAAGAGTTGCATAGAAATGCAAGTTTTATTTAAAAATAAATCCTATAGGTTAACATGGTCCAGCGATACGGAACGAATATTTGTGAATGATTAAAACACACTGACACTGTCTAAATGTTCATTCCGATTCAGGTTTCTCATCCCACACGTTTTCCTGACATCAAATCGTCTTTTCATTTCCCTGAGGCTTCTATCATTTTGCAAAAGTGCTTCTCTACATAAGGTGAAGAAAATGTTTTTAATCTCCTTATTCATCCTCCCGAATTTCATTTTTGCTTCACAAAATTCCAGATTTGTGCAGGATGCTGCAAGGTGTGGGTGTCTATCTTCTCTGAGGTGAGTCCTTGTTGTCATAACAGCCGTTGCCATGGTAACCCCACCAGGCAATAATGTCTCGACCATCCACCGACAAAACACTGTACTCCGTTGTCTTAAATACATTTGAGACTTTTGAATATCTTTAATGTATGACCCTGAAGCATTCAGTCACATTTTTAATCTTTTTTTTTCCTCCACCCACATGCGCAAATATAAGTTAAATATCATCCCTCCATCTTGTTGCGCTTATCTTGTTCATGATCCCATCTGTCCAAAATATGAAACCAACAATCTTTCACACCTTTATTCAGCTCAGTTTCCGCTCATACAGGTGTACCAAATGAGATAAGACTTAATATAAAACTCTTTAAAAATGCAAAACAGAAAACAGGTTTACGCCACTCGGCAGGTGGACTAAAGCAGACTGTGTTATTAAATCACAAAAAAAGTCCTCTTCATTGGGGATCCCAAAAAAATAATTACAGCCAAGCTGTCTTCCATCTGTAACAACATTTTCGTGAATAATAAGCTCCTCCTTCCTCCTCTTCTTCCAATTTCAGACACAAGTCTCTTTATTATTGCCATCTTTTTTGGCTTCTGATGATCCGTTCTCACTCCCGTTCTCCAAATGCAGCTCCTTCTGGTCGGCCATCGCCTCTTCCCCGCCCTCCTCCTCCTTCTCTTTGGCCTCCTCGTCTGTTGGCTTCCGGCCGGCCCCCTGCTTGTCCCGGAAGACCTCCACGCCCAGCATGCGTAGGTAGTGGTACCTCTCGTTGCGGGGGACGAAGGCCCGGATGGACGTCTTTCCTCTCCAGCCGCACAGTTGGATGGGACACTGAGGCTCTGCTGGCTTACTGGCAAACGAAAGGTAGAACACACAGAAATCAGCTGTCGCAAAAAAAAAAAAAACAGCTTTCCAAAACACACCGGAGAACACTTACTTGGGATTAGGAATGTACTTCAACACAATACTGCCCATAGCTTTAAAAAAAGAAAATAATATAGATTAAAAATTAAGACAAAAAATGATCTACTGTAGGCTGAAACATTTTTTTTAACGCACCTATTTTTTGGGCTTGAGTGCGGGCATCATCTTCTAATCTGCTTAGGAAGGGGTTTTCCTGAGTCAGCAACACCTTGATGTCTTCCACACTCACTGAGACAATTCTGGAGCGAATATACGGCTGCAAGGTGTAGATACCCTGTGGAGAACGGGAGGGGTGACTTCGAAAATCCAATACTCTCCCCATGTAATTGAATTACGTTCTTCCAAGACAAAGTGAAAGATATTTAATCATTAATCACCTCTTGGGCCAGTCTAAAGGCACAACCAAACTCTTCCCCGTCGCTGTTGCGAGACCACACTTTCACACCTGTATTTATCACCTAGAAGGGAGTGTTGGACAGATATATTAAAAAAAAAAAGGTCTTTGCAGTGGGCTACTATTTTTACCATCAGTAGTACACTTCCTGAATCATAATCAGGGATTCCATAATTAATGAGGATTATATTTAGTAGGCACCTTCATGCGCTCGCTGTTGTTGAGCATGACGTTGCGCAACTCTTTGGACACCATGTACAAGTGTCTCTTCTTGCCCTCGTGCGTTCTGGTCAGCACGTTCATCTTGGGGAAGTTTGGAGACAAGTTGTAGAAGGATCTAGAGCAAATTCAACGAGATGTTAATTTTGACTTGCGATATTTTTGATGGAATTTAAAAAAAAAAAAAAAAACTCACTGCATGCTGGTGAAGACGGGGTCTTCTTCATTGAGGAACACAAAGGGATCTTCCTTGTATCCAGATAGCTTCAACTTTTTGGAGGGTGGAGGTCTAAGGAATGAAAGGAGTGTGAAATCTAGTCTGTTCTTTCTTTCTTCAAGCAGTGTGACTCACGCGCAGACGCCATCTTGTTTATCACTGGAACAAGCTCCTTTGGGTGCTCCCTCCTGGGCCTCCTCCACGTCTGCTTTGCTCTCAGCGCCGCCTTCCTGCATCTGCTCCCCTTCGGGGAGACTGGGAGACTCTGCAGGAGCCACCAGAGAGCTTTGCGTTTGGGCTTCGGAGCCAGACGGGGCCTCTTTTCTCAGCTGGAAATGAGCAGGACAAGTCGAGGTAAGTGTAATTCGTTACCAGCTGTGAGGAGGAGAACTGAACAGGTGAACAGTGCCGTTCTTGATTTTCTCTCTTCTGGTGACAGATCATCTGTGAAATGACAAAATACCTTGGGATATCTCTTGTTCCAAGGCATTGGGGCTTTCTTCATAAGCACAGCCACAAAGAACCCTCCCGTGTTCTGGTGATGCGGCAGAATCCTCATACTGAGGAGAAAGACTGTCTTAAAATGTGACATTTCAATTTCAATTCATTTGTTTTCCCACACTGCAGAAGTCATTATGTCACTAAATGCAGACAAGCGTATCATTATTTGAGTATTTATTCTGGTGATATTGCTAAAGTAATGTGCCGTGGCGCAAATAAAACCTGGTAAACACTGATATAGAGCTAAATTGAGATTTTCCCCCCAAGCATTTAATAAAGCAAAGTATGTGCCAACAGTGCCCCCTGCAGGCCAGAACCTACCATCTCTCCAGATGCATGCCAGCCAGCTTTTCTGCATCTGTTGGTGGAAACATGGTGGGCCTGATTTGAGTGTGGCGACTGGTGGGAACCTCCGACCAGTCGGCGTACCACTTGCCCTCTTTAGTCATCAGCTGGGGAGATAGGGCAATTATTTTCAGCACATTATCCGACCATTTGGCATTGTAGCGATTAAAATAAGATCTTCATACCTTCCAGGAAGTCACGCCGGGCATCCACTTCAAGCCGGGCATGTCGGAAGAGCAGTCGACCAGCTCCAATGCTCCTTATGGGACAAGCGAGTGTAAGTAAACTGAAGGTCACACACACACACATGATGAGTGACATCAGGAGCTGCACTTGCGCCCCACCCCCCCACACCAAACACCGCTTAATACCTTCGCTTTTCTCCAGGAGTGCCGCTATGACAGCTTCATCCTCGATGGGGTTGAGGGAACAGGTGGAGTAGACCATCCTGCCACCCACGGCCAGCTGTTCGACGCCACGCACAGCGATACGCATCTGGAGACTTGTGAGGGGAAACCAACTTTTACAATTAGCGCCGCAAGAGCACTCGCCATAGCCATTAAAAAGCGATTTGATTAACCACAACAACAAAAAACTGTTTGATTACTTAAGAGGGCGCCTAAACCCATAATCGCTGCCTCCGCTCACCCATGAAGGTGCAGGCTGTTGCTAGTCGTCCACTTCTTCCACACATCTATGTTCTTCCTCAGGGTGCCGTCCCCGCTGCGTGAAAACAGAGCAACTGTCTTGATAAACGGCCAACTGCTCTATTCCCTTCCATATGAGGACAAAAAGATGCCCGTTTCTTCAGACCTGCAGGGCACGTCGCACAAGACGCGGTCATAGAAGAGGATGTCCTTCTTTCCGTCCGCGCCTTGGATCTGCAGCATGGGGATGCAGGAGGCGTCATGGTTGACCACCATGATGCAGGGGCTATTGAGACGCTTGGCCTGATGCACCAGCAGGTAGCAGCGCTTGTTGTCCACGTCGTTGGCGATGACGAAGCCCTCTGGAACGTATCGATACAGTCACGCCTTGACTTGTGAGTTTAATTCGTTACGTGAGCACGCAAAACACTTGTATTGGTTTGTACCTGGAAAGGGCACGTCCATGTCAGAATGAAGCATTTCAATCAGCTGAGCTGTCTTTGAGCCAGGAGCTGCACACAGGTCCAAAATCTACACAAAAATATACATGTGTCTTTATTGTACGGTTCTGCGGGTGCATCTCAATGAATCTTAGCACCTTGTGATGGGACTCAATCTTCAGGAGAAGCGGCGGGATCATGCTGACGGCTTCCTGACGGCTAATGTTGCCCTGCAAAAGGTAAAGAAAAGAATTTAGAGTCTTTAAAAGCACTGTTCGTTTTTCTCTTTGCTCAAACTCACCGACTCTGTCTCACTGACAAGAAACTGATGGAACTTCTCCAGCAGGGGAGACTTTCTAATAATCTTACGACTCATGTTGGTGTGCCAGGCTTGCTCGTCGGGATACCTGGAAAAGTGGGCGGAGTGAGCATTTCGTGTGACGATGCTTGTTGCAACCATCTCAGGATGAAGATTACCAGCTAAGAGGCTGCGGAGCCTCGATCTTCTGACCGTCAATCTCCAAATCCTGAATTTCCTTGAAGTACTTTTCCTTCAGGCAGTGAAGAATTTCTTTGGCGTGGCTGGAACCAGAGAGGGACAGACGTCGATGCAATCCCAAAAAGTGGGAGATCCCTGTATGTTGTAGCCATCTTACCTTTTATATCCAGTGATGCGTATGGTGGCTGGAAGCGGTTCTCTCATGGCATCCATAAACTGTTCAAACTCTCCTTCTGGAATTAAACCTTGTTCCTTGTAGTAGTGCTCAAACAGCTTGTTTTCCTTAACAATGTCAGCATAACCAGCACCCCAGCCCTGAAAAACAGAGTTTTCCACATTTTTGTTTTCTTTCTGGTTTGGAATAAAGAGCGTCGAATCATTTGAATGAACGACATTTAGCCTGTGGTAATAAAGCAATCAAAATGAGCTTTGTAGTGCACTGTTAGCAACTACAGTTGTTTGTATGCTCCAGTATAAACAACACAGCAGCTTATTAAAAAGGCTGGAGATTGTAACTCGAGTTTTCCGAGTTTTTCTTCCAAGATTTATAGCAGAAGAGTGACTCTTACAGCGTTGTCTCTGTGGTCTCTGCCAGTAGGTTGATTTTTCTGTCTCTGTCTGCTTCTTTTCCCCATTTTGGAGAAGATTGCAATTCTTGAGCAAAGTATACGAAGCAGCGTGGTTAGCGCAAACAACTCAAAGTGGTGTACAACTTCGGTAAGAAGAGTGAAATTGCAATATTATGCTTTTAACCGCAGAGACGCATTGAGATATTAAAGACCTGGAGCGTGTGTAGTTTCTGGTACATGTGAATCAGGACCCCTCTTAGCTAGCGACAAAATATGCCTAAACGAAATACTTTTGGAAATCAATGCATTTATGTCCGTGTGGGTGCAAGAACAAGGTTTCTGTTTTTTGTATTTATTCAACAGAAGTTGCTTACTACGAGACAGAAAACAAGGACCTAAACTGTGGCGTACCGGAGAATGATAAGTGTGTATCCTATGATTTGTTCATTTTAATTGTAATTTTTAAAATAAACTTGGTTTGATGCGTTTTAAAGATTTGGTTATTATATGCTTGTATGAACGGTCCGGAGAAACAACAGAAAATATTAAGGAATTACTGTCAGGCAGCTCCGCAGGCGACCTGTTATAGTACGTCAAAATCGCTGCCACATTGGATGTGGCAAAGTCACCGATCCTTCCATTTTTGCCACATCCACTATGGCGGCGTTTTCAATGTATTTTTGGGCGCTCTAAGCGGTATTGCTGTATGTGCGTCTATGACAGTAAAACCACCATTGAAACAAACGAAGAAGACGAAGTTCTAACCGGAAGTCTGCATCCTCGAGCTCACGTCTAGTCAAGCTGTTAGCAAGCATTTCACTCTTTGAGTCTACAGAAATAGTCTATTGTGTCGTACAAAGAACGGATATTATTCAAATAATTGGACCTATTAAACGTACTTTTTTATTTATTTATGTTCTTTATAACTGAAGTGACGTACTGCATCTCGAGATAATTTTGCCCATACTGTTGCTTACCTTCTTCTGACAATGAGTGGCAAAGTACAAAGGAAAGGAAAGGTAAGGTCAAATTCTGCGTTAACTTATCCATGTATTTCATTGCATAGTTATATACACCAAGTTAAATGTCACCATTTACAGCGCGTTTTTTTCTGCTGTTGGGGAAGACTAGTAGGATTAAACTTAAAACTGGTTCTCATTGAGCAGAGGCGAAATGAGACTTTACAGCTAATGGAAAAACTCGCAGCAATCCTCATCATGCACCGTATTAACCTGTCGGGTTTTAAAGAATTGCAACTTGGGACGTTTGCAAACAAACTTATCCATTTCAAAAATCAAGAAAAAACAGAATGCTGGGACGAAGAAGCAAGACCTAAAGGAGTCGGTCACCCGTGACAAGAATGTGGCGACTACATCAAAAGGGACAGAGGCCGTTGTGGCTCCGAAGGACGACGTGGACAGCAGCAGTAGCCCCAAAGAGTCCGAAATGCCACTTGAAGGAGATGAGGCAGTGAGTGAAGGTAAAATCCTGGAACAATATGTATTACTGGAGATTAGTGTAACTTGGGTATGCATTTTCTTCTAACCAATGCCTCTACCTCTTCAGCGGCGGCAGCACGGTCTCGTGACAAGGTCAATGAGCTGAGCCGGCAGCTGGAAGACATCCTCAGCATCTACTGCATAGATAAACACTCGGATGACGCCCTGGCCAACGGCCAGTCGCTCAGCCTCGAGTTCAATGGGCTTAACGATGACAATGGGGAAGACGGAGACCAGGGAGGCGCTTGCGGTGGAAACAAAGAGCAGAAGAAGATGCAGGAGAAGAAAAAAGTCAAGGGTCTGGGTGAGGAAGAGTGGCAAAAGTGCTCGCACCAACATACCAAAAATAATTGCCCCAAAATGGTACAAGTTGTGATTGAATGTACAGACAGGAAGCTCATCTATCTACTGGTCTGCAATTTGTACTTCATTTAGCAAATGTATGAAATTCATTTTTATTACTGTCTTTTATTTTACAGGCAAAGAAATCACCCTCCTCATGCAGACTCTCAACACATTGAGCACCCCTGAGGAGAAGCTAACAGGCCTCTGCAAGAAGTACGCTGAACTGGTGAGCATTTTCTTCTCAATTTTTTTTTTCTCCCTTCAAAATCAGAAAATGTGCTTTTCTTAACGGCATTAGTGTGTTTGGGTAACAAGTTGGAGGAGCACCGAAACAGGCAGAAGCAGATGCGGGCGCTGCAGAAGAAGCAGACGCAAGTGGTGCAGGAGAAGGACGGCCTGAGGAATGAACACAGCAAGGCCATTCTGGCTCGCAGTAAGCTGGAGAGCCTCTGCCGGGAGCTGCAGAGACACAACCGAGCTCTCAAGGTGCGCACACTCACGGAGCACAACGAACGCATTAGTGGAACCCTTCAGATGTCACAATTTATCTTTTTTTTTTGTATCACGTGTCATCCATCCCCTACACTTTAGTTTGGATTTTATTTTTCCCTCCGCAGGAGGAAGGCATCCAGAGGACCCGACTGGAGGAAGAGAAACGAAAAGAGGTGACTTCACACTTTCAGACGACGCTCAACGACATCCAAGTTCAGATGGAGCAGCACAACGAGAGGAACGCCAGCCTGCGGCAGGAGAACACGGAGCTGGCCGAGAAGCTCAAGAAGCTCCATGAGCAATTCAAGTTGCGAGAGGAGGTGCGTCGTCGCCGCTTCGAGTGTGAAAAAGAAACATTTCAGCTGGGCTAAATGCGCCTTGCTTGTCCAGCACATCGAAAAAGTGGTGAAGCACAAGGACCTGCAGCAGCAGCTGGTGGACACCAAACTTCGCCAGGCGCAGGAGCTGCTGAACGAGTCGGAGGAACGCCACGACGCCGAGAAACATTTTGTAAATGACGACACGCACGTCGGCGCAAGCGTCCGCTCTCGCGAGGGCTCAACTCTCTTCTCTTCATCAGCTGCTGCAAGAGGCGCTCGAGTCTCAGCGCATGTGCGAGCTGATGAAGCAGCAGGAAGGTCACCTCAAACAGCAGGTTTCCCATAATGCTTTGCTACTGCTCCATTTTAATGCTGACTTGAAATGCACCACTAAAGCTTGCCTTGCGCTTTCCTAGCTCTCCCTGTACACTGAGAAGTTCGAGGAGTTCCAGACCACCTTGTCCAAGAGCAACGAGGTCTTCGCCACGTTCAAGCAGGAGATGGAGAAGGTGAGGAGTCTGACGTCTCTACTGGAGCCGCGTCCGGCCTAGCTTTGACTTTGTGCACTTCCCTCAACATTCGAACAGATGACGAAAAAGATCAAGAAGCTGGAGAAGGAGACAGCCATGTATCGCTCCAGGTGGGAGAGCAGCAACAGAGCTCTTCTGGAGATGGCTGAGGAGGTAATGACAACTCAAATAAACGTGCTCAATATTTTGAGGACTGACGCAAATAGCAAAAATCCGTGAAGCAAAACTCAAAACACTATGTTCTGCTCAGAGGTTTTGCATTTTGGTGGAAACGCAACGTTAGTTTTCATGTTTCCTCGGCCAGAAATCCATTCAGGACCGCGAGTTCGAAGCGCTTCAAGGTAAAGTCCAGCGGCTGGAGAAGCTGCGGCGCGCCCTCAAATTGGAACGCAACGAGCTCAACAAGAAAGTACAGAAGCTCAGCACCACACCCGCGGCGCCCACCTCCGACTCGGAACGCCCCTCCCCGACGCCCACGGACTCTCCGCCGGAAGGCGGCTCGGACGCCGCCACGAGCAGCGCCAGTCACGCTCTTCCCGAAGGTGGCTCCAAAGAAACAAATTGTAAACCGAAACAGAACACGGACACGCACGTGGAGGCGCCACAGCCTGTCGCCACGCAGGAATGATAACAATATAACAAACACCTTTCAACACGCCTCCTTTTCGGTATTCACAAATCTAACTCTTCTTTTAAGTCTCGCATTAGATTTAAATTTTGAATTCTTCACGTTACATTCACAGCATCAAATCGAATCAGTTTTGAAAGTAACTGACCACGTGACATCTTGATTTTCTACTAACTGATTTTACATTCCCTCATAGACAAACACTTGATCGCTTCAAGAGCCATTACCGTTACATTACACGTAGTATTGTGAACGCTACTTGACGGAACTCTAAAGATGTCACCAATATTAGCCAGTAATATTAATGTCCTCTACATATTTTTGTGTGCGTTTATGTTTGGGGACCGCTATGCAACACACACTTCCTTGCTTCTTTTTCCTGTGGCAGTCTGAAGTGGAAAGCACTTAGAATGTATTCTTTCTCCGTCGTGTCCACACACCTGTCGTCTTTCACACAAGTAAGAAATTCATAGCTCTCAAGCTTTGATTATTACCTCATGTTGAAAAGTTTAAATGGAGGAATTGAATTAGTTTTCCGTAAACATGTCATTTCTTGTTTAGACATACATTTAAAAGCCAATGATTCCGTAGCACTGGGAATTTATGTATTTCCTTCTCGTCGCAGACAACAGATTCATTGAACACGCAAAAGAATCACATTCCTTTTTTCTTTTGCTGTGGTTTTGTCTCCTTCTAATACTTTACATTTTGTTAAATAAAGGAACTGAATAGTGTATTTTTTTGGTAAGGCTTTTTAGCATTTTTAAAAATTTATTTTGAAATGCGATGCTTTTACTTTCTTCCGGTTCATTCTCAAGTATCGTATTTTGAAAGCCCAACCCGGAAGTGTTGTCGTGCCCGTATTTGTGTTGCCTTGACGTTGGAGTGGCCAATTGACAGAAAAAAACAAGAGATGGCTGCGGGACAAGACAAGTGGACCGGGCCAGTTGCGACTTCGGAAAGCTCTCGAACGTGACCTTGACCGTCCACTGAGCTGTTCCGATCTCTGGGTTGGCTCCACGGTGGCCGCTTGCACCATCGTGTTCCTCCGGCCTGTGAACACTGACACGGGTGAGCATCGTCCAGCCAGACGGAAGCGATTTGGGCAATCTTATTCAAGCCCGGGAGACTGTAAGTAGCATCTTCTGATTCAAACATATTAGTAGTGATTATATTCCATCTGCTACAGTTTCTCGTGTACCCTAAAAGGACAAGGTTTATTGTATCATGTGAGACCCGCATCCGTGACGTCACGCGGCGATGGGGATGAAGCCGCACCCTCAAATGACCCTACCACATAAAGTCCTAGGATGGAAAGACGTTTCATAAAAAGCCTCGATGCTCTGTGGACCCTGTGCAGAAACTCTGACTTATTAGTAAAAAAACAAATTATATTACTCTCTTCTACTAGTGTATGACCTATTTGCACACAACTAGGAAAACTAAATGTTACTAGTGAGGAAAAAGTTTCCACAAGTTGGTATCTGTGCTATTAGTAAAGTGTTAGAATTTTATAAAGTCACAAATAATATTAGGAGTATGCACCTTGTGCATTTTTGCTACTGTAGTAGACTCAAATGTCAAAGTTTTCTGCTTGAGTTTAATTTGATGGATTAGTATGTTTCAGAAGGGATTAATGCATTTTTGCAGTGTTGTTTTGCATGATTTAAAGTATGCAGCTGGCAGCACTGCTGAGTAAGCAGCACTCAACTTAAAGACTGGGAGTGCATTGATCGCAGAAAACTTTGTCTTAACAAAACATTTATCGGACTTCGATTGCTATTCCCATTTAATTGCGCGGGTGTGTTTGTTTTGCTTTCTTAGTCAGTGCAAAAGCACCATGGCCGGCTTCTCCCTCCATCTGTGATAGGTGAGTCAAGCTGGCCTCCCCGGCCCCCTCTCAGCCCCCCACCCCAGACCCTGACCCCGACCCGGATCCGGAGCCTGGCCCTGACCGGGCCCGCAGTGTTGAGGACCAATATGTAGGGGAGGGCGAGTCCAGTCAGCCTGAAGTGTACCAGGCTCTCTCTGACTACAAGGACGCCGAGACCATCACAGGTAGTCATCCCGTAATCTCCTGCAACTTCTAGTATCGTGAGGTGAGGAGCTTTGTTCCGACAAGTGGTGGCATGTTTGTGTGCTTTTAGATGTGTGCAACAGCACCGACCTGCCCGAGTTTGAGATCATCAGCCTCCTGGAGGAGCAGCTGCCTGTTTATCGCTTGCGAGCCGACACGGTTTACGGCTACGATCGCGATGACTGGCTGCACACGCCACTGCTGGCCGCCGACGCTCCGCTCGACCTAACCACCGAGCAGATAGAAGAGACGCTCAAATATTTCTGTAAGTCTTTCATCGATAACTTCAGAAAGCTTCATGTACAAGTTCAACTTTCCCCGATAAATCCTTCATCTTGACAACTTCGCACGAGTATCGTTGGTCATCTCTAAAGTAAAACGGCGATTAAAATAAACCACGTAGTCGACGGTAGCAACTGTAATATCGCAGAGAGCCGATCATCGATTGGACAACGTCAATAAGCGCCCGCGGGTTGTGCGCCATGGAAAACAACAACATTGTTGGCGTCATTACTGACGAACGCCACACGCAAACTTGACCTGGCACGACCTCTGAGAGAAATATTCCGGGCAGCTGGAAAAATTGCATAATGTCGCTCGCTAACCGCCTCTTCCTCGTCCGCGTGTGCGTGCGTGTGTCCTCGCAGTGCTGTGTGCGGACCGAGTGGGCCAGATGACAAAGACCTTCAGTGACATTGACGCTGTCACACGTCTTCTGGAAGAGGTGAGCTCACGCGTATGAGAAGTTGTGAAGGGAAAACAAAAAGAGTCTCAGATGTTTTGATGCGTGTGAGAAGTATTTTTGGACCTCAAACATTTGCGCTATAAATATCAAATAACATCAAAAGAGTCTAAATGTAGCTTCTGGTCTTGTGTGTTAGAAAGAGAGAGACCTGGAATTGGCTGCGAGGATCGGTCAGTCTCTTCTGAAAAAGAATCGAGTTCTGACTGAGCACAATGACTACCTGGAGGAGCAAGTGGGACAAATCACAGAGGAGGTACACACACACACACACGATCAATTTATTGTTTTTGTGAGCAACATCTTGACTTGAGTGTGATCTTCTGGTCTGGCAGGTGGCCCAACTGCACCATGAGTTGAACCTGAAGGATGAGCTGCTTCAGTTTTACACCAGTGCGGCCGATGAGAGCGAAGAGGAGTCCGGCGGATCCCCGACGTCAGTCAGCATTTTCAGTTACTTCATAAAATAAGATGAGAACAGGAAAATATGCAGATGAGCCACGTCTTAGTCTGAGAGGCGAGTTGTGGAAAAAAAAAAGTGCTAAAATTTGTGTGGAGTTGACATCCACCCAAGTAGGTTATTGTTGTAATTGCCAATAGATGCCACAAGATGGCGGTAGACTTGACAAAATGAAGCTCCTCCTTTTACTTGGTGAGCACCAAAATGCAACCAGAAGCCACCAAAGCAATACTTTTATATTAATCAGGGTGGAACACAAAATAAAACTGTATGAGTTGCTAATTTTGTTCTCAATGTGCTCAAAGGGGCAAGAAGAGTCGAGTGGACGCTGCCGCTGGAGGTTTCCTGAGCGACACCCTGCAGAGGAAACTCAAAGAGCTGGAAGAAGAGAACCTGTCGCTCCGCTCAGAGGTACGCCCGTGGAGTTTTTTTCTCTTGATGTCATGATGACATCATCCTGACGTGTTTTATTTCCGTGTGCAGGCGAGCCATCTCAAGTCTGAGACGGAGACGTACGAGGAGAAGGAGCAACAGCTTGTCAACGACTGCGTGAAGGAACTCAGTAAGCTTAATTTGTTGTCTCTTTAGATTTTGTGTTTTCAATTTCAACTCCAACTTTTTTTTTTCCTGCAGGATTGTCCAGTCTTCAGATCTCGACAATAGCGGAGGAGCTCGCTCGCAAGACTGACGATGCCTCGCGGCAGCAAGAGGAGATTACGCACCTGCTCTCCCAAATTGTGGACTTGCAGAAGAAAGCCAAGTCTGTGAGTCATACAAATAAGAAAAAAAACAGTCCATTGTTTCCTATGCTTGTCCCAAACTTTGTGTGTGTGTGCGCGTATGAGCAGTTTGCCGTGGAGAACGAAGAACTTTCACAACATCTGATCGCGGCCAAGGATGCGCAAAGGCAGCTCACTGCAGAGGTAAGTCTCACGTTGTCATGGCGACAGTGTTAAAATTCAACTCTCCAATATGAGATGACCTTTCAAAATCACAATTCCACCAGCTGCAAGAATTGGAGGAGAAGTACTCTGAGTGTATTGAAATGCTGCACGAGGCCCAGGAGGAGCTGAAGAACCTGAGGAACAAAAACTATGCGGCGGGCACGCCCAGACGCTTCCATCCACTTGGATTGTACCCGATGGTGAGGGTTCGAGCGCCGTCTTCACGCTATAAATGCACGTGTGTGTTTACAAGATGCACCTCGGGTGTGTGTTTGACAGGATTCCCTGGCTGCGGAGATCGAGGGAACCATGAGGAAGGAGCTGAGCCTAGACGACCCTGACTGTGAGCAGCAAAAGTATGGATGCATATTTCATTTTATATTCGGAATGTCATACGTTTCATTATTATTAAAATCGTGTTTGTTTACACCGGCAGGGTCCAACGTAAGCGTATTTTCGAGACGGTCAAGAACGTGAACCAGGCGGTGCGTCAGCGCTCTCTGACCCCGACCAGCGCCAACATCCCGGGCTCCAATCAGTCGCTCTCCTCGCGCACCTCGCCGATGTCCAGCGGGCTCACCAGCCCTCATTCCAGCCTGTGCGGAGGCGACCTGGTTGGGGACGGCGTCGCCCTCGACAACCGCGCCCAGACCATCCTCATGGAGACGGCGTCCAATCAGGAAAGGTGAGGGAATCGACGGCAGGTTTTGAGCATTTTTTTCAACCTTTCTCAAACCTTCAGGAGAGCAGAGGGCCGAGAGAAGACGGCAAACGGAGCTGAGGATTTGCGTCTGGCCCTGCGCCGCCTTTCCCTGCGCCGTCAGAACAACCTGAGCGAGCGGCGCTTCTTCGAGGAGGAGCGGCGTCGAGGCGGCGGTCTTCCCGACGCGGCGGGCCAAGGGAGCATCATGACCCCCTCGGAAAGCATCATGTCGCTGGGGAACCTTCACCTGTGGGCCACCAGGGGGCCCTACCTGCCGGACAAACTGCAGATTGTCAAGCCGCTCGAAGGTGAGAGCGGGGCAAAAAAGGAGCGAGAGAGCAGAAGGAGGAGGAGGGAGGGGCAGACACCCGAGGGAGAACGAGGGGGTGGCTGGGGCTGGGTGAGAAAAACCGGAGCTGGGCTGGAGAGGGAGAGGGGGAGGAGGTGGGCGAGGGACAAGGCCGGGAGCAGGAAGAGGAAGGCGGCCAGCGAGGGGAAGGGCACGCTACCCTCGCTCATGCTCTTCAACTCTTTCTGGTCTCTCATGCATCACCACAAGTCAGGCGCCTTTGCGTCACCTCACACTTTCTGCAGGGACACCAAGCCCAGAGCGTGGCTCTAAAAAATTAGCATCGCATGTGGCAGAATATTTCATAACACAAAAATTGCTTTAAAAAAAGAGAACATGTTGATGCCATGACAATATTGTAATTAGACACGTTGATCTCAGTGTGATGCAATACCAGTCCACAATTTATTGATACATTTGATTCTTTCTCATTTTATTGTGCTGCTTCACCAAATGCTGTCATTTTCATTTTCGCTTTGATTTTAGTCCCCTCTTTTTTTATGTTCTTTCTCTCCACATTGTGTACTTTCCCATTCTTCATTTCACCATGTCTGACCAATAAAACATTCTCTGTCATTCAAATTTCATTTCTTCTTCTGTTACTTTTTGGCTGTCTTATCATATTTTGTTCACTCTGATCACCATCATCTCTCACTTTTTATGTATCTCATCCAATCACATCACGGGCACCATCAGCACAAAGCCGTCATACGTGTTTTTCCCCCGTAGGCTCGGCCACCCTGCATCACTGGCAGCAATTAGCCCAGCCCCATCTCGGGGTGATTCTGGACGCCAGACCCGGGGTCGTGTCAAAAGGTTACCGACCACTCGAACTGGAGCTTGAACAGGTTCTCCACTTCCCTCCACTTTACCAGTTAGCCACACCCACCTGATCACGGCTCACCAGTGTGCACACTGCACGCCCTCCCATGTCGTCCGCAGGTGTATTCCTGGGGCAGCTTTGAGGAGGACGAAGCAGGAGAGCAGTACTTCCAGAATCTTCCCACCACCTCATCTTCGGCCTCCCCGGCTGTGCCCTGTACCTCCTCCAGCTTGGGTCAGCCCTCGCCGCACTTGGCTCCAGCTTCTCCTCCATCTTCGTCCCCACATCTGAGCAACACTGATGCGCTGGGTGAGGCAAAACAAAAATGGAGTCAACCATGAAGGAAGTGTGTTATTTTTCAATATTTCGTTTTGTTTGCAGCTGCATACTATCCAGGTAAATGCATGGCCCATACAAGCTCCACCTACACTTTTACAACCTGTCGCATCCTGCATCCGACTGACGAGCAGACCCGGGTCACCCCCAGGTAAGCCGCTAATAGAGGTCATCCAAAATAATTCTAAGATATTTGTTTTTGTTTAACCGAGTTGGCTCATTTTGCTCGACAGTCTGAACGCCATCCCCGCGTCGTCCTCCTGCGTGATGACCAGCTCGCTACTGGGCACGCCCGCCGCAACACCCTGCACGCCCCGCAGGCTCAGTCTTAGACCATCTGAGTCTTCAACAAATCTCAGGCAAAAAAAAAACACACCCAAAAGCTCCTTAATGTACTTAGAAAATGCTAAAGACGACCTTATGTGCATTCCATTGGTCTGCAGAGATGCCACACGTACCACCAGCACCTGCCTGGGCCTAGTGCGCCTCCTACAGGAGAGAGGGATCTCTGCAGCGATGTATCACCAGCATCAGGGGTTGGATGCCAGTCAGGCCAACGAGGGGCTTTTATTCAGCACTTGCATCACTCCTAACAAACCCCCGGACCCCGACTCGTTGCATCCTTCCACCCCTTCGAACTCCCCCACAGGACAAGGGGCTTCAGCCGTAGCAACCTCCATGGGCTTTGACTTCAAGAGCCCCTCTTATGACAACTTCCTGGCTTCCAAGCCGGCACGTAGCATCCTGAAGGAGGTGACGGGGGTGACGAGGGGGCGTCAGAGGGGACGGGACTGCCAGAGCCAGACTGATGTGAGCGTCACCGTGCATAACCTCAACCTCCTCGACAAGGTGAAACGGCTCGGGGTCGCCGGGGCGGCGGGGGCCAGAGCGGCCAGTGCCGGCCCCATCTTGGGTGGGCCTCTAGGGGGGCTGCGCAGATCCGGCTCCCCCTTCGGGCCCGACGGGATCAGACGGAACCGGAGCTATCCGGCCAGCATGGCCATGAAAGCTCCAGGTCCTCCAGAGTAATTTTGCTTACTGACATTTAAGTAACCAATCAAGAGTGAGCACTGGCTGCTGGCCAGTTACATGGTCACGGTTTAAGAGGCTTATCATCACCAAATTAACATAACAATGGAGTTTATAAAAGATAAATCCAGTGTTCCTCCTCATATTTGCCTGCCATTAAATTGTAATTACCTGTAGTTGCCACAGGAGGGCAGTAAAGCATGACTCAAATCAAATCCCTTCATAGTTTTTGATAGTTTTTGACACCAAGATGGTGCTAAAGCACTACTGTATTAGAAAAAGCAGTAAACAGATATCTTTTCCCAGCAAACAACATATGTAAAAAAAAAAAACTGCCTTACACTTAAGCAAACTAATCTTGCAATAGCGTTAGTTAACCTTTGGCCTCAAAATGAAAAGCTTGAAAAGCTGTATAATAAAAATGTATTATTAAATGATTACCTCATTTGTAAACTTTCATGTTTGTGCAGGTCTACCTTGTGGTGTGGCCCATGAGATACGTATGTTTATTTACTTTATTTTTTTACTTGGTAATTGTTTATTCAATGTTTTATTTTTTTTATTTTGTTTTATTTTAGTAAGGTTTAGCTTCTCCCTTTCTGTGAAACGAGAGTGGAATTTGTGTTGTAATATACTTGCAGGGTTTGCGATATGTTGTTTATGTTGACAGTTTTTTGTCACATCTCTTAAATTATCATGAGAATGAGTGCAATTAATTAAATCGAAATGTTACTATTAATCCCACATATTAAATATGTAAACAGGAGAAATACATATAAAAATCTAAAATATAATTTGTGGAATTTATTTTAGTGGTTCAATTTAAAAAGTGAACCATTCACTTCATTCAGTTACTTATAATTCAAGTTAATTCATAGATTTTTTTGGGATCAAACTACATAATGAGATAAATGTGCAAGGCTAACAGAAAAAGTCCACACAGGTAATCAATCGAGGGTCGAACCCTGCACCAGTCAACTGCAAGGTAGACGTTAACCAATGCTCCACTATGCCACTTGCATTCATTAGTTCTTTTGATTCATGTGACGTGTCCATCTTGTCACAAGACACGTCAAAATGGTCAAATTATCTCTTTTTCATGAGTTTATTTCTTTTTTTAAATAAAGCTTTCAAACCAAAATTCAAACGCTGTCTGATTTTTATTAGTTACTTCTTACATCAAAACAAAAATCAAACAACGAATAATGTTTCTATTTTTACAAACTGCATCTGACCGTAATTTCAAATGACCAAAAGAGACACGGAGCGTTCAACCAGTATGAGAACTAAAATACTGATGGGGGGGGGATTTTCCCAAACGGCCAGTGTGTGTTTTATTCTAGCACTTTAGTCATGATCACCAGTAAAGCAAAGTAACAAAACGACATACGTGCGTCAATCAAAAAATTGGTGGGTCAAACCATATCTGTGAAAGACACACCAAACAAAATTCGAAATTTTCACGGCACTGTAGCATAATGGTATAACACTTGGTCTGGCGTGCAGGAGACATGGGTTCGAGTCTCGCTCTGTCAAACATTTATCTATTATACAGAGTAATGTATGAGACTCGAACTCGGTTCTCCTGAACTCCAGGCAAAAACTTAAACCACAAGACAAATTGAAATTACACCGGATAGGTCCATTTGTCTATATTTATCCATTACTTTGGATATGCTCGTCAAATATACAAAAGAACTTCGAAATTTTCACGACTGTATGGCCGAGTGGTATAACACTACTCGGGTTCAACACCCACTCTGTTTAACGTTTACAAATTAACCAGGGCGATGCCCAAGAATCGAACTCGAGTCTCCTGAATTTAAGGCAAAATCTTTATCCATTCGACTATTTCGGTTACATTTATTAAAACATGCTTCTTTGTAGTTGAGTGGTACTTTAGACTTTACAAAGAGTTTCAAAATACTCAATAAATACTAAAAACTCTCATCAATTTTCCAACAGGCCCTGGTTGAATGGTTAACGCCTTTGCCTCCTAAACGATGGAACCCTGGTTCGCGCCCCGTCTCGTCCCTCAAGTAACACTTTGCCGTTTTCCTCTCGCTTCGACGTGCAACGTCTGGATTTTTTTTTTTTTTCCCTCTAGTGACGTCATCGCAAAAATACTATAAAAGACGTCACAATTGCGACAATCATTCAGCACAGCACTGCGTACTCACATCACGTTCCAATGACAGGTTGCCGTCCCTTCCACTACGCATGTCCCACATGGCTGGGAGGTGCAGCTTTGGAGTTCCAAACCTCTATCCTGTCAAGCAAGCAAAAAAAAAAAAAAAAAGCCGTGAGTAACACTAAAAATTCATTGTATTCATTCATATTGATCTATTCTATTAGGAGAGTTTCACTTTTAATGTGCAAATTCCCAAATGTGCCAACACATGTAATGCAATCAGCTCCACACCCAAGGTTTCAAAGTCCTCAGACTGAAAAGCAGTGCCGGCTCTACGCAGGGGCAAGAGGGGGCAACGCCCCCTCAAACAGATGTCCTGCCCCCTCGAATCAAACTTATAGAAGTGAAAAATCCGCTGATAGAAACACACGTTAATCAGCCCCCTCTCTTCTCTCATGTCGGTGCAGTGTGTGTCGTCCCTCACACGGCCTGCCTGTATGACTCCGCGCCCCTCCGTAAACATCCAATCACTGTGAGTATGCAAATGAGGCAAGACGCAGCCAGAGAGTGTCAAGTTACAGTCAGCGCGGTAGGAGTTGGAAGAAGCAGTAAAAACTCCACTAAACTCGTCGTAGCGACCCGTGATATAACTAATGATTAACGACAACTCAAATAATAGTTAATATAACATTCATATTATATGCCCCCCCCCCTTGAGAGATTGCCACCTTATTGTGGTCAGGGGGTTTGCGTGCCTAAGAGCTATACCAGCAGAAGCTTTAATCTTCAGGTGGGACACCCAAGCTGGACAGGTCTTAGTGTAGAGGCCTGACAGAGTGCAATCCACTTCTCCAGGTTGAGATCTGGACACACAGCTAACAACTGCCGTGAAGGAAACACTAACAGTGTTAAAAATGTGTAAAAAAAAAAAAAAAAAGAACATGCCCCCTTCACATTTCTGACTGCCCCCTCTTATGTGCATTCCTAGAACCGGCCCTGCTGAAAAGTCTCCGTTTATGTACCAAAATACTGAGTCATTCAAAATTGGTAAAATTGGTTCTGTAAAAGGCAACAAACTGCTCCTCTAATAAATTGCCTCTAATAAAAATGCTGCATAGTAGAAAAAGAAGGAAAAGCAACATGCAATCCCTTTCGAAAATAACTTGGCGTCTAGATGTGCAGGTAGACGACCAGCAGCCAACGTGGAACCTCAACATCAACTTCTGTGTTGAAAACAGAACAAAAACCACGTTGAAGTCAAACGCTTACCTTGATTAACATTTATTTGATCGACAGCCGAGTGACACTTGTGGGCGTGTTTTCTGGCAATTCACCTTTTGTTGATATTGTTCTACAATAGCTAGTGAGCAATACACAAACTAAAGGATCTCCTGTCGCAATCATGCTCCTGCATATTTACATGCAAACAGCAACTAGAGATCTTGAACATGTTTGCAATACTCACCCAAAACACAGCTAGTAGTCAGCGGAAATGCTGCACAGAGAACCGGCGTGTGTACGGTATCCGAAAAAGCTCAATTCAAATGGAACCAAGCGATATTGACAATTTGCAGAAAAGCGGCATGACTCCTCCAACACAGCAGCAACGACGCCGCTGGTATTAAAATTGTATAATTATATTTTGTTCTAAAACGGATTGTTACATGCATCACTTGTCCTAAACGGATTGCATATCAGTCGCAAGAATTCAACTCTCAAGTACATGTCAACTCTTAAATCGTTGACATTGTTCTTGCAAAGGTTTCTGCCGTGCAAATGCAATCAATATGTTTCAGCGGGCTCTGGTGGCCACACTGTCTAATGTCGTTGCAATCCTCTCTCTCGTGGACTCAAGAGTAGAAAATAAAAAATAGTCTCAAGGGGCCATTTTAATAACACGGTTGTAAAAGTCACCAGCACCTTGATTTAAAACTTTGTGGAACTTCCATTTGCTTGAATTACAGACATCCATCTTTTTGGATATGTCTCCATTCGCAATTGGATCATGTTTGCCCATTCTTCCATGCAGAGTTGCTCAAATTCAATCCAGTTGTCCAGAGGTTGATTTATTCTGCTGTTTGAATTACTTGTAACTTGGGAAGGGGGGAACCTGTTCAAATTGGTAAAAACACCCCAAGAAGACAGAAAAAGTAAATTGATGCTGCCATGAACAGCACCCTACTGGTAGAAAAATGAAGTTCAGTGTCTTGCTCAAGGACACTTTGACGTGATCACTGAGCTTGAGGCTTGAACCTATTTTCACGTAACATAAAAATATGCCACCCAGAGCTACCGCCTGCATCGCCCGTGCCCAAAACCGCTACTGGGTCTCAGAGGAGCTAATTAGCAAGAGCAGACTGACTGCAAAAGGTGCGAAGGGAAGCGAGATTGCATGTTTGTATACACTTAATTGTTTTGCTCAGGTCACAATGGGAAGTTCTGATCTCAGAGACGAATGCCGCCATGTAAAGATGCTTTCCTTTTCCCCAAATTTCCCGGCCGACATGTTTTAATTTTTATTTATTTATTTTGTATTGGCTCTCAGTTGAGGGGACGTGACCCGTCCCCATTTCTGGCCAAGAGTCCTTCCTCAGAGGGGAGGAGAGTGCATGAGTAAATGGGAGGAGGAAATGGAGACAAACATTGATTGCTTTTGTCTTGAATTCCAAACTCCTCAAAGACTTTTCAAGTACATATTGACTCCAATTTGGAATCGTCTTTACTCTCCATGTCACCATCCGTGACATCGATACTGTGTGAATGGTTTATTTGTGGTTTTGATTGGTTGTTACATCACCGACCACATTAGATACTCCTGCGCATATTAAATTTCTATCAATTTCTAACGGGCCAAAATATATGTTGCGCAATATTGTGCAGTTCTCAAGTGTCCCTAATATTGTGTCTTGTAGAATTGCTGAGTCATGCTTTTGTTCTTGGAGACAGGGACTCATAGTTTGGACCATGTAGCGGAAGTTTGTCGCATGTCGTGATGCTATCACATTATCCATCTGCAGATGAGTTGGGTCCCCACATAGCTCTTTCTTCCAGGGGGCGTCATGGCAACCGCACCGTGCAGGAGGGGGGGGGGGGGGGGGGGAGGGCTCCGCCAATGACATCACTCGTATCTTCACGGCGGCCCTTTAACCTCCAGCGTCGTTTCGGCCCGAGCGGCAGCTCCACCTCGTCACGACGCATCTGTCTGTACGCATGTACACGTAGCGTAGTTCAACTCGCCAACCTGAGTAGCTCGCCAGGGGATTGATCAAAAGCGACAGATGCATGACGGGAGGAATGGGTGCTCGTTGACCTCTGCTATCCCCGTCCGCCCTAAGCGTCCACCCGGCAGTACTTGATCCCCGAAACGCATCTTTTGTGTGTTCATGCATGGCCTGGACACAAACAGGAAGTACGGGATGCTAAAATAGAAAGTTCAATGGTGAAAACCAAGAAATCACAAACGGCTTTCCATTGTCTCCTCATGTTTTGTGGCTATTTATTCAAGTGTTGTCGAATGTCACTCACCGTAAAAAATTGATGAGTGGATTTACATTTGTTTTCTACAATAGCTTCACTCCACAAACTTATTTAATTTCCACATATTGTGTTTTCTCCCCTAGGATTCCTCCAGTCAATTTCATTCACCGTCTCCACAGCGTAACAGGCACTCTACTGTCGATATGATAATTTCCTCCTGTATGTTCATCTCAAATGGAAACGGCCTGAGGGACTCGGACTCTTCTTAACGTATTCCCCAAATTGCTGCAGTGTGGAAAATGGTCAGTGCATAAACAAGCAAAAGATTAATATATCCTCAATGTGTCCTCCTTGTGTTCCTGGTTTTGCTGCCCACTCATGGATAGAATTTAATGTTTGAGCAAACATGTTGACGACAGCAGAGCGAGCGTTCTACTCCTTTTCTTATTGCCTAAGTGTCACTCTGCGGGACCCCAAAGACACATTGAGTCGTCCCTGCAGCTAGAGTGAGTCACATCCATGAGTTGAAATTATCGACACACGTACACAATGTTCCCCGTCAAAGTCGTGTGTGCTCAACATTTCAAACGCGGTCTAATAATGAGATAAAGTCCACTTTTCCCGCTGGGATAATGATTCCATCAATATCAATTAAACACAGCAAACGAGCACCGTCGGCTTTAAAGATCATGCATCGATTAAGTGACAAGCGGCCGCTTAGTCATTTTAAATTAAACCCATGTGTTAGTTACTCAACTGGGCAATATTAGAAGAAGAAAAAATAACTTCATATTCTTTTGTTTTATGTTGTAATACTTTCAAATATGTTTAAAGCATGTGGGAGAGGTAAAACGATCTAAAAAAACGTTTCGATATATGCTCTCTATATTACGTCCCCCACGGATTGTATCAGCATGCATAGTGACAACTCCAAAAGAAATGTTGAAAGCATTCACGACCGACTCCGAGACCTCTGAGGAGTCGCACGGAGCCATCAAATATTGAGACAGCCAACTTAGAAATGCACACAGTGGTCCGATGTCGTCTGATCCGTCTGGTGAGTGATGGTCTTTAAAAAGGCTAGACGGGTTGGCGCTTAAAGCCTGTTCGTTGTCGAATTTCAACTCATTTGAACGACTTTAATGTCTCCCTCGGCTACTCGGGCATCCCAGACAGCAGCCCGTTTGCCATCACTCGGTGAATCCGCCCCGCATGTTTTCCCTATCCAATATGTCGGCGTTCTGAAAACACCATCAGGACCTTGCGGTGTGCAGACGCAATCACATCTGCTGTCTCCCTCATCTCCCTTCATTTCTTTTCCCCTTTTTATTCCCAGCGTCTTCATCTGGGCCTCTGTTGAAGGACTCAAATGCGTAATGAAGACCAGAGAGACGTTCCAAGACGGGCATAAATTGAAAGTGAGTGGCAGCGAGACCCCAACGTGATGATGAATATTCGACTGGAGGACTTTTTGGAGAAAAGCGATACGCTTGATGTCGGGTTCAGATGTGAGTAAAGCACTCGACGACAACACATTTTCCAAAACGAGTTCCCATAATGCAACTGTGGCGGAATGATTACTCACGGCTTCAAATGGGCACTGACCACAGGCACAAACTAATCCAATAATCATCACCTCTTCACACATTGAATGTGTGAAGCTGCGTTTTCAAAAAAATCCATTTTTACTCAGGTTTGACCGATACAATAAACAAAAAGAGTCCACGATATATATAACGCCTGACAGCATCACAACTTTCAAAATTGGCTTTTAAATAAAGACCGTCGGCGGCAAACATGATAAACACATTCTCCCTATTTTTTAACTGCATTAAGCATACATATTAATTAGAATCCAGGCAGAAGCAGTAAACAGTAGAGTGTAAAATAAAAGTGCGCAGTGGCAGCTATAAAAATAATTTATTATTAGTTTTCCCCCCATGGTGAAAGACGCCATTAATAGTCTTGAAGCAACCTTTTAATAATGCTCATTTTTACATAAAACACTAAAAAGACAAAACAACACAAACATTTTCCACTAAATCAGAATATTTGGTCACTAGCTACAAATTTTAGTGCAATAAAGTTTCGGGTTTAGTCTTACAAACGATTTATTCCCGACTATTATTCTGCGTCAAAATGGCTGCTGAGTGCGAAATCTCATTAAAACAACAAAGCTAGCTATGGTCTTACATTGTTCTCTGTTTATTAAAAATACATCAAGGCTCGTTGTCAGCAGCAAAGTATTAAATAATATAATGTATAATAAATCAAGTTAAAACATTCTTTCTGTTCAAAAAAGTTTAAAAAAAAAGTAAAAATCAGCACATTCTAGACATTTAAAAAGTAATCGTGATATATATAATAATCTGCAGTAATAATCTTCTTTCCACAACTCTAGTGCATGTGTACCTAATTAAGTGTCCATTTGCTGTATCCATGCATTCTTGTCTTTTTTTTTTTTCTCTCATCCTCTTGACGTCATCTCCTGTATTTTGATTCCCTTTTTCATCCCACTTACCGAGCCGGAGTACCAAAAGCATGAGTCGACGAAAAAAAATCCAAATTTGCTCATCAAATAGCGGACAGACTGCGTCATTCTTTTGAGCTCGATCTTAAAAGATGCAGCTGATGTCACCACGGATAAAACTAATCAGACTTGCGCATTCCACATTTTGGATGCTGGAGGGAGAGACGCACCAGACGTTCTTAAAGACCTTTAATATGGGAACAGGTGCTCGGGAGACTCACACTCTGCAGGCCCCATCTGCTTAGCTAGACACAAATAAAACATTTTCATCAAAATTCAGATCCACACACACACAAGCAGAAAGTGCCTACTGAATCTGTGTAGCGTAGCTAAATTTTGTGTCACTTTTAATCCATCCGCTGCACAGTTGCGCCACATCAGGAAAGATAATTAGTCCAATCTAACTGGAGCCACCCCCATTTGCACATCTTGAGTTCATTCTTCTCTTTCTGCCCTTCTGTCTGTCTATCCATCCCACCACTTCACACAATTACTGACAGTCAACGGGGCTGTCCTCATTTATGTTGAGCACTGTATTTATCTGCGCTGCCGTGCATCCATCAAAGAGGGCGGTTGGGATTTGGCGACCTGCCATTCAGCTTGTCACACCCTAAAATGGACATTTCCCTCGAAAAACAAACTTTTTCATTTAGAATCGTTGCGTTCAAATGTCATTAAACGGCCTGCTGTGGCCGAGCGTCCGACAAGTGTCGGTGAAAACGAGTCCAGAGATGAGCAGATGACTGACGCTAATTCATGCGTGCCACGTAGGTGTGAGACACTTTTAAAAGAGCTTTATGCAAATGAGGCTTAAGAGAGCAGCAGTGATGTTATAACATCGCAGTTGGCTCGACACACGTGTTATAGGGTACACTCTGGACCATTTGGGCAAATTGATAAACAACTGTTCACACTCACATTAACACCAACGGACAATTAGGATCATAAAAAAATGCCTGCGTGTTTTTTTTCTAATTCCCTTCCCTATTGAATCACCAGTCATCGATTCAGTAGGATTTATTCGTTGGCGAAGAGGCAATGTCAACTTTTGCAGATGAAAATGACCCACTAAAGTCATCGCTGGGCGAAGAGCCCGTACAGGTCCACATCCCAGCATCATTTATAATTCAGCGCTGAGACCACATACAGTGGAGTGCAACAATCACCACTGGAGCATGTGTGTGTGTGTGTGTGCATACTAAAACCACACACACAGGTGATGACGCAGACGAGAAGCAGTTCAATGACTTTCACCTCTCGTGGTAAGACCCAAGACACTGGCGTTGTGCGTCCACAAGGCCATCTTCAAGCCACCCTTCCATTTCAAAAAGGCTTTTAATTGGGAGGCTCAGCCGTCTAATGAAGCCTCATCAGCCTAATTGGATGTAAAAGATATTCACGCGTACACTCTTAGATGATCTGCTGACTCCACTCACACTCATAGAGGCAAAATACAGGAGGCAATGATTTTGCGGTGTTCTAACCATTTAAGCAACACTTATTGGAATACAAACGGTGCAGCAACACATGTAGACCGACAATGTACTCGGACTCAACTGTTACTGCAGCTTATTGAGCAATTGTGACCTCCACTGCACAATGAATACATTAAATCAACCATATTTGCAGATCAAACTATTTGTATTCCAGTATGTCAGATGTAATTTGATGATGCAGGTGTACCTAAAGAATCGAATTTATCTCTCGATAGAGGACACCCAAGCGAGTTTGGCCCAGGTCGCTAATTGGCCTGTTTGGTGGGTCGCCGCGTGCAGCCGGAACTCGGTTGTACGTCTTAGCTAACTAGCTGTCAAACAAGCATTGATTACGCGGTGCCTATAGCGACATCTATCACCTGGAACAATGGCAGCGCCCGCCGAGCTACAGGGAAACTTCAGTCTACTTGCAATCGGAAAGATCTCCAGAGAGGTGCACTCTTAGCAACTGTAATTAAACAATTCCTTTTTTTACACGAGTCAAATAATATATGATCAACAAGCTTTCTTTGTCCCTACACTGCACTGCTCCCACGTGCGCTGTAATTCCTTTATATGTATTTAATCCTGTAAAACGATTATGCGGCTGCACAACAAAGTAAAAATTATACTGGGGGGATTATGAAAGCGGGGAAAGATTGTAAAAAGCCTTATGCAGTATTCATATGCAGGGAAGTTGCAAAAAACAAAATGAGTACATGTAGGATATCTGTTCAAAGTGCAATCAGACGCCGGGTGGACCCTTGCCGAGCGTTTGACCCACTGGAAGCTGCTGAGGCGGCGACTTAATTAAAGCTAGTCGATAGTATTGAACCTCGGCAGGAGTTCGGAATTATAGGAGAGTGAAAGTTTTGGATTCAATTACTAAATGATTGCTCGGAGTAGCTTTGAGACATCGCGACGAAATACACTATTCACTCTGAAACATATTAGAAAACAAGTGTAATTGCGCCTCCACTACAGTAGAAGGCAGTGGCGCTCATTTATTTTATTTTATATTAGTTACACAAAGGAGGTAGTAACTATTAATTTTCATAAAAACCCCAAATTTGGCTTTATCATAAGTGCGCCCTCCAGTGGACAAAATTAGCAACAACAGTTCATTTTATTGAATTGACCTTTGACCGGAGAGGCCTTTTTGTGGCCCACGAACCGTACGTTTGCTCACCCAGACATTCGCATTCCAAAAATAATGAATTAAATCCATGATGATATGTGTGACTATCCGACATCAACTTTAAAATCTTAACTATGGGAAAGATCACGTGCAAATGACTATGAAGCCATTCTAATAGCATTTTCCACTTCATCTTCACTTTACCGTCTTGAGGCAGACGAAGCGTTTTAATCCACGGGATTTCAATTTCTTTAAGGACACTGTGTCATCCTGTTTTATTATTCTCTGACATGCAGCAGTTTTGTCACACGCATGAAGATGACTTGATAAGTTTGCCTCGTGCTTGTGTGTGTGTGTGCGGCCCACGTCGTCCTTTCTCCGGGCACTCGAGAGTGTATTCATCTGCCTCGAGAGCTCACAGCGACATCACTATCGTCGCGCCTCTCCATCATTTTGGCATTCATCGTCATAACGTGCGTGTGTGTGTGTGTGCTTGAATTCTAAGTGCAAATGTATACTTATGTGGGAAGACGAGGGCTTCTTTGAATTTCCCACTGGTCAAAGTGCCTGATGGTGAATTCAGAGATTTGTTTCAAAATACGTTGATTATTAAAAAATGGCCTAGTTTCAGCAACAGGTCATTTTTTTTCCTGAAGCATCCTAATTATATTAATAATTATCAAATGCCGACACACGAAATGAAATGTTTCTTTCGGGGCGGGGGGACGAGCGTGTGGAATCATGACGAGACAAACACGGTGTGCCTTCGGCTCCTTTATAATCCGCACATAGCGATATTCTTCTTATAGCTCGCTAACAGATGGGTGTGCTGTTTGCAATGTTCGAAGTGACATGTTCACGCTGAGCTCCGCACACACGCACGCTTGCACACACACACACCTTCCAATAGACTCCAACCTTATGCTCAAACGGTCCTATGAGATGCCAGCACTGTGACAAATACTTCAATAGATGTTTGCATTATTTAGTATGTTTACACACACGGCGGACGAAAGGCGTTGCAAATTGCCTTAGCCGGGGTCTCGCTGGACATTTCCCTTTACGAGTGCGCTGTGTGAGAGGTTTCTCTCACAAGCCAATTAGACACTTTTAATGAGCATTTAACCTCAAACCTCTGAGTCCTGCTGTGTGCTGCAAGTATTTTGCTAACTAGAGCGAGAGAAGGAGCAAAACAGTTGCACTGATGACATATGAAAAGAATACAAGGAAATGATTACTGGTACGTTTTATTTTTGTGGAAATTAAAAAAAAAAAATGGTTCTCAGTCGGTCATGGTGTAAAAATAGGATTAGTTGACATCATCTTTATCAAAAATGAAGCAAAGTCATCAATGTTCACAGTATGGACGTTAAGGGAAATAAAAGATGAATGGAAGTTCTAAGGCACTTCCTGCGCGATTGCCGGCTGCTGATGATGAAAAGACTTGAAAATTCCCATCGGGCGACCTTAATGTCAACTTGCGCCGTGGATGTGAGGCTACTCACGACCTCATGAGTTAATATTCTCACAGGCGTGACTCATTTCTACAGCTCACCGACCTTAACTGGAATCCTTTTGTTTTCATTTCAAAGTCGACTTAAAGCTCCTATGGGATGCAAGCACATCACACAAGTTAGCGCAATTAGCACAAGAACAAAGAGATTTGGGTATTTTTTTTTCAAAGGCTTATCAAAATCCCCCAAAAATCCGTGAAGGCCTCAAAAAGCAAATGTGAGCGACGCCCCGTCTCCGTTGCCTTATCGGCAGGAGAAAGAATCCCGACAACGGCTTTGTTTGCTTCGTTCATAAAAACATTAAGTGGCTACAGTTGATCAATAGCCATCGACCGGGCGGCCTAAACATTTGCTGCGGGGCGGTTGATCGATGGGACCGGTTAATCCCGCTTGGCCGGACAGAGACAGAGTGGGGGGGAGAGACGTCGGCAACGTGGTCGGAACGTCTGCTGGAACGAGAGTACAAATACTTTGTTGCTGTACTTAAGTACAATTGGCAGCTATTTTGTACCTGTACACTAATTAATTTTTCTTGTTTGCTTTTTTTACATGACAGTCGTCATTCCCTTATCACATGCACAAACACACTCCGATAGTCCAAGTCAACAAAGCGGCTCTCATCGTGTTGCATTTATGATGTACAAACGCCCACTGTACGCTTGGATTATTGGAACTGAAGGACAATTACATCCATATTAGTCTTTGTGCAAACACACACACACCTGCAATGGGGAATACACGGTACAGATTGTGACCACACACACACACATACACACACACGAGCAGAGCAGTGAGAGAGTATAAAAGCGCCATCCTTCCCACTCAGCGGAGAAGTGCTCCCCTAACGCTGACACACTCCCTTCAACAAAGAAAACATCCTTTCTCAAGGTAAGAAGAATTATTTTATATTTTTGAAATTATTGTCACATCTTTTTTTTTTTTTAACCTTGTCTTCCGCTAATGGAGTGTACAGATTGTTTAACATGGATGAGTGAAGGAAAGCAATAATAGTCATAGCAGCTTTAATTAGATTGCATAATTTTGCTTGTATGATTTTAATTTGATTTAGGTGTTCATTTAATTTAGTGCCGCATTGATTGTTGAAATGAAAAGACCACTCTGTTGTGTCTCCCGAACTTCCAGATGCCTGCAGGGTTGAGTGTGTGTGTGGTTCTGGCGGTCGTGTGCGCGAGCTCTTTGGGGCTCCCCTCCCATCTCGGGGACGAGGACCAACGTTCCCCCTCGAAAGAAGGTACGCCAGCCGCTTCCTTGTAAATCTCCACCACGCTCATGTAACATCTACCGTGTGTGCGCAGCCCACCTGGAAGCCGACGCCCACTTTTTGGGGGAGCCCCATCTCCGACACAGCCGCTCCATCCCCCAACTCAAAGGGTCACAAGAGGATGGCGAGTCGCGGGCCAATCTCGGCGAGCTGCTGGCCAGACTCATCTCCTCCAGGAAAGGTACGTGTCTTCCTTTTGCAATTATTAAAAAAGAAAAAAATGGCAACATGTGGCAGCAAGAATACACTCATCATTAGAGACAAGTGCTTTTCACTTGATGACCCCCTCGCCTCCGCACCCCCCCCTTTTCCTCCCCTCCCACACTACACCACCACGTCAGTCTCACTAATAACTGGCACCAGTGCAAAGATGCTTTGTAAAACGAATTAGTGGCTCTGGAAAGCCTTGCTGGTTCCAAAGTGCGTTTATTAGAGTCTTCCGGCCACTCCATGACACACTCCCACTTCATGGATTTATTTTTTTTAGTTTAAAAATAGCACTTGATGCCTTCGTATGGCCGTTGGCATTTGGTTTTGATGTCGTTCAGATGTCTTAGCAAAGGGTGGGGGGGGATTGATGGGCTTTGGCACTCTGTCAAGACGGCTGACCGATATTAGAAGAGACGATGCATGCACGGCAAATGATTGCTTCTTTTTTAGAAAAGGCTTGAAGTTTCTGATTTCTGACATCATAATAATTTCGAGTTTGTCACAGATGAGAAATTTTGGTACTTAATTTTTTATAACTGTTGGAAACCTTCCATGGGAATTAATTAAGAATAATAAGAGGAATTAATTGAATTGAGAATTTACTAAATTGAAGGTTTACATTTTTTAATAGTTTTTTTATATCGTTTTTTTTTAAATTACGAGTTGCTTGCTCTCACTCTTTTTCGCTCTCCTGGGCTCTTCTCTCATAAATGATCCCCATTAATTCCCATTGAAAGTCTCCATTTTGGAATACTTTCACAATTCTTAAATTCTCATAGAAATTCAGCAAAATGTTTTCACTCCTTTTATATTTTTTTTAACTGCACTATTGTGCTCGATTCTGAGAAGAAAATTTCTCTTCACTTTTTAGACAAAGAAGAGCATAACATGGCAAAGGTCGCATTGCAAGAGCATCTCTTGAGGCTGTGTGTGTGTGTACGCACAGAGTCGTGTTCCTTGCTGTTCGCTTTGCATGTTTTCGGTGTGGGAGGTGTCGTTGTCGAGCCTTCTGCAGCCAATCTCAGCACACCAGGGAACTTGAAAGGTTGTGCTTTGTGTGTACGTGTGCGTGTGTGTGTTGCGTAGGAGGATGTGGGTAGGGTGAATGCAGAACATCTCCGCTCGCAGAAATGCTGTTTGACTTCAGTCACGATAAAAATAAATAAAAATCACCAGCAGGATAGAAACTTTTTATTGGCACACCTTGGCGAATTGAGCCAAGTCACGAATTTTGCAAGAGCCTTTAATAATTTTTTTTTTTTGGTTTATCCCTCCTAGCAAGTTCCGTGCGTCGGAACTCGCCGGTCAACAGCAGAGGCGGCGGCCCGAGCGCAACCAACCACCGGATAGCGGACAGGGACTACATGGGCTGGATGGATTTCGGACGGCGCAGCGCAGAGGAGTACGAGTACTCCTCGTAGAGTACGAGTACTCTTCCATCGATTGTCCCTTCACACACAATACGAGTCGTTGTACATTTGTTTGTACTGTTAAATGCAATACACATATGCCAAACTTTTGCCTCTCTGTCACCCATTTGTTTGTTTATTGTATTAAAAGGGGGGAAAATATGCTGTCAGGGTACATTGAGACTTACTAGACTGAATAAACATAAACACAACGTAAACACGAGTCTCTCACTTTTTTCCTCATGTTTAAGAGTCGTCCATATTGAAATGAAATTCTATTTACACTCCATGAATCATCCTCCTCAAATGTCACCTCACCCGAACAGGAAGTGAGGACCACTGAAAGTGTTTTCCTGCTCAAATGATAAAATCAAGTATGCACACAAAAAAAGATGGCAATAATGATGCAGAGGAAAGGTCAACAGGCGTGCGTGGGAATATCCTCAAAGGTCACCATTAGGAGCAATAATGTCTGGTCTTTATTTTGAAAATCACTTTTTAAACTTGCATATTTTCATTGTTCTAATCAAGGTCTAAAGAGCTAAAAGTCACCATGGTGGTGAATTGTGATGCAGCTGCCTTTTATGCTGTTGGTGTCCCCGTGTTTAATGATTGATCTGTTCGTATATGTGTGTATGTGTGTGTGTGTGTGTGTGTGTGTGTGTGTGTGTGTGTGTGTGTGTGTGTGTGTGTGTGTGTGTGTGTGTGTGTGTGTGTGTGTGTGTGCATCGAGGGATCGATGAACAAAGCAGGCTCAGTGAATTATTCAGTGACTGGGGACGTCTTTGGGGAAGGAGAGGGCTTTTCGTCTGTGCGTGCCGACAATCTGAAGTGGCCACACGGGACCCGAGTCAAACTTCATGTTTCAAGAGGTGACACTAGTGTGGAGAGCTTTCATCATTGAAATGTGTGGGGATGTGATACAGAGAAGGTCATATGTGCTAATCCTCAATTTGACATACCATGTATCACTGCTGCTATTTTTGCTAATGGTTGATGAGACATGAAAATTAAGAGTATCTACTATTATGTTTTATTTCTCAGGCAGGATACAATTTGCAGACAAAACTTGAATCACCCTAACAACAATACTATTTTCCCTCAGCCCCTTTAAGGCTTTTCACATGATATATTAGCACTGATGAGGCCTTGTTCAAATGATTTTCTGAGAGGTCTGACTAAGAGGACACTCAATCCCTGCTAGTTGACCATTCAATTTCTACAAAGTAATAGAATTGACAAACACACAAGATGGAAGCGAAACAGGTTCATTAAGCAGGCAAGAAACATTAACAGAACTTGTTAGAGGAAATTACATGTCCAAGCACTGCATCAGTGCAAAGACAACATGCAGGTGATTGGGGGTTGCCATGGCAATGGCAGAAATTTATCAAACGCTACGTGATTACAAAGCTGTTTAGGCTCATATTATCACATTGAACTTTATTTTCTTGATTTTCTTTTGGTGCTTTTAACGTTAAACCAGGTTGTCATCAGTTTATCAACTGCCAGGGTCATTGCGCCATTTCTTCAGGTTGTCAAACACACGCCCTTGGTTCCATTTGAATTGAGCCTTCTCGGTATCCGTACGCACACCTCTGCTTCACTGAGTAGGTCCACCGGTGACTACTAGCTGTGTTTTGAGTGAGTATTGCAAACATTTTTAAGCTCTCTAATTGCTGTTTGCATGTACATATGCATTACGACACGAGCTACTTGAGTTTGTTTGTAGCTCGCTAGCTATCGTAGAACAATATCAACAAAAAGTGAACACGCCCACAAGTGTCACTCGGCTGTCGATCAAATGTTAATCAAGGTAAGCGTTTGACTTCAACGTGGTTTTTGTTCTGTTTTCAACGCAGAAGTTGATGTTGAGGTTCCACGTTGGCTGCTGGTCGTCTACCTGCACATCTAGACGCCAACTTATTTTCGAAAGGTATTGCATGTTGCTTTTCCTTCTTATTTTTCTGCCTTCGGTGACTAGAGAAGGTCAAAACACCGGCACAGACGTAATATTATTTTCTAAAGATAATTTAATCCGTGCTTTGAGTTATTCGACGGTTGCCCGGTAAATTAGGTAGTGGGTAACAGCAGATCGGCCATTCGTTTCAGATATTGTGGGCAAAAGACGTCCCCTGCATAAAATTAAGTTGGGTGGGTGCAGTATAATATATTGCCAGCAGAGGGCGCTCATCCTCTATAATTGAGGTTTCTGTTACTGTTTCAGTTACTTGATAGTTTATGTTCGATGTTAAAGGGTAAAAAAAATCAGACAGAGTATCATTACAGCTGCCAAGAAAATAATTTAACAAAAAAATAATTAATTAAAAAAAACACCAAAATGGCTTGCAGGACCTCGTTAATTTGTTTACATCATTCAGTATTAAATCACTTTTAACTAACCAGAAACACTTGTCATTAAAACAATTGCAACTGACGGCACTGGGAGCATTTATCTCAAAACAAAACGCTGTATTCGTATTTTAAATTGTATTTTCTCAAGGTGGGGGGCGGGGGTTGGGGGGGGTAAAGGCAATTTATTAGAGGAGCAGTTTGTTGCCTTTTACAGAACCAATTTTACCCATTTTGAATGACTCAGTATTTTGGTACATAAACAGAGACTTTTCAGGCTGAGGACTTTGAAACCTTGGTTGAGGTGCTCATTGCATGTTGGGTGTGGAGCTGATTGCATTACATGTGTTGGCACATTTGGGAATTTGCACATTAAAAGTGAAACTCTCCTAATAGAATAGATCAATATGAATGAATACAATGAATTTTTAGTGTTACTCACCGCTTTTTTTTTTTTTTTTTTTGCTTGCTTGACAGGATAGAGGTTTGGAGCTTCAAAGCTGCACCTGCCAGCCATGTGGGACATGCATAGTGGAAGGGACCTGCCATTGGAACGTGATGTGAGTACGCAGTGATGTGCTTGAGAAGCTGATGTGCGATGTCTCATTGTACCACAAGGTGGCTGCAAGTGCACCTACCTCACCTGTCAGTTCTAATGGCACATGCAAACATCTGCCATTGCTCATTGGGCCAAAACCTAAGTGCCAGGTACTGCACAACTTTAGCATCAAACACTTCTAATGTCTTTTTAATGACATTGATGCAAACCAGGTTGGTCAGAAATATACATTTGATTAATATTTAACTAAGTTGGTTTGCATCAGTGTCATTGAAAAACACTTCCAAAAGTGTGTGGTGAAGATGTCATGCAGTACCTGGCACTTAGTTTTTGGCCCAGTGAGAGAGGTCAGCTGTTTGCAAGTGCTCACCTTCCCTCTGGTGGCATTAGAAGTAAGTGACATCATACCTGAGCTCATCAAACACTTAAGCTGCTTCCATGCAAGGCCTGTTGTCAATGTTTGCATGCAACTAAATTAGTCCCATGCAAACATTGAGTGCTCAGATGTTTTCAAACTGCTCTTCTGTCCAATAAATTAATTAATTAACTGGAATGCACATCTTTGTGTTTTTATGAGCAAATTTGCTTCACTCATTTGAACTGCAGTGGCACTTGGGTTTTCAAAGGCAGTTTTCGGTCTTGAGGTGAGTGTTGGCCTTCTGTCATTGCCATGGACACAAGTCTTTGACTGTTACCCTGCATCTCACATGACTCACAGTGGCTGCAATTGAATTGCTGTCACTTGTAGTCATGCGAAATGCAGGGTAACAGTCAAAGACTTGTGTCCATGGCAGTGACAGTAGGCCAACGCTCACCTCAAGACTGAAATCTGCCTTTGAAAATTTAAGTGCCACTCTGCCGAAATTCAGTCTGACCAATCACAGTGCAGCACCTAATTTGCATAGCCACGCCTACTTTTGAACAGCCAATCAGAATGCAGCATTTGCACATCTGACCAATCAGATTGCTTCAAATTTCCAGAGCCACGCCTACCTTTACACTAACCAATCACAAAGTACCTCATTTGCATAGCCACGCCCCCTTTTCAACCAATAGCAGACTTTTATTCTCATTACACCGCCCACTTCCTGAGCCCTCAGCGAATCATGAAGCAGTATTCCAGATTTTAACCCACCTCATTTTAGAAAAATCGAGGCCAAAAAAAAATCCAGGTGAAAAAATCTGGGCGAAAAAATATCCGGAAAAAAAAATTAGAATTTTTTTTTAGGTTTTTTTGTTAGTTTTTTAAGTAAAGATATTTTTAAAGTTTGATTTGTGATGTGTTGAAGGAAGAGTTGAGTTAAGTGTTCTTTGTAATCAAACTTTATTTTGCAGAGTAAACATTCAATCACAAGAATTTCAAGTTGGATGGCAGTCTGCTCGTTGACAAGTGGTGAAGTGGTCGGCCAGTTGGACGAGTGGTGAAGTGGTCGGCCAGTTGGACGAGTGGTGAAGTGGTCGGCCAGTTGGACGAGTGGTGAAGTGGTCGGCCATTTGGACGAGTGGTGAGTGCCTGAACACTAAGACAAAAAGATTTGTCAGTCAAAAGTCAAGTCAACATTTTGTGCAGAAAAAGCCATGAACCTTACCAGTGCAAAAGAAGAGTTGTTCATGGCACCAAGTGTTCTGAGCTGCATGACCAGCTTACTGCCTGTCAGAAAATAGATTATTGGAACAAAGTTCTCATGATGATTGTGCAATGAGGAGCAGCTAAAGAGCATACCACATAAGTGCTAAATGTGCCTCACTTCTCAGGTTGCCTTGGAGAAACGGTTTGCTCTGGCTTCTGCTGTGAGCAGGTACTCTGTGGTGCACCACACTGGACACAAAAACAGTCATTGAAATTTTTAAACATTCTGGTTGAATTAAATGTACTTTCTTCTCTTACCAGCAGAGGGCTCGTCTTCAGCCTGCCACAGTTTGGCTTGAGCTACAGGTACTTTGTCACCTCTGCCTGTAAAGAAGAAACATTGACAACAATTTAAGTTGACTGTTTTTATTTGTAACTGTAGACTGGAACTTTCCTCGTTTGTGCACTTGAATCCCAGACGAGTAACAGCAGACTGAGTGCCTGAAACGTTGCAAAGACTCTCCTGGACTGCCACGCCTGCACACAAATGAGTCAACAGTCAAGTTGGTGTCAAACAAGTTTTTTTGTGAAAATTAAGGCAGCCTTGAGGACCTTCAGCATGGTTTTGGAGAATTTCTTCGCCCAGCAGGTGCTGCGTCCGACGGAACTCTTACTGGAAACTGGACTACACTAAGAAAGAAAAAAGCAGGTTGGTGTTTTTAATGCAAAGTTTGGTGAGTTTGGTCACCTGTCAAAATGTTGGACAGGAAGTTGATCATGACTCCTCGTTTCCTGATCACCTGCACCACCTGAAACAACGGGTCAAGGACTTTGATTAGTAGAGTTTGTCATTGCAACAGGTTCAAATGTGGAGCTTTTACTTCACCAGTCGCTCCATGCTGCAGGGAGCTTGTCCTTCGGCACCACCTGGTGGACAAAACAGGAAGAAAATGCACATGCTGAAATAATTTTTTTCAAACATTTGTACATGTAGGTGTGCATGTGTTTCACCAGTGAAGAGCGCAGGGCACCATTGGACTTCTCTCCAACCGCAGCTTGCTAGCCTGAAAGACACGGTAACCTTGTAACCAATCTTGTAAGCTTTGAGCTTTACCAGTTAGTTTGGATTAGGAACGTGGCATTTGGTCGACTTGCAAGAGTAGACCTGCAAACGTCTCATGAAGCCAGGCTTTAAAGGACAGCAAGTCGGCCATTTTGAAACCTGCAGACAAAAAAAAAAAAGGCAATTATTTAGTCAGTTTAATAATTGATGTCCTGCAATTATAAATGGGATTTTTGCCTTTTTGCTGTAAACGTGGTTCTTCTGTTGCAGCTGCACACCTGTGGACAGAAATGAGACCATTAGATGCAGTCCATTGAAAGAGTTGTGAATCCAGTTTGATCGCACAGAAAGTCGGTCATGCGAGGCTCATTTGGAAGATTTCGCACCTGTAGAAAGAAATGAAATTAACGCGCATGCATCAAAATATTCAATTTATTCTTTGTGCAAACGTTTTGTCTTACCTGCGGCAGAATGGTGTTTGATGCAATTGGTGATAGAAGACGTTAACTGGCGACGCTCGTGCAAACATTTTAGCTTGCATGTCCAAAGTGCAAGTTGACGCTGAAAGAGAGCAAAAGCAGTTAGTTGAAATTGCGACTAAAATAGTGAAGACTCACCTTGTGAAAGTTTTGGACGCTGCATGCAGCACGTGTAGCAGCACGACGTGATGGTGTCAGAAATGAGCAAGAGAATGATTGTCGCGTTTGTGACGTCTTTTATAGTATTTTTGTGATGACGTCACTAGAGGGCGGGGAAAAAAATTAAAAAATCCAGATGTTTCACGTCGATGCGAGAGGAAAACGGCAAAGTGTTACTCGAGGGACGAGACGGGGCGCGAACCAGGGTTCCCTCGTTATGGAGGCAAAGGCGTTAACCATTCGACCAGAGCCTGTTGGAAAATTGACGAGAGTTGGGTCTCTGAGTACTTTGAAACTTTGGAATTGTAAAGTCTAAAGTGCCATTTCAGTCCAAAGAAGCGTGTTCCAATAAGTCTATCCGAAATGGTCGGGTGGATAAAGATTTTGCCTTTAGTTCAGGAGACTCGAGTTCGATTCTTGGCAAACGCTCTGTTTAATTCGTAAACGTTAAACAGTGGGCTTCGAACCCGGGTTGTCCGTACACCAATCATAGTGTTATACCACTCGGCCACAGTGCCGTGAAAATTTCGGAGTTCTTTGGTATATTTCACGTACATACCCAAAGTAATGGACAAATACAGACAAATGAACCTTTGTAGTATGATCTCAGTTAGTCTTGAGGTTAAAGCTTTTGCCTGGAGTTCAGGAGAACTGAGTTCGAGTCTCATACATAACTCTGTATACTTAAATGTTTGACCGAGCGAGACTCGAACCCCTATCTCCTGAACACCAGACCAAGTGTTATACCGTTATGCTACAGTGCCGTTAAAATTTCGAAATATTTTTTGAGTGTCTTTTCCAAATAGGGCTCAACCCAAATAACCAACTACAAACACATACAACTGGACCTTGGTATTATAATCTCAATTTGCCTTGTGGTTAAAGCTTCTGTCTGGAGTTCAGGAGAACCGAGTTCGAGTCTCATATATTATCCATCCATCCATCCATTTTCTGTACCGCTTAGTCTCCACGGGGGTCGCGGGCGTGCTGGAGCCTATCCCAGCCGTCATCGGGCAGTAGGCGGGGGACACCCTGAACCGGTTGCCAGCCAATCGCAGGGCACACAGAGACAAACAACCATACACACTCACACCCAGGGACAATTTGGAGTGCTCAATCGGCCTACCAAGCATGTTTTTGGGTTGTGGGAGGAAACCGGAGTGCCCGGAGAAAACCCACGCGGGCCCGGGGAGAACATGCAAACTCCACACAGGGAGGGCCGGAGGTGGAATCGAACCCGCACCCTCCGAACTGTGAGGCGGACTAGGGTTAGGGTTAGACTTAGAGTTAGGGTTAGGGTTAGAGTTAGAGTTAAGGTTAGGGTTAGAGTTAGGGTTAGGGTTAGGGTTAGGGTTACTAACTAGGCTTTCAAAACTAGAGTTAGGGTTAGGGTTTCTAACTAGGCTTTCAAAACTAGGGTTAGGGTTTCCGACTAGGGTTTCCAAGGAGTTTTGCCATCGCTAATTAGGGTTTCAAACTAGGCTCAGGGTTTCCGACTAGGGTTTTAAACCAAGGTTAGGGTTTCAAACTAGGTTTTAAAGCTAGGGTTAGGGTTTCCAACGAGGGTTTCAAACTACTTTTAGGGTTTCTAAGATTAGGATTTCTAACTAGGCCTTCAAAACGAGGGTTAGGGTTTCCGACCAGGGTTTCCAAGGAGTTTTGCCATTGCTATTTAGGGTTTCAAACTAGGGTTAGGGTTTCCGACTAGGGTTTTAAACAAAGGTTAGGGTTACAAACTAGGTTTTAATGCTAAGGTTAGGGTTTCCAACGAGGGTTTCAAACTACTTTTATGGTTTCTAAGATCAGGGTTTCTAACTAGGCTTTCAAAACTAGGGTTAGGGTTTCCGACCAGGGTTTCCAAGGAGTTTTGCCATCGCTAATTAAAGTTTCAAACAAGGGGTAGGGTTTCCGACTAGGGTTTTAAACCAAGCTTAGGGTTACAAACTAGGTTTTAAAGCTGTTAGGGTTTCCAACGAGGGTTTCAAACTACTTTTAGGGTTTCTAAGATTAGGGTTTCTAACTAGGCTTTCAAAACTAGGGTTAGGGTTTCCGACCAGGGTTTCCAAGGAGTTTTGCCATTGCTAATTAGGGTTTCAAGCTAGGGTTAGGGTTTCCGACTAGGGTTTTAAATCAAGGCTAGGGTTACAAACTAGGGGTGTAAATCGCGGGTTTTGTAACGATACGATATATCGATACAAAGAACCACGATACGATATTCGCCGATATCTTAAAGCCTGCTGTGATTCATTCACGATACATCACGATATAGTGCTCTACGATCGATATAGAACAATATCCTGATTTATAACAATTCATACGCAAAATCAACAAGGTACTGCAAACTCTTTATTTAGGAAATTACAAAGTGCTTCCGAACGAATGACTTGAAGCCCAAAGGGGAGCGAATTTCCTCGTCTTCTTGGACTACAGCCCAGGAGCCGCGTAGTTGTCGCCTCCCCTTTCACGTGCCTGCTCTGCTCACAACACAACACGCCGCGCATTGCTCCCGGAAAGAGGAAGCAAGCAACAATGAACTGGATTTCAAAATAAAGTCGTGTCTAATGTCCGAGGTCAAAAACGGGCGATATAGATCGATGTTTACGTTTAGCATCGATGCCAACAAATCGTAGAGCATTATATCGATTAATCGATGTGTATCGATGAATCGTTACACCCCTACCAGAAAGGTATTGAAAATTGAATTTCCTGCAGCCCTTCAAGCAGTTGCATGAAGAAATAAAAAAAATGCAATTGCGGGAAGTGGTTGGCATCCTTTTTGAAGTGGTTAACTAGGGTGACCAGATTTGGGTCGCTGGAAAAGAGGACACCTCATATTTTCGAGGACAATTCGAGGACGCCCTTGGGGGGGTTCTGAGAGATTTTTTTTTTCTCTTTTGGGAGGAAGCGGGGGGCTTCATATGCATCCCGACCCTGGCGAAAGCACGGAATTTTTTTTTTTAAATTCCCCCCGGACAGATTTTTGGGGCTGGAAAGTAAGACATGTCCGGGGAAAAGAGGACGCCTGGTCACCGTTAACTGAGACCTGGCCCTTGTGACTCCACTTCACCCCCCCCCCCCCCCCAGCTACCACACAATGGTGCTGAGACATTTACAATGTGGCACTACTGACATCTAGCTGTGGTGGCATAGAACTGCAATGCAAATATGACGCAATCGATGTGGGCTAAGCAAATTGAGACATATCCAAAAAGATTCATGTCTGTAATTCAAGCGAATGAAAGCTCCACAAAGTTTTAAATCAGTGAGCTGGTGACTTTTACAACCGTGTTATTAAAATAGCCCCTTGAGACTATTTTTTATTTTCTACTCATGAGAGACATGCCTACCAAATTGTCTTGATTCTACAGTAATAAGAACTTAAAAATATGTTGGGAGGTTCCACTGGTCCAGATTGTGAAAGAACACTATTGACACATGTTGAAGTCAAAGAAATACAACTTTATTTAAGTGTAAATAAGAACAAAACAAAAAAAAACTGCATAGGAAATGTTTAAAGTCCAAAGAGTGCAGCGAGCAGTAGGCAGCCCAAAATATTATATAGTCTCCTTTGCCTCATTTAGACTGAAGACCTGACATCTGCACTTCCACCCAGCACAAAGTGTGTGTCACACATTCACACACACACACACAATGACGAGGAAGTACCAGCAGCACTCATCTAAACTCAGCAGGCCGCACCCACTCACGCTGCATCCTGGACTGTGAGGGCTTACATTCAGAGGAGGTCTGCTTTGACAATAGATGCACGAGCAACCACCGCCACCACGCTGCTGGACCATCACCCATTGGCTAAAAGACAGATGTTCACGCTGGTTTACGCCACCCGAGGCGAGAAATATTGCTGATGTGGGTACACGGTGGTGACAAATACAAAATTGTGCGGCGGTCCAGCGGCGGGTAGTGGAGAGCGTGCATCGGCCAGATGCCGTTGAACCCTTTTCTTCACAAAATACATTCTAAAAGGGCCAATGAACATCAGGTTGTGTGTGGTATTTGTACTTTTATGTAAAAGGAAAAAAAAAAAAAATTGGGGGGAGTTAAACAAAAGCAATATTTCAGATTGAGATTTCATTTTTTTTTATATATTTCAATGGACACACAAAAGAATCAGACTAGCACTAAGGTCCAAACAGGGAAAAGGGGAAAAGAAGGGGGCCGGGGGTAGTCTACTTTATTCCTATGGGACACATTTCAATGAGACACCAGCAGGACAGGGCTGCCGAGAACTACCTGAGATATATTTTATTTCCTTTCTAAAATTTCACCAACCATATTTTTTGTCTTTCTTTGATTATACAATCATTAAAAAGGAGGTCTATGACCTCGCACACATCACCCGGTGCAGCTTTACTTTTTTTCCTCTCTTAAAAGTCACGAGAGGCCAGAAATTAGACGGGTGGTGGGACACACACGAGAGAGAGCAATGATTGTCACATGATTGGCAGCCATTACCACTTCCCGGATTGCCAAAAAGTGTGCTGGATGAGCCAAAATGGTGGTCGTGTGACCGTGACAAGACTGCCCTTGTGTGCTGCGGGTGACTTAATAAATGCAGAGTGGGAAGAAAGTTCCCGCAAGTAAAGCGCCTGAGCTGGGAGGCACGCAAAAGAAGCCTCAAGATGTTTTCTGTTGGTTACCAATCGAGGCATGGCTGACTGAACAGGTTGTGCTATGCCACCGAATACAATCGCAAAGGTCAACCCTATTCTAGCGCATCTTTTCTGGTATTATCCATCTCCCAAAAAGTCAGCAACCCGCCTATTTTATTTATTTATTTTACCAACATTTATCCCCCAAAACAAAAGACTTCAGTATGATAAGGATTTTTTTTAAAGCATGCAACAAAACAAAAAAAAAGTAAATAAGATTTAAAATATATTTTTCCTCTTAAAGAGTGGATACCTAAGGATCTTTAAGATAGAACTCTGCAATCGAACTCTGCAATCGTAGTTTTTCTGAAAAAAGGATGCAGACGCGGATGAACACAGTAATACTGACAACGCAAAAGAAACAAGCTGACTGTCGATGTTCTTCCGTGTGCAAATTACGAAACTTGATAATGTTCGTAATTGCTGGCGCCACAGTCAAGACACGTCCTGCCGCGTGCATAAATATCGGAAAGTTGTGCTGAAGGTTGAGGTAATCCTTTGTGGAATTTTTGTGCGACGAGTGATGTTTACTTTTTTTAACGCTCCCGTCCTTCCCCCACCCCCTTGCGCGCTAACAACAAAAAAAAGCAGAAATGTGCGAGTTTGTCGTCGTGAGGTCAAAGAAAAATCAGGGCCCAGCCCTCCTAAGTGCACCCCATCAGAAACTGACAACATTTAAATCTCTGATATTGTGGTCCAGTGACCTTTTGTCATCTACAACAGCCTGGTTCTTGGCACAGAACTCTTGGAGGTCACTTTGGCACGATGCTAATCCACGGAAATATTTGCTTTGGTTGATTTTTTTTTTTTTCGCTTTTAAAAAAAAAAAAGGCAATTAATCGTACAGCAAAGACAACCAAGCGAAAAAGCTGCTCGGGGTTGCGAGATGAAGACGGACGACCACAACAGTGCCACAATCTTTGGGCCTACAGCTACGGGACATGCAGTCCAAGAATGAGGTATATCGTGATGCGTACACATCTGATGAGGTATGCCAACATGAAAATACGCAAAAAAAAAAAAAAATCAAAATGAGGTATTCAAATGGAAACGACACAAGTCTGAGGTATATGAACGTGAAGAATCGCTACAAAGCGAGTTGAGGTGTCGAGGTCCACCAGGTAAGCAAACACTGACGTTGAATTGGGATCATGTGCGGACAGAACCTCTCCTCAGAGAAGAAGGCCCGTCGGGGAATCTTTCCAAATTTGCTAACGGAACATGAATTGTCGAGTGCGATCAAGTGGGGCACAGATTGACGTCAGCGACGACGCCTCGCCACGGATTTGCTTAGGGGGGGGCGCTACGAGTTGTTCTACGTCGGATTGGCGGGGGTCTAAAATGAGGGAGAGGGAGGGTTCTCTTTGGTTTTCTATGCAACTGGATTCAAACAGGACTCGTGTGATGTCAGCGGGCAGTGCTAGTAAACTCCACGAATTATGCCGGTCGCATTTCCCGGCAACCATGATTATTGAAGATGGTGACTTTTTATTTTTTAAATCTTTTAAAAGCCATTTTTTCTTAGTTGGCCAGTGTGCAGATATTCGACTTTGGTTGAATCTAATAGTTGGTGGATACATCTTTAGAGGATTGGTCTACTAGCGCAACGTTCTAAAGACGCCTGAAGACCTGATAAATTGGGGCGAGCTTTGGCGGCAGCGCACTTTCGATGGATCGGCTTTGGACCGCAGCTTCCATCCAAAGGATTGTACAGTGAAGCGCCGCGCATCCGCGGGCCGGCATTCACAAGGTGCCGAGGAATACCGTGTATGCCGCAAGCGATGTTGAAGCGAGTTTCAGCTTCGTCGAGACAAAAGTAGTGCTTTGCCACGCTCTCGTGACATCTATAGGCAATTAAACCCCTTTGGAGGGAGATCGATTCGTCGTACATTTTCAATTCTCCCCCGCCCTGCGAATGGTAAGGGTTCACTGTTTTGTCAAGTCTTAAGTCTATTTGATGTTCTTATTTTCGTCCTCTGGACTATCTACTTCTGAGGCTTTTTGTTAAACACTGCCTCGGGGGGAAAAAGGTGTCATTTAGCCATGATTAAATCTCTACTTTAGGATCCCTAATAGATCCTGCTCTTTGAAAAAGTATCACCCCCACGTTTGTTTGTGGGTCCTCCCTTTTTGGAGGCGAGCAAGAGGTCCTTGCATACTAATCTCGGTCGGTCACGCCGCCGAACGAGACGTTAAGTTTCGGGGTCTCGGGCAAAGAATTTCATTTTTCTAATATCACCACAGGCCCGATCTGCTGTGGTGAAACTAAATAAGAGCTGATCATTTCCAATCAGCCAAACTATTACCTGAGCTCTTTTTTTTTTCATCTCATCATATCATTGTGGCATTTCATTCCCACATTCGAACTGGGCCGCTATGCCTATGCCAACTCAAGCATAGTGATGAGTGGGGTCTTATCAAAAAAACAAAACAAAACAAAAAAAAGCGATGAAGAAGACACTACCGGACTGTACCCTAATTGTTTTTGAGCAATGCCTTCGAATGAGAACAAATTATGCAGCGCCTACAGCAATCTGAGTATTGTCTCAGCAACAACATTCAGGAGGTTCACTCAACACATATTTAAAAAGATGCACAGCACAAATTCCATTACTCCTGTGCAAATAAATCGACTGAAGAGTCTCTTTTTCTTCCTCCTTATTTTTGTCTCTCTTAAATAAAAAGTATAGAGGTAGGCTTTTCTTTGTAAAACTTCACGGACCAATAAACCTCTGCTCAGTGACTATGAATACATTCATAAAGAGCTAAATGAGGTAGGTGTGGAGCAGAGGGTACGAGGTTTCAAGAAAAGTGAGAAATTCCCTGAGAAGGATACTCGAGAAGAGTTTACAGAAAAGAATCGAGCAGTTGACTATGAAGAAGGGACAAATGGCTCTTTTTTTTTTTTGGCTACTGATTATCCGTTTGTAGAGGTCCCCATTCAAATATAAACCAGAACATATCAGATTGACGGTGCGAAATGGGAAAAAAAAAAAGTTATCGAGGTTCGATTTCCCTTCTCGTCAACGTGCTCTCAATCCTCTGAGATTTCTTATTCCTAATGTGTCAGTTTTTTGATTCATTCGCTCGCTCGCCTTTGTTGAGGGAAAAAAAACAGCAAAGGGCCAAATTGAGGGAGCGAATGTTGTCTTTCTAGAACTTGAGGATACGATTATTCCCGAAGTCGACGACGACGATGACTCCGTCCGGAGTCACGGCGACCCCGGAGGGACGATCCATCTGTCCAAAGCCACTCCCCTGGGTTCCAAATTTGCATAAGAAATTTCCATTGGGCTCAAATACTTGCACGCGGTGGTTTCGGGAGTCGGCCACGATGATTCGGTTCTCCTGGTCCACGGCCACACCTTGGGGCCGCAGGAACTGACCGTTACCGATGCCCTCGGAGCCCAGGAAGCGGGCGGACTGGCAGTCGGGCCGGATAACCAGCAGCCGGTGGTTGTTAAAGTCGGTCACCACCAGGTGATCCTCGTGGTTGAAGGCCACGCCTCTGGGCGAGTCAAAGTGTTTCCACAGAGCCCCCTCGAAACCGTACTTGTTGAGGAACGAGCCGTCGGGGGAAAATAGCTGCACGCGGTGGTTCCTCGTGTCGGAAACCAAGATCTTACCCTCGGAGTTGACAGCCACGTCCCAGGGGTAGTTAAACTGCCCGTTCTTGGTCCCCTTTTCCCCAAACTTCAGCAGGAACTGGCCCTCAAAAGTAAACACCTGTCAAGCAAAGCAAATGGGTCAGGGCACGACCTCTGCATGGGGAGGAGTGAACAGCTGAGGAGCTTTGTTTTTACACGTGTGAAAGGAGTCAAGATATTTTCAGCAGCTGCTTCTGAACTTGCGAATATTTATGTTACTCGGTGTGTGGAAGGTTTGTTCTGAGCCCAATCGCGTACCTGCACACGGTGATTGTCCTTGTCGGCCACAATGATTCGCCTCTGGCTGTCGCAGGCGACCCCGGCCGGACGATCAAACTGACCGGGTCGAGAACCCAGAGAGCCAAATTTGTGGTGGAATGCGCCACAGGGCTTGAATATCTGGAAATAGACAATCAAGTGGAATTTTTATCGTGAATTTATTTAAGCGAGCAAACTTCCTACCTGTATGCGGTTGTTGCTGCGGTCCGCCACCACCACGTATCCCTCCTTGTCCACGCTGATGCCCCAAGGACGACACAGTTGACCGTCCCCCTCGCCCTCGCCTCCGAACGACGACACTTGGGAACCCAGCGAGCCGTAGCTGCGGCCCGATTTCACAAACACCTTGAAGGGGCTTCCCTGAATGTGCTGGTTGCACACCAAGACGGAGACGAGGTGCTCCCCCTCGCATTTGGCCATGTAGCTAACAGTGTACGAGCCGTTCTGGTGGTCGGTCACCTCCGCGGCGGAGAGGTTGGCGTCTGCCACCGACATGACTATCGCCGTCACCATGTCGCCGCCGGAGAGACGCGGCTCGCCGTCGTGGTCGTAGCCGATCACAGTGAAAGCGGCGTGCTTGCCGCGGAGCGCGGTGTTGAGACCGTCGCCGTGCGCTTTGGTGACTGGGGCAAAGGCGCCGCTGCTGATCAGGCCCATGGATTGGATAGCGATGTAGAGAGCCTGGGAGAACAAATGTAAGTAAGCATTTTCACACCACTTCAAGGATTTTATGAGATCCCACCTGGTCTGGAGGCGTGAACATGAAGCGGTCGTCCTCCTGGGGCTGCATCAGGCCCCTCAGTGCTTTGAGCTCATGGATTTGGGTGAGCATTCGCTCGCGCGCCAGCAGCACGTCAATGTGGCGGCCCTCGTCCAGCACCTGGCTGACGGCGGCGATGGTGCTGTCCAACTTGGTCAGACTCTGGTGCAGTTTCTCCACCTGCAGGTATAGCGACTTGGCCTTCAGCTGCCGGATCTTCTCCAACTGCGAGGGGTGAAAAGGAAAAAACTGATTTGTTGAAGTTGACAGATCAAGTAGCAGCACAATTATTATTTTTAAATAATAATATACTTTTCTTTATCTAAGTCAAAATTTCTGGTCCTATGCTGCGCTGTGAAATATTTCTTATGTAAAATTTGTGCTTTGGCACAATATAGACACGTAGAGAAAATAAATGTTTCAATGTGTCAATCTGTCCACAAGATGGCAGCAATGAGCAGAATTGGTTTTGAAACGTCACTAGGACTTTTATGGAAAGTCAATGACTTTAAAAGGAGGCTGAGCTGTGTAATCTTTTTAATTGTGGTGTAGTTTCTCACAGTTAGATTGCATGGCAGCATGACATGATATTTTTTGTTTAAATACTCAGTCGGAAAAAAAGGTGAGATGCCGGTAGAACTTGAGAAGCATAGTTGCCTCTTACTTAGCGTCACCTAACAAAAAGAGTCGAGCACAATAGGCTGAGCGCCTTCAATGCTAAGGGACACTTTCCAGTCCCTCCCTACTCAGGCTCCAAAAGTGGCCCCTTTGTTGAATCCCGGCCTGGGCAGAAGTGCAATTTGCACATGTGAGAGTAGATTTACACTTTATAGTCCGTGAAGACAAAGCCTCTTGTTGGCCTTTCTGATGGATACCCTGGAAGTGGAGCGTCCACGTCGACACGCCGGGAAGATGTAGAGATAAGTAAAGGACCTTGATCATTCTTTTTTTTTTTTGTGGGAAGCAATCTAGCATGCCGGCGCAACTCCCCGCCTACACTCCCACGCAAAATGCATCGGCGGTCACATCGGTGATGAGCCTAACAGTGAGGAAACACAATGCAGAGGGACTGAATTTGTTTCCCAGGCAACGCCGGCCATCATCTTGCTTGCTGGCAGGAAACTTCCGCTCATCATGCTGATGACGCAGGCAAAAATCAGTGTTACCTCATTAACCATCTTTACTAATCAGTCTCTAAATTGATTGTAAAAAAAAAGGGGGAGGGGCTTAATTTGCACGGTGCGCTTGTTCTGATTTGGAGTCTGACATCAAACATCACCTTTTTCAGAACAGACATTCAATAATAGAAAGCAGAGACTCTCATCTTGAACAGATCAGCAGAGTTCTCCGGCAGACTTCTCGGATTTCAGCCGCACGCTAAGCTCTACGGCAATCCTCAAAGTACGCAAGTCCTTGTAGGAAAGCCGAGAATTTACCACGGCAAAGCGCAACCTGACATCTTCATGGCTAAAGGATTCAATTGAATTAAAGTGACATTTACAGCCACATTGAAAACCATAAATACATCCATGTGCTCGTGCTGGGATTCAAATCTTCACCAGATCTGCACGAGAATATGGACTGAAGTGTAATTTTTATTATCAGCCGGTCCGCTGAGAACATTATTCATATTTTCAGGCCCATTTGACATCTCCATCAAATTTCGGATGGATTTATCGGACGAGAAATTGAATCAAACAATAAATGCCTGGATGGCATTTAATAGCAGTGTGGCGTTTTACAACAGCAAAAGGATTCTGAATGGAATATTCCGAAGGCTAGCCAAGACCATAAACCACACATGATCATGACATGGAGCCGTACGACACCCGTCCACACCTCCCCCACCTACTTTACAACTTTCATCAGGCTCGACTGGTATTCGGTCCGCTCTCGACGGCATTCCTTAAAAGTTTAGTAAGCAGACAGACAAAGTGCAGGCCAGGGCATCACAAATCATTCTGACAACTGCCCCTCATAAACACAACGGTTACAAGAGGCGAAAGAAATCGAAGATTCATCTCAACATGTGTACTCGGTCAGTCTATTGATCCACTATTGGTGAGAAGGAATGAAATGAAAGGTTGTTTGTCAGGCAGGCTACGAGTTGAGTGCTTGGTTGTCTGGAAAAGATTGAAGAGGGACTGACCCACAAACCCATCACAGCTGTGGGGGAAGCTAGGAGCAGGTGAGACGCGGGTCATTTTTAAAATATCTATGTCCACAAGTGCGCTGGTATAAAAAAAGAAAGAATTCCCATTGCGACCTATCTTGTTCACCGAGCCCATCCCGGCAGACCAGGCTAATTGTAAAAGACGGGAAAAGCACATTGAGCTAAATTAAAGGTGGCACTTTAAAAACTAGCTAATCAAAAGTCTAAAAAAAAAAGTACTTACCAGAAAAGCAAATTGAGAAAATAACATTTTCTTTACTTAAGGCTACACACACAAAAAAAATAGCAACATGGTGTCAAACCAGTTTTACAAGGGATTTTTTTTAAATACCAGTTTTTTTGAAATACCCGTTTTGTGGAGCGATTCAAGAAAAGTTCGATTTATCAGGGGAAACGGTTTACCTTCCACAGTAGTTCACACTCTCGCTCCTCCAGCGCTTTCTTGTGCCTTAGGACCAGGGCCTTCACTTCAGTCTGCACCACCTTAGCCTTGATCTCCACCTGCTCCGCCATGGCCTGGACCTTCTCCATGCTCAGCTGGAGAATCAAAAAATTAAAAAAAATAAAAACGTGTGATGTGAGCTAAAAGGTAAAGGAGGACACAGACCTGCTTATAACACTTTGCATATTAATTGGTTTAAACTCGATAATGCAAAATTTTAGGCCAATATTTACCCGCCCGTTCTTTTTGGCGTTTTGTGGGCGGTCAGCGGGTGAGGCAGACCGCACAGGGACAAAGGGGGAGGTAGGATAGGGCCGCCTTTGTGATATTGGCCGCAGGGCTCAAAGGTCAACTAAACCTTACAGGTCATGATCTGCAACCCCTGTCTTAAGACGCATACCACACTCCCCCCACCCCACCGCAAGCCCTGCCAGAACAAAGACCGGCAGCTGGGTCTTTTCTTCCTCTTCTTTGCTGGCCCATTTGAGGTGGCCATCTAAAGCGACAACTAAATTAGCCTCCTCCGCGGGGCAACATAAACAGAGCCCACTACATATCCTGTGCTGCGGTCCTTAAGCAGGAAGTGATCAGACGTTCACATATCACATTCAAAAAAAGCTTAAAAGAATATAATTTGGTTATTTTTCTGTCTACTTTCAGGTGCTTGCAATCTTTATGGGCTCTTTCCACATATTCCCAGCAGAGCACAGCTTGCTGCACAAAGAGGGTCAAAGTGACCAATCAGATGGCAGAGGGACAGAGAATCGGGCCAACCGGGAGAGTCACAAGAGCAGGGTCAGAGGTCAGGGAAGATAATGGGGGTGGAGTGGGCGGAAATTTCCTACCTCACGGTGGAGCAGAGAGTGTGTGTGTGTGTGTGTGTGTGTGTGTGTGTGTGTGTGTTTACATATTATCTGGCGTCAGCATTTACTCCTGCGGTGACCTCAGACAAAATGGACAAGCAAACACTAAGTAGGCGCACGACAACGTACCGCCAGATGGTCGGCCGGCTTCTCTTGAAGCTCAGCTGCTAGCCCGAGACCCAGAGATGTCTTTTAAAACACCCACTGGTCAAACATGAGCTCTGCGGGACCCGGTTTCAGTTTCAAAGTCTGCTCCGCGTGGCGAGCGCGTCGGCAGTTGCCGGAGAGACGGGCCGCGTTGCGCTGAGGTTTCGGAATTTGGGGAAGACCCCCGGGTGAACTCGGCGCCGCGCGTGCATGAGCGAGTCAAGCAGATGTAGGTCATTGAGATAGGGAGAGGCGGGGCACGACTTCTGGTCGGGAAAGAGTGTGTGCTCGCATGTAACATGACCTCAGATAGCATTTCGTGTTTCCACCGTGTCCTACCAAGGTCATAAGTGTGTGCTCTAAGAGGACTGACTGATAAGGGAGTTGACTTAAAGAGCACTTATCTGTCGGAATGTTGACACTTTTTATCGATTGCTTTTTACGTGCTACGTTTAATTAAAAAAAAGATGTTTTCATAAAATGTCTCCATGTCTGTGAAGTAGTTAGGTGGACAACCTAAAGCCCTCCCCCCCAAAAAAAATTCAATAACAGATGAAATTGAACACATTTCTGCTCCATTTCTGCATAATGTGGACTTCTTAATTCCATAATTAGCTAAATGAGAGGCACTAAGTGCCTGTGAGCCTAAATAAATGGGGGGTGGGGGGACAAGGGCTGTTCCACTTCTTTGACTGAGGACGGGATCTTTCCTTTCTCTCAAATCCTTTAAATACTTCATCTACCCCCCCCCCCCCCTTTGACCTTCATCCCTACCCCCGCCGGACCTCACTCCGTGTGACCGGCCCCCTTTCAGGACCAGCTGGACACCTCCAACTCGGGTGGAAAATAAAAATTCCAGGGACTGGTCACTCATTTAGCTAGCAGAGGCACAAAAATGTTGTCACTTGATGCTTTGTCTATTTATTTCTTGCCAAGCAAGCTTCCATACTAAAACGGGTATTCCATTTCAAAATAAAACGCCTTGCCATGAAAGCCACCTTTTCCACGACCTATAAAAGCCACCTTTTCCACGTCGCTGCTGTGTGTAAACAGAGCACGGGTCGACCCGGCCATTTTCCGCCTGGTGCGCCACTTACGGCGCTCTTACGTCTGTGTGGAACAGGTATTCTACAACGCCCATGTTTAGTTTGACACCCGATACTCACTTCTCCTGCTCTGCTACGTTGAAAGCAGTCGGACAAGTATCGATGATATGGCACCAGAAAACGGCGCCGATATCAAGCTCCTACCCACGCCTATCACTACAGTGAGTTTCAATTAAGCGTATTTTGCTGCTAATTTTGGTCTTCAAAAAATTGCATTTTGCATTATTTCCAATATGTCAATCGTGCTAACCGGCGTCCATCTCACCTGCACGGCCTGTCGTCCCTTTTGTGCGTCAGCCAGCAGCTGGATGGTGACGGACCTGCAGTCCTGCACGGCCTCTTGGAGGTAAACAAAAGTGTGGCCCACGTGGCGGCTCATGCTGCACTCTCTGCAGATGGGCACGGAGCAGCTCTCGCAAAAGAACAGGAAAACCTAGAGAAAAAAAAATAATGCAAAAAGATTCAACTTCCCTTTACCGGAAGTAATCAATAACAGCTTGAAAACACATCTCATTCATGCACACAAACTCATCTGCTTGAGTGTACCCCCCAAATCAATGAGAGACACCTAATCAATGAGAGAAGAGTGAATGACAAAAGTCATCCATATGCATGATTGACCAGCTCATAAAAAGTCCTGCTGTAAAACACAACAGATGGACTAAAGGCGATGAAAACTTGATCGATAACCCATTCTTCACATGTAGGATGATCAAATTGTTTTTCTATCGCATCACAGAAGCCAAAGCGGCACAAGTCACGTCTGACACAAAAGTGTCCACATCCCTGGAGAGAAAGTCGTTTAACCTCATCCTCTCTCCACTGAGAGCCGATTGGTCGTAAGGCTAATTAAGTATCCGCTGACCATCATATCCCAAAGAGATGCAAGATCTATGGGCTTCAATGGCGCCCGGGCATAGAGTGGATGGTGATGCGATCAATCCATCAATAACCGCCATTCTCCCCAGGTGGCGGCATAATCGAATGAGATGCGCGCTTGTGCACATGCAGCTACTTTTATCTGACTTCCTTTTTTTTTTTTTTTTTTTTTTTTGCTGGAGCCCAGCTCCATCACTCCTCTCACATTTCCACCCTTCTCCTCCTCCTACTCTATTGACATCTCCAAAATTCCAAGGGGACGTGGCATGCAAAAGAGAGGAATGCGGGAGGCGCTGAGATGGGAAGAAAAAAAAAAAAAAGAGGCCGGACGAATGTGGACTGGCTGCTCTCAATTTTGGTGCGTCAACCACATTTAGAAGATCTAGATGAAATTCCTTTATCATCAAAACTGCAGGAAGGGGGGAAAAAAAATAAACAGAGGTGAAGAAGTCATTCATAATTGCAAGATTTCAGATTACATAACACACAGAACCTCTTGAAAGTGCGCTCAATATTATTGACACACTATTCCCACGAGTCATCGCGCGCCAGGGTCTTTGTCCTTACCCGCTGCTTTCCAAACATTCATTCATTCAATTTCCCACTTTAATTTACAATGGTGTTTATTTGCTGGATAAATCCGTACCTCGATAGAAAATGGGAAACAAATTGTAGGGATTGTGTCTTAGAATTTATTCGCTTTTTTTCCCTGCTGTGTTTTTCAGCTGTGGGATGGTTGGGGGTCGCGGGCGCTATTTCACTCTCGGCACCAGGCCTCGGCCGTACGAGGGGGGCTGGCGGGTCGTAAATTATAGGATTTCATTAGTGTACCGGATGTTACGCTCTCTCCCGCTCTGCCCATTAATCTCTCACGTTACCAATTTACAATAAGACACGCCCATGGTGTCAAGCGCTGTTACTCATAAACCTTTAGAAAAGGGTGAGCGACAGTTTAACCATGAGTTGCTGTTTCTTTTATTCTGCCTTTGTATAAGCCCAATTTTCTTTTTTTTTTTTTGCTAGCGAGTCAAATTTAAGGTGCTATTGGGTTAGTATAATTTTTTTTTTCTGTATTCTAAATTAATTCTGCTTTAACAGACGGTATTTTGTGGCTTCTTGGTGTATGGCTAAAGAACCCAGAGCCATTTTAAATTTTGTATACATTTTTTGTTCCCCATGTGATGTCTGGTACTATCATGGAGACGGCCTCCCTCCCTCCCTGCAGGCACTGGGAACTAGGGAAGAGGGCACGAACTCAAGCAACCAGTAAAATCTCCCAGAGCAGAGCGAGGGGGAGGGGATGTCAGCCTAGTATTGTCACACTGCGCCGCCAGAAAATAACTGGGCCGGCTCTGCAAGGAGCGCATTTACAAAGAAGAAAAAAAAATGTTTGAGCGACGCTGACAGAGAGACAATTTACCTTGCGCAAAAGATTATTTCCACAATTGTTTCCACGTCGTTTCTTATGCACACGCGAAGGAATTATGTTGGAGTTGCAAAATATTTATTAGAAAAAGTATAATTGTCGCTGTTCAACAAATGAGTCTGATAAAAATAAAAAATAATTTTCCTGTGTGTGTGTCTACAAGAATACCTAAAAATGCATTTAAAATAATTAGTGTTTTTATCTAATAAACATTTGACATAAAACTAAAAAACTGCCTTAAAAAAAAGCAACTCTGGATAATTTCATACGCCATTTAATTTAACTAAAATTAAAATTGTCTACAACACCTAAAAATGCATTTAAAATAATTAGTGGTTTTATCTAATAAACATTTGACATAAAACTAAAAACTCTGCCTTAAAAAAAAAAAAAAAAAAAGCAACTCTGGATAATTTCATACGCCGCTTAATTTAACTAAAATTAAGCAGCAGGAATTTACTATTTGCACATGGCAGCGCCTGGGGCTTTTTCCGTTGTGTTAACAGGCGGAGTGCAAGAAGATTGGAGGTGTGGTGCACGCACACTAACGCATCACAAAGTGACATTCCCAAAGGCGCTAATGCATTTGACAGCTCGAGACAAGCGCAATTAAGAAGTTCCTGTTCTAAACCGCACCTTCAGACAAGTCTGGCTTTTGAGAAAATAATAATTATATTCAGACACAAAAATTAGACATAAAAGGTTTTAATCCTAAACGCCAAGTAAACTTAAGAAATAATTTATTTGTGCTGATCCTGAATTCACTCATTTGTTTTTCTATTTGTTTCGTAATAACACAATAAAAACGGAATTTGTATTTGAGTAATATATTCAATACTAATTATGAATTAAGCTTTAGTGGGTTCAGTTCATTTCTAAAAACGTTGCGGCTTTTAATTTCGATGCATGGCAAAACTCAGGGTGGGAAAGCCTATGACATAACATAAAACGAGCTGGGCACCACTCAGTTTTCCTTTCCTTTTTTCCCCACCCCTTTCTTTTCCCTCCTTCCTATCACTCTTATAGGGCAACCTCGTGTTGGCCGCTCGCCATCAACACAACGTTGGGACCCCGCCTCTCGATGTTTTGAAACTCTGCCAGATAGGAGCGTGGCGCCGTGGGAGGGCGGTGGCTCCGATCCGGCGACCTAATTGGACGGGCTTTGGAGCACGGAAGGAAAACAAAGCTGGCCTACTTAGCGAGCATGCTACAGTATGTACAGTAGAGAGGGAGAGGGAAGGGCGAGGGGGGCGTGGTAGAGAGGCTGGCGGCTCGGTGAATGTGGAGGGGCGTGTTGTGGCTTTGTTATGAACACGTGCGCATTGCAGATGCATATTAGCTTTTTCGACCCGGTAAGGCACGTGGGAACGCCTCGGCCTCAAGGTCCGATACATTTATAAGGGCCAAAGTTGGACATCAAAAGCCAGGACACACACGTCACACAGGAAACGCAGTCTAATTACGGGCCACATGTTGCAAGCCTGGAAGTCAGAACTTCATAATCCCACTCTGCTAACTATTTGTGCGCTCGCACCCGAGTCTTATTCAGGGGATAACTACGTGCAGATGGCAGAAGGTGTTGGAAAAGCCACCGCCGGCCACTTCCAGGGGTGATGAAACCAAATAGCGACAGCTGACTAAAAGGGGGCTGGCTTGCCTCCAGAACATCCATTGTTTTACAAAAGAAAAGGCGGTAGCTATATAGAGGAGACAAAATGGAAACTACAAAGCCTTCCGTTTGCCTCGAATCAAAAGCATGTGCGGGTTTCTCAAGTTTCCTAAGTGATTCATTCAACTTGACTCAATGGAATACAATCGCGGCTACTCAATCTGACTATTTAGTGAGTTTGTGGGAGGCAATTCACTAGAGCGGGCCAGGCCCTTTGTCACCCTGACGACCGTTTAATCTATGGCAAAGACTGACGGCGGATTAACATCTCATTAGCCGCTCCTCCGACCGAGCGGCGCGTGGATTTGGGTGTCGGCGGGCGACGTCGCAGCAAGCCCGGGGCGCTCCTTTGGTGTAATCCCATTTTCCATTTCAATTTCCACACACAAGCAAGAAAGTCGCTTGTGCCGTCGATGCCTCGGACAGGACAGATTTAGTTAAGCCTTCAGTTTCATATTGAGCCTCGCGACTCGACTCGCAGGTAGAGAAAGCCTGACCTTCTCTTGTGTCATTCCCTCCCCCAGGGACCACAGTGGGTGAGGGCGGCCTTACTGGGAAAAGAAGCTCTTACTGGAATACCGAGTCAAATCTATTTACTGGCAACGCAGGGGGAGGGTCACTGCGAATCTCAAATGGGCTCCGCAATGCATTGAAAACTGCACATTATGCTAATTGCCTTCGCCGATGACAATAAAACGCAGCGTGGGTGAGTCCGTGCTATTGTCAAGAAAGTCAGTTGAAGGATGTATCAGACTAAGCTTGTGAAGGGATGGACAATTTCCTGTAAATTCATCTAATTTTGGAAATATTCAAAATTTAGAATCAATGATATCTCACCTTGCCCACATGCGTATTTGAAATTTGGTTGTTTTAGTTGGGATTATACCAAAATATATTTGCCCGAGTATATTGACAAAACAAAATGGCTGCCTCCTATCTGCAGGACACAAACTGCATTAAGGAAGACATTTCCTCTCTCCTCAGGAACCAGAGCTTACAGAAAAAGATCCCCCTCTCCCATCATACGTTATTCATTCGGTCCATATGGCTCAACCAAGATGGTTTCCATTGCAACCAACTTTTATCCAGATCACATAACTTAACATAACGGCCGGGTCATACCAAAGACTATAAAAATGGGAGCCATTGCCTCCCTGCTTGGCACTCAGCATTAAGGGTTGGAATTGGGGGGTTAGATCACCAAATGATTCCCGAGCGCGGCACCGCTGCTGCTCACTGCTCCCCTCTCCCCCAGGGGATGGATCAAAATCACATGGGTTAAATGCAGAGGACAAATTTCACCACACCCAGATGTGTGTGTGACGATCATTGGGACTTTAACTTAACTTTAAGCATGGGTTGTTGCTTATAGGGGTGGGGGGGGGGGGGGGCATTTTCTGCTCCGAATGCCTGATGTGGTCCACATTAGGCAGAGACGGCATGCATTTATGCGTGCGTGCGGAAATGCAGCCATTCTGACTAGGAGGAATGAGTCACTCGGCTTCCTTTGAACTTCTTGCCATATGGTCCCGGGTATCGTTCTCTGCCATATTGCATTACTACAGCCATCGCCAACCACCCAGCCGTGAGAGATCATCAGGTATGCCGGGGGAACCCCTACTCGTCTGAACACGGTATTCTGATCAATCATTTGTGAAATAAGAATTAAGCGACACTTGGTTTTCTCCATGTCGGGGCGGCCATTTTGCCACTTGTGACTGAAAATGACATCGCAGTGCCTTTTTTCCCCCCCGATGGATTTTGTTTCACGGTTCTAATACGACACGAGTGGTTGGTGTTTATGCTTACCTCATTGTCATGGTGTTGACAGAAGCTCATCCGGTCCTGGAAAAGGGACAGCAGCGCAAAGTTGTTCTGCAAGGACTGAGCGAGGGACACCGACATGGCCGGCTGGCCCGGGTTGCTGTTGACTCGGGCCACGTGGAGATTTTCCCCGAGCCGTTCGATGAAGTGGTCCTTGGTGAGCCTCACCCGTTGATGAGCACGGACGCAGTTGTCGCACAGATACTCTTGGCAATCGAGGCAGTGGGACGTGGCCAGGTTCTGCTCGTCACAGGAGCTACACTGAGGTTCTGCCATGAGATGGGGTGGGTGCAGAAGGCTTCCGTGGGTGGGATGGAAGCCGGAGGTGCTCAAGCCTCCTCGATTGGGGTGGTGGTGGCCATTCTTGTTCTGGATCTGCTCCTCGGTGCTCACCACCACATCCAACAGGTTGCTGAAGAGGAAGTTGGTGGAAGGCAGCGAGTCCACGCCGGCCTCGGAGATGGACACCTTCTGGTCGCAAGTGGGGCAACGTAATTTCAGCGGGTCTCCTGGACTGCGCTGGGCCTCCAGGCACTGCCTGCAGAAGGCGTGGAGGCAGGGCAGGACGTGAAGTCTCCTGCTGGTCTGGCTGGAGGAGGAAGAGGTGTGGGAGGAGGAAGAGGAGGTTGACGAGCTGGAGGAAATGGGGGCTGAGGAGCCACACAGCTTTTTGCAGAGTGGGCACGTCTGCAGGTCCGAGTCTGGAAATGAAGCCATCTGTGGCGTCACCTCAAAAACAAGGCTCAGTTTACAGCTGAGGTAGACATTTGGGCACACGTCGAGCCGATGTGTCGAGTCGGGAGAACGCTGTTGCTTGAGGTAGATTCATGAGGCATTAAAGTCACTTCACCAGGGAGAGGGGTGATCATCTGCGTACAGATATGTCTCTACTACATAACTCAGATGTGATGCAAAAATCAACGAGGTGGCGGTAAGGCGGTGTCAATCAATCAATCCCTGAAACGTGACAACATCGAACAACGTTATTGATTCTGTGCAGGAGGCAGGTGATGTTAAATTGAGGCAAAAAAAAAAATCTGGAGTGACTGGATCGGCGTCTATGTGGAGGGGACACGGTTTCTCCTCCCCCACCGGTTAGGCAACATGACCACGGAGCTCGGCGCTCGTGTAGAAAAAACAGCAGTTTTCTTCAGTTTAGTTATTACGTTCTCGCCCCTAGTGGGTCACCATCGGTGGGAATTCAGTGAGGAGTCGAACCTCGAACCCAAAGGTGTTCGACGATTCAGCAAAGCGACAACCACATTGCGTGGCGAGAACGATAAAAACAAACGTACTTATAGGTAACCCTCGTAGAAAAATAAATAAACAATCGGGAAAAAAATGGTCTACCTCCCAGTTATCCTTCCTTCCCCACGGTGGGCTTGTTTTTGGCGTGGAGGAATTTCACGCAGGCTTTTCCTCTCAGACAGCATGGGGCAAAGGGGAGGGGGGAGGAACACATCGAATGAATGGTCCAAGCCTCTACTCGGTCGTCCACCTTTCTATTTATTTCCTCCGGGAAAGAATCATCAACACCGGCTGAAGGTACGAGCTCCCACGGGCGCGTGTTGCCCAAGCTGTAGCTCCAAGGGCAGCTCCAGTTCGACTGACGAGTAAAAATTGACTCACTTCCGCTGCAGGGACTGGGAGGAAGGGGAGGAGCGGATGAAGGGGGGCGGGGGAAGACCAGGCGCTCGTACCCGAGTCTGCGTGCGTGCGCATCCGTGCGTCCGACGTTAGCGTTCTGTTGAGAAAATAAAAAATAAACGAAGTGTACATTCTTGACAAAAAATCGATTTGTTTTGATGTTGTAACTGCGCTGTTAAACTTCAATTAAACGCCACCGGACTTAAACTACGGACATTTGATTTACAATTCCCCAGGAAGGAGCCGTATACTGACAGCGCATCGAGCAAAATGATTGATATTAATATTGCTGTGCCGGCCCATTAAGCTATTAATTTTAAGCAGGAATGCTTTTACTGCAGTGTACATGAACGTCGCAAATCTTGACGTCAAACGGCGTCGTAAAACACATAAATCAATCATATAAAAAAGGTGTGCAAATTTCTGTAATTCGTTTTCCATCAAAATAATACCCCACAAAAAAATTGGATCGATATTTTGTAAACCAAATAGAAAAATAATCATAATCACCACTAATAGGGGGGAAAAAATAAAAGGCCTACTGCCTCTTAAACGTAAAGCAAATTATTGACTTGCTATTAACATTTGCTAAAATTGTATTTTGTTGCCAGTATTTTTATTTTTGCTAATCGAATACTAATAATTTTCTTTTAAATAATTTTCACTTCAGAATTTATTTCACAGGGGGGTAAACATCACCTCAATCACGTGCTTCTTTTTTAATTCTGTTTTCAATTTTCATTTATAAATTCTCTTCATTAAACATTGGTCCTATGCGAAATATTGGTCCACTAATTTGTGGTCTAAATGACGAAAACAGCGGCTTCTTAGGCCCAGAGGCCCCTAAGATGACAACAGTGGGGTGATTTACAACATCACCTCAAGGATTTCAGTCAAATGGATTTGTGCGAGGCTTTGGAACAGGCCAGGGGTTATGCTGATATGCCAAAGTGGCAAAACATTCCACCTGATGGACTACGCCATAGAGCTTTCTCTTGCAATCATCTCCATACTACTGTACATGCAATGCAATGACCTTTCTTGAAAACAAAAAGAGGACTCATCGCTGTAAAGGGAGGTACTTATACAATTTGTTCCGTCAACTACTCTACTAAGTAGTCTTACTATTTACACAGCATCATATGACCCTTCCCAATGTTAATGTGAAATCACATTAGAAAGCAGTCGTCTATCTTAAACCACGTGGAAGGTCTGTGATGACTTGCCCTGAGGTAACGCACACAAAAAAAAAAAAAGCATGCTGTTCCTGCCACTAAACTGTTCAAATCTTGAGTGGGACAAATTGTGTTTAAGTAACAGATCTTAACGTTATTTTGCTCCTTTAGATGTAATTGTTACTTTCAAGTGTTGAGCAACAATTATCTAACACTTTTAGACAAAAGAAAAGAACCAGAAAGAAAACTTGTGTAACAGAACATTGAGAACATTTAATAAAAACACTGAACAAAAATATACAGTAACAGTATTTGAACGTACAATAATTATCCATCACTAATACAATCACCTACTCTAGTCTTTAACCATTTTTTTAACTCTCTTTAAACTTCCTTAAGAAACTAACTAGTCCACACGTCGTTCGCCCACATATGATTGCTTCGCAGCCAGCGTTGGGCCGAGGCAACGCTAAGCGTGAAGACTTGTTCTTGTGAGGAGTTCACAGCAGTATAGTGGACCTCCAGTTTGGGTTGGGGGATGAGCGCCGCTGAGAGCAGACGGCTCCCGGCTGAGAGGTACTCGCTCTCGCTCTCTTGAATCCTGGTGGGAGAAAAACAAGTCCTAACAGGAACCATGCGGCCACATGCATCTATATATAAGGTGTTACCTTTTTAGGGTGATGCTGAGGGTGGCGGGTGTCTTCTCAGAAATAGGGAGAATGACTGAAGCATTGACAGTAATTAACATCTCAAACGTGAGCGCGAGTTCCACCTCCCCCAGTCGACTAGGAACAGTCAGCGCCATGAACCCAGCGGGGGCCGATACGGCTGGGTAATAGCCAGCGGTTTGAGAGTCTTATGGGTACACATATAGGTTAGTCAAGCATCGTAGATATATTTTTTAAAAAAAAAAAATGCAACCGTGTGTCATTGTGGGACATTTTCATATTCTACTTACGACTGAAGATCTTGCGCGCACGTAGCCAGAGGTTTTGTTTCCCCAGCTTGTGCAAAAGCGCCTGCAGCACAGCATCCTCTACTGGTACCTTTTGAGAAAGCATCAAGTCCACCGAGTCCGCAGCTACGGAAAGCATTAGTCTGTCCACGCACACTTTCAGGTGAGCATTAAACAGGGGGGTGTACCTGGAGATATCAACCTGATCTGGGGAGAAAGAAAGACATCCACACAGACATTACATCCATTTGATTTGACCCAAAATAAACCAGATGAGCATAAGCATCACCTGTAACTGAATTGAATGAAGATTAATAAAACCCTTATGCATGTTCTTCTCACCATTGGGTTCTTGTATTCCTGGGAGATTACACAAGACCTCCAAGGCGTCTCTTTGCGAGGCTTTCTCAGCCAGATGGACGAGCACACGGCTTCTATTCTCCAAGTCCGGATGCTCACACGGCCACATATTGCAACTCACAAACCATTTGTTCTCTGTAGTCACAGAAACAAAATTTGTCCCAACATCACCACCAGAACAAGTCTCAGGGACGCCCTGGGCTCTAACTGAACGATACCTCGGAGAGTTTGGAGGGCTCCTTCCAGGCTGCCACTGAGGAGGAAGATCTCTGTTGCCAAGGTGATCAGGTGGCAGCGTGACTGACCGTTCTCATTCTCAAACAAACCCTTCTGCATGGAGTAGTTGATCTTGAATTGGGTCAGCACCTCCACTACCTTCCGACCCTAATGTGCAAAAGCTACAGTTAAGCTTTTGTGCCTTGGATCAATAGTAGGAGGAAAACACTGCACAATATGATGCAGCAATATTAAAAAAATATATATTTAGGTGTTCTTACCTTGGCCCACTGTTGAGTTTTATGGTATCTTAGCATGAGAGAGACTCCAATTCGGCCAGTGAAACCCATCAACAGGCAGTCTGGAACTCCGTTGGGGCAAACTACATTGGAGGAATGTAGAAATGTTGCTAGTTTTTTCAATTGGTTTTTTTTTTTTTAAATAAATTCTTACTTGTCTCAGCGAAAGCCGCAAACGGCACCGACATCTTGTCTTTGGTCTCCGACAGAAGAGCGACAGCGACGTAGCCGCTGATGCGCTCCAGTTGGCTGGGATGTTGGTGGGGTGTGCAAATGCAGCTAAAGGCTTTCGCCAGACAGCACCAGTCCGCTTGCTTAACACAAAGCTGGCAAACACGACAATGTCAATCGGCAAGCTGCGCGCGGAATAAACAGCTCGATAGGTGTTTGAAAAGCAGTGGCTCACCTCCATCTCCACCATAACACAGGCCAAGTTCAAGGAGTCTGAAACGGGCACACTGCTGGTCATATAAAATCTTTGAGAAGAAAGGAGACAATCAGTGAGCGAGGGTACTTTTCTTATGAATCAAAACCAACCCACCTAAGATTGGCAGACGCATCTGAATGTATCAGCTTCTGGAATTCAGGAGTGTTTTTAACAACATCGAAGCAATCCAAGCTCAGCATTAAACGTTCACTGGCCATCTGTCGGTGGATGAAAATTCTTATAACAGACGTACATACGCAGGTGAAGTATGGAGGTGTTCATTTACCTTGTAAGTTAGCAGCAGGAGGCGAGGGACAACGCTTGTGAAGCTTTTCTCTCTTACAAAGGTGAAAAGGGCGAGCAGGAATTCATGAGTAGGCTAAGAAAAGCGAGAGAAACAATTTCTCCCAAGATTATGAGAAACTGAGGTGACCTCCCCAAATAGCATCATTTTCTGCCACCTGCTGGCCGATATGACACATTACAGAGTAGTGCCGCGGAACGCAAACTCACCACGATCTTGTGAGCCAAGCTGACACTGAGCACTGAAAGAACATCAGGCACGATGCCTGCTTTCAGATGAGCCCAGAGGAGTGAGAGAAAGACAGGCATGGAGAAAAATAATCCCGGGGGATTGTCCTGGTAGTAGTTTATGAACAAAGCTCCTGGAAAAACAACAAAACGGGGACAATGGTGAAGGATCAACGCGTGAAGTGAAGCATCGGAGTTCAAGAGACTGTGCAGGTGTACAGGAGACATTTGAAGTTGGACCTGCTCTCTGGAGGCACGCTGGATTTAGGGTGAAGCGCTCCACCATGTTGATACAGAACTGGAATGGAGAAAAAAAAATAGAAAAATCTCCATCCAGTCTAGGCTTTACATTTCAAGTACAGCAGAGGGTGGTGTTGACTACCAAATAACTCGAGCATCTTTGCATTTCTATGACGGAGGAGAGAAAAAAAAATTCAAAGGTTCTACCGTACTAAGTTTACCTTCTCGTCGCCCTCCAAAGGCACATGCAGAAAGCGGCATACCTTGTAGGTACAGGAGTCGGATTCATTGAAGAACAGCCTACAGTACTGAATGTTGGACACAATTAGTTCTGTTACATTACTATTTTGGTCCCCGCTTGAATGAATTACAAAGGAAGCTTTGTTTTACCAAATTTGCTCAGAAATATTTACCAAAGTATGATCAAATTTAAATACATCCATAATCTGGAAGGGTTGAACCTTCGCACTACTTACTGAATTATTTTTATAACACCTAGGATCCGCCTTGTTTGTGGGGTGCTGCGTGGGTGGATCTGTAGAAAAGAGCGGCCGAGCAAGCGTTCAAAAGTCGGCACTTAATTCCTAAAAGTGCCGCGCTTCTCGACATTCCACTCACCGTTTCTCGCTGTCCAAAATGAAGAGAATGCGTTACATGCATCCCTGCTCGAAAAGGACAATCAATGCAAAACTGGAGCCCCTCGGATTGAAATACGTGATAATATACCTTTCCTGGATGCCGGCGCGTTGAAAATTCCTGCTGCCGTAAGATGTATCCTGTTCAATAACACAGGCGGTAACATTAAAATTGTAATTAAGCGTTCATTAGTTTCGCTTCGTTACCATTGGTTTGGTGCCGTATTCTTCGCCGAATACAATCTTTTGCCGTTTGGGGGAGACAGTGCTCTTTTGTGGCCTCCAGGGTCTGCTGGGGCTTTCCTCTGCAAAATTCAGAAGTGTAATTATAATTCCAACACTTGAGGTTCTTTCTCAAAAACAAATCTCTGTCACGCTTGGAGATTGCCTCTGGTGTGTTTTAACACAAAAACAATTTCTTGCCGAGTGGCACGTCATTATAAGTTTCAGCGAGGTCCTTAAATTGGCCATACCGTTGTCTGGACTGTCGCACAGAAGATTTATATTAACTGGGGTCCAACTGAAACACAAGTAATATAGTACAACATGTTGTGATAATAAGCCTTTGGCAACTGGGAGATGTTGTCAAATATGGAGCTTTACCTTTGCGTGCGAGGCTGCGACTCTCCGTATGTGGTCAAAGTCTTTGGGTCTTGGAGAACTCTGTCGGGACCCAGTTTTAGGAGACTCTCCTGGGGCAGGTCGCCGAAGAGCTCGGAGTCATCTTGGTTTACATTAACGAGTAGGACATCAAGTTGATATGCGGTGAACTCGTCCAAAACGCACGGCTGAGTGTCAGCGCTTGCTCCGATCTCAGTTGAAGACTCTGCTGGCTCAGATGAACTTGGTCCTGGGTCACTATCTGAAGCTGACCGACTCTCACCGTTGAAGACTTCATCATCATCATCTTCATCATCACGATCAAAACTGCACGGGGAAGAGCTGGATTCGGCGGTCCCAGGCGAACATTCGGCATTCATGGTCTGTTCCAGTTGCTCCGACGCACCTTGCCCCTCGTTGTTTTTTCCAGTTTCTTCCAAAGGCCCGTTATCAATTCCATTCTTTTCAGCACCACCAAGGCTAAAAGAGGGTGAACGTTCTCTTGGAGTAAAGAAAACCGATGGGAATACTTGTGTTGGTTCAGAATCATTCATGCCGTTGTCCAGGTTCATGATTCTATTCACAAAGAACTGCCTGCTGTGCCGGGTTATGTAAGTGCGTGCACAAGAATCTTTTTTTTCCCAAACAAAGACCCTCACTCGCTGGCAGGTGAAGGACACTGGTCCATCGTCTAACAATTCCGGTGTCTCGTCTGGCATCGTGCACGTTTCAGGACTGCCTCTTACTTCCTCATCCTTTTGCATACTTGCACCTGACGTACCATTTGGGTGCTCATCATTTCCATGTTTCTGGAGGCCAAAGCAACGTGGCCTGATCTGCAATCCAGCTCTCATTTCCTGTTTAAAGCAATGCACAGTCTTGGTCTTGAGATCGTCAGGTAGCACAAAGCCACAATGGTAGCACCTTGGATCAGAATTTAGGACTACATCACAAAGGTTGACTGTAGCATGGAGGGCTTCCTTAACTACCTGAGTGGCTTTCTGCGGTTCTGGGTGAGGGGCCAGTTTTTTTTGCTCTTGCATAATCAGTGTCCTCGTCTGAGGAGAAATTATTTTACAGTCACCACATGGGCCACAGCCAGAGGATTTAATTATTCTTCTCGTCGCGCCTTCTGAACCAGCAATGGAGGTAGAGGTTGGATTCAAATCTGTAAGTGAAAACAGAAAGTTGCACGGACTGAGATTTAAAAATGGTCTTTTCAAACTAATCTGTGCAGCAAAGCTTGGCAATTTTATCACCAGTTTATATGCCAACTTCAAATTCTAGGGGATTGTTTTTCCTCAACTGTTTTTTTATTAGACATACAAAAAAGAGCGGCCTGAAGGTATAACGACAAAAATTTTGTCATTCAGTATTGCTTCAGTGCATCAGTTTGACAGTAACATCTGCTTAGAAATAGAACGCACCCAGAAACGTTGTGCAGCTCAGCTCTTCACAAAGACATGGTTAATTTTAGGTTTCTTAATATATTGGTGATGGTTTGAAGGGAGTGTTGATCTTAAAAAAGAAAAAAAAAACTTGAGCGTGCATCACATTGTGTTGCAAATGTCTAAACTAAGGTTGCTTTTTAACACTGGTTGAGGTCATAAATAATATTTTTGCTAGATTTCCTAGTCAAGAAAATAATTTGAAATTTTAATTTCCATACTGTTCTAACAACTCCATTAATGCCAGGCCACACAAATAAAAACGTTAAAACGAAGCGTGTTAGCTTAGCATCCCCTCATTTCTTACAATCGGCTTGAAAACGCATGAAAAAATACTCAACTTTTGACATTTCATGGCCCAAACATTAATTCAAAAACTCTTGGGATGAATTTAATGAAATTAAAGCGAACAACAAAGTTATAAAGCGCCTTACGTGGCGATTTTGGTTGTCCCGAACGTGCTAATTTAGGACCACAGCAAGGCGAAGTGGCCTTGCTGCGATTCACCAGCTCGGGCCAGAACCACTTTACGCTTCCTGATGATCTTATTTCGTTTTCACTTTGGCAACAAGTTTAAGCGATGGCCTACATTTAAGGTTTGCAAGGTGGGCAGTCTGTGAACCCACGCAAACACCAGCCCCGGAGCTGCAAAGAATTCTGCACGCTTGCTCGGAATACTCGCCTGTAATACAACCACGCCGCCAGGGCACCAATTCCACCGACGTCCCTTGGAAAGCACCGGGGTCACTTGTGCACTCCCCACTGTTGACACAAATGCTTCGGGTACTGGTGTCCGCTCTGAGCGGATTGGCGATCGGATTCGTTCGGAAGAACGTCCTGTCACCTCCATCCTCTGACAGGTTTTGTTGGGCTCTCAGTATTTGTCGCGAAACCGGATTGAAAGAGGTGAGATCTTTCAACCTGGTTCCCTTTTTCGAGGATGGAATCATTATAGAATAACCTTTTTGTTGAAGTACTGTGTTCGGTTCAACGGTACCGCCAGTAGTGTGTGTTGATTAACGCAGGACGGCCATTTTGGGCGGAGTCGAACCGCAGGTGTGGCCGCACAGCGCATGCGCAATGGGTTGACGCCTGACAATTAGATTTTGTGTACCGAACGATAACATTTTCCAAGAGATGGCCAAAACTACACACTTTGCACATTTCATACTTTATTATATATGGACTGATACTACTCCTGTACAGTCCAAAAGCACAGATTTTGTTTTGCCTTTTTATGCTCCAGTTTACCTATTTTGACAACCTGGGACGACTAAACAATAAAAAACTGCACACAAAATTGTTTATTTTCCTTTATTAACTTAGTCTCTCTCACACAGAAATCATATTCTCAAGATAGCTAGTGTTGGCTTGATTTAAGCCCATCAAACAGTTTTCCCATGATTTTGAAATAGCTAAACTAGACACCACATTCATCACAAATAATCTTATTATCTGACATGAAATCTCTTACATAAGGCTGTGGGTAGAGAATATCTTTTGTCTCCAAATCATTCATGTATTTTTGAGCTCATGGAGGTGAAGCGTGCGAATGGTAAAGGAGAGACCCTGGTGTTGGGAAGTAGCCGTTCCCTGGAATGTGGCGGCCTGATTCACAACACCAGCTGTCCCGCCCCACCGAGCCGGCAGATGGTGCTGAAATGGTGGAGAAATCCTCTTCCCATTAGGGAGAAGAGGAACGGTTACATCTCATTGCTTCTCCTTTGGGGGGCCGCAGTCTACTCTTCCCGCTCTCCCCTGGTCTGCACTTCTCGAATGACAGCTGTGAGAAGAGAACATGCAAATGAGAAGATGAGGCGTAAAAACAGACACTCGAGGGAACTTTTTTTTTTTTTTAGTTGGATTTTTGTCAGAAATTGGGAGCCTTTGCTAAACTTCTCTGCACCTGACAGGCCACTTGCAAACCTCTCTCCACTTGCAAACATCCTCTATGCAAATTTTATAATCACACCGACGAGAGGTGTGTGTTCGTGTGTGTGTGTGTGCGAATGTGAGCGAGATATAAGCTTTTACTTAGCATATGAAATGAGCTGGGATTAGAATGGGATAAAGAGCAGGGGAGTGTTACAAGAGGTCACCGTTCATTTTGATTCCGTGAAGCACTTTCATCTTCGCCGCCCGCTCTCACAGGCATTGGACCTGCTTACACTTGCCTACACTTACAATCTCATTTAAATGTTGAATGGCGCCGACGGTAAAAAGAGGAATAAAAGGCAGGAATTAGGCACTAGCCCGGAGCAGTGATCAAATGCAATTCGAGGCATTTAGCTGATGTGGCTATCGTGTCCACAACACGCCCGGGTGCTGTTTGTTTTCTTGCAGCCATCAATAGGTTGAATAGGGTTAATTATCACGCGTGAGGTTGAAAGTCGCACGATATTTACGATCAGCAAATTGATCCAAGCATGTTTGATGCTGATTGCATTAGCTGTAAATTCCCATAATGTATACAAGTGTCGTTTTGTTGTCCTTTGACGGCTTTATAATCTAAATTTAGATTTTTACACTATTTTTCAAAAGGCACTATTATGAACACATTAAGGACTATTATAAAAGTGAACAATAAAGCCCAATGAAAAGATCAGAATGTGCAATGGGGGAGGAAAAAATCATTTTTGCATTTATTGAAATATTCTTAAAATTTCAACTGGAGCCTCCTGCTGATTTTAAGGGTGCTAAAAAGTCTTTCACGCTTTAAATTTTTTCATAAAAGTGCCTTATAGCTAATTTCAGGCGTGTGTGTATGTGTGTATTTAAACACTGACGGCAGACGACAGTGTTGATTAAGGGCCCTGTAAAATAAATCTGATTAATTTAATTAGCACTACAGGGGGAAAAGATTTTGCTTGAAGGATAAATAGGGAGGAATGGCGGATCAAAAAAAAAATATGATTGCTCTTGGTAGGAGGGCTGAATAAACCTGGGTAATTATGATATGATTCCATAACTCAGGCTTTATGATACGAAAGATGATATTGATTTTCAACACGCATTTGAGTGCATTTCTTTGTCCGTATGTGTGTGTGAAGCAGACAGCAAGGCGAGCAGCAGCTGAATTCCTTTAAATATCCCTGCCTGCCTCATCATATGGTTGCTATGGCAGCCGGCCTCTGCTATCCAGATAACGTCCACATGCAGCGAGACACCTCCTCTACCTGAACGGATCCTACACATACGAACTGAGGGCTCCGTGAAGTAAAAACGGAGAACAATTTGATTTTTGGAGGGAAAAGATCAAATATAATGCAGAAGAGGAGGAGGGGATAGAAGAAATGGCTGATAGAGGGGACAAAATGAGGGTGAAAAAGAGGATGTTCTGTGATCTGTAGCAATTTCCACAGAACAAAGACAAATGAAAGGTATAGCGGATAGTCAGACTCCCGGAGGTGACAATAACAGGTGGCGTCTTTTCAAAAGGCACCTATTTCATTTTCTGAACAACTCCTTTCTTCCCCGTCCTGTTCTGCCATTTTTCTGCGGTTTACACCCACCCCCCCATCCTTTCTTTTGTCTGCCTTCCTACTGCCGGTCTCGTCCTCCCTCGCTTTCATTTTTTTTATTCAAGCTCATTTAATCGCACGTATAGCCGAGGGTCCGCCGGCCACATTAAAGATGTTGGATGTATGCGGTAATCCTCATCAAGATTACTTGGTACTTAATTTCTATCTTAAATCCACATAATATGGTGTAAAAAATACCAACAAGATATTGCCAGACTTAAAATTAGTTTCAGAATGACAAACTGCTTCATCCTATTTTTCCATCAATTTACAATAAATAAGTCGGCCAGCAATGGTTGAAATGTCCATCGAACTCACCTTAGTCAATCTATGAGACAAATCTTTAAAAGCTGATATTCGACATCCATCTTTGCGTTTTTAATGCAGCCTAAAAGGGAAACAAGAGCAATCATTAAAGAGTGCGTATGCGGTTGTGTATGTTATATTGGCAGAAGAAAAAAAAAAAAAGCCCACATGAGAGCGAAGTGGGAAAGAAAGTCGATGACGACGGCACCCTCAATTTCCTCTTAAAGCACAAAGGAGGCCTGATTGCATTTGAGCGATAGATATGGCTGCGCCTCAGCATCTCCTAATGCATCTGTAAATTGAGTTGGAAAATGACGACGTCTGTTGTCTGCGCTCGGGATGGAAGCCAAGCGGGTAGGCGAGCATCCTCCCCACCCTGGAAGCCGCAGACCTCCGCAATATTCACTCAAGACGGATTTTGCACCATCTTCAAGTGGGGTGAAATTACAGTAATACAGAAAACCCGGATTATGACACCGTTTAAATGGAGCAAAAACGCCGGAAGGTTGTTTAATGTCAGCGAGCACATAAATAGCAACAACGGCATTTTGTGTCCGTTTATTACGGATCCGTGTGATAACACGCATTCATTTCCTCATTAACCGGAGGCTAAACGGCAGGTACACAAAGACGCCGCATTCGAGTTCGTGTCCTCAAATTCCGTTGAGAACATCAATAAAATCAAGATGATGGCGTTCTCCTTTAAAGTGTTATTTTTAACTCGCTTTAGAAAAAGGGCCTTTTTTTTTTTTAAAGGAAGCAAACACTCCAGAAGCGTGCAAGTAATTTAACAAAAGCATTTATTTGGTGCTTTCAATTGTCATTCAATATTTTACTCCGTGTAAAATTTTCAAATGGAAACCCGGACGACTCAACGAAAGTGTTGGTGTAACGCATTAATGCATTGAGCGGCTTGCGACGGAACACTTTGAGGCGGACGGATGCATTAGACACAAGGGCAGGGATTTGAACGCGCGAGCCTGTTGGTGGTCCACGCACGCTTTCCCTCACGCACGCGCGCACACACGCCCACGCGGTCCCGATAAGACCGACAGTCATTTAGTTGAAGCTTTTGTCTCTTTTTTTTTTTCCTGCAGCATCTCAACGAACTGCGCAAAACGCTCAAACTTGCTGTATTATAAGCAGCTGATCCAAACATGTATGAAGACTTTCGGAGGAAAACGTAGAAATTGTAATAAGAGGCGATGAAGAATGATTTTTGTCAGTGTAATAATTAAAAAAAAAAATCGCTTACTATTGTCAATGGTGACTGATGTGTTTTAAAGCTAATGCACCCCACCCTTCTTTTTCTGACGCAAGATGGATCGTTTGGCCTCGTGTTTGAGTGCACATCTATAAATTTACAAGTTCCTGCCTTGCTGATTCGCCCACCGAGGGGTGCCAGCTGAGCACTAACCCTGATGACTCCTGCAGGATGCCAGCTGGGCAGGGCAGGGTAGGGCAGACAAGGCCCGGCTGGGCGGGCCGCACGGGCCGGTCGGGTTGGCGAAGCAAACAACTGCAAAGAAACAACAAAATCAGCTTTTTGAAGACGGGTCGCTGACAAATATGCAAATGTGCGCTTTATCTCGGCGACTAAATGTGTCTTTTCATGATTTCGACGGGAAACAATCGACGATTGTTCCGCCATAATGACTCTTACATTCTAGGTTGGGTACGTCGATGTTGGTAATTATGGATTAGCGGAGGCTGCCCACCACACACACACACAAAAAGCAGGATTACGCTTGGCACAAATCTACCCACAGCAGCAACATATGCACACGCATCACCCTCAGACCTACGCACTCGTCGGCCATCACAGGCAGCGTGTCTGCTCGGCAGCCATTTTGCACGCCGGCTCTGGAATTTTCACTTAATTAAATTGACGTTTCCGCAACCACGCATCACAGTTTCAGCAAAAAAAATGATGCTCGCCAGCCCGGACGTCAAAAAACACAGATTGTGTTTCGTTCGTACGGCCGGCGTGCAGCCAAGCGTGAACTCCACTTGGCGAGATATGTATATATGCAACGTGGGGGCGAGAGGGGCTGAGAGGGAAAGAGGGTAGGGGGGCACGCCCTACAGCTTGACAGCATTCACATATGGAAAGGGGGGGGGGGGAGGAAAAGGCATCACGAGAAATGTACAGCTTGTTCGAGGGCCTGCGTTTTTAACACAAAGAGCCTGCAAGATTGTAAATGACCCTCGTGGAAAAGGGTAAATCTCACACACACACTATAGAAGGTAATAAACGTCCGCTCAGATCAATACGTAGCATCGGAGACGCCATTTCAGATGATTGACAACCGACGTCTTTGTTCAAATTTATGATGTCGGGCAAAACGATGATGGGAAAGATGCTCGTTATTACCTCATTAAAAAAAAAAGGTCCGAGTGACCCTTACTAGAAACTGCCCCCCCATTTTTTTGAAGAGATGCCCTGATATCCTCCATCACATGGGCCGGACTTGAAAAAGGCCACTTAAGGATAAGATCACATCTCATCTCGTGGTTGACACACAAAAAAAAAGGGGGGGGGGGGTGATGTAATAGAATATAACAGGGGAGGTTAAGGCGAAGGATCAATGAGGTGTGCATTGGCGAAAAGGACGGTGAAAACGGTGGCAGGTTGAATAAGGGCGTCTGGTAAAGAGCGAGTGAGTGGGGGTGGAGGGGGGGTGGGGGAGCAGCGGCGCAATGCGCACATGGCATCTTTCCGAACCCAGACGTGAGGATCACATGTTGTGCGCGTGCCGCCCTCCATACATGTGGTTGTTCATCATACACCCCCCCCTCCTCCTCCCGCCATGAGACCGCCGCACATATGATCGCCGCCCTTTGTCTGGGTCAGCGATGGTCGCCGGTTCAGCGCATCACGCTGCCATTCTTTCGTTCCACGGTTGCACTCGCGCGTATTCACACGCGCTCGCACTTAGTCATGTGCGTGGCAGATGACCACCCCAATCCTCTTCGCTTTCTTTGACCTGTGTATTTAATCACATTCACTCTGGTATGTCTATCAAACATGACAGTCGTCCTCCTGTCATGACCGACAAACCAACCCGCGTGTCCTCAGAGTGCACTCCCCCCGCCCCCACGCCCCAACCCCCACCCCATCTATACCTACACCGCCATCATCATCATCATCCTCACCATCTCCTGTGAGCGTGTCCTCCTATCACCATGAGTCAGGAGTGTTGGGCGGCAATTAAGATTGGGGAATCGAGGGGAAGGGGGGTTATATCGTGAAGACCCTGTTTGACTTCTTTCTTCTCACCCACCCTCCCTTCCGTTGTCATAACTGGTGGTTGGTGACGGGGGGGAAGTTTCCCACCCAGCGGCGGCTGCGTGCACAGCGTCAAACTGAGGGGACCCTTTGTCTCTCACCACCATACTGGAAGAGATGGTGTGCGTACAGACACGCACACAACATATACTCTCTACACATGCGTGTCCACACATGTGTAGATGACACCAATCGTACTCTCATGCGCACTTTGCAGGTGACAAGCATGACATCCTGGAGCCCACTGGTACCTGCACACCTGTATCATGTACATGTGTTTATTTCATTGGGATGACATGTGGTCGGCAAAGGCACGTGTCAGTGTAAGCGTGTGTTCGGACTCACCTGGCCTTGACGCGGCGGCGCTCAAGTCGGGGTGGCGGAGCGGTGACACCTGACGTGGCTCCTCTTGCCGCTCTCGCTCTCTCTGCTATGGTGTATAGGATCAGCAGCTACACCCTTGCACTGACAGGAGAGGGGGAGACAGAGAGGAGGGGTTCTTATCCAGCCTGTCGGATCATACCACCCGCCTAGAGGGGATGCGGGGGAGCGGGCCGGACCGGCGGAGCCCTTGTGACGCTGGCGCCGATGCCCCGGAGTCGTCCCTGCTGTCTGCATGACGATGGTCTCTCCCGCCTTCCTCCGCTCTGATTGGACGACGCGCTTCCTCCTTCATCAAAATGTAAAATTCCAAGACAGAGAGTAGTGCGGCGCCGTGCGTATACGTGCGTGTGTTTGTGTGTGAAAAAGGCAGACAATGCGAGCGGGAGGGGAAAAAAAATAAAAAATGCGAGGAGCCTTTTGTGCACGTTACAGAAATACACGTCGGTCACGCTTGTATGACTGATTGCCTTTACAGCAGTGTGTGAGCACAAATGTGTTTTTGCGCCTTTGTGCGTCAAGCAGACGATAGACAAGATGCCATTGTCTGCGTGGGTGTGATGGAGGAAGAGGTAGTTCAGGGAAAAGACAAAGAGCGAAAGAGAGAGCAGGACAAAGTGTGTCGAGAAAAGGCGACCTACACGTGTTAAAATTCATCTTTGTGTTGGACTGTCACTTTCTCTTAACAATTTGACACACGCTCCCAAAGGAGACCATGTCAAGATGGTGGCCGACTTACCCCGCCGCCCTGCCCCTCCCCTCCCTCCAATAAAAACCTCTCACCTCCGCCTCCCGGCGGGACCTTCCATCCATTCATCCATATGTTGGAGGTCCCCGAAAACGTATTGAGGAAAAAAGGGCAGATAGACCAGGGTGAGTGAGGACGAAGCGCATCCACGGCGTTCACGTGCTCCAGTCTCTTCAGGATAAGCGGATGAAATACTGCTGACTCACGATGCCTGCATTGGAGCACACACAGAAGAAGAAGAAAAAAAAAAAAACAGACAAAGGCTGGAAATGAAAAAGAATCCTCCACCAAGGCATTACACAAATCTAGAATCTTCAACTCACCCCTGATAAGTTTATTCCAATCAAAGGCAGACCTCCGCCAAGGCCTTAGCACCGGAGCAACTACAAGAACAAAAAGTTAATACCAATTTGTAGCCATCATATATAAACTTAAAAACAGGTGAAAATAAAAATGTCGCCCTATTTTGTGAACTTAGGGTGCCATCCTCCTTGAAAACAGACCTTGGCTCTTTCCTGGCTTTTCTCCGTCTCTCTCCTGCTGCTGATTTAATTACCTTCTATATTTATCAGCGCTGGTGACGCTATTTTGGTTTGCCGACTCTTCTGGCTGATATCGGTGGGCTACATTATTCAGTGCGGGAGCTCGCCTGTGAAGAAACTGAAGTTCCGACGTTTCTCATGATCTATTTCACATACATGACTGTGTGCAATATGCGTTTTGAGGGGAGGTGTCTGTGTTTGCTTTAGCGCCAAAGCACAGAGATAAAGACTGCAGACTCGACAGTTCGGGCCTGGCAGACCCGCGTATGGATCGTCCTCCATATTTGCCTGTGATTTATTATTGTTCCTCAGCAGAGGCCACAGTCATCTGAGAGATGATGGCCATATTGATCTGATAAACAGTTTCATTTACTGCCAAAGCCTGCCATTCATGCCCACGTGCGTGCACACACACACATACACACACACACACAGCAGGAATAACCTAGCTTTCTGCTCCATCAATTCCCCACCCTCCTCCTCCACGTCTGCCGTGCTTCTTCTTCTCCTCCTCCCCCCCCTGCGGCCACCTCAGCCTCTCGACACTCTTTAACCCGTTCCTCTTCCACGTCTTCCTCGCCAACTTATCTTTATTCAAGGTTGTTTCTCACTACATGAAGATTATCCCGCCGGAGCCATCCGAAGGCAAAGCGACAAAAGCGTTTAACCTTACCCTCCGATTTGTCTTGTACTATTCCATCGTGTTCCCGCAAGGACATTCTCTTGCGAATTCTTACATTTGGCTGTTTATTAAAATAGTAAAAAGAAAAAAAATAAGGGTGACTCAAAAACAAGATGGCATTCGCAAGTGTTCAACAATTATCACAAAGTGGACAAAGGAAACATCACAAAGCATAAATCCACTCCAAGTTCATCACAAGGCCATGTGAGGACTGTGACACACTGATTATTTTTCTAGAATAATCACAAGGTTGCTGACAAAGAAACAGTAGACCAAGTCTATATTTTCTAATATTTGAGATGATACAATTACAACAATTAAGGGCTGACTTTGTTATTATTTCAGGTTTACATTCAACTTTTTTTCAGTGTGGTGATGACATCAAAATAATATTGAAATCCACCAACGACAACATTTTTGTTGTTGTAATTATTGGATAATCTGGGTGTAAATCACACCAATTTGAACCTAACTCTTGTATACTGTTCTTATAAAGGACATTTTTATGATGTGAGCATGTGTTAATATAATTTAGGGCTCATATCTGCTAATTACCACCTACTTTAAATGAATTTGCAGACCACCGAAATGAAGTGCTAGCTTGACGTCGTGTCCTAATCTGCCATTAGGCAGGACTTTGTACTCAGTAGATTCGCAACTGTGTAATTGATGTTATGGGTCACACGTCTTTAATTAGCCCGACAAGAGGGTTATTGCGAAACTCGGGCAATTTAACAATTGTGAAATAATTCAACTTGTTAATATTTTGCAATTAGATGTTTTGCGCTAATGTGGAAAGAAAATGAGGGATAATCGTGGCGGTCTCGACTGATGTGTGGCTTGCATGTCTTTCTGTGAGTGTGCACATGATTTGGGAGTAAACACTAAATGGCATCCACCAGGAAATGTATAACATATTCACACACACAAGTACACACTCACACACACACTCGAAGGCTTTCAGTTTCTAAATCAATCCCACATCCGTAGCTAATGCAGTGCCGGGCCCTCTTCAGGAAACATTAGGCCTATTAGTCAAAGTGTATGCATTCCTGTATATGCATGTGTGTGTGTGTGTGTGTTTTGAGTGGGTGTGGAAGCCGCACACTCAGCACGAGCTGATCTCAGTGGATCCCGTGAGGTCAGCAGGTGCAATAGGGAATAAGGGACCATCTTATTGTGCGTGTGTGTGTGTTCGCTCCCTCGATATCCTCTGGGCTCTTTATCGCTCTAAAATTATCCTCCATTTACTGGAAGTCAGGCCGAGATGAGTCGGGGGAAGAAGGGAGGGGGGGGGTTATGGGCACTCTTGTTTGAACGTCCAGCTAGATCACTTGTGGTTGTAGCACAACTTAAAGAGACAAATGGTTGTCAAATACTGCAAGGTAATGTAATTTAATACTGCACGCGTTGATAGAGTGCAACTTCCGGAGAAAAATGTATCGAAAGTAGTGTTGATCTGAGGAAGTTTTTATAAAGTACAATTGGATTGCATTTTATTTTTATTAATACTTTTTTGGATGCTGTTTTGTTTTTAGTTACAAGCGTGGTCACGATGCAAATTAAATTTGTAGGTCAAGGCACCACTTTATTTCCTTTGCTGAATGTATAGCGTAGGTGCTGACATTGGACCTTAAACGCGACATTTACATCAAACACCATCTAGTGATAAATATCCATACTCTATATAGTTGCTTTTGTTCCTTCGCCTCACATGGCCCTCGGCCCTCCACTTCCTCGTCGTCTCCCTCACACTGTATTATATCCCTGGGGACAACGCGAGATGGATCAAGTCTCTACAAATCAATATCATCCATTCATGTGGCTGCAGCTCATGCATGGTCATGTGAACCGGCACTCTGGTACATGCACGCACAAAAGTTGCTGAATCGATATAATTGCATCTCGGAACGAGCGCGGCTGTAGGAGGGTGAGGGGCGGAAATGGACTCAAAATGCGTTTTATGGTGATTGCAAAATAGATAGAAGTTGCTGGGAATTTTCTTTCTTTGGGCATCAGCGATAATATTAGCCTCCAACGACAGCGGAAGGAAGTCTCCAGATAATAGACGTGCAGATTGGCCGAGGCTACAAACCACGAAGGATGGAAAAGTGAGAGGGAGGAGACGATGGAGGAAACTAATGGAGAGAGCAAGACAGTGAAGCCCGGCCATTATAAATCATATCCACTCTTGGCGCCAGCCGCGTATCCTAGCAACCAGACAGACTCTGCATCCCTGCCGCCCCCTGTCTACAGTATGTATCGCTCACAGCCCTGGTAACTCTTTTTACCCATAGTGCACTGGGCCATGCCCACAAAAACTCCTGACACACACGCTTATGGCGATAGCTGCACTATCGAGTGTGCGGTTCGGGCTGCTGAGATCTAACGAGAACTGACTGTTGGGCCAACAAAGAACTCAGTGCACACGCGGTTTTCCAAACACAATATAAAAAATGCAACAGTGACAATTCTAGCACATGTGCAGACAGGAATTATTCATGCATCTATTTTCTATCATGCTTATCCTCAATGTGTGAGAAGATAATCTCTGCATCATGCGTATTTTTTTTTACAGAAAATCATATTCATAAAAAAAAAATCGAATTACCCATGAAGGCCTGGTTGTCACTGGATGACACTAAACAGACTCTCCTGTACACAGCAGTTTCAATGCCTTACTTTTTCCCATTCGGAGTGGTCAGGGGGACACAAACACATCATTTATGTGTGTGGGTGTGTGTATGAGTGCGGCAAGAACGATGCACTCAGCAGCCACTCAGTCATCCCATAGCCCAAGTGCCACCACAAGTAGGTGGTATGAGAGGAAAATGGTGTTTGAGAAATAAAGGACAAAGTAGCCAGTGTGTAAGAAGTATACATACATAGAGGACACGAGCACGCCCCCTTGCGGACACAGACAGGCATGGGTCTCCTCCCACAGTGTTTTCTTTTCCTGTTGAATGTATCAAATCAAATAATTTGCATTCGGTTAAACGCAGAGCATAAAGCACACCATTAATTTTGTTTGTTAACAGTCAGTTTGATGGATTTGTGCCAGCACATTAAATTCTTCCATTTAATACCGTGTGCAAAAGTGACTGGATGATGCTTTTGAGGTTTTCAAGGGTACCACTTTTTTAATCTATAAGATAAAACCTCTTTTAACATTTAATGAGATTCAGGGAGAGAGGGGGGGAAAGTAAAAGAAGAAGAAAAAATAGTAAAGATAGCAAAAGCGCTCTTCCTAAAGCAATGGGATCATACTGTACACTCAAATCCTGGAGGATAATGAATTAAATTAACTTTTCATTTAATCTCTCGCCTCTTATCTTAAAACTGTACAGCCAAGTTTATGCAGATAAGCTTAGGTTTAATCTCTAACTTGGTAATTATCTTTTTCGTCTATTGTCAGCCTTCAAAAAACTCATTCCTAGTGTGTCATTGCACAAGGTGGAGTGGAGACGCCATTCTTAAAAAAAAAAAAAAAATCTAATATCTTAAACCACTGACATACTTTCGCGTGGAAACAGACTTGTGGCCTTCAACCTATACACCTGATTAAACAGGCAGGCTACAGAAAGCTCACATTACTCAGGCAAAATAATAGTTAATAAAAATAAACACACATAAAGGGAATTAATGCAAAGTACTCGTCAGTGGCTCATGCAACATTAAAACCTTGATGGGCCAAATGGTTCAAAGTTGGAGGATTGCTAATAATTGTCCCTCAAGCGTGCACGTTGCTATAAATAACTTCCGATTAAAACATTAATTCAATCTGATTGGAAATTGCAATGGCTTCGATTCCATAAGAAGTCACAGTTTGTTATGGATGCCATTTTGCTCTTTTTTTTTTTTTTTTTTTACTTTTCAGCAATTATTCTGTCATTGTTTCTTTGTAATTGTCGCAATGTTTACGTACCTCTTTGAGGGCGTCATTTGAAGGAAAATGGTTTGAATACAGTTGTCATTTATTTAATCAAACATGTGACCACTAACTCGAATAGCGACGTCAACAAATTGGCTTTGTTTTCAACAAGTACTGTTGTGTTCAATGACATTCGGCCACACGTCTGAACGTTGCGTTAAAGTAGGCAGACCGGCAGAAAATTACACTGCTCTACTTAAAATTCTAATCTAGCTAAACATCTACAATAATATTAAGATACATTTCGACTTGTGGAAAATCATCCTCTTGTATCATGTTATCCTTCCGTTTGTGTTCGTGGGGCGTAATCCTCACTTCCAGTTAAGTCTATTTACGCGGAGTGTACTTGAACGCAACATGATAAATTCTGACATTTCTCCTACTCGGTCGTAGGACCACCGTTAAACATGTTTAGTATGGCGGAGTGGGATCCACCTGCCAAGGAACAGAGGTACGATTATGGTTTTGAACATTTTAACCTCCTAAAATCCACTAGTGTGTCTTACGATGCGATCTCAACATTGCTCCGTTATTTTCTTGAACGAGTTGACAACACGCCCGGGTAGCTACTGTCAATCGCCATTCGTCTGTTTGGGAAAGTGCACCAAACTTCTATGCCAAATAGTTATTTTTTGAGAATTTCTCTTACTTTGTGCGGACTTGACTGTGAATATTTTATTTCTGAAAGGTTTTGCTATCTGATTGTTTATTCGGCGTGTAGTTTAGCTAGTCTTGCTGGATGTTCTGTCGAAACACCTCTTTTAAACTCCCCTTCTTGACTGCCTGTCGGTTCTAAGAATGTCGAATTTTAGTACTGAATGTATTTTTTTGATATTTGTAAAACAGTCGAGTAGTTTCATTTAGAACATGTTGTCAAATTCTGCTAGAATGGATTGTCAGGGAAGTCCCAGACTGCATGTCAGCAATGATAAGGAAAATGTCATGGTCAAAGTTCAATCGAAGGTCACCGGCCATATATAGGATTTGCTTTTTAAAAAAAGAAAAAAACATCCACCCATTTCATTTTTCGTCTGCAGCTCCTGGTTATTAAGTTGGCTGCCATCATGGTGCCCCACTTCCCTCACTCAGCTTAAAGATGCAGAGGAGAAAATGCTGAAAAGTAAGAGATGTGAAAAGATGATTTTTGTGTTCAACAAACCTTTGATCCATATATTTCTTACCTTGATCCTTAACACTGTAGGTGTCAAGCAGCCTTTCTCCAGACAGCATGTCCGCATCTCCAACGGAAACTACCTGTGGACCATCGCCTTCCAGCCACCCTCCATTCCACAGTCCAGGCCTCCTCTGGTTTTGCTGCACGGCTTTGGCGGCGGCGTGGCCCTGTGGACTCAAAATCTGGACTCACTCTCCAGCGGCGGTGCCGTCTACGCCGTGGACTTGCTGGGCTTCGGCCGAAGCAGCCGGCCGCTGTTCAGCGGTGAGCCCGAGGGGGCCGAGGAGCAGTTTGTGGACGCGCTGGAGGAATGGAGGGAGAAGCTGGGCCTGCAGGAAATGCTGCTGCTGGGACACAACCTGGGAGGATATTTATCTGCTGCCTATACTCTCAGATACCCAAACAGGTAGACCAGCACAATACATCACCAGGTCACAGGTCACCAATTTATTGTGCTCACTAAAGATTTGCTGTGTGTGTGTAGGGTAAAACATTTGCTGCTGGTAGAGCCATGGGGGTTCCCCGCCCGTCCTGAGAACCCGCACCATAACTCCATCCCAGTGTGGATCAGAGCCATGGGGGCCGTCATGAGCCCCTTCAACCCGCTAGCTGGCCTCAGGCTAGCCGGGCCTTTAGGTTGGTACAGTACACACAGCAGATCAGTGTTGACAGGCTTGTAATGTTTTCATTCCTCCCCTCAGGTCCGACGCTGGTCCAAACAATCAGATCTGACTTCAAGCAGAAGTACTCCTCCATTTTTGATGACAACACCGTGTCCAACTACATCTACCATCTCAATGCTCAGACTCCCAGGTAGGCCACTTTACACAACGATGGAATCCACTTTGTCCAACCAACCCAGTGAAGACATGCACGTTCCTGTTTTAGCGGCGAAACAGCGTTCAAGAACATGACCATCCCGTACGGCTGGGCGAAGCGGCCCATGTTGGAGCGCATCGGACAAGTTCAGGCGGGAATTCCCATTTCTTTTATTTACGGCTCGCGATCAAGCATCGACAGCGCCTCAGGATATGCCTTCAAGAAAACCAGGCCGGAGGTTGGAATCACGGTAAGAGCTTTTCGTACATTTCGCACATAGAAAGAATGTGATGGAAGTATTTCTAATCTGCTTTCTTATATTTGACAGGTCATTCGAGGAGCGGGCCATTACGTTTTTGCCGATCAGCCTGAAGACTTCAACCAAACAGTCCACAGCATCCTCTCCAGAACCAGCTCAGACTTTGACCTGAAACCATGACATTTTTTTTTTTTTTTTTTTATAAACCTCACCACTAAACAGGGACCACTAAACCATTTAAGTTTCTCTTTCACGCACTTTACCGACCGGAGACGCTCGTCTGCCACTCGGGATAAACTCTCCCTTGGCCTCCGAGGATTGCGTCAAAAAGCTGGTGTGAATAATGCGATCACGTGCCTTTGGGAAAAGATGTGGGGCAACTCTTATCTGGATGTGGAAAGACAATTCTCCCAAGTGGACATCTTGTTCGGAGCACGGATCTATACAGAATGTTCTGGCAGATACGAGGGAAAAAGTAAATAGGACAAAGGGCAACTGCTCGCCTGTGTGTGTGTGTGTATGTGTGTGTTGGTTCTAGGAATCCTCTCCTAACCTAACCAGTAGGTGTCAGCACAGCACACTGCCTCAACTGGTTTGTTACACAGTCCATGATCCTCTAGAAGTTGCTGGGTTTTTTTTTTTAGGAGGTTGGAATTCTACAAAAAAAAAGTACACACACACACACAATCTGTTGCCTAAAATGTGCAGCAGTATATGAGGTGTGTCAGAAAAACTCCAGGACAGGAGTCACAAAAGATGTACAGTGGCGATATATAAAAAGTCTACACACCCCTGTTAGTAAAGGTTTTTGTAAAAAAGAAAAATGCCCCAAAGTATTATACTGTTCACTTTGCACATTAAAGGGGTAAATCACAGCCACCAGTCCTGGAACATTTCAGACATCACCTCATATTGTTCCACTGTCTTCCATTGGAACACAAGGGAACATTAAATGGTTAGCCAAGTAGGAATTCATGTTTGTAGCTTGATTTTTTTTTGGTGTGTTCTTATTTCATGTGTTTAACAAACTTTTTAAAATGAAAAAATGTGGTTTCCTACCTGCAGCTCAAATGTACTCAAATATATCATGTAATTTTATCAACAATATATACGTACATAATCTCATAAACAACACAAGAGATGTGAATTTAAAAGCTATTTGCAAGGAAATTTGTGTCTGCTTTCATAACTTCATGTGACTGTTAATAAATGATTTTTTGGAATTTTAAAAATTGTATGTATGCATTATTTTTTTAGGGGGAAGGATATGACTAGTTAGGTTCATACAAACGTTTATGTGCAGAGGCTTGAGCCGTGTTGAACTGAACATCTGACAGCACTCCCACTCTCAGAGGCTATTTTAGCTGTCCTCACGTGGATGCAGCCAGGTTCGTCTGGGTACACTTAAGGGGAACTGCATCCAACACAGAGGTGTTTAGGTGACACCATTTAGGGTCAACACATTAGAAAATGATTACAACTGAATGTTATTATTGCCATTCTAAATGACACTGGAGATTTTTTTTTTTCATGGTCTGGCTTGTGAGTGAAGGCCCCATCTGCATCTGCCAGTTTGTGTCAATGCACAGACATCAACGGCAGTGCACTTGGAGCGTCTCCTGGCAACAATGTAGTCACGGAGACCAAGTCTGTTGGACTGCCAAGCTCCAGGAAGTAACGCTGTGCTCGAACACGGTAATGATAGGTTGTTGCTCCATGCAGACGCCCTGCTCTGCGGGGAAAAAATACACATACATGTAAGGCACTGGACCATGTGAATTGATGGTGGTGTATTTTTTCCCCACAGCATGGCTCTTAAAGTGAGTGCTGAGAAGAACGACGTTTGCGGTACAAAGTGTACTAGTTTACGGTTTATAATTTTTATTTTAATATTTTATTTTAATATCTTAATATTATTTTAATATCTTAATATTTTAATATTATTGTAATACTATTTTAATATTATTTTAATATCTTAATATTTTAATATTTAGATTTAGAATATTCGTAATGGTTTAAGCATGTGTTTCAGACATTTACCGCGAGAGGGCGACAGAGCAATACAAAACATCCGCCCACCATCAATTTGGCCCTTACGAAAGTGAGCGCTGACAAGAACGGTATGCGGTGCAAGTGTAAAAAAGACGGGAAAGAAATAAAAAGACATATTGATTTTTACATGCTCATCAATTACATTTTCAAAAGAAAAAATATTTTAATATTACTGTGTGCTATTTCTGTGACTTTTACAAATCTTATATGACTAAAAACTTTTTTTTTAAAATGTATCTATTTTATCATTAAACTTAACATGATGGTTTTCAGGGGTTAATTCAATTTCATAAATATGAAACATGTCAACAAAACATTTTTTGCATTACTGTAAAGATCCAAACGGATCATCTGAGTATTTTTCATCCTTCAGTGCACATGCAGAACATGCATGATTTCCAGAGCCTGCACGCTTGTCACTCCATGACACCCACACACACTCCCATGGGAACACACAATCATTCCATTACCACAAAATGAGTGAAGTGACAGAAGCTCGCATCCTGTGAAAGGCGCCATTAACACAAGCCCATCACCAACCGGCTTTGACTTCCTCCGTAGTAATCAGCAGCATTGTGTGCTGCTTTACAAACGATAACACTAAATGCCTATTCACTTTGCTTTTTTTCCCCCAAACAACACAATCTATCCTATCCTCTTGGCCATTTGCAAATAAATATAATGCAGTGGGTAGCCATGGTGTTCCTGCCAAGCTGGCCTGCACTTTATTTTTAAATAGGTTGCTAGGGTTAACCAAATAATGAAGTTAAAAGTTCCAATGCAGCTGCAAGGCAAATGGGCTAAAACTAAAAATAAAGTGAAGACAGCTGGCAGGGAGGAGGGGGGTCGGCTGTGAGACGTAAGGGGCCAGCTGGGGAGCCTCGGAAGGCCAGACAGGTGACACGGCATGACACCACTCACTGAACACATTAGGGACACACACATGCATATTTACATATATGGTTTTGTTATAAAATGGAGCAGTTAAAAATACTTGGTGATTGGTGCACATTTCAGAAGTGTGATAGTATTAAGTGTAACACTGTCGGTGCACGCTGACCCAGCACAAGCAGATCATCTGTCACGTGCTCATGTTCCCAGCCAAGTGGAACAATATAGGCTGCTATGGTATGTAAGACACATGTTGCATTGTGGAGCAGTAACAAAGTTGCTGTTTTCCCCTCAGGACTTTGATTCTACAACTAAAGTGGGCTAAATCCACTTTTGTCATCTTGCAAGAGAGTCATTTATAGCTCGGTGTCCAATCAATCAATATTTCAGGACTCATGATAAATAGCATTTACTACATGCAGATGCACCAGCACGACTTACTGTCAGAGTCTTCTCTCATTTTCTGAACTTCTTTCTGCGACGTTTTTGCAGGAGGGGAAGTCTGCAGGGTTCCACGGGAGCAGCCATCTTGGAAGTGGGCGTTGTCCCACTAATGAATCAGAAGTGCTGAATCCGATTAAAAAGCGCAATTTTTATTTTGATATGAATGATATGCCTTTTCTTAATTTAAACATGGGAAAAGAAAATCCCCGCTGGAGCAGATTGCATTAATATGCGGTTGGGTGTGCATGTGACACGCTTCATTCAAATTTTAAAGTCACGCTTTGACCTCGTGTGTGTTTGATCCCGCGTGGATTACACGGTGTTTGTGTGTCGTTGCATCATGATAACACTTCCTCGAGCTCCTCATCCGATAGTCTGATCCCCTTCTTTGTGGAATACTAGTCCAGATGTTGTCGAGATTACAACTCACTTATTAGTGAAAGCGGAAGGGCAGTGTTTAAAAAAAATCAGATTAACATTCAAATATTAATCCAATGCAAGTTTTTACAAGGCAAATAAAAAGTTTTTGTCACACATCAACACCCTTTCATTCACATCAGTTTATTCTAATATACCTCTATCATATACATACAGTACAATATGCTCAAGACATATGGCACATCCATTATTGTTGTACATTTTGCAGTCGCTGGTGTCGCTGTGTGGCTACAGTAAAAAATGACTGTTTGTTCATCCCTCAGGTAGTACAGCTGTGTATATATATTTATATACACACACAGGTGGACTGAAGGTTGCTACAGCAAGGACACATGCACTGTCAAGATAAATATTCCACCAGGGGTGAGTCACACGTCCAAATGAACACAGCGATGCTTGATGTGGGTCAGGGAGGCACTGTTGTCATGGAGAAAATCCCCTCCTGTCCTGGGTTGTTTTTGGAATGACGCTACAACAGCGGCTACCATGATTCCGGTAAAACATCTGGATGCGCCCGCTTAATTCCCTTTTCAACGTTAAGATAAAGAGCTGCCATTTTGGTGTACGTACGTACGTGTATGTACATGTGTGTAATGTTTTTTTTTTCAGTCTGAGTCATTTTTCAAGTTGTGGGTGTTTCAATAATCCAGCAGGAAAAGAGGAGTAATGGTGCTTTCTACGGCGATACGTCAACACTGAGATGAAGTGCTTCAGAGTTGTATTCACATATGTACATCAAAAGTCCGCTGCACACGCCACATTGGGTCGTGCAGGCTCTTGTCTTTTTTTTTTTTTTTGGATTATTTCTGAGCAGACACTCCAGATAGAAAAATAAAAGTGATGGAGTACAAAAAAAAAACTGCGCACCAACAGCTTACTTGACTCTTTCATTCGTCCCCAGTTTCATGAAAGCACGCTTTCAGTCGTCTTTTTTGTTTTCTTTTTCAATCAACACAAAAAAAAAAACACCACAGTTAAAAAAATAATAATTTAAAAATAAGTCAATAAAAACCAGCACAGTGCAACAAAACGTAATGAGATGAAAACCGCTCGGGTGTTCCTTCGAACAGCAAGTGTAGTCAGTGTGTTTGTGTGTTTACAAATTTTACATGATTGCGTGCAAACCTTGTGCGCGTAACATGAGTGCACTTAAAGCCTCTTTTTTTTTTTTTTTTTTTAAACAGGCCACATCTCAAAACGAAGTCGGCATAAATGGCATTTGTGACGGAGATGGAATAAAAAGCTCGACGTGGCCTGAATGAAAAGACGATGAGTGCAGGAGTGTGTGGAACCCTAAGCCGCCCCTTAAATGACCTGGCAGCAGCTGTGAGGGGTGGGGGTGCACAGCAGACCCTCCTTAGGGCTGCGGTGGATGTTGACCGACAGAGTCTTGTCGCTCAGAGGCATCTGCAGGGCACGGTTCTTCATGTTCCTGTGGGTCTCGCGGGCCAGGTCCAGCTCCCCCAGCATCAGGGTCCCCGAGCAAGACCCCTCCAGCAAGGGGTCTGCCAGCACGTCCCCCAAAGGGGGCGGCTGCTGGTACAGGTTCCCCCGGGGCGACGGCCCCCCCAGAAGCGAGACCTTGTCCAGGCTCCCGGTGGAGCCGCCCACACACATACGCCACACGGGGCGCTCCTGAGAGTCCCCGCCGATGCCTGCCGGGCCGTTGCCCGGCGTCCCCCCACCTGCACCGCCCTTCAGGTTGTGAAACTGTGAGCTGAAGCATAAGCTCATCAACTTGAGGCTTTCCACCAGGCCGCTGGAAGCTTTGGCTGAGTTCTTGCTTTGGCCCAAAACGGATCCGGGGCTGGTACAGTGAGAGGGGCAGTCCTGGGCCGACTCCCTTTTCTCACCGTCCTCAGTGCCGATTGCCGCGTCCGGCGGCTGCCGACTCTCCGTATTGTCGTCGCTCGTCACCGAGGAGGGCGTCTGGGTGGTGACGGGCGAGGCTGTTCTAGAGTTCAGATTGAGGCTCAGGCTGGGCTTGGTCAGGCCAAGCCCTTTTAATTCCCCCTCCTCTTCCTCCTCCGCCTCGTCCTCTCCTTTCTCATCTTCGTGGATCTGGTTGAGAACCGGCGCGCTCAAGCGGGACGTCAAGCGATTACGGGACGAGGCGAGGGACGACGAGGCTTTGGAGCGGAGCACCACTTGAGCGGGAGCAGCAGAAGGGGAACAACTGTCCTCCCCCTCTTCCTCCTCATCCTCCTCCACGCTAAAAAGGCTGAGACTGCGACTTTTACAAGACCCCCCTGAGCTTATGGAGCTCAGTCTGAGCGGGTTGGACTGGGGCTTAGAGAGAGGCCGGAGCCCCTTGTCCTGGTTCCCACCGACTGACTGCCGGTTGTCCTGCCTCTGACTGAGGTCCGGCAGTGCAGTTTTGGGCCGGGGGCCTTTATGGAGGCTTTCTGCGCTGCGGGCGGGAGACTGGGGCCCCCCGGGATGTGACATCGCCGGACCCCCCAAACCATTGCTGACATCCTGGTGGACATCCACTCGGGTGGGCCAAGACTGCCTGTGAATTTACATGCAGACAAGTGTTACGCATGAAGTCAAGCAACATCTCAGAAGATTGTTTTAAATTTTTCGGCGCCCTTTTTACAACCACGTCGACATAATCACGTTTTATTTGTGAACTGCTAGCCGTAAAGAAGATTTAGAACGGTTGTGTTAGTTCGCTACAATAAAACTAAAGTGCATTTTAGAATTAGCCTCTTTACTGCTAAAAAAAGTGCTACAAAGCTCACTTTCTTATTATGTGAAACGCCTCGTAAGTAGGAGTTCGTACTATTTATTATCTGGGGTTAACTGCTTGCTACAAAAGGAGAGTTTTTGTGTATTTTATAGTCATCGTTAGTTTCCATTTATAAAACTAAACTGTATTTAAGCATTAATCGGCTAACAAAACAGCGCGAAAATCTCATTTCTTATTAACGGCTTGCGATAGTCGCCTTTTCATTGCGTGTTGTCGTCAGCACTTTATTCACGTCATTAAAAAAAAAATCACTTAACAGCCATATGTTATTTTCTTGTATGTAAAAATCACAACTTCCTTATAACTAAAAATGATTGTGTGTTTTTAAATGTTCATTATAATCAGTGTTATTTGGATGTGTGTGTGCGTTTTGTTTTTTTTCTTCAGGAGGCCATCTGTCGCTATGCTGTCGAGTTCATCTGTTGCAGATTAAATGTAGACAGCGCCACAAAAGGCGGCCTTGACTCAAGGAGGGTGTGTTTACGACTTGGATGCGCTTTTTTTTTTTTTTTTTTGCGAGGAGTGTAATTTATGTTTGACACGTTCTCAAGGTTATTTTTAGATGCATTTTTGTACCTGAACTGAGCCTTGCTGGGGCTGGGCGATCGCGTCTGGCTATGCTGCTCCTTTTCTTGCCGTTCCCTCAGCATCCTTTCAGCCAGCAGGTAGTAAGTCGCCGTGATGTGGTTGTACTGATTCGACTCCAGAGCCCTGACAAGAGCGAGGCGCTGCATGAAAATCTCTAAAATGCAATTTAGGTTTGTCCTGAAATTTCAGAGGAGCAAACATTGGCACGTACTCTGTTATGGCGTCTCGGTCGGCAATGCTCCCCAGAACCATACGCTGGATGATGGAGCCGTGTTCTTCTTCCAGCAAACTACGGTGGGACACCAGCGGAGTGGACAGCTTGGTGGCCGGCGACGGGTCCACGCCTTGGAGCCACGGGTGGTTCTCTATCTCCTCCAGAGTCGCTCGCTTCTTGGGGTCTCGCTGCAGCATGTGGCCGATGAGACTGAAAAGAGAATTTATTTCATTAATTCGAGAACTTTGACACATTTTCCCCATTTTTGGATTGAAAAAAATTTGTTAAAAAAATATAATACAAATAATCAATATAACGCAAATAAAATTATTATATCTAGAGCAATTCAAACTGTCCAGCACACAATAAAAGAGCAGTGTTAAAACGAGTGCGAGCAAGGGGGAGGAGAAGCCTCCACTCGCGTCTTCACACATTGGCGGATATGAAATATGTAGCTCCTGCCGAGCAGGCTCGTCCATCTGCGTGTGAGCATTTGCGAGCTGGTGTTTGTGTGTGCGCGTGCGCATCGACTCACTCTCGGCAAGCTTCGGAGATGTGCGGGGGCACTGTGTATTTGCAATCCATGATCATGGTGAGCGTCTCGCTGTCATTGGCCTCCTGGAAGGGCGGCTGACCGCAGACCAGCATGAAAAGAATCACGCCGAGACTCCAGATATCTGCAGGGGAGGTGACAGCGAGGCGTTAAAGAGCAGACATAAACACGACTTTTTCCATCAAGCGGTATCGATTTGGTTCGGTCTAAAATTGGCAAAATGTTTGCCATCCTTCAGCTGGAGTGTGAGAAAATGAAATATCTCGCAATCAAAAGCACAGAAATGAGAACTCAAAATAAAAATCCAGTTTGATTGAATTTCGACGGCCATTTTGACCTAAATAGAAAAACAAACATTGGTTCAAATGAAGCATGAAGCAGATTCATCCAGTGTGGAGGTCGGAAATATGCGCATCTGTCAAACTGAGGACGTGACTCCCGTGGCCCTCGGGGGCACTCGTGCCCTCCCTGACATGCGTGCGTGCAATATTGCGGAAAGTGGGTTAACGTGTGCATCTCAGCACAGCGTCATACAAGTGCTAATTTCATGCTACGCTTCTTTTCGCCATTTTTGAGGAGGGGGGGGGGAAAAAAAAAACTTTGCTTGCTGCGGGGCTTGGTGGTCCTTTGACACACTTAGATGGAGTAAAACTACCGTGCAGACTTTCAACAGGGTTTGCTTCACTTTTACTGAGGAAGGAATTAAAAAGATTTAGATTGGGGAAAAAAAACAAAAACAATTGCAAAGTCATAATGAATCACTGGGGGATACATTTCTTCCAGTAAGTTTTTGTGCTTTGGGGCGTCTCAAGCTGCTCTCAGTCACCATCTTACCTCCTGCCGACGTCTCCTAGCAACCGTGGCCGTCTCCCTCATTACTTGCGTCAGCGGTGCGTTCAACTTCCTTCCTCAGTAACTTTATTTACAAAACCAGATGGCTGACAACACATCGTCGGGCGACACAATAAACCGACCTTCCCGTTTAGCACAATGAGTACGGTATATTAAAAGTATGATTGTCTTTAAAGAAGCTAAATATTCATGTAGCAGTTTTGGTTGCTATTAAAATGCGCTAACATACGGAATCGCACAGATATTTCATGAATTATGCATTTGCACCAATAAACCGGTTATTAGGTGTGGTTTTTTTTTTTGTGTTTGTGCAGCTTGTGCTTGGTGGGGTGGAAAGAAGAAGTCTATATTTAACCCGACATTTGGTGGATGTTAAAAAAAAAAAAGAGGGGGGAGCCGACACTTCGCATAACATCAGAAAGGCAAATAGGTGGCCAGAAATTTTAAAGTGATATTTACTTAACATTGTGTGGTGTCTTTAAATGATAAGCAGTTTTTCATCAGACACAACCAGCCTCTTTATTTTTTTCTAAACAGGGCCAGCTAAAAGCGAGGACGGTTTTGTTATCTCTGTTATAAAGTGGGCTCGGGGCCACGTGGCAGACTGCAGCCGGGTTATCTTGAAGCCTTGAACACACGAGTTGTGCTTATAATTATTATGTCATTGTTCCCTGTGACTAAAAACCGCATCGCGCTTAATGACAAAATGCACAGACGCAGCACTAGCGCACAAAACAACCCACAGCCGACACAATGGGTCATGTGACCTCACGTCCAGCTGATATTGTCCAACAACAGGATGTCATTATTTCACTCTGGAGATTTGGAGAACACTCATCTGCTTGGCACAAAATAAGAGAGGCGAGGAGCAGAAAATAGCGCCGCTAATCCACGTAGTGAGAAAAGAAAAAAAAAAGCTTCTCCATTTTGTGCACTGGCGTTAAAAGCCAGAAGGCATTTTCTTCTTAAATCCTCCACTGAAATATTATTTTTTTATGCTCTTCTAACATTTTGACATTTGTCTTGTGTGTCCAATTGTGCTCCAGCACAATTTCAACCTTGGTCCTTTGGTATACATTCAAATGTGTATGCGTCAATCCATTCAAATTTCGGACATAATTTAGCCTGGGACACTTTGAGGCAATGTGAACCTTGAGCTCCTTATCAGCCTGCTGATAAAACTGTCAGTGTGGTGGAGATTTGCAGAGACACACCTCCGCTTTTATTTAATAGCCAAAGTGTGTGAGTGTTGATATCAGCATGAGTGTGCAAGTCATACATTCAGTCTCTGACGACCGTAAAAGAACCAAACAAAGGTTCACTGTATTTGATTCCAACTCACCGACGGCGGGAGCGTCGTACTCGTCCCCGAGCAGGATTTCGGGGGCGGAGTAGGCCAGCGAGCCGCAAGAGGTGTTGAGCTTCTTCCCCGGCTGAAACCTGTTGCTGAAGCCGAAGTCGGTGAGCTTGACGACGCCCTGCTTTTCGAAGAACACCACGTTCTCGGGTTTCAGGTCACGGTGCACCACGTGCAGCCGGTGGCAGTAGGAGATGGCGTGCACGATCTGGGCGAAGTAACACTTGGACACCTGCGTGGGGAGGGGGAGACACAAAGGATGATCATTATGACAAAAGGAAATGAGTCATAGGTCGCATTCACAATTAAGTTGAATGACTTGTCGCTTGGCTCGGATCCCATTTGGCCTAAAGGTTTTGTGTAGTTGTTGCGCAATACGGGGTCGGGGTAGACAAAACAGACTTTGTTGTCATAGTCCCACGGACGCAATTGCTGATTGAAGTCATAATCCGACTCACTTCCTCACTGAGGCCTCCCTCGTGTTTCATGATGCAGTCGAACATGTCGCCGCCGTCCCCCAGTTCCAGGATGAGGTAGAGCTTGGTGGCCGTGTCGATGACCTCGTACAGGCGCACCACGTTTGGGTGCTGCACCAGTTTCATGCAGCGCACCTCCTGGAAAAGGTGGCCACGCGCCATCTGGTCCAGCTTGGTCTTATCGATCACTTTCACCGCCACCTGAAAAGTCAAAGGAATCAGTCAGAAGGAGCAAGCAGGAGAAATTAAAATATTAGGTGTACAAGCAGACCTTTTCCCCAGTGAAGACATGCCGAGCAAGTTTGACCACGGCGAAATGTCCGCGGCCCAGCGTCTTGTCCAGGTCGTACAGCCCGGCGATCTTCCCATCATGGTGACGTTTGAGGCCCGCCATGATGGGGTGTTGGCGGGAAGCGGGGGGGGGGAGGAGAAGTCTCGTGTCACCCTCTGGTCCCTCCGTCAGACGTCCATTTTGTCTTACGTGGGCCTTGACTGTCAGTTGAGGTGTGGCACCGGTAAGATAAGAAGAAGGAGGCCAGTAGCTGCTTGCTGCAGTGGCTTCAGGGGACGACGGCAAAAAGTTTCACTTTAGTCCCATCTTGTCGTGCTCTATGGGACAAAAAGAAAATCCTAAGGTCATAATGTGTGACACTTGCATAGTTTAACTTTATTTTTAGAATAAGCGGCAGCACAATAAAACTTCCCTGGACATTCTTGTTTTTTTTTTTTTTTGGAACGTGCCAACCGGCTGCTATGATGCTATCATAACAAGTTGCTTGTTCAATAATATTGGATATTGCACGAAGGCATTAAATTGATTTCCTGTGTCCTGGTGTGTAGACTTCATTACCACTATTAGACACTGTGGGAAAGATCGTGACATTTTCCAGTCATTGCTCAAGGCAGTCATAAGAGCGTTTTGCTTTTTTTTTTTTATGTTTCTCGTGACGCCAGCACAGAAGGCTGATTGATTTCTCGTGATACAGGAAAGCGTCTGCTCAATATCGCCATAACTTTGAAGATTTACAAATATATGTCACTGTTAATGACACTATGGACCATAAAAGGTGTTCAACAAAACAATAAAGTCCCAATAATGAGGTCAACCGACGGGGGACCGTTAACCAACGATCATTCCGATAACTGAAATCATGTCATAAGGCGCCGCACCCCCATATGTGTGAGACACACCGTTCCTGGCATACAGCATCAACGCCCGGAGGGAGGAGGAGGTGCCTGACATTCCACGAGCCTACCTGCATGCATGCCGAGCCGACACGGCGCACACGACAGACACGCCGAGTACAGGCGTGGAACATTCCTGCGAGGTGATCCACACCTAGGTGTGCCCACACTCACCTAAATTCAAAGGAACAATCGCACAAAGACAAACTGTCGCCAGGGTGTTCATAGGAACAGCCAAATAGATCATGCGAACCAGGAAATACCGCCCACCTGCAGCAGCCTGGGCAACAAAATATTAGAAAAATTTCTCTGCGTGATGAAATTAGGGCTGGGTAACATGGCCTTAAATGGAAATGCTAATTAAAAAAAGAATAGCGTGTACAGGTGTACCTAATGTTGTGTCCTGCTTGAAGAGAAGCACCACACATGGCATGTTACGTGTGGTCAGTGTGTGTTGTCTTAATCTCTTCCTTGCTGCTCAGGTTACCTAATGAGGCGTAAATGTGTGAGCACGTAAATCCATCGAAGTCGCTTCTTGAAAATTCACATCAGGGGTATGTTACGTAAGCGGGCAAAGCGTCTTGATTTTTATAACGGGTGTGTACACAAACGCAACACATACTTTGACAGGAGCTAATATATCATAAGCTGCGACGTGACATAAAGGCTGATTTAATGGAGTGCCTTACATAATATGACAATGACGGTTAAAGGGGATAAAAGATTATTTAAGATAATTGTTTAAATAATATTCCACTTTCAACCTTTTAACCACTACAAACTAATCAATTGAATATTTAAGTCGCTTCACATTACGAATGGAGGGTTTCCCAAACTTACAAATAAGCACACAACTTTATGAGCATTTTTTTCCCCCCAATATTGATATTATGGCAAGACACAAATCCACCGTGACAACACAGTTTATAGGAGTGGCAAGTTTGCAGAATCACATGAATATTTAATGCAAGACTACTCAACTCGATTCCCATTATTGCAGAAGATCACTTCTCTAAGCGTACTGCAGCTACACAAACACTAATCAAGTCCGACAAACATTTTAGTTCTATGTTTGTTGTACATAACAGTGACAATTAGGTCTTAGGAAAAAAAGACTTGATGTTGACATAATCACCAAATACATAGAGTTCAAAATACAAAGACACTGTGTGTGGATTACAAAACGTTAACCTTATATTATTTCTTTGGAAGGGGCAATCTAAGAGGCCAGAAAAGTACAACCCAATTATATCAAAATACAAAAATATATATATAGTTTTAGAGCTGAGCATTGTAGTTAGCATGTTTGCCTCGCAACGGAATCTGTCGGTGTACAGTTTGGATGATTTCTTACTGCACATTCCAAAAAGATGCATGTTAGGTTAATTGATGATTTTGTCCTGAGGTTATAATAATTGACATCCACCTTACAGGTCTGAAGTTGGAAAACCAAAGATCTGGTCTTCCTGTCTAGAGTTCTTAATTTTGTATTCCAGCTCTTCCACACTGCCAAGCCCCAGTTGCTATTTTATAGACTAGTCTGTAGAAAATTGATGGCAGGCTGGCTTTGCCCTTTTTAATCCACTAATCCATCATGCATTAGTAGTGACTAAAATTCGTGTTAATAAGAGTGATCCTTTTCCAATTCACACTTGACATGCAATTCTTAATGAAATTAATACATTTGCATTGTATTTTATAAATAGTTTACTCCAATAGATCCATTAATAGCAACAGTGTCAACAAAGCATTGTTTCATTCTCATATGGGTCCTCTCAGCCTCCATCTAATGGACGGTAGTGCGGATTGACAACAACAACAAACCTCCCCCACTAAAAGAAAAAAAATCCCCCCGCATCTAGTTGACGCTGGGGGAAAAAATCCCGCAGTGGAATCCAATCGAACCTGGCTAACTTGACACAGATGGCTAACCGGGCCCACGGAACCAGCTTTCGCTTTGAATGCACCACTTACCACGATGAGCAGAAGGAAGCAAGCCAGCCCAGTCACACTACTCGTCCGCTTCGGGCTCCCTTTAACCAGACGGCAAGGCCGCACGGAGATCCGGCCGCTGGAACTGCGGCTTTCAGCGACGCTTCGACCCGCTAACTTTTCGGTGATGCTCAGAACCGATTTGGGTTGAACCATACGGCGTTTTAAACCCAAAGAGACTCAATTTGAACGCCTCTCTCTCTCTCTCTCTCACTCACTCACTCGAGCTCGCTCCAGTCCTCTCCTTCGATTGCGTCAAGCGACGGATGTGGTTAGCGCTAACACAGGAAGCGAGCTCGGTGGAGTTATCAAAATAAAAGCTTCTCCTAGTATTACTTTTTTTATTACAAATTGAATGGGAGGCACATTGTGATCATTTGAATACGAACTACAAACTAATGTAGCCACACAATTTTTTTAGCTCCTTTTTTCAAATTGTAGTTTGGTAAATCAAACGTCAACCATTAGGCGTTTTATTCTTTTAAATAAATTTACCAGTTTCCGGTTGCTACACAACGTCAACTTGATTGCCAATGCGCAGCGACCAGCTCTGACGTCACAATTACGTTAATTCACTGAATATTTACTCTTTAACAGTGCAACATTCCTCCCAAAATATAGAGCTTTCTCCTTATTGCGTATAGTAACAGGACTTGGGGTTTTGTGAAACTGCATGATTTTAAAAGCTCAACGACAGATTCCGCAATCGATGTGTAATAAAAAGCGTACTGCCTAAAGAGTGTGTTTATGAATGTGCTATTTGTAGCGCGACGGTGTTAAGAGTTGGCAAGGCACATGGGCAATGTTCTAGCCGATTATGTAATGGCAAGATGCTCTTGTACGGTTCAAGCAGGATCTGCTTGGCCGGTGAGCTATCACACAGTTGGATTACGGCCAGTCACTAGTTTGGACTGCGGGAAGCGCGACATTTAATTTAAAAAAGATTTACAATACAGGCCGAATGTGAAGACCCTACTTAAACTAGGTAAGTTATGGTTGCTTTCCAATTATTTTGTTATAGCTTTAGGTTCTTGGCTTTTGCAAAGGGTACACGAACACAAAGCAACAGTTTCAATGTACATACTGCCCTCCAGTGGCACAAAGAAGTACTTGCTACTTTGTTGTGTAACATCGCCCCCCTCCCATTCCTGCCAAATCCATCGGTAATTAACTCAGTGTTGATCATTTCCTGAACCATTTACATGCAGAGTACTAACGATAGAAAAAGGTCTGTTGCTAACGCTCCAAGACATTTGTCACATTTGCATATGTTCAAATCGGTTTTAATTTGCCACTCTGTGACAGCCGATCGTTATAGCGTACACTATATTTAGACAGTCAAATCATTGGGATTAGCACAATCTATATAGGGGACAGTGTTCCCTCGTCATGAACACGCTATGCTGCAAATAACAAAAGACGCCGTCAAGTGAGTATGCAAATAGGCGAATTTGAAAATACATACCTTCAAATATGCCGGGGGTAACTGTTTGTATTATAAAGCCTACTGAGTACTCTCATTCTATATGCTTACTCCCCATCCCCATCAAAACAGTTCCAGTGAAACCATAACATCCAAAGGACCAGATAAAGGTGTGGAACAAACCAGAATGTTTATTGTGAAAAAAAATTACTTCTTCTTTGCCGCCAGCGCCTTTGCTTTTTGGAGCTTCTTCACCTCGTGCTTGATGATCTTGTTCCTCTGCACCAAAAAGGTCAGGAATTAGAAATACATACAAAACACACCCACCATTTTCCCACGTTCATTCGGGATGTTTCAAGTGTAAGTTTGCAATATTTGAGAACAAAGTTGAACAAAAAGTGGAAGTTCTTTCAGGAACACTTACCATCCTCTTGGCTTTCATCACCTTGTAGCGGTCAAAGTCGGACATTTTGCCACGCTGCAAAAAAGAAGTCAAGTTTATGCAGCGCAAGCCTTCAACCCAGGAGCTGGGTGTTTAAAAGAATGAACAGTTTTAACAAACAATTTTATACCTTCTCCCTTGCCTCGATCTTCTTGGCCCAGCTGCTGTTCGCCCACTTCTCGTTGACTTGGGCCTTCTCCCAAGCTCTCCGCACAAACTTTTGACGCGCACTGAGATCCAGCACACAAATACGCCAACGTGAAGTCATCGATGGACTACCGGCCGTTCATTCACCAGACAAACAGTAAACTCACCTGTGAGGTACTTTGATGACGTAGTCCGTGAGCTGCATGCATTTGAAGGGCAAGGCCTGCCTCTTCACGCCTGTGCATGGACCATCGATAAGTGCCTGCAAATATCACAAACCAATCAGTTAAGCGTTGTTCAGTTAAAAATCACATTGTTTGAATAGCACATACCCTATTTTGGTCGATGACATCGACAATGGCCACCAGCTTGCCGGCGTAAGGCCCGAAAGCGATGTAGGCGACGCGTCCTATCTCGACGAAGCGTTTGAACACCTGAGGAAGGACAAATCAGATTATTAATGCACAAAATGGTGTGATGGGCATAACTACTGAATACTTTGGAAATATCTTTGACTTTCAGTTAGCTTACTGCTTTAAGAGGAGCCAGTAATACTGTATTTTGATTCTGAAGCCACGTAATACAAGTCAACATTGTTTACAAAATAATTCAAATGGCCAATGTGAAAATTGTAGTATTATATGCAAAACTTTAAAGGACAAAAATGTAAACAAATAAAACAGCAAGTGTGATCATTATTGGACAGTTTAAACTCAACTCGAAATATGCGCAAAGGTTCCATTTGATTGTCCATTATTTCAACAACACGTCATAACAAATTTGAAGTGCAGTTAATCACACGCATGTTATGGTCAAATGTCATATGACGATTATCAGAATTTCAATTATTACTTTTGAGTTGAAACCCGTTAGCTTCAGGGCTGCTATCGGCCTCGTCTACAATTCGGACCACGTTGTATAGCGCTTGATAGCCGACGCCGTTTTACGGACAAATATTACCGCCGAATAAAGCACCACAGCAGCATTAGGAAGCTCAAGGAAGCGTGTACGGGTGCTTTTGAGTTTACATATGGCCAATGTTATAGCAACTGGTTAGTATATTTAAGAAAAAACGTCGTAGAGAAAATGCTAAGTGTGTTTCAGCGAACCTACCATGATGGCAGCCCGTGAGCAGAAAGAACGACACGGGTTGCGGCAGGAAGTGACGACACTTCCGCTTAGGTTATACGCATGCGCAGTGTGTGAAGTTTAAACCTGGTTCGTCAAACAGCAACAACTACATCTTTTTTTTTTTTCATATAAAAAGTTATAAAGTGATATGTACTCTAGAATCAGAGTGCTCTCAGTTCCTCGCCCCTGGAAGGCAACATGGCTGAGACATACTTGTATTTATTATAAGTGGCCCACCCAGGGGGATTTTAATCCCTCAACCCCCCCCCACCAACGTTGACACTATTCATTATTTTTAGTGTGTCCTCCACTTGTTTTTCTAATTTTAACATCTGCTTCCAAACCTAATATCCAATGACCAAAAGAGACGCGGAAAATTTACTTGTGTGCGGGTTGAGTGATTATGTAGTACCTAGAACTGCCACAGTGCGGCGGTGCAGCTCATGAATTTGTTTTATTTATTTATTTAATTCTTGTAGCCATTTAACATGTTATTTCGGGTTGCTGTTAGAATTAATAACCCCCTTGCAAATTTGCTTGGGGAAGGGGGAACCTATTCAAATTTGACAGTACAGATTTGAATTTTACAGTAAATGTGAAAATGGCAAATCCATTAGTAAAAGGAGAATGAGAGTAAACAGTCAGATGATAAATGATTGCTCAGTAGACACCCCATTTGGTTTATAGCAACGTCATATTTTATTCTAATTTCCAATAAACAGAGAATATATCAGTCCCTTATTTGTACAAAAAAATACCTGAACAGGATACAATGTAGATCCAGGAGCTGTGTAGACACTTACAGAATATGAAGCAAAAGCATGACAAAAACAAAAAAGAACATGAAACACAATTCAGGTGTGTACTTTTTGTCTTCTTCCCCATTTTCCTTTCCCTGACATGTTGATTTGAGCTTATGATGACTGAGCTTATGAAATCATTGTTGACAATTGGACTTGTTTGGCTTGATGACAACTAGGTAGAAAATCAAGAACAAGTGGATGGATTGTATGAGAAAATGGAGGCACCACAACGCCGACTGCTTTGAGCTACTCTGAAACATTGCACCGACTGCCAAAATGTCAAAAACCCCAAAGAATACACATCCATGAAAAGGTGATTTAACAAACATTTGCTGGAAAAAAAAAATAATGAATCGGTGACATCCAATGTAACATTTTCAGAGAAGTGTTCACTGAACATGACATTAAACAAAAAGCATCAAGTACGAGTATCAGGGCCACTCAAAATAGAACAAAATTTGAATTACAAGTCAACCTAATAAAAGAAAAATGTTGAAATTTGTTATATTACGGTCACATCGCTACCCAAAATATCCTTCACTCACTGAAACGATTTCTGATTTTTTTGGTTGCAATTCTATTCTCAGTATTTTTTTTCAATGGAAATTTGTGACTGTTTAGCGCCCACTATTTGTAATATTTTTTGTAGAAAATACGTTGGTCCTTGTCCTAGTCTTCTTCTTCTCATTATATTATTTCTTGAAAATTTGCGGCTTTTTACTTGAAAATCTTCTGACTTTTTATTTCTTTAAAAATTAAAATGAATGTCGGGCTTTTCCTATCTTGTGTTTTGCATGACTTGAAAACCTTGACAACTCTAAAGTCCTCTAAAGTCTTTTTTCCTTTAAAGTTTCTAATTGTTTTCATCATAGGCCTTTTTACTATTTATTTCCTTTCTCAGTGTGACCCAAATACTAGTAGAGTTGTACACATGGGGGGAAAAAAAAAAAAATCCAGTTTGATGTCTTAAAATAAAATTTTGAGCATGTTTAATTTAATACTGTATATAGTGTAGTATTTTGTGATAAGATAAAACTGATAAGCAAAATACACAACGTACACATCATCAACAAATGAATTAAGGACAAAATAGCATTCTTCATTTTACACGGCGTTATGGGCAAAGCATAACGGCCATACATAGTGATCTGTGACCTAAGGTACAGTGTTCGATCCCCACCATCGTCTTCACATACTCATTCATTCGGAAATCAAGGATGCACTAGACGGCTGGTTCATGTTGGACACAGTGATTTCATATGAAAACAAAAAAAGGTGGTGGGCGGGGAGGGTTGGGGGAAAAAAAAAAGTGCCTACTGGTGTCTAGTGATGTGGTTCAACTCCCACCTCTTCTAATAATATGTGAATCTAAGGCATCACTTCACTTTCCTGACCTTCTGTACTGTGTCTACAAGGCAAGTTGGATGACCAGCAGTTAACAATAACAGTCGAGCCATACTCACACACTCACACACACGCACTCATTCGCCACAGGCTCATAGCTTACAGGCTGGACACAGGTGGGAGCGAGAGGGCAAAGGGCAAGGGTCTGAAGGGGGAGGGGGGTTCAAGCATTATCCAATCCCTGGAGAGAGTCCACCCCGGCTGGTCACGTGGGGGCAAAGTGACACGGCGCCGCGCCTTGTGCTAACCCTACTCTGGTACAAGATGGATTTTAGAGGGGGGAGGTGGTAGTTAGTAAAGCGCTGGGGAAATGATTTTTGGAATATCTTTCTATGAGAGACACGAGAAGTCAACTAAGTGTAGTTTTTCCTATTCATATTTTAATTATCTTTTATTAAGGGGGGGGGTCTTTTGAGAAATTTGTGAATGAGCATGTTTTAGCCACAAGTTATCCGACAGCAAGCTTAGCATAGTGAAATGTACGCAGCAGCAAGCTCAAGAAAAAAAAAACCCTAATGATTTGTGTATAGATTAAATAAAAAATATGAGCATTTTAGGTGGACTTTGTATGCCAGGCTTGTAGCTGGTCTCCATAAGTTAGCATATAAGTGGCATCTATTTTCCCCCAAAATGTTTGTTAATCATCGCTGTGTGTGTGCACGTTTCAATTGTGTATGTACAAGGCTCATTGTTTTCACTTAAGGCAGGTGAAGCTCATTTGATTGTGTGTTTGATGCGCAGTCAGCTGAGTTTCACACTTCAAGTCTCTTTTGTTCATTTCCACGCATTTTAAAAAAAAAAAAAAAAATTGTGGGAGTGCTTTTCTTTGATTTGTCTCTTCTGAGCAGGGCGGGAGGCGTTAGTAGATGTCTCCGACCATTTACTCTCACCTCAGGATCATTGTTAATGTGCAAGCGAGCGAGCTGAGAACAGACTCGAGGGGGTGGGGGTGGGGGGGGGGGAAATAAAAGCAAAATGACATTCACAAAGCCAACTAATAACCCTTTTCATTTCAAATGATCTCGGCGGAATTCGGACATTCCTCCTCCTCTTCCTAGTCGCACTTTCTTTCACATTCTTAACAATACAACAGTAGTGTGGCCGCGATGCTACGAGATCTTCCCAAACCTTTCGGAACGGCACTACATCATCCGCCGTGACTCTCTTCGCCTCCCCCCATTTATTATTATTTTTTTTTAAATCCCATCAACTTCGATGGAGATCGACATGCATGTTTCTCCCAATTGAAAGAGGATGATGATGATTGACCGGTAGCCCCCCCCCCCCTCCCCTCGCTCGCGAGTGCAAACTAGTTCTGCATTGAATCAACAGTAATAAAACAGCATTAAAATGACATCAAGTAATCAAGTCTAAAAGAGAGGCTCGTCACGGCCTTCCTGATAAACATTCCTTTGTCCTTTCTGATAAGCCTCTGCTTGGTTTAGATCCTTCTCCTCACGCTTGACTTGATCCTGGACACAGCAGTAGAGCCACACACATGGGGTGGGTTAAGGTGGGAGTGGGGGGTGAAGGAGGGGTGTCTTTTGGTGGAGTGGGCGGTGTCATGGTGTCAGCTTATCCAGACTGGACTGCACAGGTTGAGAAAACCTCCTGGATCCAAAATTTGCTGGAGACCCGGAGGGATTCCCCTCCATCCCTGATGATCAATGAAGAAGAAGTAGGGTGGCGCTTCCTGCGCCACAGCTTATCAGGCCTGGGGGAAATAGGGTGGGGTTGGGTTTAAGGGGAAGGAAGGAGAGCCATAGTTCACGAGCTTCCGTGCATCGTCACAAATGTTCTGGTCTCCGTGGCAACAATGCAGGAGTCCACAATTCGCAACATTCTGCGCCCCTTTCAAGCCTCCAAAAAGCAATAAGGCGGAGAAAAAGCTCGGCTCACTTCTTCACCCAGACTCGACTCACCAGAGTGGATAGGTGGGATTCGGTGGGGGTGATTGGAGGAGGAGGTGGGGTGAGGGTGGGGGGGTTAAGGAGGTGTGCAAACAAAAAAATTGAAAGGGGTGTGGAGGAGTGTCACAAGGCCACGGCGGTGCACGGGTGTTTGAGCTTGCAGGGCAGCACTCCTCTGTTGAGCTGATAGAACTCCACCAGGTGGATCAGGTCGGTGAACTTGGTGGCGCCGTCGTCCAGGCTGAAGAACACCTGACTGTCTTCTTCACACTTCACGCCACAAAATGGCAGAGGGGGGGAGTTAGATGTTAACATTTTGGGAAAACGATCATGTTCGAAATGGCTGTTTTTGTTCTTCGATTGGTGCAAAAATAAGGCTTCAATTTGCTAGGGAGCATAACATTGTGCTCTGGAGCAATGGAAAAAAAAAAAAAAGAGATCCCGTGATCTAATGAGGCCAGATGGACCATGTTCCAAAGTAATGGGCAGAGTATAAGAAGAGTCCAGTCCAGAGCTTAATCCCATAAGAATCTTTGGGATATGTCAGAGAAGATTTGTACACAGTGGTCCAACACTCTTATCTTTCATAGAAAAATGAACGCAAGCCCTGGATGGAAATGAATGTTGTGCGATTGCATAAGATTAGCGAGACCAAGCCAAAAGGAAATGCTTGCTCTAATCAAAGCTAACGGCGCTCCATTGGCTGGCTTTTTGGCTGGCTCGCGCTTTTTCCACATTACGCAACACGACTATGTCCATTTAGGAGCATTTACCAAAAAATGAAACGCGCTTGCCAGTTAAAACACTTTTTTTTTTTTCAAACTGACGATAGCAACTTGGTTTACTTTTGAAGCCACCTTTATAGTAAATATGCAAATGTCCAACTTTCTTCTTAAAGCAAATGGTATTTCACTGACCGGCAATATTTGGAAGTGCTTGATCTTCTGGTGGTGGCACATGGTGAGCACAAAGGCCTTGGGGTTACTTTGACTATCCCGCAAGAGGAATAACCTAAAGGACAAGAGAGAATTAGAAACGTTTTGGAGAATAAATGACATGCTTGTGTTGACTGTGTGAACTGTAAACGCCGCAAGCATACCCGTCCACTTGGCCTTGTTGTATGATCATTTTGTGGGCTTCTTCTCTCATGATGCGACCGTGAAACCAAACCTGCGTCCTGTGGATGACTGGAAAACAGACACGCACATTAGCCCGCCGTAATAACGCGTGACGACACGCTTGACGTCGGCGTGCACCTGTGCTCAGGGAGGACGGGTGCAGGGGCGACGGGCTGCCCAGGACATTCATACGCTGACTCCGTTTCTACATAGAATGAGCAGAGTGGAAAAATAACTGGGCTGAACCCGGATTATTTCATTCCTTTTCCTTTGCCGTACCCTCCATGTCTGCCCCTCCTCTAGGGCGGCGCTCTGGGCCTCCACGGGGTTGTCGATGACGCGGCCGGTTCGTCCCGAAAAGTCCATCGCCACCAGGGAGTTCTCTGACACGCTTCGCTGTGAGGGGACGGGTTGAGGAAAAGGGTAGGGTGGGAGTGGTGGTAAGGGTCGGCGGAGGGTGACGGAAGGTGGTGGGGGAGTGAAGCCAGAGGGGGGAGGGGCGGGACAAAGGTCAGAGGTCTAACAAGCCAGACACACTCACTGGGGCATGACAAATCCTGTCTGCACAGAGACCCACTTCAGTCCACTCCCAAATCACAAACGGCCCCCTTGGCTTACTGGCTTTGCTGCGGGAATCATTTTAATCAAGGGCAACAACTTCCAATTTGAAAAGACGCAAACTTCCTGTCACGCACACAACTTTGGGGAACAACGAGTCGTCTGTGTGCAAGTCAAATCAATATCTGTCTAATCTAATGCAGATTTTCAATCTGGTGCTATTTTGCAGAAAGGCTCCATAATTAAATTAGAGACTCTTTATAGCAAATCGGCTTTTGATTTGGCAACTTATTACTGCCGCACTGTTGAGTTAGTCGGGTTCTCACCGTGCTAAGGCGCAATTAGCCTAACCAAGACTAACACAGTCACAGTCCAGTTAGAGCGAGGCATGTGAAGTGAAGTGAACAGCTCTGCAATTCATCAGCCAATTAATGGCTCAGTATGGACTGGCTGAGTGGAGAATTAGCATTAGCATTAGCATGCCAGTAAAGGCGATGATGTCACACAGCAGATCCTCACCACAGGCGTGGAGAAATGCGAGAGGTTTGTCTTCCTCTGTTGTGGGACGCTGTAGCTCTTATACAGGACAAGGCCATACTATAAAGACAAGAGAAGGGGAATAAATATTATTTTTAAAAAATATATCGGGCTTAGTGAAGCCTTCCAAAAGTCCATTGGGTTACCTTTAGAAGTCTGAAGGCGGTCATCCAGCAGGTCCTGCTCTGCTCATCTTCAGCGCACAACATTTTCAGCTCCTTACAGTCCCCCCTCGTTTTACTGGGCTGGAAAAGAAAAAAATTAAATTTCAGTCATTCATTCATGCATTATTCAGAAAAATGCAAAAAAGAAAAAAAAGGTGCAATTTTGAGAGGGTTTTTTTTTTTTTTTTGCAAATAATGAGCACTCTTTTCAGGGGGCGGTGGTCGACTCGAGAGTTCACAGGGGGAGTGAAAGAGATTCGGTTACACCCTTGAGCGTTTATTGTACGCGCACAATGCGGCGTTACACTCTTATAGCAGACAAGCCCGTTTTTTTTTTCTCCCCCCCAGAAGCGATGAGGATCCTGCCAGCCCCTCGCGATGAATTAATTCACGTTACCATAGCAATAATACAGCCACCACCCGTCAAGTCAAATCCCTAACCCAATTCTGCACTGTCACCCCCGCTGACAGCATCTGACACGACGGTCGGCTCGCGTGCGTGTGCGCGTGTGTGTAAGTGAGCTCGGGGTGGAGAGTCTCTGTACCATCCTGGCTTATCCCATTGGGCTTATCCCAGATCAGCAGGTGACCCACCGCAGATAACTCTTGGATTGAGGGGGGGGACACAGCGCTGAGTGTGTGTTTGAACCCCTGCTGGGTGGGTTTAACCCTTCTGTCCTTTGACCCCACACACATAATACTTCCAAAGGTGACACAGGTACATCTGTTACAAAGGGAGTGACAATCCCAAGTTTCATTTGTGTGTGTTGTTGTGTTACCTTGATGGAGAACTGGTAGTCTGTAGGGGCATTGTGTAGTTTTCTGCCGGTAAAAATGGTGAAGATGTTGCTGTCGTCCAAATCGGACAACATCTGCAGGTGTCGGGGCTCCTGTTTAGACCAAATGTTACAATATCCAATATTATTATTATTCCTATCCCTGGAATGCGTAATGAAAGCGAGAAATCTCAAAATCTGAGGATCTACGGGACAGCAAACGTGTCACGCCTAGGGACGGAATCCCGGTCCTGTGTCAGCACCTTGGTCAAGGGAACTTACTGGAAACTGACCTTTCTAACCAGGGATCTTCCTGCTGTGAGCCAGCCGCGCTAACCACTCTTTGACCATGCCAGTAAATGTGAATCATGCTTCAAATTAAACCTGGGAGTGGTGGAAGACGATGCATTCCGATGGGATACAATTATCCACGATTATCGTGTCAATCAAAACGGAGCACTGGCAGACAGATCTCCTCCGCGTGAGGTTTTATGACATTATTCACGATTTGAATATAAATGACCTTGGATGATCCTTTAGTGGAGAAGTAGAGGCCTGAGCGTCGCATGAACATGTAGAGCTTCTTCCAGGACTTGCGTCCGGGTTCCTTCACGTACAGATAGCCCTGAATCTCCGGACAGCTGCTTGGATTCAGGAAGTTCTGTGAGCAAACCGCGGAATCATAACAATCATCACAAAGATGACATTTTCAATATTCCTCAATGCGTTGCTGTAGCACCAGCAGGCAAATGTAATTAGCAGATTGCAATGACTCTGCGTGAATGTTCATGCATATTTTTAGACAACAGATGTCCTTGTCCCATCCTTCAGGAGGAGAGGAGACATTTTTTTTTTTTCCTTTCTGGTTTCAAGGACAGGATTTGGGGCTCTCTGATTAAAGCAGGGGGGGGGGGGGTGAGATAATGATTCACTTGCACGTGCGTGCAGCACTCTGTGTGTGTGCACTGAGTCATCCCTCCTTACCTGTAAGAGCTGTGATTGAGGGATTGTGCCATCAGAATCCTGACACCAAGCCACCATCTGCTCTGGAAAAAAGTTCTGCATGGAAAGAAAGAGAGAGAGTTGCATTGAAAACCACTTTGAGTATGCACAAGCTATAAGGGGGTCACACTTCCCCATGTCTCTCTATTGTTGTGTGTGTGACGAGCACAAGGTCTCAGAGACGAGTGGTCAGGGTGAGAGAGGCAGATAAAGAAATTGAGACGGAGAAGGGGGGGAGGCACTTGAGCCTGAGAGTAGATGCAGTATGATCTCACCCGCTGATGTAATCCCCTTTAGCCAGCAGCGCCACTCTTAGTGTGATTGACAGGCTGCGGCCAGCACTCGGGTGTTTTAGTGCGCTCATTACCACAGAGCTGAGGTCACCTAAATCACCACGGCAATAATGTCACCGAAAAAGCTGGCGCGTCACCAAGCGCCGGGGCCCCATGCTGAGTCCACATCAGCACAGAGATGACGTACCAGGATGGACCAAATTGCAAAGTGCCACAAAATTAAAGCTTAAAAATATACGGCAAAAGAAATGATGCAAAATAAGCATACCGTCCAATTTGGCTGAAAAAAAGATTTCATTTAGCAAGACTGGGCCAAGCAAATTGATGTGGCAGGCCGGATCTGGCCCCCGCGTCATGAATTTGACACCAATGTTCTAAATGACTCGACACTTGCAAAAATAAAAAAATCACCTTATTATGATACAGGAAGTGACTTTGGTGAGCTACTTGGACATCCAAAGTTTCATCATTTTAATTTGCCACAAAGAACGGCAATGATCAAAAGCTCCAACCGGAATCAGCATGGTGAAGTGTGTGCGTGGTGCGTGCAGAGCTGCGTGCTGAAGCGAGGCAGTCACCGAAAGGTCAACATGGGGATGCGAGAGACTCACCAGGGGGTTCCTGAAGAATTCATATTTGGCATAGTTCTTCCTGAAGAGGAATTTGCTGTCGCTGCTCATGGAAGCTTGAACCTGAACCACCAGTTCGTGGTCCTCCAGGCATCTCTCTGACAGACGGACGGACAGACAGTGTGAGTCACAGTGTTATCTTTGCATTCTGCATTCAATGCATTCATAGTCTTGTATCATTTATGACTGAGAGCTGGATCAGCTCTGGCTCATTCAAACTTTTTCTTTTTTTTTTCATCCCCCCCTAACATTAAAACATGCTTACAAGCAATGCGAATAAAATCTTCGCTTCCCACAATGACCAAATACGATCGGAAGAGTTTAACCAAGCGAGTAACAGCAGCAAGAAGAAAAGAGGCACTGTGAGGCGGCGAGGGAGGAAAGCGAAGGTGGAGGGGAGGGAAAGAAGTGGCAAGCGATGGCGAGCGGGGGAAGGGGGGAGGCTTTGGCAGTGTGGGCATTGCAGGAAGATGATGTCATCTATTTAGGCTGATTGCCGAGAGCAGAGGAGCCATAAGCAAAGTGCACCAAGCCCGCAGACGAGCGAACGCGCATTTAAGAGCTCACGCGGGCCTAACGTGATCAGTCGTGCATATATGTGTGTGTGTGTGTTAATGAGGAAAAGTACATGATCGAAGAAATGGATAGTGACAGGATGTTCTATGGACACACGCAGGCTTGAGTCATAATTCGTCCCCCCCCCCCGCACAGTATGTCTCATTATCACACACACACAAAGACAAACGACTGCGTGCTAAAAATGAATGTGGCAGCGACGCACGGGTGGAAATGTTTGACCTCCGTTGTGCGGGTGTGTGAGCAAGCGGGGGAATTTCCTATGGAGGGTTAAGTGCAAAGCGATTGGCCAGCCGTGCTAGGGGCTCGTCCGACAGAGATCCACGATTGGTTCTCCGCGACTCTGGTATGACGCTTTAGTCCAGGCCTCTCTGCATGCACCCCCCCCCCTCACCCCGTTCCTTCTTTTTTTCTCTCCGTTGCTCCCTTTTTTCCTTCCCTCCCTTCGTCGGCTCACCTCACATTCCATCTCTCCAGTGCACTTTTTTTTTCCAGCAACGCAGATGAAGCAGCAATGCACAAAGCCATCCTTTGACTCTAAAAATACAAGTCTGGGGTAGTGGGAAAGCCTCATGGTAGACAAAGACGGATCCGGGAGGGGGGGGGTCGAAGTAATGCTCCGAAAGAATACGCTGTGCAAGTCAATGTTCTTTTTGTTATCTCCTTTTTTTTGTGTTATTATCGGGGGAAGGAAGCGGCATGTGTTTTGGGGAGCAGCAAAATGCTTCATCCTGCTAGTGCCACCACGTATAGAGCGCATACAAACACTTGTGCCATGCTCAAGTGAACACACACACCGAGAGCACAAACGAGAACATCCCCACCCACGCAGACACACACCGGCCATCGTAACATGAAGGCCTTCTGATTTCATTATGGGAGTTTTATGTATGCATACAGTACTGATGAAAATTGTAGATCTATGATGAACATTGTAATAACATAAAATTAGGGCCGCGACGCATAATGAGTCTTTCCTTGGGTTGGGAAATAAAATGCTGCAAGCTACCCATTTCATCCGGGCCCATTATCCGACTAGTCAATTGTTTTAAATGATACTAATAAATCCAATGTTTAATCCACAAAGACCTGTAAAGTAGAATTCTATTGAAAAAAAATGGCGTAATAGCACTTACCAAGGCCAAGGATGGGGTGGTGCTCCACCAGCGTCCAGGCGTTGTCGTCCACACAGTGGCTCTTGTAGACCAGGAGCTGGCACACGTCTCTGGCCGTCATGTCCGCCGGGATCTCCACCACTTTGCCAGCCCCATCCTCGCTCCACACCTTCACGATCTGGAAAAACCACACATGGGCCGAGGGTTATGTTTGTCACAGGCTGGAAGACGTCTCGCGACAGTGGGACGGCGCGACACGGCCTAAGCCGCATTTCAGAAAAATTCGACTATAAAAAAAAAAAAAAAACGGATCGGATTCGGAACATCCATTTACCTCCATCGCCATGTGTTTGGCAAGTCCACTCTTAAAGTCCAGTTTCCTTTCTAACAGGAGAGTTTCTTATAAAAAACAAAACAAAAAAAAAACGCAGCAAAGTCCCGGAAACTGACGCCTGCACGCTGGGTTCAGCCCTTTTGTCCACGGCTCAACCAAACTCTCTCACACGCACATCCCCGGATAAGCATGTAAACTTGCTTGCGCACATCGCGCAGTGACGTCTTTTCTGCCGCGCCGACACCGAGAGGGAAAAAGTAGAAAATATTCACAGTTGGAGGACATTTTGATTATGCCCTTAAAAAATGCCACCACCGGGAGCAGCGAGCGGGCACAGTTCAAAGCCAAAGCGCCGCCCATTGTTGCGCCATTTTGAACCATATCAACCAAGCGCCCAAAGCGACATTTAAACTGGCTGTCATTTTTGCCGGAGAGCACCTTTGCTCCACAGATAACCACAGAGCAGCTGCTTCACACCGCTCCATCTGCACGTTCGCACAAAAAAAAAAAAAAACCTCGCTCTCGCATGCAGCGCCCGACACGAACGCATGCAATAAATATGAGCGCGTGAAAGTGCTTGAAAAACCACAGCGGCGACGCACATTAGGTCAAAGAGAAGGCGTTACATGTTTGCGTGGTTGTGTGTGTGTGTGTGCGTGCGTGCATGCTCGCACACCTACGTAGTTCACATCCTGCGCCTAGAGCAGGCGTTGTGCTCGCAAACTCTGCTGCCCTGCACTGCACACAAAGCAAGCGGGAGCAACTGTTGAAAATGACATGAGACGAGCGGCGGAAAGAAAAAAAAGAAAAAAGCGCTAACGGACCACTGGCGAGATCACGGCGAACAATGGCACCGCCGTTCGGGCGCCCAAAACGGCACAAAACACCAGAAGCACCATCACGGCGACGCTAAGAGAGCCTCCTAACACGAGCGAGGGAGGAGAAGAAAAAAAAAAAAAACATCACAGTGCTCCCTGCCCCTTCTGAAGCCCTAAGACTCCCTCCCTCTTCTCCTCCCACCCCCCCAATAAAAAAGTGATTTCATGACGTGTGACATTTGTTTGAGAAAAGTTTTCGACACAGGAGGGGCAAACAAAAAGCAGTCTCCATGGCTGCACTTTGCCAACCGCGCACACACACACACAGAATTAAAGATGCACTCGCACACGTCCCGAAAAAAGAATAAAACACAATAAATGCAAGTCTCTTACCTCCACAGCCTGAAAGAGGCAACAGTCTGGAGAGCAGGATGGCATTTTCACACTGAGACGCTCTCCAGTGACACAGAGAGAGAGAGGGAGAGAGAGCGAGGGAGGAGGTGGGGGGGGGGGGGGAGTCAGGAAGAGGGAGGGAGGGGCTGACTGGCAAGGAGAACACAAGCGAGGTAAGAGCGAAGGAGGCAAGCGGGGAGGAAGAGGAGGGAGGACGCCACAGAGGAGAGAGCGACTCGGCCCGGCTAACTGAGCACCGAGGCTTGGATAGTGACGCCGAGTGATCCGAAGCGCTACCGCCAACCCGCTACATCCGCCGGTACACCTCTCCCCCCGCCCACTTCTCTCCCCCTTCCTCCTCCTCGCGCTGGATTAACCCAGTGTGGCATTTTTTTCCCAAAACGGTCAGCCGCTACCTGTCGTGCACCCCGATATTCTTTCTCCGTGCCCTTTCTACACTGTCAGCTCCTTTCAACGATGACCTCATTCCCAAACACACACATAAGGCTTAATGGACTCAAGTACAAAGCCAATCACTGTACACACGCATCCCTCACACTCTGGCTGCCAGGTTTTAATTTCCATCCCCTCCCCTGCCTCATATCCTCTTTCCTCTCAACAGCTGTGTGTGAAATATTACGCTGTGGAGGTTAGCGGTGGAGAAACATGTGTAATGTGCGCTGGAGCGTCGAGGCGGTGGATTTCGGGGCAATATGGATCAAGCGCTGGCCGAGGGGGGGGGTCAAGGGAGCGGGAGGAGGGGAGGCGGTTGCTCAGCAAATCTGCCCAGCTCGACTCGAGTTGGGGGTTGGGGGTGGTGGGCTGAGCGCGAGTACAGAACAGAGAGCAATGGTGGAATGTCAGTAATGCAATACTGAGTCATAATCAGGCTCATGTGTAGCGTGCGGGCCAACACAGCTGGCCCCTAATACGGTGTGCATGAGAAGTGAGAGCCAAACCAGGAAGAGCAAATGTAAACCAAGATGACTTTTTTTTTTTTTTTTGGGGTGGGGTGGGGGGGGTCTTACTACAGCATCAGGTTTGCACCCATCTGAGCTGCGTTTATGTATGCATGTGTGGGAGGATCATGAGAGGATGAATATGGAGCGAACACAAACAGCCTTGACCTTTACGAAACTTGAAATACTTAGGTAAAAACTTTACAAGACGGAATAAAGGCTCTCTCCTCGACCCCCCTCTACCCTGCACCGCTCGAACAGAGGAGGGTGAGCAATGTTATTGACCTCCTTGTCAACAAACACACACATGCGCACACACACACACGCACACAAAGTGTGCTCGGAGCATATTGGAGGGTCACGGACAGACACCTGCATGCATGGAAACAAAAGAGCACACATAACAGTATGTACAGGGGTCAGGGGTCAAACTGAATAATCTGTACTCTGGTCAGGACTGCTTGACCAAAAAGGTTTATGGGCCCCTAAACCTATCAGGCTATTTGCAAACACACAATACACACACACACACAACACACACACATATATAATCATTCCATGGTGACAATAAAAAGTACAGCTTGTAAAAGAAATCTCAATTCAGTTGCAGCCGAGGGAGGAGGAGGAGGAGGAGGAGGGGGCGAGGGCCTTTATCTGCAGATGCAATCTTTTTATGTAACATAAGAGCACAATGATGGATTCTCTCCTCTGCATGGCAATAAAAAAAATCGACAAAAGCGCATCTATGATGGTATTAGAGCAAGATAGTCAGCTGACTGACCATTAGTCGCTGCCCCGAGGTTTATTTCTTGAATTCTAACGCAGACAATCGTGGGCTCGAAAAGAATCAGCGGGGCAAATTCTTTGGAGATATTCAATTACAGCGCACGGAGGAAAAAGACGATTGTTATAGCTAAAAAATGTGGAGGATTTTGGAGCAGGACGGCTTGAATTGGTTTGAAAACGGTCGTCGTCGGAGACACGAGAAGTGTCCGCCGCCGCCCGGCATCTTTCATGTCAAGGCAGACTGAGTTGATTAGCTCTGCAGACAGGGCCAAACTCAATTTCATCTCGCCAGAGGGCCGACACAAAGCCCGAGTGTCTCACCTCACAGCGACCTGCCACTCAATTAAAAAAAAAGAAAAAAAGTCCAACATAGCGATAGACGGCTATGTAACCGGCGTCACTTCTACCGATTCACGCGGTTCGACCGACAATCCAATTTTATCCGCCTTCGAACCGACCGTGACGTTCTATCTCCCTAACAATAGAGCTGGGCTTGCACATCTATGTCATTATGAGCTTATGCGGTAGAACAGGCTCTCTCTGCAATCATTGCACGCACACCACGCAGGGCAAGCACGCACACTCGTGCACCTGATCTGATTGCAACGGGTCAGCAGACCTTTGCGTGCAGGGGGGGGGGGGGGGGGGGGGAAACATCAGCTGACCGCAGACAAAAGCAAAGGGAAGAAGAAGAAGTCCTCACCGCAATGACTCAGCGCTAAGATGCCACGACATTGTCGCAATCAATTCTGACATCGTGACGGGGTGAGAAATCAGAAGATTGGACTTGTTCTAATTATTTTTTTTACACAATTTGGCTTTTGAGTTTGCTACACAAATAAATCCTCCTATTCACTCGTGCAACAATAGCGCTAAGGAAGATCTAATTTCCTGCCGGACAAAAGATCTTCAACTCCGATGTGGTGTCAGCAGGCAATGCGGGGGGGGGGGGGGACAGTGATGCTACAAAAAAATATTTGAAGCCAATCTGATTCTATTGGTGCAACTCTTGTGTTCCCAAATAGTTTTCCCAATGGCGAGGCTTTTCTCCGCTCGTAATGCAATGTCCGTGCTCCCGAATAAAAATCAGGAATTAGTCACAGCCTGCACGCAACCTGACGCTCAAGTTGACCAATTCTTCCCGACGGTGACTGATCGGATTACCGTGCGGCAGCGGTCGCTACAGAAAAAAAAAAAAGTGATATTTACAGTGTTAACGCTCAAACATGGTTCAGGTTGAGGAGGACTTGTACGGTTAAATAACATCAGACCTTTCCCTGGAGCGTATCTGCAAAAGCCGCAGAAGTTGTCACGTTATGTCGTTCGTGGTGGGCCGCTCCTAATACCCCGAGGACAAATCCATTTATATTATTAGCAATGATGTCGACCATAAAGCGGTCATGTCACGCATATACTGGGCTATACTTATAGTGTAATAACTTAAGCTGATAATATGAGCTGCCTATTCCAGTGAGAAAGACTGAAGATTCCAGCAGAACAGCTGGAGGGGGCAACCGTGAGAGAGATCCTGTGATAAAAAAAACATCCCAATGCAAATACAAAATACATCTGCGCCGTTGCGTAAGATGGACTCGACGATCGGAACCCGCCTCGGCCTGCCAGCAGGGGCGCCAGTGGGTGTGTATTGACTATGATCGGAGCACATGATGGTGACAGAAAACAAATAAATAATAATATAAAATAAATAACAATACAAATCAATCATCATCGAAATAAAAGATAATCAAAGTAATATGAGTTTGAAGGCGTTTTCGAACATTTGGGCGCACAAGACAGAATGAGCTGAGCTGAACAAAATGAAGACACAACAGGCCCTTTGTGCAAAGTGCAAGCTTGCTCGCTGACTGCACATCTTGTGAGATGATGTCAAGGAAATCGAATGAACGCGCGTATAATGCAACCTGGGAACAAGACGAAACCTCTCAGTACAGGAGTGTGTGGAGCAAGAGAGAGCATTCTGAATAATTTTCATTATTCAGAGAGGGCCATCCTGAAAAGGATGGAAAATTCCAAGGACAGGAGGCTCTGTCGGGGGAAGGAAGGGCAAGGCTATGACACACAGGCATGCTTTCACACACTCACACAATGACGCCAAGAGCCATCTTGAAAGCGTGTGAACCGGAAATGGACGCCTGTCTTGCCGGAGCGGGCAGAAGGATTCGCAAAGTTCAGAGAGAGGCAACCTGCAGACATTCCCAGCCTTTGCTACGGAAGTCTGCATCCTGGAGACATTGCTCACCTCCTTCCACAGCAAAACATGCCTGTCGTGTGTGTGTGTGCGTGATAATATACTACTTCCACTGTACTTGCAAAAAGACACATTGTGTAAGATAACCTGGGGCAACCTATGATTGGAGGGAAGGCTGGGAGCATGCAAAGTCAACACGAGCTGCTCCGACCCGAACAAAACAGGCCAGTCAGCTGATCTCCAAGACACATCCACTCTCATGACTGCCATACAGTTAAAATAATAACAAGTGGGGGGGGGGGGGTTAGGGTTAGGGTTAGGGGGGGGGGGAACATTTTGAAGTGGCTTGTGAGCACCTACGTGTTGGTCAGAGGCCTCGACGGGGCTGAGAATTGGCGAGCCGGTCGGACTGCAGAGCTCGGGGAAAGGATTGGGAATTGCAGGGAGTGAAGCTGGGCGCAGATTCTGCTCCTCGCGCAGGCACCTGCAGGGGGAGACACACGCACGTTTACGCTTGGGTCGCCGTCTTCGCTGACTTGTGAAACGGCTGGGCGAGAAAACGCAAGGTCACGGACCGCTCGCGTGGCCTTCAACAATCCTGAAACTCCAACAAATTGTAACGCAATTGTGGAAGCCATACGTTTTGTCGACTCTACCTGACGGCCTGGATGTGCATCGGCTGGGAGTACCGCAGCCTCTCCCTGGCGGGTACGGAGGGGGGCGTGTGGCGACGGACGGCGGGGCCGTGCCTGACGAACGGAACGTGCATAATGTGGTGGGGCAGGTGACCGTTGTTGAGAATGAGGGCCGTGTCGGCCGTCGTCGAGTAAACGCTCTCCATGTTCATCTCGTTGACAAGCTTCTCCAGATCCACGTCGTCATCTGTGAGAAAAATAGCAAGTGTGAATGACAGTGGGAGCTGAATTTTAAAAACCAGAACCGCAAAACCTGAGAGGTCATTTCAGCAGGACCCAAAAAAAAATCAAAAATTCAATGTCCGAGGTCCTTTTGACCGATGGGTGTCCCAAACCAACACCGCACAGAATTCCTGGCATGCCTACTGGTGGGGGGGGGAAAAAAAAAAAAGTACAGCAACGCTCAGCAGCCCGAGCGTAACAACAAAGTAGAACAGCAACACACTTGCTCGCAGGGGCAGCTGAGGACACCGTGTCCAAAAACGTACAACATCTGCAGCCTGAAACGTGAGGGGAGGGGGTGAGGGGCAAAAAAAGCTGCTCTGTACTTAGAACAGCGGGGCGTCAGCTCAGCGCGGATCACAAAGAGGTATGCATGACGAACACGGGAGGGTAAGTAGAGGACACAAGGTCATGTGATGTTCAAGAGTGGGACATGGGTTAGGAGGTGAAGGGCTGATGAGGATAGCAAGCGATGGCTCTTATGTAACGCTCGGGGATGGATGTTATCATCGCCCTGCTGACAACTTTATATGCAAGACGAGTTCGCTCACAATGTCGACGGAAGCCATTTTTTTACATATACCTGAACTGTTTGAAGATGGAAGCGAGCTGTGAAACATCAAAACTGTTTCTTAAAAAGATGGATGACAGTTGTAACATCACTTTCTGATTTGACCCATATGACACTTTTTGGCTCGGGCCAGGGAACATACAATTTTTTTCTCTCTCCTTTTTTCCCTTGGATGTTTAGGAACGACAGTCTGTCTGGCATCTGGCTACAAAAGCTCCTGTGCAAGAGCAGCCAGGACATTCCAGTCAGATCCCAGGATACAGTGAATGAGTGCTCTCTGTCCTTGGCAGAGCCAACCTGCAATCATTGATGGGCAACGCCGAGGTTAAAAAAAAAAAAGCACCGGTATGAACTTTGACCTCAGCTACCTTCATTAAACAAAAACTTTTCATTCCTTTTTGTTTTAAATATGGGAAAATATTTGATTACGAGCGCCCTGACCTCTTGCCTACTTTCTCCACTATGTCCCCTGATTTGACCTACAGGCCTAAATAAACACTCTCGCCGAGTCACGGCGCTGTGTCTGTGGGCTATGTTTACAACGCACTCGCACAAGCATGACGAGCACACACCGGCGAACTCGAGGGAAGAAGAAGAGGTCGCGGGGTGTACGATTTACAACGTCTCCTCGGCTTCCAGGCATTTCCACGATGACTGACTGGATTTCTGAGAACGGCGCGGGAAAGCAGGTTTTACCATGCGTGTAATGTGTTCAAGAGCTTATCAGTAAGGGGGGGGGGGAGAGCAAGAGAGATATAAATTTAATATTTGTCGAAAAGCTCTACATCTGGACAGCAGAGCTTGCAATGAAGAAGGATGACAATGTCCAAGTTGGAAACGAAGGAGGTTTGGCAAAATATTTAACATGCAGGAAATGGAAGAAGGAAAGAGGAATGTGTCATCCATCATCATGTACTTAAAATTTGGGCCAGAGACAGGACAGGAGAGTTACCATGGTGATGTGGCAAGTTTGGATGGGCCGAGCGCTGAAAGCCTGGAACAATCAGCTCCTCGGGCCTGCGAGAGGAACCGCGGTCCATGCCCTCCTGCCAAATAAACAAAACAGGCAGAAGAAAAAAAAAAAAAAAAAAAAAATGTTGTTTGAAGCGAGCGTGTCACAAAAGGCCACGCGGTGGTGTCGGATGTCAGATATTTAAGTGAAGCGAAAAGGCGGCGGGTTATTTTCACAGCGCCCAGACAATGGACGGGTTCACGCCTCTGCTCTGCTCTCGAGGAACACCGAGTGACACAAGGGCGATACTTTGACCCCTGTAGCGCTGTGACTTTGCGACCCCTTTGACCTTTTTTCTCTCCGTCTGCCTGTCACACACCCCGACACATATGACGCTTACTCCGGGGAGATCAATCACTCTCCGAGCGCACTTTAAGCATCACTCCGAGTCAAGTTCCTCTCGCGTTGGGTAATTCAACGCAGCCTCCGTCCAGGCCGCGAAAGCTGCCGAGTAACGCGAGACAAGAAAGCCAAAACAACAACAAAAGAAAACACATCTCCACTTTTCGTGGAAAATAAAAAATTCTTCCCTGGAATTGCTCGTGGCCAGATGTCCCGCCGCGAGAGCGCGCGCGCGCGAGCATGCATGCGGGATGCTTCGAAAACATCTATAAAAGCCCAAAGTACGATTTATAGCTCCGAGAAGTAGCAGCCAAAAGCTTTCCAAGGAAGGCAACTTGACTAGGCTGCCTGTTGGATGCGGCATGTCGGCAGGCTTCAGCAAACTCTTTCAGAGCCAGATCAGGACCTCCGAACTTGAAATGCATCCAATGTATAATCGTGCGAGTGTGCACGTACGACGCGGAAGCCATTTTGTCGAGGCGGAGCATCAAATCTAGGATAGGGATGCATGACACGCATTTTAAAGTTACACGTCAACAGAGCTTGTCTAACTTAATTACATGTCGTAAAACTGCTTTATTTATATGCAAACTCTGCAATTATCCAATTTTTTACATTCAAAAGCAACAGTTTTAAGGGGGGGGGGGCTGGAACAAATTAATGGGCTTTCAATACATTTCAATGGGGAGGAATGATTTGCTCTAAGTTTTTATTTGAACCGAGCTCGGTCACATAACAAATGAAACTTGTTCTACTTCCTCTCAGCAAACCAACTGCTGTACTTACTTGAGAGCATAACCACAAGGCTGAGCGCAAAGTGTTGCCCGGGCGACCAACGCACACAGCCGCTAACCTCTGACCTCAGAGTAGGGGAAGAAAGAAGGAATTGTAGTCCGAGCTCTGAGACAGATCACATATGTCGGACGTTGTCGGCGCTCGGGGGAGACTTTTTTGGAGCGAGGCGACGTTGGTTCCTTCTTTGTTTCTCCGGACCCTGTTCGGGGGCATATAACTCGGGCTGCGGTTTTTACGCGCACGTTTACGAGCGCGTTTGCACGCGAAGACGGCAGTTGATTGACGCTTCTACTGCCTCCATCCAAACTTCTCACTGTTATGACTTGAAGAAGACACACCTGGAATATGGCCCAGACTACCAAAACATGCCTGCAGTCATTTTTTTTCGTGTTATGCAAGTAATAAAAAAAAAATAAATAAAAAAAAAATGGAGGCTTATCAATACACACTGCAGCCTACACAGAGACTCGGTGGGGTGGAATGAATGTGTGCCATGCTGTGTCATGTCAGCCTCGACATAAAACGCACACATAGCAATGCTACGACCTCTCTCTCCTTCAGACTACCAAAGTGTTTTTTTTTTTTTTCCTCCACTAGATGCAGGCGAGAGGAATGTTGCTCTCGACGGGGAGTCAATTGACTATTCACTGCAGTCTTACTGGTGCAGAACTGGAACTTTCCTGGAAGCTAACACCAACCAATGTCATTTAATGACCCCTCAAATAGGCTCAGCTGTTAGTAGTGACCTTCCATTTACCAAAGGAGGAAAAAAAAAAAAAAAAAAAATAGTGAGAGGCTCAGCCACCTCTTACAAAACAATCGCCAGCTTTCGGGCCCGTGGCGTAGCAAAGCTGCAAGCTTGTTATTGTTGTTGTGCCCTCTATTTATAGATTCTCGCCGTGCTCCTTAGAGAAATTCTTTGCATTACTGGTGGTTGAAGTGGAGAAAATCCTGCAGTCTAGAAACAAAAGACTCATTCTGCAGGAATTGGACGTTGCCAACTGATTGCTAAGTAAGAAGACTCTCCCAACTATTGCGGGCACGGATGAATCGACGGACCCGGAAATTCGACATTGAACTCTTGATGCACTCACCTGATAGTTTGAGTGACACAGGAAGTAGTCAGGGCTTCCCGCTAAGGCCATTGTGTTGGTTCAGCGGCCCCTCACACGGGAATGGCACCAACTGGTCTCGACGGCACCCTGCACAGAAAGCAGAACATTCAATTGAAAGCAAAAAAAAAGCAGATTAAAAAAAAAAAAAGAAAGTGATCCAATATTGTAAAGAAAAAAAAAAAAAAAAAAAAAACTCCAGGTGAGGGATTTGCGCTTAACACTGAGCCGAATTCTGTGTGTGTTTTGGCATATGCTTGAAGAAAGACGACGGGAACCGAACCCAACACCCCGCTCGTTCCCAAAGAGAAAACAAAAGTCGGCATGTGCGAGTAAAGGCGCATGCATGGATGAACATGTGCACGCCAAATCCAAAGTAAACACGGCCATTGTGCGCGACGCACACACAAGTCAGTTCCTAAACAATGCCTGGGGGCTTAAGACTAAATAAGAACCCCCCCCCCCCCCCCCAAAACTCTCCATCACCTCTCGACCCACCCTCTTCCATAGCAACACATGACCACTCACCACCTGCAGACTGCATGGCAAGGCAAAGGGGGAAGGGAGGGGTCTGTAGAAAGAGGGGAGGGGTCAAAGGGAACTTGAAATGGGAGTGGGCTATTTTAACTGCACCACGTAGCACTATCTGTTGTGAGTAAGCAGGGGGCAAGTTGCGAGTATGTGAGAGGTTGTGTTTGGAAAGCTGATACACGCACGCACTTAGTGTCCTCAGACGAGTGAATTTATCACTTATTAAAATGACATCTGCATGCTGGAGAATTGTTTTTTTCTTTTCAGCGTTGTCCTAATTCGTTCATGTTGATGTCTCGATAAAGGCCGTTGTGGTTCACTCCCACACGTCCGATCTGGCGTCCAACTTGAATGGAAAACTGGCACATTTGAAAGGCAAAGCACCTCATGAACAAGATTTTCTATAAATTCAAGAAAGCCCAAGTTGTGGAAGGGATACTTCTCCAGCAAACACAACAAATCTTTGCGAGCAAACATCCAGATTGCTCCACACTCGACTCTCGCTAGCTCCTCTCACTTGCTTGGCACCACTTAATTGTTCTTTTTATTTCTGGTATTGGAAATTGAAAATTGAGCAAACCTGGACTGACCAAGCATCTCTAGAGGGATTGTATTCAACCTTTAAGGCGCCACTGTATATCTCACATGTTGCAGCAAAGGCTTATGAGTCTGTTGACACCAATCAAGCGGCTGGCCAAAAGGGCAAGCCGCACTGCTAATAGGCTTTGAAAGTGAAGCCAAAGCTCAGAGTGCTTGACATTTGCTGACATTTGTGGTTCCTTGTGCAGAGAATGGGACTAATTCAGCTTTACTGGGCCGAACGGGGGAGAGCCTGTGAATTAACTGGGTCGTGAGGGCACTTAATAATGCCACACGTGTGGCTCCCGGATCAAGTATGTCGAGTCAAAATGATTCGAATCAAAACATTTGATTTAAAAGGGTGCGAGTGTATCATCAACGGAATCGTTCCATTTCGAGATATTTACAGTACTGACAAGTTGATTCACGTGTAAACTCATTGCATTATCAGCTCCCGAGCTGAGCTGAACAATTCTTGTAAATTATGAACGATTATAATGTTTGGTCTTGGTCTCTTAGTTACAACTGCACAAGTTGTGACATCCGCCTGCACCTGCACAGCTCACGAGTTAAAAGTGGACAAGCCTAGTCTTAAGCCTTAATGTCACCTGATCTTCGACATACCGTAATGCAAGGGGAGGGGAACTTGGTTATGTGACTTTTGTGCTGAGATTAGACTTTGTATTCTCACAACAAGACGTTATTGTGTGTTTTGAGCTTCTGAACGGGGCATCCCTTCATTCTGACCTGACTTACTGAATCGAGTTCAAGTGAGGTCGCAAAGCAAATGACACAAATAATGTAATAATTAAAGATGTGCGAATACTCAAATTGAATAAAATTATTAGAATGTCATTTCCTGAAATAAAATGCATTCTGCCATAACCTATGTATCCAGAATTTCAAAACAACCTTAATTGGTGCACCCAAAGATACTATTTATAAATATGATGCAAATGTTCAAAATAACCTGTTGTCTTTCATGCAAAAGAAAATTAGCTGTGTTCAACTAAAAAAAAAAAAAAAAAGGGCAGATTTGATACAGAATGACTGAGTACATACATTTACTTTGGCTGTGCAGCTATTTTTGACAGCAGCTTAATGACAGACAATTATTGTGCACTGCATGCTTTTAACGTGCCGTAAATCCATCAATCACACAAAAAAACGCAAAAATACGTGACGTTAAGAACTTCATTTCTAGTCTTTGCCAACTTTTTCAATCTTCCAACGCATTCCCTTTTCAAGCGCGCTAGCTTGTGCACATCTCCTTGCAGCTAAACACGAATGTAAACAACACGTTTCTCCCCATTATGCAATTCTCGATGTCACTTTAAACACAAGCACGTCATTCGTGTCACACGCAGCTAACGTCTCGCTTGCTAACGTGCAACATTTCACCCCCTGCTTACTTTTAAAATGCACCTTAAAAGAGTTCAAAGCTAAAGTTGCTAAGTTCTTACGGTTGAGGAAAAAGCGTCGGGAAGACGTTGCAACGGTGTCCGGGAGGAGCGTCGAAGGAGCCGGCGAGTCTCGAATGTCCTCCTATGGATCTCCACACGGTTTTGCCCCCTCTTCCTTCTTCTTCTTCTTCCTCCTACCCACCCGAGAAAACAAACTCTTCACCTTGTGCGCTTTCCTCCCTCCTGCCCTACCCACCACCAACCCAGAGGCGCTCTCCTCCTTGGACGCATGAACGCGCGCGCTCACGCCTTCCTAAATTCGGGCACGCGCACTGACCTCACCACCAGCTGGGAGTTCATCTCTTTGGTCCCACAATTGCAAGATATAAAAAAAAAAAAGCAGTTTTGAATATAAATTTAAAATGCAGTTAGAAAATAACACTGGAAGTGATGCCACGCTATCAAAGTTCATTCATACAAATAAAACTGGTTTCCTTTAATCATTTGTTACTATGTTAAATATTGAATCATCAACACGATTGCGCAATCATCTCTGCAGCAATGTTTTTTGTTCTGCACACGCGTGTTTAGCCTTCGATCTATGACGTAATATTGCATTGCATGTTCACTGCTTTCGTACTCCACCGCAAGCCAGAGATAAAAGCATCACTAAATGTTCCCAGCTCTCCAAGTATCATCTGCAGGCAAGCCAAAAATGGTTTAGTCGTATCTATGATAGGCAATCCTCGACGTCTCCTCCTTTTTCAGGCATCCATCAGTGTTTACATACGAACTCCACTGTGGGCCAATCGCAAGACTTCTGAACTCTCCACCCTAGCCGTGGAAGAACACGTGCTCGGCTGGCTCGCAGATAATGTTGCGAGCCGGTTACAAAGCTAATGATTTCCTAACGTCTATTAAGGAATAACGGAGGTCAGCCTGGAGTGTTTGGAACAATGATGTCATAAAGTGACAAAGACAAAAGGTTACTTTAAAGCACAGTGAACTTTGAAGCAAAACGCTCGCTCGGGTGACTGCGGCATCCCACCGCTCGCTCTGTTTGTTTGCATTCATAGGTGGTGTGTCATAAAGTTACGCAATGACACAAACAGCTTGATCATTCTCACCAAAATGGGTCAATCCACAAACACATGTGCTGTGTTTTCAAAACATAGAGAAAGCGTGATTGCATTTACAATGACAACAAAAAAATCCACAAGACCCTTGTTGGGAAATAGATAAGCGGGACAGATGTGTTGGAGGTTCGGTCAAGGCCGAAGGAGGTCCACTTGACACACATGCAGAGTTGGGAAAAAAAAATGGTGTCATGACTAGGTCTGTTAGCAAAAAAAAAGTTTTTTCTTTTTTTCAGGAAAAGGCAGTAAAGAATAAGGAAACCCTAAACAACCGTGCCAAACTCATTTGACTTTATAGCATGAGTCATTTTTCAGGGATTAAAACAAGAAAATAACTTTTTTTTTTTCTTCTTCATGTCGTGGCTTTGCTCAATTATCTGGAATCTACTGTAAAGACTTTTTTTTATGACATTCCCTCCCCTACTTTAACTACTACCCTGAAGTCATGTCTTTTTGATTCGGGCGAGTCAAATGAGGTCTTTTATAAAAAAGTGTGAGGCACTTTTTTCCAGATCAAACAGAGAAAATATGAATAAGATGTACAAGGTAGTACATTTGACCGCAACTCAGATGTTGCCAGGTGGATATTTGGTTTGGCCCGGGCGCATAGGATGGAACGCCACCCTTCCATCTGGCACCGATGCCCGGATTGAGTTTTGAGGAAAGCATGAGCAATGTTCCACCGGCACCTGCAAGTCTTTTCTTTTATGAGCATACAGGAAGTGTGTGTGTGTGTGTGTGTGTGTGTGTAGGGGGTGGGGGGGCAATAATCATTTCAGGAATTTAATTTCTCCTCGGCTTAATCACTCGCTGTGCACATAAATAAATCCTCGGTGATTCAACTGGCTTTGCCAACTAAGGAGAAATAAGGTAAAAGGTGGATTACTGATTTCAGCACTTTTCTTATCAGTATTTATCACGCTTTTATTAGAGGGGATTTTTATTTGCACATTTTTTTGGAATAACATTCAACTATCAGTATAATTACAATTCGCATAAAAATCTGACTGGGAGAAGCAATTGCAACTCCAATGTACCGTATTTTCCGGACTATAAGGCGCACCTAAAAACCTACAATTTTCTCAAAAGCCGACAGTGCGCCTTATAGTCGGGTGCGTCTTATTTATGGACCAAATTCCTAAATTTAAACTGGCCCGAAGCATTGTGTCATGAAACCAATCATAGGTGGCCTGCTGAAGACTATGAATCATGAATCAAAAAGACTATGGATCATTATTTTGTGATTATAAAGTAATTTGTTGCGTCTGAAATTGAAATGAAAAAGATAAAATGGAGAATGATTTGATTTGGATTAAAAATCTGCATTAATGGTGCGCCTTATAGTCCGGTGCGCCTTATATAAGGACAAAGTTTTAAAATGGGCCATTCATTGAAGGTGCGCCTTATAGTCCGGAAAATACGGTAGATTCCAGATAAGCTAACAGTTAGCCTAGCTTCATTCCATTTCTTCTTGCGATTTTAAGTTCAGCCTGGATCGCGTCTGGTTTGGGGGAGAAGTTGAAATTTTATCTTTCCGTGTCAAGCGGTTATTTCGAGTACAATAAAAGCACATGTGCTGATTTCTTCTTCATAATGTGACGTCTTTCCCGTTTTAATAATCTGTTGAGATGTTAAAAAATGTGCGTGCCTGGCTTAAATAGCAACACTAGTTTCCACTTCCTCATTGTCTTTTTAATCATTCCAGATGAGGCAAGCTTTTTGCGCCAGAGGAAGGCGGACAGTTGCCTCCCATCATGCCCATGGACCTCTTTGGGTATCAGCTATCTCCTGCCAAAAGACGAGCCTATTTATAGGAACTCTCGGAGGATCCAAACCGCATTTGTTTAGGTCAAGGCTGAGCTCACCGTCCATTAAAACAATCTGGGGAATCTCGAATGACTCTTGCCGCATGAGGAGGAGGAATTTGAGATAAAGCAAACAGATCTCCGTTGACCCCCCCAATGGAAAAACAAAATAACGAGCCCAGCTGACGGAGGAGGATACTCATTTCAAGTTGATAAGTGGACCAGACGAGTGCGCACGCAGCAACTTGGAGCCTCGCTGTTGAACGTCGGCCAAGCGGGAGCGAGGGTGATTAATGGAAATGTCAACTCCAAGACCGAGAAGCCAAAAACCCTCTCGGCCATTTTGTGTCCAAGTTAATAGATTTTGATCACACTCCTACTCATACGCGGCGAAACACCTTGAGCTAGAAACATTGGCTGCAAAATGACAAAACTGAGGCGGGACTCAAAAGGGCAAAGGTCAAACGAGCTTTAACCTGGACAGCGTAGAGCATGTAAAAACGTAGCCCGGTGGACTGAGACTGTTTGATAGGTCCCAAACCCTGCTGACAAGGTCCAGAACATTCCATTTCCAAAGTCATGACTCGGTTTCTGAGAACAGCGAGAACAAAATCCAACAGGAAGTGGGGTGGGGGAGTGTGTACAGTACATGTTTTCAAGGCCGTGCCTTAAAACTTTGGTATCTCACGGACTGGCGTTGACCCAAAACTTGATGTATCTGCTCATTATTTCATTAGGAATAACATTAGGAGAAGGAATAACAAAATAGGAAACATGTAAATCCTACAAAGTGGAATGTCCATCCAAAAAAAAAAATGATTCCATTAGGGAGTTGAAGCAAAATGCTTTTGAAAATATCCAATTGGTCAGCTTTGAGGTCAAATTGAGACTTCAGCTGAGAAAAGTAGTCCAAAACAAAAACCAAATAATATTTGAAATAATAAATCAAAAGATTTTATTTGAATAATTTGATTGTTGATTTTTGTGAAATTATTTAACCAATTATTCACATTTTCACCTATTTTAAGGGATAAGTTACAACAACAAATATTCCAGGTCTTTTGAGGACAAATAATATTTGAAATAATAAATCAAAGGATTTTATTTGAATAATTTGATTATTGATTTTTGTGAAAATTTTTAACCAATTATGAACATTTTCACCTATTTTAAGGGATAAGTTACAGCAACAAATATTCCGGGTCTTTTGAGGACAAATAATATTTGAAATAATAAATCAAAGGATTTTATTGGAATAGTTTGATTGTTGATTTTTGTGAAATTATTTAACCAATTATTAATATTTTCACCTAGTTTAAAGGATAAGTTACTGCAAGAAATATTCCCGGGTCTTTTGAGGACACAACATAGCTCAAGATGTATTTATGTAAGCTGTTACATATGCTTGCCGATAGCGACAAACTTTTATTGTAATTCCAGCAGTGCCTATAAAACACAGTAGGATGACGGACTCACTGGCCTCAAGTATCTTATCGGATCAACTTTATTTTAGATTGAGGGTAGCGAATTACTTCTTATGACAGTTTATAATGTTAAATTGCTGCTTACTGATGTTTTCTTAGCCAGCGGTTGTGCCGCCCGAAGCTAAACAAGGTCACATGATCAACACGAGGTTGTGGTTTCACCTCAAACCGGGGAGACGGATTTTGAAACGCCGTGTCACGCTTTTTGCGTTGGGATACGCAACCACCATGCGAAAACGGAAGAACATGTGGCGGTCCCTCGGTTTCCACTCTTCTGGGAAGACTTTTTACAAGATCCTGGAGAGTACTTGTGGGATTTTTTTTTTTTTTTTTGCCCAGTCATACAAATATTTGAGATGATGTTGGACAAGAAGACTTGTCTACTCCTCCAATCTCTGTTGTGGTTGATTTTAAAGGTGTTTAATTCCATATTCTACTCCAAACTATTCCCACCGCAAAGAGAATTTCACATAAGTTTCAAGATCTTGGATGGTGCTTTTATTTGAGACATTCATCCAGCATAAACCACTCCCTAAATGGACTTTGTCACTTGGCTTCCTGGCAAGCTTCTTTGGGACAAACTGTTCACAGTAACCACATACTCTTTATAACTCAGCGCCATATAGCAAATAAAGCAAACTCAGCAGTAAATGTGAGCTGCAGGCACAAAAATTGACAAAAAAATAGAATGCCTGTAAATTAATATCACTAAGTTTTAGCCAAAAATTTTTTTTTTAAATGAGGATTTTCACAGGTATCCACAGTGAGGATAAATCGAGAACATGGTGACCAGGGTTGGGTAAACATCAACACCGATAACCCAGAGGGTGACTTGGCCATGTTGATGGGCTTATCTCCTCGTGATTGGATGGCAGCCAATAAACACAGGACGTGAAATAATCTAAAGCCTCTTTGTGATTTTTTTTTTTTCCCTTTGCTGCTTAGAAGTTGTGCTACAACATTTCTTCAACCTTGTTGTAGCAACTGTGTAAGCACATTTTTGGATGACATTACATTGACAAATGTGCATGGCTCATGTCCCTGGACCATCCTTACATTGTCAACAAAAGGGAAGGCAAGTCATATAAACAAAATGAGTAACGATACAAGAACGCATGAGGCAAAGTCAACCTCTAAATATAGTCGCCTGACAATGTTATTATCACAGTAGGGGCCATGCTCTTATCTTTCACCCTTCACTCCCATTGTTTTACAATTTGAACAGATGACAGCTTCACTAAGCTAAGGGGGGGGGGGCGGCAAGGGGGGGGGCTTGTTATATAACACCTGCGACTGACCGTGGCTGCTTTGGGCTGTTTTCCAGGAGCAACACTTTATAAATTATTTTGGGCTTGGTTTAATGTGCCAGGGGTGGAACAAGTCTCTACTATTTACTTGAGTCATACCTGAAAATTCGCTCAGGCTAATTTAGGCGAAGGGAAATGGAATTAAAATGACATGTAAAAGTTTTCCTTGGAAGAAGAAGATTTTAGGCCAGAATTTTTCTATCCTTGCTGAAATTAGCCTGTCAAAAGTGAAATGTCAGTCATAAATTCACCTAGTTGCATTTTTTTTGGGTGCTATTTTGCAACACCCTAAAATGCCACAAGGTGGCGACAATTCTCCCACCACTGAGGTAGAATCTTCGAAGTGGCTATTTAAATACATCTGTAAGGCATTTATTTTTAAAAGTAATGTTGAATTTGAAATGATTCTAACCTGTTTTAGGAACAATTAGTGCTATATGTATGATTTAAACTACTTTCACAGGGCATTGCACTTTCATTAACATTGCACTGAACAATTCAAAAATCGACATAATCGAAATGAACACGTTCACAAAGAAGAAAGTATAAATGTTTGCAGCACTCACAAGTCTTATCTAATGTTTACGTCGTCTCTACTTGACTCAAGCTAACATTGAGCCATTTTTGAAGTGGTCACGTGGTTATTTAATAAGTTGAAGGGGTCGGGAACACTTAGAATGGATGTGTTCCCATCTGTTCCATGTACTGTACAATCTTGTTTTAATGCATCATAGCTTGATTAAACAAAGCCTACACTACATCAGAGATGATTTGTCAAACAAGCATTACTCAGATTTTCCAGACATGAAACACTAGTGTCAGCTTCAGTTAAAATATGACTCTCTAACTGCAACCATCTGTGTGTGCATGTGTGTGTGTGTGCTTGCACTCGCAAGTGTAACCCATCATCCATGTGCATTTGCGTGTTCTGAATCATGCCTGAATGTCTTTCCAAAGCCGCTTCCAGGTACGTTCATTGGATCTCTGCTCAAACAAAGATTAAAGCAGTAGGTTATGCAAGGTTCACATTTAAAAACAAAATAGACCATCCACCCCTGGACGTCATCAAGTGCCCATGTTCTCATCAGGGGAGGCGGAGAGGTCAGACAGGATTTCCCTCACCGCTAACAGTTGACTACGTAAATATCAAACTGGGAACAAACATGTTTTTTTTGGGAGAGGGCAACAGGAAACGCCAGACAAAGCGTCTGGGATGAAGCTGAACGGCAATCACGTTTCCCATCGCTCATCAGGCGGCAAGTTTCTTAAGAAATACAATTTTGTTTGCGTGTCTTGACCTTGTGACCTTGACAATGTTAACAAAACACAGCACGAGTCGGTTCAATCTTTGAGTGGCTACTATGTAAACACAAATCAGCCACTAGCACGATTTAAAACAGAGGTAGGAAGATAGGCCTGTCTGAACCAGCCATGCCATTCTAAAACAAATAGACCTCAGAGGAGATGCTGCCCTCTTGTGGTTTATCTGTGCAGGTGAAACAAAAGGCATGTAAACGTCATTCTGTTTCATTTCACCTTTAAAAAAGCATCTAAACAGAAAAGCCACAAATATGATGCATGTTACTATTAAATTGATCGTAATAAATTGATAAAGAATCTAAACCACACCTGTCAAAATATAACAAAATATAACCAGCTTAAAGCAGATACACATATATATATATATATATATACAGGACTGTCTTAGAAAATTAGAATATTGTGATAGTTTTTTTATTTTCTGTAATGCAATTAGAAAAAAACAAAAATGTCATACATTCTGGATTCATTACAAATCAGCTAAAATATTGCAAGCCTTTTATTAATTTAATTTTTCTTTTTTTAATTGCATTGCAGAAAATAAAGAACTTTGTCACAATATTCTAATTTTCTGAGACAGTCCTGAAATCATATATATAATTTGCCCTGTTAACGAGAAATAAAAACAATCAAAGACAGGTGCTCATGTCCATTACGTTTAATCTTCAAATAACTGATGGCAAAATGAAACTATTTACAAGGAATCTATGGTCTGTACAAAGAAATATACATGCAATAGTACAAAATAAAAATAAGTAGCAGACATACTTTATGAAATGAGTGAAATGAGACAGGTAACAAAAAAAAAACAGGACAAAACAAAAAAAAAACCTAAACTGAGGTATCCAGTTCAAGTTTGCACACCTTAAAAAATAAATAAAATGTTACACAGGACTTTATGAGTTTGCTGAATTTGGCAAAGAACTATCTGTACACAAAACGATTTACAAAACAGCTCGTCAAATTGAACTTCACTTCTGCATTTTGTTCTTTTTGCCTTCTGTAAACAATCATTTCACATAACCAAGTGTGTGAAACAACAATAAAACGTTAACAAATTAAATGCTCGCAACTTTGGTGTACCAATACTACACAGGACAAACAGTACAAAGAAAAATTTGATCAAATCGAATGATTGTAGCCGATGACACGCAACTACCAGCAGTTCTCGCAGTCCCAAAGTGCATACCTTCCAAATGCACTCATTCTTATTATACATATTGACGGAGTTCTTCATAAATAGTTGCATAAAATGTTAAAGCTGCAACATTGCACATGAGAAAAAGAAATGTACGATGAGTGCATTTACACTTTTGTTTTCCTCAGGCGAATGAGTCATATACTTGAGAAGAAGTTTGAGATACGGATCTTGCCTAACATCCCAAATTTTTTACGAGTAAGTAAGACAAAGTAAGGCTGAAACATGTTCCTTTAACAATGTTTTTTTTTTTTTTCTCTTGTTGTTAGGTGTCTCGCTGGACGGCGTATTTGAAAGTCTTCACGGCTCGCCGACAATGGTCCTCAAAATGGAGTCCGTGCGTGTGTCTTTTTGTAGAAATTTACGAAAGTATGTTGGAGTGTAAAATGCAAACAAAAACGCACAAGATGGCGTCACTTTCTATGGAAAAGCTGTCCGCTGGTTGCCTTTGAACCTTTGCTAAGGAAAATAAATTACTTATACAGTACTATATATATTCTTTTTGTCATTTTTTTTTTTGTTGATTTCCCTACAAAAATGTGAGCAAGCAGCAGTAGACGAGGGCATCCATGCACTCCGAAAGGACTGAGTGATTTTTTTTTTTTGTGAAGAAGGATAAGCTCAGCGTTTTTGTTGGCATAGCAAACATTTCCTATGGTTGCTCTGACTTGGGTTGCAAAATTATAGGAATTTTCAAAATTGGAATATTCCCATGGGAAGTGAGGAGAATTAAAATGGTCGATAAGAAAAGTTTGATTCTAAATTAATGTTGTTGGGGCGGGCGTTCTTTTTTCTACCATTGAAGGAGGAGTTTTAAAACTCCACACTTCCCATGGAGATTTACCGGAAAAGTTGAGGGGAAAATTTCCCAGCCCTTTGCAACCCTCGTTCAGATCCGATTCTGCAAGCGACTCTGGATGAAGCTGCGCACTCCTCCGATGGGCCGGGCGTCCGTCTGATGCTTCCGGCGGTCGATGAAAGAGACCAGGCGCGAGGTGTCAATGCAGCACTCGGCTGCGGCGCGGTCGTCACTGGCCGCCCGCAGCCACGCCTCCTGCAAGCACAGCCCCGACGACGGCCTCTCGGCGGGCTCGGTCCTAAGGAGCAGGCAGACCAAGTCGCGTGCCGCCTGGCTGACGCCGTGGAAGTACTCCTTGGGGAAGCTGAAGTCCTGACGGCAGATGTTGAGACAGGTCTCCTCGGCGCTCTCGTCCAGGAAGGGCGAGGCGCCGCTCAGCAGCACGTAGGCCACCACGCCCACGCTCCACACGTCTGACGTCAACGACACGGGCTCGCCCAACACTAACTCCGGGGAAGCGAACTCGGGGCTGCCCAGCAGCGGGTGCACGTAGGGTGCGCCGCCCAGTTGCACGGCGTCGCCTAAGTCGGTCAGTTTGACCGACGGCTGGCCGTTGGAACTGTGGACCACCAGTAGGTTCTCAGGCTGAACACACAAAACACATTAGAAGCTTTTGGAACGCTGTCATCAGCATTTCCTCGACATCCAGCTTGCAAGCAAGACAAGTTCATATTGTTCACAAAAACAAATAAAATTGAAAAAAAAGTTTTGCTAATGGAATAAAACAGAAATTAATAGGACTTTTTAAAAAGAAAAATCGTAGACATTTATCCTCAGCTGTAAGACAATAGTTATTTACTAGAAGTGATTTTCTAGATATCATAGGCATCTGGATGGGGAATTTGCGCCCTCTTGTGGACACAAAAGGTATTTCAGAAATGTTCTAATAAGATTTAGAAGCGAATGTTTATCAGTATAACTTGCATAATTTTATCTATAGTAGTATGCAGTTGTAAATTGGAAAAAATATTCTCTTTAAATTAAATAAAGTAGTGACACAAACTCTTGATGAATCTTACTTTGACGTCCAGATGAGCTATTCTGCTGTTGTGCAAGTAGTGTAAAGCATCTAAAAGGTCTCGAAGGTAGCAGGCCACCTTCTCCTCTGTCAGATTGCCCCAGCTGATGATGTAGTCCAGTAGACGGCCTTGGTCGGCCCTGATGATAAATAAAACAACGCTCATTAAAGGGTTCTTTCTGTCCAAGTGAGTTTCTACTTACATCTCCAAGACCAAAACGTAGCTGCTGGGGGTTTCATAGGTGTCCACCAGGTTGATGATGTTGGGATGTTGAAGCCTGTGGAGCAGGTTGACTTCCTGCGTGACCCGGTCCCGCCTCATCAGCTTTTTGTTCACTTGCTTGACAGCCACTGGACGCTTGGTGGTCCGGTGGTCACAACGCTTGACAACGGAGAAGCGACCCCTGGTGGACAACAAAGTCAATGTTTTCAATATCGTCAACACACAAGCTACTTTATTAGGGACACACTAGACCTAATGAAGTGTCAGTAAACATTACCTGCCCAGTTCAACCACCTCGATGTACTGAGAGTCGAAGTTGTCTTTCCAGCTCACTCGCAAGCCGTCAGTGGACACGGCTGACAAAGACGCAGGCAGTTTTAAAATGGCGTCACGTAGCGGAACGCGCGGCGTCTCCGACTCACCGAGCACTCGGAGGCTCGCCGCCGACGTGGCGCTACCCAGCTCGTTGGCGGCGATGCACGTGTACACGCCGTCATCGTCCGACGCCACGCCGATAATCCGCAGGGTGGCTTCGCCGGTGTCACTGAAACATATTGGAGGAAGTGGAATTTAATTTGTGTTCAAACGCAGCTGAATAATTTGCTATCCGACCTGTAAGCGATGCTGAAACGGCCGTTGTTGGTGAGGTTGCTCTGGTTGGGTCCTCTCCAGGTGACGGCGGCGCGAGGACGCCCGCACACCTTACACCTGAGGGTGACGCTCTCGCCGTTGTCACATGTGACGTCGCTCAGAGGCACGAGGAACTCGGGTGGGACTGGAAGCGGAGGAGAGACACGATGAAGCACATTCAAGATGGCTGCCGGCTACAGCGAGAGACACTTACCATCGTAGATGTAGTTTGGATTTAGAAGCTGGAAAGGAAAAAGGAGATCAAGTCAGACGATGCGGTGAGCTGAGATGGAGAGTTTCCTGACTCAAGCTCACCTTCACAGAAACTTTACTGCCATCTCTGGACTTCCTGTAACCATTTTCCAACTTGGTGTCTTTCTTTGCCTCCTTCTCTTTTTTTTCGGATTTCTTTCGGATGCGCAAAGTCGTATGCCAGGAAGAAGGCTTCCTACTAGGAGGGAAAATGATTCGACATTTGTTTCCCAGAGTGTGTGTTACACTTTCCTTTCCAACTTACTTAACTGATCCCTCGGGGCAATCGGGCGCAATGGCTGAGGTGTGGCCAAGGACGAATCCGGGGATCCAGCCTTCGGCGGCGGGGCCCTGCTCGGTCGCCGCTCGGAACACCAGGAACATGTTTTGCTGGTTGCTGGCCAAAATCTGGACCACCTCGCCTTGACTCACGCTAATCTCATCCTCCTTCACCGCCATGTAGTCTTGGGTCACCAACATGGTGGACACGCTACTGCTGCTGCTGCTTTCACTCTGTCGCAGCAAAGAGCAAGAGTACATTTTTCTTTAGCATTTCAATGCTATGTGATTTAAACTCTTGAGTCAAGGTGCCACTGTGCATTGTGAAACAGAAGATCGACACATTTGATCAGAGTTAAAGAGCAAAGTGTACAAGAAAGGTGGGGAAAAGGAAATTTTTTCTCGGATTTTGTAGCTCCAGGCAAAGATGAGTAAGTGAGAAGATCCGTTTGTAGTCAGCCTACAAACGTCAGAGGTTAGTTGCGGGGTAAGAGTGCCGCCCCGCCCGCCGCCGCGCCGGCGGCAAGAGAATGTACCGAGGGTCGGGTGTTAGTGAAGCGTGGTTAGAAGTCAGAAATCGAAAGCGTTTAGTCCACCAGAGAAGAACCAGGAAAGGTGCGGCAAGAGTCTTCAGGGAGTAAGAGAGGATGGTGCTCAAGAGCAGAGATGCGTAGTAGTGGACAGATTAGTAGCTGGCCGCAGCGGGACAGGCGATGGGACTCTCCCTCGGCCTCCGTGTTAGTCGGGATCAGCAGCGGGTTCTCGGTCTTACCCCGTTGCTCTGAGTGGACTGGATGGACTGCTCGCTGGCGGACGAGCAGGTGCTCATGCGGTCAGCGTCCTTGCTGTGCGTGGAGTGTCTGTGGCTTTGATTTGGGTTCTGGTTCAAATTCTGACGGACCGGACTCTCCCCTGCCTCCCCGGGGAAGGTGAACGAGCCGGGGCGGCTCGCCGGAGAGCCTGGCATGGAGCTCCAGAAGCCGCCGGACTTCTGACAGGGGCTGCCCGGGGGTGGCGGAAGGACGTCCTTGACAAAAGCCGGAGGGACCAAAGGGGGCACGGCTCCGGGCCGGGTTTTGGGGGAGGGAGCGGCACGGACCATAGGAGCGACAATGCTCGTAGGGGTCTGTATTTGGTCCTCTAGGTTCTGGATGGGGCGTTTGCCCTGCGGACTGCCCCCAGGGGGGAGCGTGGGAGGGGGAACAGGACGGGGACTTGGACCTGGATCATAAGTGAGCACAACTAAAACCTCAAGCACATGTTGTGTGATCCAAACGAGAGCATATGGGTCATACGTAAGTCGTACCTGACATCTTGTTGGGGCCGTCGGGTTCGGCCCCGGCGTGGTGGCGGAGGGGTTGGGGGAGGCGAGAGGGTTGGGGGATTCTGGATGGTCGACGACAGCCACCTTGGGACGCTGGAGGGATGGAGCTGCTCGCCGGGGAACCTCCGGCGGCGTTAGATCCACTACTACCTCCAACTGGAGCGCCCACGCTGGATACACAAGACCCCCCACTCGCCCCAATGTGGTTCCTCGGATAGTCAATTGGTGAAGTCAGAGCTACGACAGGCGAGAAAAGACAGAAGGTGGTCTTTAACATCTCCAGAACAAGGCTTTTTTTTTTTTTTTATTGCATCGTCATGTCAGCTCACTATTTAGAAAATTGCGTTGGCTCTCCAGCATCTGGCCGATCTGAAGAGTCCAAACTTCCCGCACGCCCGGGTGAGAGGAGTGCAGCATAAACGACTCCACGGTGCCGTTTGTCAAGCGAGAAGTTAGCACGAACTTGCAGGCGTCGCCCTCCACGTTATCTTCCAGACCCAAACTGTTCACCTGGAGCAGAAGATACAGAAATGAACGCTCAACATCGCAGAGGATGCTTTAAGCATGCCGAGACAAACCTTGATGCTGTTCTTATACAGGAAGCCGGGCAAGGAGAAGCCCTTCTTCTTGTCCAGCGGCTCGCTGAAGATGAGAAGCTGCTCAAAGAGGAAGACTCTCCTCTCCTTCATCCTGTTCTCAGCGTCCGTGACCACGAACGTGTCCTGCAGCAGAAGGCGTCCCTGGGCCACGATCTTACCCTAATGAGGACGGCGAGTCGCTCATCGTTAGCTGACAATTTAAACAAAAGACGTCCACGTGGTCTTCACTTTTATTTCTTACTTCAAATCCCTGAAGCCGGCCAACATTCATCATGTCGTTGCACCTTTTAGGTACGATGCACATGACCTCGACTGCTTTCTGCAAGGGTCAGAAATAATTAAAGCAATTGGTGGAAATAAAAATAATAATTTTTCTTACCTCCAGATCCACAGACTCCAGGCCTGCTTTTTTAGAATGTTTCAGGAAGTCCTAAAACAAACAAATAATTAAAATACTGTTGTAGCTTTGTGTAATACTGCACCTCCGACTGGAAATATAGACATTCGCTACTCTGGCGCCCTCTAGTGTACAATAACGCACTAACCTTGAGCAAGAGCTGGTACTTCATGATCCTCTGGACTGGCTTGATGAGCAAATCGGTGAGCTGCACTCGTTGGCCAAGCCGCCGCTTCAGTTCCTGCAGAGACGACAAAGATCCATGAAAGGAAAGCCCCTCTGCCATGAAGTTCACTCGCATTTTTTTCCCCCGACATTACCTCAAAGTATGTATCGATGTACTCCGCCACAATGTGCTCCGACTTGGGCTTGTTTTGACAATACACCACATACATGTTTAGTCTCCGCTCCTAAAATAAAAAAAAAGATAGATGATGAGGAGTAGAAAAACAAAAAAGCACATTGACAACAAACCTGTTTGAGGAAGAGCGGTCCCAGTCTGTCGGGATCCTCCAAACATTTCTCCAACTCGGCGAGGAAGAAGCTGAAAGAAAAAGAAGCTCGTGAGCTACACGTGGGAGAACCTCGTCAAGACGTGACGTCCTTACTCTTTATGCCAGTCAAAGATTTGATGGATGTTGCCAAACACAATTTTATCTTTGCCCTTCATGTCATCAGGGACGCCCTCCTCCTTCATCCGGCTCATGTAACCCTGAACAGACTTTATTTAGAACAGCGACGACACTGAACAATAGCGAGCGAAGCTCCGCTCACCTCCACCACCTGGCTGAGATCTCGGATGTAATCCCTCTCCGTTTCCACCAAGTCCAGCAGAATGTAACTTTTGAGACAACAGAATAACGTTCAGATCATTTCAATCATGCGCAAATGCAAAATGACTTACTGTCGCTTCTTGAGAATGCTAGCCCGCCGCTCGTCCATCTCTTCCATGGGGGAGGACGAGGAGAGGAGGGAGTTGTCCGAGGGGTTGAACGAGGGAGAGCTGCTGTCTCCTTGTTCGACTGACAGCGAGCTGGGACGGTCCTCGAGAGCCTGCATCAGCCAGCAAGAACAAAATAAATCAACTATACTTGATTTTTTTCAGCCTACGTGGACATAACTCAAATTTCCTACCATCTTGCTTTTGACCAGCTCCTCGATGGCGCTCACCAACTCAGCAGCGCTGGGCGTCTCCGAGCTGGAAGGGCGGACGGAAAGACGAGAGGAGCTCTGCAGATATACAGACAAGATAAAAAATGAGCTCAGGTTAACAGCGAAGCTGCTCCTTTTAGGGCCCGTGTCCACCAGAGACACGCGTGTCGTTAGCATTAGCATGTAAAAATTATTTTCATCATAAAGTATGTCTCGGTGAACACAGACCCTCAAGTCCTTCCTTAAAAGAATGATTTGATATAAGTAGGACTTGAGCGTATAAATGGAATGCAAACTTGTTTTCTTGCTTAACTTGGTGATCAATTAGTCGTATTAGTGGCTTGACTTTTTGCAATAAAGCTACGGTCAAATTATAAACATTGAAATCAAGTGATAACATTGTTTTGAGGTTTTTGAAAAAAAAAAGGTGAAAAGATGTGCCACTAAAACGTTAGAAGTGGAAAGGTGAAAATGGTAAAAAAAAAAAAAAAAAAAAGGGATCATGTGAGATCAAAAGTTTTGAAATTTGATACTGCTTATTGAGGTGATGAAGTTTATTAAATGGAAAAAATGGAGTTGATGCAAAGATATATATAAAAAAAATAGATATTACAGGAGAGTCTCACCCTTGCGCTGCTGTGCTTCCCCAATTTGGTTTTCTGGGTGAGCCTGTGTGCTCTTGTGGCCTCGCCAGCGTTTATACAGATGCCAATTATGAGATTAAACGCACACAGGGTAAAAAAGGGAGATGAGGACGAGCGGGGGGGAGGGAAGGTGGTGATGGCAACAAGGGAGGGCGTTTTTAAACTTTACACCTCGGCGTTGGGCTTGTCTGGTATTTGGGCTTCATATATAAACTCAAGTTTTGTATTTATTTCAAGCCTTGCAAGCTTTTCAGCATGCAGGGAAAAACTTTCTAGCACTTTGGCGCAGATAAGGCTTCATGATGTCAGAACCAAAAAATAAAAAAGTGGACGAACCAACTGAGTATTGTTTTGGATATAAAAAAAAAAATAGAAGGACAAAAGTGTCAAGAGGCTCGTAGCAGGAAAAAAAAAAGGGGACTTAATTCATTGTTAGAAAAAGCAAAGGAGCAATCGGAAAAGAACATTTACAGAGTGCCGAGAGGGGAAGAGGAGAAGTGAGGGAAGAAGAAAGAGGGAGGAAGATGAGGCTTTTCAGATGGACAGGTACGGAAACTGAGACAAAGCAAAGACAGGACATAAATCAAGGTAATGCTACATTATGGCAAACAATACAATTAGGAAACAAAACAAAAGAGAAACACAAATTAGTGTCAGAAGAAAGATTCTCTGTTCCCTAAATTAAAAAAAATAAATAAACTTGTCGGAGAGGAAAGAATAGGATGCAACACAGGAAGATAGCCCTCAAACCATCACTTTCAAATAAGATTAAAAACCTGGGCAAATTAAAAAATAGGATGAGTAATGATGTTCTGAGGATAAGCCCCGCCCTCTTTTATTACAAAAACTTCTAAACAGAATTATTAATTGCCTCCAAAAAATAAAAGGTCTAGCTTCTCTTCTAAATATCTGCACAATCAATGACTAAAAAAACAAAATGTGTTTCAAAAATCCCAGCATGTGTGTGGATTGTCATCAATCTCTCCACTGGCCGAGTTTTGTGGGCGTGGCTTCACCTTGTCGTCCTGCGAGTCGGTCGGCTGGAGCAGGCTATGCTGCTGGATGGCCATAGGTGGAGGCAGCGGCACCGAGTCGGGGCCCTCCTCGCCTTCCTCCTCGCCGCAGCTCTGCATGCCTGAAGAACTGGATTTGGACAAGGTGCCGCTCGACAGCCCCTCGTTGCGCACCCTCTGCAACGCAGCGGAACGGCGGTTTGAATCCCAGAGCGACAGCGTGACCTGATAGACGGCGGCGGTGGTGGTGGAGTCTCCCCACCTCCTCCACGGTCTCATCCTGAGGCGTGGCGGCGCTGTCGTCCGAGTCTTTCTGGGATCCCATCGTCATCTCGCCGCTCTTCCTCACATCGCGGCTCTTCTTGTGCTTGTGGGCCAGCTTCTTCACGTGGCCGTCCGCTTTGCCGCTGCTCAGCCGCCGCACTGGGCTGGTGAGCCACTTGCGCAAAGTGTTGCCTGCGAGACACAGCACATGTCATCAGCCCCCGCTTGTTTTTAAAGTCGGCGCTGTCTTGTCTACCTGGTCGCTTTGGGCCGGGTGAAGCGTGGGAGCCCATTCCGTGACCAGGCTGAAGTGTCGCAGAAGATCCTGGCATGATGGAGTCATTGCTGCACACTGACAAGGTGTCTGCAATGAAATAGCAATCATTAAATATCAAATTTGCTTCCAACTGGTGATCTTCTTGAGCTCCTTGTTACCTTTGTGGTTGAAGATGCCTTCCATCTCCATGGACGAGCGGGAGTGGGCGATACATAGAACGGAGCAGGGCACCAAGCCCTCCAGGGCCGGCGAGCGGTCGGTGGTCCTCACCAGGCACCAGTCGGGCTTATCGTGGCAGCGCTCCAGAACCTCCACCGTCTGTCCTCGTCGCACCGTCAGCTCGTTGCTGTTGCTCGCCATGAAGTCGTGGATCACCACCGTCAGCTCGCAGCCGCCGGAGAGCTGCGGCACACCGCCGACGAGGTGGTGAGGACAGAGCGGGTGGCAAATTCGACGAGCGCGACTCACCTTGTCGCTGTCCAGCGTGTTCTGGGACGTGCGAGAGGCCAGAGAAATTGTGTCTGGTTGACTGCTGCCTTCACCTTGACTGTCAAGATCCTCTCCATCCCTAAAAAACACAGACGAACCTCTCACATTCTGTTTTTGTCCAGTTTGAATGTTACCGTGGTTACCTTCGGCCCTTGTGGTGCTTGGCAGTGCTCGCTTTGGGAATATGGATGGGCTCCTTGAGCGCCCCTCTTAAGTGGATGGTGCGCTCCTGGATCACCTCCCTGATGTGCTTGATCCAGTCCTGCTTGTTCTCAATGTTGGAGGCCTATCGTGGATCAGGACAGTGAGAAAAATTATGGCCGCTTGAAAATCAACACAATTGTTGTTTTATTTTATTTTTCCCACAAGTCTGAATGAAATAAATTAGATTTGAAGATTTGATAAGAATTAGAAAATGGATCAACTCCAGCTGTCACTATACTTTTTTTTCTAATTGATTCTCAATAATTAATAGTTTCAGACTTGTGAGAAGTTGAAGGGCTGTGTTGCGGGATTATTTTGTACTCACCATGGCTCCGTGTTTGGATCCCTGACTTAGCTTTAAATTTGAAATATGAGATAGACAATTTCACTGGGTTTGTTTTTCATTTTTTTTTGCTCACAGACTGACATGAAAAAAAAAAAAAAAAAAAGCACAACACCGACAACCTGCCTCGACAGTGTCGCGCAATAAAGTGTGGAAAACTGTCATGGTGGTGAACGTTTAGTTAGTGATGAGACAATTTGTTAAAAAAATGTACATAGCAGCACTCCATAGCTGTTAGTGAAGCAAAATCTCGTGTTGTTATTCAGCATTAATTTGAGCTTCATGCTCTTCCAAACACTGACACAAATTTCAACCTTTTTTTTTTTTTTTTTTTCTTCGCCACTTAGCAAAACAGAGCAAATGACACCGAATCGATACAAAGTTGAGTTGTTGCTTCGAAACAACGGCGCTCAGCCAGGTTGTGGGCGTTGAGAAGTCGAACGAGTGTCAGTGGCGTTGGTGGAAGCATGTCAGCCCACAGAGAGACTTTGGAGACAAACATCCAGAGAGAAAACACGGCCCCGGATATACAGACAAATGCGCTAACTAGGCACAATAAAAGCAGAGGATCAACAGAAATGTGCAAAAGGGGAGGGGGGGCGCTCGATTCGTGACTACGGAAAAGTTGGCAGCCGCTTTGAAGCTGCTCATGCGAACAAAGCAGACATCTTAGCGTGACAGGAACGAGGACAGCAAAAAGTAAAGGGGGGGGGCAATACCAAGGATGTCTTTTTTTTATATGTTGGTAAAATAAATATAAATGGCCACCTGAAGTTTGGTAAAAATGTGCTTTACTGTTAGCACAGTTTGCGGAAACATGGCTCAAAATTTAAAGGTGCAAAAAAAAAAAAAAAAAAGAAAAGCATCTTACCTTCAGAACAATTTTGTTGTCCGACGTTGGCGTGCGCCCCAGCCAGAGCGCAAACTTGCAGGGGTCACCTTCAACGTGCTCCGTCACCCCTAACTCGGAGGTCTAGCGAGAGAACCGAATAATTACCGGCAATGTCGCAAAGATGAAATGCACGCTAAGAAGGACTCACAAAGAGTTTGCTCTTATAGATGTATTTGCTCCTGCCATTGGAGTCCTTGACCTCCTTACTGAAGACTAGAGACATCTCAAAGAGGAAGAGGTGTCTTTCTCGCCCCTTACGGATCAGAGTCTTTGGATCCCACACCTGGAAGGAGTCCTGGAGGATCAGCTCCCCTTGCGTTTCTATGTTCTCATCAAAACCTGCGGGAAAGCAGAAGAGTAAGGAAATAACACCTCAATCCCGAGTGACTGAACTCTCTCGTGTGGGTTTGCTCACCTTCCAACATGGAGAGATGCATGGCGTCGTTGGCTCTCTTGGGAACGCTCAGCATCACCTCCAGGCCGTCCTTGATCTCGCCTTTGCCTTCTTCACAGCACGTCAGCAGCTCCTAAAAAAAGCACAAATATGTTGTCTCACTCTTTTTATATTATGGTCACCTAAATGATGTATTACCTTTAACAGGAGCTGATATTTTGTGATTCTCTGCACAGGCTTAATCAGGTAGGAGGAGATTGAGTTGGCCAGTCGGTGCCTCTGCTGAATTTCCTGTAGAGAGAGAGAGAAGAAAATTGTAAGACAACAAAATACAGTTCAATTGTGAGCACTGCAATATTTAACTTACATCAAAATAATTCCCAGCATGCTCCAGGATGAGCTGAGTGGAGTCTGGCTTGTTCTTGCAATAATTCACATACATTTGGAACTTGTCAGCCTGTTAAAAAAAAAAAAAGACCAACATTTTTAACAGGTTATCAACATGATGATGGTTATTGAGAAAGTGACGCATACCCATGTGACAAAGCAGTGGCCGACATCTTCAGGCAACTGTTCGTATTTTTCCAGCTCTTTGAGAAAGATGCTGAAAAACAGAAGATGTCAAACCCCCATTTTAATTCCCTCAAATCATTTTTTAATGAAAAAATTGTCAGTGGCAAAGAGTGACAGTCCAAAATTTGGACACACCTCATTTAATAACATGAGAAAGTGCACACAATAATGTCTATAAAATGAGCTAATTGACCACTAGGCGGCGCTATAGCAGCAATTTTATAATATCTGCTGCGAAGATGCAAAGCTTATTAAAAAAAAAAAATGCTTACTTATGGTGAAATTCATAAAGATCCTGCATGTTCCCAAAGATGATGTGCTCCTTATTGAGGATTCCTGGCGGGATCTCCTCCACCCCGCTCGTCATCTCCCACAGGTAAGTCTGCGCATAAAGATTCACTTGTGAACCTTCTGACGGTTTAAAAAAAGTGAGTCAACAAAAGTGTAACTCACATCCATGCACTCCCGCAGGTCTCGCACGTAGGCCTTTTCCGTCTGAATCAGCTCAGCCATGATGAACCTAAACAAAAACATAAACAAGGCGTGATTGATCGTAATGATCTCAAGCCTTTTATTGCACAATGCCGTCAGCTTTGCCCATTTGCCCTAATGAACAATAAACATTTCAGTCGAATAAAAAAAAAACATCCAGCGGTTATAAAACACGGCTGTTAAGCAGTCGCGCCGTGTCTATCATGTGACGGTGATTTGTAACACTCGTAAAATGACACGCAAACGTCTTTCCTGTGTGTATATGCGTCTTTGCGTCGACATTAATATTCAACGGCAAGTGATTAATATCTCAACGACGGTTCACTAAAATAGTTTTAATCAATGACACGAATGATGTCGCGTACTCTTTTCTGCGGGCAGACTTGCGCTTCTCCTCGTTGAGCTCATGGGCGGCGTCCCTCAGCTTGACGTCCGAGCCCGGAGCTGTGGCGGGAATGATGTCCAGTTGGAGATCCTTACTCTGAAAAACGAGACGGAGAGAAATCATGATTTCTCCGTATTGGGTGAGGGAGTTTGCGAGAACGTACGGCTTTGTTGGAGTCGGACGAGATGCCCAAGGCTTTTTCCAGGCTGCATCGGTATTTGTCCATTCGTAGGGAGAAGTCTCGGTAGCGCTTGTCCACGGCCGTCACCCATTTTTTGATCTCGCCGGCGTGGCTGTGACCTTTGTCGCAGAATCCGTCGGCCAGTTGGATGAGCAGCTTCACGCGCTCCTTGGTTTGCTGCGGAGAACGTTTTTACGTGCAGGAATCCACACCACGAGAAGAACACGAGGTGCAACATACCTTGGCGGTGATGTGAAAGTCCTCGTGCTCCTTCAACAACTCCTGCGTGTGATGGATACCTGATCCAGTGGAGGTGTGCGTGGAGAGGTAAAACTCGCCCGTGTCGTGAATCCACTCGAGGGCCTGAAGACAAAATGTATGATTTTTTTTTTCCGTCTTCCAACACAGGCAGGACGCGAATCATGTTTCCGATCTCTTGCACCTGTTTGGCACTGCGTTCAAACACCACGTACTGCTGACACTGGTCCAGACGCCTCTTCCTCATGGTCCAGAAGTGGAGGACACGATTCTCTCTCTGCAGCAATTCATTGAGGATGTCTGTGAAAATATGAATTCAATTAATATTGCGATCCCTTTTCAAAAATACGGACTCAAACTGACTTTTAACTTGCTGCTCCGGAGCTTTGACGTGACTCAGCAATCCCGGCATGTTGACGCTGTTCCTGTGCATGTACTTGAGGAAGACGTCGGCGTTTCTCCTGGCCAGCGTGCACGCCTGATTGACAACAAAGACAAATCCGGGAGCTCAGCTGCGTAACGTAAGAACTCGTGTTTGCATATTGCTTAAATGCTCTCATTGTCAACCTTGAGGAAGGCTTCCTTCTGCTCCAAGTGTTTACTGATCATGGGGGTCACATGGTCCGTCTCGCAGTTGGGCCCAAGTTTATCCGCTCCTCCGCACCAGTCCTCCTCCCTCTTGTACTCCTGCTCCAGGCTTTCCAGCACACTGCAGACCTGCAAGGCGGAAATTAATGCTTGTACACACAAAAAATAGTCATCAAGGTATCGCATGTCCTACTTGCTCCGAGGTTTTGTAGAAGGCCACAGAGGCGTTGACCAGCTTGAGCCTGTCCTCCATTTTGAGCATAAGCTGCTGCCAGTGGGACGCCACGCTCTCGGCGCAGTCCCTGATCAGGTCCATGTCATAGTGGTTGGCCTGCAGCAGTGCCTCGGCCTTCTGTTGAACCTGCAGGGCACTCTGGTGGGTCTTCTGCAGGCCAACGCAATAAAAGAGCAGTTTAAACTGTGCCGAGCGGTGAAGCAATTTGATTTTTTCTTTCTTCATCTATCTATGCCGTTTCATTTTGTTTGATATAAAAGCTGGCCTCATTAAGGTTGTGAAAGACTGCAAAAAAATGATTTAAACCTCAATGGCGTGCTGGAACTGTTCATGTTCCCTCTGCAGCTGCTCAGCTTCCTGCAGGGAGCTGGCCGTGATGAGTCCCGCGTTTAACATGGACTCTCCGTTTCGAATCCAACCCAGAACCTATCGAGAAAAATACGATTAAAATCAAAATACGCACTTGGATGTGTGTACAAATGAAGACGTCTTACCTGTTTGACCTCGGCCTGAAGGTGTCTCAGTTGAACGCACTGCTCCAAGTGCCTGCGGTGCTGCTCGGCAGCCACGTCCAGCTCCTGCTGCTTCTCGTGGAGGAAATTCAGCAAGTGCTGAACGCGGGTCGCCATGTCCACGTCACGATCGCACAGCAGCTCGACGCCTGGAGGAACAACACAGGTAAGCAACTTGCGTCTTTGTTTTTCTTTTTAAGGGTCTTACCAGAGGCCTGGACTTCATTAACATATTGAAGCAGCTCCTGTCCCTGATGGATGACGTCGAAGGTGAGGTTGTTCATGGTCAAGGCTTTGTCGGCGTGATGCTGCAGCCTCTGCTCGGCCACCGTCAGGTCCTCCGTGTCAAAATCGTTCATCTGACCCGTCAGCTCTTCGTTCCACGACTCCAGGTCGGAGATAATCTAAAGGGAAGGACGTGAAATCAAAATGGCCGAAGACGGCTGAGCGAAGCTCCCGTTTAAAACGCTCTCACATCAATAGCGTCCCTCTCGAAGATGCGGAGCTGGAGGAAGAGCTCCAGCTTGATCTTCCTTTCCTGGAAGAGCTCCTCCATCTGGGCCTGAGCTTCGTCCAGCTGATGCAGCACGCTCTCGATGTGGTTGATGGAGCTATTATGCGGCGTTTTGTTGCTGGAGATGGCCGAGTCCCTGGTAGACGTGCACAGGCTCCATTTTAAAAATGACGCAACCTCTTAATATTTAGTAAGAGTCGTTAATTCTTGATGTGATGCTAGAAAACGCATTTCAAAGCGTATAATACCGTTTCGTAATCTAGCCTACACAATCGCCCAACACAAAAAAAGGTCAAAGGAGCAAGAAAGGTGACAGCCGACTGCTGTTTGAAGGCTAATCACAAACACTCCCACCCACTCGCGTACACACATCCAGTACACGAGAGATGTGCGGAGGAGACAGGCCGCACAATTAGATGTGCGTTTTTAAAAGCAGAGTTACGTAATACACGCTGGAGCCAACACGCCGGGGATGGGGTGATGATGAACAGAACAAAGGAAGCAGAAATGGGAGGAAAACAAAAATGGAGGCTAAAGGTCAACTGCTGGATTAAAAACTACCCATCCAATCATCTTGCTGACTGTTGATAATTTACTGTCGCAGCTACCTGAGCTGCTGGATGAGGTCCTCGCCCTCCTTGATGACGTTGACGGTGACCTGCAGCGTGGTCTGCTGCTGCTGCCCGAAGCGTTTGATCAGATCCTGGACGGCTTCCACCGACTCGGCGTACACGTCGTCCAGCAGTTCCTTCTGGAGATCCTCCAGCCAGGTCCATAGCTACAAAAGATTCAGGATGTACAGAATTAGGTGGTCATCTTTTCATTTCTCCATGACTAATGTCATAGCAGGACAATACGATCGAGTGTTCATTATCTGCTTTTAGAGTGCAAAAAAGGTGTCAACAGGCAGCCCACCATCCACTTCAGCATTACATCACCAACCCACTATCCCCTCGCTCTGCCTACCTCTTTAACGTGCGTGTGGAAAGCGACAGACATGTCCAGCAGGACTTTGCGTTGTTCCACGCGGCGAACAAAGTCTTGGATCCGGTCTTCGAGCTGGTGGGCGGCCTGGTAGATCTCCTCCGGGTCGCACTCTCCCGTCTGGGCCAGCTGCTCGGCCGCCTCCAGCAGCTTGTCTGCATTGGTGTAAGTGTTCTACAAGACCAAGATAGGTGAGTGTATTTCCAATAGGAAAATTTAAGATGCTGACAGAAGTGATCATTATCATTATTACAGCACCACTGGATGATATAATTAATAGCAATTATCTACAAGGATAATGTTGCGGCATGTCAAGCAGATCAAATGATAAAAAAAAAAAAACTTTTTTATTGGCTTGGATAGTGGAAAGGTAAAAAAATATATATATATTTTTAAATTAATTCTACCTGGGCCACCTCCTCAAAGTCTTCGTGTCGTTTTTGGAGGGCTCGAGCTCTGTGGAGGGACTTGCCCACGCCCGTGTGCTTGCTGAGGAAGGCCTCGCCGTGGTTCTCGATCCAGTCCAACACCTACGAGGACAATCAACATTGGCGTCACCGTGCAGGGCAGCTCGAGTTGTAAAAAAGAAAAGAAGCGTCACAGCTACGATTACAATCAGTGTTGAACTGCTCACTTGCTGCCTCAAAATATCGACATGCACTCACCATGGCAACAGTTGCCATGTCAACAGTGCCGAATTCCCTGGATTTTTTTTGGACAGTCCATATGGGAATTATCATACTGAACCTTTTTGGTATCATAACATCTCATTAAACAGGAGGAACATTATTTTTTAAATGATGAAAAATGTTAAGACTGGCCACAAATTCTTTTCATTCCAAAGTAAGCGTACCTGTTGGACGTCTTGCTGGAAGACGCAGAGCTGCAGTCGTTGGTGCAGACGGACCTTGCGGTGTTGCCAGATGTTCTCCAGTTGCCTCTGGTGATGCAGCACCTCATGGATGATGTCCAAGACGTGATGCACCGCCTTGGAGTAGTTGGCCGACGCTGTCAGCGAGTCGGGGCTGCCCGGCGTGAGCGGCCGCTGCAGTTTGTCCAACAGTGCTTTGCCATCCTGGCTCACCTGGGGTCCCCCAAAAAAACCTTATAGCGTCAAAAAGTCAAATTTTGAAGCTGTGACGGAGTGATGTGTTACCTCCGAGTAGGCAGCGGTGATGTGCTCGAATATGCCTTGGTGGTGATGAATGGCGTCTTCCAGGTCTTGAAGCTCGGAGGGTAAATCCACTTCGCCGCACGCCTTGCACCACGAGTCCACGTTGCTCATGTACTGCACGGGGTGGAGAGGAGAGAGAAAAAAGAAAAAGCCTTTTCTTTACTGTTACTTTGTAGGTTTATGAACTCCATGTTATTTATGGACGCTGATTAGCCTGGACTGACTTAAAATAACTTCATAAAAGCCTCCCGTGATACGAACAGGCCTTGTGACCTTATTAAAGCCTTTCAAATATTTCCTCATGATGAAGACAAGATGGCCGAGTAAAATCTTCAAATGGGAGCGATTAAAGAAACACAATCTATTTCTGTTTTACTTCTCATTTGTCAGGTGTGCCGTTCGCTCAAACCTGTTCACACTTCTGGTGGAAGCTGGCGGACATCTCCAGCAGCGTGCTGCGCTCGTCCAGCGCGGCGGCAAAAGCCTTCCACTCTTGCTCTAGCTGGCTGGAGATCTGCTTGATCTGATGGGAGGCGTAATGGCCCGACTCCAGTAGCCGGTTGCCCACCGACATGATCCGGTTGATGTTCACGTAGACGTTCTGCAAAGCAGGAAAAAAAAAATGCATCGCCTTCGTTTCTTAAGTTTGGAGCGTATCTCCAGAGACTTGTTTCATAATGCTTATATAATGAGAGAAGAGAATAGAGGCACCTCTGCTTTAACTCCTGAACATAGAGCCTTGTTTTATCCATAAACAAATACAGACTGGAACCTGCATAGTAAGTCAGTGTGGATCTTACCATGCAGTTCATAGCAAAGTGGTTGTGCTGGGTTTGCAGCTCCGCAGCGTGCGGGTGGTTGTTGCCAATCTCAGTGTAGCCTGCCAAGAACAAACCCTTGTTGTGCAGGATCCAGTCAAACATCTGCGGGACGGAGAGGGAAATAAATATATTTTTCAGAAACTACATACAAGCAAGGCAGGTGAATTGTTGCCTTTGCCGAGCTGTCATCTTTCCAGGTCAGCATGCAGAAAAATGAATCTATTAAGCGTAGCCTCTACCGGAGAACAACTGGTGGCCTATGGTGTCCTAGCAACAAGCTTCTGCTACTGCAGTGTATCCAAGACAGCAGCTATGTGTTACTGCAACCTGTTTTTTTTTTGTTTAAATTCTGCTCGCATCAGAATTGATCTCCGTCTGTCTTCAGCCGCGTCTTGTGCAAAGCGAAAATTTTGCAATGTCTGCCAACCTCAGAGGACTTGAGAAATAAACTGCTTCAATTTATTTCGGGTTTAAGGAGCGGCCTGATACACCCCGTGCCTTTTTTGTGTTACCCAGCTAAAGCTGGCCTGAATTGCTTGGCACACAGTGCAAATCAATCCACTGCGGCCATAATTAGGTTGTGTTTATATTGCGTGCCCCGCAGTGATCGGCCGCTGTTGTTCCGAATTACCGCCGCGTCACCGCTCGCGCTGAGCGACACTCCCGGGCCGACCAACCTTTTCGGCGTCCTGCTCGAAGAGGCGGAGCTGGAAGCACTGGTCCAGCTGCAGCTTGCGGACGTGCCAGGCCTGGTGGAGATGCTGCCGAGTGGTGTGCAACTTGTCCAGCAGTTGGTTGATGCGCGGCACCAGCCCCTGGGTGTCGGCGTTGCACACCCCGCTTCCGCCACTGCTCGTGCCGCCGCCGCTGCTGCGGCTCGATGAGGGCTCGCTGCTTTGGATCCGCTGCAGTAGTCTGGATGGTTTCAAATTGCACAAATTAACCATCCAAATATTTTTTTTTAATTTCATTTTGCTGCACTACCTCTGTCCCTCTGTGTCCAGTTCCTCTATGGGCGCTTTGATGACCTTCTTCTTTAGCGTGGCGTGTTCTTCGATCATCCTCCGCGCTCCCTCCAGGTCCTGAGGGAAATCTTTACGCGACACCGTTTCCTGCATCTCATCCAGCCGGGCGAGCATCTGCGTGGCGTGACCGGAGAACTCCTCAAACGCCACGCGGACCTGGACAGGAAGTCAAAATGTTGCTTACCAAAGTCATGGTGAATATTTTTTCCCCACAGTCGGCTTGAAATTTGAAAGTTATGGTTTGACTGACTCCTACCTCAATCCACTCTTCGTGGTTGTAGTCCAGGCTGCCGTCAAAGTCCGACGTCAACTGGGAGGGGTCCACCACCTTCGTCAGACCTTCTAGTGACACCATGGTAGTCTAGGAAAAAAAAGTTGGAGAGAAAGCCAAGCGGATTTAGGATCGTTTTCGTCAAATAGGTGTAAATTGCTTCGTCTAACCCGCTCCACTGAGAACTTTTTAATTGAGCTCAACATTACCCCCCCGAAAACTACCAACACGGGATTCTAATGGAGAAGAATTAGCGAGACTCTTGACTAATCTCCACAGCACGTGGGGCCAACTCATTAAGCATTTAGCAATTGACTTGCACACTTGGTCTTCCTCCAATTATGTCAGCCAGAAGCACTGAGGAACCGTCGCAACTCAGTGTGGCCATTCAGTCGCTGAATACAATAATACTGCTTACACGGCAACAATCGCATTTTGTTTTTGCGCACGCGAGAGCGAGGAGAAGCCTTGAGCGTCTCCACGCGTTTTGTGCAGAGCCTCCTCCTCCGCACAACACCCCCACGCACATGGGCAGAGAAGCAAAAGCTCCACAGCTCGCTGAATGTCGACCCCTGAAGGTTTTGTATTGTGTCTATTCTTGCCAGGTTAATGAAATGTTTTCATCACAAGCGTGCAATTAATAACTGGGAGACTGTCAAGGCTGACAAAGTGAATAATGGCAGACATTCATACAGTCCGAGTTTACAATGTTCCGACGGCAGCTTGCGTGCGACTTTGCCACTCAAAACAATCAATGGAGACGTGCGAGTGAGAGTGTGGCGGTGAACAATGAGAGCTTTCTTTTTTTCGTTGCTGGATGATATGACAACTAGGGACAGCTGAAGTGAGGAAACTAAGCAGCGCAAGATCAACAATAACACAAAGTTGCCTTACCTCAAACTCAAACTTGGAGCTTCCGAAATTGGTCCTCTGCTTTTGCCAGAAGTTGTCGGGCTTGATGATGAGCGCGACGTGGATGCACGACGGGAACGACTCCTGCAGGATCTTCAGCAGTGGCTTGATGCTGTCCCACTTGGAGCCGCGCATGTCCACGATGACCGTGAAGCCATGTTTACAGACTTCCTCGCTGGAGGCGGGCGGAGGTTGGAGGTAATCCAGATAGAGGGGACAGATGACAGAAAGGATGATGGAGAGGGGGCGGGGGGGAGAGGAGGGGAAAAATCCATGAGGTGACGCAGTTTTCTAGCACGTCACAAGCCTACGCAGTTAAAACATGCATCTACACACCCACTCGTGCACAGCCGCCCACACACACACACGATTCAAATGTTCACATTTATAAAAAAAATAAAAAAAAATAAAAAATAATAATCAGCACATCTGCTGTAACGTGAACTATTTCTGAACTACTTCCACGAGATTTGCATAGTCGTCCAGCACGAGAGCGTGTTCCCGAAATAGAACAGGACAAAACGTACGGCTGCAGAATACGAGCGCCAAATGATGACATGAATGCAAATTTGGAAACCTGTGTTTTGCATTTGAATGATGAAATGGAGATGTATGGAGGGATTTACCTGCGAAGTGAGAACTGGTCCACACTAACTATCACTGCTGCACTGCCTCGGCTACTGCGACGTTTTGTTTTGCTTCCTCTCACACACATACACACACACGCCAGCTCACACATGCGCGTTCCATCTCTGTGGGTTTTTAATCCTCCCCCCCTCCTCCTCGCTGCTTTCTCCCATTGGGTCCCTTCTTCACTTCCCTCGCTCGTGCTCTGATATCCATCAAGGCTTTCCCTCACGCCCCTCTGCGTGTTTCCACAATTTTTTTTTTTTTTTGGGTAGCCAAGAAACAAAATAAATAAACAAATGGAGCAAGCTAACGGCTCTTGAATAATCTCTCTCACACTCTGGCTTGTCCACATGATCCACTCAGCACTTTCGCTTACCCACGTACTTGATTTGAGCATCATTGTGCATTTTTTAAAAAAAAGGGAGGGGGGTGTTCTGACCTGGGTATGCCGGCCAGATAAGCAATCAGTCTCCTCAGGTCGTCCGTTCGTATTCTGTCGTGGTTGCTGCGTGACGGGAAGGTTAACACTGGACCGCCGCGTCGGTCCCTGCCACCTAAGACACAAAAAACATTTTTTGGTGGCGAGTCAATACAAGGAACAAGCTTGTGTCCCAATACTTTTTTGACCATTTACGGTATATGTGGCAATCGAGGATGTGTCCCAATACTGCTGTGTGTCCCAATACTTTTGTCCACATTGAACAGGCTGTGGTTTGTAATTTTTATTTCTTACATTTTAGACCAGATCAGTCTTGAATGCTGCGGGGCGTAATAAACGAGAAGAAGCGGTCACAGCGAGCATGCGGGCAAGCGGCTGTAACTTCTCGGTATGCTGACTGACTTCCTGCTGCTTCCACTCTTACACCATACGCCGCTGCTTAAAACCACAATTTGCAAAAGACGCGGGGGGACGCCAGGAGAAAATTTCCATCATGTTGCATCACGCCGACATTTGAGCGTAGAATGCCGATGACCGTATTTTGCGTTTGGCCGTCCTGCGCTTGTAAATTAGTCAGTCGAGGCGGCGAGCACGTAAGCGCGCGGGGGAGGAAATCCAACAACAACAAAAACCCGATTATTTGGAGACAGACATAATAATTCATTCTACCCTCTTTTCAGCTGTGCTCCCTTTTTTTTTTTTTGGTCCCCTTTCTTCAGTGTGAAACCAATGACTAGTCGGGGATGCCGTTGCTGACGATACCCCGTCGCTATGGCAACCTGCCTCTCCCGTTTTCTCTCTTTGGATATCAAGCGTGTTTGTCTGAGTCATTATGACTGCTATTCTGTTTGACCTTCCCTAAACTGAGTGTGCGACGAAAAACATATTTGTTTTTTTCATTTGCTACGGTTGGAACACACAGAGAGACACACATTCGGGTTTATACTAAGAATCGTTGACATTGGGTGGGGGAGGTTTTGCGTTCATGCACAAGAGGCCGACTATTGACTCTTGAGCTCCTTCCCACTGCAGGCACATCCATACCTGACAAGAAAGCCACTTTTTCTTTAAGGATGGGAAGCACCTCCATCGCTCTCATGTCCTCATTTCTCCTAAAACCTGAAACGATAGAAAAGAAGACAAAAATGAAAACCTTGCTGGAGGACACAAAGCTCTTTTATCTTATTAAAACAGGATGTCCATTTTGCATCTGTTCCTTTTGTCAGCTGGTAAAAAAAAAAAAAAAAAGTGCCTTGAAGGCAGATTATTGATTATTCAACCAATAAACAACATCACAAAGTGTGTCGTAATTTAATGTCACCGAGGGACATCAATTATGCAGCGTTCCGCAAATGTCTCGCTCTGCTCTTGAAACAACACCATATGTTGAAAAGCAATGTTTGTGCATCACATGTTGTCGTTTCTGGAACAAATAGAAGATGAAGTGGAACCACTCCAACTCGCCAATAACGTCAACAACAAACAGTCCCTTCTGTATGTGTCAACTTGGATCTCGTGACTGTTGACAGAGAGCCTCTGCTGTGTTGCTAATATGCCATCAGAGTCAACCGCCGGCTGTCTGGAGATGTTCAAAGATGACAAAAAGCGGATTTGCGAACACACCCATCATTTGGGAACGGGGGATTTTTGGGGGCAGCTTCGAGCTTAACTGTTCTTGGTCTCGCTTTTTTGTAAAATTGCTATAAAAAAAAAAAAAAGCCTAATAAGGTGATCAATGAGAAGGATGGCGACCAATCCTCTCATGTTCAGGAGAGCAGGAGCCGTCATGATAAGGCACATTAGTTCCTTTATGGATGAGAGAAGAGACTATTTTTAGTGTCAACGTTTATTACCGTTATGTAGTCATTACCTTCCCGGAAAACTGGGCACTTTATCTGCTGCTGAGTCGTGCTAAATAAGCAGCAGTTAAGAGGCGTGCGAATTAATGTGGAAAAGTGTGAGGGAACGCGGATAAAAAGGGAGCGATGGATGGTAACGACGTCAGCGTCTTTTCTGCCGCTATGTGAGTCATCTGCGGAGAAAAAGAACCATCTTTGATGTGCAGTCTGACTGGCGGGCTGCCACCAAACGCGGGGATTATCAAAAGGTCAACGAAGCCTTCCGACGCTGACAAGACCACGTGGCCGGGAAGTAAATGACCCGGCTTTTCCTGTAAACACAAAACCTGCGTGTTCATGTTAATAACTTTTCGACTGGGCGAAAACTGTGGATTGTCTTTGCACGATTAAAAATAATCCACCTGTGTTTAGAGCAGTCCCTGGAATAATAGTTTCATTTCCGTTTTGCAAACTTCCCCCAGAGAGACCATGCAAATAACTCTTTTCTAAGAATCCCCCAAAAAAGTACTTAAGAACTGTTTCAGACAATTAATTAAGCAGGGGCAAAACCACAAAAGCTAAGTTTAGCTACTAGCATACATCACTTGTCCTGCGCCACGGGACTGAAGAAAGTAGCACAGCAGCTAAATAAAGAGCGACCTGGTCACATCTACAAAAGCACACGGATGGTACGAGGAAAATAAATGACAGGGGAAAAAAAAATTAAGTGATTAATACCTGTCACACAACTGACAGCTGACTTGTGTCGTATGTGCTCAATGGTCCAGCAAGCCATCCTCAAGACATCACCGGCAAAAAAATTCAAATCGGAAAAAGACGACGGGAGGATGTCGTCCGATGCCACCATCGGCGCTACTGACCGACCGATCCCGCCGGCCGTCTTTGGGCACGGCCGCGGCAGCTGCACCTAATCCTGCCATTCCTCTGTCGAGATATTCCAAATAAAACCTTTGCTCCTGTCTACAAGTTCCCGCGGGCAAACATTTCCGTGGTGTGCAAACAAACAGCAAGCTGTTCATCTGTGCCGTATTTTGGTCGGGCCAGGTTGCGGGAGGTAATCCTGAATGCGTAGGGTCGCCACGTAATTAGAACATGCCTGCACTGCATTTATGCATCCTGACAAGCTGCTTAGCAATGAAAGACTTGAGGCTGAGAAAACATTTGTGCAAGAGATTGTTTACCTTTTTCACATTTCAAGGCAGCTCCATCGAGTTAACTGTACTTTCAATACATTCCCGAAAATATATCTCCGGACGTTTGTGTGTCAGGATCTAGCCTTGAATTGATTTATCTCCTGCGTGAATACATAAAGTGGGCAGGGAATGAAATGGATATGTGACAACGCCCCACATCGAGAAAGGCCGAAGGATGCGAGTGAAATTCTAGAAATGTCCATCGTCCAATCCATCCGGTTAGCGTGACCATGCTAGCGGTCGCGTGCGTGTCACGACACATCAAAAGTCGGCACACTTTTCAAAGGTCGGAGCCTTGTGGGAGCCTCCGAGAGGTCAAGTGGGCATTAGATGGGCTTGATACAACAAAGCAGATTAGTCAACAACACCACAAGATGACGGTGTGTCAAATACCTCCTGAGTGTTTTCATCAGGGGGGGGTGCAGAAGGCAACGGCTGCCCAGACCGGGACAGATGGCACGGGGTCAAGGGAAAAGAGGGTAATAGTTCCAGTCATACCACAAAACAAGCCTCGCTGTCTGTGTTGAAGAGCGATCACAAGCGGTGTAATCGCATAATGGCTCCCCGGCAGCTGATCGGGATGCACGGCCTCCGGGCCAGCTGTTGCGGGGCAAGAGAAACCAGAACGCTTGCATATGTGCAAACCCACATAGCTGCCAAGTTCCAACATTGACGACGTGCCAGAAATTCCCATTGGAGTGATGTGTGGGAATAGCAGGAATTGTGGAGTAGACAGGAATAGGACATCGGTAACCTGGAATCCTAACCTACATCCCGATTGCCTCATTGTTGATTGTGATCGACTCCAACTGGACACCCAGTGATGAAAATATGCTTTAAATTAGCATGCTAGGACTTCAAATTCCAACGACTGCATGTCCTCATCATCCGGCGAGATTGTTCCAGTTTACAAGAAGGAGTTGCCCCACCAGGAAATCAAAAAGGGCTGCTCCGATTGGTCGTTGTGATCGGAAACAGCTGCAGTCCGACTTACTACCAACAACGAACGGATTATTGGACCCTCCTGCCTATGTACACAGACAAACTAACTGCAAACATATGCACGGTGATGTGTTTTGATAGCTTCAAAGTCAAATATATGGGACAAAAGTATTTCATATTTGACAATAACAACAACAGGAAATGAAAATGGATGACTAAATGGAATTGATAAGCCCTTGGCACTAAAAAAGGAGCTTCTGCTATTCTGGGAAGATTTTCTACCACATTTACACCAAAGCAAGACTGCTGTACACTTTTCCACCAGCAGGACATAAAATGATCCCATAAATAGTAAAATAGTTTCGTCTTTTTTTTGACTGCATATATATGAATGTCGTCGTATAAGAAGTCCCTCCTTCACCTCCGCCTTGTTCGGTTCTCTCCATTCGTCCAGACCTCTAATGGCAGGGTAGGCTTACCGAGCGAGAAGCAGGCCAAGGTTGCCTCAGTGACCGTGAGATGACGAAGAGAAGTAAAAGGACAGAGAGACAAGGAAGAAGACTCACAAATGTCAAGGTCTCTGGGCCTCAGTACCGGCCTCTGCAACTGGCTACTGGACTTCCTCTGTCAGAGGCCACAGGTGGTACGTGTTGGCGACAAGATCTCCGCCAGCATCACGCTGAGCACAGGGGCCCCCCAAGGCTGCGTGCTCAGTCCGCTGCTCTTCACCCTCCTGACGCATGACTGCGCTGCCACCTGCAGCGGCAACCGCATAGTGAAGTTTGCTGACGACACGACTCTGGTGGGTCTCATCACCAAGGGAGACGAGACTCAATACAGGCTGGAGGTTGACCTTCTGACCGCGTGGTGCAGGGACAACAACCTCCTGCTGAACGTCGACAAGACCAAGGAGATTGTCGTTGACTTCCGGAAGGGTCACGCCCAACACCTGCCGCTGACCATCGACGGTGCTGTGGTGGAGAGAGTGAGCAGCGCCAAGTTCCTGGGGGTGCACATCAGTGAGGATCTCTCCTGGTCCACCAACACCGCGTCGCTGGCGAAGAAGGCCCGGCGCCGCCTGTACTTCCTTCGGAAACTCAGGCGAGCGGGGACTCCTCCGGCCGTCATGACTACGTTTTACCGCGGCACCATTGAGAGCGTCCTCTCCAGCTGTATTGCTGTCTGGGGTGGCAGCTGCACTGACCAAGACTTGAAGGCCCTGCAGCGCATTGTGAAAACGGCTAGTAAGACTATTGGTGCTTCTCTCCCCTCCTTGAAGGACATTTACACCTCCCATCTCACCCGCAAGGCGACCAAGATTGTGAGTGATGTGAGTCACCCCGCTCACCCTTTGTTTGAACTTCTGCCCTCTGGGAGGCGGTACAGGAGCCTGCGCTCCCGCACCACCAGACTTTCCAACAGCTTCGTACTCCAGGCTGTTAGGATCCTGAACTCGCTCCCCCTTTCAGCGTAGCGTCCTGTTCTTGCTGTATGCTCACTGGCTCGGTTTTGCCCCTCATATTCAATGGGTTATTGGTCTGTTTTTATTCATCGCTCATTTTATTTTATTTATTATTTATTATTTATGGTTTGTGCCTACTTGTTTTTGTTTTGTGTCGCCTACTTGTATGTCTCGTCACCGTGGGATGGAGGAAACGGAATTTCGGTTTCTTTGTGTGTCTTGACGTATGAAGGGATTGACAATAAAGCTGACTTTGACTTTTGACTTTGATCTCTTTGAGAGAATCCAGGAGAAAATATATAAAATCATTTTAATCTAATTTTATTATAAATACTGTTTGACTGCGGGTTTAAGTGCAGGAGATTGAATGCAGTGCTTGGCTCTTGGCCCGCGACACAAATACGCCCTCTGGAGGTAAAAGTGGCATTACATTAAAAAAAAGCGGACCGCAATTGACTGCTCAATCGGACTTTGCAATGTTTGGGATGTATTTCGGGGTACTTTGGCTTTCAAAAGCACAAGCAAAAACACTTTTGTCTGACTATAAAAGTTATTACATAACTGTTCTTCTCCCAGTCGGACCAGTTGTATTACCGGGCCAACAGATCGGGGGGGGGGGGGGAGTTAATCCCTGACAAATCTCTCGTAATGACTGGAACACCAGAATCTTAAGAAAAAAATCCGTGCAAAGAGAACTGGGAAGGCACAGTGATGTATCAATTGAATTCATACTTGTCAATGGGAGCCAGTTCCACCATTGGCCCCGGGCACTGGTGCAACCTGCCAATTTGCTGGCCTCCTTTGAAAGTAGGCTTGGGGCTTCATTTATTCAGTGTCTCAAAGAGATTCAACAAAATGGACCGTCAGTCAACCATTGCGCAAATTCTAAAGCTGATTTAGAACATTCATATTAAGCCACAACAAATGAACAAATCCCAAAAGGACAGCAGAGTGCTGGAAGGGAAAGAAGTGAAGGCCACGAACATCCATCTCTAATCAAGTGAGATAGAGAGGGGCTGCTGTCGCTACGGCGACGGGAGCCCAATCAGGCGACAATGAGGGAGGGTTAGGGAGTCAAGGTGAGCGTGGTGGTGAGAAATGACATCAGCCTGACCTCATCTGGGAAACTAATCAAATGGACATTGTCGTGTTGGTTTTACCTGCAATCTGGCCGGACACATCTCCTTTCGGCTCCTTGGGGAGAGATCCATCTGTGGGAAACAGAAGAAAGATCAGCGTCAGCACCAATAGACTGGACAAGTTCAAATCTTCGCACAGCAACTCATGACGAGCGTACCCAAACAATCCCCCCATTGACGCGGTCTATATATAGCGTTAGCAAGAGCCGCCGCCGTGACCCAAAGTTGGGTCTCAGTGTCACGCGGCGTCTAAATGTAAACACGGTGACTGGTCAAGCGGGTCATCTGGTTGAGTGACTCAGCCTCGACCAGCTTCCTCTTCGACCTCGGCGAGAACAATACGGTTTGTAACAGGCCTCAATATAAAGTAAACATGACAACTGGTGATAACCGTTGTTTTGATTTTGACTAGCTTCAAGTATTAGCTTTGCACGCAACCGCGGGATGAGAAAGTGCAGTAATTCGTCAAGAAAGGTTCTCAGGGACTTCAGAGAATGAATGAGAGAGAAAAAAAAAAAAAAAAAACTAAACATACTCTACATATTTGTAATGCCCAAGACATCCACTTAAGCCTCGGCCTGCAACGGCGCAATGTCGGACCACATGTGCGGCTGCCCCGCATTGTATCGCTATATAAACAACAGGCAAACGATAGATAAAACACACACTCGCGTAGATACCGAGTTCACACACTCCACTCGAGAAGCTTTTCCAGTCGGAGCGCTTGAATGCTAACCACACACACGTTACATACATTAACACAACGCCAAACTGCTTGGAAAATATGGAACAGATCACACATATATACACGCTCGGAAATGAGCGGGCAGAAATAAAAAGTCCGACAGGCTTCATCTCGTAAAACGCCGGACGTCTCTCGTGTGTATGATATGCGCTCTTCCGTTTGGTGAACTCACATGGACCTCAGCCTCAAAGTGAGCACAAACGGCTCCCTCTTGCCCCCGACGCTCGCTCGGTGCCGTTTGGCGGCCCACATGAGCGCGAGACCACCCTTGCTAGGGGCCCCTGCCTTTCCCCCCGCTTCTCGGCAGACACACTCATGGCTTTTGACTCACGGGCGGGCCTGAACGAAGCCCCTTCATTTGAAAAATACCTATTCTCTTGGTCATGCTGATTCAAATGAGACGTCAGGCAGAAAATCGATCAATGGCCGGAATAAAATAAAAGATAAGTGTCGCAGAAGTTATGCTGCTGTCACATGAACTGATGAATCATTCATCTAGCTAGTTGTTCTTCATTCCAAGCAAATGTCAAACATTAAATATCACACTGTGCCTACTCAGGAGTAAAAAAACAAACAAACACATGGCAAGGCCAGACAACTTTCAGGAGTTGTTATGAAGTGATTCAGTATGAAGCTTTTTTTTTTTTGGGTTAACAAATTGCCTGTCCTACCTGAAAATCGGGAGCTATGGAAAATGAATAAGAGATCAGGGACCTTCATTGATTTCTTTTTTTGCTTCCAGTCCTTAGATGAAGAAAAAAATCACGGGTATTGGACAAAAAAAAAAAAGGCGAGAGAAAAGGGCAAGAATGAGATAGCACTTTTCAACGCTCTAGAGACTAGAGCGGAGGAAAAAGGAGTACAATGGTCTTTCAGGACCTGTCCTAGTTTGGTTAACTCCCTCAGTGCCTTTTCTTTTTCTTTTTCTAAGACCCTCCCGGTTAAATTTGTATCTCACTTGAGTAAAGCGCACGGAACATTTTCTAACATTACCTTGCAAGCTTCTTTTTTTGTGTGTTTAGCGATTTCTTTGATATCCTGACCTGAAGCGTTTTCATCCAAAAAAAATGTCCCATAAGACGTGATTGGACGAAAACGAAATACATTTTGCCAACTCTCCCTGTGTGTGTTTTCACTGCAGTCAGTATTGGTGGGATGCTGACAGTTATGTCGGCTCCATCGTGTGGCATCATGACAGCTTGCAATTTGCCAATGAACTCAATCAAATCTGCTCTCGCGTTGCCCTTTGCAGCAAATTGTCACGGCGGCGATGAACTCGATATCGTTTGGGAGTTACGACGTCATTCTTCAAATGAGGATGGATGTAGAACACATCCGAGTTTACGGAGAGCTCTGTAATTTAACCCGCCGCGCTTTTTGTTCTAGTTTCAACTTGTATTGTTGAGGTGAACCAAAAAGTTCACGCTGACATCATACGTACTTTTTGGGCTCCCATGGCTTCTTCGCTCAGCGTGTTCTCATTGAATAATTACAGTGCGCAGCGTAGCCAGGCATGTGGGACGAATTTTTCCAACTGTTCTTTTTTTGCCATGGAACCCAATCTGTGAGGTCACAACATTTTTCCCCCCTCGTCGGTTACCATGACAGCGGCTAAAATCCACGCGTCATCTTTACGCCAATACGACGACAATGTCACCTTTTACGGACCTGCATGATTCAACGGCCGGCGGTCAGTTCGTGCTTATCAGAGCTAATAAAATTTCCTGCCAATTTGTCTCCCGTCTCTAAAATCTTGAGTGTTTCACACAGGAAACTAAGACTGATGCACGTATTAGAAAAAGCCTTTTCGCATCCACTCTATGCATATAAAGCTTTTTGGGAAGCTGACGTTGTAGCTACGAAAAGTTGGCAGGAGTCATGCTGGAACTGCTGGAACAAAAAAGGGCCTTCCCCAAACAAATTTGGAACTAGCGTCCCCGTAAGCCAAAGCGCTAATATTAACATATTAACATACTAGACAAGGAGGGCCAGATAAAGCGAGTTGAACATCAAACTCGCTCTCCTTCAAGTGGAGCATTAGCAAAGCTGGGCAAACAACAGCAGACACTCAAAGACGTCACTGCAAAGCCAAAGTAAACCTGACCCGGATGACCACCAGTCATTGTGTCATATCACCTTGTGATAAGCGTGGGGGAGAAGGAAAAAAAATAAAATGGCTGCCGAACTAGTGAAGCAAACTCAACGAAGCGTGTGATTCTGTGTTTTTGATGTATTTGCTTTGAGCCTGAAGGGAAACCTCAATCGGTCTCCATCTCCAGGATCAATATCCATTAGCGATGAGTGCGTGCGTGTCTCGTTGTGCAAACCTCTTCCTGGGTGAATGGACCTGAGTCATAAATATAAGCTCCAGATCAAATTTCCATCCCAGGGCTGCCGGCTTGATGAACACACGAACCGGCGCTCATTCAATCATACGGCACACAACCGGATTGTGAACGGGCGCCATGTTGCCCCCAAATGTTCATTCATGAAGGCCGGACGGTATGGATTTCATCCTTTGAGTTTGCATTACCGACTTGGAAGAAATGCTTGGAATCGATATTGAAGTTATATGCGAGAAGAGCGACAATTGGGGGCGTGGAACATGTTGATGATTGACAATGTCACAACAAACCTCCGTGCAGCAAAGGCAATATAATAATTCCAGTCGAAGTGGGGCAGAGACAATTAGGGAAGATTTTTTTTCTCGCCGTGCGTCTGGGTGAAGGGTCCATCAGGAAACGACAGAGGAAGGAAACAGACAAGGCTGGTTGACAAATGGAAAAGGATGATGTGGATGAAGATGTGGGGAAGAGGAGGGGGTAGCCTTAGGCAAGACAGGCAAAACTGTGCAAGTCTGAACAAGATGCCCAGGATGGAGGAAGAAGCCGCGAGTGCAAAACAAGAGCTTGTATGCGACACTCTCCCCTTGCGTTAGCATTGCGAGAAGGTGCACAAAGCAAAAAGTACCATTTCCAGAATCTGGTTATCGTGGTTCCCCGACTAGCTTCATCCATCTTTTAATAAGCATTTATTTAAAGTAACGTGACATCTGCTCTGCGGCAGACACATTGCATTTGATTTTCTGCTTTTAAAAGTGAAATGACACTGGCTGTGTTTTTTTTTTTTTTTTGCACACTCTTTCTTTCCAGCTCTCCGCCATGCCATCTTACTTCTGCACTGAGCGGTGCACGAGTCAGCAGTAAGCTTATTCCATGTGGAAAAATGATCGCTGCAAAGTGCAAAGCTTGGATCCGTTCAGCCTTTTAGACACGTTTGCTCGACTACTAATTGAGGAAAGTTCACTCAAGACCTAAAGAATACGTGACATACTTGTGGATAACGCCATCATGCACGACAACTCATCTCGCAAGAGACCTTTGACTCCATAGGAATTGATTTGAAATGCATTTAGGCAGTGAAGCTCAAGCATGATGACGCAAGCAGTCATGACATCAGGCGCTGGAAGCACTTCCATGTCCGCAAAGAGAGACCAGAGCTGGGGGGGGTGACTTGGCATTGATGTATGGACAAGTGTAACCTAGCCCACAAGCTTATCCAGATCCACCATATAATTCTATAATGTGTGAACACTTCAAAATGTATACTGAGCCTAGGTGGGGCTATGGAATAACCTAAGGAGCTACCAAAATAAACCGCTCGGGCCTCTGTTGCTATTAAAACCTTTACTCAAAGGCTACAAATGCACATTGACCCTTATAAAATTGACACTTTATGACCCATTGTTTTCCATCACTGCAGGCCTGTCACTCTTACAAAATGAAAGCTTGCCATTGTGCACAATGCAAAAGGGGTAGGGGCGTTTTTGAAACGATAAATCAGTGCTCCACATTTTCGACTGTTTCTCCTCGTGATAGTTTTAAAAGCCTGTTTTTTTTTTTTTTTTGCATTATGTGGCACACTTAGCTTAGCCTAACACACCCTGAATGCTGGCTGTGCCACGCCATGTATTGTTTACATGACTCGCACTGTCGTGTGCTTTTGACAACACCAATAAGCAGGGAATGATGCACATGGAGGATTGTTGAATTCATACGATTCACGTTGTATCTATGTTTCATCTTTACAAGGAAGAACTTGGTCAAAGGGCACACCGGCTTTGTCAACTCACTGGCGAGCTAGCGATGCTACATTAGCATTTGGTAGCCAGACAGGCTTTGGGTGGCTTTTTAGCAGGCTAACTCTAAGCTACAAAAAAATCAGCAAAGAAGTACATGCTCGGTCAGCATTCCCCCTCGCCTCGCTATCGCTCTTCGGATCAGAGTTCACCGAGTTTAAGCACAAAGCAAGTGTCAAACACATACACAAGATAATCGGAAGACTTAATAATAATGGCAGATGCTCGATTTCCTCCCATTTGTGGTGTTGGAAGGTGCATTGCACGCGGTTGCTGTACGCTTTCCAACTTTACTTGGCTTAAAACTCACGATCTATTTGACATGTGCAATTGTTGTAAGTGTGGTTTAAGTATAATCAACAATGTCGGAGTGTCTCATTTCAGTATATCGATCAATGGTGCCACATCTTGGGAAAAAAAGATGGGTTCGAAACATTAGCGCTCAAGCTAAGCTATACAGTATGGCTGTGCGAACATACTGTAGTAAATTACATGGTTTTAAAACCACTCAAACGCATTAACATTGCTGAGATCAGAACAATGGCAGTCAATTGTTTTGTCGATTTATGACAGGAGCAACATTTACAGTCGCCTCCCCCGACTCCCGTTCACTGTCTGGCACCCCAAAGCAGTCATCACAGTCGGGGGAAAATGTCCATCATCATGCCCTGTGATCGTTGATGTTCTTACCTGTCCTGAGCGCTATTTCTCCGGCTTCCTTCGTCGGCTCCTCTACTCCTTCCCCGGAGCTCATGGCTGCCACAACCGCGGCCCCCGGAGCTCAGTATCGCCCGATTCGATCCACCCTAAATGGGTAAAAAGATGTGTGAAAATCCCCTTTGCTGCCAACCAAGGCGTCATTAAAGACAGACGGGCTGTTTGGTTGGATTCGAAGCACTAATCGTGCCATCTGCAAGCCTCCATCTTGGGGGTAGTTGTGAAAAAAGAAAAACAAAAACAAAAGAAAAGAAACGATGAACCGGGTGCACCGGGTTCCTCTTCGGAGTGAAGCCGAGGGGAGACTCACTTGCACGGAGGAAAGGGGGCGGGAGGGGCCGCTGGCTGGTGGCTCATCCGAGAGCGACGGCGTGTCAAAGCTTCGGTAAGAAGTACATTCAAATCACCAAAATAATGTACGATTAAAAATATAGTCGGTACATATGGAGACGTCATTCGATTCGAGTAAATACGAGGATGAAAGGAGAAAAGGTCAACTGCTTTGATTTACATTTTGGATGTGGTCATTCTTGCTCGCTTCTTTTTTGTTAACTATGGGCCACTGCTGCCCCCTGCAGTCGCTCTCCGATACTGCAAGATTAATTAAAAAACGCTCAATTCTCTACAACGGACACACTCCTTTTTGGTAACACACACTCATGCATTCAAAAGGAGAATTGCATTATAAATCATTATGCATCATTCCTGCATATTTGTTCTACAATATCTCGTTTACCACGTTTATTTACAGCTACTATTTCATTCATTTTGGCCCAAGATGATTTTTTTCAGTAGTTATGACTTTACTACAGTGTTAGCCAAGATTACTGATAATCTTTGGTGCATTCCGATTTACGTACATTGTCGTTTATTTTTCCGTCGTAAATAGAGGACTGCCTCTTTTAACTTGCATTTCACGAAGATTCCACTAGAGGTCAGGCTGAGATTATTGTTGTAGTTATGCTCTCTGATGTGTTATATATATATATATATATATATATATATATATATATATATATATATATATATATATATATATATATATATATATATATATATATATATATATATACTTCAACAAGACTCATCGTGATCCTCATGTGGACAAGCGCTAAAGGATATGGATGGAGGAGTTTACTGTACTCCTGTGTGTTGATTCTCATTTTATCATTAGATTGAACCCCCCCCCCAATGGACTCAATTTGCAGAGACCGAGGCGCGCACCATTTTTAGTCAGTGACAGTTCGGGAAGTTATTTATATCACCGAGCCGAAGCAATTGGACTTCTATGCCGCCCATTACTGCAGCACATATTCTTCAATGCTTTCAGGCTTGCACACTCAGTCTTGTGGTCTCATTTGATCTCAGTGTCAGAGTTGCAGAAAGGCCTCTAAGGGGCAAGTGTTTGAACATGACACTCAAGACATTTTATCCTGCTCGTTTATTTCACAGTACTGTATGCTATTAGCAATTTTCTCAAGGATGCTTTTCAGGTTCCTTATTTATTACTTTGACGTTGCACACAAAAAGTGAATCCATTTGTTGCAAGTATGAAAGTATGAAAATAAATAATCACGAAGCATGTTACAATATATACAAATATTTAATGAATAACAAAATGGTGGCAGCATTGGGACATTTGAACACACAGTGCAGCTGGTTTGCTTCCAGTGGAGATTTATAAAAAGCAACAATTGACTTTTCTTCTCGAGCCCACAACTCTTCCAACACTAAAACTACAATAACTATTTCACATTCAAACTACCTGTCAATGAGGGGGAAATTGGCAATTTACACTAAGTCTGACTCTGGGTCCATTCATAACGTCTGCTTTCGAGTGTATATTATTTAAAGAGCCGCCTTTGCTCAAGCGTCAGGCTCTGACTCTCGGAGAGCCGTCTTCTCCACACTGACATCCGACAATATGGCCGTCTTCACAGTTGTTTGTCCAATGTAACGCAGGGGGGGCTTCGGCTAATAACTCGTACGTACTTCCAGAGCGTGACCGATGCTCGCTAATGCCACTTTGTGTGTTGAGTCTATTTTTATTTTTCCGTGCGACGACTCAAGGCATGACGGTGCCTTGTGACAGGGATCGGGTCATCTCTGTGTGGACAAAGTAGGTCTTCAGTTCCCCTTTTCCTTTCACGTTGATGATGCCTCGACACGAGCACATGTAGCCCAACGTGGTTAAGATCTCACTTGTCTCCTCCGTCACCTACAACAACCAAGAAGATGTTTAGAAGCAGAAGAAATTCATTATATGTTCCTTATGAGGGGAGTCTGGTGCACCCGTGGCCCCCCCTCTAGCTCCGCCAGTGCATGTATGCTTTTTGTAAAATAAAATTAACATTGTAGCACAAAAATAAGAGTGTCGTTTCAAGTGAAGTTTTCACCTGGATTTTTCCAAGCACTCCCGTCGTTTCCATCCGACTGGCCACATTCACGCTGTTCCCCCAGATGTCATACTGAGGCTTCTGGGCCCCGATGACCCCCGCGATGACCGGTCCGTGATTTATCCCTTAACACATGAAAATCACACAAATCAATATCTTACACATTCACGCTCATGTGGTCCGCCCTCACCGATTCTTAGCCGGAAGTCATTAAAGGAATGTTTGTTGATGACGTCGAGCTTCCCGACCAGAGCGAATGCAAATTCCACCATGGTGCCCACGTGCATGTACTGTCTGTCATGTTCCTGTCGGAATGAAAAGTAAATTAACAATAATTTATCCTTATTGTATCACTTAGGAGTAAACTAGCTCGAGCTTGCCTGTGCACAGTCGAGTCCTGGCGCCAAGTTGAGTCCGGTGGCCGCCATGTAGGTACTCCCGATGGTCTTAATCTTCTCCACTCCGCTGAATTTTGGCTTTGAAAGTAGCTGAGGACACAAACAGGAAGTCACGTGACATGTTTCACACTCAACTCTCCAGAAGAATGGGGGAAAACTACCTCATCAAAATCTGCTATGATCTCATTGAGGAGACGAAGACATTCGAGTCCTTCCTTGTTGACGTCCGACTCGGTGTAAAACTCCTTGAAGTCCGGGATGGAGGCGAACATCACGCACACGGAGTCGTATGACTGATGGTAAAGGTCCTAAAGACGAGCAAACGTATTTATTTAAACTTAATGCCAAAACACTACTTTTATCTAAATGAATGTAACACTGCTGTAATGTAGAAATAAGCTGACCTCATTTTTCCAATTGCGTCCAAGGAAGTGTTCGGCCACGTGGGCGGGCAGGACGTTCTCCAGCAGGACCCGGTTGAGGTTCTCCATGGTCTCGATCTCCTCGCACTCCCGCTTGAACTTGTCCCTCCACAGGAAATCCAACCTACAGTAATATTCATTCTGTTACAGGAGGACACAGAGTAAAGAGACACCTGCGTCATTCCCAGACAGCTCTTCAGAAAGTTTTTGGATGACTAACATGCAAAACAAATGCTTCTAAATGGATGCAGGGGCTTTAAAAAAATGGTTTTGCCCATTTTTTCTCTAGAGAGAAAGACTCAAGTTAATCAAACCTCGCTTTTCTCATTTGTCACGCTCATTTGCATAAAAGACAAGCTGATATTTCCTCATCCCTCACACTCGAGGGATTTTTGTCTACAGCAAGCGTCACCCATCCAGGTCAAAACTTCCCCGGAGTGTTTGTGTTGGAGACGGTGGTCCCCGGCCCCCGCAGAGTTATTAGTGTGAGCAGTGCATCTTTCTTTCCCCTTGTGATTCGAGTATGCCGCCAATTTAGAAGACAGGGAAGCATTTAAGTGCTGAGTTCTATCTATATCAACATCTTGTCCAAGGGGAGACAAAAGTGGGCCAGTAGAAAGAGGGGGGGGAGGGGGCTCATTTTAGATGCAGTTTGGAAACATGGTTGTAAACAAGCTTTGCTCTAAATGGATTGAAAAAGGCCTCATTTGAGCTGACGGTGGAATTTTGCCATGCAAATGATGTAAAGTTGCCGATTAAAATGGATGCGGCCACAATATTCTCGATTAGTTTATGCATGACTCGGCGGCGCCATATTGATTTTTTTTTGCATAACATCGACAATTACGTGGGCGGCGTTCAAATGCCAGACAATAGGCTGGAGTTTATTTTCTGCTCATCTCCTTAATGCTGAATAGCCAAAGAAAATGAAGAATATAAGATGGAGCTAGGCGGAATTCGATAAAACAATTCTGTGTACTCTGCTATTTTCTGGGGGGTTTCCCCCCCCCCCCCTCATTTCCTCTGGTATTGAAATGGTTTGACCTCAAACAGCATGCAGGTAGGACAACACTAATTATAGAACAAGTCACATTTTGCTTCCAAGACAAAATGTCCTCCTCCCATCTGTTGACAGCGACACAGAATGAGGACATGCTGAGCTTGTCTGGACCAACTGTGGCCTCTCTGGGGAGAGTGTTTGTCCGCCTTCTGATATTCTAGAAGGTGCCCTCCTATCTAGAACATCTGCTCTGGGCTCAGCTCTGATGGATAGCATTGGCAAAATAAAGATAAAACAAGTCATTGAAAAAGTGTGTCAACTGAGCTTTTTATGTCTCCTTCAATTTGGTGACGTGGAGGGAGAAGCGGGTCACACCAGTCGCTCTAAATCGACACCAGCTTGTCATTTGACCCGAAACCGTGTCAAACATATTCGGGAGAAAGTTTAAGAGCAACCACCGACCTGTCTGGCCAAAACCAGCAATGTGATGAAGAAGATGAAAAGGGACACAGAGCCCATTGTCTTGAGGTCCTTCAGGATTCCTGGTCTAGTTAAGAAGAACCACAAAAACAGGATCAATATCAAGTCATATTAATGTAAACAAAACAACTATTAAACTCAATTTAAAAAAAAAAAAAAATTCAAGAGTGGCATAAGAACTACTACAGATATTTATTTTTTTACTCTATGCAAAACTGGCATGCGAGTCTCTACTTTTTATTCAGATTTTTTTTCCCATAGTTAACTTCCATTAGAAAAAAGTGAAGGTGAAGCGTGGGAGGAAAAACATCCATTATCTGTCTCAGCAGTGACAATTCCACCTGTCAATCAAAAGTGTGACTGCATCCCCGGGTACCTGTCCAGCGCCTCGGTTGGATACAGAGCCTTGCTGAAACCGTCCAGAAGCGAAGCGTGCGTTTGGAGGATGATGATGTTGTAGATCACCAAGGCGACCAGCATCACCACCATTTTTAACTCGTAGTTGATTCTCAGAAATACCGAGCATGATACCAAGCCCAGAATACAGCAGTAGATGAAATACTGAGGATGGGCGGGGGGGAGTAAATTCTAAATAATAGCAACAAACAGGGAACTCTCTGTTGTTGTTATTTTGGAACACTTACCGGGAGATAAAAGTGTTTTTCTCCTGCTGATTGAGCCTGGAAGTCCGGCATGGTGCCATTTGTTAAATTCACAGGAGGACCGCTTGCGAGCGTTTCAGGGGAAGCCAATTCTGAGAGCGTGGTGGATCTCTCAGCATCCTCCACAAAGAACTACAAGTAATTCCAAAAATAGTCAAAGCCAGCTGAAAACATGCCTAAAATAGTATCAAGAACCAATTTAAAAAAAAAAAAGGGTTGTGCTGCATAATTAAAGAATAAAAGCACTCGTGGTTGTCACACGTTAAAGAGCCGCACGCTAATTCGTAACAGCAATAAAAAGCGATCATGAACATCGACAAGTTGGTCCTCACCATGTTGAAGACGGCCATCACAAGGATAAGTGTGGTGGTCGTCATGGTGAGGACCAATCGCAACCAGGGGTTGTTGGTGACGATGATGCGGGAGGACATGTTCAACCAGGGGAACGAGCACACCGATCCTTTCCGTCCTTGCTGGAGACACAAACAAAACACTGTTACAGAGGTGTTGTGATTCCTGGATTTGAACCACGAACCACTAGGGCACCGCGCTGTTATGTCACAATTTGTTGAAATTCATTCACAGACACTTTTTCATGAAAAGATGGAGTTGATTACGTAATTTTACACTTGGGTGAGCGGTCAGGCACTCCGGGAAGTCATTCGAGTGCATAATACCTTGTTATTTAACACGGCTGACATTTCTCAGTATAGAACCAAATTACTTTTAAATGATGTTCTGTTCTCACCACCAACCAAGAAGAAAAAAAAAACCCCACAAGAAAGCAAATGTTATCACGATTCTCACCCCCCTCCCTTTTTGTTCATCTTCATCTATTTGCGTTCCTTGTTTGAGGACCTTTTATCAAGTCCCTGTTTAAGAATAGAAGATTTCCAATTCCTTTTATCGAGAAACACGCGCTGAATGAATGACCTTTGAAAAGCCGTTTAAAAAAAAAAAAAAAAGATCCCTTTCTTAGTGACATCTGAGAAATAGAAGCGGCCCATTTTCAGCGTGGAAAAATTGCTTATAAAACATTCCAGTCAGGTTGTAGCTTGCAAATAAAAATGAGTTGGAGTGAGAATGGAGAAGCGCAAAGATGAATCAGACCATATTGGAGAACGCTCGGACTTATATTACTTTCCGCTATCATCATCAGCTCCGTCTGAACGAGTAGAATAGCTTCAAATAGCTTCCACGGTATTGAGATCAAATATCACACCGACGATGCACTATGTATGGATTGGTGCATTTTTGTCATTTACTCATCACCGATGGGAATCTAATTGGGATATTTGCAGGAGTCACAATTTATATTTTCCAGTAATTTTGGGTAGGCTGTGTCATGAAAGTCAATTTACACTCTGGTGTATAGTTTTGAGTACCGTATTTTCCGCACTATAAGGCGCACCTAAAAACCTCCAATTTTCTCAAAGTGCGCCTTATAATCAGGTGCGCCTTATATGTAGACCAATATTGAGCCACTACAGCAGGCGTGTCCAAAGTCCGGCCCACGGGCCAAATGTATATATCTTATATATATTGACAAAGTTTTAAAATGGGCCATTCATTGAATGGCCTTATAATCCAGTGCGCCTTATAGTGCGGAAAATACAGTACACAGAACGCCTCTGCAAAAGCATCCACAGCCTAATTGTCATTATACGATGCTGTGAGTAGATTTCAAATCAAATTATCCAATCTAGTTTGCTGCAGCATATCATTTATAAGGCAAAGTGCTGTGAACACTTTCCGGATGTTCGCTGAGAAATGCACGGAGTACCCACCAGAACGTGACCGGCAAAGCAAAGAACCAGGATGAGTGCCAACAGCAAGAAAGCCAGGCCGAAGGATATCCCAAGCACAGCGGTTCTATGAAGAAAAAAAAAAATGCTATTTGAGATTTTCCTTGTGAGTGAATCAGATTTAAGGACAAGCATCATAAAGTGGATGATGTCATGACATGGCTAAAGGTTAAAAATAAAAGAAGACCAAATGAGAAAATCAATAGCCGTTCAGATGCTGAATAACCCCGAATAGCCCGGCCAGGCAGTAAATTAGCATGACTCGCTCTTTTCGCCCCCACACTTTGATTTACCTGAGCTATAATTACCAGCGGCACGGCGTCATCTCATCGCCTCTTAAATGAATCGACTGGCGTCAAATCGCTTTTGTAACATCAATCTGCCGACACATTCGGAGACAGTCTCCGACCAACTCACTTGGGCAGGACGAGGACTTGCACGATGAAGATGCAGGAGAAGATGAGGCAGGCGCATGTGATGTAGTACTTGAACGCAGGTAAGGTGGTGGATCTGTACTGTTGATAGACGAAAGCATTTTTTTTTTTTAAAGCCATATTGATTTTATTTTTGCAAAACTTGGAGTGGTCATTAAAAAAATGTTGATTGCATGGGAGCTCTAACTCGCAAAAACACACATTTAATTACATTCGGGCACATCTGCCACGTTGGTGGAAAACAGATTCCGCATCAATTTGTTGTTTTATTTTTAATTAGCTGCACAGCTGTTGCATTAGTTAGTCACTGCCAAACAGGACGTAAGGTTTTGCTTCCGAAGCAAAAAAAAACAACGACTTAACGACTTGGAAGGCCATTCATTGAACCTATGGCAATTATCCAAGACGAAAACTTTAGAATTGGCTTGATAAAGGGTCAAAGTTCACAGCATGTTGTTGGTGACTGCAACGGTTCCTTTAATGACCTTAGTTACTCAAGGAGCAATTGATTGACGCTGAGAACAATGGCGAGCGGGTGAGGGTGTTTTATATGCATTGGCTTTACCTCTGCCTCCAGGGCTTTGTTGTGAAAGAACAATGAGATCCTCTGGATGTCCTCTGACTTCAGCCACTGTCTGGAGAGCAGAGGAACATGGTATTTGTTAGGTAGTTTTGCCTGGATGAAAGTCACGTTTGGGATTTAAAAAAAGTCATTGGTGTCAAACTCAAGGCTCGGGGGCCAGATACGGCCCGCCACATCATTTTATGTGGCCCGCAAAAACACATTTTGCGTCATTACTAAAATTACAAATTTTTAAAAACAGAGATGTTGCCAGCAATTTTTATGACCATTCATCTTTTGAAACGTTTTTTTTTTTTTATTAGTCTCGGATTTCAAAACTCACTTCTGCGAGTTGATTCCGTCGATGGTGCGGATCATCCGCTCGTTGAGTTCTTCCTCAAACCTCCTCCTCTGCGACTTGGACCTTAGCACAAGAGGTTGGGGTTGAAATTAAAGACCCAAAGTGAAAACAGAGCCCCAAAAAAAACGCACCTCTCCCGTCGCTGAAAGTGGTACGGCCCCATCGGGACATCCTAGAAAAAAGAAAAACATGTCACAAACATTTTAAGAGTTCTTCAATCAAGTAGGACCGGACTGACCGTGGTGTTGATCTTGCCGTTGTCCGTGCTCATGCTATCACGGTGGTGCAGGTTGGCGAAGGGCTTGGCGGCGCCCCATGACTCCAGGTAGCGGGTCATGCGGACGGACGCCCTCATCTTCCCGCCATCCAGAGACGGGCGAGAGCGCAGGCCCAGCAGAGGGCTGTGCTTGTCGGTCTGACACCAAAAAAAAAAAAAATCATTGCGTTAATGCCACTGACAATGACATTCAACAACAATAACCAGGAAGTTGCCCCTATGTGACCTTCTCCATTCAGACCTACTTGAAAATAAAGTCCTGCTGCCTTTTTTTAATATCTAACAGGATATTAAAAAGCTCATAAATATGAATGCAGAGGGTAGTAAAAATAATGTGTGATGTGGAACCCCCAATTCACAAAGCATTCATGTCTTCTACTCACCTTGGGGTTGATGACCAGGAAGGTGACCACACCGTGTTCTTTCAAGTAAGAATCCCGACTCTGCCCATCTCCTGGTTCCACCTTATACGAACCCTTCAGGTACTCCAGAGTCACAGATGAGATGTGGACCCTTCTGCAGAAGACAATATTGTTTCCTTTACATAAAAAAAAAATGGATGATGATGTTATTTTTCAATCTCCTGTCAGAAGACACCACAGGGAACAATTGGTTGCCCGGTGAGAAGTTCTCCTGGCACAATAATCGAATGGCATTAAAAAAAAAAAGTCCAAATGGTTGAATTTAGAAGACCTGTCATATTGCATGATTTCATCCCGCCTCCATGTGTGTGCTCATGTGTCATACCCCGGCACACCTCCCGCCTCCATGTGATTGGCAAGCGTCACGTCATGTGACCACACGTCGTACTGCCACTTGCGGAGGCCGATCACGCCGCACAGGACGTTCCCGGAGTGAACGCCGACGCGCATGTTGATGTCGACCCTGGTGGCATCTCGGACCTTCCTGAGGAACGAAGCAATGTACACTTTTGATCTCCCATATTGCAAAAACACATGCTCGGTTGAGTCGACAATCACTTTTTTAATTTGTCTTGCAACAAAGTTACAATAAAAAAAAACAACTATTCATCTGTCAGCTTTGTTCATTTCCATAAATCAGATTTTGCATGCCACTTTTTTTTTCATTTGTTCGAAGTAATTAATATTTACTTGCGCCAGGCCGAGGCTTATCATAATGCGTTCACATTTTGTTTACTCGAGAGTTCAAACACAGCTAAAACCAACTCTGGCTTTCTTCCTGCTCTGACAGGCATGTGTGTATATGTGTGTGTGTGTGGCGGGGCGATCTAAACAGTAAGAGAGAGAGATTTGGTATTTTACTTGATGGCCTCACACATATCCAAGCCCATCTTCACACAGTTCCTGGCGTGGTGAGGCAGAGACTCCGGCAGACCAGACACGCAATAATAACAGTCTCCCAGGATCTTGATTCGCATGCACTCGTTTTCCTATTGGCCAGAAAAAAAAAAATCATAAAGTTTGTACTGAAATAAACAAACATGTGACATATCAAAGTTAAATACAACTGAACAGTACAAGCTGATTTCTCCTTTTCAATTTTCTTGCAATCATGTATATTCATCTTTTTTATTTTTTTATTTCATGTTTTGGATTTATATTTGACACTTTGTGAATCATTACTGAAGACAAGGCCAATATCAGACACCCACTTACATAACCTGTAACATTCCACAATGTGGGATGCCGAGTAGCTCGTGGCTGGACCGCTTTTACGTAACAGCGGCTCCGCTCCGTCCACCGGCGGGCACAAAGCGTCAAGAGCCTGACTCAAGCGCTCAGATAAGCCCAAAGCTATCAGCCTACGTGTCTCGGAGGGTCGCGAGTGGCCACAGGACAGGTGGGGGGGGAGATATATTGATTCATTTGATGGGAATGTGGCCTGAGATGGAATATACAGTGTAACAATACCTTTGCGATCTGGTCAAACTTTCCAAAAAGTTCGTTGAGCATATGCACCAGCTCCCCCGGTGCGCAATCGCTGGCCAGCCTAGTGAAACCCACGATGTCAGCATAAAGGATACTGCGGAGATCAGCAAGAAACAGCAATCTTCAAAAATCCTCCTGCTCCTCAACCTCATTCCCGAGTCATTATCGACGTATTGTTATGATTTAATTAGTGTCTTTGGTATACAGCTCTAAAAATAGACTTGAGCATTGTGTGCTCGTGTGATTGTTTCCAAACCTCTTCTTGCAAACAATGCACTTGAAGACCACTTAAGGACATGGTCATAGTGTCCCCTTTGTTTAAAAAATCAGGACATTCCCTGGAGAGTCTCTCACGATAAGCCAAAAATGATTGTACGCGGCTCAGTTTCATGTGTGAAAAGAAGTTGGAGTGACCTCAATGTACAATGAAGGCGGATTAACTCTGATTTGATTTTGTCCATGGCAACAATAGGAATGAGATTGGATGAGGAGAGGGGAGGGGGTGAAGAAATAAAAGCAGATGATAAAAGATAAGGTCAAAAAGAAGAGAGCGATTAGCGGGAGGACATAAAGTAGCTATAAAGAGTCGAGATAATAAAAAATAAAAAAAATCACCTGACGTTGGTGTGCCGTTGCACGTACAGGTTATGGAAGTTGTTGGCGCTCTCGGTGCGACCAAATTTTGGGCCCTGAAGCCTCTGGATGATCTCGGCTTTCATCACTCGAGCGATGTGAGACGGCAATAGAGACAAGAGCAAACGTTCCTATGGAAGCGAGAGGATGGCTGTCACAAAAATTCCCGGGGAATGGAAACAGTGACCCAAAGCATACCACATCATGTTGTGTAACCATAAAAAGTGCTCTTTTTTAAAAAAAAAAAAAGGGGCATTTAGTCGCACACCCATTAGCTGTTTGAGGCTGATGTGCCCAACCCGTATGTGTGTGTAGGTGTGTGTGTGTGTGCATGCTACAATGACGGAGCAGCCGCCTTAGGGGGTGTGACTCATAAATGCAGCTCCGAGCACAGAGGGTCATTACACTGTTCACTCACAGCACGGACTCATTTCCTAAAACGCGGCGGAAAATTAACAAGATTGAGAGGTTGCAGGGTGCTGGGCTGCACCAAAAATAGACAACTTTGCCACCCGCTTCACTGCACTCTACACTTATTACCAGTGTGTTACTTTGGTAAATGGACTAAAGTGAGGTTTAGTCAGTGGTAGCTGATGAATAGGATCATTTTTTTGCTTTTACGTGGACAGATGTATTTCAACATTTTTAATTATAGCGATTAATTTTTGTAGTCATGAATTTATTTATAAAATGTTATAATTTCAAATGATATTTTGAATTATTTTTTATTCATTTATTTATTTTTGTTATTCATAGAATATTATTATTATTATATTTATAGCTGTAAATGGAAAGGCTGGTTATCGCCGATTCCAACCGAGCGTGCTCTCAATTCTTAATTTGAGCTCTATGTGCCAATTGTCCGGGCTCAAACAAATAGTGAATGTCAAGATTTGAATGTCAAGCAAATGTCATTCCTCTTTCCATACGATATGTATTACCAAATAACAAAACCTAATTGCTCAATGGGGATCAATATTTATTTTTCAAATCTGAATCTGCCAAATATTTTGGAAATATATACCTGCTGGTGCTTCTCAAACTCCAGCTTGATGGGGGACTTGATACAGTTACAGGTGTCCTGGTAAGTCTGCTTGAGGGCCAAATCCATCAGGTGTTTATGGTACGCCCCCGCTAAGTTACCGCAGGTAAAGATGATCACATTGGCCAGGATCTGCACACACATAAAAAAAAAAAAAGCGCACAGAGGTGACGCATGTTTTGCCGCTATCTCCCGCTCGCCATGCCCGCCTACATGATTACCTTGGAAAAGCAGATAAGAGCGTACACTTCAACGGCACTTTCCCACCACTGTGTCAACCTCAGGCTCTTTAAAAAATGTGGCCATGCATATCAATAGGTTGCCCTTTGGTCCTCTAGCCAAGGGCAACTCGCTTCTTTAGACAGATTTGAATGTGTGTGTGTGTGTGTGTGTGTGTGTGTGGGCATTGTGAAAGTCTGGCCATCCGTGACATTTCCTTCTATCTCTGGGCTTTATATGGCATTTAGTGTATTTATGGAGACAATTGCAGCATTTAGCCTTGTGCTTTGTAGGCCTAAATTTTTTTGGGGATAAGTGGACATAATTCACCATAATTGGTTTTTGCTCCCAGACACACAAAGTACCTCAAAGTGGGAGTATTTTTGGGCTGTGGTACCTGGATTTTGAGTTTAATTTAGTTTTCTTGAGCTAGCTAACTTATTGCATATCAGATCAGATTGAAAACTGGAAGATCAATAATACACGTTTTTTTTTTTCCAAAAAGATCTCACCTGCCAGACGAGAGCTTCCGAGTCTTTGGCGACGGAAGCCAAGCAGATGCTGAGGGTGACGGTGTGCGACAGGCAGGTGAGCGCGCTGGCCATGATGGCGCCCCTCATGGAGAAAGGCAGCATGGTGTAGACCACAAAGACGATGAAGAGGAAGAAGGAGACCTGCGAACACAAAGACAAATATCCAAATTGAGTTCAGACAGCTCTCATCAAAGCGTGACATCGTCCTTGTGGATTTCCTCCGCCGTCCGTCCACCCTTTCCTGTTGTGACGGCGACCGTCACAGCGAGGCCATCGTTTCAACCAGATGAACTCTGACCTTCCTGCCTCGTCCGTCTGTTGTCTTCCTGCGATCCGGGTTCAACCGAGATATTTTTGCTTGGATTTGATCAAATGACGGGAAAGAGTTTTTTTTTCTTTTTTGTATAGGTTGTCCGTTGCCACGGCAACCGAGAAGGCTGACGGTGGTGAAGCCTCCTGTAGATGGAGTGCGCAGCGTTCGGTAATTTTGGTGGAATTGACATTGGCAGTCCAATTTCAGGCACGTCACTCGCCGCCCCGGCCGAAGCCAGCTCGGCGTATTTCATCTCCGCCGTCGTCCCTCCTGGGTTCTAAAACACCCTCAAGATGGGAGCTGCAGCCGCCATGACTTGACATGAGCTACCTTGATTACCTCTGATTGCAAAAATGGCATTGATTGAAATTTGTTTTGGGACCAATCAAAATAGAAAAAAAAAATTACACTTTAAGTGCCTGATGGAAACGAGGCAAAATGTTTGCAGGCCAGCCTAACAACATGTGGACTCATCTGCGTCCGAGCGGCCCTTCTCCCCAGAGAGACTATCCCTGCTCAGAAATTGAATAAAGCCGGGACTAAAAGGTTAATGGCGCTCGATGAGAGCTCGTACTGCACGTGGACGTGACCGAGCGACTCTGGCATTCTTCTCATCTGTTTGACAGCATTGCATTTGTCTGTTTGTGTGTACAGATTGCACGCTAGAAGTCCATATGCTTCTTTCTTTTGTTTGCTCTGTGGGCTCCGGTAATCACCATCCAAGCAGCCCACTGAGAAGGGGCTGCAATTTCATTTTTTCTTCTTCTCCCATTACATATCCCACACCCTTTCCTTCCTTTTTCTTGAAGAAAGTCACAGTAGCCCACTCTATATTATGGCAGGTGTCCCAATAGTTTTGCTTACACCAGAGACCAGCTATAGAACGATTAATAATTCAGATTGATTACGCTCCCACAGGTGGCTGGTGATAAAAATATCTCCTGTCATGGAGGACGAAGTAAAGAATTGTCACTGTGGGGAGAGGAAATTTGGGCCTGAGCGTGTGCGGTGGGGGGGGGGAGTCTGCAGGGAACCGGGGGTGGGAGTCCGGAAGGGGCGGGGGCGCCGTCGGCAGGTGTGGAGAGGATAGGATTTGATAAATATGCGGAGACAAGGTGCGAGATGGAGAAAATAGGATTCCCGAGAGAGCGAGTGAGTCTGGCGCGGAGGACGAATGTGTCTGACTGCTCCTTTGCTCGCATCAGACCTAATTAAGATTTGTCACATGAGGAATTAATTTAGACGCACACACATCATGTAGACTGTAAAAACACGACTTACACAAATTCAGGTGCCTAATAGAAGCGTAATGACAATTTTAGCATACCTGGTCCCAAGGGCTGAGGATCCCTCCGGAGAACATGAACAGGTAACCCATGGTGACCAGACACGCCCATATAAGGAGGGAGAAGAGGCGGAGCATACGCTTGAAAATTGACTCGATGCAGACTAGAATGAAGATGGACAAGAAGAGGAAAAGGGCCGTGGGCACCGTGATCAGAAAGGTCAGGTGGTCCTCGGTGTTCTGAGAAGAGGGAAACAAATTAGGGAAATGTTATTTAAAAAAATAAATCATGCTTTCTTTTCACCTTTGACCTAACAACGGAAACAAAATGCTGCGCTGGCTATCTTTTTCAATGCTAATGAGGCAAGTCGGCACAATATGACATAAACAGTTGAACAGACTGCGAGCAGATCGGCTAACAGACAGACGCTCTAAGCCCGGAGAATGTGCAAGAGCATCACTTCTGCGCTCGCACGGTCAAAGTCAGCGTTTTTGACACTGTCAACACACACACATCATCCAATTAATGCACTTGAAACATTTGGCTAAGCAGAATTTTCTCACCGCCCATTAAATTGTGTTAAAATAAGCAACAGAGGTGGCAAAAGTCAAAATACAGAAAATAAAAACTCTCGTAAAAGAAGTACCGATTCCCTTCTGTACTTAAAAAAAAACAAAAAAAAAACACAACAGTACAAAATGAGAATTTGAGGCGAGGCCTTGGAAAGTGTATTTGTGTAAGGTAGTATGAGTCATGGTCTGGCACCGGGGTCCCGCGGGACCCAACTACTGACGCCACAGCACTCTTTGCAGCTCAAGTGCACAATAGAGGCTGGAAGTAAGGACTCGCCGCTTACGCCAGACACTCCAGTTATTAACTCAAGTATTTTAGCGCTTATCCTATTCAGCTAACGTGTGCACTTTGTATATTTCCAATTACCTGCGCGTTTTAATGCATTGTATTATAATTATTTCACTCTGGGGGAACCTGGCTGCATTGATTTCGATGGTTGCGTCAAGAGGTTTGATTCAAGTCGGGATTATAAGAGGACACATGCATGTCAACAAATATAACAATTTCAAGGGATTTATTTTTGCACTGAAAAGTGTAGATAAGCTCGAAAAGGAAATGGGACACTTCCTTGGGCAAACACACCCAAGCAACAAGCACGTACAGCATTTTTTTTTTTTCCCCAAAATGGGAGTACTTTCCATCCCCATAAAATCAAAATGCCATCAATCACAGGTTTGATAAAAATATAAAGTTTTGGGTGGTCTTGTAGATTTAAAAAAAAAATCCACTTCCATCTTCTGCAACTAATTTCCTGCCAATCTTCAAATCACAACTCGCCTGACTACACATCATCCAATAGTAATAAAATGGAAAAGTAATGAGTGAAATTCACATGCAATGTGGGAATACAGTGACTGACATTTATTGATCCAGTTCAAAAAAAAGATTAATCCCACTCTACTAGGAAAAAAAAAGCTATTATAGAAGTGACATGAGAGAACCTCAGTGATGCACAGAAAAAAAATGACAAAAAAAAAAGTGCCTGTGCATGTGACTCCATTAAAAACAACACTTCATAGACAATAGCTTGTGTTTACAGTCCAAACAATAGCTTTCTCTTGACCAAAGCACTAACGCCTGCGTAAGCGTGAACCGAGCTCTCACGCCGCCTCTCGATCCACTTGGCAATCCCGGCATTGTCGTTTTTAAAGTGGCGCTTGACAATCACACATAATAAACGGAGCACTCAAAACGCCATAGACAGGCTAACAAATAGCGTCGGTGTTGCTAGGCTTTAAACAGCAGAAATTTGGGGAGCACAAAAGGTGCAGCAACACATCTAGACAGAAATTTTTCTATTCTGCTACACTCACACTAACAACAAAACTTCCCATACATTTTCTCCGAGCAGGATTTTCTATGAACCGAGTCAGACATTCACTTTTCCTGATGGCTCCATTAAAATTTAAAACAAAGCAAAACGGATGGAGCAGAGGCACAAGTTCATTCAACTTCAGGATAGTGTTATCAGGAGAACTGCTGCCTGACTGTGGGATTCATTCTCATGGTAGATTCGATGAGGAAAAACGAATTCTCAACAGTACAGAGTCACACTTGGCCTGATTTAAATGGAAATATGGAACGATACGGATGCCAAGAGCTGTTAAACACGGGCCGGTCAGAACTGTTATGGATTATTATGAGGATTTACAAGCTCATGATGGAAAAAAAAAAAAAAAAGCAGCAATACTAAGCGCTATCGACTGCATTTTTTTCCCAGTTATATTTTAAGCACCACATTAGTTATATTCTTATATTAGTTATATTTGCAAACTGTGTGTTGTGTTTTTATCAGTGCTATAAAAGTAATTTTTATGATTTTACCATTGGATAACATTATAAAACATTTTGTCTAATGCATTTTTAATTTTTATACATAAAGAGGCATATAATAATGATTACTGTTATGGTAAGTTCATCAAAGTAGTACTACTGCTAAATAATAATAATTATAATGACAAAAATGAGTTTCATAATTTTGTTATGATCCGATTTGTCATTTCTAGTGCTCTAGTTTGCGGTCTTCATGGCATCAGATATATTACGCCTACAAATAATACATCATAAAATATTCCTTGATATGCGCGTATTTATATTTAGATTTAGTTTGCGGTACATATTATACAAGACATAATAAATGATAAAATAATGACATTGAATTATGACAAGTCCCAAAGAGCTCAAATTAAGTGACTGCTAAAAAAAGCATTCACAGCCAATGAAACAAAGGCAAATTTAAAAACAGCCTCAAAGCTCTCAATCACAAAGCCGCCCTCTTTTGAACGCACACAATGTATTTCTCTTTCAAACTCATATTCATTTTTAAACATGTCATCAATTCAAAGACGGCCAGAGCGCGGGAACGGACGATAAAAAGTTCAAAACATGCCCGGTGGCGCTCACTCACCAGCCCCGAGGCGAAGAAGACCACCAGCAGCGCCAGGCAGGTTCCCATGACGATGAGCAGCAAGAAGACGATGAGAGGATGCTGCTGGCTCATCCTGTAGTAGGACTCGTAGAGCCAGTCTTGCCGCTTCTCGCCCTCCGCGCACGTCTCACCCCCCTGGAAGCTCGGGCAGCCCTCCGCTCCCAAGCCGTCGGGCCCCTCGCCGCCCTCGGCCCCATCGTTCTTCTCCAGCAGGTAGCGTCCGCGGGTCCACAGAGCCTCCTCCCACATGGGTGTACGCCTCCAGGGGGGGCGGCGGGGGGGTCACGCCAAAGAAGTTTGGCTTGAATGTGATTGATGCACGGATGAGTGGATGGAGATGCCAGCACTTGCTCCCCCCAGGGTTTCCCTCACATCCTCTCAGGACAGCATCACTGATGAGCTCCTCTTTTGGGGGGAGCCGGCCTCTCTCTGATTGACGTCCTCTCTGGCTTGCAGCGTGCTACTCCGCCGAGGTGCAGATGAGGACTGGGAGGGAGCGACTGTGTAGCTGGAAGGGAGGGGGGGGGAGGAAGAAAAATGAGAAAGGGAGAGAGGGGGTGTGGTGGGGGAGAGATTATGTATATGCATGTAGTCCGGAAAGAGCAGGGGGGAATAGAAAATGCTGTGAAACTGGCTGAGAGAGGGTATAAAAAAAAAAAAAAAAAAGATAGCAGCGGGTTGAGTGTGTGGAAAATGCCTTTTGAAAATGAGTGAGTGAGACAGGTTGTACCAGCGGTGCTCAAGCTCAAAGGTGGGAAATGTACTCACAGTCTGTACTTAAGTCTAAATATAACCAAAAAAATGGTGACAGCAGATTTGACTCCTTCACCTAGTAAAAAAAAAAAAAAAAAAAAAAGAAATCTATTGTAAAATGTCCTCAGTTATTTAAGTATGATTGAATTACTGTGATTGATATAAAGAGGGGGGAAAAAATATGAGAAGATGAAAAGAGGCCTAAAAAAGAAAAGGGAGGAAAAGGAAACAAAGTCAGGAAGGGAATAAAAAAAAAGCCTAATCAGGAAGAAAGCGAGCGAGAGAGCTGGAGGTGGAAGGAGAGCGGAGCTTCAAAAGGCGGGAAAATGCCGCTAATGAGGAGAAAGTCGGAATGCCATGATAGCCCATGTCAGAGGAAAACCAAAATAGCGTTTCTCGGAAGCAAAAGAAGAAATACATTATTAAAAAAAAAGTGGCGAGCTCTATGTATCAGTATGCAAAATAATCGATAGGAATTAAAAAAAAAAAATCTCTTCAGTCCAATGTGCAGCCAAAAAAAGTTTTCTGGACACTCATCATCCAGCTGCTCAAAGTAATGACCATAATGAGCCTTAATTTATTAGCTCAGTTTCGAACAACGTGCCAGATGTCGTCCTACTTCCCGGCTGTGGCGCACTAAAATCAAATAAAATGTTTTTGTTTTTACCGTATTGGCCCGAATATAAGACGACCCCGATTATAAGACGACCCCCTCTTTTTCAAGACTCAAGTTTGAAAAAAGCCTTGACGACTCACCCTTTTTAAGTTTTATTTCAATGAAAAATAACTCGTCTTATATTCGGGCCAATACGGTAATTCTGTAAGGCCTTAATAAAACCAAAAATACCCCCCCCCCCCACCTGAATGCAATGGTCTCTTCCCCATGTCCTCCTTGCTTGAGGTAACAACGAGCGATGTGCTCCCAAACCACATTCCGCCTACGTACTCGCTGGGTGTTGTGTTGCTATAAATGGACTGAGAACACTTTATAAGCTTTGCAAACCATGTCACAAACAGGTGCGGCGGTGCCGACCCCCCCACGTACACACAAAAGCAGTGACAGAATGGGAACACGTGGAGGAACAGTGGCCTGAACATACTAATCCTGAACCAAACACCCTCCCACATGGAGTCACAGTGTCAGAATAAAGGACAAAGCGGCTAACCACACGTCAATGCTGCCTCCGAGCCGTAATTGCAATTGTCTCTGCAAATTGTCTGACTTTTCAGTTACCCTCAATTGGAACAAGTCATTTTTTTCTACCCCTGCAAGGCGTTCTGCATAACACAGAATTAAGCTAATTACCGTGATTATTCTTACAAAATAGACAAAAATGACTTTTTTTTAATTCACAATGATTAATTCTCTTTTGTTTTGCGGTAAAATTCAACTGGGGAGTTGACAAATAACTTGAAGCAAGCACTCTTAACCTCTTTATTGAAAAGCATGTGAGCAAGCGAGTGAAAGAAGGGTCTGCGTAAAAAGTATATATATATATATTTTTTTTATCAATCCAATGTGCTTAAAAGGGGATAAAAAAAAGAAATAAAATAGAGCAACATACTGAAACCAACCCACGAGTCCATGAATGTGATTCCAATTTGTCTGCTGCCTGCATGCGGCTCTTGTGAGCGGACACTTCAGCACACTAGGAGTCCCGATCAATGTGAAATTGCACTCCAATTTTTCCCACCTCCTATATTATTCCTCTTCCCGAGACCCAATTGCTCCACACGCTTGTTAACAACAATGTCGGCTCACTAGACCGGACAACTAGCAGGCCTATTAATTTTTTTTTTTTTTTTTTTTTAATAGACGCGAGAACAATGACAGCGAAGCCATGAGATGAATAATAAACACATGGTTGATAATTATCCCCCGAATTGAAACATCCCCATTATTTCAGTATGTATACATTTTCTGACATTTTTAGTTTTGTGGTGTCGCGGGAGTTTTCTACTGTGTGTCATGGCTCAACAAAGGTCGGAAAACACGGCTATGGACAAATGTTTAGTGGCGCCACACACGTGGGAAATCAACAGAGATCAATGGCATGCGTCCAACACAAAGGTCAAACAAAATGATGTCACAATTGGAATGTGAAAGAGAGGATATTGTGGATTTGAGCTACTTACGTCAATTGAATTACCGATTACACGACTCAGCCAAGTGTTCTTTAAGTAGAGCGCGAGAGCTGATGAGCTCGGAAATAAGCCCACCTTGATGAGGGCAAAACGAGTCTGTGATTAAAGTAGACCGAGACGGCCTATAAATGCAGCAATCAAGGAAAGACAACAATGAAAGGAATTCATGAGGAATAATAAACTGATACCTGCCCAATTGAAAGCAAGGATTTTACCTTTAAATTCTACTAAAACTTGCTTGAAATGTTTTAATTTCCTGCAATAAAAATCTGGAGAAATTGGAATATGAATGTTAATTTATCGCTATTCAATTAAATTCAACAAATTTACTAGTACATTTATTTAAAATAAGAAAAAACACGTTTAAAAAACACTCAAATGTGTTATACTGCATATTTGTATGGAAAGAAAAAAAAAAGTACGCTTTAATGACTATTTAAGCAAAATGTGCTACAATTGCACCATCTGGCGGTTAACGAGGAGAATTACACCTGGATTCACATTCAGCGTCTACAAATCAAAAACAAGGTTAGTTTTGTTTTTCCAAATGTAACAAAAGGTCAACAAGCATTTCACAGATGTGATATTCATACTTATAGAAATTATTATTCCCTCTTCATGGTTGCAATTTCAAAACAAACCTGTAAATGGATCATTTTAGGATGACTCATGCAGTGATGAAGTAAAATAATATTTACAAAACTTACCCCAAAGCGGCCAATTTCGGAATTGGGAAAGCTGATTGGACATCATCATCACCAGGACAAAATGTGGACATTGAATGGCAGTTTTAAAATGTTTATTTAAAAAATAAAATAGAAAAACATACATACAAATTTCCAGAAAAACAGCCCCGAAACAAAAGCTGGCCGAGTGGTTTCTGGGTTACAACAATCAGACCGGATGAACTTTATATTGGTTGGGGTGGGTCCTTGGCTGCCACCTTTCTCCAAAATACAGCCCCACTTTTAAAACCCCTCGTCATATTTGTAACAGGAGAGATTACAATGCACCTCCGTGCACAACCTGCTGGTGCTCGCTTTTTGTTTCACTTCAGAACTCTAAATTCGAAGTAAGAAGTGAGATACCATACTGCATGAAGATGTTTGGCAACTCTGACCCAATCCAACAAACTACCCATCTCTAATTCCCAGGGCCCGACCAATTAAACTAGCCGATATTTGGCCTTTTAAAAAAAAACCTGATATAACCTTTTTTTAAAATGATCGACCAATTAATTGTTTACCAGATATTTTCCCCTATCAAATATAAAAACTGGCCATTTCATTGCTGCTTCCAGACGAGGCTTTGTTTTAAGAATGGGCCTTGTAATCGAGCAAAACTGGATCATGAAAGATTTTTTTTAAAAAGTGGTGGGGGAGTCCATAATTCCAATTTGGGTGAGATCATTTCTATGTTGCTGATCAGCTCATGATCAGGTTCATCTGGATGGGGGGGGGGGGGTCAAATTGATGCTGAGTGGGCAGTTTTGTATCACGGGTCAGAGTTGCCTGGCGTTTTCTTCCATAGAGGAAAAAAAAAAAAAAAAAGTTAAAACAGTGTAACAGCATTGAATGTCATTAACGTCATGTAAAAAGCTTGTCTGATGCTGCGCCGACAGAGAGCAAGTCGCATTCTGCGCGCATCGCGTTTGACTCCAAAAACCGTCCGAGACAATCCACACACTTAACGAGGTCACACACGCACACACTGCACAAGAATAAAAAAAATAACTCCTGTCCAGTCCAATCGTTTTCCTTAGGTGGGGAGGGGCGGGGGCACAATAATCCTCCAATGCACAAGACGTGACGCGATAATCGGAGTAACCCACTTGCATAGAAATAACACGGGCGTGCGTGATGTCACGGCCTTTTCGCTTGTCCTTTCTGTGACCTCACACACACACACACACACACGGAGTAAACACAAAGAAAGGCATTGCAAACAATTAGCGGAAGTACCTGGCGATTAAATATACACAAGATTCCTGAATGGAATCAATATATAATTCCCTTTAACTCAGGTCCTTTCATTAGGAGGACCACTCTCCTGCTTTTCCTTTTTTTTTTTTTTTTTTTTTTGGGAAGCGCCTTACGGCCAAGCACTTTCTAGTGCTAGCCCGGGCACTGATTTACGGCTTCACACAGCCGGTCTTTTTTTTTTTTTTTTTTTGGGAATTTTAAAGTAAAGAAGCAGGAAAGGCAGTGACGGAAGAAATATGGCAGCAGAAAAGTCCACGATAAAACGATAGACAATTTTGAGGTTGCAAAAGCCAAAACACAATTACATCCTCTTATCCATATACGATCGCAGGGTGCTATTTTCTCAACACTCGACTGAACTTCCTCGGGGGATCGACTGGCTCGCCTCGTCTAGGAGGGGGGAAAAAAGTGAGGCTTACTGAGATAAGAGCTCCTCCGTAAAAGAAGAGGAGGGGGTCTTTGACCTGGGCTCCTTCTCACCCGAAAGGTTCTGTAAACAGAATGTAACAACTCTACAAAAATAAAATAAACTGTATAAAAATGCCTTTGCCATATACACACCAAATTAAATAAGCATTTCGGTTCTGAAAAGAAAAAAAAATATTGCACAAAACGGGAAAAAAAAAAAAAAAAAAGAACACTGAGCCTGGAAGGAGCTTTGCGAGGCTCCCGTCGGCGGCGCTTGAAAAACAAATCGAGACGAGCTCTGGAGGCGGAAATACTGACCGCAACATAATACTGAAACGCTACAAGGCGGTGAACAAAAGGTCACGCTGAAGCGGAAGCAGAGCTGCAGGCTGCTTCACGTCGCGGCCGCTCCGCTCAAGTGAAAACTGCTGGTCTCCGTGAGGGGAGTGGGGGAGCGAGGGAGGGGTGACCAGTCTCTATCTGCTAGGGCTAACCGGTAGGCTGTCCCTCTTCCTGCGCCGCCAAGTGTTCCGGTGGTACTGTGCGTGCGTGTGAGGGTGTCCGCGGGTGGCCGCCGCCGGGTTGGTGATGAGCGGCGGGTTGTGCAAGCCCTTGACGTTGAACTTGACAGCATTCTGAGGAGGACACAAAATTAATAAGAATTATTAAATGGATGTATTTTTTTTCTTTCAGTAATCACATTTTAAGAAGAGATGGAGAGAATGGTTGTGTGTCCGGAGCCTACCTTATGTACGTGGCTGGAGTGGGTGCTGGGCGGAGGCTGGGGACTGGAAGGGGCGGGGGCATGGGCTGGGGGGGGCAAGTGGAAGAAGGCGGGGAGTCCCGTGTCGATACACACCTGTCTGCCGGCTATGGAGTGCATTGCGAGACCCCTGGGGAGCGAGGCGCGAGCCTGGCAAAGAAGAAGATAATAAAACACTTGTCGCTTTCCAGAAAGCGATAAACGCTATTCCTGCACGTCTACCTGCGAGCGAGGCGGCAAGAGCAGATGGGGTCCCGCTATTCCCGCTTTGGCGCCGCCCATTCCGAACGCCGCCGGGAACGCTAGACCCAGGGGCGGGAATGACGCGTACGGTGGCAGAGGGGGCGGAGGGACTGGACAGGGTGGCGCCGAATCGGAGTCCTGATGAATGAAAACAAAAACAGCATTTTTTTTATTCTGAACATTCAACACAGAGTGGAAAAATCATTTCTGCTAATCCCCGCGCAGATGCTCCGACACATGCGTGACCAGCTGTTGGCTCTCGCCACCTCTGGCGTGAGGATGAAGCAGTGGCGGACAGTGTAGTCGACGAGGAGGAAATCCAAACTTCCGTTCCGGCTATCGTCATGGGAAACGTGAGGTCGTTGGCAAATAAAACCAAGCAGCCGGCTACGGACAAACTTCACTGACTGCTTTGCCAACTTCTCCTCACACTGGACGGTGGGGAATTTTATCTGCAGCAGGAATTGTCTTCAGACATAACTGTGTACATTCCACCATCTGCTTCCGGCCGGCAACAATTTATACAGTTGCTGGGTTACGGAGCCTCCACCCAGAAACTCTTATCATCATCACTGAGGCGAGAGTAACAGTCCAGAAGAATTGTTCGGAATCCTGAAACGACTCACATTGTCTGACCCGGAGAGCGAAGAGACGGAGGAGGCGGATGAGTGCTGCTGGGGACTGGAGATGGACATTGGCGAGTCTGCGCTCTGGGGGGACGCCGAGTCCCTCTGCTGCTCCTCTGGGCCGCCGCGGTCGAGCCGGCAGCTGGGGTCCTGCTCGGACACCGGCTCCTTGGGCACTGGAGATGCAAAATGGCGGTTGATAAACAAGGTTTCGCTGAGCCGCACTGAAGAATTACATACCTCTGTTATCGGCTCGAGCCAGATCCCTGCCGCCCCACTTTTTGATGATCCACTCCCTGTAGTCAATCACTTCCTGGGTCAACCTGATGATTCTTCCTAAGGTGCTACAAAAAGGAACGAGGGAAGGGTTTCAGAGGAGAGGATTCGTCATAATTCTCTTGTAGCGTGCTCAGGCTCGTAACCTTTCCGAGTCTTTGTTGGGATACGATCGGGCGAGTGGAGACACGGCGTGGCTGAGGACCGTGTAGGCGTAATCAAACACCTGCCTGACGTGCATGGCGCCGTACGAGCCCCGGCCCACGTCGTTGCCTGCGTGGCGGCAAATTGGAATTGGTGTTGCGTTTCCGTACCGAAGGGTCGGCGAGACCGCACGTACCTGGAAGCAAGGGATCTTCGATGCAAAGCATGGACGGCCTGTAACCGTTGGTCACGGCCATGTTGTCTTTGGCAATGTAAGCTCCTCCGTTTTTAATGCGAATCCCCGTTTTCAAGTAGTTAAAATGGCGGCCGTACAATTCGAAAAACTCAATCAGCAGGACACCCAAGTTCTCGCTGGGGTTCCTGGCGTCGATGCGAGGATGAAGCTGGGGTGAACACAATTAACCGAGTCATTAACGAGCCAACTCGTATTAAAATCGGATTCTCGCCAGTACCTGCAAGAAGCTGATGACCATCAGGATGAGGCAGTAGGAACTAATTCCGCCCGTGAAGACTTCATTCAGATCTCTTTGCAGCAAGAACTGCTTCAGCACAAAGATCAGGTAAGGCAGCACCGGATACTTCTGAAAGTGGACCGGCAAATAAATATTATCGGACCTAATGTGAAAAAGATTTGTTTTCAATATATCCATGAGGCTCCCTGAAAGCGTTTGAAAAGCCCAGGAATTACAAATATTCATTTTCCCAAAGCCTGTGGCACTTGTGTGTGAGTGCGTCAGTGTGTTGGCTGACTTTTCAAAGAAACGTAGGAAGACTGGAAAGCTGCCCGCAGAGGAAAAGAGGCAAACCTCCCTTATCCGCCAGAACGATAAGACTGCAGCAAAGCCTCCTTCCCCCATTAACAACATCGACGTTTGATTGAGTGCGGCTGTCGGGGCTCTCAAGCCTCGACACGCAATCCCGGCAGAGCCGCGACGTAAACAAACGGACAAAAGGATGACATCTTGCCGGAAGATCAGCACCTGGAATTCCTGGCGAGCCGTGACTAAAACGGGCAGACATCCACCCTCGGGGAAAGCGAGACGTCCCGAGCGCATTAAGCGACAGCCTTGCCCACGCGCAGCAAAAAAAAATATGGGTCAGCTTCCAGGATGAGGCAAAGCGAGTCAAGTGTAACGCTTTTCAACTGCTGGCACAGCCGCGATTCGCAGAGAGGGGGAATTTCCAAAGTTCTATTTTTAGACGCCACTCTAAAACAGTAATTATGCGACCGGGCTGGTTTGATTTAAAGACGTTGCCGCTCTTGTCCGTTCTTCATCTGCAACTAACATTTACTTCTCGCTACAGTGGAACCGTCTCGAGTCAAATTCCCGTCAAGTGGTCCTTGAAAAATACGCCTCAAACGTCAACAACTAAATTTGGGAATTCAAAATGGCCCGTCAGCAAATTTTCACGAGACTTCAACGCACATCTCACCTGAACATAATCTTTAATGAAGCTCGCCGCCTTGACGCCGGTCTCCACGTTGAAGCTGATGTCCACTTTCACCTCGGTCTCCTGGTCGGTAAGCTTGATGATTGGCACCTGAAGGACACGGCGGAAAAATGAGTGCTTCGGCTCCTCTCGTCCGCTAATCTCAACGACTTAAGCTACGAACGTGCAGACAGATGGGGGACACTAATTGTGTCTGCTCGTTTCCCCGCTCCTCCTCTCAAAGAAGAAAAAAGGAGCGATGGGAGCCAAAGCTTTAGATTTCTGGCTGACCACTTGAAATCTAAAAAAAGGGTTTTTTCTCAGCGGTGCCAAGTTGTGAACTGGCGGAACACTCACAGTCGCTTTGTCCAGCACTTTGATGGAGAAGGGCTCAGCGACGTTGTGCTTGCGGAGAGCCTGCTCCAACTCTTGCAGGGGGGGGCGCTCCCACTTTCCAAACACCACCAAGTCAATGTCACTAAAGGGGGAGGCGGGGGGTGAAAAAGTCACATTCCAAGTCAAAACAACGCATGAAAAAAACAAAACAAAACACACACAGGGTTTACAATGCTGACAGATTGATGTGCGAGTCTCTCTTGCCTTGTTGGAAGGTACAGTCCGGTGCTGAAGCTTCCAAATATTTGGACCTACGAATGCAGAAACATGAAAAAAATGAAGGCTACCCATTAATCAAGTGCTCCCCTTGTTGTGTTCTCTTTTGACAGACAGGACCCATTAATCTATCCTTCCCAGGGAGAATAAAACATCACTTGTTCTTAAACCGCTGGTTAAAATTGTCTGCCTCCAAAAAAAAAAAAAAAAAACATTCTACATTTTCATTGTAACGTGGGTGTTGCGTAACAACCCCGATGATTTACAGTCCATAATATCCAATTGAAACGTCCACACAATGCATTTCCGGGTTCCACTTCGGAGCGGGCCGACTGTGCCAAGTGGAGAGCGCTGCCAAACCAAGCAAACAATGGCGAGAAGAGAAATAGCTGCGAGAACCAACTCGCCAAAGAGGAGGCCGAGTGGAGCTCCTTCCCTTTTTTTTTTTTTTTTTTTTTTTTTGCCACTGGGAAATACGACGAGGCGGCAACGGCGGCACAAAGACAGAGCGCGATTGATGACGAGGTTACAAATCAGATCAGATCACTTACATCTGCAGTGGGCCACAGCTCCTTGATGATCTTCTCGATGCGTTTCACCACCTCCTTCCTCATCGCCGCTTCCTCGGGCCGCGGAGACATGAAGTTGTAAAAGTCCATCACCTCCTCGTGGAGTCTAGAAAAAAAAAAAGAACAACCAGCGCACTCATCAAATCGGAACTTTGTCCACAGCTCGGCACAACGAGACGATTCCTTAGCAGTCAAATACCGATGAACAGTGCGCCTCTGTTCCACCCCTGTGGCCGCTCATTTTTTTTTTCTAAGAATGCATGCCATGGTGTCAGTGTGAAATACGGAACAGGGGGACTGTCACAATCAATTACTAAAGCCCTGCGGGACGTTTAGTCGGCCCATGTGCCCACGCCTCGGCGAAAACATTCTGCCAGCCAGCGAGACAGACACTCATGCATGCAGTGGGACGCATAGGTGTTGTTGAACCACGCATCAAATATCTTCCCATGACACCAAGGAACGTTGAAATTACTAAGTGTGCAAAAACAAATGTGGCCCTGAAGGCAACCAACACAAAACAAAGGAGCATTGAGGAACATACCTTTGTACATACTTCATTTATCCTGCCACAGTTTCATTTACTATTCTCAAAAAGCAGTTTTCATTTTTCTAACATTATATTCAACACACCACATAACTCAAATTCCTTATCCTGCAGGCTAACTTTACGAAATCTTAAAAGGCATCAAAATGTCAGTGATGACAGATTTTAGTGATAAGTTTATTTTTTTATTGCAATGTGAAAACTAGCAAACAACTATTGGCTTAATGCTAAAATTCAAGCAACACGTGAGAATGTTATTGTTACATGAGGATTTGTTTAAGGGCGTGTATCCGAATTTCAAAACTAAACGTCACGTTGGGATTGGTGCGATGCTGTTTTTACGCAACTAGCCACTGATGCTATTCAGCAAAATGCGTACGCTACTTTCACTGCGTACGGGCCTATTTAAACTAAAGACGCAGTATGCCCTCTTCCCAAAGTGCGTAACACCCCAAAAGAGAATTTAACTCACCCGAGAACTCCCGGGTTGTACTTTCTCGTTTTCCAGGGCGTCCAAGAGCTCGCGTCGTTGCCATTAGTGCAATTTGAAAGCAAGTAATTGACCCCGTAAGTGCTGGCCTTATTGTCACTTTTCCTGCGGCCAGGGTGGTGGTGGTGATGACGATGATGATGGTGGTGGAGGTGAGGGTGAGAGTGATTCACAGGTAAGGAAGGGGCCACCTGGTGACTCTGAGCGCACAAATTGAACATGTGACGGTTGTGATGGAGGAGTTGGTGGTGGTGGTGGTGGTACCGGTTGTTGTCCGTGCTGTCACCCAGCGCGAAAAGCAGGCCGACGTTTTTATTCCCAGCCGTGGTTCTCTCCAGCGTGCAGCCGGAGGGGGGACTGTCCGCCGCACGCGATTCCAGCGAGGAAGACCCAGTCTTGGGGGACACTGCTTTGCCTTCACCCGCGTCGGAGGCCGGGGTGAAAAAGTTGGATATCGCCATGCCCAGGGAGGATATCGCGGCGTCGTTGACACAAGCCGAGCCGCCGTTCCTGATGCTGTGATGGCCGCTGCTGCTGCCCAAGCTCTTGCTCGATACCACGGCATTTTGCAACACGTCCAGCGCAGCGTAATTGACACACTGGTTGTGGACGTGCTGAGCGGAGAACGTGCGTACTCCCTGAGACGTTTCCCAGACGTGCATCCATAAGGCGTTCGCCGGTCCTTTCTGCTCGGGCTGAATCCAAGCTACCCTCGGATCCATTCAACTTGGTTCTCCGGTGACCCCCCCCTTGTTGGGTAGAACGCCAGCGAGCCCGTCGTGATGCCGTGTGCAGAGTCACCGACCCGAGAGATGTCCCTAAAGCGTCTCGGGGACTACGAAAATTACGCGTGCACCCGAGTTTGGACCATGGGTAAAGTCGCTCCCACTACGCCGCTAGATAGGGGGAAAAAGCTACGCTGATTTCTATTGGGATTCAATATGGCGTATTCTCTTCAAATCTTCGCGCATGCGCGGTAGCTGGGGACCCTTATTCAACCACTGCGCTCTCATTCGGAAGCCATCGTGAGGCCAGCTGCGGTACTACATCTGAATTTAAATACTGTAAATAAAAAAGGAAATCATTATTGTGCACGAATTAACATACATAACATACATTATATTTGCATATATTTATCAAACACAATAAATGTACTGTGCAGTATTCTATACCTGTAAAATTATACAGGTACTGAATTTGCACAAGTTAAAAAACTCTATAAATAATGTAATACTGCAGATTGTGGCACATGTCCAGCAGAACATAACTCACAACCCAATACACATAAAGGATGATGGAATATGAAATACTCATGTGGGTCATAATCTCAAACCTTTTATACGCTGCTCACGTACACCTGAGGCTCTCCAGTGACTATAAACTGAAACACTGAATAATCAGATTTCTAATCTAATTTCTAGGTATCTCCATTCAGACACGTCTGTGCACGGCAGGTGTTGTCACGCATCACAAACACCCCCCAGTAACAGCCATCTCCCAGCCTGCACGTTTTGCGCTTCAACTGTATGATGGAGGCGAGGCATAAAGCTGCACCGTCTGGGAAAGGGAGTAGAATGTGCACCATAAAGGGGGAGTGAAGAAGGAAACCTCTTGCATAATGTCTACACTCGACCCTGGCTGCTCACGTGTAGCATGTGACAGAGTCAAGGCAAAAAAAAAAAAACCCTGGAGCAAACTGTGTCAGATAGGATATGTGGCTCTCTTGTAACACACCCATGCAGGCATGCACGCAGCTGCTCACTCCCACTGAGTAAATAGACGCTTGCTTTCCCCTATCTTTAGCTTAATCTCACACTGCAGCATGCCCGGGTATCAACAGCGACAGGATTCTTTCGTTGCATGAGGTTTGCGAATGCTGCGGCGCCTCTCTGTCATCGTTTATCGGATTACCCACATCGGTAAGGGCCGGACCGCATCTGACAGATGCGACGCAGGAGAGCAGCTTGCAGATCGGGCACGACAGTACTGTCGGATGGCGGGGATGGATTCATGCAGTTTGTTTTGCACTATGTGGCATGAATACTAAAGAGGCCCAACATATGTTCTGCAAACTGCAAGGCACTTTGAGTAAAACACAATGCTGCAGCTTTGCGTGAAGGTTATTTTAGATTTGCAGATGCGCTTTATTTCCCCCGGTTGTTGCAAAGTATTCCCTAAACATCCACGTTAGCTTGCACCAAACTCATTTTTGTTTGTTAATTTGCAGTTTCTCTCATAATTGAATTTAGAATGACAAAAATGTAATTTTTACAAATGTTCACCATGTAGTAATAAATAAGTAGATGATGTGATGGAGCATCTGTTCCCCGCCTCTCTCGCTGGCATGCATGTTAAATGAACTAATATGCTTCCCCTCAATCCTGTAGGCGTTGTGGTGTGTAGAAGTATGAATACTGCATTTGGCGTCAACGCACAAACCACATAATTGCGAGAGTAAATCTTTCCCTTCGCGCCTGAAGACATGTCAAGCGGAATAGTGGTCTTGTAATACGGTGGCTCAAAAACAAATGGCATGAAGGATACCGCTTTCACTTTAAACTCCATTCGTGTGTACAAATGATAAATCACATTTATTTCAAAAACACTGCATAAAAAAAATCATAATAGTAACATGAACTTTCTCAGTCGTGTAGAGAAAGTCAGCACACATTTCAAAAAAGCGGTTAAGACGTTAAAAATGTGTGTGTGCTATTAGTTAAAATGGTACGCTTTAAATATTTGTCCTCTGTTGACCTGTGAATATTTACGGGGGGAAAAAAATGCAGATGGCACTTGCCGCAGGCACGCTGTGATTTAAGCTTCAGGTTACACTTCACTCAGTCCGGCCGCCTAAAAGGTCACCTGTAAGTTTTCATGTAAGTGCAAGTCCAGTTCTGTATTTTTGCCCCACCTTCCTCCTATGATCCTGCACTAGTTACTGTCTTGTGCACGCTTCGCAGCAGCCTCTCATAAATCACCCACAATCGCAAGTGTCAACCTCGACACAGTTCATTTCGAGCGGATGAGTTATTGGGTCGAGCGTATCGCCTGCTGCTACTGCGCTGTGCCATATTTGAGAATATTCTACAGTAAAAACGGGATCAATGCCTTCCTTGTTTTGGGGTAGTCCTCAAATTTAGCAAGGTACCATCTGGAAAGAGCAAACATAGGATACGTTCTATTAATAATGCCTGAGGGCAAGGGATCGACCCAGTCTGTTTGTGTTCTTACTTGTGGTGGGAAAAAGCTCTGGTGCTGAGGACCACTGCGGTGAAGATGGCGAAGGCCACGCTCTGAACAGATTGGCCTGCCAGAGCGAAGCCCGCCCACTCGGTTATCTCCCCAAAATAGTTGGCTGCGGATACATACTCGAACATTCCACCTGTGAGCGCAAAAATGAGGCTGATTTCAACAAGACAAAAAGTAAGGTGTTTGATGTGTGCCATAATCCAAATGATGCGTTATTAAAACACATGGGAGCGTTTTTAGATTGCAGCAGGAAAATGCATTAAATGTCTTCTTTAATAATAAAGCGGTCTTCAAAATAACAGATGCGTGCCAGTCGTCGCGTGCCAAAAGTATCTTACCTCTGGGGATCTTATATCCGCTCTCTCCAGGCCCCCTCAGATTCCTCAGGATGTGGTCAGAGTGCAAATTTATCAGCCAGCCAAGCAGCCACAGCACAGAACCTGCAACAAATCAACTGAGGGTTGCTTATGCAAAAACACATGCAGCTATACTGTTAAATGAATACATTATTGACAGAGCTAATCATATCTGACCATTAGAATACACTTATATTAGAAAATCATTTCATTTCTCTCCTCAACCATAACTGTACTACATACATACCTGCAATGAAGCATGGATTCGTCACCCAATCTGCAGGGTACTCTGCATAGTGGCTCAGATATCTGATCTGCATGAAGCCATTGTATATGCAGAAAACAACAGCCAGGAAAAAAGAGAGAAATGCTGTCGGTTTACCTCCTCGGATTAAAAATGGATAAATAAGTGCTCTGGAAGAGAAAAAAATGTGGTGAAAAATACAATTACTGTCAATGTAACACGGGGGTGGAAAGTCCCTCTTAGTAACTTAGTTTGATATTTATTTTTTATTGATCAAAATAAAAGCTCCTCCCATCACGTCAATATAAATCCAATGTATAATATAAAGATGGCATCAGTGCAATAGTTATATATTAGACAGAAATATCCACAAACAAACGTGACAAAAACATACTCAGAGGCAAAATATATAAAGATCACGCGCATATTAGCATTCAAATTCAAGAATTTATCAGTAATATTAGTGGAGCATGATGGTGCGTTCAAGAACCAAAACAAATGAGTGGGAATTCCAACCTACCTCTGTGCATAGTGGCACAAAAACATTGCAATGAGCAACTGATTGGCTAGCAGGGAGATCTTTGCCGAGGATGCCCACACTAGCAGACACACTGGCACCAGGAACGAGGGCAGCTCCTGGACAAACCAAGCCAGCTTGGCGTTCACCAGAAATCCGTATTTCCTCGAAGCGTACCGACCATACGCCGCGTCTACGAACAACAGGCAAACAAACGTGAACGCAGCCATTAAAATTAAAAAGTAAGCCATGCAATCCAAAACGTATTGCTCTTCCTCCGGAGAGGAAAATAACGCCGAAAGAAGGTTGTCCATCAAGACGGCGAATTAGGGATAGAAAAGTCGAAAACAAAGGGGAAAAACTGTGTTTACGTTGTGAGGTTACATGAACTACTATGCATCGTTTTTGCTTGGGCTGCAGAAATCAGCCAATCGCATCGATGGTGAGTTATGACTTCCGACTCGTCAGCCAATCAAATCGCGTTGCGTTGCTTGGACTCGTTCAACGCGTTGAGTATGTAACGTGACAATTACGTAACGTGCAACACCGTAGCAATATTATCAATACATAATGCGCAATTATTGTTGCGTTCAATGTCTTGCACACACTGCCACCCCCCAAGACTGTGCATACGCATATTAGTCCTAAGTCTATGGCAGTTGCTCTCAACAAAAATAGTAAGACATGTCGCTCAAACGACGTGAGGGAAAAAAATAGTAAAAAATGTATAGTTGACAAAGGTTGGGAATATAAGGATGTCTTCGCGGTCGTATTGGATCCAAATACAAGAAAATCCACTTTGGGCCAGGTTCCGTATGTAACACTGACTCCTGGTGGCCAACCGATGTCAAGACAGGCGCACAAATAAACCAATTAAAAAAAAACACGTTAATCTTTTACTATGATTAAGGTGTGTAATAACAAAAAAATAAGCAAAACAAGTAGTTAACTTTTTTCAACATCTTTATTTTTTTTGCGCAGTATATTCACTGAATATTTTCAGATCACACCATATTTTCTTTACATTTTCCCATTTTGTTTTGTTTCATGTTCATGTTTGTGTGTCATGTTGAGTTGAAGTGTTTTTCGTCGCTCATTCATACCGTCGGTTAAGTCGAGTCAAGTCACAGTTTACAAAGATGGGTCGTTTACGGAGCGAATGAAAGGGAAACCAAAAAAAAAAAAAAAAAAAAAAAAAAAAAGAAATAGAGAAAATAAATACACTTGAAAAGAAATGAGAAGGACCAGAGTAGACAAGATGAGAACTGGTCAGTGATGTCACATATGTGAAAATTTGTAGACAAACATTGTAAACATTTGAAGCATAGTACAATATTACATGCAGTTAGACTTTTGATACAGATGGCAACACTTTCCAGGACGGAAGACATAAAACGTCAGATTTAGGATTCCCCGTGATTCCACCTGGAACTTGATTTCCCGATTACTGGGCAGTTCTTTCTTTTACTTTAAACTCCAAACACAACATCCAAAAATATGTATTAGAATATCTTGCTCAGGAAAATGTTGAAAAAGGCTTCCCGCCGCCTGTTTTTTTTTATTTTTCCTCCCACATACTCCAAATGAGGCTATTTGTCCACTTCTCAGAAGTGAGTAGAATTGCATGTGAATCCCTGTCAATGTATCACAACATACATATCATTAATACCTTTTCACACGGGGGTGGGGAACCATTTTGGCTCGTGTGAAATCCTTTGGGTTCTCATATGCACCCATGGATTTTTTTTTTTTTTTAATTATCTATTATGAGCATCTGTTGTGGCTCTTCCGAGGTTCCCCACCCCTGTTTGAATTTAATCACCATTAAATCTCAATGTCAGATTTTTCTCAGCGTAGAAAAAAAAAATAGATATATCAAGTATGAGAGGAAGTAATGGTTGCCTTCAGAGTGCCTGATTTTGGGACATTTATTGCAGTCTCGCGGGTTGGGGTTCACTTAATCGACTCCCTTGCCAGTGAATGTTGATTAATAACAAGAGAGGGATTTTGAATGGAAACACCGCAGCCTTTGATTTGGGGGTGTGGGGGTGGGGGGGGGGGAACTTTGGTTAACGTAAAGGTCAGTACCTGAAATTCTACACTTGACACTACAAACAGCCGCATGAAAATGATATTCCGCAGCTTGAATAAATGCACAGTGAATCCCATCCATTAGTAGACTAATAAAAGGTAGTGGGTGGGGGGGGGGCAGAGGAAGGAGGGGGGGCTTAGCCAAAGAGAGCACATGGACTGACACTTGTTAATCAGGCGCCTGCAGAAAGGAAAGCCACTTTTTTTTTTTTTGTGTTTTTAAACAATGGCAGAATAACTTTAAACAGGAAAAAAAAAAAGGTAAGGAAAATAATAGAGCAGCAATGTTTTTTGTTTTTTTTGCACAGTATGTGTGCACATTCAAGTAAATAAAAGATATATTATATAAAAAGAAAAAAATAATCTAGAAGTCAAAGACGCAAGAATATCCAGTCTTTGTTGGTCGGATTGGCACTTTTGTGAATAGGAGTGCAGTTTTGCGGAATATAAATATATCTTCCTGCTTTTTTTTTTTTTAATTCCCCCTCGTAATAGTTAGCACACGGTGCAGTAATTGTCATGAGAAATGAGGACTCAATAATTCCTGCTACATGCATCGGTCATGTAGAGGATGTACAATAAAGACGTTGATGCTCAATTACTGATGTGCTTTTTTTTTTTTTTTTTTTTTTTTAAAGAGCACAAGTGCTCTGTGGAGAGCATCTCGAGAGGAGTCTGCGATCGAGTGGCGCTATTGTAAATTTAAAGACAATTACTAGCGTTGGAGAGTCGCACTTGTCTGTCCACAGAACACACAAGCTCCGGGACTCTGATAGGGGAACTAAGTCAGAGTCGAGCAAGCTCTTCTTCACACAGTGCCGCTCAGTCAAAACCTCACACGATCCCGACGCATGTCGGACCCCCGCGTCAGCATTTACGCGGCTCTTTTTCAACCATGGCTCTTTTTCAACCATCCAAAAGTCACAGTGGCTACAAGCAGTGGCTAAATTCAAAAAAAGGTTTTCATACGTCATCTGGTATCTTGTTTTTGAAAAAATTACAGCACAGCATTGCAAAATATTTTCCCACCCAGAATAAATTCAAAGGTCTAATTCAAAGTTTCCAGGGGAACACGACTGAGCAAGTTGTGAAAAACATAATTTTCATCAGCGGCAATGCAATGAAAAGTAATTTCCTATTGACTAGCTGACGGAAAAATTTTCCAAGTTAACGTCAAGACAATGGAAACTTTTTTTTTTCTTTTTAGCTTGCAAGTAGCCAGTCATCTGTGTGATGTGCAATGTCTGCAGGTGTTGTATGCAAGTGTGTGTGTGCATGCAAACGGGTACATTAATAATCAATGCAAAAAAAAAAAAACCAACAACAAAAAAAGTTACCCAATGGGACTACACTCTGAACGGCGTGCTGTCTGATACACATCCCGTGCCCGGGGGAGAGGGTGGGGGGGCTACGCTAGAACCATGCAAATCCGTCTCACTTGATGACACAAAGCTACACATCCACTAGCACTAGATAGCACATGACGGCATGATCATGACTGATTTCTGCTGCGGGCCCGGAATGTGCAGACAGCCACAAAACCACGCGACTGCATGCAGCTGGGAAGCAGAAGTGGAAATTTGCGTCTTACTGTAAATATCCGCTCATCTAAATATACAGTTTCGCTGCAGCCACCACGCCCGGATTTTTCCATGTTAGCTCACTTCACAATTCAAATGTAATCCTATTAATAACACAGCACGCGTCGAACATTTTGAATGCCAACTAAACCACCCATAGGAACCCGGATTTTTTTTTTTTTCTTTCCTTTTTTGGGAACATGTCGTGAATTCACCTGAAGCCTTTTGATATTTTCTCCTGCTTGCCCATACACAAAAAAAATTCAAAGAAAGCAGGGGGAAAAAAAATAACACACGGTTGGTGATCCCTTCTCTCAGCCTCTCTGACAAGTGCTTTCCATGAAATAAAGTTATTTGTGGGTGGAAAATGCAAAACGGAAAAAGATACTTTGAAAGTACATTTGTTCAATTGCACCGTCAGGCTGACATCGAGGGGGCGGGGCATCTTTCCTGAAAAAATAGGAACGGAAATTAAAATGTCTCCAAATAATCACGCCTGCCATGGAGAGACCCCCAGAGCGTGTGGCAGAAAGGTGTGTGTGTGCGCGCCCGTGTGCGCTTCACGGCAACAGTGAAACGAGGCATGACCTCGAGAAAACGCCCCCTCCCCTCCCCAATCAGATGGACTCGTGTGAACCTTAGCCTTAGAGTTGGAAGCCTTCCATGGGCGCCTCCTGATGGGGGAAGAGGAACTGCTGGTTCTCCTGGTCCACCTGAGGAGCCAGGCTGCTGTCCTCGTCCTCCCCCCCAAAGTAGTGCTCGATCAGGTCGAAGGCCTTCTGGTAGATCTCCTGGTTCTCGTGACTCTGGAGGAACTCGATCTTATCCAAACCTGAACAGCGGGGAAAACAAGGTGTCACGACTCTAATTCAAAATTTCATGACAGATATTTGAACTGCCCAGTACCGTAAGCTTCTTCGATGAGACTGCAGTACGGGTTGATGCCCGTGCCGTGGTTCTTCTGCTTGGCTTCTTGTTCGCCCAGCCGCAGGATGTTGTCGAGACCGTTGAGGGCCACCTGGACGATCTTGGCGTCCATCACCGTCAACAGGTCGCACAGCGGCTTGATGCAGCCCAGGTTGACTAAATATCTAAAGTGCAGACGCCCAACATGTAAAGCCACGTTCACAATTGAAACCAAGTATCCAAATTTGAAACGAGTACAAACCTGATTTGTTCTGGCGTTCCTCCGGAGGTGGCGTTGGAGATGGCCCAGGCGGCCTCTTTCCTAGTCCTGAACTCTGCTTTTTGTAGAATTTCAATCAGGACTGGAAAGATGTTAGCATCAATAACTGTCTGTAGGGGGAAAAACAAATGGCAACCGATCAGAAGCGAGGAAACGACAAGGCCCAGCGAGCGCCGACGGCCATGTCCGACCTGTATCTGCGCTCGGTTTCCGGCAGTGATGTTGGAAATGGTCCAGCACGCTTCCTTGCGAATGGACTCTTTGGCACTGCTCAGCAGGTGCAGCAGACAAGGCAGAGCAGAGCAGTTCAACACAACCTGTGCACAGCAATAACTCATGAAACAAATGAGTTATGTGTCCGATCAGAACATTTAAATGTGGTCTCAGACTCACCTGCGTCTGGATATCATCTCCTGTCACAATGTTCCCGACAGCTCTCAAGGCAGGAGAGGCCACCTTGTAGTCGGTGTGCCTGCAAGCAGAACGGATTCAAACACCGAGCCGGCGACAGCGCGGGCGGGGCATGCGGCTTCGCGGGCTTACATGAGCAGTTCTATGAGGCGCCTGCAGACCCCGGAGTCGATGACGGCCTGGATTTTGTCGTTGGGGCCGTCGGAGAGGTAGGACAGAGCCCAGCAGGCGTCTGCCAGCAGGTCTGGATCGCTGCTGAATAGAAGCCTGGAGAGTACTGGGAGACAGGGAGACACCTAGACATGCACACAAGGCAAATCAATCTGAGATCAGGAGCAAGAATTAACAACACAAGTCACTAGAACATTTTCTTGTAATGGCTCTTAACAGTTGTATATTTTTATTTTGGACTCATGACAACCTTTTCAAAAGAAGGTGGAGGGTTTTTTCCTCTGCAGAGATTAGACAAAGCCCACACAGCATTCCTAATCATGGTCAGTCTGGTGGATTTAGTCAGGAGCCTGCAACAAGCAAAGCAATATTAAAGTCTAACTGTTGGTAGATCTACACACTCGGTGACTTTAGAACAAGATGAAGTGGTCGTTTTACATTAACAGTGGTGGAAGGATGTTGCAATTCAGCACATAGTCCCTGCACAAGGCACTGTCCCCTGCAATATTGCCCAGAGCCCACACAGCCTGAAGGACAAAAATAACACGCACACACAGAAAAATATGTAAATGTATGGGTGGGAACCACAAACACACAACACACACTGGCGTTTCACCTGCTCCTGCACATCCTCAAAGTCGGAATTAAGAAGCTCTATAAAGATGGGAACAGCGCCAGCTTCAATCACAGTCTTGGTCTGCATGGATGTGCCTGATGCGATGTTGGTCAGGGCCCAAGCTGCTTCAAACTGCAAAGCGTTCATCCATCAAGAAATTGCCGAACCAATATCGTTTGTAGGTACACACTGACCTGTAATGTGCAGTTGGTGCTCATCTTGAGGAAAGCCACAAACCTCTCCACAACACCGCTTGTGTTTATAACCTCATCTATGGGCGGGTTAGGCTCTGAAATCAACAAAGGGAAATGTGAAGAAATGCTCTGGTTGTTCCCCTCAATGTGACAAGTTGCTGACTACCTTTCGAGAGAAGTTTCCTGAACTTTTGTGTGGTGGCGAGCTGATGTTCGGGTTCCTCTGAGAACAGCATCTCAACCATATCTCTGGTGATGACTCCTTCCTGCAAGAACACACGTGTTTGAGCAAATAGACATTCCAAAATACGCTGGGAGGAAAAATTGCACTTCAGGGGCATTATAGCTTTATTGGCAAGCCAGAAAAAAAAAAAAAGTATGATGCAAACACTTACCGTGACTGGCGGGCTGAGTTGCGAGTCCACTAGAGGGCTCTCCAACATGGATTCCTCTTCAGTGAGGACGTCCACGTTCCTCCGTTTGCAAAGCTTGGAGGAAGAAAAAAAAGACGGATCTCACCACTTGAAAACAGCAAGATGGCGGTTAAAGAGATGACGTTTTAAAATACCTGCTGTTCTCTTTTTTGTTTCCTGAGCTGGATGCCCTCCTCCTCTCTCCTGCGCCGCATCTCCTCCGGGTTCAGCGCTTTGTTCTTGTAGCGGTTCATCCGATAGTTGTTATCCTTGGCCGGACTGGCTGATGGCTCTGTTGGACCACGGACCCAAGTTAGAACACTTTAGGGGTATCATGGGGGACCAATGTGTCCAATCGGATTGTCCTACAGTGTGTATGTGAATATGACATATATAACGTTCTAGTCATAATCCGTAAATGATTCTTTTTGAGGAAACGTAATTGACAGTTTCGCAAGGCAAGAGTTGCCCAGATTCGGTGTCACATGACCACCTTGGTTCAAATCGCGCAGCTTGACAAATCATCGATAAAGCAAACCCGTCACTGCACAAGGCAGCACATTTAAAATTAATTGCATGGTTTAATAATAATAACTTGGGTTGTCTCGAAACTGCGGTAAATTGTATGATTTTTTTGTATTATTTGAAGCGTTTCGGAGAGGCTAGCATAACAGCTAGGCTAATATAATCGTGAGCAGCTTCGCTCAAACTGCTGACATTTGATCATATTCATTAAAAACCGCAAAACCTTCAAATAAACAGGATTTGATTAAAGACATCAAAAGCGTCTTGGGTGAGCTACAACGTGCCGAACCGACATTTACACAATCAGTACCCTCGACGACTAAGCATAAAGCTGATAGTATGTCTATAGTTAACCACTGTTACGAAACAACTTACCCATTGTGTTCTCCATATGGTTAAGGTGTATGACTCAGTGTATTCGAAATGCTAACAACTTTAAACCCCGATCTTTCCGCTTATGTTGAAGATTTTTGCTCCAGTAAGTTCAGCAATATGTCTGCCGGAGGTGGAACCATTAATTTGATGACCACTTCCTGCCACCAGCGCCCCACGTTATTCAACAATTCACTGACACGCCTCTAAAAAAAACAAAAATCACGTTTTTATATTCTGTGTACAAACTCTTTCTAGTTTTAAGGAATCTGTGATATACAAAAAGAAAGAAAGAAAAAAAACAAGTTAAATTTAAAGCGAAGTAGGTCGTTGGATTAGTGCTTACAAAATCACGCGAGACTTTCTTTTACGCCTGCAAATCTCGCAAAGTGGCAACAGTGACATCTAGTGGAGATTTGACAGAAGTACTCAAGTGCAAATGTAATAGATTACTGGGGATACTTATTTTCACGAGTTGATTTAAGACAATAAGACTGCTATTAATTAGTTTGCTTGGGGGGGGGGGGGGGACCTATTCAAATTTGCAACACTTTAAAAACACCCTAAGAAGACAGAAAAAGTAAATTGATGCTTCCATGAATGGTGCTGCCAGTCCCTACCGGGAGCAAAACAAACTTCCAAAACATATTTTTATGTTGTAATGTTGTTTGGATTGATGTACTGAATCATTCGATGCACTGGGAAATTAATATATGAAATATTACATGCACAAACAAATATTACCAAGCAAATGCATGCACTGGGAAAACAATCTATGAAATATTACATGCAAATATTACCAAGCAAATGCACACATATAACACACTCATCAATTCCCGAGAGACCTTTAAAGCACCTGCTATATGCATATGATTCCATGTTGTAACTCTCTTACATAAAAAGGCCTCTCTGTTGTGTTTTCAACAAATCAATCATTGCACACATGCGGTTTAATTTGCCCGGAGCAGCTGTTCCAAAATCGTTGTACTTTATTACCAAGCCGCCATAACGCGAGAGCTGTTCTATGATGGAATAGACAATAGGGGGCAATGTTACACAAATGAAACAGCAGCAGTGCTGCGAGAAAAGAGGCGTGGGAGGTCAAGTGATCAGCATCACAAATTGAGTGAGATACTTGCCCATGATTGCCATCCTCCAACGCAAACACCACGCACAAATCCAAGCCGTGACTTTTGGTCTGAGCTTCATCCCACTTGAGCCAAAAGCATGAATGCAGTCCAGGCCGCACATGGCGCGTTGGCACAGATAGACTGCATTGCAACTTCTCCCTTTTTCTCATTTCAAGGCTGGCTGAGGCATATCATACACGGACCGAGCGGCAAAGGTTACACATTAATCAATGACACCGCCTGTGGGACGGAGTCATAAGCGCGGAGACAAAAAGAATAACGGAGGACTTTCAAATTCAAGAGTTGTTCACCTGTGGGCATTGTTTGGATGAATAAAGTACAAACGGGCCAGCATGCAACAACCATCTGCATTCTTAATTATTTTGATCATTAATTAAACATTTTATTTTTTTGCAGCATTTAATCTTTGAAGGGTTTTTTTTTTCTCTGGTAGTTTGGACTCCTCCCACCGGTGAAGAAGTTTCACACTGAGACCTTTTTGCATAATACCCTTGGTAGGCCACACTGTGTGTGATTGATCTCTGCAGGTGGACACCGTGCTCTAAGAATAAAATATCTCCTCTGACGGCAATGAGCTGGGCCGGTTCAAGACCTGCTTCTGGAGACTCTCTGGGTAATTTGACCCCCAGCGAGAAGGCGCCAAGGGTCAATGGACAACTTCTGCAGCCTGTCTGCGAGAATGAACTACTTTCTCCCGTCACTGCTCAAACGGAGTCAATTAGGGAGTAGAAATACCATAACGGATCATCAAAATCTGCTTAGTTTTTGATTGTGCTTATGTGTGCTAATTCGTCTCATTTAAACGCCGCCTTAATTCAATTACGCGCAATATGAGGAGGAGAATTTGTGCATAAAATCGGCTCTTCCGCTGTGGTTGAACGCTCGAGGACAGCAGGCGTATTCAATTCAGAAGAAAACAACCTCCCGATTGCTATTTTGTTGAATCCGTGTAATTTGTCACGTGAAATATTTTTTTTAGGGACTGTTTGGGGTTTCTTTAGGACCACCGGGGTTGCGCCGACCACACATTGAGAAACCCGGCTCGAGGCGGGTAATATCGAGATAGAGATATCGTCGGACGGCGGAGCGAGGAGTGTGTCAGTGCATGTCGTGCACAAATAGGCCAAAAAAGAAGATATGGCTTCATAACGTTCAGAATTCATTCAGCGCCGTCTTCGCCTTACTTTTTTTTATCTGATGAACGGCCTGCTTTTGCCGTCTCGCTGTCGGCTAGCTTGGCTTTGTGACATCGACCAGGTGGCGGAGCAGATAAGTAGGATGCTGACTAGGCGATTTTGGAATATTCCCGCAGATCATTCGATCATTCCTTTTATGAGGCGGAGATTTGTGGCAGCCGCGTGAATACCGACGAGTGATTCTCACCTGAAAGGATAACACGTGCTGAGGGAGACAAATCTATTGCCAAAGTGCGGAAGCAGGAAGTTAAAAGATAAACTAAAAATATGGAGGGAAACATCTTTCTTATTATGCTTAATCTGTAAGGAATGAGCTTGAGTTGCAGGTCGTGAATGAAGAAGAAGAAAACCTTTTTGGAAGGCGCTCCGCTCACATATAATTAGCGGGTGAAGCTTTTGACGTGTTTGATTAGTTATCAACGGAGTAACGGGCCAATTATCCAGCTCCTCATTCCATCACTGTCGCTGAGTGGAAAAGGTCAGTAGAGGTCGGGATTGGTTTGGAACGGTCAAAAGGGGAAGTAGAAGAATTGTCAAACTCCTGAAAGACTGACAAACACACCACAGGATAATTATTCGGGATAAAAGAAATTTGATAATCCAGCATTTGTTGACATAGCCTCAAAAGAGTAAAAAAAAGATCATCAGAATAAAAAAAAAAATCATAAAGTCCAACATAGAACAGCTATTATTTATTTATTTAAAAAAAAAAAGAGCAATAGACATTAGAATTTTTTTTAAACCTCTTTATGACCCGATTAAAAAAAAAACAAATTCCTTCAGTTCCTGCTTCCATTTAATTCGATTTACTCGAGGTAAGTTGTTAGTGGCAATCTGGAATGCTCTGACTGCTGTCCAGGTCAGTGCTGGTGTTATTTACTGAGCAATGTGTGTGTGTGTGTGTGTGTGTGTGTGGTTACACGGTGCACTCGGCCCCTCATTACCTCCTCTGTCCAATCACGAGGGGGAGATTTATGACCACCGCAGGGAGGCAGTGAAAAGCCCGTGGCGAGCTAGTTAGACGCTATACACATCACCTTTACGGCCCCCCCTGTCTCACATCGGGGGGGCCGAGAGGTGCACTGAAAAAGCAGGACACATCATTTGAAGGCCTTTCTCTTGCATTTTGTGCAGAGGAGGCACAAACATAGCCGTAAATTGCAGCCTAAACATAGCCCAATGCCATATAAATAATAATCATAAAAAAAAAAAACGTGGAATCACCCTTAAGGGTAAAAAAAAAAAACTTTCGCAGAGATCTTCAAGCCACACCGGTAAATAAAAGTACTATTGATGGGCATTTGATCAGTCTATGTGTTCATCAATTACAGTGCATGTACAATAATTGGGCTCTATTGATTGTGCTGCTTCATTGACTCCGGTGGCACGCTTAAGTGCTTTGTGGTGCTAACACACCTCGCTATCGGATTCGAGTACGTCGCAGGAACACAATTTCCCGAAACATATATTTTTCTTTACCTCGATTCTGCCACACGAACTTTGATGGGGAAAAACAAGTTTGCAATAAATGAGGAGCGGCACTTTTAATTCTCATCTCCTAGCCTGTCTTGACTCCAATGATGAAAATACTCGCCTTAGAGGGCTGTTTTTATTTATTGTTTTTTTATCCCATATGATCTATGCGCTCCGAATGGATCATTTTATTGAACCCCTTTGTTTTTCTCTATAGTATTTTGTCAGACAGGCCATTTATCATGCAGACAATTGTAGGGGAAAGTCATCTTAAAAAAGTAAAGAATGTCTTTCTTTTTCTCATTGATGCCCCGCCCCTCTCCGCCTATGTCTTTTATTAAGGGATGTAATATCCACCACACCATAGCGGCGATATTCCCTCGGGCTCCCCCCCAACGTGCACACACAGACTCACACTCAACAGCAGTCGTAGAAATGACAGAAGCTGGGGAGCAATTAACTTTTTTTTTCTTTTTTATTGGGAATTCCTCTCCAATGCAGCGCGACGTTCCTCTGGAGGGAATCTCAAAGTCAAATAAAAGATCTTCGATCATTTGGCAGCCATATGGTGCCTTCATTTGATGATGTTTATCCGAGTGTGCAAGGTCACGCCTTTGTGTTGTTTTTATTTAAGGAGCATTGTAATGCTACACTGTATAAATCTTATCACCTCTATTCAAAGGCGTGTGGACAAAAATAATGGGACGGGAATAAAAAAAGTGTCCTTCTCTGAATTGTTGACACCAAGTTGGAAGCATTTAATACTCCAAAATGTCTGAAATCAGAATAAATAAAAATAAAAATAAAATAAAAAATAAAAAAAATCTGATAGATTATTGGGTGTACACAATCGAGCCGCAATGTAAAGCTGAACAGCCGGCTTTATTTTTGTGCAAAGCCGTATAAAGTTGCACTCCAAAGCAAAGTGCTCTTAATGCGGGACAATGTTGTCAAGCTCGATGCCCCGAGAGCATTTTGTAAAACTGCTGATGTGGTGAGTCTATGTGGATGGGCAATGTTGGGAGACATGAGGGGAGAGGTAGGTTGCAAAGCATACACACACACACACATGCAGCACATGACCGTAGCAAGTCGCACAATAAAGCCAATACTTGGCAGGTTAGCCTCCAGAAATAAACACTGCCCGCTACAATTGTTCATTTATCCAAGAAGTCATTTCTAGGTTGCGGCAGCGAGGTCGTGGGGTCATGTGGGTGGAGGTTGCAACCTCACAAACGAACATCCCTAACTTTTTTATGAATCCCGCCTCCAACATTGTGTTCGTTTAATGATTCCAACGAATATGCTCTACCCCACATGAAGGAATAATTAGCTTGCGGCCTTTTCTCATCCCAGTGGAGCTCATCTTTTGACGAGATGATTTCGATATGGCAGCCGTTCCTCCAGCACAGATGAAGACTTAGATTAGCGCATGGCAACGATAGCGCTGGCTCACAATTTTGCGAAACGGATTAACGAGCTGATACGTTCCAAATCGCTCGTTCCTTGGCGTCGTTCTAACGATCCTTATTTACGAGCCAATCCTCCGCACTGTACGACCTTCCACCTCACCCTGGCTCCACCCCTCCCATCTCGGCGCGACCCTTAGCTATCCTCCGGTGACATTCTCATTTGCCTAAATCCCTCCACGCCGGCGCACGTCTCGATCCGGGTGACATTTCCGCAGTCACGCTTGTCACGCCGCTTGTCTCACAGCCAGCGAGGTGTCATTAATGTGTTGAGCGTATTGTGCTTAGCACCAGAGGTGTGCGCTGATTAATCTGCAGACTTTCATTAGGCGGGAAAGTGTGTTTGGCTGAGAGTGAGCTGGAAAAAGTGATTAGGAGAAAAGAGCATCTAATTACATGTGCATGAACGAGTCCCGATATTAGCTCACAAAGCCTCCCATCTCCTGCTTGTCATCACATCATTTTTCCTCCACATGCTTGTGAAGCACCCCAACCCTGCAATGATAATTCTGGAACATAAATCTCGGCCCGCTCCAAAGCGTTCCTCAGGCTGTCCGCCTGGGTAATAGCGACTCAGCATATATTGACCCAGTGAATGAGAAAAGGTTCTTTTGTGTGGAGGAGAAAGGATGGTGAGAAATTATTTGCACTGTGCTATGAGTTGTTTTTCAGAGAGGATAAAGAATATATGCATTGTTATATTTCCTATCTGTATGTTTGCAACTTTTTGTGTTCAAATATAAATAATTGAAGGGTTTGGAACTACTGCTAGTTCTGATAGCCAACTTATGGAGTTTCACATTTAGTGTTAGCATCAAGCTAGCGCATTTTCGTATCTGTTCCCCAATTGCAAATTTCTTTTTGTGTTAGCATTAAGTGTAAGCATTAAGCAAGCGCATTTTTGTATCTGGTCACGCGCTTTGCAAACTTTTGGTCCAATAAAAAAAGAATCGCTGGGCAGACCTCAAACTACATGTGTGTCAGGCAAAAGCAAAGAACTAGCACAAATAGCACTAAACAAATGAACGACTCTTACATAAGGGTGCGTTACAATTCGGATCAATTTTTGGCGGGATTTGTTGACAGATGTATCATTTCCTCAGAAGAAGAAAAAAATGTGTGTGCAAATAATTGACAGCTCCCAAGTTTGATCTCGTTGGTTGCCATCTCCCTCCGGTGCAGAGCAGGAAAACATCTGGTGCCTTTCGGAAAGTGGGACACCAAAGTGTGACATTGAGACTTTGGCGCCCAGCTGAGCCAGAATCTTTCAATTTTATATGATTTTTTTTTCCCCTCAAAAAATATGAACTTGTGGTTAATTTATCCACGCAGCAACAAGCCAGCTGCTGTTTTTTTTCTTCATCTCGCAAACAAACTTTTGACAGATGAGATTTTAACTCCGTTTCATCTCCCATCCGTCGTATCTACTCCGCGATCGCGTATCCGCCTGACATCTTTTTGCTTTTTTTTTCCGCAACTGGGGCACTTTTCCTTTCCCGAGACAGACAAACAGACAGGCAGATTGCATCTCAAAATCCAACTAGACCTTGCAGCAAAACGCGCTAGTCATGTCAAATATCAAGGCGACTGATCTGCCTCGCGAGCCCAGGCCATTTCTCCGGCAACCCGCAAAAGAATACTTGTGGGAACTTCTCGCAAGCCTCCCTCGTTGGTATTTTTCATCTATCTTTAGTTCCTCTTTTTCGCAGCGAGCCGTGACATTTCTCCAACCGATGGGCTTTAATAAAACATTTTGTAACTGCCACGGGAACGGGATGCTACTAGATGCCGGGAGAACGAACGACTCAAGTTGTTATTGTGACAGTAGAGGCTGAAAGGGAAATTCTTTACACGTGGTCATGTGATGTCACCGTACGGGTGTGATGGCCAATCAAAACAACATCGCAGAAAATGAATGAAAGTCTGCTCGGGTGTGAATTTCTTTTCAAAGCCAATTGCGTGTCATTCCTTTTCTTTCTCATGTCACAGTAAATTTTCCCTCCTAACAAACGACGATTTCAGCACCGGACAGCGCCCCAAACTGAGTAAGCGCACAAGCTCATTGAAAACGAGTTAGTGTCCCCCCCTCTGCCTTACTTATCGACTACTTTACATCCTGATGGCTTAGGAAAAAGTGTCTTTTTTTTTTTCTTCCCTCAATGGCAAACACAATTCAACTTGAGGGATTGTTTAGCTAGCAGGAAAGTCCTCAGTTGCAAGCAATTGTTCTTTTCGAAAGCACCCTGGCTGAATTACACAAGCACTTTACAAGGCGAGGTGTCAGGCCATGAGTGGGCGGAAAGCATCAGGGGCCGCGGTTAGCCCGGGTCACATTTGCGGGGGCTGCTGGGTAATTTAGCCCCAACGGCTAAAAAAGGCGCCGGCTCATCACCTTTGACTCGCGCGTGACATTGTTACTGGTGTGATAGCGAGCAGCCCAGTTTTTCCCCTTCTATTATTCTTGCAATGTGACCTCAAGATGACTTTCTGAATAAAAAGGAAGAAAAGTGAAGGCTGTGTGGACACACATTTTTTTTTAACTTTCTTCGAGCTTCATTTTAAAACGCCACTTTACAGAGCGGACGTGTGTACTGAGAAAAAATGCGTTAAACGCCGCTTCGTTAAGGATTTGACACTAATTCAAACTGAAACGCACGCACACACACCTATAAATGACGGATTTTGATTAATGACGGGTAACAGAACGAATGGTGTCGGAAATGTTTTACGTAAAGTTATGACGCTATTTATGAGAACACACACACACACACACACTGGCCTGCTCACCAACAAATTCCACGGTACACCTCATGAATACTGATAAGCCTCATCTTATTCTGTGGTATGCTCAAACGCTCCCCTCTCTGATCAAATAACCTTGAGCAAATTCTTTTCCTCAACCTTCATTTGAGCTCCTCACCGTAAACTTTGCACGTGTGTGCGTGTAGAATCCAAATAACCGTTCGTCTTTGGTGTGTTGTGATCCCCGAATCCTTTTTGTACAAATAGCTTCTTTTTTTTTTTCTTCTTGTCCCGCCACTCACAAGCCCGTCAATCAATAGCCTTCAATTACGAATATAATACACTCAATTGACTCGATGGGCAGCGGATAGATTGCAGTGTGGAAAACTATTACAGGGGTGCAGAGAAGCGAGCCCCTGGAGTTCTGTAAGTGTGTGTGTGTGTGTGTGTTAGACAAGAGCTTGAATGGAAAGACGCAGTTAGGAATTATTTGTTTGTCTGCTTTTTTTTTTTTAAGGAGCATACATGCACGGTTTGTAGATGTCTATCATCACTATGCAATGAAGTCGCATCTTTTCCCGTCATGACCTTTTGTCAAAGGAAGACAACCATGGAGAAGAAAAAAAAAAGTGACATGGTGATAAAAAGCATGAGAGACAGGTGTAATATCCAGGATGCGCATGGAGGAAGATCTGAAGACGTGCTTATTGGAACGCTATTTATCCGTAAAAATATTCCATAAAGGGAAGCAGTGAGATTCTGTCTGCCTGTTTGTACGGTATGTCTACCCTCCATTAATATCGCCTTGGCATGTCAGAGGAATCGAACGCGGCGCCCAGATGGACTCCTGCTATTGATGTGTTTCTTCACACTAATGCCCATTTTGGAACACCGAGTCAAGGCCTGCTGTGTCAAGCTTGCGCTCAGGAAATCGTCATCCAACGGGTTATGGATTGCATGAAAATCTAGCTTAATGCTAACACATAATGGGAAACACCATAGCTGGGCTAAAGAACAGCTTAGGTGGAAAAAAAAATAACTGAACACAAATAGTGGCGCAAAACAGATAGACAGACAAGATAACAATACAAACTGGCATATATTCTTTATCCTTTGCAAAGAGAATGAATATTAGAGGAGCCTACCGAGGAGCTCAGACGTGCATAGTATCTCAACTCAACTTTATAATGTCCCATAGACGCTCTGTAGCTCTCACTTTGTGCCTCGGGTCGAGGCCTTTGTATATTGAGCGGTCTTTACATTGACTTTACAGGCCTGGAGTCTTCTTTTATCAATATGTCAGACAGGCCACATTGCGTCGAAGCACTCACGAGTCCCATCAGAAATAAATAATGTTGGAAAATATTTAATAAGATTTTTTATGATCAATAAAACATCAGAGAGGAGCTTTGATGTCAGTCAGCCGTGTTTTGATCAGTATTCAGGAGATTGATGACTGGTTTGCTTGCTGCTTGTGCCCCTGCAGAGTTATGGGTCATGTTGATTTGGGCATGTCGAAAGTATATATGTGTCGGCCATTTTTTTTTTTTTTTTTAAATAAACCCACTAATGTAAAATTCATGCTCTGTGCTTCTTGAGAGAACTCTTGAGGTTTGCTCGTCCATACGACAAGACAAAAAGATGAAAAATATTTAAGAAAAAAAACATGATCCCCTTCGGACACAGTGAAGAAGAGCAAAAAAAAAATAACCCTAAAGTGATGCTTTCATGCTTCAGTGACTTTGATTCGAAGCCGAGCCGCAGCACAAGTTATGTCTCAGTGCTGGCATCTTGACCGAGTGCAAAAAAACGAATAAAAAAATGGACATACCGGAAACTGAAAGATTTTTTTTTTTTAAATAAAATACAGTGGGGGGAAATATGACCAAAAAAAAATAGCTCATTAAAAAAAAAGTCTGTATTAAAAACATATCAATGACATCACCAACTGCTCGACATTGCCGTTGACCACCAAATATTTTTTGTAGCACACTGACTGTCCCCCAACTTTATAATTTGCTTTCATTTTGAACTTTCACACTCTAATCTCCATTCTCTTACCATGCTTGTCCCAGAAGTGTCGGAGTGTGTGTCGAATGCAGACGATGGAGTGAAGCGGCGGAGGTGGCATGTCACGCCGTCGGCGTGCGCGTGGCCTCGTCACACTGACGGCGACGGTGTGCGGGGGCCGAGACGCGCCCTCTGGCCCTGCCCATCAATTATGGATGCCACCAAGCACAAAACACACACGGCGAGACACACAAAGGTAAGTCAGAGTGGACACCTGGAAAGAAAATAACACCCACAAAAAAAAAAAAGGAGATTGCATGAACTCACATGCCACTTTATTAGGTACACTTGCAGTTCATATAAGGAAATTCCAATGCAGAGAAAGAAGCGACTGATCAAAATCTCATCACCTCTCCGATGTCTTTCTTCGCTCGGCTCACCTCCTGCTCTCTCCGCATTTTCGTTCCCTGCAAAAAGAGAACAAAAACCGTCAAAGCATCGATCAAAAGGTTTTAACGGCGTGTTCTATTCATAGACAGCCATTATTCACCTCGGCAGGCTGAAGCCTCAAAAGAGCCCGTAGGCGCCAAACTTTAATGCCGAGACCTCTTGATTTGGGTGTGAGATCTGAAAAAAAAAAAAAAAAAAAAAACGCCGTCACCTGCATATGCAAATATGTTACTTTTAAAGTCTCGCTCGTGATGCTGCAATCTGTTAACAAGAGGTGTCATTTTCAGTTACACGTGTGTTATTTTTGTCGACATTACAGTACACACTACAGCTGGACTTTTTTTTTCTTTTTTTAGCTGACAATGTATCCCAGCACAAAAATTGCCTTCAGCATCCTGACAGACCCCACCAAAAAAAAAAAAATCATCCCCCAAAAAAATCATATTAAGGCTGCACTTGTTCCATGTATAATATTTTATCTTCCTAACAAGAGTTTGGAATAAGTACAAGTCTTTTTTTTTTTTTTAAATTAAATGTTAGAAATGGCCTCCCAGTGGTGTCAGGAAATGCGGCGAAAGAACAGTCGCTGAAGCATATTATTTTAATGGCGAAACTGATGAGAGGCTTTTAAAGTGAGAAAGTTCAGCAAAAAAGTTGGTAAAAAAGTTACGAATTGGAAAGCGGATTCCGGAAGAGACAGTGGAGACAAATCACAGAAAATCACTTGCTGCTGTCTCCTTGTCTCCAACCCTGAGAGATGTGCAACCTCCGCTCTGTAACTTCTTTTTCTAATTTGTGGAAATAGAAAGATGCTGATCTGCTAAAACACAACAAAAAAAATCGAAAAAAATAATGATGAGCGTGGGAGGTGACTTTGTTGCTCTTTTGACATTCCGAGTTTTCATCACATTGGATTTAAATGTGATCAAATTTCAGGGACATCAGAAGAATTCCACAAAGTTAGCAACAGTAACTAAGGAGGCCCAAACTAATTATTTCAGTCTTCCACCATCAATCCCTCCAATTTGGAACGGAGGCTCTCACGGTGTTCATCATTTCTACCGAGCACTGATTCACTTCCCCGCGTCTCCCTTCTCCATCTATCTTAGCGGGCTTCCTCGGCCCCTCCCATCAGTCTCCATCAGGAATGACTTGTGCCACTTCACACATGTCTGTCCATGCATCTCTTTCTTATCCACCTTCAGCTCCATCCATTTCTCTCGGGCTAAAGAGACAGGCGCGGCGGCGTTTAAATCCGACAACAGCGTCGTACTCCAGGTTGTTAGGATCCTGAACTCTCTCTTCTGCGTAGCGTCCTGTACTTTTGCGCTCTATTCTGACGTATGCACACTTGCTCCATTTTTGCTCCTCTTATTTATTATGTTATTTGTTTATTTATTATTTATTCATCACTCTTATTTATTCATTGTTTGTGCCTTCTTGTTTTTATTTTTTGTGTTGTTTACTTGTATGTATATTGTGTACTATGTCTTGTCACTGTGGGATAGTGGGAACGTAATTTCGATTTCTTTGTGTGTCTTGGCATGTGAAGAAATTGACAATAAAGCAGACTTGGACTATTTATGAAAACAAAGCGACACATGCTGAATATGATGATCAAATACATCAAGCCTGATGAATTGTACACAGCAGACAAGACGCTTTTCTCCTTAGACTTCTTGATTTAATCATCGAGACGCATTGTTTGTTCGTCAGTAAGACGAATGACTCTTTAGTATGATGCATTCCGGAACTTGCGGACGATGATGCAATCGCAAAATCGTACATAAACCGAAGCATGCGAATTGAATCTTTGTGGCAGCGAGACCCCCTAGCCGGTATAAATCGTGAATTATTCACAATCTCTCCCTCAGGAACGTGTTATATTTTAATACTCTCCATTCAGATCACACAACCGCCCTGACCCGCATAGAGGGGTCTGCTCCCCCAAGGCTGCCGAACCTCGCCGGACTCGCACATACAAAACACTTCCATGGAGCAAGCACAAATACGCCACGACTAAAACACATTTATTACGTTCGCCCGCTCAAAAAGTATTTGTGCAAAAAAAACGAGACAAATGTTGCCTTCAAAAAAAAAAAAAAATCTATTAGCCGTGAACAGCCCGCTCACATTTGTGTGCTTGCTTCAGGGACCGTGTCAGCAGCTGGAAATCATAAATAATATTCTTCGCCAGGTGGTCCAGTGGACAAAACACGCCGGAAGCTTCTCCTTTTGTCATGACGAGGATGCTCATGACAGCTTTATCAAAGCCTCGTCTCGGAAAAGCTTTGGAAACAGTCAACACGTTGAAAAATTCCGGAACAATGTATAAATACACACAAATGTAGTTTAGCACTTTTTTTTTTTTAACACACTGCACGTGTGAGCTCTACTTAAACATGACGACCCGTTTCCAACTGCCAACGAGCCCAATTAGTGTCACCTCCTTTCTGCATCACGGCTCGCTTTATTCCTCTTTGTTCTCACCTATGGAAAAAAGAAAAAAAAAAATCCCAACCTTTGCCCCCCCCTCACCCATTTTTTCCCTCTTTCTTAATTTTGATTCTTTCTCTTTCATCACAGCTTGAACACCTCGCTCCCCAATGCACTTTTAATAAGCCTCTGTTCGGATCAATCCCTCCCAATCAATACTTAATATTAGAAAGAAGCGCCGGGCATTCTTTTTTTTTACTTGCACGAACTCCGACATATTGTCCAGATAGTTGCGCTCAACCTATTCACACCGAATCTAATGAAATATCGAATCGGCCTCAGCGACTCTCAAGCTGCGCCCCCACACTGTACCGCCGTCCGCAATTGGTACATTTCTCCCGCGAGCGGCCTAATAATATTTGATCAGAGGCTCATTCTTCTTCATTTGTCTCATCGTATCGAAACAATGCGAGCGTCGCTTTGACTGAACATCCCTTCGGCTCCTCGGCAACCGAGTCGAGCTGCAAAATTGATATTCCGCCACGTGTGATGAATGAATCCAGGTCGACTAAAAGCATTTACAACCAATTGTGTGTATTTTCTTTTTCATGATGCTACTTTCAAAAGTGAAAACATAAATCCAGCCTCTCAAGGCAGTCCCAGAGCTCCCATTAAGCATGCATTATACGCCGAAGTGTACTGGTTGTAATGAGCGGCGAGCAGGAGCCAAATTTTAAGTATGTCTTACTTGGGTTGTATAATTTATCATGGTAGAAGCCTCAAGCTTTTTTAATGGGCTCCACTCTCATTATCCAGTCTGTTTTCTAGCCGTGCCTTCCTTATGGAGAGACAAATAGATTCATACGAGATGGTAATTACGGCATTAAGCGCCGACATTGGATATAACAAAACCGGCCGGAGTGACTTTGAGGGACAGGAGCGGTGCGAGTCCAACAGATTACGTCTCCGCTTACTTAAAATCAGCTTTCTGTCTCGGTGGTGATGGATGAGGCCTCGGAGGAAGCCGAGAACCTGGACTAGGAACTGACGGCTGTCGGGAAAAATGAAATGATGAAGTCCTAATGAGAGGACTTTACGGTACTTTTCCGGTGGCCCAAACGTGTTTGGCAACTCTCCACGAAACATTAGCATCGGCTATCCCCGCCAGGAGGAGCTCATGAATAAACAACAGTGTTATTTGTATAGGCCTCCCCGCGGAGTCCTTCCACGATTGCGCTGTTGTACTAACTAGCTCTGCTGCGGGAACATGACAGTATCGCCACAACACATGTTCTTAAGTGATTAAAATTCATTCTGCCCTTGTAGGCTCGGCTTATCGAAGTATTTTTTTTCCCCAGCCGCTTTGATGGTCACTAGGGGCGACTGCGAATCGAAGATAAAAACTGTCGCCATTGAGCCGGCACGCATCGATCCTTGCGAATACCGCGGAATGTTTATCAGCGGATTCTCGGAGCTGGATCAGTTTTGTTCTCCTTATCTGAATCCTATTGTAGGAAGACTGCCGTTATTAGCTTTTCCCAGGAGACGACGGAAGGACGAGACAGTTTTCCTTGATGTAAAGATTCATGTTTTATGCCAAAGTGCTTCGTAATTGAATCAAAAATTTTAGCGTCCCAGCACTGCCACTTAAAGTCACGGCGATTTCCGAGAAGGTGATTAATCTTTTACTGTGCGGAAATATCCGGTTTTATTTTACAAGTGAGAAAAGAAACCTGGAATTGCTTTCAACATAAGTCCCGGTCCACAGGTGAGTGAAATATAGCCAGTGTATTGATTTCCACTCTCATTATCTCTCGAGAGATAAACTTTGAGGTGGAGATCCTCGAAATTCTAAATACTTAAAACCCCTCCAATGTACTTGACCTTGCAAACTTTCCAAGCTCTCAGCCAAGTAAAGTTTCACGTCGGCTCCCGGCTCTGAGAGCTAATGAGGATTTGTCGAGGGACTCGCATCTGCTATATGTTGGAGGGGGGCGGGGCATGTTGTGAAATTAAAGGTCATTCTCGCTGGATGACTAACCCTGATACCGACCCCCCCCATCTCACCCTTCGATAGCCGACTGGGAAATCAAACGTCATTAGACCAGAGAGGTGTCCTTTATCATGGCAGTCATTATCATCCCAATCATCACCCCGGCCACAGAGTATCATTTAGCCTTCCCATTTAGCTTCTCGCCAGCCGCGTGTCAAAGACGGTGACAATGTGTCCGGCAATTTTGGGGGCTTGGGGGAATTATACGGAGAGGAAAGCAATTAGCGCTACCGATCGGGATGAAGATTCAAAGTCTGTACAGTTATAGACCGGGGAGATACTGTAGGAGATGGAGTGCGGAATGACTTATTAATACGGCTAATGAGGCCAACGGAATTAGCCAGAGATGTAGCGACCGGCTGTGCGAAAGGAGAATTGGAAAGTGGACGCCCTTATGTTTCCTTTGCCACCCAGCAGGGGGCGGGATCCAGCGGTGAGTTTAATGAGCGACTTCAGTCGTACTTGGCGGGTTAGGTGGTCGACCTCTGGTTTCCCGAGAGAGAAGCAAAGTGTCCTTCAGACAGACCTTGAAATTCTAATTGCTCCCCTCACTAAGGAGAGACATGGTTTTTTGTTTGTTTTCCAAATGGAGAAATTGAGATTTACGGCCTGACTGATGTTTGTGTGACCCGTGAGACTGCTCAGGTCGCTCAGTCGGCACCTTCAATCCAATATTAAAATGGAAGAGCAATTCTCCTTGCAAGGGTACTCTAGGGGCGAACGACATCGGTGCGGGAAAGTGGACATGGGCCAAAAGCGGGGAAACCCGTAGCGAAAACGCCAGCTTTAATCAGAGGCTCCTTTTGATCCGAGATAACAAGCTATCAAGCGGCAACCACTTCTTGACAAAAAAAAAAGATGGAAAAGAAAAAAAAGGGAGGGTTCAACAAAGAGCAGCTGATCCAACGTGGGTGGGTGTTATGAGGCAGTTGGGGTGGAGAAAAGTGACGGAAAGGGAAATTACATTTTCTATTTTACAGGTAAATAAGAAGTTTTATTTTATTTTTATTAAATTATGCAATTTTTTTGACACTACCTCAATTAATTATTTATTGGTTCAACAAAATTTCATGACATAACGTCGCAGTTTTTGTGTTTACCTGACAGGCATAGACTTGCGCAGGGAGTTTTTCCGTGTGGGGAGGGGCGAGCGAGAAGAGTGTAAAGGGTTGGGGGAGGTATATTACAGTCAGTATAAAAATGGAAAAGGAAAGCAGAAGTGGTTCACTTGGGAGAAGATTGCAGGTTCTTCTGTTAACATTTTACAATGTAATCACAGGGAGGCGAGGAGAGGGAGGGGGGGAGGCGATGGGGGAGGGTGTGTTGCGGGGGCTACACGTGGTAATTTCCTCATTTTAAAACATACGTACATTTAAAAAAAAAACAAGTCCCCGAAGACCCTGTTTCCCTTCATCAAAATATGAATCACCTTCAGATTATTCATCACTAAAAATATACATAGCTTGTAAAAAAGCTTTTTGAGATTTTTGCAGGCCTCGCGACGACTGCAAAGACCACGGAAGGAAAAAAACAAAACATACACAGCAATAAGCCGCTGCTTGTTTTGGCTTTGATTCATCCCAGAATATTTATTTCTTCTTATTTATTTTTGTTTTGTATGAATAAAAATGTGTTCAAAAAGGAGAGGACATATATTCTGGTGAAAACAAGACAATGCAATTCACTCAAAATAACATCAAGGTTGGCATGTTATTTTGAGAACATCTCTAGATATTTTCCAGCTTCGATGAGAAAAGTTTGGCCAAGTTTTTCTTTTCATCTTTGTAGAAGGCTTTGTAACGGTTCCAACGAAAAAGAGGTTTTGAGCTCTTCTCTTTCGTCGTCATATGCGAATTAGATTAGGAGTTCAACAGGGCACCCTTTTAAGTCCCATTCCAAAAATGTTTAACTAAGTGATGTTAAAATCCTGCATTTACTAGTAAGATGATCAGCAATTGGTCATCCATAAACTAGCGCCTGTATAAATGGCTATGTCTCCGTGTTTCATGCATGTTTTATCGTGAGTGAACAACCGCTCGCTCGGCGTTGCTTTCTATTGCTATGCATCCGCTTCATTAGGGCTCTTTGGCTTCCTCGGGGTGAGCCGTGCCTTCCTAAACATCAATTATTAAGATGAGCTCAGATTGCTGATTTAAAGAAGCGTACAGAAAAGCACTCCCCCGCCTTGGCTATTAAGTTGTTTTCTTAAGGTGCAACGTGAGATTGAGTCATAGACAATCATCACACTGAACTGCATTATTGTTTTATTTCTTCAACGGCTTCCTTACTCGCCAGAAGCCATAATGGCTTCTCTTTTTTAATTAACGATACCGAAGCGTTTGATCGAATATTCCTTCTCAAGTCCAACAGATTTCGGAGATACTTGCTCAAACCGAACTCTGTATTTCTGTTTATGCTCTTTAATCGCCTGCGCTTTAAAGAAAAAAAAAAAAAATCTTTGGATGCTTGAGATGAGGAATGAAAAGCAGACAGACAGACGGCGAGTCTGCTTCATGGGATGCTGATCATTAAGCCCGTGAAGGAATGAAAGCAAGGACGCAGACGTGAAGAAGAAAAAAAAAAAAAAAGAAAAATTCACGGCTGAGCTACGGGCGGCAGACAAGGGGTCACCGCTATCCCGCGCGCTAATTGTAACATTCCATAGACCTTCCGTCACCGCAAACAAGGAGAACATTCATTCCTCGATAAACAAAAACAAGATGGAGGGAAGAGGAGCTACAAACAAATCACCTTCATTAGTTCCCTTTCTCGGGTTTGTCTAAGCGGGGATGTCATTTAATACAAAGGAAGAAAAGGTGTTCCACAGGGCACCTTTCTGAGTCTCCTTTGATTTTATTTTTAGCTCACAGTCAAGGTGACTTTTACCCTGAAATTCCCTCGCTGGAGTTGACAATTTCCTCAGAGGATCACAAGATGAGTGTTATTATGCAAGGGAGAGTACATGTTCTCAGTGTCATCATTATTTTTTAATGACACTTGAAGGACATTGAAAAATAACACCCTCGGAATGACGCTTTTGATTACGGATCATTTTAGAACTCTGACTATTTCAGCATGAAGAAAAAAGGTGGGGGCGGGGTGAGGGTTAGGGTTATATAGTATCAATTTATGTATGTCTGGTCTGCTACGCTGGCTTTATTCTATCAGATCAGAGCCCGGTCTTTTCAATCTGCATGCAAATAGCATCTTTTTTGGATTGCACACAACACCAGCTTTAGATTTATGTGCCTAAGGCGCCCGGGGCAGGTAAGCCGCCCACAAAAACACAGCAAATAATTACATTATAATGCCAGAAAGCCAGTTGAGGGATTTTTTACCTGACAGTTTTAAAGCATGATATTAATTACAAATTTTGTGGTTATGGTGGATTTTTGGATGAATTGTGTCATACTGTAAAAAGTAGAGAAGAGTTTTAAGATACCTGTTTGCACATTCAGCAAAGTGGAGGATAAGTATTGGAGCCAATGTTCGTCCGCTTCGACTAATCATTCAAAATGTCATCTTCAAATATGAATTATTAAGAGTTTAATATGTGCTCTCCGTAATGGGCTTTGGTTCCTCATTGCCGGAAAGTCATTCCAAATCTATATTTACCACCATGTATTTAAAGCTGATAAAATCTCCATTTAAAAAAAAAAAAAAATGGAAGGATTTTTTCACGTCTTGTGTCATTTTCTGAGCGACATCTTTTTTTGCTTTTTTTGTTTGCAGACACTAACAAGCAACCCTGACGGCTGGCGTCCCTCAGCGAGCCGCCGAGGTGAGACGCACAAAGAAAACGACGACGGGGGGTGGGCTGCTAAGACTTTTACAAAAGACTCCTTGATATTGCTCCATGTTTTGTATAACAGCTACTTTGAAAAGCTTTCTCAGGAGATACAACCAAAAGCCCGCCGTAATCCTCCCTCACCGTGTCTGGATCGCTGCTACGGCCTTAAAACGAGATAATCTCCCTCCGTGTCTTCATTCCATTCTCGTCCGACTTTAAAGACTCTATCGACGCCACCATTTTTTTTTTTTTTGCTGAGGTCATCGTCTTTTTTCTGTATTATATAATTCTCGACTATGACTGACTTTCCAAAAATCCAATTGTCCTCCAATAAAAATGTCAAAAAATGAATAAAAGCTAATTCTTAGCAATACAATATTGTACATTCATTTCAATTCCAGTCAGGACACGATTGCAAAATGGAAAGGTCAGGGGCCAGCGGAGGATTGCAAAGCTGCCGCAATGACGCCACAAGAAACAACGGCAACTCTTTGCCACAAGCAGACTGAATTAATGAGCAGACCTTGACATCGTTTATTCACCATTTCACCAACAAAGCCTTTCAGCCGACTGGGGCTTTAAAAAAAAAATGTCTCAAAGCTGAATGCTCAGTTTGCATTTTAAACTCATTCCAAGGCTGCATCCAAATGATAATCAAGCTCCTTGTCTCTTTTGGGATTTAAAAAATTTCCGCTGAATGGAGGTGATCAAACTGCAATATGATTATGATTAGACTGGAATGTTCTTTGTGCGGGTGAAACCACCTTAAAGGTTAAACAATTTTAGTTGCATAAAAATACAACAATTACAAGGCAGCTTTGATGGAAAGCATCAGCTAGGATGATCAAGCATGCTAACCAGTGTGCTGTGACAGCCATTTTGATTGAATAACACACACTCGCACACTGGCTGTCCATAGTCGCTAATGAGGAGCCAAAAGGGGCTCTCGCTCAGCAGCCAATTATCCCGTCCCTTCGGAGGAACGGTGTGTGCGTATGTTTCAAGCCACACCGATTTCCTCCATACTAATACGGCGACAACAAGCGTCTGATTTGCATAATCGTTCGGCTTCACTTGTGTCCATGAAATGTGTCCTGGACACTCTTCAAGCAGATGTTCACAGCTAATGCAAAGTGAAGGCTTCTTTTAAATTTTTTCAAGTGGCTTGTTGTGGATATTACGTCATAGGTTCAGCAAAGCTCCTGAAATCCAAGGTTTTAAAACAAAGGCACACCATTTTTTTTTTCAATCATTTCCATTATCAGACTGTTTTTTTTATTAATCTTATTATTCTTGATACCATTGATACTTTATATGTGTGTTGTGTCAATGCGTGTTTGCGCTTTCCAAAACCTCTTACGAGATACAAAAGAAACACCCTCCCATCCTCTCCGTTCGGTTCCTCATCCACTTAAGCTCATTTCGCCAAAGCATGGTGAGAACTGTCAACTTGACAAGTCTGAACGGTAATTTGCATGAATGAGGCTGTCAGTGAATGTGTGTGAGCGCGCATGTGTGTGTTGTTAGTGTTCGAAAAAGCTGCTTGCCTGCTAGGCAGCACTTCACATTAATGCTCTCCTCCCGACTAAATTGCATGCAGCTGAATCATTATCATACTCAAAGGGCAATTTAGTGGCAACATAAAGACTCCACTCCAGCAGAAGTACAGTAACAATGTTTCCACTAGCGAGCGTTTCGTGAGCTTGTCAATAAGAGTTAAAGGAGAGCAGATGATTCTCGGGGCTCTGCCCTGACCCTCGTGACTCGCCGGCGTGCAAAGTGTTGCCGAGAGAACCGTCACAAGCCATCCGTCGACGTGTGTGTGGACATGCAGCCCAAAAATGGCAACTTGTGTTGTTGTGAATACAAAATGCCCGCCGGTGCACGCGTGTGTGTAAAAGTGTGGAAAGTCGTCGGTATTCCGAGGCCCCGCCGGGCATTCCGTGGCTATAGCGATCCCATCGCGTTTGCGTCCGCCCGGGGGCTCGCCGCACGCTGATGCTCCTTTTAACCGACGTCCATTCCGTGTTTTGAACCTGTGCTGATGCGTCCGACCGGTTTATTTATTTTTTTTAAAGGGTGCTGGAAGATTTAAAACGAACGCACCCAAAAAAATCTGGAGACATAGCTTTATATTGTGATTTCTCATTTTGCGTTCAGCGGTAAGGAACCAAAGAATCTTCCCATCCCGTGATGTCAGCAAGATGTACAAGCAAACACGCGGCGTCTAACAGCCGAGTATAATTTCATAGTCGAGCCATAAAGCACATGAGCGGCGCGCCGTCCACAAGGGGAATAAAAACTCGTAAACTACGCCTGCTTTATTCGCCGATACGGGAAGATGTCGCCTCGAACGCTTTCCCTTAGGCCGCTGTCAACTTTCATTGTGAGTCGTTTCAGTGCCAGGACGCAGCTGAGAGGTCAAAGGTCTCTCAAATGTCTTTTTGACCCTGCTTATGTTTATTTCTGGGTGCTGATGCAAAGCAGAAAGTAGCAAAAACTTTTACACAGTCACCCGTCTTCATTCTGGTACAATGGTACAAACGATTGGCAAAAGCTACTAAAGCTCCTCCCTGACAAAAAAAACAAGATAAAGGTTTCACTCAAATGCCCTCCATCAGCTTTTAATCTCCCGCATTGTGCTCCTCCTTCCACCCGAGACAGAAAAATGTAAAGGAGACAAATGACTCGCGCTACGGCGGCGGAAAATGACCATTCCCAGACATATTACACCACGTGCGCATACATTTATCGTGGGGAGGAAAATGAAATTTCCGGCGTGTTTTGCACCAGAGGAAGACAAATAACGGCTCGCGCTGACATTTGCTCCGGATGCTTTGACATTCCATACGGTGCGGGACATCCGTAATCGATCGACAAAGAGAGGATTACGACTCAAAGATAATGAAAGTCTGTTGCCGTCAACAAGGTTTCGACGCCGCCCTTATGACGTGTCAGCGCTTTACGGCCGGTCCTGGCTATCGACGTCACACACGTGCGTATCCTGTCATTAAGATGAAACTGCAATATAAAGCTATAATGTGGCCCGTGTATAACTTGATAAATTACTCCATAAAAATACTTCATTTCTCGCTGAGCAAGCGAAAGTAAATTCTCTTCTTCGGTGGTTTCCCGGTGATTAATTGGAGTCCGATAACGATTATCCCGCCTCAGCACAATCGGAACGTAGCTCATCTGAACTTCCTGATTGTTCTAATCTTTCAGCACAGGTGGCAAAAAAAAAAGATTGCTATGAGTTTTGCTTGCTTGGATGAAATTAAAAGACGTTTTGAAGATATGGCCAGTTTGAAGTGGAAGAACCACTTGACATTGCGCCTCTGACACTCATCACGCTCGTCGTCGTCGTCACTTTGTTGACATCTGTCACCTTTGCTTTCTCGTCTTCCCGCCCAGACTTTCCAGAGTCCCCCCCGCCGCAACCAACGCCGCGTCGGCCCGGCGCCGAGTGACCACTTCCGAAGCATCTCTGCCACTTAGCTCCCTCATCACTCACACGCTTCACAGCGCTCTGTGCAACCCCCTTCAAGAGGTCGGCGGGATGAAAAGATGGGGGAAAAACAAGACCACGTGTCTGCACAAAAATGAAAAATTCTCTTTCCCGGAATCAGCGTCAAAAAACATCTTTGTCTGCATCTGTTGACTTTGAAACCTATGCGACGTGTGCAAAAAAAAAAAAAAAGTCCGTACCTTGCATTGTCTGCACAGAAAAGAATCCTCTGCTGCACTACAGTAAGCGGTTGCCATGACAACCGTAAAGATTGAACCCATTTAAGCCCTCACTTTGGTAGAATTGAAGTCGAACAGAATGTTTTGAACAAATTTTGGACCGTGTTGTGGTCGTAACAATACACGCACGATAAGATAGCTCACTTTGCGTCTCAACTCAAGGGGAAGATTACTCAATTGCCGTCGTAAACGTGCCCAGATGAATTGTTCATTAGCGGCGTGAAACATGGCGGCGGTGGCGGCGGGCCGCAATCATTAGGGCCTGCCTTTGCTTGATTAATCACGTAATCGCTCAGACGAGCTCGGATCGTGGAAGGGCGTGATCTGCCAGAGGAGTATTTGTTTTTGTGACGATGTGCTTGTGTTCTACTCAAAAAATTAATTAGCCGTTACAGAAAATCCCTCCTGCTGAGATGCCTTTTTTTTTTTTTGCTTTTCCGTCTGGCACGGCTTCTTCCCATCCGCCTCAACTGTCGCAGGTGTTTGTCTCGCTGCACAAAAGCAGCTCTTGATTGACGCCTCGAGCTTGTCAATACAATCACAGAGCCTTGGCCTCCATCAACACGCCTTGTCAGCAAACAAAAGCGCGACAAGTTACACAAGCGACAGGAAGCCTTTGCCCACGCCAAACTTTTTAACAGATTTTGCCTTTCCCAAACAACAACGGAGAAAAAAAGAAATCTGTCAACACAGTCTGACAATGTGTATTTACAAGAGCGACGTCTTTTCCTGTCGGAGCGAAAACTCCCCGCTGTGGCCTAATGATGCGGAATGATGACAGGTTGGGGTGCATCATGGCAAACCGCTCAATCAATCTGCGGTAAAAAAACAAAAGAAATACTCATCCTTGATGCTATTTTGTTTCTTGCTCAGATTATTTTAAAAAATTGAAAAAAATAATTTAAAAAAAACCCGATTAATCGAGAAATTATTATTTTTGTGAGCAAGAAAGAAAGAAAAACTCTTCCGACACAGCGTGAATTATCTTTTGGAGGGTTTTCATCTGCAAAGCTCCCCGCTGCGGCCTAATGATGGCGGCCGATGACAGATTTGGGCGCGTGATGTCAAACGGCATCCTTTTGGAGTAAAAATAGACGCTTTGACGCTATATCGGTTGTTGTTGTGTGCGCCGTTTCGTTATTCGGTGAAGGAGCGGCGCGAAGGTCAAAGCTGGGCGTATTTGCAGCTACACGAGCGGAAAGCGAGACGGGATCTGCTCGGCTTCACGGCCCGTCATGCGAGTCGAACAAATAGCTTGTGATTTATGTATTCACTTTGAAGCAAAAGCAACTTCCTGCGAGCAATTGCACGAGAGACGAGTAATCGCCTGCGACACGCCACGGACAAACGCACGTCACCCGAAAACCTTTTTCCCTCTTTTACCCGACTGTCATTTTTCCTCGTCCAATCTCCAACCGACAAATAAAGACCAACGCGAGACAGGCTGATTAGAATTGGAACTAATTGGCGTCGAGACTTGATGTTGATTCGTCGACAAACTGACGTTGGGTGGCGGCGGTGCAAATGAGCCGCGGCGAAAATACGAAGCGTCAAAACAGTTTTTCTATTTCGCAGCAATTCCAGAAAATTCCCTAATTAGCCCTGTCGAGGTGGTTAATAAATCAAAAGCTAGACCCGCCCCCCCCTCCCTCATTTGTGGCTATACTATGAATAAATGATGAAGTGTGAGACTGACAGAGCAATTATTAGCTTTCTTAAACATCGTTTACACACCAAACAGGCTCTACATAATGCATGGAGCTGTTTTGAATGCTGCGGATCAAAAGCAAGCCCGAGCCGAGCGGTGTAACTATTCCACCGACGCCAAGTCAAATAAACAAACAAAAAAATTGCACGTAAAGACGTACCTCAGGGGGCTGACTAAATGCCACCACTTATGAATATAAATTGGATGGGATCAATTAGAGTATTATTAAATCTCAACGATGATTAAAACACTCCTCATATTGCGCAAGAGCCCGGAGCAAGATTGTGAGTTCAGAGATTTCAGTCATGAGCTTGACCGCCAGCTCAAGTCGGGCATCCAATATCACGAGGAGGATTACAGCGGCGCTTTCAATTTTCTATTTCTGAGAAGAGTCACCGACGACGGTGATGATTTTATCCGTCTAACAAGACGAGGTCAAATTGAAGGACAGACGAACGGCGCACACAGCCAAAAGAAGTAACGTGGCCCTCGGTGACTCGGCGTCTCGTCTCGGCCTTATTCAAAAGGTTGCCTTATTTATTGTGCTTTGGTTTTTACGGCATCCCGTGTTTGTGCGCCAACGTCATTACTTTGCAGCAGGCTGTGACAAACAAATCACGCTTGCTTGGGGGAGGGAGGGGTCGAGCAAATGCGGAGAGTCGACGTGGACAGGAAAAGGAAAACACTGCGAGTACAGTTGTCTTTTCAAATATTGATGCGAGTGCTCTGCGGGGTAAAATATTGATGGATAATGCGGAGAGTACACAAAGTACATGTGTACCTGTGAACACCAATATTCAAAAATATTCAATCGGGTGATGCTATTACGCTAACGACGTATAATACACACATCGCAATAAAAAGTTGACACACACCAGCTGCTGTGTGTATTCTTACACTTGCAGCAGAAAGAAGACAAAAAAAAATCGTTCTCTCTGCTCACAGAACCTCAAAGCAATCGGCCGTGATGCATTGGCAAATGTCAAACAAGGATTAATGGATTAATAACCTTGCTAACTATCTCCCCTCCATAGTGTTTTTTTTTTTTTCCCCTTTCCGGGTGGAACTTTTGTCTTCTCTCCAGCGTCTTTCCTCTCATTGGCCGCACTAATAGGGCACGCGGAGGGAGTCGAGGATGTTAAGAAGCAATCTCGCAGGGAAAAAAAAAAAAACTCTGCAGAATTTAATCTCTCTGTCCCTTTTTCTGTCTCTATCTGACAGCCTCGCTTTCCATGTGTGTGTGTGTGTGTTGTGCCACCCGGGTTATTGGGCCTTCCATTAAAGCGCCTTCAGTGTAATCAGCGGAGAATTATGGGCGCCTGGGGCAAGACTACTCTGTAAACCTTTTGCCAGGTCGGCACGGCTACGCTACTTTCACGCGCTACGTTTATTGAGATTTATAACCCTATCTGCTTGTTTTTTGTTTTTTTTCCGTTCTCGCATTTAACTATTAATTTTTGACACTCTGCGACGTCCAATTAAAAATACAATAGCTGCGCGTTGAGAAATGAGAACATATGAGGCGACCTGCTAAAAAATTCATATTCAGGTTTGTTGCGGGATGAAAAATCGTGCTGATGTGACGTCGAAGTGAGTGAGTTATCCCTTCCGTGAATTCTATTAGCAGCACAGCTTGCTTAGAAAAGATCAGGCTTAATTTCCACAGGGAGGGGTAATTACCAGGGATTTTCCGCTTCTTTCTCGGCCTCCTGACCACCACCGGGCAACTCTCGACTAATCAGTATTTCAATCTCAGAGACATTTCATGTATCGCATCCCAGAACCCGCAAAAGGAGAAAACGATAGACTGCAGTTTGAGGAACTCGTGCCTCAACTCGACTCACCCGCGGGGAAATTAACCGTGGCGAAACAGCATTACATGAATTACCGAAGTAATCCTGCTCTGACACTGCCCTAATCTGGACTGGGACTAGCTGGATCAAATTGCAGCCTGCGTATTTTAAAAGAGCAGGAAAGACGACAGACAGGTGGATGATGAAGATGGCGACGTTAGCGTGGTTTGACGTTCTACGTTTTACTCGACAGCCGACTTTGCCTAAGCGGGCGGAACGGCTTCTCCACACATCCCCCCGAACAAAAGCCGCTCGGTATTCCGAGCGGGATCGTCTGAGGAAGCGCAATGTTTGCCGTTGTCAGAAGGTGTTAATCCTCAAATAGCCACTATCGCTAAAGCTGAGTGACATGGGGATATTAAAAGCGTGCGCTCGGAATTCATAAAACCAGACAGCAGATATTTCCAGGATAGACGCCCCGCCGTCGGAATCGGAACGTTTTGACTTGAGCGGCGGGAAATGCAATATCCATTGGCGTTTGACAAACAAACAAAACACCCATTTTGTTTTGCACTTTCCGAAGTAGCGCAATAAATTGGAGGGGCGGCAAAAAAAAAACTAAAGTTCACCGAGTTAGACTTGATTGCCGTGGTTCCTTTCCAAATCTGTTTTAAGGTCTCTGAACCATCGTTACGATGACATTTGCTCACAGTCGTCCCCTCGCGTTGCTCAGCAACACCCAAAGGGAGTCGCACAGAGAGTTTCTCTTTATGAATTTAAAACATCCCGCGCGGAGTCCTTGGAGAATTTCACCGAGTTGCCGATTCAAAGTGAATTCGGTGGGAGGGAAGATTGGAGTTGATAAGGACACGTGGGGCTGCGGGGTTTGATTTCCAAAAGCAGGATGGTTTTCACTTTTTCTCCTGCACCGGGAGGGGAGGGGCTTCCATATGAGCACAATCCGACTTTACTACTCCACAGTTACTGCATATAGAATCATAAACGACTAGCTGGAGAGTTCAACTTGGACTCCCGCTGACCTTTTTTTTTTACTTTCTCCAAACCCTTCCGAGCCTGCCGGCGGCAGACGTGCAAAGTCATCACAAACGGTACAAGCTCAATTTCGGATTTGAGTTTGACACTACGAACATCATTTGGTAACTTTTCTGACAGCAGGTGTCAGCGACTTCAAAGAGTGCCGCCGAAGCCGCCGTTAAAAAGGTCCCAAGTGAGAAAGGCAGAAGCCAATTACAGCAGGAACAGGTACGACTTCAAGGGGGGGATTCCGGAATACGCTTCTCCGAGTCTCAGTTCGGGTGAATCATTTCCAGACCGTCGTAGAATTCATCGCTCAAGAACTTACCCCGGGAGAGAATAGAAAGCGACCGGCGGAGTCATTAAGAAAAGAACCATTTGGCGCTAATGTGTTAGCAAATGGCTCGTGACCTCCAGCTTGGTATTTAACATTTAAATGTACGCCGTGACTCACGACAGTCATTTAGAGGAGCCAACGGCTGCAGAGTTTTTGTACGCCAACGCGAGGGCGGACTCGGAGGTCCAATTGGCAAGAATGGCTTGTTAGAATAAAGGTCATACATTTGTGAGGGTTGAGTGTGAAATAGGATTACGGCGCCACGTTACAAGACGACTTTTGCCGGCTCCTCTTTCACGACAGTCAACAACAGAATATTTTTGCCGTTCAAATGAGCTGTTAAACGGATATCGAAAAAAGAAGCCTGTCAACCCGATTCGCTCGAAAATATCGTCAGAGCCGCACACACTGCTGCGATTTTGATGGAGAGTATTTCAAAGTGATTACGCTCAATAAAACTCATTTTTAATCAAATGGATGTCATTAAACTGTCCGGCGTGCCGTCATCCTTTCCCAGCGGTAAACTCGATGAACTGATGGTGCTGAATTCTGTCGAATCGACCAAACCAACTACCTAAAGTTGCAAGTGAGTCCACCCCACTTGGCATTTTACACTCTTCTTCATCCAGAATTGTAAACAAGAGCGTCCCTATTAACATGACCTGGCCTCCGATGCACTACAAGCAAATGACATCATCCGACGAGGATGTTTTCACTTGCCGATCACCCCCACTCCTCCCCCTCCCTCCATCTTAATATGGCTGGTTTAATGATGGAGCATCTACAATGTGTTCCTCCAGGCATGACTGCGAGTAATGGAGCCTCCAGTCACTAGTGTTTATCTTTGCGGACAGTTGATGGCTCTCCGATGTGTCATTATGCTAACTAAGCATAGCGAGGCCGCCGGCTGTGTGGTGTTGGCAAGTGTGTGTGTGTGTGTGTGGGGGGTATACAGTACTTGCACACACTAGGCTGTAAATACACACCACGGTGACTAAAAGCATTATGTCAATTTACACTCAGCGGGCCACAACATTAGGGACACCTGCACAATTACATTCCTGCAATGATTTCCCATAAGCTCACGTTGGACATTGCAATGATGGCGGGCAATAAATAAAATAAAAAAAATCACTCACATTTGTATTGATCGACTGGAATTCCATCTCTTGTGGTTTATAAAGCGCCGTCATGACAAACAGATCCCAGTAGATGGCGACAGAGAAATGCCAGCACCTTCAAAGTTGAGATAAGACATAGATGTGTTTCTAATCATTTGAATGCCAATGCACCATTCATCCATGTGCTTTGACCTACTGTAAAAGAATCGGTTGGGGTATCCCGTGGCAACAGAGGAGTGGCTGGTGTGTGTGTGTGTCCTTGCGAGTCCGTATACTGTATGTGGAAATTGATGTGCTTTTAACAGCGTGTATTTTTGCAAAGGTGCACGTGTGTGTGTGTGTGCGTGCGAAAAATGAGCCGGTCATTTATCAGTGCCTGAGCGTCCAAGGTTAAAGACCATCCATCTTTCCGCCTTCCACCGCCAAGGCTGACACTCAAGGTGTTTGTATGACTTAATGTTCTCCTCTGCAGGATTTTTAGAAAAGGGGGGGAGGGGGTTGTTTTTGTGTGCACGCTAGGTGATGCAAATATTCCTCTTTGTTTACTTGGCTGACTTTCAAAGATCCGTTTCATTTGGCAAGAAAAGCACATGAGGATTGCGAAGAGGGCGGAGCTTGCCAAGGTTAGGAAGTTGCTTAACTGCAGATTATTGGAATTCCTGCGTTTTTATGTATAAATGTTAAGAACAATCTATGATGCTCTTTTTTTACAAAACTTTTTCCTTCCGTTTTTTCTTTTCTTTTCCAAGCGCTTTTCGGCGATGACCTGAGATGAATGCACGCTTGGCCCGCGTGCGCCTCTGCACGAGCGGTTGAGTGGGTGCTTACAGTTTCGGGCCTTTCTCTTTCTCTCGCACTAAAAGGTCAGCTGTCAGACGTATCGAGCAGCGCTAAAGGTGAAAGAAATGAAAAATATGTTAAATGATGAAGTGCCGGGCGACGCCTTTTCGTTTACGACACTCAGCGGAGTGGAAGGCAAAATTCCAATTTCCACTCAGTTAAATAACATTTGAATTAAAATAAACTCAAAAATAAAATATTCAAATTGAATTTAATATATTTGAGAATCCGCGAAAAGAAATCTGGTAGAGAGGTTTATATTGTGCATTATTCCTTTTTGATTCCAAACCAATTATTAACAGATATTTTCTCCACGACAAGAAGTCAATACGCCTCGCCCCTCCACCTCCCCACTTCGGTTATGAGTCAATATATTTCTCGCCAGTTGTGGGGATCAAAGCGCCAATCCCGCTTCTCTAACCTTTAGATCCTGCTTGGCCTTTTGCAAGAAGACTGACAGGAGCCGAGCTGTCTTGAATATGTGGAGGGCAGCTGGGGGATTTACGATTGATATTTTTTTTTTACGACAATAGGCTTTCAAGGATGACGATTCTATTCTTCCATCCAGTTAATGGCGTCTCACTTTAAAAGTTTCTGCGCGTCAATATTTGATCTTATTTCAATTTATCCAATGCTCGCATAGTCACTAAATGCGACTCTCCCGACAAGCTGCTTCTGATTAAAATGCTAAAAAAACAAATTGGATCATATCTGTCACTTTTGTTTTTATTTCTAGCATCATCCTCAATGACTCGAGGGAATGATTACAGTTTTTATTGCAGCATTATTTTGGTGAAAGGCAACATTTGATGACACCCCATGAATTAAAATGTCTCTATCAAATGAGCGTCTTTGTCTACATGTTCATCTCTGCACAATGCCGTGATGCCTTCACTGTCACGGAAAAATTGGACACACATCCCCAGTTCTCGAATGGGAATTGATTCCACGCTGTGAGCCACCACGTTATCAGTAAAAGCAGCAAAGGCTTTTTTTTTTTCCCCCGCAACTATAAAGTAGCTGGACTTCAATTAGCCAACTTTAGTGTGCATTGTAAGCCCACTGCACGCTTAACTAACTCTGCAGTCTCGCTACCGAGCGAAGCCAAATTGCCCGGCTGGTGCCAAGCGACAAAATGAAATTCTTTTGTGGATTCACTTTCCCAACACTTCACTGAACAAGCGGTATTTGCACAAAGTATGCAGTGTTGCTAAGAAATTAGCAAAGGAGAACTTGTCAGCTCGTTGGGCTCGGGCGGATTATCTTGGTCTTCAGCCGGTTGAAGGCGGAAAGCTCCTCTGGCATCTGGCACGGACGCCGGGGAACAGAACACACCGAAAGCTACGGTGAGTGCGCCGGCTTCCCGCAATGCATTCGCGTATCGGCTGCCAAGCTGGATTCTCGCTTGCCAGTCTTCATCACCTGCCTCGCCACTTCATCTTGGACGCAGCTGCGTCTTGGCGTGCGACTCATTCCAGCGCAACTCTTCTCTCCCACGTATTTGATGAAAGCAAATGTTCCATTTAGCCGCGTCGGGTTTTGGAAGTTCCTGGCTTTGCTCACGCCCACCTGGGTTTGTTCTAACCTCCGGCATGAGGGGATAATTCTTATTTACTCGGCCTGTTTGATTTGGTTTGATCGTATTTAGCTTGACTCAAAGTCAAGCATCCAAGGGATTAAACTCAAGGAGTCGAAGCCAATACTATTTAAATACCACCGGCGCCGCTTGTACCATTTATCATTTCTACTTTTACCCTTCCTTGCTCAAGGAGACTTCAGATGAATACTGAAATTGGGATCTCAAATATGAAGAACCAAATTTGGGATTCTTCATCCTGAACTGGATTCTGCCCATGAATAGAAATCCACCTGACAACTGATAAGACCATTAGTCTTGTAGGCCGGCGGATTGGGCCAGGTACCAGGTCCAGGACAGAGGGCTTGTCTCCTGGAGATTAATGACCACCGGGCGCTGCTGTGTGAGTTGGCTACTTCTTTCCTGTGAAATACACCTCATCAGCTCGACTGGAGCTCTGATTTATTCCTGCCTGCACGCTGGCCCCTCTGCGTCACGGGAGGTTTATCTGTCTTGTTTTATTGAATTTGTCCTTTTCTTAGCCCAAAACAGGTCCAGCACAATGGCTTGACGGGAATTCCGCTGGAATAACGCAAGCTGATTCCTCATCAAGGAGTCACCTCAGCCTCAACGTGTCCTCTGTAAGTGCTTAGCACTCATTTAAATCAACGAGCGCTTCCAAAGATGGATGGCGCAGTTTGTCAGCTTTTTGTTGGCTGTTATAAACGAACAAGAGGCCGGCGGCGTCGCTAATGACCTTGAGGGTGGGAACAACATTTGCGCGGCGGCCTACGGCGTGGCTACTCCGTGATGCGTGCTATATGCATCTGACCTCCACTCACGGCTGGCCTCTGCCGCCGTGGATAAATCACGGCGATGCGCGGCGGGCTAACCCTGCCGAGGAGATTCATGGAGATGCCTCGGTGACCTTCTGTTCAGGTACACAGCTGTGCCTACTCGGCCTGACACGTCCATTCGTTCCTTCAAGCGGCTGGCGCCAAAGCGCTACGTTACGACGAGCTTCAGTTTTGCATGATGGAAGAGGATCTGCTGGATTTTCTTCGATACAATAAATCCACTTTGCCGTGTGTGTGCAATGCATCTGTGAGACTAATGTGGCCGGACACGGTGCGGCTCCCAAAGTGACTCTTGCTGTAACAGATCAATCAGGCCTGGCTGAGTCGACAAGCTCCCCACGCCTCCATTGTGATACCATTATCTCCCATTTAGCCAGGAAAAGTCACATTGATTCTCGCCGTTGTGTCACTGCACATTTGCTTCCATTTACTGCTGCTTTTTTCCTCCATTTTTCGCCAGAGGTCAAAGCTAAAAGTCTGAAACACGCCGGTGTTATTTATACGCTGGCACGTTTTTTAAATGTCAGGTGTTCTTTCGAGGTTGGGTTTTTTTTTTTTTTTATTGTTCACCACTTAGAAATGAAATGTGTTATGGTACTAAAGCTAACTTAGTAGACAATCAGCGCTTTTATGTCATTGATTTGAAAATATCTTGAGAAGGCCTCTTCCATTATTTCTCAGCTGGGTTTCTCATTCTCCGCCGTGCTGTTTTTGCAAAAACGATTCAACACGCGGGAGGCTTTCCATACTCATTCTCTCGTTGACCTATAGTGCAAATAAAAGAAAATATTTAAAAATATATATATATATTCCTCTTGCTTGGACGTCTTAAGTGAGTGATGTCATCAGGAGGGGATAAAAAATAGTGCGAGAGGAAAAAAAAAAAATAAATTAGGATCTTTTGTGCGAATGTTGCTATTGATTAGCAATCTTCAAACTCCTGTCGTGCTTTGATTCCAAACCGTAGGGCGCCTTTTTGCACAGTCCAGCTCGGATTACTGGACAATGGAGAATAATGTTGCCTGCAAAGATGGTGGCGGCCATGCGGTGCCGAAGAAGAAAACCTCGGGAAAAAAAAATCCCGGTTTATCAGATGACAAGAAAAACAACATGGCGAAGTAAACGAGAAAGCCACTACCGCAGGTAAACAAGTTGGAAGGCATTAATATTTAAATATTTCATTATCCGCAGCCGCCGTCTCGCAAAGAGACTAAAGACACTTCCGAGACAAATTCGTCCTATCAATAACCAAAACGAGTCCTCGGAGGTGTCGAATTACACGTACATATTTAAATGCGTTGCAAACGTACAAAGAGTCGATGTCTATTCAAATATGCATGGCCAACAAATGTACTCTATATATCTTGAAGGTAAATACTTAGGGGGAGGGGAGGAGGGGGGGGGACTTAATTAGCAAACTGCTCCAATGAAAAAAGGCTGTTTAATTATTAATCCTCAGCAGCAACATATGTTTGTGTCCTATTTCCTGCCATTGTTTCGCTTCCACTTGTTTCCGGGTTATAAGGTTTGCTAACAACATCCGTGTTTTTGGTTTGGCCTTCATCTGTCATTTCTTGAGACAAGATTCCGGAACACCACTTGGTAATCCGGAATTCGTTACACAAGAGCTCCAGTGTTGCTTTGCAGAATTCAAATGGAGGCTCGGAACATTCGACTGTGTACACACAGACTTGCAAGACAATCCCCCCCCCTCCCTTCGTCTTTGTAAAACACGCCGGAGCCTAAGTGGAATCGATCTGGAAAAGGAGCGCCGGCTTTGCATACACACAGCGAGTCTTGCATTGCTTCGGCGGCCGAAGCTTCTTTCGTAAAAGTCGACTAAATGATAAATGATTGATTACGGTCATTAGCGAGAACACGGCGCTCTCCTTCTTGGAAGTTCTTAGCAGAGGCAATTATGTGGCACATTCATTTGCCCGTCGTGGGCATTGGAGAGCGCCACGAGACGGCCATCCGGCCCGAGTGCTAATCTCGGTCTTCTCTCGCCGCGCTAATAACATTCATTTGTTCTCGTCTCCCTCGCGCCGTTTGCTTCATTTGCATGAAACGTGCTTCCATTAAAGCACGGCAGGGTTGTGAAGTTTTTGCTCCATAAACACGTCGGTGGCTCCCGGTGACAGCTCAAAGACGAGCAGCATCCGCGTTTAAAAAAAAAACGCTCGATAAATGAATGAAATCCCTCGTTCATTAGCATTCCTTTGTCGCCGAGCCCGTCTGCAGATCTGAGCAGCGTGGCCAAGTGGCGGCATGAGTGGAGCCACAAGAGGGTTGTTCTCTGTACCTCTCTCCACTTTTTGGGCGGCTGTTGACTTAATGAGGACATGACTTTGAGCACGCACTTGAGCTTGAAACACTTTTTTTAGGGGGGGGGGGGCATCAGAGGCGTGCACTGATGAAAAATGGCGGATTGGGAGTACTTCAGCATCTGGGGGCTTAGAGGGCAAAAACAAAATGGAGGGGGGGGTCATTTTGATGTTTAAAATGCTACAAAATCAATTTCCCTGTCTGGTTTTAGAAAGCTACATTTTAGTCGTTTACTTTTAAAAGTCTGATTTTTGTATTATTTTTTTAACAATTCTTAGTAAGCTCCTTTTGTCGGCTTTACTTTACCAGTGAGAAAAGGCGCTATATAAATAAAAGTGCCTTACCTTGACTTCTCTATGCCACGGGAGACACGCAGGGAGTGCCTGCTCTCCCCCGTCAAATCATTCCATCACCCTTGAGAAGGAAAAAAAGAACAAGTGTCACGTTGGGTTGTGCACGAGCAACATCGATAAGTGACAATAGGAACAAGGAGATGGAATCTGCGTCAGCGCCGTCTCGCAAGGACGGGCAGAGAAGATGGAAGATTTTTTTGTTTTCGTCTTGCAGGCGAGAGAAAAAAAAAGGGGGACTGTAACACCGCAGGACAAAGTTTCCACTCATTGTGTGACTATTTAGAAGCCGAGGTGTGCCCACAAGCCATAGGTTGCCCCCCCCATCCCCTGAGGTGTACAGCATCCACACTCGGCACCGGGCCCAGTGGGTCAAGCATGACAAGCGGCGGATCAGTTTGAGGGGCTCGGCGCCTCCAGCGAGTCACGCAGAGGATGTGATACGAGTTTAACCCCCTCTTCGCTTTGCTGTCATTGTGATTTGAGTGTGAGACACTTGATTTTTTTTTTTTTTTTTAAATCATAACAATAATGGCACTCCAGATGGAATAATTACATAATCACTGTGGCGACGCTGCACTTCCTTTCTGTCTCCTTGCCTGTGAGGTGCACCACGCCACCATTTTAAAAACAACCTTTAATGTCCAGCGTCTTGGGAACGTGCTTGTACACACACATTGCCCCGCCCATCACCTCAATAGGACTCACACACACACTTAATGAATTGTGTTCAAGTCTGCTTTTCCCAGAGACTCAGTGTGTGCCTGCATAAAGACATTAATCATTCTGAGGGAGTGTGTGGAAGCAAGTGATTGCATCTTTCGGTGTGTGTGTGTGTGTGCTAGCTTGTCTTCTTTAGCTTGCAATTCCTTCACATGTGTCTGCCCTCAGGCCTCCCTCACAAGCAAAGCAGCTCAAGTTGCTTTGATTGGCCCAGAAGTCGGCTGCTCTCTCCCACAACAGCGCACACGCCCCTTTTTATCTCTGCTCGTTTAGCAAAATACCAAAAACCTGCGCTGTGCACCAAAACAGCTCCCATTGAGATTCACCTTTTAATTATCTGATTGATCAATCATGGAAGTTGCTTGAATCCTTTTCGTGATGTCACACAAAGAGATTTATTTCCCAAAACGGACTTTTCAAGTTGCGCAACGTCAACTGAGCTGACATTCAGCGGAAAACGTTTGGATGAAAATGAAGCATCCAACCCAGCATCTTTCTCTGCACGCCCTACTTATCCTTAAAGGTCCTTTCATGAGAAAGTCGTTTTTGTTGACTTTATCTTCTCATGAGGACGCCGCCACCGCCACCACGGTGGGAGCGGACGCCTGGTAACTCAATTCCGTTTGAAGTCAATTAAAGAATGTCTATTCATCATTTTTATTTTCTCTAATGAAATATTTAACTCCACCAAGACTGAGATGAGATTAATTAAAGCGGGGTACTTGTAAAAGAAATGCTCCTTTCTTCATACCCTTTTAATTTTGTGCGTGATTAAGTCTTTCTTTTTTTTTTTTCGGGAAGAGACACAAAGTCTTTCACTTGGCAAACTTCTTCATTTCTACGTTATTGATGCGGCTTCTTTGTATAAATTATTGCACCGCCCAAAGGGTTGTAAATGCTCCCCAAAATTCAATTAGAGGTCATTCAGGACAACCCATCATTAAACGTTTTCGGGTCTCGGCGGCCACAATGGCTCATTATACTAACGAGCATAAAAATACATCACACTTGCCCCATTACATTGAATTAGAAAGTGAAGTTGAAGACAGAGGCCTTTAAAATATTCATATCGAATAATTCCAGTGAAATAGCTTAAAAGGTACGCTTGGGAGAAGAAAGGCAGTTGTGATTACATTTGTGTGCTGTGAACAGCCATGCTTTGAATATACTCATTACGATCGTAATAAAAAGCTTGGTCATTAATGTCCGGTAAGCTGGATCGTATGGTACATATGGATCATTTACAAGTGAAAACCTCTCAATGGGATGATGAAGACATAAATATTCTATTTAGTGGCCTTTGGCAATGTAACAAGACATTATTTACACTTTTGGCAATGAAAACAAAGAACTGGACAATAAAAAAAAATATTGGTTCATGTTGTAGTAATTTATGCTAACAGAAGTGACTAGCATAGCAATGATTAACGGAGCAGTTGTATTCTACTTTTATCGATAATCCAATTAAATACTTCTTTTTAATTTCATTTTTTTAATTTTAAATTTTAATGGAATCTAATTAATTTATTATTTATAATCATTTATATTTAGGACGATAGGAAATCGTGCCCCTCGTTTGTTTATGACTTACCCCATCGGCTAATTGCAGCGCTAACGAGACTCGGGAGAGGCTGCCGCTGTTTTGGACGTGCGTCGGGTTAATTAACAGCCTTGATTAAGATGAGATAAAACCTCACCGTGTTGCATACCGCAGAACATGAATGTGACTTATCGATACGAACACATGAAACCAAGATTGTATTCTTGGCATAATGGCGGCGGCAGCCATCTTTCCCTTGTCATCAAGATTTGTCTCGGTCCTCCTTAATATGTCCCCGTCCTCACCTTGCCTGGCGATGCGTTCATGCGGACATCATCACGCTGCCAGGTGAACGCGGCGCCAACGCTGGCGCGCACTCCCTCGCCAGCTGTCCCGGCGTAACTCATTTATCGGAATCCATTTGTACCGAGCGCTCGTATGAATAAAAGCAGCCACTTGCTTTCATATCTAGGATATGCCCGGAGGGTTGTGAGATTGGAACCTGCAGACATGTTTGGCCTCATGGGGACGCGGAGATAGAAAGGGTGGAAATGCATCAGTATGTCATGCTTTCCACATGGAGCAGAACGACGTGAGTCTCGATGTGGAACACTTGCCTGGAGAAAGCAATTCCGAGGAAAAGCCACAATGGCTGACAAGAGGCCCGATGGCGGAAACTCCAACTAACAGAGAAGAAACCTTCATCCAATTCAGTCATAGCGATTTCTTACAATGTCATTATGGCGCCCCCGACATTGTATATTTTTGTGACTCACCATATTGGGAAGAGATGAGAGGCAGCCGTGCTAATTTAAATTATATATAGTCGCGTGGAATGACATTTTAAGCGGCTTAAAAACAAATACGTGTTGGAACTTTTTCCAGGTTTATAATGACAAGCTTTATTAACTGGGGAAAAAAAAATCCATCCATGTATTTTTGCAGGCCTGGGTTCGTAGCTGAACGCATTCTTATAGCTGCCCCGTGTGAGTGGTTTGGTCCGGGATGCATAATGTAAATCTGAGCGAGGTGATGCGTGGAAATAAGAGCATGTTCCCGTTTGAAAAAGAGTGGCTCTAAGTGGCATGTCTGCTCATGCTTCCTTCCATTAGTACCCCCTGAGAGGCTTGGTGACAGCACTGTGCTCAAAAGAGGCTCGGGCAAGACGTGTGGTGGGAAGATGGAGCGGGGGGGGGGTTTAAGTAGAGTTGCCCGACCTCAAGGCAAAGTAAGAAACTCCTGATGAAAGAAGCCAGTGAAGAGAGCGAAGGACAAAAGTTTGAGATGTTGGGTTTATGTCGATAAGGACACTGGAGAACAAAAAGGTGGCAACGAGCGGGAGATAAAAAAAAAAAAAAAAGGGAAGAAGAGGGAGGGGAGATCGGGAGATAGTGGTGAGTAAGGGAGGGGGCTGGAAGTTTCATGAGGGTGTCACTATGGTAGCAATGATTTTTCTACCACCATCTGTGGAGGACAAATTCCTCAGGGGGGGACGGCAGGGGAGGGAGGGGCTGGTGTGATGCAGAGTGTGCGATTCGCAGTGTGGCCAAGGATTGTGTCGGTTTCAACAGCCAATCCGTTAGGGAATAACGGATAAACGGTTAGCTAAGCAGTAAGAAAAAGAAAAAAACACACATGCAAGTTTTTTTTTTTTTTAAAGTCGTTTCTTTTTCATTCCAGGGCCGCGCTTAGTTGCTAAACAGGGTGAGGTGGGGGCTTTGGTTGTTAATAGGCAAGCTGCAATCATAGATTACCGAACATGGCAGCGTCTTTTTCAGAAAAATCCATCTTCGGCGACCTCTCTGGCACTATTACAGCAAGGTCAGAGAACACAGAGGCAAACCAATCGATAGCATATTGAGTGCATGTGCTAGTGGACCGGGTCTGAAGCGGAACGATGGAGAAGAAAAGGACAGAGAAGCAAAAGGAGAGGAAGAAAGAAGCTGGCAAATGGACAGAAAACAGACTCCTGACATTCGACTTGAGTTTAAAGCTAGCCGTTAGCGTGCCTGCCTCACCAATAAAAGATTCAGGGTTTGAATCTCATTCCAAAATAATCCTTTTAAGTTGCTCTTTATTAGATGTCCAATAAATCAGTTAAAATACCAAAAGGCTCAGAACAACAAAATGATTTTCAACTCTTATAGAAGTCACAAAATGAAAAATCGCCATGGCAACAGATGAGCAAACAATAGAATCAATGCTTCTGCACTTGGATGATATGGCTGATATTAAATAAATGAAAAGGGGACCACGTGACATGCAGTATTCCACGCCCCCCCACTCAGCTGATGTTATTTTCCGCCAGGGCCACTCTTATAGAACATGCACGCGGCCCACCGCTTCCCCCATCCCTCCAAAGTGCCCTCCACGCCGTTCCCGCCAGAGCTGACTGTGTGATTCATGACTATTTCTTTCCCCTCCCTCGCCATGCATTCAAATGCTGACTTGCCTGTTGCCCGAAACCACCTGTTCTACTTCTAGGAAGCCATCAAAAGAACGGAAACATCCGAAAATGAAAAATGGAAGACGGTGTGAAATTATTAAGCAGTGGTTGGAGGAGGAAAACCTTCTTAAAAAAGTCTTTCAGGCAGCTTGGGAAAGATAAATATTAGCAGGACTGCGCCTCGCCGAGCAGCAGGACATGTTTACTCTCATTAACTGCATCAATATTGCCACACAGATTTTGGGGGGGGGATTTGGGAAGAAAAAAAAAAAATCCATCCATTTTCTATAGCGCTCAACTCGTTGTTATGATTCCACCTCGGTGCCATTTGCATACGGCTCACCTCCAGCCGTGTCTTTGTCACATCCATGACATCCCTCCGTCCCTACGCACGCACACACAACCTACGGCGGCAATGGACCAATGTTGAATATGTAAATTGACATCTGCTCCAGTACCCAATCTCCAGCCCTCACCATGTGTCAGATATGCAAATGAAGCCAACATGGTTCCTTCCCTTCCACATCCTCCCTCCTCTGCCTCTCTTCATCTGCGGCGAGCCTGCCAAGTGCCGGCAGACGAGACAGAAGAGATGAGGGCCGGCGAAGGAGAGAGAGAAAGAGTCGAGGCTTCAAACAAAAGCTGATAATGATGTTGTTATGGATGGATGTTACACACGCAAACAGACACGTGAGCGAGCTTAAGAAGGGGGGGGGGGGCGCTTATTAGAGGGAACACTGGCGGGGTATCAAGGGAGAAAGAGGCAGGGTGGCGTGGAGCGTGTGTAGGAGGAAGGACAAAGCTTCAACTCCTCTGGCACCATCAAGCAGGGCGCCTCTCACCTTCACTTCACTCTGTCCTGCGTAATGAGCCCCGGACTCCTTGCACTCACTTATTGCACTGCGGCGTGAAGGCTCTTGCACGGAAAAAACTCCATCCGTGCATTTTCTCCAGTCCTCATTAGGGTGCCGGGTGGCCCAGTTCACACCCAAGCCTGGAAAAATAAATCAAACGCACCCCCCTGGATAGTTGAGAGCCACCGATGCTTGCCAATGAGCAATACAACGAGCTAGCAAGGGTCAGCCATACTTTGATCTGTGTTATTTTGGAGCGACGTCGGCCATCTAAATTCCTGATGTGTTGCTTTTGATCCATAAAGGATGAAATGGGATGCCACCTTTTCCCAGATATCGCCGCTCGCCAGTGCCGCTGACTTCTGAGTGAATACATGCATGTGAAAACTGGCGTGTTGACGGCTCGTCGCGTTGCGCCGAGAGTGTCGACCTCAAAAGCCGAGCTCAAAGCGTAATTGTAAAAATAAGAGCAATTAAGAGTTCATGTATGCGAGGTGTACCTAATGTAGTGACCGCTGAGGTTGAAAGCCACATTTGTCGAATAAATACGTTTTGGTACACGTTTTCCCGATTCCCTTTGAAGTCACGCCGCGGTTTCGAGGTCTGCACGAAAACGATAGCGAGACTGCACACTTTGAAGCAACCAAGAAAATGGTGAGACACGTTACCGGTTAAACACAGAGAAATGTCCAGAGCATCAACACTTCTTGCGGAGGGGAATCGGAACATTGATTTGAAATGCCCGGAAGCCATATTGGAGCGGGAAAAGGCAAGTGGTACCTAATCAAGTGTCCGGTGGGTGTATCACCGATTTACACACCGTGAAATATTTTGATTTCCAGTTTCAACGCCGAAACCTGCTTGTCGAATTCCACAGCCACTTCCCGCGTTGTGATTTATGTATTTCAAATTTTCCGACAACTCTTTGTTATTTATTCATCTCCATCCGAGATGAAATATACTGCACAACACTATGCAAGATTTGTATGTATTATTATCCCAGCTAGTAATAATGAGTGGCTGTGTCGCAGCGGTTGGGCTTTAAAGGATTACTACAGCTTTGAAATGCAAATATTCTGGAACTTTTGTGTTAAAAAAAAAAAGAAAAAAAAAGGACTTTTACTGCTCTGTTCTTATAATCTAGCAGCTGTTCTGCTGGCAATATGACAGCAGACTGCTGGAATGAGAGCGCCAGCAAGCCGGCACATTTAATCAATAAAAACTACAGAGACTTTTAGGTACTGCTGTTTTGGTTAGCAACTGGAGAAAAAAAAAAAGGTTAGGTAGGATACTTTGATCAATGTGACTTGGAAAGTCTGAAATGTCGTTTCTCAAGGCTGGCCTGAAATAGAAAAGCGTCTGTCGTCTGCTTATCATTAATTCAGGTTAATTTAGCCTCAGGCAGCTGAAACATTCCCATCCAAGCACATGAATTATTGGCTTGGAATATGCGAGATTGTATCACAAGAGGGCGGGAAGGCTGGCGCGAGATGGACTTGAAACTTTAAGCACAGCTCAATATTTGAACAGGCCATTCCAGGAAGCCGTATTGACCTCCATCACTTGTGTTTCACTTAAGCGCCGGCGGAATATCGAGCCCACTGAAACAACACCAGTCAGTCGTACGCGCTCAAGTGCTGCTGTATGAAAAATGAAAGGCTCAAGAGGAGCCCAAATGAAATGTTTATGTCGCAGCTTTCCTCTGAGGCAAACCTGGAGCTCGCCCTCAATCTTTTGACATTTTCTCGGTGATTGCAAATTAGTTTTCGAATGAACATGTTTTGTTTTTGTAGTCATTTGAGTATTGATAATTCAATAAATAAAAAAAATATATATTTCGGTGTATATACAAAGTTTACACACCCCTGTTTAAATGGCGTAAAAAAAATAGACCCCAAAAAAAAGTGCCATTATTTTGTGGCCTGTAGATGTGCTTGCAAAAGTTTACACACCCTTGCTTTTTGATACTGTTCTAGTTGAAGGAAAATCAACATTTCTTTTGCTTTTTCTGCACAGTTGAATACAAAAGCTGCAAGTCAAGTTGAAGCAACAAGCCCTGAAATACTTTTGCGACATCAAGATGACAGCGGTGAGCGAACAGTGCAGGGAGAGGGGGGGGGCAGCAAATTTCGAAAGTGACAAGGCCTGGTGACAGGCTGAGAATGGAAATGAGAGGCGTTGAAAGGTGGGAGGTGGATGAAGACGCAAAGCAAGTTCAAAAACGAAAATAAGAGGAAACACTTTCATTTTCACCGCGACGTGACACAATCATCAGGCTGTTTGCACAACTGGAGGGGGGGGGGGTCTTAAATGTGTGTGTCTAAGTTAGATGTGTGACCTTGTATGCACGTGCGTGTGCGTCTATGTGTAAGAAAGCTGTCAACTACCCCCGGCAAGAGAGTTCCAGCAGTGTGTCAAGCTAATGGGCAGAAACTGGGGCATGGTGAATTATTCAACAGCTTTTTATGGGGAGGAAGATGCTTCCAATATCTTCCCTCAGGAAAAATGTAATGACCCTGCTCTCATAATACTTTCACACACACGCGGAGCTGCGTGTGCGTTCAACCCCATCGGTTTAGTTCCCAAATTCCTCAACTAATGGTCTTGTTTCCAAAAGCAAACACAGCAGCGGCTAACCTCTGCGACCCCATTTTTTTTTTTCTTCCCCCCCAAAACATTTGAATTATTCCACGAGACCTGAGGGAATGTTTGAGCTTCGCTTCACATTTTCAAAATACTCAGTTGTGCAGAATGTGTTGTGTTAATTACATTAATAGGATAATGAGTTTGGGGACTCGTACGGCTTGATGGAGTGGCGAAGAACGGTTTTGTTTCGTTTTATTGGAGAAGTTTCATCGACTTTCCTCTTTATCAAACTAGTGTTGAAATGGATGAAAGGATTTGAGGAAATAAACTAACTTGACATCGGTTATGACGACTCTGTGCACTTTGAATGAGGACCATCGTAAAAAGCTTTATTTCCCAAAAGTTCACCTTTAGAGACATTCCGGGCTGCCCGAATCAAATCTTAGACAACACCTGGCATTTACGGCAAGGTTGAATCCCTCGTTCTATCTCGCTGTCGCTCTCCTTCGGCCCTTTCCCAGCATGACTCGGTGTCCAATCTGAATCGTTGACATTTAATTAGTTGCTGAGTGGAGGACGCTTCTCCAAATCAGCCCACTAGTGCCGCTGACCTTTTCCGAGAGGGTCACTCATCTGTCGTTAGAGCACACACACTAATGTCACACACACACTGACAAAGACACCCTGATGGGAAACTATATATAATATATCTCGTCAGATGTTTGGAGTGTTTGTGGTCCTTTCACTGCATTGCATCATTTTAATCAGGCATCACGAGAGGATGCTAATAATATAAAAACACGGCGGTTAACTCGGCGGTCAGCCAGCGATTCCGCTCGACATATCATCGGGTTGTCTTTTTTTATCCGCCCCGAAAGAAGCTGTCAACACAAGCAAGGCGTGACCCAAATACAGAAAAGAGAAGTAAGATGGGCTAACAACCTGGCAGAGGCGCCTCTCAACTCATGCCAGTGATGGGATGTTGCCCAAAATTAGTTTTGGACTTACTAAAAGATTGGGTAGCATGTTCCAAAAAAGAAAGATGAAGAGGCACAGTGGTGGTGGAAGCATGCAGGGAATAAAAGAAAAGCTGGAGTTGGTCCTGCCCTGTGATTGGCTAGCGACCAAATGTGACGTGAAATTAGCTGGGACAGACTCCAGCACACGAGCGGCAGGAAATATTCGTAGTGATCTAGTCAACTACCAGCGTGATGATGCTGGTTTCCAGCATCATTTGGAAAGCTGGCCACAATGGCTCGTAAAGTTAACCTTAATGGGAATGGAATGGGATTTATTGTGATTGCACAAGCATCAGAACACAGCGATAAAATTTACTTAACAGTTAGAAGCGGATAAAAAAAAAAAAAAAGAAGACCATTCAAAGTGGTCCAAAATGGATGGATGGATGGATTTGTTTTTAAAAAGCCATCCGTCCTTTGGATTTTGCATTTCTCCAATCCAGGCTTGGGAAATCCCCATGACTATTAATAACGGCATAATCGGTTGTGACAAGCTTTGAACCCAAGTTCACACACCCTTCCCGAACCTTCTGAAGCGGCACATGATGGATCGGTGGTACGCTTTAATCATCCGCCGTGGGTTCGAGCTCGTTTGACAACAAACCTGTCCTTGCCTTGCCCTACACAAGATGCCAAACAGCAGCTCGAGACGTTTTGATCAATATACAAACGAAGGCAGAATATTGCCGATACAACTTTCTGTTTTTCATGCCTGGACATCCTGCATATAATTATTATGAAAAATAATTAACTAGCTCGTTACCTGGACTAGATAGCGAAAACTCCAAAGTCTGAATCGGGTTTTTTTCTTACCCAGTTTGCATCCAATTACTAAAATTACTATGGCGTTGAGACAGGACAGGGGAGCTTCATTAAGCCCATCCAGAAGTTTATCATTAACTGACCCTAGATGGACCACATGAGCCCCCCCCCCACCCCCTTAACACTCCAAAATGGAATCTCTGGGAACGTTGCTATTCCCCAATCTGTCGAGATGAGAAGGCGATACGCTGGATGTTTTGTGCATGTGTGTTTTTTTTCTCTCTCTCTCTCCCTCTTTTCTTCTTTTTTCTTTTTTTTTACTGTTCCAAAGCTTTCTCTGATCTGATCTGATGTGAAATCACAAATTGGCCCCTAGCCGATGCCCCCTGTGTACATAACAGAACTCATTAAAGATAGGAGGGTTATTAAAAAGTGATGGAGCGAGGGAGGACTGTGACAAGAAAAACGGGTTCTGTTTAATAAAAGCCACGGAGGAAGCTCCGGATAGGAAAAAAAAAAACTTTCTGAAGCGTGGCTTAGATTCTAAAAAAGCATTTGACATGCTTAGATATCGTCTCAGGGCTGAGCAGAAATGAGACGGACTCTTTGATGCTAAGCTAGGCTACAAATAAATGATGCATGACTCCCCACTTAAGATAACAACATTTGTTAAATCACCCCCCCCCCCCCCCCATCACGATACCCCCCCCGATCATGGAAATACGGTCCACTCGGCCGCATGCACTCAAAGATCTCGGCTATTCTGCTTCATGGATGTTCATCTATATTTTAGTTGTTGTGACTGGGAAAGCAAAGACAAACACACTCGAGCGTCTCGAGGAGGTCGGCCGGATGGATGGCATGTCGCGAAAAACTTGGAGCGACAAAGCTCGGGAAGAAAAAACAGCGAGGGAGGAAGAGGAGGAGGAGGGAGGGATGTTCCAGCTTGTTTGCTCTCCAGAGGCTACGATGGATCCAGATGGATCAAGCCTGGAGGGGGAGCAGAACGAGCATCAATATTTACTTGCTTTCTCTCTCTTGTCCCAATGAGACAAGACGAGGAAAAACAGCATCATGTAGAACCACTTAAGGCTTCACATTTATCAACATCTCAAAAGAACCTTCTTAATTCTTCAAAGATGCAGCAGCTTTTCAGTTTTGTGATCCGGACTCAACCAGCACCGAATCCCGAGTTACTTTTCTTCCAGGCTACTTCTAATTTACGTCTACGTATTCGACACATCTTCAGGGGGGAGTCTGAGTAATAAAACGCGAGGCGGGATTGAGCTAGCAGACGGTGACCTTGGGAGTCAATAAATATGAGGTGAGCATCGCGGTTGAAAGGTTAATGACCGGGTTGGCTCATTACCTTGGAGACATTTTGACACAAGGAAAAGCACCGGCATATAAAATAAGACGGAAGGAGAAGGCAGCAGTTTGAAATTCTCGTTTGGATTAAATCATCCTGACGCTCCATCAATTAGAAGATTTTCATCTCCAAAGAACTTTTAAATTGGACATGGAAAGGGGGAAGGTCAAAGAAATGGGGAGAAACACCACCGGGTTGGGTTTCCACCATCCGCCCACCCCGTCCATCTTTGTCTCCTATGCATGGCTTCTTCCGCCCGCTTGGCGTGTACATATATGTTTTGACGTCTTTATGGTGGAGGCGCAGGGGCGCGGTGGCAGCGATGCCGTGTGATGCGGAATCAGGGCAGAATGGAAGCACTCGTCCGGATAATGGAGGGAGAGAGAGCTTGGAGGAGTCTTGATGCGGCGCAAAACACACACACAGCTGTAATTTGTCATTTGACCGGGAACTGGGACGTCAGCTTGGGGTAACTTTTTTTTTTTTTTTTTTTTTGCTTCCGGCGCTATGATAATCTTTGAAGGCCGGCCAATCCAATCCCACGGCTGACATGGCCAAGACGGACTCCACCATTCTGACCTTTATGCTTGCACCAGCTAATCTTTCACTATAAGAGGGAGGCGTGATATTGGCAGTGCGTTCAACAAGCTTCATGAGTCCAGGATTTGTTACCCTTTTTTTTTTCTAGTTGCTCCCGTTTTTAATAAACGCGGCACAAAGGCCGCTTAGTCACTTGACATTTAACCAAACCTCATGTTTCCGCCTTTGGCTTAATGTTCCTTGTGTGTCAAAACGACTCTTGTGTCAGGTCCTCCTTTCCCCCCCTGGGAGCTTATGAACGTGGTCATGTAAGGTTTTTCTACACTTTCAAATCATTTCTTGGAGATTTTTTTTCAAATGCTGAAAAAGGTCCAGGATGGTAAACATGGGCCAGGACCAGTGGGTCAACCTGCTTCCTCCGAGCTGGCTTAAGGAGGAATAATTGAGATCCTTCCAATTGTTTTCCCGACTCTTGATGCTCATTTTTGTTTCGGCCCCTCTGCGCCGCCGTCATTGTTGTCCTTGCAAGCCTAGCCCGAGTGTGAGCTCGCATCGACGGGCGACCTCCAATCTCCCGCTATTTCCCGACATGGTCGCAATCAACACTTGAAGCGCGCCCCGCTGAGAAGCAACCCACACTGAAGACACACTTGGAGTGATGGCGATATAGGGCGCAGGAAAGGGAGAAGAGGAGAGACATGAATAGCGGGAGGGTGGAGATGGAAGGAAAGAAAGCCAGGCAGCTCCTTTGGTGAGAATCCTAAATTTACCCTGATGCTGAAGCTCCCCGCCGCGTTCAACTCATACTCTGACAGAAGATGAGCCGCATCCGTGCATAAAGGCACGCCACGTGTACGGTTACATCTCTGAATATAAGTGACAAATTCACAGATGTCTCCTGCTGCAAATGATAAAAGGTAAATAATACCTCGGAAAAATCGATAGCCCGTTTTAAATTACACCCCTGGGTACATTTATCTTCTTTCCAATAATAGTTTTTGTATTTTAAAATATTCCTGCATTTTATCATGCTGCGCCCATCCCTCAGAAGAATCGATACAAGCTGGTGTAAAGAGACGTTTTTAGTCTTTCATCAAATGCGGAATGAGCAATATTTTTGCTTATTGGGGTTTTATTTATTTATTTTTATTTTTTTTATTTTTATTTTTAAATTGTAACTTCCCCCAAAAATAAAACTGTAATGGTATCATTTATGATGAAGTCATGTAACCAATTCTAAATATTTTAGGGGGACCCCAAATGAACTTTGTTCCAGTTCTCTTTTGCTGCAGCCGAGTAAAAATAAGAAAGCATGGCGCACAACATTTGGACTTTTCACACAGTGCTGGAGCCCACCAAAGAAACAATGTTGATGCAATCACATCTAATTGTCCGCTAATGGCTCCCTTTCCGCTTTCCTTCTCTAATTGGCTGGAGTGCCATCTGCGCACACTCGCCGATGCAAAACTACACCCATTTTTTTTTTCTTCTGCAAAACTATCCAGAACTTGCCTCGATTAAATTTACAGACGCGTGAATCATTCCGGGCGATGTTACCGGTTGAACGTCTGCCGTTGTTTTATAAATCACCTTTCAGCGGTTGTCACCTTCTTGGAAATCTTTTTTTGCTGGTGTGTGGCAACCAAAGGTGAGTCAGATACAGAAACAGCTGTTACCATGGAAACCTCCTTTACCTGAGCTCACCTTAACTGATGGATTTTGTCACATATAATAAGCCCGGGATAACTTCGAATGTGTCCCCAAAAATACGTTTCGTCACCACGGTGTGGGTGGCTGTCATTAAAAAAAATCCCAGTTCCGTTATTTTGTCTTTATTTTTCCCGAGGAAGCTTTTTCCGAAACTAAAACGTGCTCACTTTCCATCCAGAAAAAAACATCTTCGAGGAAGCGTATCACTTTTCATGTCATTTGAGGAAAAAAGGCAAAGTCAGGCAGTTCTCCCATTAGGATGGGAATCACGCTCGATGGCACAGAGACGGACGGACGGATCCAGGTTTATGTCTCCTTTAACACCGCAGAGGTGACACATCAATTCACACTTGTCTGCTTGGATGCTAACTTGCTGCGATGGCACTCTCTTCGGGTGCTCGCGTTGTTTTTCTCCGAATCGCAAATGGGTACCGACGTGCCTTCGTCGCCTTGCTATTTGCCAGACTGATTTGGGACAAACGGGACACTATTTTGCATTTTCAATTTTCAGATCAAAACCTCGTCTTGCAGCCGTATTTATTCGTCCGTGCGTTCTTTTCTAACAATAGAAAAATCGGATTTTTCTTAAAAACCCCACAATCGGATTTTTCGATGATGTCGGTCCCCGGTGTGAAGCGTAAAATGCTTTCAAGGCGGAAGTGAGCATTAAACTTCACACCTTTGTGTCTGTTATTTACAGCTCTTCCACTCCCTGTAAAGGCAGAAAATTGCTGTGTCTCCAGATTGTCTGCTGAAGCTGCTGTTGTTTATATTGAACAGCCAACAGTTGGAATTGTTTCTCCAGAAAGATAACACGGGGTATTAAATATATCCACCTCACTAATGCAGTTTGAATAATCCTTTTGCATTTGTCATTTCAATGATGGCGAAAAAAGCGAAGTGTGGAGAGTCTCTGAAACCGATTGGTGCCATTTTTTTTTTTTTTAACATCTGCCTTTTCAGCGGCCGTGTTTGTGTGTGCGGTGGGCAGCAGATTACCACGGCGCAGCGGTGTGCACCTCATCCCCGAGTGCGACAGGAGCAGATGTTAAAGCTCGTGTTGGCCGTGGGGCTTAAAACGCGAGTCCCATCAAAGGAAACGCTCGCCCCCCGTGGGCAGCGGCTCTGCATGCCATTTTTTTTTTGCTCTTCATCCAACGTTCGTTCGCTTTGTTCATCCGAAATCCCTATGCTGATGCCAGAATTTTTTTTTTCTTTCAATAAAACGGGCAACTCTCAAACCGGGGCAGAAATTCTACTTGCATTAATCAATATATATTTTCCTCCATATTTGGAAGAGGCCTGATTATTATTCCTCGTTTGACCGCGACCCACACTCCAACCAAAATTGTGTCACTTGAATCACGTCGAGTAAATGCAGCTTGAAAGCTGCAGGCCTCTATTTTGTGTTCTACAATGTGCACTGCCTTCCGGCCGATTGAGCTGTCACAGCATTTTGGTCACTGCATGGATTCCTCCCGACGGAGGGCTTGGTGGGTAAATTGAGCATCAAGGAGAGTGTTGGGCAAAAAAAAAAAAAGGCAGAGATGCTCACATCGCACTTCTCCATTCTTTGACTCATCGGACTAGCTGCCGTGACCCCTTCGTATTAGAAAAGTGCTTTGGCGCCACTTTTTTTGTCTTTACTTCTCGGACTTCGCGACGACGTGTTTGTAATTCCGTCTGCGAAACTTTGGCAGCTGTTACGCCGGGGTTGCATCACCACGACGCGAGTCACAACATTTTTCACGGCTGTGCGAAATGCGGTCAAAAAGTCACATGAGACTCCGACAGTGTCTGAAATACGAAAATGATTTAAAATGTAAATTAGTGACATTTAAGGAGACAACAAAACTAGCAAGTTGGTCGTCATTTTGCACATTTCAGCCGTCGTTCTCCTCTTTGGCTCGCGGCGCCGTCGTTATGGCGATGAGGATGGAGAGAAAGGTGAGCGTGTGACAGACGGAAGGTGGGAAGAGGAAGAAGCGAGAAAAACAGAAAGAGAGAGACAGAGATCAGGCGTCTGTGCAGAGGTGATGTTTCTCTGCGCCCCCCCCCCTCTCTCGTTAAACACATCCCCCTGCCTGTCGTCGCTTCAGCTTGTTTTTGTGGCGACAAGAAAAGTGCATTAGCGCCACTATTTACAGTATCTCTCGCACCATCGAGACCCGTCGCACAAATAAACACCAGTGAGGCCACCATTTTTATGAAGACAGACTAAATAGTATTCCAAAAACTGCAGCAGCCATTTTTTTTTTTAGCTGTGCTCCACACATTGCTGTTGCTATCTCTTCAAACACAACATTCCTGGAAGCTCAAAGCATCTAAACGTACTACTTGACCTGCCTGTCTAGTTTGCCGGTCCGGAATCGGAAAGAAAAAAAAAAAATCCCATGTGATCACGTTGAAGCTCCGACGGGAGCTGAAGAAATTTCACTCGGGTAAAATCACATTGACAGAAAGCTTTAAGGAGCTCCTTTTAAAAGCTCCTGCTGACTTGTGAGAACACTTGAACACACATATAAGACTGGCACAAAGTGCGGCCTGTCACAAGTCCAATTGTCGAGCGATGTACTGGAGAGAAGCGCCGCAGACAGATGCAGCCTGCTCGGTGTGGGAGGAAGGTGCTGAGAGGTGAGATGGAAGGAGACTGTGAACAGAAGGGGGGGGGGGGGCATGAAGGGTTTGTCTGGTTGAACGTACGCTTTGAGGACGCCACATTAAGTACACAGACACCATCATAGAGGAAGTAAGTTGTCTGTGTTCACTCCCACAACGGCGCAAACTCCCCTTTCTGACTGTGCCTGTCTATAAAAATACCAAAAGAAAACACCATTCGAGACTGTCAAGGTTGAGGAAGTGAATGAGTCACTTCTTGGAGTTTACTCGGTTGAATCACAGTAGATGGAACCTTGCTAGACAACGAAGAGAATCTCCTTCCTGGTTACTTTTGCGTCTGTGTTAAAAACTTTTGAAAGAACCGAGTCATCTATGATGAACTCTACTTTCCGCACACAGCAAACACATTTTCTAGCCGCAGACGACTAATTTGCTCTTGCCTGTGTAACGAGCAGGATTTTTTTCCCCTTTCTATCTCCATCGTGTAATCGCACACGTTTAACGAGGTTACATATTTACAGGTTATTGGAAAATAAACATTTGAGAAGAGTGGACGAAGCAGGTGGAGGCAAATAAGATGTCCCACTGTCATTTCGAGCATCTGGCAGGGATTAGCCGGCAGACTGTGGCTGCATAAAATCTCGTGCGCTATCCTGTGCATTCAAGTAGTCGCGGTAAATTTTATGCAGTGGCAGATCTAGAAGGGGGCCTCAAGGGGCTCCTGCCATCAATGTAAAAATAAGCATATTTTAGCTAGCAACAACAATGTTTGTGGCTGAGGAAACTTCTGGAGATCACCAATAGGTGGTGAGCAGGCCGGAGGGAGCCCACGGGCCGCCTATTGAGCACCCCTGGTCCGCAGGCTCGCTCACACACTGCCGCATCCCACATTTGACACAAGACAACACAGCAGTCTTGTTTACATTACAAATAATCCCTTCTCCCTGCAAGGCCCATCTATTGGACTCTGTACAAAGAAATGTTTTATGTTATTAAAAAAATGGGAACCTCAAAGCACAAATATGGCCCTCGGTGAGATTGTCTCCTTTGCTAAATATTGCAGGAACGGTGCAGCGGCAGTGAATCACCAGCGTTTGCTGCCCGTGGGTGGCAAGTGTAGCGCCGACGTTGTTTGTTATTTCAAAAGCCCAGCGCAAAGCCCGCATGTATTGTGCCCGAAAGCAATTACTGCTGCGGCTGAGCGCCATGCCACGTGTCCTCAACCATACGCGGATGTGCTGTCTGCAAAGAAACGTAGGCAGTAAATAAATGCATGAAAAATAAAAATGTAGGGGAAATATTGATTTGCCATATTTTTGTGTAAATTGTCTAGCTTTGCTGGCTTTGAAATTGAACCTTTTTACAGGAGGTATTTTCGACCTAGCCAAGCATAGAACGCACAAATGGAATGAATAATGAAAGAGGAAATGGTTTGTGTTTCGGTCACGCACATTGCAAGATTATAAAAAAAAAAGAAACATAACCGGTTGCCACATAACCCTGCGAAGCGTGACCGATTAAATTGCACATTGTGGTGCTACAAAGTTTTTTATTTATCGGCATAGCCATTATTCAAAGTTTAACGTTTGGGGAGGTTGTCACATTGCATCATTTGAATTACTGCCACCTATAGGCCTGGAGTGGAACACAATTTCTAAACGTTCAAATTTGTTTCGCCAGTATAATAAACAGACTGTAAAAAATATTACAGTCTAAAGAAGACTAAAATAAACACGGATAAATAGCAACAACAACAAAAAAATTAAAATCAATCAAGTGATGATCCTCAAAGTTTTCTCCTCCTCAAGGATGTTTCAAGCACAATCCAAAGACACCATCAGGCTGACTTCATCCATCAAGATTATGAATTTTCAAAGGCACTATCATCACAAAAAATCTGCTGCGCCTTCACTCTGCAGTCCATCGCCACTAAGTCCATTCTTCGCTGACGCGTGGGACCTTGATGTCAACTTTGGAGGATTTGCCACGGCACATTTACGCTGCAAATCTAGCGTGTTAGTGCCGGCGCCTACCCTCCCCCTCCCCTTAATGTTTCCGACACGTCGCGGTGACTCACAAAGCCGTCGAGCAAGGCCAAAACACGCCATCACAATGATACAAAACATTCCAGAGGTTTCATTGCATTTTGTTGCCTACCACCAATTAGTTGCAAAACATCCACCGACTCAAACAAAACCGCCATGTGGTAAAGCGCTTTCATGTAAATGCCAAGGAACAAACTATCTCCAACCTTCAGTACCGAGGTCGTGTTAGCCCGAGGTGACAACGGTTCAAATTCGGCGTGCGCAAAAAATCAATGATCACTTGTGTTCACGGTGCAAAGATCAATGGTATTAAGAGTGATCAAACAGGGTGTCAAATCACAGCCCAAGGCAGGCCGTGTCCCGCTCGCTACATTTAGCAGCCCCGGTTTGAAACACGTCCCGATGGCAACGCGGCACCGTCTCCGGGGCACGGGCAGATAAATGCGTCCACGGCCTGAGCAGCGGCGGCTAAGTAAGCGAGCGGCAACCGAGGCGGCGGTTCATTTAGGAATGATATTAGGATTTACGAGGCAATGAAGCGCAGAGTTGCGCCGCCGCCGAGGAGGAAAGGCACGGATGTCACTCGGAATGTTTCAACTCGTGTTTCCTTCACGTTTACAAAATCCAAAAATATTTCAGAAGTCTACTTTGAAAAAAAACAAAGAAATGCTGAAAAAAGAAAAAAAAAATCCCACGTGACTTTCCATCTATATTGGATGCCTATAAGCCGCCATTAACATGCAGCACTGTGACTGAGCCCAATCAGGCGTGGAGAGAAAAAAGTGCATATCTCCAAAAGTCATGTGAAGGAATACAGAACACGAATCATGTGTGTGTGTGGGTGTGATGACGCTCACGCTGCGGGAGCTAAAGTGCGAAAAGTTCTTTTGCTGCTTCACTGAATCCAGACTGGGATCAGAACTGCATTACAAAATTAATGTGGGTGTACCTAATGAAGTGACCAGACAGCTGTGCAAAAAAATAAATATATTTTGAACTATTAAGAGGGGGAATCCTCGGTCGTGAAGAAGCTTGGGTGAACGATGGATGAACACAGGTGGGAGGGGCCGAGGGAGCATGGCCAGGTTGCGGAATGCTCTGTTCACTATTACAACCATTCATCAGCTGACCGGTGACAGCAGGGAAAAGTGAATCAGAGCAACAAACTGCGTGTGCCATTCATAAAACACTTTCAACGCTCCATACAGGTAAAAAATGTCAGTGGAGCTATTGAATTCTCCCGACAGTTTTTTCAAACAACAATTAATTTGACCCGAAGACTGAATGAAGGAAAATAACTCAAAGGTGGAGTCGTTTTGCATCATCTGAGCGATTTGACGCATGGCTTGGTGTGATGACATGTCGGCGTCAAAACGCCGAGCCTCTCCGAGGTCAGCTTGTTGCAGTTTGTCGTGGCGAGGACGCCTTCATTTCACGCGCGATACAAAAGCTAATTATTAGCTAGCGAGACTCTCATTAGAAATGTTGCGTATCAGAGCGGTGCAGCGAGAGCAGGAACCAAATCTAATTACCGCCCTCTTCTCACCCCGCGACATCAATACTCCATTATTGCGGCTTGTCTCCGGGGCGCAGGCCAGCTCGGGCTCGGGCGCGGAGATTTACACGTAACCCGACAACCACGAGACACGAAGCTATTAAATGATGTGTTGTGGAAAAATTCAATATGTGCAAAAGCTGAGGATGCAATGCAGCACACATTCATAGAAAAAACCAATACCATCATTCGAATGGAAATTTTTTAATCGAATTTGGTCAAGGAATGACTTTTTGGAACCGATTAATCGGCGAAAACGGAAAAGTCAACTTCTGCTCTACAGGAAGCAGTTTTGAGAGACGTGAGCCAAGGACGCAAACTTCTGAAGGCGCAGTTGAAGAACTATTGCAAGAATCTTACAAGCAGATTTCAAACAATCAGGTGTCCAATTTAGTGCTGAACTAAATTAGGCTTGTTGAAGGTCTCTGCTCGACTGAGTTCCAATCCCAGCGATTTTTGCAGTCATTAAAAAGAAAGCGCGACACGCTAACTCCGAGAAGCCTCTCGTTGCCAAGCGCAAGGAGAAACTTTCATCTTTGCCAAGCGCTTTTTTGTCGCCTGATGGAGAAGTTGCAAATGAGAACGTCGAGGGCGAAAACTGTGGGTGGCATCGAGAGTCAGTTCCACTCGACGGGTGGGCGTTTTCCCGGGACTCAGTGAAGCAGGTAAAAAAAAAAGAGGGGGGGGGGGGACGAGGGGAAAGGTGCGAGTTATAATTCAGCGGCGAAGACGGCGGGCGAAAGAGGGAAGGGCTCGGCGTGGGATGGATTTATTCCATCCACTTCCATCAGTGTGTGTAATGATGCTGAAAGGCTGCGTCCCGCCGCTGTTGGCCGCCATGGGAGTGAAATTAAACAGCCCGTCAGCCAAAGTTCCAAACCAATAGCCACGTTTACACTCCCCGTAAAAGGCGGGAATTTTCCGTATGGCCGTTCTTTATAAAAGGCCGCAAAGTCAACACAACCATGTTTTGCATCCTCTTGTAATGTTAATAATCAGAATGGAAAATTTACTTTGCATTGTTGAACAAATTACACAACAAAAAAAAACAATATCAGTGCAATATACACTTTCCATTCTTTTCTCTACCCACACAAAAAAAAAAAGGAATAGATGCCGGCTTCGCTGTCGCTGAACTCGATTATTTACCGTTGTTTTCAGAACCTTATTCACTGATAAGACCTTAGGGCTCGGAAAATGGGCCCCGTGTGAATTATGCAAGCCGCCGGCCGTTGAGATCAATAGAGGCGCTGTAAGTCCAGCCTGCTCTACATATTGAATCGCTCGCTTGTGTTGTCGGTGCCTTAATTCTTTGTGTTACAGCGGCCGTATATTAGATATGTGCATCTTAAACACCTCTCAGACTGCGCCAGAGTTTGAGGACACGCTTTGCAGTACAATACAACAATCTGTTCATCCGACTTGCAGGTTGTTCTCATTTGCAAATACTTGTTCCCCATTGGAAATAGTGTAACGTGAATTAATTCGTTCCAGTATCTACAAATGACAAGTTACAAATATTAAGATGTCTTACCTGATGTTGTTAGCCAATCAGCTCCTTTGTGTGCAGCCACTTAGCTCCTTCCTTGGTGCCTCTGCAAGCAAAAGGTCCATTACTAAAGGTAGAGAGGCTCCAGTCTAATAAAAAGATGTCACAGCATGGCTTCAAGCATCAAGTGTCTGGTGTCATCTCTTATGATGCTTATAAGCACTGGAGGGATTATTTCACGGTGGCAGGGGATTACTAATTCTCAAAGAGTGAAAGCACCGGAGCCTATTCTGGTTCAAAGTTTGGTCTCTCTTCTTTTATAAAGCCTTTTAAAAAAAAAAAGTATTCATGTGTGCTCCGCTTTTATTTAATTTCGCCCGAGGACGTTTCACCGGCGTCGAGGTCGAGCTCGGTGACGCAGAAGACCTCCAAATTCACGAGATGATCTTTTAGCGACGAAATAAAATGGCTTCTGGTTTGCTTAAATAAAAAGCAGCTTTTTATTTTAAACGCGTGCTCGCATATGGAAACTGAACACGTGTCGTCGGGTGTCGAGGCGGATAAAAAAAGTTTTGTGATTTATAAAAACATACATTTTAAAGAACAGTCTGTGATTCGAGATTTCCTGAATTCATAATGTGTCGTGTGTGCCTTAGCCACCAGGGGGCAGTATAATAAACACAAGTAATGTATATACAAGTTAAACTCGGGAAGATTTTTTTGCAGAGGATAAATAATATATATAAAATGTGGATATTATTTTATTGTCTACCTACACAGACATTTCTGTACATATAACTGCAATGTGACCTGAGTTAGAGACTCCCGTCTGAGAGCTATTTTGATCTCAAATCTGCTTTTGTTTCTCAAACACATACACGCAGGCTAGTAGCAAGCAAATCCTGCCACTAATTGCTTTTCCTTGGCAGAAGTCGGCACTGCCTGAGTGCTTTTGTTTCCTATTAGGTCTGTGCAAGTCCAGGTGGGAGAGAGGAAAGGATGACAGGGGGAAGTAAATTGGGGGTGGGGGGGCTTGCAATGTTTGGCATGAGTTGTGAAGATGAGCAAGCAAAGAAGAAGAGGAGCTTCTTATTTTAAATGAGACCATAGTGAGTTCCATTCTAATTTCCTACTCCTTCCATTTTTTTTTTTCCCCGGCTTGTGCCGAGAGAAGCCTAATGATGTCCCCGGTGACGCCTCGTGGCTGCGGCGTCACGTCAACGCCCAGCAGCTGGCCAACGCTTCGGCCAGCTGAGCCCGCCTGACTTGAAGGGCACGCGCGGGGCAGATTGTGGCGACAACGCCGTCTTTCTTCATCTTGGCTACCTTTTTTGTGCAGCCACCCATCTCCAGACAGGAAGCATTAGGGCTGCTTCATTATCTGCTCTGCTGCAGATTTGTAGGAGGAAGCATCAGTGCTTTCACCAAGGCCGCCACGCCCCGTCCGTGTCGGGCGTAAGCTGACACCTGCGAGAAAAAAACGGCGGATTAAAGCTACAATGCAGTTACATACAAACATTCATACGTCTGTATAGTCATACACACCATTATCGGGTGATTTGTATCATGTAATGTATCAAAATTCCAATTCAATCCCCTTTTACAGAGATTTAAAGGTAGGGAGTAATTAATCTTTAATGTTTTCCGATAGGGCGGTTTTGCTTTCGGGAATCTGGCGAACACGCTTGATGCACTCGGGAACCGCAGCAGTGTGCAAAAAGACATTATCAAACCATCTGAACTGTGTCGGCACTGATCTGAAACCAAGAAAGCTGACAACCGCGATGTATATATAGTAGCGTTCCGAAAAATTTTAAAATATGAATATTAGGGGTGTCGGGAAAGTTCCAGGACTGCTATTGGATCTTCGCAACCTCCCCAACCACATCTTAATGGGAAAATTCCACAAAGTCAGGTCAGGTGAGTAAAGCGAGGTGACTCCACAATGTTCTCGGCGAGGAACTGTCAGATGCTCAAGGCAAACGTTCGAGTTGTTGAACATACAATGCTCCTCTTCTTCACTGAACAAATAATATCAAATGTTTGACACAGTCAGTCTAAAGTGAGCAAAATCATTTGTAGATCTAATCGGATTGTCAACGTGACAAGCACCTGGAACTAATGTGACATGAGCGCATTCTAATGAGTGCTGCATGCATGTGTGTGTGTGTGTTTGCATATAAATAAAAAGTTCAACTAGTGTCCCAGTTACTGAGAATAACTCAAAGGAGCACAAGTGCTCTCAGAGGGGCCGCTTTCCTTCTAAAAATTGCCAAGTCGTCAAGGTTGCGCGCTCCAGAAGGTCCCGTGGTAGTGTTGTGATGTGCCTTTAAATGCTAATGAGTTCATTATCGGTGTTGGCATGCAAACGACGTCAAATGAACACCATTAGATTATTACGTGCTTGCTCGGTTATATCGATGCATTTGTTCGGGTGAGGAAACAACAAAAGAATGTGTCATGTGCTAGCATCTAACTTTTAAGTAAGATGCAAAACACTTAAAGAAGACGCATGTGACAATTTGCGGGGAAATGGAAAAACAATTTGTGTACATGACATTTACGGAGTCCTTTTCTCAGCGACTTCCCACAAGCTTACATTTAAAGTGGTTATTATTTTTATGGACAAATAAATTCTCTATGTAGCCTTCAGAAATAGCATGGCAACTTGATGATGCGGTGACGGGGACAGGAGGATTTGAGAGCTTCTTAGAACTATGCTGACTGGAATTTCGTAAAATTATGACTGCTCACATATTAAAGATTACTTAAAAATCTATGGTTTCATCTCAGTCAGTTGGGAATGAGGTTAATGTCAGGTGAGGGACCCAAGAGGAGCTAACAAGGAAAGTAGAAAGCACAAGAGAAGAAAAGCTGAAATGAGGAGAAACTGCCCAGAGAAAGTCAAAATGTTCTTCTTTTCAAAAGCCACTAAATGAGGCTTGGCGTGGGCGTCGAGCTGCAGTCTGCGGTGGTCAAGCACACGCAGAAACAAAATGTGAAGATGCCAAGTGTTTCAAAGTGAACTTTAAATCTTGACTTTAAGCGCTGGCAAGGAAACACATTTGGTAACCTTGGTAACAATTCAAAATGAAGGAAATTCTGGTTATCAAAAGTTTCTATTCAAACATAATAACCGGAACAAAAGAAAATGATTTTCTATAATGAGTGCACTTATCCACAGGTGCGTGACGTCACGACGACATAATATAAGAAAATAACCAAACCACAAAAGCAAACCATTTTTTAGCATTATTTTGCTATCCTTTGAGAGTCGAGGTAACTTTAAAAAAAAAGTGCAATTATGACCAGACCTGCAAGAAACCGGAGTTTTATCATTCCAAACTGCTCTCCGTTAACAAGTAGTAAAAGTCACAACACGAATGCATATAAAAAACAATGCAACGTATAAAATCATTCATTGTGCTCTACAGGAATTTGATATTTCACTTACCTGATTTCGTCGCGACTCCAACTATATAAACAAGTGAGGGGAAATTGATGAGGTCATTGATGCCAGGCGGTGTCATACAGGAGCGCGCAATGCATTGTGGGACTTGTAGTCAGTGTGCCGAAACGCGCAATCAATCATTTGTACTGTTAAATTAAATTTTATTTATTTATTCCCATAACAGTGATATTTACAGGAAAAAAAAAAAGAAATTCTGACTTTCACAGGCATTTGTTAAAGTAAAAAAATGCTGACTCAACTTTGAGATGTAGATTTTAGAAATATTTTGGAATGCACTTTGCATAAAACGAATCACATCAGCGCGTATGTGAGACAGAAAATGCCACACCTGTCTTGTTTCCCAAATAACATTTATCAAACAGTGAGCGTGTGCACGCCGTGTTCTTCGCCAGCTGAAAGCTCATAAGAAATAGACCTTTCATAAATCCCAGTGATATTTAAAAGCGTCTCCTCGGGCCCGGGGTGTACTCCCAACATGCGCTCGCATTGAATTCTCCCAATCCCTGAGCGACCGGCTCCGATCGATGCAATCGACGAGACTCTGTGAAGGCAACCTTTGATTTAAAGCAGGTTTACACTGCAGAGCGGAGATGATGGTTGCCGTGCTCGTTGACACATCAAAAAATCTAATTAAATGAAATCTTAAGTATGAGTACCCTAAGACTGAATCCTCATGCTGGTATCAAACCATCCCTGCGATTTCTCCTGGAGGATCAAGGCCACTCGGATCGTGGGAGGGGAGTCAGCTCGACGCAGGTCGCCATGACAACCGCCTCTATAGTGTCGCAACAAGCGTCAGGATGCGATGTTCCTCTGATGGTGTGAATTTGTCAGGAGCAGGAGATGCCATCCAGCTGTCCACCAGATCGCCATCTCCACTTCCACACGGCGTCATGTTTTAACACGTCCACCTCCACTGACAAAGACAAGCAGGTCCCGGCGTCTCTCGCTTCGTTCCGTCTCCTCTCCCATATATGTACGTTATAAGAGCGATGTAACGATGCAGACAAGCAGAAAGCTCATGTGCACTTTTATTGATCGTTCAAACAAGCAACATTTACTTTCTTCTCTTCCCTCGTGACGGACACTTGATCGATTCTGAAAGGAGACTGCTTGAATCGCTTAGCCTTCATTACATTAGAGAAGAAGCAGGGATCATTATTTCACGCATAATGGCCAAGACGTGAAGGGGGATTATTTTCTGTCTGTTGACAATTCATCTTATGGGATGCTTTACATCCTGGGCGTCACAGAATACAACAAAAGGCCCCCCAAAAAGAATAATTTGGAAGTTAGACCAAGATTATCTTAGAAAAGCATCACTCAAGACAAATCTTGGTACAAGAGATAATTTATTAGAATAAAAAAAATATGTACCGGCCATAAAAAAAACAACAGTTGCAGCCTGCCTTTAATTTTTTTTTTAGTCGTACATTTTTGAGACAGCCTTTATGAAAGCGCTTGGAATTCAGACGTGACAGACTGCGAGGCTCGACAGGAATGAAAAACAATTTCACGGCTCCACTATGAGAGAGACGAGTGTTCATTTGACACCAAATCCAAGTGGAACAATTGCATTAGAACCACACAGTGGTTCTCAATCAGCAAAAATAATGAAAGCAGCAATTGGATACAAACTTGGGTGGTTTGGGGAGTTCATTTTTAGTCTCTGGCGATTCTGGGGTGAGCTTGAGATCTTTGTCCCGGTTCCCAGTTTGAGCTTGGACCCTCTCCCCGAGTCACGTCGCCAATGTCTCCGCTTTACGAGCACCTCCCGCGTGTCACTGTCGGGGGGGACAAAGCAGAGACACCGAGATGAGCCGAGATGTCATGGAAACACGCGTCAACGTGCTCAAATCCATTTTAAGCGGCATTTGTCTTGTCGAGACCAGTTGAGGACAAACATATCACTTTGCGTATTCAATCAGCTTTAAAGTCATGGGTTGCCATTTTCATCCTGCGTATTCTGCTCAGATGGGTGAAATGTTACCATGGAAACCAATACAGTTTGGTTTGTCGTTTCCATCACACGGGAAAACAGCAGCAAACCTTTTTCATAAAATCGAATATGCTAAATAGTTAACCCACATCTAAGAATTGTTTGATGATGGCTCAGATAATAATGTAATAATAGCAGGATGAAAAGTACATCATGATTTATGTCCGCCTAAGCATTTTGGCTACTTCTCGGGTTCACATCATTTACTTGAGGTGGTACTTTTATCATTTTCTGCTATTTACGCAAGAGTGAGTGCAACTAGAAGTAAGAGCACCCTGGGGAAAATGATGGCAAATGTCAGTAAATGAAAAACATTTCGAAATATCCTCACCTTAACATTTTTCATAACCTTGCTCACTACCTAACAAGAAATGAGAGCGGTGCTACTCTCCATACGTTCATTTTGGTTTTTTTGCCTGTCGTCCAGGCAGACGCTACATTGACAGTCCTCTTCCTCCTCCTGCTACTCTTTCCACTCTGGGAGTGCCTTTAGTTGCCGCTTCCGTTCTGGGGGGGGCTCGAGCAACGGCTGCTCATTAGTCACTTTCTTCGAGACCGCGGTGACACTAGTGCGACGCCTCACGCCAATTGGCATGCTTGTCAAGACCCGAGGAGCTCATCAGAAGCTTTGGAGACACTGGGAACATTGTCAGTGGGCTGCAACTACAGCAAGAGTTACTAGCTTGGGGAAATTAACCCAGAAAAGGAGTCCAATCATCAATCAATCAAGTAGGGCTGCACAATATCTTTGGCTGGTGTATGATTAGAGGTCCTGAAAGTGCCAGAGCAGCATGGTGGTGGTTCTTAATGGGAAATGGACCAACCTGAGGGTGGCACGGCTTCCCTCCGGCAGCGTTGGTCCTTCCCGGTACTCGGCGAGAGGCCTCGACGGGCCTGCGGGGGAGAAAGTAAAAGAGCGGCAATCAATACCCGGTTGACAGAGCATATGGAGATACTCGTGAAATGGAGCTCATGCAATATGTCTACAAGAGAACATCTGCTCATGCAACTCAGTTGTTACAACTTGGTACAGGTGGAACAATTTAAAAAAAAGAAAAGAAAAAAAAGAAAACTATTACAAAAACAGCTCTTAGATTTGTCTTGGTTCATTTTAGCAAGAATTGCATTAACACCTGATGGTTGGTTAGTAAACAGAATTATTTTAGTACATAGAATACATTGATGTTGAATGTTTTTTTTTTTTAACCTTTTGAGTCCTTTTGTCTTTGTTGACTACTTTTAAAGCATGTTTATGTCAAAGGATAAAAAACACACTACCAAATTAAACATTTAGGGTTAGGTTACCTTTACAGTGGAGTTGTCTAGGTTAAAAGCCTCCTCTCCATTGCACTGCCATTAGTGTGTCATTCATGACAACGAGGCCTAGATCCTGAATGGTGGTTTGAATTCAGTTAATTTGCAGCGGCGATAAAGGCAACTGGCATTAACGGTTAAAACGAGACCACAGGTAAGAGGATTGAAAAAGTCTTATACATACCCAGGCATTCAAATGCTTTACAACTCTAAACACATTAGGAAGCTATCCGGCTTATTTTTAGCGGCCTTACCTCGGGGTCCTTTTTTAAAAAAGTATAGAAAGAGAGAGAGAGAATAAGTCTTTTGATAATCCATCAAGACATCCTTTAGGAGGGTTAAAGTCAAAAGCAGAATTCATTTTAGATTTAAAATGCGCTTTTGAAAAACAAAATAGGCCATTTCAACAAATCAAAAGCAACGTTACGTTTCATAGAAAAACCCACTAAGCTTTATTGACAAACTGCTGCAAAACATCTTTTGGACAGATTTAGGAACCTATTTAGGCAAGCGTACACAGGTAGTAGCATAATGCATTTTTTATGGAGAGGGTACAGAGTAAGTACAGTTAGGAGATTTTAAAATATGTACAAGAGTTGGGATTGAGCTGCAGGATCCCTTCTCTATGGAGAGAGACGACCCATGTGGAGATTTGTGTCCCAATCCTTCTTCTCTTTTTTGGGGTCATGCGGTTTATGTAGAATCAGATCACAATCAAGAAGACCTGAACTGTTTTGTTAGCATAACAGGAGGCCAGTTTATTTTTTTTTTGGTCTTCTTTCTTTGTTTACATGTAAGTCAAATAGAGGATATGAGGACAGGCCATCTCAACAGTGTCTTTTTTAGGGCTATATTTCAAAACTCGAAAAGGACAATGACAAATATTGCAGCCTAGAGTCTTAATGAAGAATAATGTTTTAGAACTATTTAAAACAAAACATCACAAAGAACGAATTGATTTCCATTAACTTTAATTTACTGGATTTTAGACTCTTTTTTTTTCGTTTCTACATTACAGCTTTTAAAAAAGGTCTTTTTATTGGACTATATTAACAGAATTTTGAAATGTAGCCTAAATGGGAATCTGCAACTGAACCTTGACAGATTCTTTATTTATAAAACACAACTAAAATGTATTCTTTAAGACAGGTGGAGAGTGAGCCATTACTTCAACTGGAAATTACTATTACAAAACATTAAGGAAAAAAAAACAATTGTAAAAAAGAGGGAGTGGGATTGGGGGGGGAAGGGAAACAAAGCAGAAAAAAAACTCTAGAAATTGCTTTGGTTGAGTATGTTATGTGTTTTAGGGGGATGCTGTGGGTAGCCAAATCTTACCAAAAAAACTTATTTCCAATCCCCAAGACTGTAAAAATTCAAATTGAGAGGGAAATAAAAGCAAAACAAACAAAAGGGAACCAAAGCCAAAACGGACAATTACTTGTGTTGGGCTGCTTAAAGCGAGAGCTGCCGATGTCGACAGGCGCTCGTCAGGGCAACCCTGTAAGGGGGAGGGCGGGTCCACTTCAGTACTGTTGGTACGGGTGTTGCCTGTAGGTGGTTTTGGCGGCACCTCTGGCCGCCTGCGCGGCTTTGCCCGGAGCCGCTCGCTGGGTGCCGTTCCAGTCGTCCTGGGCTGAGGACATCACATGCACACGGTTAAACACACATACCTCATCCCAAAAAATGTTTTTCATACTTACTAAAGTTTTCATATGACTCTGCTGACTCTCCATGTCCATAATCGTAATATTCCGCCTCTCTGATGGTTAATAAAGAAAAAAAAAACATGAGTAAAATGTCGACAGGGGGGGGATGCTAATTACTTTCCAAAGTGTTGTCAAACGGCCAAGTATCATCCGGGTTCAAAATAAATTTGGAGTGAAGGTGGCAGGTGAGAAGAGAGAAAGGTGTGATTCACTCACGTCTGTGGCTGGCTGTAATAGCTGTCGTATGACTGGTAGGTGGTGTCAGCGTAGCTTTCGTCGTAGGCCTGGGGGGGGGGGGGGGGGGGGGGGGAGACAGATGGGGGTGAGGCAGAGGGCAAGAGAAATCATCATCATATAGGAAAACACGTCAAGGTTCCTTACATATTCCTGGTAGGTCTCTGCGACGGCTGCAGGAGTGTGCTGATGGGGCAGCATTCTCTGAGGGGGTCCGCTGCCAGACAGCCTGGCACCGCGGGGTGCGGCAGCTCCCCTGGTGGCGGCGGCAGCAGCTGGGGGCCCTCCGCGGGGCGCCGGGGTGCCCCTCACTGCTCCTCTAGCGCCGCGAGCTGCGCCTCGAGGGGGCATTCCTCTTCCCCTGCACCCACAAGATAGAATTCAGCGCTAAAGCCCACCGACGTTCATCTCGGTCATTCCTTACCTGGGTGGGCCGCCGCGTCCCCTCATGCCGCCTCTTCCTCGGCCACCGAGCTCTTGGCCTCCATTGAGGTAGCCCAGCTCCATGAACTGCTCTTGGCAGATCTCGTCCGTCACGTCCTGCATGCAGAGCAGACAATGAAATTCAACACAGGGTTGACTTTGAGGACGAGAGCCAGCATGATACTTTGATCCTTTCCGAAAAAAAAAAGTTGCTGTGAATTAGTGAGTCTGCCTGCCCAGATCCTACAACATAACCCGCCGCTTTGCTCCGGGGAGCAATTTAGAGCGCGGCACTGTGACCCAATCAATTCCTTTCATACAGCAGACCTGCACGGCAATGGAGACGGAGTTCTAATGACGGCCAAAGACACAGGACACGGGGCTGGAATACGAGAAGACAGACGGCAGCTTTCAATTACCGAGAGCGGTCGTCGAAAAGCGGGAGCCCTTTGACTGATCGCAAATGAATCTACGGCGACGTGTCATGTCGCCGCGGCATCTCGCGGGCCAGCTGGGTGACAGCTCTTTACCTCTCGAGGTGTTAAATGAGCGGAGTCAACCTCTCCGTCGAAATGATCAAACGTGCGGTAATGGCGCTCCCAAAAGGAGATTTGACAGAAAAGGTAAGCTTTTGCCTTTTTTTGGGAGGGGGGGGGGGGGGGGGATTTCCATTTCACTCCACTCATCAAAAGCTCCAGCATGAACCCGAGGACAAGTGTAGCTACTCAACCGAAGGCACGGTGGAAGCACGAAGGTCAAACGGCCCCAAAACATGCTGCAATTTGGAGCTTCGTCATCGTTATCTGGGGAAATACGCTTCAAAGGATCGAGTTAAACTTTCAAGTCTGCTCCATTTTTCTCAATCAGGTCATCAAGCCCTCAGTGTGCTTCACACTGTGTGCTCCTTTTTTTTTTTTTGTTTGCAATGTCATCGCACAAAGGCATCAGTGACGATCAGCAGATGCTAACGGTGCCTAGCGTGCACATGACCGGAGCAACTTGCCAACAAACATCACTCTCATGCCAAGCGCGAGTGTGTGACTATATGGTACTTACATCGCCTGCATATCACCCCCACCCCTCCCTCACATGGCGCTGTAAAAACAACCCCAAAAAATCCAAACGACAGCAATAAAAAGTTGACAAATTACAGCCACCTGGCAGATTTTATTCCGCACATCACGGCAGTAACAACATTGCCACCGCTTCAGCTCTTCCCTCTTCAGAAAATGCTGCAACCTAATTAAAAATGGGAGGCCCCGAGCATTGTTAGCGAGCACGTAGCATTCGCTCCAACCAGATGGAGCAAAAGTTCAACAACATCAGCGGAAAAAAGAAATGCGCCGCGTCTCGGCGGCGCAGCGTGAACTTAAAACTCGCAGCTGCCTGGACTTTGAACATCTCTAGAGGAAAGATGGAAATAGATAGACCTGAAGAAGAGCTGCCACTTTTCAAGACAATGCTAAGGTGAATTTGGGGAATCCAAACGAAAATCTCGGAGGGTGTGATATTTTTGACAACCATTTACGAGTCAAAACAAATGACGACGGGAAGATGTCACTCCCAAAAATACTCACGGGAAACAGGAATTTTTTGACTTCCTCCATGGCGTGGGCCATCCGCAGGTAGGCTTCGGGCAGGGGGGCGTACACCTCGACAAACACGTGCAGCTCCATGGACAGGTGGGAGTACTTTGGCTCTCCGCCGTTCCTCAGCTCTTCCTCCTTCGGGATGGAAAGGAGACATTCATTTTCAGGTTGATTCACTTTAATTCCAGCTCCGTGCACACCTTTGCTTTGTCTCTCATCGAGCCCTTGCCCAGCACTGAGATCTTGGCCCCGGTTTCCTCCTGCAGACGTTTGATGGTGTTGCCTTGGGGTCCCAGGATCTTGCCCACAAAATTGAACTGCAGAAGCACAAAAGAGACAGATGATCAACTTTAGAGCTTCCACCGTGCTTTCCACATTTCACATGCAAATGAAGGATTAGCTTTGCCTGATTCTTTTAGTGCAGACATAAAAGCCTCCCATCTATTTCCCCTCATTGCCGCATGACTTAAACCAACACAGCCGCAAGCTGTGAGTCTTGTCGTAAATTACGTTTATACGGCAAAGACGGCGCATTTACTGAACGGTGGCGCAGAAGCAAATTCAGAGCAGCCCTGTTGGCATTTGGATCTCTTTACAGCTATTTTATAACAACACACTTGCTATCAGATGTAATTACGCCACCGAGTGGCTTTACGAACGTGAAGCTCAACTACGATGGGATGAATTGAATCACAACGGGGAATGAAGATGAGAGGGGGGGGAAATAAAAAAAAAAAGAAGCTCACCTTGGGGTACTGTTTCACAGGTATGAGGACTCGCTCCTTGAGTTTGATGAACTTGTTTGTGAAGAGATCAAGGTATGTCTCTGGATTCTTCGACTCGCCTTTCTGGATCCTGTCGATTTCTGCAGGGGGTTGGGGCGGCATAACATGAGACAACCGTATCAAAGGCACAGGGAGTTCAAACATGGCTTGAAAACTCTCAACATCATGGGCAAAGAGATTGCATCATATACTTAAAAAATGGCTTAGTCTCAAGCAGGAGACTCCAAAAAGTGGAGCAGGAACGTGTCTCCTCTTTCACCCAAATTAAGGGCAGACTCAACAATTGAATGGTCTCCTATATAACATTGCAAATTCCAACAAGACAGACCAACTGGACATGAGCTGTTCGGATGAAGAACTAATGTTACAAATCATCATCCGGCAGTTTTGCATCTTCACCAACCAGTGCACCGACTTTAAATACAGTAAAAGCATTGGCGGTAACTTAGTAGGTCACCACTCACCATATATTACAGTATTTTCGAAAAGATAATGTGTATATACACATTATAAATGTCTTAAAAATATTTTACTGCATTATAGCAATGTACACCAAGCAAAAGACATTAGCTCACTGCAAATAGTCGATTTGATGATAAAATTGAGTATGAGCGTGCTAAGTTTGCAGAGGATTAGACAAAAAGTCTGACAGTTGTGCAGGCGTGGGGTCCTCGTGGTCGCTGAAGGACCAACAAGTCCTGCAAATATTTACTTCATCACCCCAGGTACATGTGCACATTTGGGAGTTGAAAATAATGAAAGAAAAGAAGACAATGTCGACGTTTGTTTAAAGCAAAAAAGACGACGTCGACGGTGCTTTGACCCTCGTTCCAGGAAATGGGAATAGTTAAAAAATAAAAGTACAAAGTGCAGCTGCAATGCGTACCATTCGTGACAATACTGCACAAGACTTATAAAAACAGTAACTGTATATTTAATATAATTGCGCAGGGGGATCAACACGCTTCCATTCGGAGCCACAATGGAATCCCGATCGTCGCCACATGGCGTCCGACACCGTGCTCGCCTTCTCTCGCGACAAACTTCCACCAAACGCACATGATGGGACAAAAACACAACAAAATCCAAATTCGCTTTACCTGCTTCTAAAAGTTTCATAGCATGTGTGAAAGACGAGTCCAGACTGTCCTTCTCTGCCAGGAGCTGGGGGAGGTATTTGTCGTCACCGTTCTCCATTTTGAGTTTAAACAGAAGCGAGTGGGGGCTCAGTTCGGGTGGAGTTAAAAGCTGATACGGCCCAAACAAAAATCCCCAAGAAGTAAATGCAAAAAGTAGTCCTTTTATGTAACTAGGAAATGGTATATAGATAATTCTCCTTCAAGCGAATGTTTTACGGTGCTTTTCAAAGTCGGACGTGTCCGCTACTTAATCGTCGCCGTTGTTGGTCCTGATCGCTCGGTCTCCTCCCGATCCGCTCAGTACGCCGACTGGGTTAGAATGAGCGAAGAAGAAGAGCCAGGAAAAGGGACGTCGATTGCGGAAGTGACGTCATGGTACGTAACAGCTAGAGCAACGCCCCCCAATGAATGATTACCATCTCATTTTATCAATACAGTAAATTAAAAAAGTATTAGGATAAAGTTGGCTAATGTTCACACTTTGTACTTGAATTGAAGTACAAATATGAGAGATGTAAATGAGAGAAAATTTTATTTGTCGTTTCTTTTAATTATGTTGTTTACCGCAACCCGTCACAGACACTCAGGCAAAAAAAAAAACAGTAAAATTGAAACGGAACTTGATTTAAATATAAATTAATATTAGTATTACAGTACAGTACTATATTGGGTTTTCAAAATTTAAAATAACCCTGTTTCCATTTTTTTAAACATCATTCTCTGCAATTGGAAAAACTAAGGAGTCGTATTTTGCATACAGATATATGTTTTTTAATGCAGGTGATAAAATTAAAATTCTATCAAAAAATAAAAGGTGCACAAAAATATGAATACTTCCCACTGCTTGGAAACATTCCTGAATTTTCCATGCTTGCATGTAGCACTTTACTGGCCCTCAGTGGCAGTGCTGAACATTGCAGAGAATGTGCCTCATGAACAGCTCGAATTGCTTTCATCAGAAGAAGCCCTTTCCCTCTCCACTAATATCGATCCCACACACTAAGTGCAGAAGTGAAAAGAATGAAAGGTGGTGGTGCTAGTGGGGGGGCCGTCAGGAGCAGACCTTTCGGGGATTGATTTCTCTGGTCTGGATGCTTGTAATGAACCTGTCATGCCATTGAGTGGAGCGCACGAGGGGGGTCAGATGGTTAGACTTGACCTAATGCATACAAAGCAAGTCCAAGTCAGTACTCGTAGAGTAGTAGCAGCAGTAGGAGCAGTGAACAAACCATAAAAAAACCTGCAGGCCATTTGTCAGTACGCCGCCTGAGAGAGAAGCATTACAATTAACCGCAAGGCTCATCCAAGCGTGCATCTGCTCGGAACAAATGAGCTTCAAAATGTGTTTGCGGCGAGCACTTACAGCAGGCTGGAGACCCGCTCGTGCTACCCGTGATCTATCTGTGACCATTACGCCGTTATTAGGATTGGGGCTCGCAAAGGCCATCCTGACTCATCTCGTCATTGACAGAATGCTTCTTCGCCTGTGAGCGGAATTCCGACGGGCTCATAAAAGGAAGAGTTACTCTTCTTGGCAGGTGGATGAGTTCCAATCCGTTAGACGTGCGCCCCCTGTTCCTGCAAAGAAAAGCGATTCGGAGGTCAACAGGTGCAAGATGGTCAACAGGCAAAAATGGCTGCTCAATCCACATCACCGCCAGTCAAGCTCCAATGAATTTGCAAATTTCAATTTCAAATAATTCTGACAAGATACACGAATCATTACCCTCTCAATTTTTTTTTGCGCTCATCAAATATGTTATTTCTCACCTCTTCGCTCCACAACCATCCATAATTCCATTTTCCTGTTCATTTAAGAACAATAGCTCCGAGTCATCGTTTCAACAACGGCTCGGCATCACATTGTCCTTGATTCTCAACCGTGTAATGTTCTCTTTATCTTTACGGCGCTGTGTGGCAAGGATAAAGCTGTGGAACGAAGGGTAAGTTTTTAACATTGAGAATAAAAAAAACATCATTGAAATTTGAATGTTAGGTACACTGGAAAATATGAGCAGAAATGCAGCCAAAATACAAAAATGGTCATTTGAATTATGTTAGCAGAACTAGAAGCCATCAATCAATATCCTTGAGGATTTTTTTTTTTTTTTTTTTACCTACCAGGAATGCCACGTCTTCTCCCCCGTCGTCGTGGATAATCAGACTTCTTGTCAGGTCTGTCTCCCACTAGCGTCCAGGTTACGGGGTCCTTCTCCAAGTGTCGGCTCCAATTTGTCCACTTTGGCCTTTGGAGTCAAAGTATGCATAGGCACACAAAGCCCTGTGGAAACAAGTTTGGTGATGGGGGGAAAAAAACAAAACATTCACACACACATGCCGTGGGCAAAGACAAGTTGAGGCCTCTTGTATGGAACGGCACCTGAATCCAGATGAAAGTCGGAACGGTCTGCAAACTCACAAACACTTCCTGTTGTGAGCTGGAATATATTTCATTCATCAACATTAAAAAAATTATGCACAACGTGCTTCTTCAGCAGTCACCTCTAAATTGTGTGCAATCTTCATTAATTTGATCACGAGTCGATTCTCCCTCTCCGACTGCAATTCTGATTATGATGATGAGTCGAGGAGTTAATAAGCTTATTAATTACCTGTGTAGGAGACAAGCCGGCTCCCACGGTGACCCCCCCCCTCCTACTAACAAAGCACTGTCATCCTTACCCGACTGTCTCCAAGGTCGCGCTGCTTTTTACAGTGCTGGCTCTGCTACGGGAATCTCAAAAGTCACACGGTAATGAGCTTAATTAGAATAATTCAAGGTCGGGCGGGAGGATGGTATTGTGTGGAGAAGAGGGGGGGGGGGTCATAAAAAGAATGAAATAAAATCGTATTCTGCTGAGAGTGGCTTTAATGAGATGTCGTGGTTAAAACCAATGTTGGAAAAGTTCAATTAAATTGCGGAACAAATATCGAACGATATTTTTGAAACAACATCATATTTCATTATTTGATGCCTGCTGGTTTGCGATTTCAGTTCTGTCTTTTTATTTTGCTTTGGGCGATATAGAGAGAGAAAAGAGAGAAAGTGTGCATCGCGTAGAAAGAAAACATTTGAAGCTCAGAGGAAAAGCTTCTGTGGAGTATTTCAACCAGTTTGTGGAGACAAAAAAAAAAAAAAAAAAAGGTGTTAGAGGTCTTTTTTGGACTGTGTGACCATGACAGATTCAGGCCAACGTGCGCTTCCTCCCTTTGTCTTTTTAAAAAGGGACTTGGCATAAAAAGGTTATTTCTCATCTAGTTTCTCTCTTTCAAGGGTAAACGAGTTGTGAGGCTGCCACCTATAAAGGGCCTTTAAAATAATTAAAAAAAAGTAGAAAGGAGAAGTGTGAAGGTAACCTTAACAGTCCTCCATCTGTGTGCACACTTCATTGCATTGAAACGACACGCTCACTTAAAAGAGAGGGACTGGAAATAAACAGGTGAAATCAAAATGAGCAAAATCAGCAGAAAAAGACTCGAATCAAAACCGCCTGGCCGAGCAGTGAAGCAATAAGCGGTGACAAATTGGATTGGATACTTTTCATGCCACATGTGTCATCAGGCTTCTTAAATAAAAAAAATAAAAAAAGTGTGTGTTTACTGAGGCTGTGAGCTGCTCTGTCGTCAGCAGAAAAGGTGACAGGTCGTGAATTCAATTTTTTTTTTTACTGCGAAAGGAAAGAGGGGATGAATGATAGCGTCTCCCCCCAAAAAAAAAGTCTCGTATAATAAAGAGAAATATTTGCTAAAAAGGACGCAGAGGATGAACGTGCATGCATACAACATTGTAGAAATGGAAAATTATATTTTCCACTGCTTGGCCTTTAAGAGCGCATGCATTTGCATATTCATGCCTCGTGTTTATATTCCAAACATAACTTGATGGCTAATGAGTGGATTAGAACATTTGAAGTAGATTCAGATATGAGCCTCGAGGCTTTCTATTATTCTTACAAGATCAATGACTGACTTTGCAAAATGCCAAATTTGCCAGCGTTAATTTGGCCTTAAGGTACCGCGGTCACCGCACAAGCGCAAATTAATTTAATAAGACACATAAATAGAGAAACCGGTGATCACTTTCTGCATATTTAGAAGGGGGGGGGGGGACACATTTTTGGAAATGGTTACACAGTAAATTAGGGGCATGAGTTAGCTTGGGCAACTAAACCTGTGGGCGGTGTTTGATGGAATTTACAGTGACGGGCGGGCTCGTACGTGCATGCTGACAAGATGCTTGAAGAAATGAGCACAAAGGAAGTCACAAGGAATCATGGAATCAGAATTACAACACTTCAAAGTTACTTTAGCACGACACTACTGCCATCTGCTGTTGAGAAACTGTCATCTATTGTCATAAAATATAATACAGACACTAAACATGTCAGTCTCTAGCACATATAAATAAAAAACATGTCATCCCGTTGGGAACACGGTGTTCCGGAACTGCTCTCATCAACAGACGACAAACAGGACATAGCACCGCCATCGTTAACAATACTTTTATTGTTGCTTGCTGTCAGATAAAAGCAGATAGCAAGGAGCATAATAATAATAATAATATTCAGTTTTCCTTTGGAGGATGGACCCCCCATGAATGCTACAAGACACTGTATTATGAAGAGTCACAACAATGGTTGCCGTTGCCTTGTAACACAAGATTTCTCTTCAAGAATGTTGGCTAGTGCTGGACCGCATCACCTGGACCACCTTTGGCATCGGGAGGTAACGCCATTTAAGAAACATGGGCTGTAGTTCCGCAAATAGTGGCTACTCAGAGGCGGGTCATATTTTTGGAATCCCGTGCTGCTGTTTTGGTTAGCAACAGACTTCAAGTTACAGTTATGACAGGTTTTTTCCAAATATATTTGTGAGCAAAATGTTTATTATATATATGGACGGCCACTATTTGAGGAAATACGGTAAAATCACCCCAAATTTCCTTCTTCAGCTGTGTACCTTGGTAGGATGCTGCTGTTTTGGTTAGCAAAACTCTTTAATGTCCGTGTATGAGCTGAGGTATTTACAGTTACGACCCGTTTTTTCTATTTCTTTTTTCCTGGCGGGGAAAAAAAGGCAGGTATTTATTTATGTTTCGGTTCGTCCTAAGCGGACGACGTGGAGGGACGGCCACTATATGAGGAAATACGGTATATTACAAGCACGTTTGTCCATCTGATGAACATTCCGGGAGCGACTCCAGCAAGCTTGAAGTCTGCTAGTCATGTTTCAAGTTTGACAACTCTACAGTATATTTCTGCTAACGTCGTTAGTTTTGAAGAGAAGCGCTCACAAATGCGATTATCCTCTGGGTTATTATGTACACAAGCGTTATTATTACTATTAGAGTGAGATCCACTTTTGAAGTGCAGTATGCGAGCAAAAGCTTTTAGCTTATTCCAATAAGGAGGGAAGAAGACGGCATGGTGATTTTCAATCACACTGACGTTTGTTTTGGTGCAGAGAAGCTTTACAGGCTTGGAAAATGAGGTTAGATGAACGAGTGTGGGGGGGGTGGGCAACAAGAGCAGCATCGAGTTGAACAAAGATATGATGGATAGTCCTCGCTTTGTTCTACTAATAAAAAAAAAAAGTATAAATAGAACATCCTGTTTGGAGTGAGCGCGGATATGAAGAAAATCTCTTGAAGCTTACACACGCACACACACGCGCACATCTGGTGCACTTCTTCACTATCTTGATCCACCATTGTTGGATTTCCTGAGATTCCAGGTGTCCCTCAGGGCTTTGCAAATTCCAACATTGGCCGAATGATTTGATCAATCGACTCTTTGAGGTCGGACGTCAGCACCAGAGAAAAGAAAAACACACATCCATGCAGACGAGCTCTTTGAAAGAGTGTCTCTGACCTGACCTGCAGGCACTTCATCACCACTTAGCGTTAAAAAGAAAGCACGAGGCGAGAAAAAAAAATTAAAAAATACAAAAACAAAACAACGATTAAAATGGGTGAGGTATCCTTGAAGTATTTCTAAGGAATTTAGGCTTATTAATACCACCTTGGAATGCACTACGTATTGATATATGTTCATGTATATATTTATATATGTACGGTATATTGCTGTTAACATAAGCAGGATAACTTTCGATAAATATGGCAGCCTCTTTTCCGTCCGAGGCACCTCGAGTGAGCTTCAGAACCCGACAGTGTCTTCAGCTCCCTGAGGAGGAGGCAGACCTCCCTTTTTTTTTTTTTTTTTTTTAAAAGATTAAAACTCAAACGACATCACCAGCTTTTGGTCACTCTTCATCCACAGTTTCCCTTGTTGGATCCTTCTCTTTCTGTTCTGCCACCTGTATGGCGGGACTGGGGAGGGCCTCCGATGTGGTCCGGTCTGGTTGTTCCGCCATTCTCTGGGCGGATGCTTCTTCCTGTCAACAAGCAAGTGATTCAATTAAAATTCAACATTGATTATCATCCGTTCGCGTTAGCTTACCTGCTCTGAGAAACGTTGATTGACCTGATCGGAGAACTCTTGCATCTCCCCCTCTTCGCCGTTGGAGTGGCAGGTCGGACTAGGGACCTCGATGCCGTGGCTTTCCAAAATGGCGGCTTCTATACATACATTAAGGTAAATATAAGATATTTATTTAAAATATTTCATTCTCAAGCGCTCACCGATATTGGCTCTCCGCTTCATCTCCTTGCGGCGGTTAGCAAACCAGTTGTACACCTTTAGCGCCGTCACGCGCTCAAACTCAGACAGCTTGCAACCTGAACGCAAGAAGAGGAAAAAAACTGACACGCTACAACAATGTGAATATGTAATACTTCATTCACAAAACTCACGATGTCTTTCGATACCTGGTTTCTGGATGACTGAGTTGCAGGCGTTAGCGATCTCCTCCCGCTTCGCCTCATCGGGGTACTGATTCTCCACGAAGAAGCTTGGGGGAGGAAAAAATGATTCGAATGTTACAATCGAGACTCAAAGTTAGCGGATTGGAGCAACTCTGCTAGTTCTCCGAGTAGGTCATCTTGGCATGAATCCGAGGTACACACACACACACGCATATGTCCGTCCTTGGATCTAAAAGAGCTCCTTGGGATCAAGCACTGCAGAGGGCCCCGTGTGGTCTTATTACCGTGAGTGCCCCTAGTACTTACTGCACGCGTCTAATGGACAAATCAATTGCGCACAGTGGGTGGGACTGTTAGGGGTGGAGGTTAAAAGAGTCCGGGGGGTGTGTGGGATGAGGGGGGGGGACAATGCTACTTTGTCAGCATCCTTCTGGCCGGCCGAGAAAAAAAAAGAAGACAAGTCTATTCCAGGGAAGCAGAGGTAATAAGAAACTGCTTAATCAAGTCAAACAGGATAAGGCACATGCTCCCAAATGTGCATGGTATGCTATTTGCTGCTCAGAATTGGAAAATAAGGAGAGATTTGTTCAAGGGCTGTTTGTGGTAACACATGATGCTTGCTGTGAGGAATGATCAAATCGAGTTAAGGCTCCTTTGCAGTTTTGGAATAGCCAACAACAACAATAATAATAACCTCTCCATGATGGCTTGGCACTCCTTCCTCCAGGTGAAGCGGCTTCCGCGACGCAGCCTCAGTGGCGCCCCGACTATTGCCGGCCTGTCAGCCATGATGCCCGTCCGCCAGTCAGGTTCCTCCTTCACCATTGACCGCATCGATAAAGTTGCACCTGTTGGAGAATCGCATTTCGGAATAGTTATTATGATTGACATAACAGATGCCGATAGATTCCGCAAGATGGCGGCAAAGCAATGAAGCGCCACAACTGACTTCAATATGAAAATGTGCCAGTCTCCCGTGGCGATCCAGTATAAGTGCAAGACCGGGTTTGGTGATGAGAGGGGGGGTCCCAGGGTTACCTGGCTGGGCTGCACTGGCGGCGGCGGCGGCAGTGTACCACGGCAACAAATGCATCAGGAGCTCTCTCTGCCTGCTCCACACGGGGTTGGAGTTGGGGTTGAGGTTGGTGTTGGGGTTGGGGAGGCAGCCGCTCGCCCCCGCCGCCAGCCCGTCTCTGTCCCCTCCCCTGGCCCTGGGGCTCACGCTGTGCTGGCTTTCGCTCCACCTCAGCCCTTCAGTCAGGGTAAGATTGCAGACGTCAGTTTTAGGGGGCAAACGGAATTTGCATTGTGCCGTGTTGCGCAATCGGCCAATAAGAATTTGCCGTTTCTTTTTCATTTTGCCGTGTCAGCCGAGTGAATAGAAGCAAAGCGCTGTGGCCGCGTTGGTTCGGAACCACTGCGGAGGATCGATTCTTGTTATTGTTAGTATCGGCCCGTGTAGGAGGGAAAACCAGCACCAGAGCGGCTCCAGCATGAGAACTACAGCAAAGCTTCGAAGCTGAAGCAGGGTAAAAAAAATTGAAAGTAAAGATGAATGGAGAAAGAAGCAATGCGTGTGTCAAGTCAACTATTTCTGGGCATGACAAGCCAAATCAAAGCAGTGTGCGTCATCATCCGCATGCAGGAGGAAGTAGGAATTTGTTAGCAAGCATTCTTTTGGATCCCAGTTGATCTAGAAGCGTCTGCATCTGGAGCAAAGCCTCACCTGGGTTAGTTCTCTCCAGCAGGTACCAGCGGTAGAAAGCTCTGCGTTTGGAGTCGCTCATCTCCAGACCTTGCTGCAGCAGCCACTGCGAGATGTAACTCTGACTAATGCCTGCGTAGAAAAAAATAATAAAAAATTATGAGCATGTCAGGGTTAAAAATCAATTGTAGTCTTTTCTGACCTGTAACTTGTCCCACAATTGCCTGAGAAATCCTTCGGTTGTTGAGGAAGGTTTTGATCTCTTCTTTCACCAGGTTGCTATCCCTCCTGTGAAAGTTAAAATATATGTCACTGCACAGGAACTTTTGCACAGTGGTGGCTTACTTAACGGATTCAGTGAAAAGTCTTTTTTTTTTTTTTTTTTTTTCTTCCTTCTCGAGTTATCCCAGTACACCTGACCTGAATTAACGTGACTACACTTGTGGAGGAACAGCCTGCAGCTCTGGGGAGCTCAAGTGCCATTACCTGACGTTATAATAGTCTGTCTTTGTCTGCTCCTTGATCCTCTTCTATTCATCCTCACCCAGAGCTAATTCACGCTTGACCTTCCTCACCTCATGTATTCCTCCACCTTCTCCTCCAGGTCCCACTCCTCCTCCCCGACTACATCGTAGCTGAACGAGCGCTGCACAGCCACGCTCGTGGGGTACAGCGGAGGGGGCGAAGCTTCAAAGCTGTTGCTGGGGGACAACGCTGCGCCGTCCAGCCCGGAGGTCTGCGTGGTGGCCGAGGCGAGGGAGAGAGAGGAGGTGGACGACGAAGAGGAGGGCGCCGGGGCGGAGGTGGTGGTGTTGTTGTTGCCGTTGTTGGTAGTGGAAGGGGCCGGGTGGGAGTCACAGTGAGGCGGGCGGTGGTCCGGGTCGAGCCTCTCCAGAGACTCCAAGGCGTGGAGTATCTGAGGTTTAGTCATGCCGGAGAGGCGCAGACGTTGGAGGAGGTCGATTTGCTCAATGGTGTAGCGCGGCTCCACCCCGCAGCACTCCATTCGGACATCTGCACAATTGTTGAGCACACACCACAAAATTAGGTACGCTTGTGAAAAGCAAGATTTTGCCATCGTGGAATACCAAAAATTCTCCTCTCAGTAATTCAATATGGTAACCAAAATAGTTAAACAGCTCTAAGTATATACATTGCTATTTTGTGTTTAAAAAAACATTAATTCAAAGTTTCAGAAGTCTGAATTCACACATCTTCAACGAGACAAGCTTGCCACTCTTTCTAAAAGTTGAAACTTCCTTTGCAAATGGCAATAAAGACAACAAATTCAATATGCTTTGCATATCATTATAGAGTGACAAGAAGTTGCATTTAAGCCAAGAACCTCCAGCCCTCCGCTATCTTACCTGGTGGAGGGGGCGACCCGGAGAGGCGCCCCGGGAGTGGCTCCGTGCTTCGGGTTGCAGCGGGGACACACCACTGTCGCATGGCTCCGCTCGGCAAATAGTTCCGCACAGCGTGGACCTCCTAAATACAGACGCGCTGCAGTTTATCGCAGTGGATAATCGCCCATTAGCATGCTGTCAGACCGACAGCTCCGAGATGACTTGCCGGATGGCTAAATGAGCTAAGCTAACGCCGCTAACTAGTCTGGTTCCCTAGAGCCTGCTAGGAAACAATCCGTCAAGCTATCCGTTATTGCGCGAATAAAATGCGGAGGTCAACTAGTTACCTTTCAAAATAAAAGCACATTCCTTGTCAATTTTAAGGTAAGGATTTTAAAACTTGATTGTGTTTTGAAAAGCAGAGGAAGCGATGTTGCCACGGTTGTTTAAATTGACGACGCTGACTGTCTCGTCTCGGCTAACTTATTTAAACTTGCACAATGGATGAAGAAAGTATCGTAATACAGCTAATAAGTGTAGTTACACAGTAGTAAACATGATGTCTAGTCAGGTAACGAACAAGAATGGAGGCTGTTATTGGCGGATTAGCTCCGTAGCTAGCGTAGTTAGCTCGTCGCTAACTAGCACCGGGGTGGTCCCACGGCGGTCTCGCTTACCTCTCGGCAGCGGTGGACGGACAGCTGCCGCCGGCTGGCTGGCTGGACGGAGACCACTGCAGGTGGGAGAACCCGTCAACAAAAAAAGTATCTCTCCTTCCCAAGTTTCCCGATCTTTTTTTTTTTTTTTTTTTTTACAGCCGGGCAAGGAGCACCCACCGCTGGGTCATGTTGTCTTTGGGCTATGCAGCAATACTGTATGCAAATACAGTACAAGGAGTCTCGATTTATGACCCCCTCCTTCACCCGACACCACCGCCGTCAAGTACGTCTGGATTATTATGACTTCCGGTTATGCTGTAAACACTGCACTGTCCACCCACTTAGCACAAAAACACAATGCACAAAAATACCTCAAATAAACTTGGTTTTAGGTATAAAATGCAAAAATAGATCAAATCCAAACTGAGTGGACATTTCCTTGTGTGCACAAAGCAGATCAATTATCTAATTATCTAATGTCTAATGTGACAAAATGGGAATTTATTACAGTAACTGGACACGGTTGTACTATGTGTGTCGTGCAAACAGTCATAAATCACACTAGACATTTGTAAGTGAGGAGTTTGTGACTATTAATTGTCTCGTTTTTAAATTTCTCCACGAGACGGTGCTAAAGGCGCAGTTTTGCAAGGTGCCTTTCTGATTAGAAACGATTTGTCATCATTATTTCTTTAAAATGCAAACAAAACATATTGAAATGAATCATGTTCATTTAAAATGCAAACAAAACATATTGAAATGAATCATGTTCATTTTGGTCATGAAATATGATTGAAAAGTCATGTTTTATTGTTTTACAAAAATGAACATTAAGAAAATTCCAATAAAGAAAAATAGAGTGTACCTAAAAAAAATTCAACTGAAACTTAAACAGGGTGCACCTTTTGAAACGACTAACAAACAGGCGTGGCATCAACAACTTCACCTGTGCTCACCTGTTACTAAATTAAACCCAGACAATGACAAATTTCCATTCCCTTTCAAAATAAAACTAAGGGCTCACATCGACTTATTAAACCACTTTAAAAGCATTTGTTGCTCCACTCCTAATCGTATTCTAATTTCAACGATAGCCAAGGATGGCAGTGCTTGCATAAAACAGTACATTTTTAAACCCCCTTTTCAGAGATGTCGGATTTTTTATTTTGAAGATCTGTCAACATGCTTAAGCTGCCTGACTGGTCATGTGTGACTTGTTTCGTTGAAAGTGGGGACATGACATGCGGTCCTTCTTTTAACACTTAAAGCTTTACTGTAAGCCAACGTAAACGAATGGTGACTTGATCAAGATGGCCAGAACAGGTATTTGACATCCCATGGTTTTGATCAATTTTAAATATGTCACAGGTTTATATATATATAAAAAATAATATTGTCAGGGTGTGGCTGTGGTGTGCCCAGAGGGGATGAAGTTTATGGGAACAACTACACTCGTTTAATGTAATTTAGTATTTACCGGTATTTTTAGTGTGTGTTTACATTTAAAGTGTGCATGAGGTTTTATCTCAATTTAATTTCATTCTTGAAAATTGGCACCCCAATAAAAATCAACCCAAGTTAATGGTAATACGTTTTTTGCTGTATCTAATGTTGTCCTGTACTTTTTAAAATGGTCTTTTTAAAACGGGCATTGTGTAGCACCAGTCTGTGTTGCTATCATTAATGATTAATGCGAGCGACATTTCTGCGTGTCTTTGACCTGTCTCGCCTGTCTCCGATCGATACAACAGCGGGACGTTGAACTGGGGACACCGCCGCCGATGCACCTGATTATTTAAACATGACTTTCTCCGCAGGGGTGTGTTGCGCCAACCTGGAGGAGCCCACGGCTCTGATGAAGATGGGCCTCAGCATGGTGCTAGTGGGCCACGTCAACTTCCTATTGGGAGCTCTGGTACACGGTGTGGTACTCCGCCACATCAACCTCCACAAGCAAGCTCGTGCCATGGAGTATGCCATCTCCAATGTGGTGGCTCTCGCATCTGGATTAGTGGTGAGACTACCACTAATTTGTCATTCTTAAATTTACAAATGGATAATTGCAGAAATACCTTTTTGCTCCTCCGTACTGGTCAGGTCTTAACTTTTTTTATTTTTTGTCACTGCAGGGGATTGTCATAGGAATTCTTGCTATTGTCCTGTCCAAAAACAAGAAAAGCAGAGTCCTGGTGAGTACTGGCACTCTCTGATTGGTGGAAAAATATGGGAAGTATGTTTACTATTATGACAAGTTCTAGTCCTCAGGTTTCCAGTTCGTCTGTTTTGTCCAACAACACTAGTGTTGCCTTGACACATTGAGCACAAATGTTGTTTTTCCCAGAACTGTGAACTGCACTAACAAATCAAAAATTTCAATAATCATAATACAAAAATAGAAAGAATGCATTTCAAAGTGCTGTGAAAACTTATATGCGTGTGTCAATTACAGACATGGTCCCTCTTCAGCAGCAGCTTAATATCGTCTCTCATGGCGTCGGCGTCCGCCATTGGCCTCCTGGTATCCGTGGTGAGGGCAATCATCCACGGCGGGCGGAGCCTGCTGACGCACTGCCGCTTCCCAGACGCCGTCGACTACTCCAGCGTCACCAACGAGTGTCCTTTTGACCCCACGCGCATCTACGTGAGTGAGTTCCCACCATTAGGATTACTAAGTAAAAGTAGTTAACTGTTGAGATTTGAATTTCTCACCTTGCAAAACAAACTAACCCGGAAGCATAATAATTATTCCGTGTAATTAATATTCCACAAATATATCAATATTATATAGTAATCAATAATATACTGTATTTTCCGGACTATAAGGCGCATCTTCAATGATTGGCCCATTTTAAAACTTTGTTCTTATATAAGGCGCACCGGACTATAAGGAGCATCATTAATGCATCATGTCAGATCTTTAATCCAAATCAAATCATTCTCCATTTTATCTTTTTTATTTCAACTTCAGAAGCAACAAATGACTTTAGAATCACAAAATAATGATCCATTGTCTTTTTGATTCATGATTCATAGTCTTCAGCGGGCCACTTACGATTGATTTCATGACACAATGCTTCGGGCCAGTTTAAATTTAGGAATTTGGTCCATATATAAGGCGCACCGGACTATAAGGCGGCTTTTGAGAAAATGTTAGGTTTTTAGGTGCGCCTTATAGTCGGGAAAATACGGTATATGAATGATAAACAAAGTAGTTCTTAAAACACAACTTAGCTACTTTTCAGACGTGTTCAAATCGACTCTCAGACTTGTGCATGGCATCAACAGCCTCACTTAAGTGGATGCGCTCAAGCCTCAGATTGAACCTCACTTTGCGGTCGCTGTCTAACGGGCAGATGCTCCCCTCCTATTAGAGCACCACTCTGATCCTTTGGGTGCCTCTCATCGTGACTTGCGTGGTCCAGCTGATCTTTTCCGCCCGCTGCCTTTCCGTGTGCGTCTCCTTTCTGGGTTTGCCCTGCTGGCCGCACACGAAGCGGCCGAGAGAGGCGCGAGCGGCGATCAAATCCACGAGGCCGCTGGAGGAACTGGCTCAAGAACGTGTCAACGAAGCAAAGCAACCCAAAGAATCTCCACCTTCGCTTCCTCCCAAGCGCTACACTGAAGCCCCCAGGAGCTACAGTGAACCCAGAAGATTGGTGTCCCCACCGGTTCGCCACCAGCCTCCCCCGTACTACAGAAGCGTCCCCCCAGCAGAGAGGCGGCCTCTTCACCAGCAGCCTCGTCGGGAAAGAGGGGAAAGGTCACGCAGCACAGAGCAGGGGAGCCAGCAGCGACCTCCAGAACAGCGCCACCTACTCGAGAGAGGTGCCCTGGAACGATCTAGTTTCTGGATTTAGCCAAAAAGTGGACCTTCACACTTCAACCTGCATGAATCGGCCACTTCATTAGGCACACCTGCACAATCTAATCAAACCTGAACATTTATATCAACGTTTTTCCATATACTTTTCACGTGCAGTTGTCCCCAATGTTGTGGTCCAAATGTGTGTCAGTATTAGTGATAATAATAATTTGAGTCGTCATTCCTTTCAGCAATTAAATGACAAAATATATTTTTTAACTGTCTGGAGTTTAACTTTCAGTTTTGTGCCTGACGTGTTGTACCTCGTGAGGGTGTGACTTCAGCACCATTGTGTGTAGCTGTTTTATTTATTTCCTTTTCAAAATAAACATTTGAGATATAGAGAGTCATGGTGCATGTGTGTTTGCTGACAGTGACTTGACAGGAAAGACTGGTTGCACACTTGCGCACACGCCCATCCGCATTTGGAATTATTTGTTAATTTGCGTAATTCTTTTTCAGGAAAATCCCCCAAATTCCCAAACTTATTTGAAAAGAAACCAACAACAACATAATAGTTTATATCCTAATTTTATTTCGAACCAATAATGACAGAAGAGACCACACGTGCAATTTTGAAACAAATATACCTATATTGGTCATTCAGGTCCAATAGAACAAATCCCCACATGATTTTTTTTTTTCATGCAACAGAAAAGTTAGGAAGGGTGCATTTGCAGTGCAACGGTTCGATTAGAAGGAAGAAAGAATAGATCTGAGACAAAATAGCAAGTTCACGTGAGGAAGCAGTGACAATAGAAAACACTGTTGTTCCTTATCCTACCAGCAAGAGGCAGTGACGCTACAAAAATAAATAAAACGAGCTGAATAGGAAACTTTAAAAAAAAAAAATCAGGTCGAGCAAGTGTTTGACTTAGGACAATACAAAAAAAAAAACAATCACACCTGACATGAGAAAAGCTGGATAGTGAAATGTTTTTTCTTTTTTTTTTTTAAAAGGGCTTTCATGCTTGTAAAATGTATAGTTATAGCAAACACTGTTTTGTTGATAGAATGAAAGCGCACTAAAAAGGTGAAAACCTAAAGATATTTCAACCGTTTTGATTGTATTCGCTCTACTGCTGTCAAATAACAAAAAGGAGGAAAAACTGAAAAAAAAAAAAGGAGTCTTAGGGCGACACTGAGAAAAAAAAGGCTGAATTCATAATATTCTAAGAATACATCAAAAGAAAATGCTGTGTTATCCGAGCCTAGTTTTAATATTAACGTTGGAATGTTAAGTAGACCCTAAGTTATGGTCTGGGTTAGTTGCGTGTATAAAAGAAGAGTTGCAAGAATAAAGTCATAAAGTTACAAGACTAAAAGTTGTCATCGTCAAATACATTTGTACTATTTCAAAAATGAGTTTTGAAGTTACAAATACACAAAAAGTTGCAGTACAAGAACATTTTTTTCCTCATAAAATTATGACTCTATTCTTGTAATCCTCGATGAATTTTTTTTTTCCAGTGCGGCCTTTATGCTACTTAGACAAATTACCGTCTGCTCTGAATTTTTACTGCAGAGTGTATTTTCTCCTACATAAGCACTTAAGATTTCAAACCCGGGCTTCTTTGTTCAATTAAAAATGTTTCGTCAACAAATCCAACGGCTCTAAAAATGTCTGAACATCCCGTAAACACAGCCGCAACTTTGGAATTCACGATAAAATACTGGACTAATCTTGCGACACATATCCCTTCATCGACCTGCCCGCTAAGCAGACTAATCCAGGAGGCGATTAAAACGTTCCGAGTGATGAGCGAGCCCTTAGTGAGTGACCCGGGAGTCAAAACAAGATTTTTTTTTTCTTTCTGCTGGGTACAATGCCGAGTTCAAAAAGATACCGCCGTGCATAACATTTTGGGGGATTATTTTCTTTATAGGTTCATGCAGTGCTGATGGGTTACAACTGTCTTCGTGTGATATTAATAATACTGTTAAATTAACCTCAAGCATTCCATACATATCAACATGCATACACACAATCAAACTTGATACTTAAACACAAAAAGTGTGCTACTGTTTTTTGTCATCATATCAAATGCATGTATTTCACTTCCAACCTTAACATTGCCGTTTTGTCATTTCTCTCTGTCGCTATCAACAACAACATGGTCATATTTAATACGACAACGATAAAAAAATGTACAAACAAATTGACTTGAATGCCTTATGTACAAACCACAAATAAACAAATCAAAATAGCAAAACTATGATGACGACAGCCGCAGCCGTGTCTGTTCTTATTCCTCAAATAGTGGTCCCGGATGTTGCTAACCAAAACAGCAGCACATAAGCAGCCTATCAAATCAATTTGAGCGTCAAGACTTGCAAAATCCACTCGTATGGTTACTATTTTTTTGTTTTTGCGCATTTGTGAAGTGCATTTCAGTTGTGTTGAACTTTTAATCACAATACACTTAATTAAGAATCTGTATAAATAAAGGGCGCTCCCAATAGATATGCAGTTAAATAAATAAATGCCCCTGACCACTAAATGAGGAAATAAAATAATATCCTCGTAATAGCATTCAAAATGTACTTAAATTGAAATAAATTAAAAGCAAATAAAATTCCAACCAACATCGCCCATACAAATGACACCATGAGGCTACGCTACATAATACTTTACCGCCTTTAGCTTCATTTTATGGTACACATTAGACATGATATATATATAGATATATACATGATATACATGTTTGTGCTGGATGAGACGCTGCTCATGTTCCAGAGCACGTTTAGGAACATGACCCGCTCTCATCGATAAGTATGTCCTTTGATATTAGCTGACAGATACAAAAATAAACAAGATGACACGTGATGCGTTCCTTCTTATATTACCTCGCTTTGCAAACACGAACATTTAAATAAAAGATGATATGAGAGAACCATCATGCATTTATCTTCAATGACCGTTGTCATAGCAACAGGGGAAGTGTGTGTGTGGGGGGGTGTTCAGAACTGGGAGGCCGAACTGGGGTCACACTGGAGTAGCCGAACGATGGAGGGGTCACTTTTGGCACCTTTAATGAACTCCTCCAGGGACAACTTGCCTGCAGGGGTGCATGCAGAAAGATGAAGTTTTTCTTCTCCTAATACCGTATTTTCCGCACTATAAGGCGCACCTAAAAACCTCCAATTTTCTCAAAAGCCGACAGTGCGCCTTATTATCTGGTGCGCCTTATATATGGACCAATATGGATTCGTGGCTGAGGACTAACTTATTAAAGTAAACTTTACGTGTTTATTTTGTGTGTTGTGTGATATTAACGTTTGAGCAACGTTGAGTTATTGATATATTGTTTTCACTATTCCGAGTGTTACTATATTGTGATTGCGTTTGAGCAACGTTGAGTTATTTATTCTATGCGCCTTATAATCCGTTGCGCCTTATATATGGACAAAGTTTTAAAATGGGCCATTCATTGAAGGTGCGCCTTATAATCCGGTGCGCCTTATAGTGCGGAAAATACGGTAGCTATTTTTACGTTTAATATAAAGTACACACACTCTATGTTAAATAGCTCACCGTCATTATTGAGGTCCATCTGTCTGAAGATCTTATCCGTCCTCTTCTCTGGCGTGGACTCGTCCTCTGGCATCTTCATTACAGAGGACACCATCTTGTAAATGGCCTGAGAAGGGCAGAGACGAGAGTTTGAGTGGCAACTGATAGAAAAAAAGCAAAACATCCAAGTACGGATGAAAGACGAATAGAAGAGACTGCAAACGAGTGTCATCCGGGTGCAGGTTATCGATCTGATACATCTTCGGCTCCACTCGTATGACCGCTGCGCTCCCTCTGGTGGCATTAAATTAACCTGAGGGAGCCTGCGGCGCACATCTACAATTAGCTTACAGAGCCATTAAGATGGCTCCCGTGGGAGTGGAGAGTGTAAAACAGACAGTAGATCAGTGGGACACCTCGAGAGGGGAAGGACGTTTGTGAAAATTAGAACCAAGAAGCTTCTCATTGGATTACGTATTTATGCACTGGCGGCGCTAGGAGGTTTTTCTTGAGGGGGCCGTGGGGGCAAGATGATAATGCCCAGTTATTGTTTAATAATGCATAATTCATCTGATTACTCCGTGTCACCTGTACAATCTCCAGCATCTCCTCACGACTGATATAGCCGTTGCCGTCCAGGTCGTACATGCTGAAGGCCCACTTGAGCTTCTGCTCCAGCTTTCCCCGCGACGTCACGCTCAGGGCGATGATGAACTCCCGGAAGTCTATTGTGCCGTCGCCGTTGGTGTCAAACGTTCGAAAGACGTGCTCGGCAAATTTCGACGCGTCGCCGTACGGGAAGAAGTTGGCGTAGATCTTCTTGAACTCCTCCACGTTCAAAGTTCCGCTGGGACAATCTTTTAGGAAACCCTTTGGGGGAGGATAACAAAGACATGGCCTTTGGTCCAAAAGTCATGTTCAGAAAAAATAATACGGCAGACAGTCTGTTTAAAGCCGCTTGTTAGTCATAGGCGAGCATCATCTGCGGGGGGGGGTGACCTGAGGTCAGCGAGACCGAGGTCAAAGGTATGCGAGGTGGCGGCTTTATCAGTGACAGCTGTTCCTCGCCCAGCTGTGCGCACATTCGCTAATGTATGCGGGTCTAATCCACACAGGCCCGCTGTCAAGTCCCTTAACATCTTCGCCGCAAGTTTTGAAAGCAGTTCATTCAGATGAACGGTTCTGAAGAATTCATTCATTTTTATCCGGTGATAGACTACTTGTTGGTGCGCCACCTACAGGTCTGGAGTGGAACATGGAAATGAAGCTTATCCGATTATGTAAGCGGGATGATTTTATTTTTTTTTTAGCTGTGTGTGAGGAGTTACCTTGTACCACTCCTGCAGCTCGTGGTCGGAGAACTCCGTGTTCTCCCTCAGGTCCTGCAGCATCTCTGGCCGCAGCTTGCTGTTTTGTTTGCCCATGTTGACAGCTCGGGCAAAAAGGTTTCGGGGGGCCTTTTTTTTTTTTTTTTGGACTTGACAGTGACTGCAGCACCGCTCTGGTCGCTTTTAACACCTGTCAATCACACATAGTGAGGTCAGCAACAGTTCAGCTTATGACTTATGAGCTATTCAGCTTTTTGGTAAGACTTCATGAACTGCTATTAAGCGCTTGCTTGCCAAATAATGAGCCACCATTGTGTTTGTTTTCCCCTTTTCCAAATCTTCCGCCAATAGGATTGACATTGTTGATTACTTGCAGGAATTCCGATATTTACTTTTACATAATAAAGCGATACACAAATGGCGTGACTTTGACAATGACTTTTTTGTACTCAAACCAAATTCCACCAAATTAAACCTAATCCCCTGGACACAGAATGTTATAAAACACAGCAAACGGCAGCGTCACATTTGCAAAACATTAAATAAATAATCCAGCGGCTTGTTGACGTCACACGACTGATCACATTGACGCTGGCCAGTTGTGTTTATGTTGTCAAGTCAGCTGTGCGCTTTCATGTGCGTGCGTTCCTAATCTGCTTGACCCACAAAGCAGAAATTTTCACAGATGTAACAAAACCTCCATCTTAAAAATCCCTTCACACCGTTATATAATTGTCACTCATCCACAGGCGTGTCTCAAGTGCCGCATTACCTCAAATAGCTGCTGTCCCTCTAATTAAAATGTGCCCCAATTATTTTCGATTGTCCCGATAAGGGTCGCAGGTGAGCTGGAGCATATCCCAGCTGTCACTTGGCAAGAACACAAAAAAATCTAATTAATTGCATTAAATTTTGATACACTAAAATAAAGCACCACTCATATTTTTCTTTAATATACACAACAGGTTCACTTCCATTAACGACAGTCGTGTATCGAGCGTGCCGGGTTGCTGCAGGTCTTAACCCACGCACCTTGAACGCCTCTTCAACTTGCTAATAAAATGATGCAATGTGCATATTAAGTCACTCACAGAGCGAGGCGTTGGCGTCCAGGCTTGACGTTGATGCTTGTAGGCATTTATCAAAGCACCTCAGGGAGCGAATTGGGCATCGCTTATGATTTATTGGCTCCTCGACCCCCCCCTCCGGGTCTTACTATATGATTTACTGGTCTTAAACGAAATATAATTATCCTTGGGACTATCTCCTGACCCTGAACTAATATTGTAGTATTTCCAAGGAACATTTACACAGTCCAAAGGGGTTGGAAGAGTACCAAATGTCTGCTTGTCTTAATTGTAACAAAGACTTTCCTGCGTTCCTCATTAAAAGTTACCAGTTAAAACACTCAGAGATAACTTTCGACTTAATTGCCTTGCGCAATATAATCATGAATGATGAATGTAAAAAGCAGATCGATTAGAAGCACTTTGCATTCGGCATTTAGTTATGGCTGCGGCAATGTACTGTTCGATAGCGGGCCTCTAATTGCTCTATTACGTCAACATGGATTGTGACTTAGTTGTGTTTGTCTCACACGTTTGTCGGTAAGTGCTTTCGATATTGTTTGATTAGCAGACGAGTTAGGAAAAAAAGACAAATATTTTTGTTTGATAAGTGGTCACACAGTTTAGCAGCTTGGCTTTTTAGAATCCAACATGGTGGCTTGAGGAGGTGTGACAAAAAGCTTTCAAGCGCTAAATCAAACAGACGGCTCATTTTTTTTATATTTATGACAAGTTCGCTCCCTCTATCTCATCGAGTTTCTTTCCTCGCCATCCTCAGTCACGCTAATCCCGGAGCCCACTTCCATACTCCCTCTTAATCGTTCATCTCTCCATCCTGAGTCGCAAAGCTCTAATCTGACTCGCCGGTCCAAGTGCTTGCTTACTCCGTCGGTAGTCGTTGCCTCGTCACAAATTGACCCACAAGACTTGAACATCTGCTCTGTAGGTTTTAAAGCGGGTCAACGACATTTGCACATGGGACTCGAGATGCCTGCCCAGTGGCGGCGCTAGAGTGGGGGGGGCACGGGGGCACTGAGCCTCCCCTAAAGTAAATTAAGGTTCCTCTGTGTTTTCTCTCCTTATAAATGCAAACTCAAAGTGCATTAGCGCACAGAGTCACAAAAATGACAATATTACTTATTAACTCCCCTGACTGAGAGGAACTCCAAGCAAGTCGAGTCGTGTCCTCTCACAAGAATGATTTCCGTGGGCAGCGGTGAAAAATAGCAGATATTAAAGCATATCGACTGGAGGTTGGAGTTTTATTACGCCGCGCATTACTGGATGATGGCCCAGACGTCAGCTCCGATAGAGCGAGTCGTGGCGGCGGTGAGCAAATTGAGATGGAGGAATCAGGGGGAAGCGAGACGAACGGGAATTTGATGAAGATAAGCGGAATCCGAAGATGTTTTTTACCGAGATGTGCTCATAAGAGGAGAAAATATCAGCCACCTGAGACGACAACATCTTTCATCCATATTTTATCCCCCCCACCTTCTCCCCACTTGCAATTTCATCTCGTTGCTTCTGCTCTATTTTTCATCCTCCTGCCGCGTCGCCTGCGTCACGCTAGAAAAAGGCGATAGCCGGCCATTGTCCGCTTGATGATGACTGTAATTACACGCGCCGCATAGCCACTTTGAGCCGCATTGTGCTGTGTAATGGTCGGCGTCTGAGAAGTGATGTCATCAATACTCGGGCACTCCACGGCAATAACTCAAAATCGACTGCAACCTCCCTTAAATTTGACTTCACTACTAGCCACATCATTATTTCCCTTACTGAATATTATGACTGAAAATCGTGTCTAAAAACAGTCGGGTCAAAAGTATTGCATTGATATAAATAATTCAGAAGTTCTCCTTTGTGGTTGTCCACTGTGACCTAAAATGGCGACGGGATGAGATCGGAACATGCGGATAGCATGAAAAGAAAAAAGGACATTAATGGCATGGTTAAAAATAAGAATGAGGACTGGTCCTAAGCGTAGAGCACTCTCATCTCTCCCATAATAAGTCCATCAAAAGGGGGAGGGCTTAATTACCCGCGTACTCACACACCTAAAAGGTCTCGATTCTGCTTTTTTTTCATATTTGATGGTGGGAGCAGAAAATATAGGCGGCAATTTGATGTGCTGAAAGAAAATAAGGCTTCCAAAGTAGGTAGGAAGTGAAAAATTAAAAGCCCAACTGTCAAATGTATACAAAATATTCAAGGTCTATCCTCATCCAAACCATAACAAAGGTGTCCATGCTAGACTTCATTCAGAGGACAAAAGGACTCTCAGACCTCCATCTGGGAGAACGATGACCTCATTTCAAATTTTCCGTTTCCAGTACAAGTACCGAAGTCTATTATCTGCCCGGAGAGAGTGGTGGCATGCGGCTACACGCAATAAAAAGAGTCACCGAAACATTTCTCAATTGACTTCCGTGACAAAGGCTCTCCTGAGTGGGCTCATTTTAGTCGTCACACCTTCATGTTCACTTTTCCAGCATGACACGCTTCTGAACCATCACTGCACAATGTCTCCTCACGGAGACAGAGATGGATAGATTGAGGGAGGGTGGGACTCAGATGGTGGATGGATAAACAGAATGATGAATTGATAGAAAAACAGCGGAGGAGACAGATTGCGGCATGACTGTGGATGGATGGACGCTCGATGCATTGACAGATAATGGAGGAAGGGAGGGACGGAGAAAAAGACAGATGGCGGCTTGATTAATCGCTAAGTGGGTGGATGGACAGTGGACGGGAGACAAATGGACAGATGAAAGAAAGAGGGATGATGGATGGATGGATGGATGGATGGATGGATGGATGGATGGATGGATGGATGGATGGATGGATGGATGGATGGATGGATGGATGGATGGATGGATGGATGGATGGACAGGTCGACACAATGATGCTTCGCTTAAAAAACGTTGACGCTCATTTGCAACCCAAAATAAATTGGATAGGGTCCTAAGACTGACCTGTGAGGGATCCCACATCCGATCAGATCTGAAACTTGCATCGGTTACAAAATTCCTCCAATCTTCACCATTTGAAACGGCTCCATTTAATCCTAGCCAGGTTTCTCTTCAGTCGGAACGTTAAAAAACTGCGAGCCGCACGTGCTAACGTAATCGTGACCGCCAGTCCAATATGGCCCCCACACAGCCGCCTCCTCCTCCTACTGCAGAGGCAACAGAGAATGGAGATTTATTTCCATCCTTAGCTGCAATCGATGCACCGACACACAACACCTGAACATCTTCCCTTTTTTTACTCCCATTAAGCTTCTCTCTCTTCCCCACTGCACCCCCCTGAAACCTTCTTAAATGTCACCAGTGCTTTTTTTTTTCTGTAGCAGCAGCTTGATCTCGGCTAAATGCTTCTGGGCCTCCCGCTCGCCGCCGCGTCACGATCATCCCCCTTGGTAGCGCTGTTCTCGATTTTTCTGCCGGCGCCGCAGAGCTCGGCCCACCAGCCTTTGTCCCGGTTACTAAACAACCACGCGAGGCAGGATGCCAACCTGGCTGCGGTCACTGGAGAAGGCAATCAATCCTTCACCCCTGTGCTGCTGACAAATTAGTGCGCAGGTTTAATGAGATCAACTGGCCCACGGCGTGTATTCCCACAACATCGAAGTCTTAAACTCAAGGCCCTTAAATTGGTGCATTGGTTTATATTAAAAGGGAATTAATTTTATCTGTCAACCATTTTGTCGATTAGTTGGATTTAAAAACAAAGGTTTTCAATTCTATCTCTATATTCAAAAACAGAAAAATAGTTTCAATTACCAGGCTGTCCTCATCTAATTTTGTGCTATTTCTATTGTTTAAAGTCAACAATTGGCAGAAAAAAAAATATATATATATGTTTCCAAATAAAAAGGTTTTATTTTGAAATACTTATGTCAAACTCAAGTGTTACTTCCTGTTTTTGCACTGGTTTGCCCCACACCTGCAAGTCATTAGCTTTTAGTTTATCCAATGTTTACAGCAGCTTCAGTGCTTATTTGTCATTTTGATTTATTTTCTTCTTTTTTTATTATTATTATTGTTTTTGGACACCAGCTAGGTAAGCAGTTAACATTGTGTTTTATAAATTGAGTTAATAGAATGTGCATGCACAAGCTTAACCCAAGCTAGCGTTCTTGCGGCGCTACTGTTTACACAATGCCATGAACTCCTTAGATAATAACTTCATTTAAATATTCATGCTTGTTTTTTTTTTTTGTTTCCCGGTGACATGAGATGAATATTTCATAACCTCGAGACTTGTTGGTGAAAAGAGACATTTTTTGTTTTTAATTGGCTTAGCAAGTTACATTTTCAGGCCCTGGAGAGTGTCAATATGGAGGAAGATCTGTCAGATTTAAAAAAAGAGGACTGAAATGGCGACAGAATCAAGCAAAGTGCGTGAGTGAGAGGTTGAGAGGTTCTGGATTTAAATCCATAAATTCTTAATTTCCATGGTCAAGTTTTGAAACTGGAATAACTTGGAAGTCAGCTAACCTGACGAAACAGATTGTATGTGGCCATGATGTCATTTTTTTCCATTTGCCGCTTCTCCAAGGCCAGCAGCAGGCAGTCCGGAAAAGAATAAACCCTTCAGGGGAGATTATGCGAGAAGCTGAAGAAGCCCTCTGCGGTGCATTGTGGGAGATTCTTACTCGTGTTGGAGACGGAGGCAGAGAAAGATCAGAGGAACTCCTCGCACTTGCTCTCTCACGCTGCCTCCTTCAACACCTTGAAGGCTCGCCTGTGAAGTTGGAGTGTCATCTTTCGGCTGCTTAGCAACTATCCCCCTCCCGCCTCCCCTTCCACCATGATGCTTCTGAAGATGAAACCATTACACGTGCAATATACAGTACAAAATCTGATATATTGTAGATTGTGATTTTAGTATTTGTATGCTTTCAGTGTAGTACCGATCTTTGCCACAACATTCCAGGCAGCACTGAGCTCTACTGATTAATTTTGGAGCGAGAAGAAGAGGTAGAGAAGGCCCAAAACTAAACTCCAGTCCATAGATTAGAGAAAATATATCCTTGTAAGTATTGTTGTTGTGATTATTTGTGTTTTGGCTTTTTTTTGTCAGATAAATTTAAAGGTTCAGCTATTTCAACCCCTCCTCTCCACCTCCATTGTTCTCACCGCAGGTGCTCGGCTTGCTTCCCGCCGCGCCACCTCTTCCTCTTGTGAATGCACAAGCGGCAACGTGGAGACGCCCGGGTAAGGAACAGCTTGCGGCCCTCCGATCGCGCACATCCTGGTTAGCGGCAGCCACGCGTGGAGACGCTCTTTTGTGTTTACAAGCGACAGCCAGACTGCTGAGGTGTAAAAACAGGTCGGCGTTGTGAGACTGCGGCTACAAATGATTTCTAATATCTTAATTTTTGTTTTTAAATGTCAGAGGGCCCACGCGATGAGGAAAACAATTTATGTGGTGTTACTACTCTTATCGTGCGTGGTATGCACAAGATGACTAAATCCACCACCAATTATTATTATTAAAAAAATTGAAAAGGTTTCCAAACATCAGTTGCTAGGCAGATTTGAAAAAAAAAATCTTGAAACACCCCACACCACAGGATAATCAGTCAGGATAATCTTGCAGATGCATCCCCCAATTCTGCCAATGGAGGCTTTGATTGTAAGAGAGGATAAATACTCTGAATTTTCCCCCATTGCGCCGATCTAATGACTGTCTCCAAAATTACAGAAGAGTAGCTCATTTATCAGCCCGAGCCGCCGCCGAAGAACGCCTCTTGCTCACAGAGCCATCAAGAGAAGAAAAGGTTGCGTTACGATTGCTCCATCACCCGTGCAAATGAGTCTGCGGTCATTACACGAGCTTGTAAATGCATCCAAGACAGCCTACGCCACATCCACTTATTAATTTTTTTCCCCTCTCTTTAATTGGCCTGCCATATTTCTGAGTGCACCATGAAAAAAAAACTCAAATAACTGTCAAGACTGTTGTGACATTTTTCACCTGAAACAGGTTCTGCTGTCACTCTCCTTTTGCATAAAAAAAAAAGAGCAATTTGAGGAAAACAGTCATGCTGGCATACGTAGGCGTGCCAAAACTTTAGATATTGTGTATAGACTTTATATTCGATATTGACCATTGACTTGGCCGTGCTAACCGCACACGCGTCAATTTAGCTTGGCTCATCCATTTGCTTCCTCAGCCTTATCGCAGACTTTATCGAGAAGTCTCGGCCCCCTTCCCCGAAGTGGGATCAGAAGAGATTATAAAGCTGAAAGCGTTCAATGGGGGGGCTCCACGCCGACCCCCCGCATCTCGGCCACACCCCACTCCCCCCTCCCCCCCCTTTCCGTCTGCAGATGAAAACTGTCACATGGGGGAGGGATTACTCTTTTAAATCCTCTCTGATTCTCACTAGTTTCAAGATGAAACATTGGGACAAACCTCCCTCGGGCCAAGTGCTTTGTTTTTGTTTTTTTCCCCCCCAACCTCAAGCACTCCTCAGCATGAACAATTTTGAGTAAAAGTAATTCCATTACTGCTGTGATGTCACCAGCTTATCACATGACGTCAACATACTTTGCTACTATTACTGTACTTCTTTTCTGATTTCCAGTAGAGCATAAACGCAGCAGAAGCCTGGAACAGATTGTCTGACCGGTTAAAGCGTTAGCAGACCACAGAAGCATTTGGACCATTTTACTTTGGCTCTTGATGTTTTTGCACTCTCCCACAAAGTGGTTAGCGTTGTCCTTTAAGATAATTCCTTTGGCCTTCCACAGCCATCATGCTGTTGGAAGACTTACAAGGAGCAGGCCACCGCTGCAGGGGTGGGCGTGGAAGCCAAGCCCTTGAAACCTAAACCAAGGCTTTCCCCTGCTGTTTGTATGCTATTAAACAAACACCGACCTTCGTTCTGAAGCCAAACCTTAATTCAAAGTGACTTTACCCAGTCGCGTACTCTCTTCATACGTGCTGACATGTTAGTGGGAGGGGAACATCCAGGGATGCTGCTGGGAGCTCCCGGCAGCGTCAAGGTCGACACGAGCAACATGTGTCTGTCAATGTGAGCAAAACTCGAAAGCAATGGCATCATATGCAAAAGTGTAAAAGGAGCATATGCAGTGATAGTAGTTTTTTTTTGTGTGTGATGGACTGAGCAGCGCTTCAGCACACACTTAGCGTCTTATGTAACAACTAGATTAGCACATGCAAGCTAAACGCTGCATATCCACAGCATCATTCAGACTGTGCCACTTTCCAACCATGCCGCCAAGCACATGATGGCGTAAAAGTTAGCCACATCCGCCAATATACACTTGAGTTATTATCAACTGTCCTTCTTGCAACCAGCGGAAAGCCTGAAACCACATTTCTAACTTCCATTGGCTGCCTGACCACATGAGACCACACCCCCCATTATCGGGGAGATGTTGCAAATGATTCATCCGGCCTTTACAAAGCATATGTTGCATTTGTTATTGTTTTGTTTTATAAAGCAGGCATTGATTCATTTCTGTGTTCCTCCATCACAGTGGTTTGGTGCTGCTACTAAAGAGGACAAAATCCGATTGCAAAAATCATTGGTGGACAACCCTGCTCACATTTGAGAAGCTTCCCTCAGGTAGGCACTAATGAACGATGCACACTAAAAAAAAAAAAACTTGCTGTCAATTAATTTCTGACAAAAAAGGTGGAAATTTACACATTGTCAAAGGTTTGCTATTATTTGAAGTTGAAACCAATTAATGGGATTAAATGTAAATTTTCTGCGAACTGGAGGCTGATTTAAAAGTTTGGAAAATGGAAAATGGTTTTTCGCGCGTTTCCTTCGTCCTCGTTATCTCGAGTCGAGCTGGCATCCAGAGCATCTAAGTGACAGGTGATAATTAGCATCCTCACTCTGGCGATCTCGCCGCCTCTGCTGACTTAATTTAAGGATGTGGTTGCCAACGCTGCCAATCGGCGAGCGGGAGGCGAAAGAGAAGCAAAGGCAGATGCGTTGATAAAACTGACTTTTAGGGCGTGACCTAACTCCGACGGAACCCACTTGACATCCCATGAATTAACTTCACCATTAAAATAGATGTAAAAATAGTCATACTAGTATGATTTGGCATACCTCAAAAATCACCAATAATATTTCAAAGTGATGCTCTTTGTGTTGGCCATGTGCATTCATAGATCATTCATAAAAATAAAAAAAAATGAAGGCATCTCTTCCTATTGGCTAAACAAACAAAAGGTCTGCATTGAAGAATCCTTTTGATAGTACTCGTGCATGCCTGCGTGTCAATGTTTCAGCTCCAATTGGCCGCAGAAATAAGTCACAGTGGACAATTACAACCCACGGAGAAAATCTGACGGCATGCGCAGCACTCTCTTACCCGATGTAAGGCGATCTATGGATGGGGAAGGACGTCCGCTCCGATTAGCCAGGCAGGGTGCAAGGACAGCCGCGCAGAGATGGAAGGATGCTGGGCGCCTTCCTCGCCGTGCTGCGGGGATTATAAAGGGCAGCGGATGCTGGCTCGATCGCGACCCGCTTTCAGACGCGACTTGTGCGCCTGCTCAGCGCGCACATCCGCGGTCGCCCCGAGCGTCTCGATGCGCCTCGGAGGGAAGGATGGATGGATGACGGATTGCCCGCACTGAACCCCGGCCAGTCTCACACGCGCCGAGTCCCGCAGAGCATGCTTAGCGTGATCTCCTCCAGTGGAGTCTGCATACGGAAGAAAGACGCTGTGTTTTTTCAATGGGTGTGCGCCAAAGGAGTGGATTTAAAGCGTATGCGAGGAGGGGGGGGGGGGGGGGGGGGGGGGTTGATGGGTTGGCGCTGTCCGGGATTACTTGCTAGGATTTTAATTAGGCAGCCCTGCGCCCATTGGCACAGACATTGGCACAGCCCCGCCCACTTTCTCCATCTTTCTCTCTCCATCTCTCTCTCTCGCTTTCTCCCCAGTTGAAAAAACTGCACGTCACCACGAAGGAGCCGGAGCCATGACATGGGAATTTTAATTATTCATATTTTTTATGACAGGAAAGATATTAGGTGCACACAAAATGCTAATATCTAGCCAGGGAATACTACAAAATACCAGTAGAGTATCTGGAATCATCTTTCCCCATTAAAATGCATGTGAATTTGATAAATCTAAACCCCCGCCCATGTAAAACAGACCAATATTTGTGTACCGTTCTTTGATTTAACAAGAAAAATAGCATATTAGCGTTGCATTAAAAATACAGTATAGTAAATGAATATACATGCATACATGAAAAAGACTGTCACAACTGCTCAGCAAGCTGCAGAAATAACTTTTAAAAAAAAAATATGCCTGGGAATATTACTCCAAGTTTATTTATTGTCAAATCTGGAGATTTCTTTTTTCCTTCCTTAGTCAAAGCATTTTGTGTTGCGGGATTCAGCAACAAATGTTGACATCCCATGATCTACTTTATGCTCATCATGTGCTTGGCGTCACATGTTCGGCTAGGAGTCGGTCCCGTAGATTCACGTGTGGTTCTGCAAAGGAGGCTTGTCGCTTTTGATGACTTCATGTACACATTTTTTTTTTTTTAAAGTCGGTACGAATATTAAAGGCGTCTCCGTAAAGGGTTCGCCATCCAAACCAGACTACTATTTTTTCATTAAATCAAATGTCGGCGATGACTCACAGCTGTCGGTCTCAAGAAAATTGAATATGAGCAACCCTGTGATGGATTTTAAATGAGGTGGGGGGGGGGGGGGGGGTTCTCTTTCAGAGATGGCCTGCCTCTGTTTACCCTCTGAGTGTGATAATCATCTAATGAGCTCTCAGTCATCCAGACAAATTTTGTTGATTTGGCCCATGTGACCCGACCACTCTGTCACACGCTGTCTGATAAATCTATCTCGCTGATTCCTCGTAAGAAAAAAAAAAGCCCAAAAGATTGATTGATTTTGTGAATTTGATCCTGCAATCAATCTATTTCTCAACCAAAACAATTTGTAAGCCAACCAGCATTACAGAACAGCTTGTTTCAATTTGGACCTTCTGCTGTTTTTCATCACCGCAGCCGTCGCTCTACATGTTTATGGCTTCCGTCACAAATGTTTTGTGACGGCAACCATTTTGATCCTGAGCAAATCAGTTCACTTTCTATTATTTCCTATGGGAAAAAATTGGAGCTGCCATTTTATTGCGTTACAACCATGGCCGCCAACTTGTCATTTGAGAGCACGGAGAAATCAAAAGGCGGAAAAAAACCTGACGCGAATACAAAGTCGAGAATTACGCACGGATCAAAAGGGGATGATTTATTGACAGCCGTTATTGACCAGGCATTTTGATGGAGACGCTTAGCAATCACAGCACAGCAGTGGACGATGGGAGGAGAGTCGGCGCTATCAAATGATATCATGTAACAGCGGAATGGCAATTTCAAAGCGCCGCGTGAGGAGGAACCGGGGGACGTCTCATCTCTTAATGGTGATAAACTATCTCGCAGCGGTGTCCATTACACTGCTGGCAATGTGGATGGAAGAGCGGAGGAACTAAATTATCTTCCATTCTTCCAACTACCCTGTAATGACAAAGCTACATAAAAAAAAAAATGGCGGAAAAAAGCGGACCCAATTAAAGGAGTAAAACATTTCACCGTGTTCTCCTGGACCCGCCATCACGCCTCAATTTGGCTCACCTCTGTTTTATGCCTCAGAGAGCGAGACCAGGATAAATATCCAACTCAGCGTTTACTTATTTCATTAGTTGCCCATGACTCTTTGTCTCTGTCCTGCGAATGAGAACACTGATGTGATTGAATTACCCCGCTCCATCTCCACCGACTCTCCTCTTGTTCTCTTGGCACTTTCCCTCCTCTGCTGTTGCTGCATTTTTTGGGCGCTCTTGCATAACCGTCGCATCGCCTTTCCCTCACGGCCGTGTGGTCACCGACGGGGACGGAGACGGCCGACCTTTATTGGGCCATTGCGAATCAGTTTCCATAAATCCTACCATGACTTCAAATCAATTTGCATTTCTTAGGCTTCTCTTCAAATGTGACCTTTCCAAGGTGTTCCTGGGGCCATCGTATGAATAGTTATGTATTAAAATGATTCTTCATGTCGGCTTATTACACTAGGCGGGCGGACTGAATGAGTCAAATTAGCGCTAGGAGTTGCGGAGGTGGCTGAACTCTCAATTGCAATCCCGGCAATCAAAAGAGCACGTGGTGAATATTTATTCATATCTGGTCATGCTAATGTGTTTGCCGATAATATCGTAAATAACAGACAATTTGCGGTATTGTAGCAACAAAAATAAAACTGCCATGTCTACCGAGTGGAGGCAAAAAAAAGCAACAACATGAGAAGGTAAGCAATAATTGAGACCACAAAGCAACCCTGTTGTTGTGCTGGACTGAACACTATAGTAATAATTACGATGTTGCTCGCAACATGGATTGAAGAGCCGCAGGCCCAACGGTGTTGTTAAATTGCACTTTTCCCATCTCGCCGCCATCCTCGGCTAACTTTTATTACCAATGGCGGGTTCGCTTCCCGTGAAGCCGTCGCAAGTCCCCGTGGAGCTGCATTCAGATGCCACTCAAAACCCAAGCCGCATCTCCAAAACAGGCGTTACGAACCGCGTTGCTATGCAACAGCTTGGATCCCTCGGAGTTATTGAGATCGAAAAATACAGGAAATGGAATCGGATCATTTCATCTCGCTTATGGAATTACGATCCATTCAGCAACATGATGTGACACTAACTGTTCTCTCGTGACAGGTCAAATCATTTCTGCCTTTTGCACTCTCCTAGTTTGGATCCACGCTTTGCAATTTGGAAAGGCCGCGAATAAAGCGGGACATGTAATTGGATAGCTGTCTCTTTCGTGAAAATACAAAAGGCATCACTGGTGCCCTGAACTTCACCTGGCGGTTAGCACAACTTATTAGGCTTTGCCAAACCAGACAAGACATATTTTAAAGGTCAAAGTCCCCCGGGCAACAAATAAAAAACATCACAGTAGTTTTGTTATTACCCGAGTAACAAATTCACTCCATCAAAACAAATATAGTGATCATTAAACTTGGCCACCGGGGGCAGTATAATACAATCGTGCTGACAAACCAAAGAAGACTTTCACAACTACTTTAAGTGTTCAAATATTCTTTGCTTTAAAACCGCCGCTTAAACTCTGGAAATAATTTTGGAAATAATCACAACGTAAAACGTCTTTCCATTCACGGCCAGGCAGACTTGAGTCGGCTGCTTTTAACCTACTAGCAAAGTCTCACTAATGCGTCTGACCGCACACTCAAACGCTTCCCTTTAATCTGCTTTGGCTGTGAGTAGAGGATGTTCTTACCTGTAAGATCAACACTTGGGGGAGACTTAATCAAAGGCACCAATGGATGACGAGGAACATCTTGACTGATGGATCACTGCCATTAATGAGCTGCTTTCCTACAAGGATAATGAACAGGATTACATAGCAGCAGGTTCTTCTTGATAGATTTCAAAACATGCCTTACATGCCAACAATCGTAATGTATTCATGAAATTCAAGGTCTCGCAGCCCGTGTCGAAGAGCTTATGGCTTTTCCGCTAATGAAGAGTAGAAGTATCGTCTTTGTTGCAGACACGGAGGGTGTCATCTTTCATATTAATGCCTCTGGAGAAAGCTGCAAAGACAACCGAGGGAACGAGCGCCGTGATGAAAGTCTGTACTTCTAACAAGGCCCCCACCCCGTCAACGCGCTCGGCTCACTCTGACGATGACGCCGCTCATCTATTCTTTTCTTTTTTTTTTAATCTTCCATTTTTTAAGACGGGCTAAAAATGAACCGCAGCAAACGTCCAAGGAAATCTATGTCAAGAAATCTGTTTTTACAAAATATTTCCACAAATAGTGACCAGAGGGCATTTATTTACAGATTTTTTTTTTTTTTTGCAGGAGTGTATTACAAAACCATTTACTCAGGCCAGTGTGTGTCACAGCAAATGGCAAGAAGCATAGCTGAATATTTTATCGGTTAAACCTTATCCTCTAATCCCCTCTGCATGGAATCTTGCGGTAACAGCCAAAATAAACAGAATTGGGAATGCCTGTTGCCATTTTTAGAATTTCATTACATCATTTTTTACCCTCTCTGAGACCTTTATTTGCATTTGACAAGAGTTGGATGTATAATCTAATGAGCAGAAGTGATGTGTGATGCTAAGCACAGCTGTTGCTCACTATAGTCGCCGCTTAGAACAGTGCTGGGGATTGCATGAGAGGATTACGCTTGGCTATCTGCCGCCGGCTAGTTAATAGCATCGGGCCGAGACAACGCCGAGGATCCGGGCCTCCTTATGTAACAGCGAGTTTATTGCTGAAAGCGCACAAAATAAAAGCGCCTGTTGACTGAAACTGGTCGAAATGAAACTTCTGGGTTTGATCGGCGAATCATATCAAAGCGTTTCCATCCGAGCCTGACTTTGAGGTGAAGCGGGAGTAGAAAACAGAAAAATAAAAGCTAAATTAATAATGCGGCCCGAGCTGGCTGCGATGAGGAGCTTGTGTAATATTGATGAGCTGTGCGCAGCAGGAATGACTCATCTGGAAAAGCACATCCACACGACAAGATTTCATTTTTTTTCCCCAATAATCCTCCCCAAAACAAAAATTTTTGTAATTAGTGGAAATTCATCTGCAAAAAAAAGTGATGCATACAAACAATTTAATTCCAACGTCATCATCATTTGTCATCGTCTAATTCCAACAACGTGCAGCACAACAAACCAAACATTTTAATATTTGCCCAGCCTGCATTGCAATAACACTATTTCCCAGTTACTGTCCCTCCTCGTATGCTCTATCTTAATTCTCCGTATCCGCCAGCTCAATAAAACAATATCCTTACTGCCAGTGAGCTCTTTGTGCCCTTTTGTTCGGAGGAAACGCGATAGCGGAGCTGGAGCACGATAGACATCAGATAAAAAAAATAATAACTTTTTTTTAGCACAGATGAAAGCTTCTCGAATATTTATCAGTCATGGTTGATCACCCCACAACTCACAATGGTTATTCAATTACCGCTGTGTTGATGTGTTGCCTGGCTTAATGAGTTTTCTTAATTTTTGGGAGTGCACGAGCGGTTGGAGTAGCCGTCTGTTGCCGTGGCGACGCGTTGTCTCGCCCATAGTGCCAGAAAACAAATAGTTTCATGATCTGAGCTTGCACTTTGTGGGGATTCTAGTTTGGCGGAAGGTCGCTTTTGTCGCTAAACAATACATTAGAGCGGAATCATTTTTCAAGCCAGGCACTATTTTAAACAATGTGAATGAACAAAAGCTGGACATGTTGACGTGGATCTCCATTTACAGTCTTGGCCTTTGCACTTTGAATGTGACCCATCAATTATACAAGCAAAGTAATGCACACTTGGCCTGAGTGCCTCGCCGAGCGGCACTAGCAAAGATGAAAACACTCACTGAAAGAAGTTCTTTTAATTACCGCCATGTTCCTTTCAAATGGTGATTCCTCTCCTTGGAAATGTTCTTGTTTACCACATAGTGATTTTTTTTTTTTTCTTTGCGGCAAACTAATATAGCGGATGGAAATCAATTGCTTAGAAGAAATGAGAACAGCCTTTTTTTTTTTTAACATCTCTAGATATTACCTGAGAATACCAAATGTCTATTTCTCTCAGGACTCCGTGAGGGCACCTATAAATCCACACGTGAGGCCCAGATCCCAATTGAACGGCAGCAACAGGGAATAATTTAATGAATTCATATGCATTGTCCCAATTAGCCTCTGTCTTTGCGTAATTATCGCCGCACACGTTAATGCGCTAAAACTCGGAGCAGCTCATAGCAACCCAAAGGATTGTGAGAGTTATTTTTAAGCCGGGGGAGGTCAAATGCTCCCCCCCATCCCTCCCTCCCTCCCTCCCTCCGCGCACATTAATTAGCTTCAATTCATTTGTGTAGAAAACGTGATGTGACAGATGAGCGGCCGGGTATCTTAATTCCTTCGATCTCACCTCCAGGGATGCGGGTTGGGGCGAAGGGGGGTGGAGGTGTCCATGTTGTTAGAAAGCAGGTTTGTTTCAAGCACGCCATTATTCTAATCTTCTTATGTTGTCGGTGTTAACCGCAGCCTATTGGTAATTGGTGTAAACATTAGCACGAAACGACGACGTTCGCCTATCCCAGTTGACTTTGACTGAACTTGTTTTTGAGGAATATCATTGAAAGAAGGGTAATGGAGTCCAAGCTGTTGACGCGGCAAAGGGAGCGATGGCTGTGGCGGTGGGGAAACATCCGGATGACTCAAAGCAAACATGACAGTAAAGAGTCAGGGTTGGAACGTTGGGAATGGTTGACTGGCCTTTGGCATCTCGCGCGCTTTAATTAAACAAGACTGACTCAAGCAGAAGGAAGGAGGAAGGGAAAGGGGAAGAGGCTGTTGCTATGGCGACCAAGTTTGGTGAGAGGTGATCGACTTGAACACCATATTATTTTTAAACATTGTATTACCGTAATTTTCGGACTATAAGTCGCACCGGAGTATAAGTCGCACCAGCCATAAAATGCCCAAAAAAGTGAAAAAAACCCATATATATGTATATAAATCGCTCCTGAGTATAAGTCGCCCCCCCACCCAAACTATGAAAAAAAAACGCGACTTATAGTCCGAAGTTTACGGTAGTTATAGGTACTAGATTAATAAGATTTGAAAATGATTGGAAAAAAATGCAATTTATTGGATCGAAATATTGGAATGGCTGGTGAGAGTGTGACCCTAATGAGATATGACATTTGAACATTCAAATCTAAAAAGTTCTTCAAATTTTATAGCACATGATGTACTGCAGTTAGAGACATAAGGGGGTTTGTTTGTATTACACACTGTGTGCTACTCTGCCCATCACTCACACAGGATGGGGGTGATTACTTGGCTACATATTGTGACTCCTGTATCTAAATATAGCCCTGGCTGTTGGGCGGGAGAGGACGGGGAAAGGGCCGTGACAAAGTCGAGCGGCCGTCATTGATTCGCCAGCAAGGGCGAGACGGCTGATTAACATTTAAGCTGTGGACACACGATTTGCGTACAAGCTGTCATGTAAATGGCATTCCAATTCAGTGAGGATGACTAGCGAACCATCAAATATGATATAGTTACATTCGATATTCGATGTTTAAACATTTCATAAGCGATCAATAACTAGGAATTCAGCAAATAATACTGGAAGAAGATTGGCAAGTTGTTGAAATGAAAACAATAAAGGACCCGAGATGGATCCCTGAGGTACTCCAGAGAAATTTCTCTGTTTGATGAGAAACCATTCAAATAAATAAGTAAAATTGCTTATAGTTCTTTAGCCTGATCGTGGACCCAATTAAAATCCACTTGCTTCCATTTTTGAAACCCGCAATTATAGTCACCCTTGACCTCGCCGTTCAACCCAGCATCTCACACTTATTAGAACACTGGCGTTTTTTGTCATTCCTGTCAACCTTAAAGAGGGGAATTACAAACTCGCCACAGCTCGATGGCCGCTAATGATGCAATAATGTGAGCTTTGAGCATAGTCGAGAATTTCTTCTCTCCGCTGGAGAGCCTATTAAGAGCACTGCCAGAGTGTCAACATATGGCTTATACAACACAAGTGTTTTTTTTTTTTCCCTTAAAGGAGCGAGGCATCTAGTCATTGGCATGCATTCATTGGATAGGAAGAAGAGCTCTTTGCATACGGAGAGAAGTCCACTGGGTGGATGTGTCAGGGGATGACTCAAAACATGACAGAGCCAAGATAGGCTATTTAACACCCAAGTGTAAAATCAACAAAACCTCTGCCAAGGCAAAACAATCCCAAACGTGTCTGACTGACAGGCCGGGGAATTCCTGTAGAGCAGGTGAGAGTAAAACAACAGTCCACTTCAACCGCAGCGCCATCAACTGGATTTGATAAGTTCTGGTTCCACTTGGCCTCCAGCGCAAGCAGACTGTAACAGGAAGAGGTTTCTCGAGTGGGTTATTTCCAATTTGTACTTGGCGGCACCTTCTGCCTTGGATGTGGAAATTGCCTCACAGGCTCTTGTGGACATCTATTGTAAATCACAAATGCTCATCTGATAGCGGCGGTTCCCTTGTTGCCACCTCAGATATCATCTCGTCGCTCTCATGACACTTTTTTTTTTTGCCGCTACCTTTTTTTCCGAACCTGGATCAGGTCGTCATGGAAACACAGGCCTTAGTGTGTTGCTGCTAAATGGATTTCCTAATGGGGCAATCCTGTGATTATCTTACCTGCTGTATTTGGAGCCGTTGCCCCTCCATCTTTTCATACAGCTACCTATTCAAAAATGAATTGTTTGGCAGCATTAGCATAATCAGAGACGGTTCCTATTCAGGCACCATCAGACCCCTGAGTAAATAACATTATAATCTGTCAGGCACATTTTGCAACATTTTTTATAATCATTCTTGTCATTGTTTTAAAGCAGTTAATTAAATTGTGTATTTATAGGGCTCATTTCTGCTTTGCCCACCATCTGTCTGATTTTCCCCTCCTACTTCAACCATATGTTGTTTTCTGGAGCTATTAAAGGATGCTTATATAGTCGAACCCTCCTATAGTAAGCGTGGCCACCACAGTCCAGTTGACGGGTCCCACGGTCGAGGCATGCCGGGATACCTCCCCCAGGCACCTTTTCGGGCATAATGAAGCACAAAGCGTTCGGCTTCATGATCCCTTCTAGCTGATGGATATTGTGTGCTGATGCGTACACAAGTCTGTCGTTAGATGAGCTTCCCGTTTTGCAAAGATAGCCAGCTGGCTCCACGCCACCCAGGCATATTTATCTTTGCATCCCGGACTCGAAATAAATTCCAGGTCCCGCCGATGCTTTTTAGCCGGTAAAACTATTAACACATATCAGAAGTGTGTCTGTTGTGAAAAGATAAGGGGAACACAATGAGGACCACAACCTTCTTTCATCCTAAATAATTAATAAAGTCCAGGATGGAGGGAGACCACCAGATTCGACAGAACATTTGCTTTGCAGTGCTGCCACCCTTTGGCTGATAGTGACAGTAATAAAAGATCTTCATAAAATAGCTTGACTTGTATTCTAATTGGATAGAAATGATTATATTTGAAATAAAATCAAAGGATGGGTCCCATTAGCATTAGTTTTACATTTATTGTGACACATTTTATAGGACCAACGTGTGTTGCTTTAAATAACACTGCTAGCGGCGTGCTTATTGAATTAAGGCACCAACTATAAAAAGCAAAGAGTAGAACCTTTAAAGTCAAATGCCCCCCATAAGTTTTTCAAATTTAAATTCAGATGAAATTTCAGGAAAATATTTAGAAAAAAAAAAAAGTTGACTTTCTGTGGTTTGAAAGCAGCAAACAATAGCTTGGGGATAAGACTGTCTTCTAAGTTACGAAAGGATCGGAAGAGACTTTTAAATGTTCATTTCCACCTTTCCTCTTATCTACTCGCCCACGCCGGAGTTTTGTCTGTCGTTGTGCTTTTGCGCGACGCCGTAAGGCACGTGGGCGGCGACGGTGCCCATCTCGGCCGCGCCCTCCACGTGAAACATCTGATCATCAAAGTAGATGTGAGGTCTGATCTTCTCCAGCATGGGGCCCTTGGGCGCCCCAGCCAGGAACAAGGCCTCGTCGATCTCCAGCCCCCAGGCCCTGAGGGTCTTCAAGGCTCGGATGCCGGAGCTGGCAGCGCTCCTGGCTGTCACTAAGAAGGTCCGGATCGGGCAGTCCAGGCGCTGGCCTTTAGCGTAAAACTTCTTCTGGAGCTTCCCTAGTGCCTCCAAGAAACCTTTTAGTGGACCCTTTTAGGGAAGACGAGAACAATCACAGTCATGTAATCATTTTCACTTAAAAAGCACTTACATGATCCAGCAACGTGTCCTCATTTTCACGCTCGTGTTCGAAGAACTTGTCCAGCCCGTGGGCCTTAAAAATGCGCTCGGACTCGTCGGAGAAGAGAACGGCATCTCCGTCAAAAGCTACCCTCAACTGGGTCTCGGACACCTCTGTCCGTTTGTCCGTCGTGAACATGGTCGCCGCGGCGATGCCTGACAATCAATCGGAATGTCAAAATTGTACTTCAAGTCTTAATTCAACGATAGGCGCTCACCTTCAGTCAGCGCCTCCCTGACCTTTTCTGCGTTGGCCGACAGGTAGAGGTTGGTCTGCCAGGCTTTGAGGTACCCGATCGGACTGCTTCCGCCAGTCATGCAAAAGCGTTCAATGAAAAGATCTGGGGGAAGAAAAAAAACATCAAACGAGACAGTTTGGACATCTCTCAAGTTTCCGATGAGAACGCAGCACAATAAACAATGACGGGATTCCTTCTTAATCGTTTTTTAAAACTGCATGGTGGCCCATGCTTGACCCTCTCCGCGGGAGGTTTGTTCAATATCAACATCTCTCCGTAACATCAGAGAGGCCTCGTTTGGTCTGGAAGCTCAGAGGTCTGGAACGATTCGAGCGTTCACGCAGAGAGCCACCATCGAGATCTAACGCCGTTCTCATCCGGGCGGCTACGTTCCGACGTGTTTTTGTTTTGCGGACCCGCGGGTTAACCTTGGATCCCGCGAGACGTGGTTTTGATCCCAAATCAGCGTGAGGCCCGGAGGATCTGATATCGTTCGAGGCAAACAGGAAGTGGTTAGCGACAAAGAGGACATTTGCGTGGGAAGGGTCCTGAAAAAGTCAGCTGTTGATACAGTCTTGTTTACGTCCGCTTTAACATCCTGACTCGGCAGAAATACGTCGACTTACTGTGATGGTTGATTGTATTGATGAGACGGATCCCTACGTGAGCGTGGTTGTACGTCACCAGCACGATGTCAAAAAGTTCTTCGCTTTGCGGATACAACTCGCGTAGACGAGCGTTTACCGTTTCCAGAGCCTGTTGATGAAAAGACGGTGATACGTTTCTGATTTTATTTTCGTGTGATACTTGAAATCATTTTCAACCTTGACAAAGGGGAAAGCAGGTCCAGGGGCGAAGGGTTCGTTCTCGTGTTCGATTTGGTATCTCAGGTACTCCTCCACGCCGTGCTGCTCGAAAACTTTCTCCTCCAGTTCGGTTCGGAACAGAACCCGTGTGGATACGGCAATGGTCACGGCGTTCTCAGGTTTAGGCTGCAGCCAGAAAATGAAAAACAAGACCAAATTAAATGTTAGTTATAGTTAATGGAAGGAATTGGGAAAGATTCTGTGATGGGACCTACAGTTGTAGAAAAGTGTCATTAGTCAAATCCAAAATATCTGGATATGGTTGCCATGCTACATTAGCACATGCCATTTTTTATTTTTGCAGACTTCTGTGGCCGCGTGTGTTTCTGTGGCGCCGACATTCAAAGGTGATTGGCTGCATTCCGACCGGGGCAATGTGGCATTTGGGACGCTAGTGCAATGATCCACAACCAACTGTGCCAGGACAGTGTCCGTGTGATATGATCCAGTTTGTCCAATTTGTAAAACCATTTTTTTTTTTTTTATTGATAAGAGAATCGGTTTTTTGTACTTATTAGTTGCAGTGGTTCAAATTGCACGGTTATAAATCTAAGCAAGGACATGTTAAAATCATGTTGTTGCATGCTTTGAGGGTCATTCTATATCTGTCCGTCATTATTTGTGTTTACAGTAAGGACAGGGTTGTTGTGCAAAGCTCATTGGCTGCTTGTGGGTAGCTCGGCTCTCGTTTGTTATTTAACAACATTCCCAAAATGTATTTACAACCCCCCCCCACACACACACATTTATACTGTTTAATACACCAAAAACATGCATATGTCAGATTATAAAACAAAATTTCACATATGTTTTTAGTAGGGGTGGGAGAAAACATTGACAGATCGTTCTCAAAAAGATTATCGGTGAGTCTCTGTATTTTTCTTCATGTGCTGCCAACTCTGCGTGTCTGAATGGCCATAAAACGACGATTATTTATCACACTCTGTGCAAGTCAGCTTGTAAAAAGTTACCCAAACAGTCATGACTGCGGGAAAAATAATATTTTTCACACCTTTCACTCCCACGACTGAAAATGTGGTTTACCTTCCTCACTGAGACACTTTTTTTTTTTTTAGTACTCCTGTGGTTAGTTTAGTTGGGAAGGTGTGTGTGAACTCATGCAGCCATCGCAGAGGAGGTTAAAATGAGGAACGAGCAGAATCTTTCAGTCATCCGTGTGTCATACTCACAAAGAACACGCCTCCTTCCACCTTGCGGGCTCGTCTGCCTGTCACCTTCAGGACAATGACATTTTTCATCACACATAAATGCAAATGGAAAGAAGCCATTGTGGGTTTGCTTTGGAGAAGAATTTGCAGATAACATACGTCAGATTTATAGTTTTGGATTTACCAACTGGATCAGGGTCACAAGTTTGACCCGCGTTCCACAGTTTGACCCCCCACGCTGTAATTTTGCTCTTCCGGATGTTTGGGACATTTGGATTGTGCTTAAATTAGCCGAGTCGGTTTACGCTATGAATAACGTGTCATGCTGTTGGAGGTGAGGGGGGTGAGGGTCTTTGCTTGCGATCCGATACGCTCGGCGTTAACTGCCTGCCCTCTGCCAGCCGGACTGCGCGGCATGCCTCGATCACATGACCCCCTCCCTCGGTAGACGGCGTCATCATCAGCACCTACACTGCTGAGTTGAAACTCCTGACTCATCTTTTTTTGTATACACGGGGATGTCGCTTCTGCTGTTCCATAGAAACGAGTGGAAGGAGTTTCCAGGTAACCCTCTCAAGGGGACGCAAAGCGTTCACAGTGGGAATAACTCAAGCGTGAGCACAATCTGACGCTGTTGAGCGGGATATTTATAGGTGAGTAAAAGGCCACGGATGATGTGACGTGTTGCAGTAGATATGAAAACAAGGGAGGGAGGGAGGGAGGGAGGGAGGGTGAAGTTCACTTGTAGCTCTGTGATGATAATCTGTGTGCTGTGGAAGGAAGATTAAATGCAGCAGACACACAAATAATATGCATTAAGACATTTAAAATTTCATGATACAAAGGTGCAGCGATGCATGCGTCCACTATAGAAAGTCGGGAGTGACAAACAACTTGAAGCGAGCACACTGTGCCTCTTCTGGCACCTTCAGCTACTATTAGCAGACATATGATACTTTTTGGTCAGACTTTATGATCCTTCCTATACCCTCCATTAATTGCTGGCATTCGTGGTGATGCAAAAGGTTGCCCGGACTTACTTGTTTTGGTTTGGCGGTGAGTCCAAGGTGGTCCTCTTGGAGCTCATCCGTCTCTTTCCAGGATTCTCTCTTCTCTCCATTGGAAGAGGTGCAGATTTGGAGCTCCTTCACCTTCACGGGGTCCACGCTCATCTTCACCATAGAGAATGTGAGTACCCCCTGAGGTGCCCTCTCTAAGTGGACTTAGCTAATAGAAACTCAAAACAATGGAACCCGGCGTCTTGTATGGACCATTTAGTAGGACTCCCTTCTTAGGTGCATTGCTGATCTTGCACCTGCCCATGTGAGACGAGCAAAGATCCCGAGGAAATCAAAAAGATGCTCAGCTAACCCTCCCGCACATCATAGTAACCTTGGGGACAGAGTCATGTGGAAAAGTGTATTTGTCGGGAGCTGCGGTCCATCTGCTGCTATCTCTGTTCTCCTCTGCTCACTTACAAGCCACACCGGCCTCCCTCCCTCCCTTTTTGTTTCCCTAACGTTGCCCTACTGGCGCTCTGCATTACGGCCAATCCCACGTCGCGACTCTCCCGTCAACCAATCGCCGTTCAGTCACGCTGGTGTTGACACGGGGAAATGCACGTGGTGTGCAAAGAAATATTATTTAGACAAGTGATACCCTGTGAAGTAGTCACCAACTTGGCAGCGCAGTGCCCTAGTGGCTAACTTGTATGCCTCGCAGTTGGCGATCCAATCGGATCCTGTGCCGTGGTGATGAGTGTTAGAGAAGAGAGTGTGCCCATGTTAAATTACCCTCAAGGTATCTGCTAATGGATAACTGCAAGGCCATTAGTGCGCATGCTGATTGTACCACGGTATCGGGGGCACAATGGAACAACACTTCTCGAGAGGCATCTGTGGCCTGTCATGTTGAACATACGCCAGCGGTCCAGGGTGCACCCCGACTCGCTTCAATGTCAAACTGAGTGTTCTAGAAAATGCATGAATGGATAGCTCATCTTAATCTTTCCAATTGGAATGGGCTCAAAGTTTGGGCTCCTCATGTGGCGCCTCTGCACTGTCGTATACTCTGCCATGACCTCTGCTATTTCCAGACTGTCCTCTCTCGCTCTTACTCAGTTTTTTTGTTTTTTTTTCCGTCTGCAGCACAGCCCCAGTGCACAAATGTGATCTTTTATCCCAAAGCCGAAACGTGATCCAGCGAGGCCCACCATAGATTCGTATTGATCTGTGGAAAGGGGATGAAAAATCCCAGGCTGAATAGTTTCACAGAGTGGCATTGCGCAACCACCAAAGTCAGAAACAATTTGACCTTACTAACAATATTATTTCCAACTGAATTGAAAATAATCAATTATAAATATTTTTATAATTGCTATTTCTCATCATTATTTATTGCAATATTCCCTTGATATATGTATATTATTTTTATGATGTGCATGCTTGCTCCCATGGTAAAGCTCGTGTGTGTGATAGGCCGGTTGGTCTCAGCACGGTTGCCGTGGTAACGGCTGGGAGGTGACGTCACTGCAGCAAGGTGACATCATCGCGGGATGGTGACTCATTACAGTATGCGGCTCTGCACTTGCGCTAAACACAAGAGGAGGAGGCGAAAAGAGCTTTTCGACATCCACGTGTTTTAATCCATGTAACAAAAATAATTACGGCACTTTTTTTTTTGTTTCTAATCAAAACAAAACCAGGAAGCATCTGACAAGACAAATCGACATTTGCAAAAGAGAAATACAAAGCATTTGTGGTGATGTGAGTGATGGTTCCTGTCATTTTCAGCTCCAAGCAAAACAAACCCATCTTTGGCACTTCAATATTAAATTTTCAACCAGAGGCTCCACACAAGTGATGAGAAATTGCAATTTGTTTTGGGGAGGACATTTTTTTTTTCTCTTGGGTCCAAAGTGGTCCTTGTATCAGAAAATGATTGTAGAGGGGCCATTTTGTAGGATTATTATTATTTCAAATCAGTGGAAATAAAAAGGACAAAACAAATTAGTGCACCTCTTCTACGCGGATTTATTGCAATAGCTCACGTCTTAGCATGATAACCAAACTTTGACGCCATCCAATGCACACATGGGCCACATTTCTGTTGTACTGTGCACAAAATAATTGCCACGTATGAGTGTTGATAATCTGGTACAACTAAAACAAAGGGACAGTGTAATATTTTGGCCTGCCATTCTGCTTCCATCCATTAGGTGGCACTGTGACACATAACGTCTACATCCCCTCACTGTCCACAATGTCATATGTTCAGACCCGACTTTTTTTGAAGTGACTTTTTCATAGTGTGTTCCAAAGCGAATGAAATCGCACACACGCGTGACCTCAAACACACACATGCACACCCAACGCACACACAAGAACACAAACGCAAGAGCAACACTTGCAATACACACGTTTGTGAAACTAGACCGAGACGTCCTTGTAACTCAAATGATTCTAATAAAAAAATATGTGAACGCCTGAAAAGGTCTCAACACGCACACACACTCACACACAAACTGTAGCTGCGTCATCGTTACGAAAGTAGTTCTAAGCTACAAATACATTTACATATTACATTGGTTTATGATCATAAATACCAATTGTGTGTACATATATAATGTACATATACATTTGATGATAATTACAATATCAAACACAGGAGCTTTGAGGAGATGGAGGAGGATGCGCAGCAATCTAATTCCTAGCACATTCAAGGGATTGTTAGAAAGTTGGACATTTCAAATGCTAACACATTGCAAAATGTCCGACAGCTAATTCAAGCTGGTGATTTTAATGTCGTCAGTTAGCGTAGCATTTTAGCTCAGGTTTAGATGTCACATTGGCAACCACATCACAGGCTTCCCTTTTCAACCTTTTGCTATTTTCCCCCACATTGATTTCTCACTTTTTTTTTTCCCCTTTCTTTCTAGATCAGAGCGGAGCTCAACACAGTTCCTCTACCCGTGCCATAAATCAAAGAGCTTCCCCTGTGGCATTTCGGGAGAGAAAGACGGAGACAAAGCGAGCGGGGGCAGGACGGCGGCGGGAGCGAAACGCCGTCTGCACATTAAATCTCCGAGGAACATTTGACCTTTCCAGGTAATAGTCACCCTCGTTAAGTTTACATTTCTTATATGGAAATAATCCTGACTTTTCTCGTCAGATGCTTTCGAACAAGTAGCGCGTAATCACCCTTGATGCTGTTTATAACCATGACATCAGTGTAATGGACTTTTAATGAAGTTTTGCTTTAAGCCCAGATGTCATGTTGTACAGTAATCCATTTAAAAATGTTCTTCCACGTGGGAGAGGATTTGACCGATTACGCCCAAACACACCAGCGACGCATTAATGTATGAATCCGTCATATTTCCGACATCGAATCACTCGGGGAACCTTTTTTTTGATTGTTTTCTAAATATCCCTTGATTCATAGTGATGAATTGAATACCACCGCCGCAATTTCTCTAGATTCCCTCCCTCCCTCCATCTCCTCCCCTTTCCTCTTTTCCCGACTCCACGCAATCGGCGTTTACTTCTGCATGTCGCACTGCAGCAGTAAGACGATGGAGGGGTCCGACTTGGCCGCCTCTTTGAACTCATCCAGGGAGATTTCGTCGTTTTGGTCCTTGTCCATCTTGGAGAAGATCTTGTCGACGCGCTGCTGCGGGGTCAGGCCGTCTTCGTTCATGCGCATCATGATCACCGTGCCCACCATCTTATAAATGGCCTACGGATGGTGAAAAAACAATTAAAATTAAAATAAATAAATGCCATATAGTATAAATTCCGTGAGCCTCTGATGTCTTCACCCACCTCAATAATCTCGAGCATCTCCACACGGGTGATTTTGCCATCGCCATCCAGGTCGTACATGTTGAAGGCCCAGTTCAGCTTCTGCTCAAAGCTGCCCCTGGAGGTGATGGACAGGGCGCAGATGAACTCCCTGAAGTCGATAGTCCCGTCGCCGTTCTTGTCGAACGTCCGGAAAGCGTGCTGGGCGAACTTGGAGGCATCGCCGTATGGAAAAAACTACAAAAACATATTCTGGCTCAGTCTATCATATTTATAGAAACAAAGTACAAGTTCACCTTCTGGCAACATGTTGCTAATTAACATGGTAACCTGCTTGACCAAAACCTGAGTTGACGACCGTGCTGACCTTGACATAGAGCTGTTGGAACTCCTCCAGGTTGAGGATGCCAGAGGGGCAATCCTTGAGGAAGCCTTTATACCACTGCTTAAGCTCGGCCTCGTTGAATTCCGTGTTCTTGGTCAGGTCGTCCAGGACCTCAGGGGCAAGCTTGCTGTTGTGTTTCCCCATGACGCTTCACCTCTTTAGCGAACAAGGACAAAGAGACAGACATTTTATTCCAGCACATCACAAAAACCTGTCACTTGAGCAGGGGTGTGTAGACTTTTTCTTTTAACACATTACGATCCAATTGAAGGACGCACAGTGGGATATATTTTTTGAATCAGTATTGTTGAAGCTACTATCCCTTACTGCCAAAAAAGAACCAAAACAAATTTGTTATCACACCATGATGCCACGACAGGGGTGTGAAAAATATAATAGATGGACTTGATTCAACTGTGTCGTTTCATCAATGAACAGCCATTAGACCATAACGTCCGCATTTAAAAACTCTCATCCTCACGCCTGATAGTTCTCGTGGACATAAAATAGCCCATTAACCTCCCGTGGACCACTGCGGTCCCTTCATGATGCCATGCATGAGTCATAGCCCGCATCTGACAGTATTTTTTACGTTTCCACACTGGGACACAGCGAGCGGCCGCAAATCCATCCCCTCAAAACTGCTCATCCAGGAGCTTTGTGGCGGAAATATGACCAATGACTCATGCGGGGAGAAGCGAGAGAGAGCGAGAGAGGATCCTGCGCTAGGAGAGCCGCAAGAATGGAAAACCAATCCGCTCTGACTTAAAGACGCTTCGAAAATATGAGCGCAGTTCAAGTCGAGGCGTAAAAAGGAAGGAAAAGCTTCTTCACGAGCTAACAAACAAGGACTCCTGATACTTCTAGGCCACCCACTGAGACAGATGAGATTCTTCCCTCGGTTAGGGAGCAAATGCAGCTCGTAATAAGAGTTTCCTCAGCATGACGCCGAGACGCTCCATTAGCCGGGCGAGGCGAAAGCCGTCAAAAAGGGAATCAAAATAAACAACGGCTCGTGACGGCACGGCAGGCGGAACCGGGAAGTTCATGCAAATTATTCCCTGGAAGGTTTCGCATCCTTGCCAGTTGTAGCACACAGATGCCAACTAGTGCACAGTTTGGCCTTACTAGTAACGTTTTTATTCATAATTAATGTGTCAATTATAAATCTATATTGCGTTGGAAAAAAAAAAATCAATTAGAGACATTAACATTTTATGTTAAGGTCAGAAGGCCCGGCCCGGCATTGATCGGAATGACGCATGACAAGCGATGACTCAATGTGGATTCCCGCCATCGAGGGAGAAGACGATTGCGTGGGAGAGACAGCTTGTGAACAGATGACAAAGATAGACGGCGGGCGAGAAGGCAGACAGGAGCCATCCGCCGGTAATTTCTAGCAGCAGGCAGACGTGCGTCTTGCTGGGTAAACCAAGGCGTGTTCGCTTTCTCGTCGCAGCTGTCAGACTGATAGTAAACACAAATCAGAGCCGTCGACGACGTGCGGGGGCACCGACAATGTGTCATCTCACGCCAGAGTTAACTTTGGATGAACGTTATGTCAAACTCTCGTTAGGCTGATGAGACAATTGCTGGTTGTTAATTGGAATCGTTTAATGCGCCATTAATTGCTTGGAAAGCCAAGTCTGCTGAATATAAAAGTAGTGCTTTGATACAACTAATTGTGTGTGCGTGCGTGTGTGTCAGTAACCATTGCACAAGTGGAAAAAGAACAATGGACTGACAAAGGAACAATCAATGGTATACAAGTCAAATACCAGATCTTGCCCTGATCAGCTGTAATTGTGTCAGCATGTGTGTGTGTGTGTGTGTGTGTGTGTTTGTGTGATAAAGCCCTCTCTAAGTGAATGGCTGATCTTCGGGGCCGCTCGGCCGTGTGTTGCCTTGACAACTCATTGTTGCCGCCAAAAAGCAATCGAGCAAGAAATGATGGATTAGCCAATCGAGAAGGGCCCTTTCCCAACCGGGCCTGCTCCCAAGTGACTTCCAGTCTGTCTGGATTCTTTTTTTTTTTTTCCCCCCAATCAACAGTTGCAATCACTTGATCTCACACATAATGGCTCGGTTTGATAGCTTTCTGACAAATAATGCCAACGGTAGGCCACTGAAGTGTCCGTCTGCAGTTTCTAATCAAAGCCGCGGATCCTCCACTCGGCTTGGACGCCGACTCGTGTAACTAAACGAGCGCGGTGCCACGTATTGCTTCTGCACTGATTAGCGCCGTGTTTATTGATACAACCCGACAATCACACTGGTGTCACCGGCACTTGACGGGAAAACAACAACGGGGAATACGCTCGAGTCCAATCAATACGCTGGCACGAAAACAACACGAGATGTGTAATGTCGGTCACCCGCCACCCGTGATGTCAATTGTGACCCATTTGCTTCAACCATTATTGACTGTTAATAATATGCAAAAAAAAAAAACGTGCACAGGAAATTGTAGGGTACATGTTGTGAACAATTGCGTCACATCTATAGAATATGAATCAATAGGATTTTCCATCATGGAGGAAGCGGCCATTGCCATGTGTCAGTCAAGTGACATCGCTCTAGGAAATGGCCGGCAGCTCGCTGCGTGTGGGCGACGCACCTGCATGCACTTTGCCGCTTGAATAAATAAACGACATACCTCAACTAGACAACTTTTGAAAAATAACGGCGATATGATGTCGTCATGCCACCACTTCCTGTGGCATCTGTAAAGCTGACAACAAAATATTCAGTCAAAGCACAACTATAATTTGATCTCCTAGCTTAGCGCTGACATGTAATACAAAAGACCATAAACGGAAATTAGCATGGATGTTCCATCGAACTTACTGCAACTTTATTATACAGACGAAGCATAAAAAAATACGGAAGGTGCATAACTTGCATGTAACCTTACTGTATAGAAAAAAATAATAATCACAACTGTTGGTTCACCGCTTTCTCCACTTCAAATTTTTTCAGACTAAATGTTGTGCTCCGTTGAGTTTGTGAAGCCACTTAGCAAAATAAAGAGTTTACCCTAACGTATATTGACTCAATCGGAGACGCCTGAGCGTAATGCTCACTCTGTGGCCGTGATGCAATTAGAATAAACTGATTGGCCAATCAATGAGCAGCATACATGCAGACCGAGTTAAGACACGCGTCGATGATGCACAGCTGCCCGAAGGCCGCCGGTAATACGCTCGCGTCAAAAGCGCAATCAGCATGTGGAATTTTTTCCTTCATTTCAAAACCCATATCGCAGGTATTCTTGTTTAGTCTCGGGAGCATGAAGGGCACGCTGTCATCTGCGCGTTCCAATCAATGCAGAGGCAGAACCAGTGCGCAACCCAGCCACTACTGCACCCCGATATCCCGTATTGCATTATTTTGTGTCCTTGAGCTATCACCTGCTTCCATCTGCTCCCTGTCGTGAGCTTTATTATGAATTATTTTACAGTGCTGGATGTTGCCTAGCAGTCAAAGCAAAGGGATCACTTTCCCTAACAGCATCACCTTGAATTACGAAACAGCATCTACTGACTTGAACCCCCACTTCTTCTTAGTAGTAATGCAAATTATTAGAGTTAAAATCCCACCGACTCACCTGCTAATGATTTGGCGGGGAAGAAAAATATGCTCCTCGTAGGTGTGACAGAAGTGCGTCCTCCTGTTCTCGGTGGTCCCAAACACTTCCTGCTGTAAATACGGAGCTTTTGCCTGTGAACTCACCTCTCTGAGTGAGGAAGAGGATGATGAATGAACCGCGGCCGTCTCCCTTGCCAACACAGTCGCATCGAGCCCCCCCCTTCACCACGGACGCCGTCATTGGCCGGGACGCTCTCGGGAGGCGGTGCTCTTTTGTCTGGATGGCTGTGACTGCCTGTCAATCATAGCCCAGGTCCAGATGGGAGAGCGGGAGGGGGGTTCATCCGACTTTAAAGATTTCTGATTTATCCTCTTTTTGCACATTTAAGAAAAGGCGTGTGAATATTGATGGAAAAAACAATGTGAATATGCAACGACATACTATATTTATGTAACATACCAGAAATAAATCATCTGACCTCATAGGGTTCAATGGCTCGAGGTCAGCCGAGGCGCATCCACGGGTGTGACGCCGTCCATCACCTTTGGAGGACCACTGCGGCCCACGGAGAGCGCAATCTTTGCTCGTCGTCCTTCGCTTCAAGGTGAGCATTACTCACTCTGACTGAGGTGCAGATAATCAGATAAAACCACCGGCGTGACGCTCGTGGCACCACTTTGCACTCACATTGCGTTGCGGTGCAAAAATAAAATGACGGGAATTCAAACGTGTGACAGTGTAAACTTTCAGATTCAGGCCAAGACGATCATTCATTGACTTGACCATCCCTTCCTAACTTCTAATTAAAATATCCATAATTGAAATACCATTATGGAACTCTTAATTAAACCATGCGTAATTGAAAATGGCATGAATATAGCATGGATTTTTTTTTTGCCACCTATGAATATTCATGATGTAGGTATGTGTGCGTGTTCGTATGTGTGTGTATCCATCAGCAACACCGGGTTGCCATGGGAAACGGGCCATCCAGTCCGCTATTATGCACTTACCCTTCTCGCTCTCATGCCCACACTCGCCAATCTCCCATTTGAGTGTGCCCCACACACACACACACTCCCACCCCTCACCTCACTACAACTTTTCCCGGACGACAGCAAACTAAACACTTAGAAACACTTTCCCAGACTCCTATATGATTTTGGTCACCATGGTGATGACAATAGCAAGTCAAATATGTGACATCAAAATTGTGTGATGCACTTATAACTACGCGTGATAATTGGCTGTTAATGTGACAACATCGAGTGGCTGGACGAGGATGAACCTGTTGCCCGGTAATGAAATTCAAACCACCGTCCATGCCCTGCTGTGTATCTGACATTGTGTGTGCATGTGTGTGTGTGTGTAATTAAGTGTCATCAAGCCCATAAACTGTCTAATTGACCTTTTTTTTGCTCGGCACAAAGCTTTTTTTTTTCTGACACTGTGATGATAATTCCAACAAGGTTGCCGCCTTCACAAATTGATAATCATTTCTATTGGTGGCTTAAGTCCTCACATCGTAGCCCCAAAAAGTCTAACCGGGTTCACAAACTCTCTTCTGGCCATAGATGAAGTTGGCAGATGTTAATGAGCCTGTCTGTAAGCAGAGAAATGGATGGAGCACCTTGGGCAATGAGCCATTTAATCATGATAGGGAGGGGGGGGGGGGGGGGGGCAACCATGACGATCACCTCCAATCAGACAATGATTCCGCTCCTGCGACTCCGTGTAGATGGAGGGAGAGGAGAAAGCAGTATGACAGATCCTTAATTAGTCACACTGAATGTTTAAGATTCTCATTTATCTCTTCTATTTCCAGAATCCGACCTGCACACACATAATGGGCGCTCTGACATATTCCAAACACTTACACTACATACTTGTCTCGGGAGAGCATGATCAACCTGACCCTGTTTCCATGGTGACCAAATAACGGGTCGGTTGCCGGGCGCTAAACCCTAGGTTGCACCCGTGTTTCCTCCAAACACTTCACAAGAGAAGAGGGAGGCGCGCAAACAAGACGGAAGTAGCACACATAGACGCCGACGCAGATTGGTGAGTGTCACTCAAGTGGGAATCGCGAGTTGATGACGGCAATTGTAAACACTGAATGTACAAATAGCAAATGTAATAGAAGAGGAACCATATTTGGTAACGCTACACCAGATGAGCATGCAAAAGAAATAAATCAGCAATTCGTATTCTTCATCCAAGACCTGACATGATCTGTGTGCCGGCACAAAGTTTCTATTTGCGTCGAAGGAAATATATGAGAGGCGACAGAAGGTGATGTATGCTATTACGGCCTGGAAATAACTGCCGGGTTAAATTTAGACGCAGGTTGCCGGAGGCACAATGGAATAAAATAGAATGTATGAATGAGAGTCTGGCAAATTTACGGTGACAAAGATAACAGATGGCAGGTTGGGGTGCGCGTCCGTATGTGTGTGTCTGTGTGTGTGTCGTGAGAGCGAGAGAGAATGAAAGGTAACAGGGATTTTCACTTCAAAGTGGGAAGCGCTACTGCAGATTAAAGCACACCAGGTATCAAAGAGCCTCAGGTGGTCAGGAGCACTCAGGAACCCCCCCCCCCTCCCAATAAAAAAAAACTGGATGGATGGGTAAAATAAAAATACCCCCCCCAAAATATTCTCTAAAGTCCACAGTTGTGGTTGCCATAGCAATAGAGCCATCCCGTAGTGTCCAGCTATCTGTGATGATGGGTACTTTAGTATCGTATCAAAAAGAAACACACACATACATCATTGCAGTGAACACATAAATGCAGTTTGTGTTGTTTTGGTAAATACTGACATCTACAGTTTAGATGCTAAAACCTCACCTGCCATAACTATTAGAATGGTTGTTTATCAAAAGGTCACACATCAACAAGAATAAACTGTTTTATTTATTTGCATTGATATTTATTATGTTTCAAAACTGTTAATAAGATAAAAAAATGTTTTGAGTGGGCTGGAAGTAGGAGTGTTGAAAATAATTTGATATTCTTTACAAATACAGCGAGGTTTGTTAATAATTGGCGTTACAGAAACAAGCGCAACAGATCAGCACCATGGACAGCGACAAGCAAAATGCTGTGCAATGCGCCGGTAACGCCGCTAGAGGGTGCCAATACACCAGTTCTGGCAGAAAGAGATAGAGTCTACGACGTTTAAAGCATATTTATTTGCAAATTTTGGCAGCTTGGTACAAGGTAGTGAAAGTGTGTCAACTTGCATAGACTTATTTTGTAGTATTTCTCTAAATATACATTATAAATACTAATTTAGTGTGATGCACAGGTAAACAGTATATATTTATATTACTATTAAACTATTGCAATACGTTTTGTGACAGTGTTGTGTTATTTATCACTGTTCATAAAACCATATTAAGGCATTTTTGGGGTGTCAAAGTTAGCAGTATCACCATCAAACCAAAATAACACTGTCTTACAAAACGTTTTTAAAGTGCTGTAAAGAGGTAGTGAACATTATTGCTTAGCATTTAATACTTAATCGGCTGCATGTGTAGTTTTCTTCTTGGCGGGGTGTGTGATGGAATCTATTGAGGAAGCACATCGGCCTCTTTGGTAACTGGTTGCTCGTCCATGCCAGCTTGTGTCATGAGCTCTGTCACGTTCTCCTCCAGACAGCTGATTCGTGTCCCCATCTCATCTAGTGACATAGTCAAGAAATCAAAGATTTCCGACTTCCTCAAACGCCGTTGATATGATGTTCCTATAACAATCAATGGGATGTGATGCTTCATTTAAAAAGTCTAGTTGCGCCACCCAGTGGACACATTGTGTATGTTAGTATCTGTATATATGGGTGTCCTTGGTTTACAAGAGTTCTGACATTTATACAAAATATATTATTTTAGATTTTACGCAATGAATTCATTTGCGCAGCGGCGTAAAAATATAGATCCGTCGTAAATCGAGGACTGCAACGACAAAAAAAAAAAAAAGTTTACTCATGGAATTTAGCAAGGATATTTCGTACTTCCAAATGTTCTGCGATGGCCTGGAATCTCCCCTGTAGTCGCTGCATTGTTTCTTCCATCTGCAAAAAGCAATGAAAATCCAATTTGTGTCCAGTCTAACGACAAAAAAAACAAAAAAAAAAACGATCCATGGCTACCACTTACCGCTTGTGTCAGCTCTTTGGCAACTTTGCACTCGGTTTCTGACATCCTTTTCGCCCACCACTCTGCGTGTAGTACAACTACACCGAATGATCTTTTTATTTCATCTGAATGAAGGAGATTGCGCATCCATCTAGCCATCCATCGCTAGCTGCGAGCTCTCTGCAACTTTGATTCAACTTCGGCTTGCATGGTTAAAATAGAACTGTGTCCGCCTTTTGCAGTCACCGCTTCAAAATAAAGGTTAACTCGTCAGACATTGCATGATAAAACCGCTACGTGTGCAACAGTCTTCCGCATTCGCCACCCAAGTGCGAACTCTATTTAAAAGATAAGCCTATATTGGTGTTAAAATAATTTCCACGTGAACCTCAAACGTATTTCTTTTAGAGTTGACCAGACGTGTATCGTGGAGGTATGTTAAAAGTATTTCCGATTCGATGTAACTTTACCTTGTTTACACTGGCCAGTCATCAGTCCATTGTTCCAATCAGGTTTGCACAAGAGAGCGATTTTTTAACCCTTTTATTTCTAGCTATGCATTCGTCTATTTAATTATTCACCACTGCTATAACGTTTTTAGTTTGTTTTTTTATTGTTTTATAAGAGGTTACATGTGTCTGATGGATAACTATAAATGTATCTTTAGCAGTGAGTTTTTTTTAATTCTGGCTGTCATCTATTCTAAAACGCTTGAATACGCTGTAATGTGACAAATTAGTTACTGGTAAACGTCTTGTGTTAATGATTCACTAGTTCCCAACGAATTCCAATCAACGTGTTGCGTAATCGTGCAAAATTCACCACAACTAACTGGTCACTTGTAGTTTAGTTTCGCTTAATTAGAAACGTGTAGTTTTGTTATTTGTTTTGTTTCGCTTGCGATGAAGTAATAAGAGTGAACTATCTTGATGAGTCAAACATCTTTGGTTGCTCAAGTGACGTAAGACGTATACAGGAAGTACCGGTCAATACTGTCAGAATCGAAATGGTACTCGGTTGATGGTAGGCTTGGCAAACTTTTTCCTCGCCGAAATGGTTGTTAGTTAAACATTTTCTCTATTCGAAGCGTGACTTTAATGATGTTGGACGTTTTGACATGGCGATCAAATGCAGCCTTAGTGCAAAACTAGTCACCAGCTTCAGTCCCTTTGTCCACCATAGATAGAAGCGACAACAGTGAAACCCCTATTTTTATTTTGTTTTATTTAAATTGCTAGGATCATTTATAAGATTACATTATTTGTATTCGTAACGAGTGATCGTTTTTTCTTTCTTTCTGTCGTTAGCGGAGGGTGCGTCTGGATTGCTCTGATAACCAGCGTCAATTGACGCAAGTACGAATTTAGCTCCAAGTCACAATGGAAGACGAAGCGTTTGCGCAGATAGTGAGCGTATTCAACTGGCTTGTGTCGTGGGTGGCGGCCGGTGCAATGATGTTCGGCGGGGTGGTTCCCTATATCCCGCAGTACCGGGACATCCGGCGCACGCAGAACGCCGAGGGCTTCTCCACCTATGTGTGCTTAGTCCTGCTAGTCGCCAACATTCTACGAATCCTCTTCAGGTACAAAGCGAATGATGGTTAGCCACTTGACCAAACTGTTTAAAAAAAAAAAAAAAAACTCATATAAACCTTGTCAGCTGCAATGCTAGTGTCATTGCACCACATGACTCTTTTCCTGCTTCAAATGAATACGCATTTATAAATACTATCTGCGCTGCTGCATGTCACTGGCCAATTGCGCAATGTTCCTGTTCCTCCTGTCAGGTTTGGCCACTACTTCGAGACGTTGCTTCTATGGCAGAGCATTATTATGATCGCCACCATGCTGGCCATGCTCAACCTGTGCACCAACGTCCGTGTGAATGCTGAACTCAACACCAAAAGGCGATCCTTCCTAGGTCAGAAACTCCTCCTTTCATACTCTGTTTGAATTCCTCACTCCTGCAGTGTGCAGGATTTGACATTTGCACACTTAAAACAAAAAGTCAGTCTCCATTAGGTAGAAATGTACTAAGAGCTAAAGCACTGCATTATTTGCTTTGCAGGCTTCTGTTTACTCAAGTGCTTTAGTAATCGGAGGTTGAGTGAAGTCACGTGATGTGTGTGTGTCCCGTCAAGCATTTAATCCTGCTTCAGGATTTGGTGCACTCAAGATAAAATGGTAGAGCTCCACTAACAACCAAAACTCAAGTTTTTAAGCCCCAATGCAGCAAAAGTAGCGCTTTGCTGCCATCTTGTGGCACCAGAGCGCAGTTGCACACCTTTGCGGATTTTCTTTCAGGATTTTCACTATTCATTGAAAGCATTTTTGTCCTTGTTTCTGTCGTTTCAAATCGGACTCTTCATCCAAACCAAACACTCCTCCTGCTTCTTCTTCCTCTTCTTCCTCACTTGTGCATTTATTTCCCGTCTGTAGCCTCAGAAATTAAGGACGAGGAGGTACGAATCCCTAAGAGGCTTTTTCTGGGTAGGTACTCCACTAAAATGCGTACGCCATCCGTCATCAACTCATCTGGACCTCTTTCACTCACTTTTGCCATCAGCCCCGCCAACATTAACGAATGACTAACAGCATGCTGCTCACTCACATGTCCTGCGCATGCGTGACCTCCCCGCATGGCATATTGCATGCTACATATATTAATATTTATTCATTTTTTGTGTATGTGTGTTGGAATGATCTTTAACGGCTGGAATAGACTGCATCATCGATCATCCTTCATTTCTCAAATACTTCACCCATGTCTCCCTGAATGTGTGGCTTTAAATGAGACATTTGTGCCACAATGCAAAGCAAAGAAAATAGCAGCCGTGATGCTTTGCTGTCAATTTTGTCTCTCTCTGACTCTTTTATTTCTTCTTAGTTCTTAGTAGGAGTGAAGGCGTACCTAATGCTGTGGCCTGTGCAATACGTACTGAATTGCAGTTTCCTGTACGGGCATGAGATGGCAGTCAGAGACTATTTGCTCATTCTAAGACCTCAGTCAGATTTTTTTTTACTTCTGCATTTCTGCTTATTTTGATGGAGATGATTTATAGGACCCTCAGCATAGTGTCTGTGCTTGTCATCCTCCTCGAATGTGGGTAAAGCAAATACCCCCCCCCCCCCCCCCCCATACTGGAGAATTAATCCCATGTCCCAAATTCATTGACCTCCCTGTTTAAACACAGAGCAACAAAACACATTGCTGATGTGAAAAGTTCAAATGTAACGTCATACCCCTCCCCCCCACCGCTCGCCTGATTACATGCCTTTTCCACTGCCCTAATCACAGCACGTAACACTGTAATTGTTGTCACCGCGGCGGCAGCAGGTGCACTTTGCCATTCTAGCACCGGGCCCTTCCATCCAAACAACTTGACATTTGGAAGCCAACTGCGAGGCAGCCTTTTAATCATATTATTTCCTCGCGACGCCCAACATAAGGACAAAGGAATAATACGTTTAAAATACTGCACGTTCTGTTTTTTTGGTTTTTTTTTTTGGCTGACTGTAGTTTTCATTTAATGCCTCAGTGCTGAGGAAGAGGAGGAGAAAGCGTGACGCTTGTTGTGTGCAACTCGGCATGCAGAACATTATTCGCTATGCTGCTGCTGCTAACTCTTGGAAGCAGATTTGAATACATTTGCCTCCTCACTGTTGCTAGTCTCCATATTTTGGCACATAGCCAGCACTCCAAAAAGCCTTTTTTGTATTGGAACTCATTAGCAGGTGAACCTAATGAATCCTTCAGCAAATTTTGTGCGATCGGATGAATGTGATGTTTGTAAAAAAACAATCACTAGCCAGATACGAGTTTCATGACGAATCTGTTCAATCGTTTCGTGTTTCCCATCATTGTCATCATCAGCGTCTCCCGTGGCCTCGATATGAGCCCGTGATGACGATTTGGCCCCGTTGATTGTTACGAGAAGTGTGCTCGGAATCTCCGCGCCGTCATTTGTTCTGAGCTGGAACGCTCTCCACGGCTGCCTTTAAATCATCCATTAGCGTTCTTGCCCTCGCTAATGCGAGCCGTGCCGAGCACCTCCATCATGATCATTGTCCCTCGTGAGGGGGCTCCTCATTGTTTTCATCGCAAAGTGACAAAGCGGCACGGGGCCCTATTTGTGGCAGCCTCATATACGGGGCTTTCTTTTCTTATTTATATATTTGTAAATGTGTCGCGTGAGGATTCACAGCTCAAGTGTGAAGCCTTGTGTGAATTCAGCTGACTATAAAAAGCAGCTTGTTTTTCTCACTTTTACTCACTCGGAAAGGTGGCGAAATGAGGCTTAACTTTGTGGTTTGACTTTCTTAGACTTCGACTGGAACTACTTCTGGTCGTGGAGCCGCTTCCTGGACTACGTTCAGTGCGTGGCGGCCTTCACGCTGACGGCGGCCTACGTCACCTACGTGCTGCTGGACTCGGCCGTTTACGTGGAGACGCTGGGCTTCTTGGCGGTCTTCTGCGAGGCCATGCTGGGAACGCCGCAGCTCTACTGCAACTACCAGAACAAATCCACGGAAGGCATGAGGTGATGAGTCTTTTGGATTTGATCGCTCATATTCGAAACATTACATCAGGGGAGGGGCAGAGATTCAAAGTTTTGTTTATTATCCGTGGGGTAGTCAAACAAAGCTCAATAGTGTTATTTCATCACAAATTCTGCGAAATCTTTTAATGGAGGCAATAATCGGCAGACAGATGAAAACGCTCATGACTGTTATTGTTCTCCTAAACGCAACATTTCAGCCAGCCTTTCCGAGCCATAAAACACGTCACCGTCTTTAAAGCCGCATTTTGTGTCGGGATGATGAATGGATAATGGGGTGGGAATGTAATATGATAGGTGGAGACAAAACATAATTGGAGATAAGTCTACAAGGCTGATAAAAAGCTTTCCCGCAGCGCGTGTGCGTGTGTGCGTGTCCCTTTGGCTACTGTTGGGTTCGCTGCAGTAGTCAGATAAGAGCGCTCCTGCAGGGCTGCCTGGCCACCTAACCCGCCATGACGGCTCCCACGCTGAGCTGTTCCATACACGCACACATACCCTCTCTGATCCAATCTTGTTTTTGTTTTCTACTCTACTAAACTTCCCACCCACTCTCCGCCAACATTCGTCAGCTAGCTTAATGCTAGCTAACGTATACTGCGAAAAGGCCGGCTAATTAAAATGAACTTTCAAACGACACAAGGGGCACAAACGGCGTGCAGCAAATACTCACAGGCAGATTTTCCTCACTGCTCTGTGGCAACAGCAACTATTACCGCCGCTTAGTAGGGGGCCTTCTCTGCCTCTTGTTCTTAATCACCCTGCATCCGCACGTACGTGTAAATGTATATCGTAGCTCAGCAGCGTGCCGAAAAAAACCTCTCAATGTCATTTTCTTTCCCGCTGCGGAGACTGTAAACACGGCGCAACCTGTTGAGAGTAGACAGCCGTTGCTAGGCTACGTAACCTTGACGCGTTCAAGGCCCGCGCCACGCTCCAGACAAAGCGCCATTTCATCTGCGGACATATGTTTAGACGCACAGACGTTGAATGAACACGTGCGTACGCGCTTGAGTAAGCAGACGGACAGCGAGACGTAAACCTTGGTGCCCTTTCTTCTCAGAAGCTAATCCATGCCTGGAAGCATCTCGCGCCTTCTTGCTAATTAATTGGCTTTACCGCGAGCATCATGTGAACGTCTCCTCACGATTCTGCAGCGCGAGACGTGCGAGAGAAAGCTACTTTTTAATCATGAGACAGGTTCGTCCCGCGAGAACGTCCTTGAATTAGCGAAATACAGTTTTTCGGCATGAATAGACACGCGTGTGTGTAGGATGTTGCCGTCAATAATAAGTTCCTTTTAGTGCTCCCTCTCCCCTAGTTTGAATTGCTCCACCTGTCAGCTTGTATAATTAAACTGAGCTTGCGTGGGCAGCTTTCAGTATATTTAACTTGATTCACCAACTAGGTCGAGGTAGGCTTCGTTTTTTCGCGGACATCCGGAAATATGTCGGAGAGACGAGGAGTTTGTTTTTAAACGGCTTGCAAAAAAGCAGAGCCGCATACTGATCATGAGCGGCCTGCCATAAAACAACCACAAGATAAACACGAAACATGGAGGCATCTAGAAATCCAAGTGCAGCCTTATAAGGTTTGTGTCCTAGTCTATGCCAGATAATGGCACCAGAGGGTCATACACAGGAGGACCACAAAAAAAGAAATTGGCTTCACTAGTGGACTCTGATAAATTTATCGCTTTTTAGTGTGTGTCCAAACTCTTTTCCCCTTTCAATCATTCAAGCACTGTGCACTCTGATCCGAGTACATCTCCCGGAAGGAGACAAACAAGTAGCCAGACGATGTTCTCATGGCACCCCCGAGCCCTCTCCGCGTTTTGATGGGCGGGGGAGGACTCGATCAAACAGGATTCTCGCCTCTCTCATGGTTACCTGCAGGAAGGCATGCTCATAACCAAGACGACAGTCGAGGAGGAGGAGGAGGAGGAGGTGGAGGTTGACAAAGAACGTGGCTAACAAGCTCCTCGCTGTGAGCTGCAGGGGAGGGCCAACAGGTACGGAGACGCTGGAGGTTGCCAGATTGAAGAGGATTGCGTCTCAGAAGAAAAAAGAGGCTTCCCGGGAGCTCATGTGGAGTAGAAAGGGTGAAAAAAAAAAAAAAAAAGGGATGTGAGAGTGCAACGTGAGGTAAACGACAAGGCTAACACCAAGAGGCCTTCCGAATGAAAAGGTGAAGATGGAGAAGATGAATAATGCAAAAGGGAGGTTGAGCTGCAAATCCGCTCTCTTGACAAGGCGGATGCGCACTTAAGATTTGGAGACGCAGACATGTGGAGACATCAGATTAGCCGTCATTCGTTCTCCAGAGGAGGCCGATGGGATTTTTGGCAGGCACCGAGAACATGGTTGAACCTCTCGCAGGATAATGAGGCCGAGCCCAACGGAACGTGGATAGATGAATATTTGCATCTGTAGATTGATTCTTAGATGTTGTCGAGGTGTACGTTTTATTGATCCCAAAGAAGATTCGCACTCAATCAGAATGAATCATAAATGCGTTGGCTTCGTGTTGACGGGAGGTGTTTGCAGCTCTGGGGTATTGTTAGAGGCTTTGCACTTTCAGTTCATTACTTAGTGTTAGTCCAGAAAAAAAAAAAATACCGTGAAGGAGATTGATCCTGTGGGTGCAAAGTGAAATTGCCACTTTCGCGTCGTTTGTGATTGGTCCATGTGAGTTATTGAAATGGGGAGGGGCTGGGGGCGGGGGAGTCAGTCAAGCTCGGCATTAGCCTGATCAGGTCGATTTGATTTCCAATTAACGACGCCGGCCGATCACTCACGGCATCTTCTCCCTCACAGCGTCAAGATGGTACTGATGTGGACGAGCGGCGACACCTTCAAAACGGGCTACTTCCTCGTCACCCAAGCCCCCGTGCAGTTCTGGACTTGCGGCATGCTGCAGGTCCTGGTGGACTTTGCCATCCTGTTCCAGGTTTTCTATTATAGCTTCTACCCCCAAAAGCCCGTTTCGCACGCCGCCTCCCACACCTCCAGCGCCAAAGCCCTCTGAGATCCCAGCGTCAACGGGAAGAACTTTGACCGATGCCTCGAGAACTTGTTACAACTAAACCGCGACATGCTTTTGAATATTTCTAATCTTTAAAACAGCACAGTATGAAATAGGCGCCATTTATCCAACTTGTTACAATTTTGATACTACGCCGGAAGACGGAAGGATTGTCCACCCCCCCCCAAACCCTGACATGAACCTTCACCCCCTAACCTGGAACTAATCCATTCCGTGTCTTTGCACACTGTTGACTGAACTGAACCAATTTTTAAGGTTCAGGCATGTGGATTGACTGTTGCACCCCCCCTCCCTCCTCCTCTGCCTTAAAACAGCATTACTGAATATATCCTCACCCCCTCCTCCCCCCTCCCGCTGTTGCATGCTGGTCAATTCTAACCCTCGCCGCTCTCACGCTCCCCCTCGGCACACTCAAAGGACCCGAGACTATTAAACTGGACCAAATAGGACAATGACCTCGGGGCGATTTCTCAGATGAGGAGTTATCCTCGCTTCAACCCGCTTTTGGACTTGTACCCAGAAGGACCTCTTGAAGTATTTACGTGTCAGAAGAGGCAGGAATTAACGAAGCGAAGGGACTTTTGAATTATGCTCATTGCAAGCATCAAAGACGTATCTGTATATCTTCTCAGCCGTCATGCTACCAGAGCATTTGATTGATTTCCTGCCCCCCCCTGCCAATTTAATAACTCCCCTTCCTTGTCCATCTCATTTCATGGAGCTATGTTCCATATTCATCTTCTTACACGGAAATTCATTTCCTGTTCTGTGGAGCTGGGCGTGATCCACCCACATAGGCAATTCCCCCTTTTTGATATTATTTCCAAATTCATTTCTTGCAGCAAAAACACACCTCGTTCAACTCAATATCCAAATTGTCTTTTAATCGTTTTCTCTTTGCTTTACATGCTTCTAGTCAAGCATATCTTGTTACCTCTATATTATCTACCAACAATAGAGTAGAAAAAAAATTGGACCAAATAGGCTCAGCCGGTGTTTGTTTTGCATAACAGCCGCCAAATGTTTGCTTGTGTTGTACAATTATGTATTGAATTTCAACATGTTATACTACAAATGTGCTTTGTGTTCAATTTCTAGCAAATATTAAAAGCAGTTTTAAAAGCAATTGTAATTTTCCACCTAACTCCCAACCTGAACTCTTTCCGTATTAGGAGGTGTGACATATTTAAAAGAACCGGAACAGGCGACGGAAAGGCTTACATAAGTGAATTGTGCATGAACTGTCAATTTTGAAAGTCGCTCGCGCGTTGTCAGTTGAAAACAGCGCCCAAAAAGTTTTCCTCTTTTAAAACCATTGCTTCAAACATGTTCTCCACCAAGATCAATTTTAACAGCGGGAACTTTACAGAATACTCTCTATGGGGGTGGCAGAAAAAAAAGATGTTCTTGAATGTATCAAGAAGTTCCTCCTTGGTTAAATCATTTTTATTTCTGCGTATACGTTTGTTGAAGGGCACCCATGTGAAGTGTGCGTGTCCATGAGGCGAATTTATTCCGTGTATCTGGAAACCTTCACCTCAAAGGAGACGCTGTCACTGTTTATCAAAGTTGCCCACATCACACGCCGAAACATTTATTATTAACGTGCTGGAAAAAGAAACACAGGACAAAACAATTCCAAATATTCTTAAGCACAGCAGCTGTGTAATGAATTGTTAACCCGACAACTTCCTGTGCCGGAATTCATTCAAATCTTTATTTTGTTCTTTAAGGGAGGCTCTTTTAAAAACAAAATACATTCCAGGTCGTTTCATTCCAAGTTCCAACCATCCTTTTTAAAAAATAAATCAAAAGTGTTTATGTGCAATAGTATGCATGCGTTGCCTTAAACATGCCTGCGTGAGATTTTGAAAAAAAAAAAAAAAAAGCACAGGAACCATTTTGCAGTTTTTTCTCCTGACAAGGCACTCCAGTCACACAAAATCACAAACTGCCCTCACCGTTTGAGGGAAAGCATTATTTCAACACCTGACTCGGCTCAAAGCGAGTCAGCTGTTTTTGTTTCTGCTGCCCGCCCGAGGGGCTTGTATCAAAAGGCTTTTGTACTTTCTCTTTTGTCCTTTGTGCAACGGCCTAGCTGTAAATATGACTAAAGGGGTTGTCAGCGACTGATACGCACACAAAAAACAAAATCATTCTTGAATTCCCTGAAATGTTTCACCATTTGATTTTTTTTTTTGCCATCTTAACAATAAACAAGACCTTTTTTTTTTTACTGCTGCCTTGTGGCTGATAATTAGCTTGGCACGCTTAGCGCATACTCAATGTGACATTAAATGGGAATGAATCAGTAGCATCAATAATTCCTTTTCTCTCTCTCAATCATTCTGCTTTACAAACAAGACGGTGAAATATTTAGTATTAGGATGAAGGCTCAGTAGCCACGAGTGACTTAAGCCGGGTAGGCTTTTTTTTTTTTTTTTGTGAGACAACACAACAAGAAAAATTACATGGCAACTGTGGTGACACCACACACACAAATGATGAAAGCTAGTTAGCTTAGCTTGTAATTGGCTATCCTTCCGTGTCAAGTTAATACTGATATACTCCGCCCAATGTTGCTTGAACTACAGTAAGTATTTTTTCGATTGTACCAAACTATTTTGATCGTAAGATTGGTTAAAAAAAAAAAAAAAGAACCAAATGCTCAATTTCGTCTCGCTTGTTGTCTGTGTCCATCTTAAAATGTCTCCTCCTTTCTTCTCCTGGATAGTTATTAATTTATCAGCCATGATTCCAAAGTTTGGTCCAAGCAGAAACTCCAACTCAAGTCCTTGAAGAGCAGATGTTTCCCTGGAAGGACCAGTTAAGTGCAGGCCTGCTCCCTTTGCAGAGCCATGGACTTCCTTCTTTGTACGGCTGAGATGGCGGCCTCGCTGGGGCCGCGGTAGCTGTCCGTCTCTTGGGAGTCCTCGCTGTTCTGCGACTTGGTGCTGTCTTGCGAGTCCGGCTTCTGCCTCAGCGCTCGGTTCTGCTCCTCCTTCAGTTCCACGTAGGACCTGGAGAAGGTGTGAAAGATGGACGTGACGGGGAAAGCCATGAGCAGGATGCCGCTCAGGATGCTACTGAGCGCCACCACCTGGCCGGGGATGCTCCTGGGCACCATGTCTCCGTAGCCCACCGTGGTCATAGAGATGACCGCCCACCAGTAGCTTCCAGGGATGCTGGTGAACTCCTGCTTGGCGCCGAACTCGCTTTCGGCGAGGAACACCAGCGGGGAGAAGAGCGCTATGGCCACGCACAGGAAGAGCAGCAGCAAGCCGAACTCCCGCGCGCACCTCCTCACCGTCAGGCCCAACGTCTGCAGGCCCAGCGAATGACGGGCCAGCCTCATGACGTAGAAGATCCGCAGCGCCCGCAGGACACGCAGGACCAGGCCCACCTTCTCCAGGTAGTTGTTCCCAGAGCCCGCCGGCTTGCCGCCCACCGACAGCGAGTCGACGATGAGCGTGGTGTAGTAGGGCAACAGCGCCACCACGTCGATGACGTTGAGCGGCGTGCGCAGGAACATGCACTTGCTCTGGGTCTGGATGAAGCGCAGCACGAACTCCAGGGAGAACCACGCCACGCACACCGTCTCCAGGACGAAGATGTTGAAGCACCTCTGGGAGCACTCCCCCTGCAGGGTCAACCCATAACGACATGAAGGTAAGTGACATCATTGTTTGTCTACATGTGCTGCTGCATCATTTGTAGTCAAATATCAACACCGCATTGATTTGATTTGCATGCTTTGATAGCGTTAAGATGGCCGACGTTGTCTAAGGCAAATGTATCTGCCTGTTTTAAATACGTTTGTAATTCTCTTTTGTTTGGCTCTTTCGGTGCTTCCGAAGTGTCAAGATGAATACGGAGGTGACATCGCAGTCATTAAGTCAAAGCGTCTCGAGAGTCTCGCCTTGTGACTTTGTTGTTGCTAATGAACAAAGAAGGTGATGAACATCCATTAAGCGTACAAACAAAACAGAAAAAGCACCGACCCGCACCATCAAAGGTGTGCTGAAGAAAAAAAAAAAACTAATCTCTTTGTCATCAGTCGTTCGCCGTGCTCATGAATATTCCGGCGCATAATTACAAGAAATCGTTTGGTTATTAAGCCAGTCGGGCCCCGAAGCGAGAACTGCTTGCTTTTTATCTTGACGCATTCACCTTTAAATCTTATTAAGCATTCACTTTGTTTTATGCGATATACGCCAAGCCGTAGTCACAACTAGAAAAAGTAAAAAAATAAATAAAAAAAACAGTTGTTGCTCATGACAGCTCAAGACAAGCGTGGAAACTGTTGACTCCTCACCTCCACAATTTCTTCCATCTATTTGCCGGCCGTGTTTGCTTTGCATCAGCAGGCTCCAAAATGAATGTGTGTGTGTGAATAGTGTTGATGTGTGTGTCTTTTGAGGTGTCAAGATTTAGAGGAAGTGTTGGTCAACGTGGAGGGGGGGGGGGGATAAAACAAGAAAATGTTCTTGCCAGATGTCAATTAGCTTAAATGAGTCCCTAGGTGCTGTTTAGTCCCAAATGGGATTAGAATTTGAAGGCATGAGTGGCACTAATGGAATCAAAGCAACAACAGTCTGCAAGTCTCAAATGCTCATTTAAACAGGATGTATATATATATTTTTTTTTACAAAGTACTAGAAAGACAAAATCTTATTTATGCCAGCTCCAAGTGCGCGAGAGAGAGAACAAGCACAAATCAGGTCCACTTGTGATGGATGGCACTTTTCTTTCCGAGGATGAATGTCACTCAAATGTGTCGCCTCTTCAGCACGGAGGGCAAAAACCCTGACATGAAAATTTGGGAGGGTTGGAAAGAGAAACGATAAAATATGACATGTTGGCAATAGAAGAAGAAAAGAAATCTTTGCTAAATGGACTGGCCTTTAGAAGAGTCAGACAGGCTGAGTGCGTGAGCATTAGGTCAGGTCATGTGACCATTTCCTGCCTTGCATTACCAGCCGATATGTCACATTTCCATTCCGGCCCAATTTGTGCCTAACTTGCAACAAAGCAAAAAATGATTCCGCATGACTTATTATCACAGACAACACAAATACAAAAGGTTTTCCACGTGATGCTTTCATTAGCGTGGCGCTAATGTAAAGACTGCCAAGAACGCCTAATGGATGCTCCGTAATGACGGCGGTGAGAGTGCCCGCCCTTCCGTGGAAGCAGACGCCGTAATTAGCTCAAGCACTTCACCACGCCAGAGTTCTATTGCAGCAAAAAAAAATGCTAGGCCGTCAACACGGGCAATATTAGCCGTGGCTTTTTCAAAAGTGTGCGTTCACTTATGCTGCTCTTAGACTGCTGTGACAACTGCGGGAACGGCAATAAACACGCTCTCCATCACTTAAAGGGCCGGTTTACAGTAAACGTCTTGATCTGTTTGGATTCACGCTAGCATGAACCCGAACAAGGTGGTAAAAAAATCACACGTAATTAAATGCAAGTAAAGAAAATGCAGGGTAAAAATACAATCGCAGGTTCTCGCCGAGGCGTCAGACAACGGTGGCTTTGTTTGCATCCGGCTATCGCTTTCTTTCTCGCCATGTGCTTCGTGAAGATCTCAGAAGTGATGTGTGAAGCTGTGCCAGCTCTTAAGTGGTCAAAGAAGTTAACTCTGCAAAACCTCAGCACGCTTTTAAAGATGAACATGTGTGTCCCAAGACAGATAAAGACTTTGCTTCATGTTATCGTAGAGAAAGAGAGCCTTCATCCTCCCTTGATGAAGTGTTTGACAGATCGGTGAGGCGGCGGCGGCCGCTCTTTAATCACGCTCGGCTTATGCATCATTCACAAGGGAGAATTAGTGAAATGACATTGAGTCTCCCGGGGTCTCGAAAGGGGCAACACGCGGCTTGTTTGAGTTGGGATTACGCCGATGTTAGGTCGTGAAGCAATAATAGGCGAGTGTGTTGAGCAAATAGCAGATGATTAAAAAAAAGCAAAATCTGAAATAAACTCACAAATCCCGACTCAATATGTTTTATCGCGTAAAAACACAAAAACCTCCACAATTGGTCAGAGGATGTGTATAAATTAGGATTTCACACTTCCAATTTGCATAAGCTTGATGTTATATAACATTATATATTTTTAAAAACGACTGGGAAGCAGAGGCGAGGAAATCCCAAATGGAGGAAACGCTCTTCATTTTCCGTGACCCGCGTGGTCGTTAGCTCGTTATGGTGTCGCCTTTGCTTCTGAGGCCCATTCTGTACGGAGCCACCATGCGTCCCTGAGCTTGTGTCTCTGTCACGGTGATTTACTCGATGTGGGCCGCCGCATCAACATAATCTCAATTGTATTGAAGCGCCATGCATCCCTAAAGCGCTGTCCTGCCCACTTGTTCCTCTCTTATGAAATAGGGAATACTTATTTGAAGGTATCGAGTGCTCGTGAAGACTGCCGATACCAGCCACAGATACTAAATAATAAAAGGTTTCAAATTAATGTCGTCTAGTGGAACTCACCCTTTCCTCCTCCTCCCTGAGGTCCGGCATGGTGCTGACGCAGAGCGTGACGGCGGTGATGGCGACAAACAAGACGGACAGGCAGGCGAAGATCTTGCCCGGGATTCCCGAGTGGGGGTTCTCCACCATGTCCCTCAGCCTGCGCATGCAGCCGCCCTCAGGCGCGTCGTCCGGGTCGACGGCCGACTGGCAGCTCTCCTCGCTGGGCGGCGGCGCCACCGGCTCGTTCTCCTCTTCCTCAAGCCTCCGCATCTCCTTGTACTCCTCCTGGCGAAGCCGCAGCTTCCTCAGGCAGCACCAGTCCAGTTTGTTCTCCTCCACGCCCCAGTAGAGCAGTTCCTCCTGGAAGGACAGGGCGCACATCTCCCTGAGCAGCCGCAGCTTGCCCGCCGCCAGGAAGGTGACGATGGTGCGGAAGGCCGACGGGCTGCGGTCGAAGAAGAACTCGTTGCGGCTTCCGTCGTAGTCGTCGCACACGTCCATGATCTCGGCTTCGTTGCTGCAACCCCGAAGCTTCCCCAGCCTGGTCAAGGGAAACTCATCCAAGGTGGACCAGGGGATGCGATACTTGATGCCGCCCACGTTGATGATGGCCACCGCGTCATCGGCGTCCGTCTGGCGGGCTTGCGGCTTGGCCAGGCGTTGGGCCCGCTTGTAGAAGACACCCTTCTTGGCGGACACCTCCTGCGGGTTCTGCACCCGCTTGAAGTGGAAAGTGGTGAACTGGCGATCGGCGCTGCCGGCCAGGAAAGCCACCTCCTGGTACATGGCGGCTGCGTTGCTTCACGACGGAGGGCAATAGGGTCGCGGCTCGTCAGCCATTCAGCAACACGCCGCCGCTCTGTCGCCCACGCACAAACACAACGGCGCCTGCGTCAAGAAACTGTGAGTAGAAAAGCCCTCTGATGCTGTTATGGTACCAGGAGTGGAAAGTACTTTCAGTACTTTAAGTCCAGGCCAGTATTGAAAATATACAGCTGAGTGACATTTCACTATGTCATTAAAGTGCTTACCACTACGCCCTCTTGTGGACAAAATTACCTTCAATTTACTTTGAATTTACACCCCTATTACCAAGCTAAAAAAAAAAAAATGCTGTCTTATTTCTAAATCAATAGGCTGAGGAACAACATCAAACAAGTACATTATTCCTGCAACGTGCTTAAGAACTGCACACTCAGCGTCAAAAGGAAGAAAATAGAAAACATGCATTAGCCATATTACACGCCTCTCAAGTGCAACGGCGCTCTAATACGCGCCATCGCAAGAGCTCGCATTATGCGAGTCTACTCTTGTGTGGCACACCAAAGTCTCCACATGAAAGAACTAATGGCTTGAAAGGAAGGCGAAAGGGAGCAAGAAAGGAAAAGAAGCAGCTACTCCGGCGCTCTCCATGGGAAAACAACAGATTGCAGTTAAGACACTCGATCATGTTCTTTTATCATGTCGGAAGTTGTTGGATTTTTTTTCCCCCTCCCTAGACTTATCTCCAGCTCCACACGGATGCAAGTTCACGCTAACAAGCTGAGACACGTCGTTTTTTATTTAAGGCGAGCATCTGGAGCTCACAGTCCTGCCGGTGTAAAATAGTTAAAACACTTCGAGTTTGCTTTGTTTAAGTCTAGAAATGGCGCGTTTCAATCTTCACATTGTGCAAAACTCAAAAGTCGCTTCAACTTCATAAAGAAATCCAGACCGGTATATTTATTAGGCACAGTTCAGTTGTATTTAACTTTAATGTGCGCTGATCATTTAAGTATATGGAAGCTAGTAAAAAAAATCGCAACATGCTTTGTCAAAGCTTATATAATGCGTAGACACAAAAAGCACTCATTAATTATTGATCCTGTTTATTATGAAAAGGCTTCGAATAGCTCACAATGAAGTATTTGTCGTGCAGAACATTAGCGCTCTCATTAGGTACGTTTTCAAATTTATTCTGATTCATTCGTTTTCTAGTGCGTCGGTAATGTCGGGACATTTTCACTTAGGTGTTGACTCGCTTTTGTTGCCAAAGAATGTGAGGGTTTTATTCCCTTTTGTGCAGTACAGTACTGATTAGCACGCCCTCACCCACTTCCTCTCCTCACCCCCTACTGACAAGCTTCCTAAGCAGCCTGATTGGTCTCCCTCCATCCTCCTCACAGGGTCCTCTCCGCTCAGAGCGCCAGACGAATGGCGGCAGGCAAATGAGGCCGAGAGAGATTGATGCAAAATAACCGTTGAGTGCTGCTGCAATCGTCTGAGAGAGGACTTGTCACATGAGAGCCTTTGACCATCTGCCCCCACTGAGAGGCTTCGGCCAACTTTAGAAAGGTCAGTGTCCAATTGCGTTTGTTATGTCGAAGGATATTGCACAAGCACGATAATAAACATATCATTACTGTAGCAACAATGACCATGCATTTCATTTTTTTTATTTTCTTTGTATTTTTAAAAATCTTGCAAACATTATTTAATAATAAAATCACTGGCCATACTTTTATTTTTTCAAAGTTCATTTTTTTATATTAATTGCAATGGTAGTAACTTCTATGAATAGTTTATGGGTCAGATGATTGGAGGGCAATATTATTAAATAATTCACTCATTAAAATGAGGCTAACACTTATAAGGGTGACAAATGTGACAAACTCTCGGTGTCCTCAGCATGCATCACCACACGCACGCACGCACGCACACACCCACTATGCCGTCATGTCTGTGCTCAGTTAAAAGTGTGCATTTGTCTTCATTTATGAAGAAATGTGTCCTGAATTGAGCGCATCCAAGTCTCCCCTTAGGAGCAGAGCAGAAAGTAGCATCGGTGTGCACCATTAACCCTTGTCTGCATGTACTCAGCTCTCAATTGACACATCACACTCCTAAAATCATTTTGACTCCCTTCATTTTCTCAGCGATTCACGCGTAAAAACAATTGTCAATGCATTAAGGGAAAAACGCGACTCACCCAGCTGGCCGACTCCGCGTCCATCTGCTTCAACGTGTTCCACGCGCAGGCGTCGAGGCGTCGCATGCCGCCAAGTTTCCCACGCACACGCCACGGGAAAACAGGGGGGAGGAAAGCAAGGCGAGCGCCGGCGAGTCCACCCAGATGCGCATTTTACGCGCACGAAGCACACGAGGAAAAACTGCACTCACACATGCATTCACAGAGTTCCGCTTTTTTCTGTCACGCTCCTTCACGAAGCTCATCTGAGCGTGGACACAAAGGAAGGGAAAAAGGGAAAAGCAGTTTCCAAGAGGGTGATGCTTCTCCCTGCGCTGTGTGCGCGCATGTGTGTGTTCAGCGTCATTGGGGTTGTTTGTCATCCACTTCCTCTCTCTTCACTCCAATTAAGTGGCAGGCATACTGTCATTTAAAAGAGCTCCACTGTACATGTCGGGATTCACCATTAAAAAAAAATCTTGAGCCACATTTTTTTTGCGTTTTTATCATACAATGTCACGTTCAATTACATAAGGCATTCAACGTCAAACCCATCGTGGTATAAATGGTTAGTACTGCAGGCTAGAATTTGGGATTCGCTGGTTCGAATCCTACCTCAATTCTATTTAAGTCATCTAGTGCTTTCATTCGCAACAGCATATCTTTTACGAACAGGAACCGATGTCTTGATGTATAAAAAAATAAAAATAAAAAAAAGGGGGTTGCAAAGGGAAGACAGGGTTGGAGTTTGGGGTGTAGTCATAAAGTCCACAGGGAACGTGAGCCGTGGAAGTTGACCAAATCACAATGAATGCCAACCACCTCCCTCAATCATTCCTTTTGGTTAGTCTGGACGTATGCATAATGTATACTTAACAGAAATTCGAAATTTCTACGTCCAGATGGCCGAATGGTATAAGACTTGCGCCAGCGTACGGGAGATTTTGGTTCGAGACCCGCTCGGGGTAACATTTACTTATTAAGAAGATCCGGGCGTAAGCATCGAATCCGAGTCTGCTGGACCCAGGTCCAAGCCTTTAACCACTTGGCTAGTTAAGATGTATGTATTTAGGCAATCTATGTCTAATTCCTGAGTCCGGACACATACCCGATAAATATGAGTAAAAAATTCCGAAAACTTTTACTTTGGGCGTGCTTACGAGTGCTAACGTGCAAGCTAAAAAGTTTGCACGAGTGTTGGCAGCTATCTTCTTCTACGACCTTAAATTGCATCAAACATTTACTTGGTGCACGTGTCGAACAAAATGTAAGTATTTGACCGGGGGTAAGTAGATATTATTAAAGCAAGCAGCGTGTGAAAAGAAAACCATCAAACATTTTGCAGCGTCTGAACGACAGCGCCGTTCAGCCGAAGGTAAGTAGACAAAACCATTGCTTAGCTTCATTACAGAATAAATAAAATATTTTTTATGCATGCGTGTTAATTGCCTAATGTCTGTCTGCAGGTGCGACGCTTCAGAATTGGCCTCAAATGGCTTGACTTTCTGTGCGATTTAAGTGAACTTTTTTTTTTTTTTTTTTAATAGACTGCATCTAATTGTCTCATTTCTGTCCACAGGCCTGCATCTGCAAAAGGACCAGATTCACTGCAAAAAAAGGCAAACTTTTTATTTTATTTTAGAATATATCTATTAAACTCATCTTTGTCTCTGCAGGTTCCAAAATGGCCGAATTGCTGTCCTTTGAGGCATGGCTTCATGAGATGTTTACAGGTCTACTCTTGCTAAGAATGTCAACCAAATGCCACATTGCTAATCCAAACCAACTCGTAAGGCTGAAAGTTTAAAAGTACAATGTTACCGTGTCTTTCAGGCCAGCAAGCTGCGGTTGGAGAGAAGGCCATTGCTGCTCAGCGCTCTTCACTGGTGAAAAACACACATGCACCTACAAATGTTTGTGAAAGTTATTCCAACATGTGCATTTTCTTCTGGTTTTCTCCACCAGGTGGTGCCAAAGAACCTGCTTCCTCCAGCGTAAATCGACTGGTAAAATAAAGTTTGAACCTGTTGCAATGACAAACTGGATGAATTTAAGTGCTTGACCCATTTCTTGTTCCAGGTGGTGCTGGTGCAGGGAAACGAGGCGTTGTGACAAACTTCCTGTCCAACATGCTGACAGGTGATGTAACTTTCCAAGATTGTTACGTTAAGAGCACTAACCTGCTTTTTCTTTCTCTTCATGCAGCGCTGTTTCCAGTAGGAGTGCCACCAAGACCATCCACCTGCTGTCCAAAGTGATTAATTCTCTAAAACTGCAGAAGGTCCTCAAGGCTGCCTCCATTTTTAGTGTTCAAGTGCAAATAAAGTGACTAAATTGCAGCTTGACTGTTCCCTCGTTTGTGTTGTGTGCAGGTGTCCATCTTGGAGAGTCTTTGCAACATTTCAGGAGCTCGGTCTGCTGTTTATCGTCTGAGATTCCACTTGAGAATCTGTGGGAGATTCAAGTCTACAGTTGAAAATAAAAAAGTAAACTAAAAATGAATCGTGTCTGTTCCTTTTCATTGCAGGCAGTCTTGGCAAATCCACACCATCCATGCAATGAATAAGTAACTTTCGAAAATATGTTGGCGTCTAAATGTGCATGTAGACGACCAGCAGCCGATGTGGAGCCTCAACTTTTGCACTTTGAGTATCAAAACACATAGAAACAGCGAAAACAGAAAAAAACACCACGTTGAAGTCAAACGCTTACCTTGATTAACGTTTGATCGACAGCCGAGTGCCATTTGTGGGCGTGTTCTCTGGCAAGCCACTTTTTGTTGATATTGTTCTGCGATAGCTAGCAAGCAACAAACAAACTCAAGGAGCTCCTGTTGCAATGATGCTTCTGCGTATTTACATGCAAACAGCAAATAGAGAGCTTGAAAATGTTTGCAATGCTCACTCAAAACACAGCGCGTAGTCACCGGTAGAGCTGCAGAGTGTACGTACGGTAGCCGAGAAAGCTCAATTCAAATGGAACCAAGGGCGTGTTTGACAACTTGCAGAAAAGCGGAATGACACTACAAACAGCAAAAAAACATCACCACACCGTGGCATCACATTAAAAAAATATTGCACTCAAAGTATTAAATATGCAAGAATGCTGTTCAAAATGCCTGCACGTCAACTAACTCGAATCGTTGACATTGTTCTTGCAAATTTTGTTGCGGTCCAAGTGCATTCAATGTGCTCCAGCGTGCCCTGGTGGTCACTAATCAAAGTTGTTGTGGTGGACTCGTTCCAGAAAAAGAATCAACAGTGGGAGCACTAGGAGATACTTAATACTTTGTAGAGCATTCATCCTTGCAGAGTTACTCAAGTTCAGTCTGATTGTCTAGGTAACAGCATCAAATCAATGGACGTTTGATTGGATGGTGTCCTTCAATGCACTTGATAAATGGTGACGCAAGACATAGCAGCACAAGCAGACATCAGGCATTAAAATAACCCTGCTTGCGATTTCAGAGATAATGACTCATAATGGCCAAATGACTTTTGAAAGAAGGCACTTGAAGAAATGACATCCATTGTGCTCAATTTTTCCATCTTTTCTTGAATGTCAGCAGGCGGTTCGGAGTAGGAAGTGGGCGAAAGTCGCCTGGCCCGTGATTGACACGGTCTCGCAAGCGTCCTCATGGTACGCGCTTCGATTCCGCCGGCGCCCACGTGAATTTGAAATTCAAATGAGAAGGAATGGAGAAAAGGTACGATGTCAGTCCTGGACGTGTGTGTGTGCTGAACATACCGTAGACACAACATCTCCTCTTCTTTCTTTATTGGAGTGGCGGAGCTCCACTTTATTGTCATCACATCTTCCTCACAGAGCCGATGGAATACTTGTTAAATGGGGCCTGGCGCGGTTTGATTTGGTCGGAAAACATTCTGTAGACCGCATCCTGCTGAGAGCTGTTCCAAATGGATTGACTCAGAGTAGCTCTCACTATGATGCGGTAAACAAATATTTATCAAATGAACATATTCTTAAAAAAAAATAGTTTGACCCCTTTTTTGCTCCAAGTTAGTTTGACATGACATGAAACGAAAAAAAAAAATCGAGGTTACTCTGTCTGTCACCAAACGTCGATCGATACCAAAAGGCGCAGTCGCCGCTTAAGCTCCATTAGAGGCAAGCGAGAATCTCTAAGGCGGTGAGCACCGAGACCACATCCGGAAGCCACTTCCTGATTAATTAATTAAACCCTTTCCCAAAGACACGAGGGGCTCCCACTTTAGCTCGCGGCCCCCACTTTAGCTCACGGCCTCTGCCTTTATGAGTGCTGTAAATCAACAACGGATGTGTAATATTTACAAAGTAGAAAAGCTTTGTGATTTTTTTTTTTAGTTATTATTAGAGATGATAAAAGATGAATGGGGCCTGGTGGCGTACTTATAGCGCGGCGAAATGAATACGCCTATCTCGGTCCGGCTGCGGAGAGAAACAATATCCTTTATGCTAAACTGCGAAATATCATTTGGCTAATCGGGTCGCGCCGGTAGCACCGACAGATGCCAGCGGCAAATCACGTGTCCCCTAAGAGGACCGCACTCGAACCCTCAACGCTAACATTTAAAATGTCTGTTTGAATGACCGTCGTGAGTGGCACTCCAAGTATAATCAAGCTTGCCCCCCATCGAGCCATTACGCCCCCTGACGCGATGATGGAGCCGCGGCGCCACCTCACCGACGTCAACATTGTAGTTCAGGCCGGGAAAATATGACTCACTGCTGATGAAAAGACATTAAAAAGAGGAAACAACATGTAGTCTCTCGCCTAAACTGATGAATAGCGGCTAGCTAATGACCCCAGCATGTCTCGAGCCGAGCGGCGGCGGCCCAAATGGCTCACCGATGGTTTCCATGACAAAGGAGCCATTACGTGGCTGACTGGTGTCTTGCGGTGTTGCGCAATGCGAGTAAAAAAAAAAAGAAACAAAGAAAATCTATTGCATCCTTTTCATTTCAAACATATTTATTTAGTCAAAGTATTTTCTCTGTCAGTGCGGAGTAGGAAAATCTAACATCAATTAGAATGACGATTAAAGCACAAATACAAAAGATAAGTGGGATGGCGGGAAATTAAATGATTGTTTTTTTTTAATACTTTTTTGTTACACTGAATATTTTTTTGCAACCCTATCAATTATCGCCATTAATTACAATTTGGGCTTTGAACATGCCATGAACCAGCATAGGCAACAAACTGGTGGTTCGACAAATGCAAAAAATTAAATCGGGCTGCCTTAACAAATATATTTAGCGGCCGGTATATAACGTCAACGGGGTTGGGTTCAAAGTGCACTAGAAGAGGTCAAAAGTCACATATCGTCATTCTATGTACAAACGTGATGTAAGGGATGAATCAGTGTTGACACTAATAAAATAATTATGTTTAGCTGCACAACTTGGCAAACCTTCTGAATTCTTTGGCATGAGCGGCCGCGACATTTGGAAGGTTAATCGCCACTTGTTTTTCCCCCTTAAGAAATATAAAAATCGATATATATAAAAAAAAACAACAACCTAATAATTATCAAATTTGTTTCCTACATTTTATTTTGCTGAAAATAAAATAATGTCAAATTGTTTGATGCCCACAAAAAGGCTCTGAGGAATAATAATGCTACAAAACAACAGCAACATGTCATTTCTGTACAGGACATTCGTTGGTTTAATTACAGCGTGTGTGCAAGTGTGTGTGTTGTGTCCCACTTCACATAAAGTCATTGAGCTCCGCCTCCAAAGCGGCAGCCATCTCGTCCGCCTCCGAAGAACTTCCCTCCTCTTCTTCGTCATCGTTTGATTCTTTGGAGGACTCGTCGTCGTCCTTGTCATTATCGTGCTTTCGTTTGTGGCCCCTGCAGATGAGGAAAAAATATTTTAGCGAGTCTGACTCTTCTTTCATTGTGGCCAATATTCTAGGCAAAAAATAAATAAAAAATCGGGCACTTTCCATAACACAAATGCTAAATTGATTGGAAGGCAAAAGGACAAAGAAGCGGAAGGAAATGTTCTTGTTAAACATAAAAGGGATGAAAGGGGGAAAACGCAAAACAACAACAAAAGACACTTACAAAAAAATATATATATATATTTGCAAATCTGAGCACAGCGCAGCCCTTTGAGAGTTACTTAACAAGCGCTTGTTCTCATGGACTGTATTCACTTAACAGCCTCAAGACGAAACCATTCAAATGGATTCCAAGAAGCTGCTCTTTTCGAGGATTAACAGATGCAGGGTCAGCTAAGCTAACCCCAAATGTTCTGCTTTCCGTCAACTTCCCGGTGGAGGTGACAGGACTGAGCGTGCATGTCTAAGTGCCTCGAGAAGGCATTGTAAACATGCCATCCCTCTTTCCAAACCGCTCGGGCTTCTCCATGACACATACAAACACCGCAGAAGGACTTTGCATGATGCTAATAAGACGCGCGCAGGATGTCTACAACACCGAGAACCCCTCGCCCCCTCTCGTTAGACCGCAGCGCTGTCAGACAGCCTCCCACAACATCACGACTGCGGTTTGGTGTTCATTAAAGGTTAGGTGTCAGCCTATATCAGGCCCGGAGGCCGCCGGGCTTGGCGGACCCCTGGGGTGGGGGTTCGGGGGTTAATGTGTGGGTCTGCCTCCACTGAAATAAGGGATTCATGATTATTTATTTGGCCACTAGTTGCGCTCATTTCAAGCAAACCTTTGACCCAAAACGGCTTAATCCACTTAAAAGCAGAGCGAGTATTGAAGCCAAGTTGCTTTTTTCTCTCCAGAGTTACACAACCACTCACCCTGGATGCCCTTGCTGTTTCTTGACTAGCTCAGGCAAAGTCACATTCCAAATTTGCATTTACACAGAGCGGCTATGTATTGAGCTATTTCTTCTTATCTCCAAATATGCATTGTGTAGGAATGGCCAGGCGAAGGAGGGATGCACAAGAAGGACTTTAATTAAACATCCAAATTAGAACGGTGAATTTATTATGCGCTGTGAACTGCCCGGATACGAGGCTATCGCTTCAGCCGGAAATTATTATTAAAACTCATATGTGTTTTTTGAAGACGATCCCTGACGGGAAATATTACAAATATGGAATTGCTGTTTGCGCCATTCGAGTGGGCGGCGAAGACTGAGCTAAAAGCGTAGCCTCCGTGTCCCGTTAATTGCCCCGGCCTGAAAAGATGGCCGCTAATGAGGTACGCTACTCCTAACGAGGAGTCTCCAGTTCTCCTGACATACTGCGAGTCGAAATTGGGAGCAGGGGGCACAGATGACGGTGGATGCTTCCCGATCAATAACGCTTAAAGCTGCGATTTAAAGTCGATAGTGAGTCGCAGTTGGCGCTCGACTTTGATTGACATTGACATTACGATTAGTAAAGAAATGATTATTTGCCGATTTCCAAATGTACTTATTCAACTCCCAAAACTCAACAACTTTCAAAATAAGCGTTGCCCCCCAAAAAATATAGAAACAACTGCTGCGACTAAGCTGTCGTTCCCTCAGGAGTCTTATTGAGCTATAACCGAACAATGGGGAAAAAAAATTGCTTAGGCAAGCAGTTTGCAGGCACAGAAAAAGAGCAAAGAGGAAAAAAAGGTCAGATTACTTTCAGTTTTGCTCTGGCTGCTCACTTATTCCGTCTTTCCTTCTCGCTCCAGACATTAAAAGACTGCCGCCTAAGCACTTTTTTTGGTTCTTGCTGTCTGCCGCCTTGCTCGCACGGCTAGAGAAAGCAGGTTGGATTGTGCCAGTTCATACACGTGAGTAAGAATTGTTTTGTTTTTTTTCCTCTCAGGCTGTCAGAAGCACTTAGCAGTCAGTGAAGCGATGGGGGTGCACACTTTCGCATTATTCCCATAATCTGACTCACGGGCAACCTTTAAAAGACAAACAAAGCTCTGATTCTCCTTTCATGCGGCAAGGCTGTCCAAATAAAACCTTTGGGAAGGATGGCAGCAGGACATGTTTGCTTTTTGTTCACTTTATTGCCCGCTCAAGCTTAGACTTGACATATTTTATAATTACAGAGCGCAATTGAACAGAGAGCGAGCGCAATGTGCATTTTACGCCGTATATAAAAAAAAAAATCAATTCAGCTCTTTTGTTTCTCTTGTGACCTCATGGTTTAGACATTTTTATTTATTTATTTGCACTAAGCTTGACATTTGAAAAGAACAAACGAGTCCTGTCAGTCAGTACCGTAATTTTCGGACTATAAGTCGCACCGGAGTATAAGTCGCACCAGCCATAAAATGCCCAAAAAAGTGAAAAAAACCCATATATATGTATATAAGTCGCTCCTGAGTATAAGTCGCCCCCCCACCCAAACTATGAAAAAAAAACGCGACTTATAGTCCGAAAATTACGGTAGATTGAAAGCAACAGCTAACATGAATCCAATGCAATCATTTGAACAAATACAAAGGCAGGGCGGCGCCATTAAAGTAGTCTTTGGGGTATGGGAAAATCTATAAAAACTATTTTTCACAACAGGACCGCCGGGTGAATCAAATTAAAAAACTCTAAAGGTGTCCAATGGTTTTGTATTGTCAAGTGGAATGACTCAAATAAAAGCAAACATTTTTTAAATTAAATGTTGTCTAAACTGGGCAAAAAAATAAAAGCAGGTTGGGAAAAAAAAAAGGGAAATATGAGGGTCCAATTTATTTTTATCTTTCATGTGGGTCAAAGCAAACACTGATCAAAAAGGCTGCAAACGCAGAGGCGGCCGAGAGTGTTTGCGACCATATTTGAATAATTGAATTTTTCCGAGGCGCCGCAGCATTTTATCCGAAGCGGGGCGCTCGAATGGGTTTCTAATCTAATGACGGCGCTTATATTTCCATCAATCAGTAAAACGTCATGTATGAAGATAGCGTGCGATGTTACGTGATCTCAGAAAAAAAATCTTCTGCGCTAGATTTCGATCAATCCATTGCGTGGAACTTTTCAAGGCAACTATCCTTGGAACTGTGCCAGAGGCTGAAGAGGCAATCGATGCAAACGAAGGTGATTTATTCCTTTTGCGATTGAAACGTGAAGAATTCAGAGCAGGCGAGAGGGTCTTATTCCAAAAAAAAAAAAAACAATAGTGACGTGCAATTTATAATTACGCTAGGTTACGATCGGGTTACTTCGAGTTATAGATTGACGGTCGAGGCAATCTAATCATATCCAAAAACGCCTATTAAAATAAACGAGTAACCGAAGTCGTCCCGGATCATCAATCTCCTCAAAGAAGATGATTTATTCAGGGAGTTATTATTAATACTCAACAAGTGCAATGAAACACCGGCTCAAGACAGACTTCATTTCAGAATGTGCCGATGACCCTTAGAGCAGGAAATGGAACTTAGAGGGATGGAGGAAAAAAAAACGACTGTACAATTAGGAGGAAGAACTGAATGTGATTTTGTACAACTCGCAGAGCGGCTTTAATAGCTGCCTGTCATCATTTGAAGTCGCTATTGTACAGCCATGATGAATAATCATGTGGTTTGTACGACAGAAACAAGAACACTGGCTCGGCTTTGTTGTTTTGGATTCTTTTTCTGCAAAAGTATGCTTTGGATCTTTGAAGGCGAAAATGAGCAATGTAGCATTGAAAAACTTTAGGAGACAATTTGCAGGCTGGCTTCACATAAAGTTTGTTACTGAAAATCAGAAAAGTCATGCCACCGAAAATCGATTTTGTTCTGAGGCCTCAGCGGCAATGTTCTGACGAGAAATTGCTCGCAGAGTAGTTTCATCAGCGGCGCGGGACTAAATCTCCACCGAGAAGGTGGATTGGTACTATTAGGAAGCCGTTTGGGAATACAATCGCTTTTTTTTTTTTTTCGCTCGTAGAAAATATCAGGCACTTTACACACGACAGTGGATTGGCCTTCTCTCAATATAAGGGTCAAGGGAGAAAAATAAAACAGCTTTCGAAATCCAAAAGGCTTACAAGACCAGTGAACATGGAATTGTCGGACAAATCCAATCAACACAAATGTGTTTCCTGGGCGGGTCGCTGTCGGTATTTGCACGGATCGACCCGCAACACATTTTTGCTTCAGCTGATGGCTTTGCGTCGCTGCATTATTCGCTTTTAATAATTCATCTAACGCTGCTGTACAGCTAATAATGCTGACTCGGGATTTTGTTTTCCTCACACTGTCGCAACAGATCCACATTCCTAGATGAAACACTTTTTGAAATTTCACACGACACCTGGCTGTCTGGACAACCTGAGCGGCGACCTTAACGGCCACCCACCTTCATCACCTTTGTGCCGCTGAGAGGTGAGAGCTCCCACGTTCACACCTCGCATCCCAAGTCAAAGACAGCCGTGGTGATTAGAGAAATTGGCGACGTTCTGAATATGTGCATGGCCACGGAAACGGGAAATTAAAGCAGACGGCGCCTGACAACACTAGCGAGGGTCCAATTATGTTTGTGGATCCAACAAGATTTTTTTTTCCTGTCGCTGCAAAATTTGAATGTCATGCTGTTAGGAAAAAAATGATGGTGTTAAAAAATGTAAAATTATTGAGTCGCCGCCTTCTGGACACATCTTGGTGCCAAGCAACTATGTTGAACTCAGGAGAAGAGCTTCAGTGGTCAAGAGCTTTGCTGCCACCTTGTGGTATCTACAGACAATGACATATCGTTTTGAGTGCCACTGTTTTAAATTGATGGCAAATGAATTTAAAATGTTCAACTATAATTCTTCAGTATAAATAGAGATTTTTAGACAGATTTAATGCCAAACTAAAAAAACCCAATTTAGAAGGGGGGGGGGGACGTGAAGTAGTTATTTGCCCTAGTGAGCCATAAAATGATGAGGTGGGCGAAATCCGGTCCCAGCGGCTTGCGTTTGGCATCTATGAAATAGTGTTTATTGATTTTACACTTCCTCATTTGTCTTTAATAAGCATTTTATTACTTTTTTTTCTCCATTGAGATGTTAAAATGATACATGAAACCGAGTTAATAAAGGTTTTACGATGGCAACATTTTGACTTGAATAATTCAAATGCCATTATTTCCGATGGGGAAAGCCGAGTGTATCGGGAAACATGAGAAACATCTATTTCAGTTTTCTCAAGGACATTTTTATGGATTTCATATTGGCAGGTGGACGCTTAGCATTTAATTGCAAGCGACGGCGACGAAAGACTTTACCCTCGGAATCCATTCGAGATGATTCCCAAGTGTACTCGCGTGTTTTTATTTGCCTGTCAAGCGCAGTCAACCCGGGCCGCTTGAAAACGTCGGGCCGAATACTTGAGTTCGTTTTAAGAGACTTCAATTAGGCCGGCCTCAAACCGGATGAGTTGCCTCGTTGCCAAGTCCCCGGAGTCGCACTTTTTAAGAGTAGTACCCTTTAAAAAAGTAATGCAATCTGCTTCAAAGGTAAACAAACTGAAACTTCTGCCTGCCAGATGGATTTTATTATTTTACAACAGTGGCTCGCTTGATAGCTACACCAGGGGATTGCGGAAATGTTGCTGAAAATAATCACCGCCTACCTCAGGGGGTCATTCAGTGACGAAAAATATAATTTCGCCAATTACGTTTAACAATTTTCGACACGAGGTAAGAATTGTGCGCAATTACTGCCTGAGAAGGACAGCAAAATTACCGTGGTGGGCAGACAGCGTGGCAACAACACATGCATCACTCCGGTATCTTAGCAACAGATGTCTGTATTGCTGCGCAGAACCTGAATAGACAGAACCACTCCACACCTTGTTGAGGACTACGACCTGAATTAATGGCTGGCAATAAGGAAGACTTAAGTTGTTAATGTCACACTTAAAGGGGATGAAAACTATGTACATTTAAAAATGTCTCGACCCCCTTTTTTTTATTTTCCATTAGGTTCAACTGAATTGGAAATTGCCTGGTGTCATATCTGAGAACACCTATGGAAATCATCAAGGAAATAATCGGATCGAAAATAAATCGGATAAAAAAAATAAATGAAGATGAAACGTCCTTTGGGAATAAAAGCACTTTTGTTTGCTCAGAAATGTCTGCTGTCTGTTTGGACACGTCTCCATGGCAACGGACCACTCAGTCTGGTTCCAGCCCAGGCTTACTGATTAAGTGGTGTGTGTGTGGGTTATTATTATTATTTTTTTTAAATAGTCATCATGGCAAACAGTAAGCCATGACTTTTGGTCTTAGGCACTAAAGGATGCATTCATTTGACTGACCTGGACACGGTGGCCAGCACACTGGCATCAGGGCATGTGGTCAGGACCACGTCCTCCACTCTAAACGCTTGAGGACCCAGGTCCCCTCCTGTCAGCGGTCCAGCTTCTTGCCGGTGTTGCCGCCGCTCGTCCTCCGCCTCCTCATTAGCGGCTTTCTCTTTCCCTCGCCCTTCGCTCTCGTTGTCGCTCTCCTCGCCCAAGATGTCATCCACCTATTGAAAAAGACAAGGAGGGTGGCAATGAGCTGACATGATGGAGTCGGTAATGAAACTGAAAATTTATCCTTGGTGGTTGTTTTGTTTGGAGCAGACACATCTATTATATTTGGCGGTTTTAACTTGCTTTCCATTAGTGCTTATTTAAAACATTTAAGTGCTGCAAGGTCAATCAAATAGCTGCAGCTGGCACACGATCGATTCCCACTCAGTGCTCTAATGACAATCGACCTGTGAGTGACTGGTGACCGGTTCCGTGACCCGGAACATCATATCGGAATGAAATATGTGGCCGAGCCATCACAAAACGGATTTAGTACATTTAGCTTGAAAAAGTACTATTATGGAAGGAGCGAAAGTAGGAAGTCAGTAAATCTTCTGCCGCATAAATGACTTTTGAGTGTTTCCTCATTCATATAAATGTCCTTCCACGCCTTTATGAGATTTTAATGTGATCCGGCGAAACAAGACAAGAAGGCACATTTCCATTTCATTTTAATGTTCTTTGTGAAAGATGTAAAACGCTGACAAAAGTGGCTGGTTTGCTTGCTTTGGATTTAGAGAAGGAAAATGTGACAAGTAAAAAGCGAGGAGGACAGCGGCGTTCAACTCTCGACATCTCGCCCCGTCGCGCTGAGCTGTGATTTACACCGGCTCAGCTCGCCAACTGTGTGGCACGGCAACCATATTTGAGCAGTAGATGCGGTCATGTACTCCCGGATTGCCACAATTCTTAAAAGTGCCGCGGCTCATTTGACCTTTACTGAAAATGGACGTATTGCCAATTGGGAAATACAGTGCGGCACAATTCCCGCAACATCCATTTCCCGGCTGTAATCAAAGGCCACCCAAAGTGCACAGGAGGCTTTTGAAGCCCCCCCACCCCCACAAAGATAGCTTAGAGGCTGGTGGTCGCTGACTGTAAATGTATTGCAGTCAAAGTGTGATTACAAGCCAGTAGATTTATTTTGTTGGTGTAGTTGCGAGGTGAAAATGCACTGGAGAAAATCGAAAAGGGAATTGTCCAGGATTAATCTAGTAGGGAGGTTTTCAGCGGTTACTTTTCTGGGTGCCAGTTTGTTTTATTGTATTGTTGGGAATTGAGACATATGATGGAAATTTGACTTTTTATTATTGTTGAATGTTCACAAGCACTCCAGATTTAAGAACATTCAAAAAAAGAGGAACTGGTGGCGTTGCCATGATGAATGAACGCAATTGGCTAGTTACCCCGTAAACAGTGCCTGGACTTCTTGTAATTGGACGCTAGGGGGCAGTAAGATGTACTGTTGACACCTGATTTTATGCATCAAATCATTGGCATAAAAAAAGTATGAAACAGTATGGATGTGTGAAATTGATATCGGTAAAGGCCGGGATTAGCGTGAAAATGACGATAATTCAAATAGCAAATTTTAAAAATGAAATCTGGAGTCCATTCCAGCGATTCCTTTCCTGTGCGTCACATCTGCGTCAAAGAGACGTCACCAATGGCGACATTTGCTTGCCAGACTCCCCGATTTGTAGATAGACACACTTAATTAAAGACAATCTCTTTTACCTTGTGCGCTCAAATTGGAAAACATTTACGAATGTCACAGACTGCCCTTTAAGCTCAGTTGACATTTGAAATGCAAAGATTCTGCAAAAGGACCCTTTCATCTGGGTCGCTCCCGAAAAATGCTCCGACCGAGTGTTCAACAATGATTAACTTCGCAAAAAAAAAAAAAGCAAGCAGCTCACCTACGACCCGAGTGAGGGCAAGCGCGATAGAAAATGGATGCTTGGGTGGGTTATTAATAATATGAACCTTTAACAAAAACATCAAGATGACTTTATGGTCGTGTAAAAAGTCACATTTACATGTGTTTGCGTTGTAGCCATTCAGTATCAATGCATCGTGCCTCATTAAGCAACTCCATCTCCGACTAGCGCTACTTTTAAATTAGGCTGGCATTTAATTACGGCGCAAATTAATTATGTCCATCACACCGTGGCTATGTACACAATGGCACTAATTAATAATGGCTGTGGTGCAAAAAATTAAAAGAGAAATGGAGAGCGGACAGGTCTTTGGACCTCGACGATAAATAAAAATGAAAGTGCGTGTACTTCCAGCTGCGGCGGCAACGATTTTGAGCTGGCAATTTCCATGTACACGGCGTGACAATTATTGGACAGATTATCCAGCAGATATCTCAGTGGAACGACATAATGGAACAACATTAGTGACATCATTTTCACAGCCGGGCGCAGACTTGCCATGGCAACATCTTCGAAGGCTATTATAGTTATCATACTTTCATTACAGAATAAAAAAAAAAAAAGAACGAAAAGAAAAACAGACACAAACACACTTTGAGTCTCCATGGCATTCATCTTAATATCAGATGTAATAAGGAGATGATTTAAAGATTAATAATGAGAAGAACAATTTAGCCAGCTTTCTGTTGTCATATAAATAATCACAAGCATGGGCGTAATTTGGGCATTTCAATTATTGCCTGCAGTAAAGTCAATAATTACAAGGACCTAAAGAGGCTGAAGTAATGTTATTTCACTGTATAAAATCTGCAAAACGTGTTCGATTTGTGGATAAATAAAAGATAAAAAAAGACATTTTGTTTTCATTTGCTTAATGATAAAACATTTACAGGACTCTTGCCAATATTGATTTCATCTACTAACCTGTAAGAAAAAAAAAAAAAGGGGGAAAAAATAAATAAAAAGGAAGACCTGGCACAGCAGTTTCCAAACTGAATTACAGAGTAACTTTAAATGAGTTATTAACTGCGCTGGCTGTTTGCTATTCAGTCAAAGCGTAACCAATTACAATGACATCCAAATCCTTGGGGCATATTTAATTGAACTAACTCTCATTCCCTGCACAGAGAGTGCAACCTCTGTCGAAGCTCAAGGATCCACTAAATTAATGTCAAATGTCTCCTGTAAACACCCAAATATTTAAAAACAATTTTACGCCATTAATGTGACCAGGTGAATTTTAAATGACTATAAATAATTTAGTATGAGGCTGTGTTCAGAATTAACCAATCACATTTGAACATAGCGTCAGCATGCACCTGCCACCATTTAAAATACCTCTGAATAACCCCAAATTAATTTTAGATGCTCTTGGGGGCTTTTTGCAACTTTTTTTTTTTTCATAAAAAGCTTACTAATGTGGTTTTACCTCTTTATCCATGCTTTCCAGATCTTCCTTGCAAAGTGTGTACAACGGCATCGTTTCCGACATGCTCCGCTGACGCTCCCGACGCGTCGGCCCTAGCGATTCGTCATCCTGGCTGGGTCCCGCTTCCATGTTTTGTTGACTGTTCAATGCGCCCCTGAATAGAAAAAAAAAAAAAAGTGAGCTAGCAAAATAAATACAAGATGAAGGTCTTTCTTTTTAGTTACGTTTCTTTTCAACAACTGAGAGTGCTGGTGAAGGCCAAGCTTATGTAATATGTAAATCTGTAGGAAGTTTCGACTTCATTAAATCTTTGATGATTAAAATCAAAGCTAATGCAAATCTGATGAGCCCGTAAATCCTTCGACTACTTAATCCCATTCCTTCTCCTCGCGATTATAATTTAACGTCAGGGACGGCAGCCTCGTCCAATGCTGATGTCGTCTAACTGGGAAAACAACAAATTGTCCCTTTTTACTGTCCTACTTAGTAGCTCAGGAAACTATGTCTCCATTGAGAGTCATTTGGGAAGTACAGCATCCACAGTAATCTACTGAAGAAAGAGAATAGGATAGAAGTGAATGGGACCCCGGTGGACAAACCCGCATGCAGTATTTAAGATGTGTGATGAATGAGTCTGTTGTCAATAGAACAAAGACAAATAGCAATCGTGCGACCGCCATTTCGAACGACACCCGAGAGTCGCGGCTTCCTATTCCTTATGTGAGCAGATAAAGTTTACTAACTGGCGGGCCATTGACTCCTCATATCCATTATTACTCATCCGAAGAAAGCTTTATGATGTTATTGCACAAGTGTGTTATCATGAAATTGTCTTGACGCAACACCTGAGACACGACTGCTCTGGTTGATCAGACGCCGGCAGGTAAGGCGCCGCTTGAGGGGTCTTGCGAATCAGCTTCCCGGTGACGGGGTCGTAGGTTCGAACCTCGGGGGTTGCGGGCTGGGGGGTGTGCTGGATCGGGGGCGGGTTTGGGAGAAGGGGCTTGAACCTGGAGGCCTGCTTATCAAGGAAAGCCGTCGGGTTGTTGCTCCTTCAACCGGACGGAAAACAGAAATCAGAACGGGCGGCCATGACGATTTGGACCCTGTTACTATACAAATACTCCAAATACTATACCATGGCTGTTTGGTGTAGTCCTCCTTGAGCGGGAAAAGCTGCTCCTCCACCCTCTCCCAGCGCTCCAGACAACACCACAGCCAGTCGGGGTTGACCACATGAAGGTGCTTGCACCCCAGCGCCTGACGGACCTTCTCTGTGCCTGAAGGAGCAGAAAGGGGTGACAAAAGGTCAGATGACTTCAACCTTGCAATCAACGTAAACACACAAACTCTCCGTCTAATTCAGATCAATGGTCAGACTTGGGGAGAGAACAAGAGGAAATAATTGCCGGGTCGATACTTGTACGGGGATAACGAGGAAGATTGGTCTCGCCGAGTCACTGTCCTTTCATTTTTTCGGCCAACTTGAGAGCGTCTTCAAATCCACAAAGAGGAACGTTTCTGCTTGAATAATTCAAATTGATGTTTGACACACGAGGCGCGGGAATAGATTTTCAGCATCGAAGCTTGTTAACCCGGGGTGACTCCCTTGGGGATAACGTCGTGCACTGGGATTCGGTTGCGATGCACTTTTCTTGGTAGAAGCCTTGTGTTAGCTCGTGTTTAATAATTGGCACCAAAGAACTTACGTCACCGCGGGTGAGTGCAAATGATTTAGTATTCAATCAAGTATGCAGGGAGGATTTGACTTTTTGTAGAACGGAACAGGGAGTTCTGTGTAAAACTTGGAGCGTGGCTGAAGGCTAAGCTAATCCCAACGGACTTTCACATTCAATTGATTTTACGTACCAGATTTTGCCGCAATGAGGTGTGTGGTCCCATTGGGTTCTTGAGAGTCGAGAACCAAGTTCTTGCCGATCTTGGCCCCCAGTGCCTTGGCGTGGTAGTACTCACGAGTCCTCTCAATTGGGTAGTTGGTCGGGTACAACCCGCTGAACACAATGGTGGTGCCGTCTAAGGTCTTGCTCTTCAGCTCGGGTACGATCTTGCGAATGTCCGGCGTTTCGGGCACCTCCGTCTTCAGGAAAGCCTCGTAGCGGGCGTAGTACTCGCCGTGGATCCGTACCAGCACCTCCTCCAGGTAAATGAGTTGATCGTCCCGGTCGTTGTCCACTTCCTCTTCCTCTTCGTCCTCCATGCTCTGGTCCTCCCCCATGGTCACTCCGGATTGCTCGCTATTCTGCGACTCGGTTTCGGGTTCCCTCCTGTCCGAGCAGCCGTTCCCCAGCTCGGGGAGGAGAACAGCCGAAGGTTCTGTCGATTCGGAACTTTGGACTTTACTGTTCCCATCTTTTGTCTCATCGCCATTATCTTGCGAGGCTGCTTCGTGCTGGGATGTCTTTGCCTCGCTATCAGCGTCCGCCGAGGGCGGCTTTTCTCGAACGGACTCATTGTCGCTGTCACTGGAAAGGTCAAATTCCAGATTATTGGACTCGTCGTTTGGCGTTAAAGAGTTCGCACCGTCCTGTGCTTCACCTGTCCTGCTAATTCGCTCCTCTTTACTATTTTCCTGGCTTTCAGCCCCCTGAGTTTTTGTTGCTGCGGGCACCTCATCAGCCTCTAAACGTTTATCCGTCAATGCCTCATCTGGCACAGACGTGGCGGCATGTGTCCGTTCAATTGTCGGGGCGCTCGGAGAATAGCAGAGTGCCGCCGACCCCTCTTTTACCGACTTTTTCCTGAGGCCGTTGTTTTGCTCATCCGTCGCGGGAGTCTCGTCCGCTTCTGTGTTTTCTGCAGGACGACCTGGTGTGTTTCCTGCAGGCGAACATGGGAGAATTGGAACAACTGAATGAAAGCGCCAACATGTATTAGTGCTCGACTGGAAAAAAAAATGTGTTACCCTAGGCAAGAGTAATTCATATTAATTAAAATATAGTTGTGATGCTCAAAGAGAATCGAAAGTCAAAAAGAGGAGGCTGCGCTCTGTGTCCTCATTTAAACTGGATTGCATCCAAACAAAATAAACTAACGAGAGCTTTCCGGGACAACTGGCTTGTTAGCTCTTCGGGACTGTGCAGGGAACTGGAAACATATCCTTGAACACTGCACTAAAATGAATGTGCACTTCACTCATTGTGCGTCACAAGGACACACTTTCTTGAGAGAGAGACAAAAAAAAAAAAATCATGTACCTTTCTTGGCCATCAGAGCTTCTTGCGAGCCTGGCGGCGCGCTAATGTCCCCGATGCCCTCGAAGTAGACGTACTTCTTCACAGTGATGAGGTTGGGCGCGAACTTCCACACGTCTTCACGGTCGTCGATGATGCACACCATCGAGTCCCCACAGGGGAAAAGATACCTGTTAGGATGATGAAGGACAAGCTTGTTGACATGACAATGTCCTCCACATTTGAAGAAGGCATGCATTTTCTTTCCCACCTAAGATTCCCCGTCTTGGAGAAAGGGTCGATGCATTCATCTCTGGAAAGGATGCGATGGGAGAACAGCTTCGTTTCTGGGTCCAGAAAGCCTAAAAAAAAAAAAAAATAGCATTGTATGCTTTTTTTGAATTAAGCATTCGATTCAAAAAATTTCATAACCCCTCTTGCTTTCTTGATAGGAAATATACGGCAGCTGGAGACCCTGGCTGGACTCTCAACTCATCAGAGGTAGTACATTTCAATTCCAAATGCATTAAACATTCATCACATGGCTGCAAAACAGTGCCTTGATGCGGTTTCATACCGCACGGCGTGATGGAAGATTGCCACCTGAATAAAGGATGGCTTATATCACACCAGCTCAATTTAATCCAGCACTGAATCAGAATTCTGCTGAGCGGCCAGATTGGATTCTTTTTTCATAAGATGGTTTTCATGTATGAGTGTTTTATTTCACATTGCTGGAGGAAGAAATGAAAAATACACATCTTGATGTACTTTATGCTTCCTGGTCGTACTCATATTGCAAGGTGAGCCTATAAATCACATCTTGAACACAATATATGGGCAGATAGCTCCCCCTTGTGGACACAAAACAGAACTACAAATAGTACAATACAGGTTTTCCAGCACGATCCAAACGGCTAATCTGAGAGAGAAGTGTGAGTTACCCGCAATGGTGTGTGCATAAAGGCGGCTCCCAAACGTGAAGACGTGCAATTCATACAATTTGGCAATTTTCTCCAGGAATTCCTTGCAATGCGGCCGTAGTCGCGTGTGGAGCATCGGCTCTCCTCGCCCCAGCTGAAAGTGAAAAATACCCTGGAGGAAAAGACAATGAAAAATGCTCACTTTTAAATAATCTTGATATCTTGACAAGTGATATGTTCTGAAACGGACCTTGTTGGACATTTGCTGGCAGTGTTGATCGGTGGTGTGAATGAGCGTCTGGTCCAGATCCACCATCAGGACCAGCTTTTTGTTGCGGTGCAGCCGCTGCTGATCCTCTCGGCCTAACTGCTCTGCTTGCTGTTTCGAAAGAAAATGTTTTCAGAGGGTGAAATTATCTATGTAGTTATAAATCTTTTGAGGCTCTATTAAATTACACTCGCTGGTTGTTACATTTACGCATACAAAAGAGGCTTTTCATGAGTCAAATATTAGAAAACATTGGTGCACTCCAAGGCAGTAGAAAACAGCATCTCCGTCACACAGCTCACCTCTGAGCTGACCATCAACTCGGGTACGCTGTGCACCATGGAGATGGTTGCCGTGGAGATGGGAGTTTGCTGGTTTCCATTTATACTCTGCAGTCTGAGAGGGAGCGAGAGCGAGTTATGCTGCGTACTTGAGATCAGAAGAAAAGCAGCTTATAAAAAGATATTGCTTTATAAGAAATTGCATTGATTTCTAGAAAAAAATGGCAAGAGGTAGCACAAATGATTCGTCACATTAGCCACCTCTAACTGTAACAGCGTTGCTTTTGGCGCCACCTAAGGGCGCTGTCTAAATATGGAGGAACCACATTCTTAACAGTTTTTTTTTACTAGATAAAAAGAAAATCACAATTCAACTAGTATACAACAAATTTGGGATAATGATGGCTGCCATGCAAGGGAATGCCTGGCACCACAGGGGTCAAATTGAATTCAGTGCCTTGCTCAATGACTCTTCAACATGGTTACCAGAGCTGAGGATTGAACCCGCATCCTTCAGGGTGACAGACAAGTGCTCTACCACTGAGCCACAGAGCCCTCTGCCTCTAGCAAGAGCATGTCTGGTCCATTATTGTGGCTCTATGATATCATGCGCTAGTTTAACAATCATCTCAATGACCACTGATAACAAGCAACATGTTTTTGCATGTCCTTACTGAGTCAGGTCCTTGCCACATTCAGCACACATGCCTTTCATCACAATCGGGTGGCTGCATCCTGCTATTCTGACAATGACGCCCCTGGTTGAATGGACAAGACAGCAGACAGTTAATTGTCACTTTTTTTTTTATCATTACTCAATTAAATCAATATATGGGAAGTCACATTAATTAAACTAGTTTTTTTTCCCACTCCTGTGACAGTAAAGAAAGAAAATGAATTTGTAATAGTTGTAATGACAGATATTGAGAGATGTGTGACAGCAAACAAAAATAAAACATCACTCTCCAGGTCTAATAAAATCTAAATCACACAATTTATTCAAATATTTATTATATTAATGCATCAAAGCCTCGACAAGCGCTCAAACATTCCACACACGCGGTATTGAAACACACTAAACAAGTCAAACGCCACTCAACGACGCTTAACTTCCGCTATCAAAATAAGAGCATATCGCGTTTCTTTTTTTAAACTCAAACGCTTCTATTCACATGTCAACAGTTGTTCAATGCTTGGACAACTATTTAGAGTACTAATATTTTCTCAAACATATTATTAACACAAGTATTTCAAGACTGTAGTGTCGTCAAAGACCTTTGCGAAACTAAAGCAACTTTACTTCGGTAGTCCACCCTCAAATCAAAACACTGACGTTTGATTAGCTTGATCGTGTGTTTAGATTCGGCTACCAAAACAAGCTAGCCTCCACGTTAGCGTCCATGCTGTAGCGGAGTTAGGTCATTAACCAGCAAGCATAACACAGATACTCGGTTAATAAATAGGTTATTACGGTTGCAAATAAAAGCAAGAAAGACTTCCAACAAGTAACTCACCCAGGAGGTATAACCTGTCCAAGTTGACAGCACAGCTCCTTGACGACCCCCGCGCGGTCCGACTTCACCTTCCTCTCGGGCAGCCTGGGTGTCTCTGCCCCCTTCTCCGCGGGTATGGGGACGCAGAGCGCTAACACCGAGTCCACGTTAACATGAGACCCCGGCTTGACTTTCCACTCCAACAAGCGACAGGGGAGTGTCCCTATCGTGCAACAGATATCCGACACTTGCACCGCGGGGCCCAGCGTTGATGCACCAACCCCGCCGCCGCCGCCAGAATCAGCGGTCGGATCCTCCATCTGCGAAAAAATAAAAATGAAAAATCCCTTGGAACGTTCTGTTTAAAGAGTATCCACTACAACGCAGGGATCATTAAAAAGCACCCAAACACTAGCTTCCATGTGAATTAAATCAGCAGCGGTGGGTTTTAAACCCGCTAGCTTCGACAGTCAGCTTCGTTCACTCTTCCCGCCCGTAAACAGGAAGTGGCAACACTGCAGACACGCAGGTCCCGATGACGCTTTCCGGTATAGATGACAAAAATAATAAAAAATGAAAATATATACTTGTATGAATAAACATTTTCTTGTGTGCCCTCTTTTCTCCATTTATAATAAATGTAATATTTTATTGTATATTTTAAAACTCTCAAGTTGAAATATTGCTCGACATGTATAATTTGCTTAAACCTGCAGCTGTATTATTGGCGTACATAATCGTTGCAGGTCATATAACATTAAAATTACTTTATTATAATAAATATAACCTATAAAAGTACGGTAGACAATAATTAATTATTGCCTTGCAAAAGCGGAAATACGTCGGACTGATTCCCTCGATTTCTCTGAACTCTTTGTTCGCGTTTAACCAATAGCATGCCTGCTGTGGAAAACGTAGTTCGAGGCTGCTCAGGCGAATGTCACCAGTACGGTTATTTGATGCAAAGAAAGTAACTTTGGATTCAATTAATCCGGACACCGTGCTGGACCTACTCAGGAAGCATGACGAGGAAGATCCAGGGCGCTGTATGTTGTCCATATTTAGTTTTAAATAAGTTGTACCCAAATATTTCTGCATTGTTAGCTCGTATTAGCCAGTGGATTAGACGTGGCTAAGGGTAGTGTCATGCAACTAAAAGTGAAAATCTGCTAATTTGCACATAAAGAGTTGTTTATTTTTTTGCGTAGATGCACGTCTTACTATTTTCAGCTACGTTGTCATTATAAACAAATAACCGCTATGTGTATTAAATAAACCATAGAAGAAGTCGTTTTGCATCTATTCGTGACTTGGATTTTGACGCTGTCAGGGATCTGACAGCTCTGCATCAATTGGAGACACTGTGTCCCTCACATGCAGACATCCAAAACAAAAACAGCGTGTCCTGGGTTGGACACGTTGGCCTTGGGTTACTCTGCCCGCCTTTTGCCCTCGCAACACACACATAATAAATCTTTAGCATGTTTTACTAAAGGCGTGGGTGTGCAATCCCCTATTTGTGTAATTATCTTATCTCTTTATAAAGGGACAACATTGCAAAATAGTCAGTGTACAGCTTGTTTAAAAGTGCACATTTTATGTGGTCTGATGATTTACATAGAGGTTAGGAGTCAATGTGTGTGATTCATTCATCTTAGCAGATTCTTGATTAAAGATTTTCCATTTGGGCTGCTCCGTTTAAAGTCCAGCCATGCTTCCTGGTCACGTGATTTTCATGTGTTTTCCATTTAATTTTGATCTCTGCTTCCCCACTAGTGCAAGTTATGCTTGCATCATGTCACTTTTCTCCAAAGAAATCCTGGCTCATCAATCCAGTGCTCCAGAAGCTTCAGTACACTCAGGTACGAAACATGAGCAAGACTTTTACCATTAAAAATGACGATCCAAAATTGATCATTTGATTTATTTTAGGGAAGGAAGGAGGAGGGGTTTATTATGGAAGACTCTGGCCACCGTCGCTGTTAGCGTGCCGGTGGCAGCTGGCGTGCGATACGCCGTTTCGGACCAAAGAGAGCAGCGGAAGATGAGGATAGTGACTGAAGGATTTGTTCGGTTCTGCAGGTGTGGGAAAGTCTTTGTATGCAAACACTCAGGTCATAACATTAGGTACACCAGTGCAGAAAACATTACCTTTGTTATCGTAGCTGGGAGTAGAACTGCAGCATATCGTAGTGACGGCTGTTTCTAATATGTTGCCCCTCTCATGTCGCTAGAAATCATCAATAAAAAAAATAAAAAGTGTTGTTTCTAAAATATTTTTCATGTTTTAGGTCCCTCTCTGTGGGACTTGTGATATCAGTGGACTACTGGTGGACCGCCAATGTGGCTCTTCGGGGTCTGGATGAGGTAAGTTGATGTCATATAAAAGCCACTGGCAGAGCTAGGATTGTTTTTCTTGGGGTATAACAAACCCCAGAAAATTCCCAAAAGTCAATTATTTGGCCTGGCACCTGGGAAGTCCAACCATATTTCAGAAGGAGGCAGTGCCCCTGCAGCCCCCCCTTCTAGCTCTGCCAGTGGATACTAGGCATTTTTATTTTGACCTCTAAAATAAGAACATTCTCCAACTAAGCCACCAAACTACGCCTGTATGTCAAAAGTCCTCTGCTTTGACAGTGATGTCTTACTTGCTAGAGCAGCCCATCCTACACGTCGGCGATGTCAGCTTGCCACCAAAGAGCAGCGGAGAGCATGGTGGAGGGCGCCATCAAGAACGGCGGCATATACATCAAACTGGGTCAAGGTCTGTGTTCCTTCAACCACCTCCTGCCGCCCGAGTACGTCCGCACCCTGCAGGTCCTGGAGGACCGAGCCTTGAACAGGAGATACAAAGAGGTGAGGAGAGCCAAAATAAGAGTCACACAAAGAGGACGTGATGAGATTTCTCAGGTTTTATTGTTCAGGTTGATGCGCTTTTCCAAGAAGACTTCAACAAAAGCCCACAGGAAATTTTTAAAACTTTCGATTACGAGCCCATCGCCGCCGCCAGCTTGGCTCAAGTTCACAAGGCGGAACTGATGGACGGAACATCCGTCGCTGTGAAGGTGAGCGCCGATGAACGTTACTTCTGGAAGCGACGAGTCCCGTCAACGTAATTGCACAACCTCAGGTGCAGTACATTGACCTCAGGGACCGCTTTGACGGCGACATCAGGACATTGGAGATCCTGCTGGATATTGTCAAGTTCATGCACCCCAGCTTTGGATTCCGATGGGTCCTCAAGGTCAAAATGGGCTGACCCAATTTGTTCTCTTTAATGATGTAGAAACTATTCTGAATAATGTGCCTTCACTGTCCATGTAGGACCTGAAGGGGACTCTGGCCCAAGAGCTGGACTTCGAGAACGAGGCCAGGAACGCTGAGAGGTGTGCCGCTCAGCTCAAACACTTCAAATTTATCGTGGTGCCCAAAGTGTACTGGGAGCAAACCAGTAAGGTGAGTTGAAGCGCTCTGGAGATAACGAAAACCTATTTATTAAAAAGCACCTTCTTCGTTTTTCATTTCAAGAGGGTTTTGACTGCAGAGTTTTGCAACGGTTGCAAGATCAACAACGTAGAAGAAATTAAAAGACAAGGACTGAGCTTGAAAGATGTAAGGTTTGGAATTTTGTCTCATGTAGAAGTCTAAAACAGTTGCCTTCAATAAAACGGCACTTCACAGACAGCAGATAAGCTGATCCGAGCATTTGCCGAACAAATCTTTTACACGGGTTTCATCCATGCTGATCCTCACCCTGGAAATGGTGAGTCATCAAAATATCATTTGAACTATATCAGTCAAATAAAAATGCATTTGTAGAAACTTTCTACTCTCATTAAACTTCTCGATTTGAGGATATGCTTTTTTTTTTCCTCCAGTTCTAGTGAGGCGAGGTCCCGATAACAAGGTGGAGTTGGTACTTTTGGATCACGGCTTGTACGAACATCTCAGCCAACAGTAAGCGCCGCATTCTTCGAATGATTATCATTTTTTTTTCTCCATTAATTTGTTCCATAATATCTGCTCACCTTTTAGTGACCGAGTGGCCCTATGTAAGCTCTGGAGGTCAATAGTCCTGCGAGACGAGGCAGCGATGGAAATCTACTCAAATGCCTTAGGGGTCAAAGGTAAGGTCAACAAACCCTTTAAAAAATATATATCATCGGTTTAAAGTCCGCTTTCCAGGCGCCGCTGGGTTGGACTGGGTTCTCTATGGCTTTCTTCCACCGGGAACGGTCCATGGCCATCTCGTGGTTGATGCCGAGTGCCTTCAGGTCGGCTGCCACGCTCGTCTGCCAGGTCTTTTTAGGTCGGCCACTGGGTCTTGTTCCCTCTACGTTAACTTTCTTCACCCAGTCGTTCTCGTCCTTCCTCACTACATGTCCGTACCATCGCAGTCTGCCTCTCCTCACCACATCCACTATGGCCTCCACTCCCATCTTCTTTCTCAGCTCTGCACTGGTCTTTTCCTCCCTCATTGACACACCACACATCCATCTGATCATCCTCATTTCTGCTCTGTTTAGTTTGTCTTCGTGTTCTGTTTTCAGGGCCCATGCCTCACATCCGTACGTCATACTACTTCTGACGCAGGCTGAGTACACTTGGCCTCTCATCTTCAGGGATGGGGCCTTAGATGTTAAGAAGGGCATGAGTTCCCTGAATTTCTTCCACCCGCTTCTCACCCTGGTGGTCACTGCTTGGTCCACCCCCCCATCAGCGTTAAGCATGTCTCCAAGGTAGCAGAAGCTGTTGGACATCTCCTGGTCCACCACGAGCCCCTCTTGCTCAGCTGGGTCTGCTTGGGCGACTTCTCCCCTGCACCGTTTGCATTGGAAGATCTCACTTGCAGCTAGTAGGCTGCTCTTTATTCCGCTGCATCTTCGGTGTACCCATCTCTGACAACCCTTGCACCGGATAGATTTAGCTTGCACTCCCTTCCCCCAAACTCCACATGGCCATGCTCCTGACTGCGATATCACTCCCAGGCCAGCACCACCGACCATGACCTTTGATTTTGCCGCATTTCACTTCCAGGCATGTCTTCCAGGCCGCTAGCTTCCTAGCTAGGTCTTCTCGACTGTGAGCCATCAATACCAGGTCATCCGCGTAGAGCAGCTCCCATGGTAGTCCACCCCTCACTTCCCTCGATACCACATCCATCACGATAGCAAACAGTAACGGGCTGAGCACTGATCCCTGGTGCACCCCTACCCTTACTTCAAACCCATGACTGTCGCCAACTCCTGTTCTAACAGCTGTGCAGGCTCTGCAGTAGAGAGCCATCACAGCCTTAACCAGTCCCTCTTCCACGCCCGACTTCCTTCGGGACCACCTCACCACCTCCCTTGGCACCCTGTCGAACGCTTTTTCCAGGTCAACAAAAGCGAAGTACAACCTCTTCTGGTGTTTCTCTTGCATCTGTCGGATGACAAAAATTGCATCTTAAAAAAATATATAATAATAATCTCACCTGTGCAGAGTACTTCCTCTTCTGCGAGATGCTGCTGCAACGGCCCATCAACATGCACGAGTTACGCCTGTCCAACGTCTTGAGTAAAGAGGAGACGGCCTACATGCGGCGGATGGCCGTGCACCGCTTCAACAGCATCATGCAGGTGCTCAAGGCCATGCCCCGCCCCATGCTGCTGGTCTTCCGCAACATCAACACCGTCAGGAGCATCGTCATCACCTTGGGAGCGCCCGTCGACCGCTACTTCGTCATGGCCAAGAGGTTGGTATCGAAATGTGCTGATGTCACTTTTTTTTTAATATTACCAGTGTGATGATGTTAATTTGGGTGTCAGCGCGGTACGATGCTGGGGGAAGATCCAGGCAGAGAGGACCAGTATGCTGCACAGATTCTGGATTGTCCGCTGGTTGTGGACCAGATGGGAGGATCTCAAGTTTGAGCTCGCTTTAAGGTTAGCTTTGGATTTTTTTTTTTTTCTCTTACGTGACCACTAACAGCGAGTCATCTGTTTCAGATCAGAGATGGCAATGATGAGTATGACCCGCTCACTGGTCAACCTGCTGAGCTACTTGGGTCTCATCTCTCTGGATTCCGACATGTACGATTACCTGAGATAGCGCTCGGCTCTCCAAGCTCACGGCGGCGACTTTCTCCTTAAAAAGCTACGCACGGGACTTTTCGCCTCGAAGCCGCTCCAGAAAGCTTGCCGGGCTCTCCGATCACTGTGGGAAGAGTGGGAGGGCTGTAATATGCTGAAGAAGCTAATGTCCTTTTAAAGAAAGTGTTTTGGATGATTTGAAAATCATAATGTAATGGTTTTATCACATTTAAAAAAAAATATATAGTAACATTCAATTTTGAAGGTTTTAAGCTGCTATTTTTAAAATAAATAGCTGCCATGACTGTTTGGAAGCAGCTTTATTATCTAGTGATTTGCATGTTAGGCAATGTGTGGTGTTTAAAATGAATAATTTCTGCTTGATCTATTATGAATGTTGGAATGTGTCACTTTGTAATTTAACATGTGCACAAGGACAATTTTCTGCTTGCAATTAGGGTCCAGTTTAAAGCAACAACCAAAACTTTCAAGTTTAAGAATAAATGATCCTACCTCATTTTTTCACCCATTGTCATGATTTAACCTACAAAACAAACAAACTAAAAGAGACTTTTTTTTTTGTGTACGACTTTTACTGACTTTTTTTTTTTTTAAACAAAAATTAATCTGCAACCACTAGAAAAACAAACATAATTGAGCTTTCTCCATTGGGTATAAAATGTCATCGCGTTGGATAAAAAGTGGGACTGTAGCTCTTAGAAGTGAGCTGTTACTCTGTCGATTTCCAGAAGGTCATCCAAAATCTGGAAGGGAAAAGGCAGAATCAAATGTAACGTATTGATGGTATGGAATTTTAAGAGTTTTTTTTCCTTACAATGTCTGGAGTGGTACCGATCTTCTTGGCCAATTCACTGCGCTCCATCATGCTAAGATATAAGAACTTGTTTAGAAGTTCCCCATCCAGAATGTTTCGGACGGCGTTCTGCAGGCCTCGTCGTTCATAGTGCATCATCCTGCATGATAGGGGCATGACAAAAATATTAATCTGCCTTCTAAGAAATAAATACGGCACTGCGAGCTGAACGGAACCTGAAAGCTTTCGGGTTTAGACCGGCGTGATGAGGCAACAATGTGTTGAGCGCATTCTGCAACATGAGAAGTCGACGGTACGTCTTCTCCTGCATGGGGAGCAGCATCCCGATGCCTCCGTCCAGTGTTGCTATGGAAACAGACAAACATTAGGCACACTTGCGTCGTCACCTTTGACAAACATCTTGGCTTACCGAACCACGTGATATGCTTGTTGTCCCACGTCAGAGTCTTTTTGCTGCTGGGGTCCATGGCCCCTCTGCACGGCATACGCCAGAAGGTGTTGACGTGGGCGCCCACGTTGAAATCGGCTCGCCTCAGCAGGCGCATTCCTCCGAAGCTCTCCTTAGCTGCGCGCAGGATTAACATGAGAAGGTGCTTTGTGCTGTTGCGTAACTTCTACAATGTGACTTACCTTCGGGTAAATACATGTAAACAAAGAGGTTCTTGTCCCGGTCTGACACTGCAAGGAAATATTTGTGAAAATGACATCAAGCTGACTTTTCCTTCTACCCGTGCATCCTAATAGTTACCCAAGAATCCAAGCTGGTTGTTATCCACCACGAACTCAATGCTGTAAACCTCCAAGGGCTTTGCATCCTGTTCTCAAAACAAGACCAAAATACTTCAATGCCGATTAAAATATCGACAGTCCAGACATATTTGGATCGCTATAAGAGGTTTTTTTTTTTTGGCATTGGTGTCGCACCCTGCTGACGAGCGACAGCGTCTTGCTGGTCTCCTGGTAACGCAGCAGAGAGATGCTCTTCATCAGATCGGCAGCCAGGATGAAATTCTTAATGCTGAACATTTGGTGGATGTAAAGCTGCGTGTCGATGAAGGCCATGCCGGTCAGGTCGTTATCCTTCAGGACCCACAGGAAGATCTTCAAGAACATGACAGACATCTGTTAGTTTTCCACAAGCAAGTGTGGGAGATGTAAAACTCAACTCAAGGAGAGACCTTCTGTCCGATAGCTGACACCAAGTATCCGCTGCAGTGACACAGTGCCGTCACGGGTCCTTTCTGCTCCTTCTCGTAAAGCATTTTAAACTTGTTCTTAGTGAGGGGTTGACCAGGCTCAGGCACCACTTCAATTACATCTAGGATCAAAATCTTCAAAAATACAAAAAATAAATATTTTTACTTCCCCAAGAATCAAACAAACAAAAAATAATTGTATTGCTCACTCTGCCCCTGCAGGTGACCTCCTCCCCCTGCATGACGCAGGTCCCGGCAGCGATGTAGCCCTTCAGACCCGAGACCGTTTCCTGACTCCTCAGGGCCACCGTCTTCATGCAGGTCACATGTTCCCACTCCTCGAGGTCGACCCTTGATTGGAGGAAAGAACACTCATCAACACATGTACAGAAAAAAGTGTCCCATCGATTTTGTCCGGTCTCACCGTGTGTTGGGAATAGTCTCCCAGCTGACCGGAGAGATGAGCTGGATGGAAAACCTCTCCTGCTGAGGGTTGATGTAGCGCTCGTCTGCAAGTTGTGACACAAACAGGTGTAAAGGAGGAGGCATCTGGAAAATGCCACGCAGATTCGAGGGGGTGCAGGCATCACCTCGTTCGATGGGTTCAAACTCCTTCTCCTCTCCGGTCATCTTGGGGATGCGTGTACACGGCTCTTTCACGCTGGTGCACACAGCATACACCTTGGTTTCGACGTGGTAGGAGACGTAGTGGACGGTGCACCTCAGTGGGATCTTTCTCACTGGCCACGGGGCGTCATAGGACAAGTAGGTAGGCAGGACGCTGATCCTCAGCTCCCCCTGCGACCATGCAAAAAAAAAAAAAAAAATGGTGTCAAAGTTATTGACCAATATTTCTGACAAGTGCATCTGGCGCTTACCTGCTTGTTGAAGTAAAGAAAACCTTTGGGGCAGTTGATGTTGTGGAAAGGGGAGAAGGACTCAATGGCGCCGTCGATGGACATGGGGTGAAGTCTCAGTGCGCCCCGAGAGGTGACCAGCATCCAGTGAGGGGAGGGTCCGCAGATGAACACCTGGGAGGAGCAAGCACATGTAAATGATTGCTAAATGTGTTCTTAAAAACGATATAGAAGCACTTTTTTTTTTGTCTCTTTACCCCCGAGTATCCAGAGATGTCCTCAAAGTACCTAAACCTCGCAATCCGACTTTTGACCAAAGCTTCATCGCCGGTACCTCCTTCTGCCTTCTTATCTCGCTTCAATTTGGATTTCTTCTCTCTGAAGTTGATGTTATGCGGAACCTTTTTGAAGCGCACTTTGAGGTTATTTTGGGGTTGCTGCTGATCGTAAGGGAAGGCTTCATAGATGAGAAGCTCCTGTTCCACATGGACCTTGAATACAAGAATATTCCTGAGATTTCGAGGCAAGCCGACAAGAGGCATCTTTGGGAAAGCCACTTACCAGTAAATATGGTCGGCTGCGATTGTTGCCCAGGGAAACCAAAGTCACCTCCTTGACCACTGGCATGTCCCCTTGACGTGTCACTTCCTCTTTCTTGCCTTCTCCCTGTGCTGCTGATTGCCCAGATGAGCTGTCCACCAGCACCCTTTGACCTACAGGGAAGTTCTTCACCAGGAAGACCAATCTCCAATCTGGGAGCTGGTAAATCTTTTCAAAATAAAAACAAGTATAAACAATACAAACTAACGTGAGGAGGTCTTGTGTGCGGCGTGTACCTCCATGACGCCATTTTCTCGGACGATCATACACCAGTGTGTGGGATCGAATCTCAGTGGGCTCCCCTCGCTTCCAGAGGGTGCCGCTTGTCCTGGAGTGCGATTCATTTCCTCCTTCTGTGGTGCTGTGTTGGCACTTGAGTCTCCATATAGCATTTCCTCCTCATCATCTACTGTGTTACTGCACAAATCATTACCATCAGTGCATGACTACATCACAAAAAACAAAAAAAAGTGTGAACTCTCTCACCTGAGGTCCTGGATGACCGTCTCCACTTCAGAACTGATATTTGTGTCCTCCACAATGGGACAGCTCACTTTGTTCACCGTGGTGAACATTCCGCTGACGTCGCGGTAGGCGCAAAGCGCGATCACACGGGATTGCTTGACGGGAGACAATTAATTTAATTGGTGAAAATAAACACGCATGTTGCGTCACTCACGGTGGGGATCTGTGGTTTCCGTAGAGAGAGCCGCTGCGTCTTCCCCATGTAGGAGTCGGTCTTCAGCACGAACATGGTGACCACGCCGTCGGCGGTCATAATGACCACGAAGGGGTCCGCTACGGAGCAGTGCACTATGGGGGTGCCCAGGTCCACTGGGATGAAGTGGAGTTGAGTCACTGGAGATACACACCAGAAAAGAAAAATATTATTTCATTGTAATTGTATTTTTGCCGAGGTTTTTCTTTTTTTTTACCTCCTTCAAGCAGCCTGATGCCCATTGGGGAGACTTGGATGATGTATTTGTTGTCTCCGATGTTCCCCGCAAACACGGTGGTTCCCTGAGTGGCAAATCCACTGGTGTCCAGCTCCATGATCTCCTGGCCTGTCTGCAGGATCTGCAAAGACACACAGTAATGGTTAAATTTGATTGTAAAAAAATATCCAATTAAAAAGGTTGAGTGGGGGAAAATGCCATCCCAACCATGGTGGAATCTTCTCGGCTCAAGATGAGGAAGCCGTGTTTCTTGGCGTCATCCTCCAGAGGTGTCTCTTTCTTCTGCTCTTCCTCCTTTTTCTCCTCCTCTTTCTCCTTCTCTCCCTCTTCTTTATCCTCAGCCGTTTCCTTCTCAGCGCTATCATCTGACTCCTCACTTTTTACTGCCTGGAATGACAACAAACTTAACAAAACTAAACAGAAAAACGGATGTGAATCGATATGAAGTTAAACCAAACGCTACTTTTTCTTTCACTTCACCGGAGACGACCGTCCACATATCGTGGCAACCCGGCAACTCGAACGTGGTGACAACTTGTGGTCTGATGCTCCTCTAACAACACAACAAGAACGAATGCTTAGGTTATGTCCACAAGCACAAATACTGCAGACATGCACGTGAATGGTCAGAAATGTCACTGGATGTTTTATAAGCTGCTCCGTGGAGCTCTGAGGCAGCCCTGGTAATCCCAGAATTTATTCTAGCACCACCAACGGACCTGTGATGGATAGGCTTTGCAATCACAGGTCTTTAGGGCGGTGCAAATATTTTTAGCATGCATACACAAAGAGATCCGGATTAATCAGATCACCTGAAGGACGGACAGCGCCCCGTTTTTCCCGAAGCCGGAGCAAACCACCACTTCCAGGTCAGGTTCCGTGTTGGCTTGAAACTACGAGTCGAAAGAACGTTTGGGTTAAAGCCTCGAACTGAGACGTGGGATGAAGCGTGATTTCAAATGTCTCCACCTCTTCCGAGAGGAATGCAGGTTCACCCATGGAGGCGTTGGCGCACGGCCCGATGTTCAGTATGCTGTCACACACCTGCAAAAACAAAGTCAACAACTTTCTTTTTTTTTCTTCCAAAAGGTTGAACGGTCAAGAATGACGTCACAACAGACCTTGCAATAAAATTCAAGCAGATTAGCTCAGCCAAGAGCAATACATTTGCCGCCTTCATTATCTATTTTACCTCAAAGGAATATGTAGCTAGCTGAGTGCCTGACTGAGCCTCGCTTCCGTACACTTCAATCTCGTCCACCTCATCTGTGAAACCGACAAGGAGCACAGGAATGAAACAAACGTGAACTGAACAAAAGAGAATTTAAAACACACCTGTCCAGTTGGTAGAGGAATCAACTCTCTTCTTTTTGCTTGGTGGCTCCTCCTGAAATTTTATTTGCCGTTGTTACGTAAAAGGATCGTGCTTGCGTATCATCACACACAAAGTTTAGATCACCTTGTCTTTTTCTTTCTCTTTGTCCTGCTGTTCTTGGACCTCATCTGGCGGCGCCTCCTGCAGCTTCTCCGTGTACTTAAGCAGCAGTGAATTCCCCAGGCGTGACCCAAGGAAAAGATAGCCTGGCTCCATGGTGACCATCTGGGGGGGGGGGGGGAGGCAAAATGTCATCCACATACAAAGTACATTAACGGATAACATATTTCAACTTATTTAGATTTGATGGATTCAACCCGTAAATGAAGTAGTACTTACACAAGTTGTCAGGACGCTGGCAGCCGCTTTGTCAAAATGGAAGTCCCGCACGCTCCTCATGCCATCAGTGATGAGCGTCAAGACATAACTGCAATGAGTTTTAGAAGTTTTGAACATGTACAGGCCACCATATTAAATATACATGGCATATTTTATGGAGATAAAATACAAATGTAGGCTTGGGAATGGCTTACATTTCTCCTCCTTTCAGAGAGATAACCATTTTGTCATGGGCAATAAAGTCTGACTGGGAGCAGTCCAGGGTGATCTTGACCTCTTCTTGTACCCCTACAAAAAAGTGTATTGAGCGTGATACTGTGATAAGACTGTGTGACATTTGTGTGCTGTGTTTAAAAACTCACGAAGAGGGAACGAAGTGGTCCCGACTGTCTGGGAATTAAGGGAAACGCCATACGGTGGAATACTCTGGTTCAGATATAAAAGTGAGTTCACGGCAAAAACCACCACCCCGCCTAAAGGGAAAAAAAATGGATTAGAATTGACTACAAAAAAAAAAATGGAACCAGGCCAAACTCACCAATGGGCTTGGGGACGGCCATGACCTGCGTGCAATCAAACGGCAGATTGATGAGGGACCAGATGACCGGGTGGACCTTCTGCATGATGTTGAGAGAGATGGCGACAATGCTGCACGTGTCCTGACGTACGGCTACACGCCTGGATAAACACAAAAGCTTACCTGTCATATATTGTTGTTGTTTTAGTCAATAATGAGGCAGCTGTGTGACTAACCCGGGCCATGTTTGGTTGGGCTCAAAAAGAATGAGCAGAGTAGGCTCATAGTAACCGTGGAGGAACTTCATGTCGATGATGTTGAGCAGCTTTTCATCCAGCTCACGAACGTCGATGATGTAACTCGGTAGGAAGCTGGATTTCGGTCTGCAGCGAACAGAGTGTCACATGACTCCTTTAAAGACAATTAGTTGGCGAGAGCGTCCTTACCCATCTCCTACTCCGCTCTCCTGTTCGTCAGTCAGCGTGTCCTTCCGGAAGGGAAGCACCACGAGTTTGGTGCCATAGATGAGCATCACGGCGCAGCGGTTCTCCGGGTCCACACGGACAATGGGAACGTGGACGTTCTGTACAAAGCCATCCTGAAATTTGAAAATGTGTTATTTATTGATTCAACACTTTTGTCTCATCAAGCAATACTGCTAACAGCACATACTCTGAGCTCTGGCTCCTCAAAGTAGTGCAAAGACAAGGTCTTCAGGTCATGTGTCCCCGGGTCATACTCCACGACTGACAACTGAGAACACAAAAACATTTTAATATTCTTTTTTTAAATAGGAATTTAGATTGTACATTGCTTTACCTTGGCATCTTTAAAACTGAGGAGCAATGCATCCCTGCTGGATCCTATAAGCTGCACGCTGGCCATGGACATGATGTTGCCGAAGAGCGAAAAGCAGGCCACCAGTTCCAACTTCTCCTTGCGAGCTTTGGCATCTATTGAAATGAATTATAAGACAACACGAGAAGACTTGGAAAATAGTTTGTGGACATACCTGAGGGCTTGTCGGACTTTGATGTACTCTGAAACAAAAACAACATATCAGGGGAAGCGAGATTTGACACACTTTCTGACAGTACAAATACCTCAACATCGTGGATAATCCTGTAGACAAAAAGCTGCGATGTCCCCGCGACGACGAGATTTTTCTCCTTGCTGGAAACGAAGTTGCAGTAGACCGAGAACTCCACGGCAGTGGGCGTGTGGGCCTGCCTGTGAACAGCATACATGGCGGCAGGCTGCCCTCTGCGTCTGGAAAGTCATATTCAAACATTAAAATCTTACAATTTATGTATGATTGTTAAAGTTTGTCCACGAGAACTTGAGATAAGAGACAGGACACACATCAACACACAATCCGTGAATAATTCATTGTCTTCAATGAGCCTAATGAGCATGTTTATGAATAACAAACCCCTGCGCTAACTTTATTTAACGCAGTTAAAAAACAAAGCACTTGACTCTAATGAATGACCCTGTCTTGAGGATGCTACGGGTTTAATCGCTGATTATTCTAACTCGGTTAACACTTGATCCCAGCGAGCACCCCATTTTGTTGGCGTATGTGTGTTTTGTTGGTTCGAAGCGTGGTGTTCATAAAATATTGTAAATAAATAAATGTCAGTGGCACGTAGCATCGCAGGTTGCCATAGCTAGCATAAATCCGCCTCTGCAGCTCTCGACTATTTTAATTTATTTAGGAAGAGAAATCGTAAACGTACCTATATCGAACACACTACGAGAATGAAGAAGGTCGTTGGCTTCCTTTTTCATTGGGCATATCGTTTTTAGAAAGGTTGATTGTAATGTAAAGACCACAAGATTATTTCCTTATGCTACAATGCTGCCGCCTCTGTCGTCTTCTTCTTTTGCGTTCCTGGCTGCTCAAAATACGCTGTACTGTCCCTAGCGTTCATCTTTATAACTACAACTATTACTTAATAATAATAATAATAATAATAATAATAATAATAATAATAATAATAATAATAATAATAATAATAATGCTATATTACAGGGCTACAGAATTAGAAATACTGTTTACATTTTTTCATTCTTGTAAGTTGTCACCATTATATGACTCGGCAAACCTTTTCCCATTACATTTGAACATTTTAATAACTTCTCTGCTGATTGTCTCGGAGCTTACAAAAACGAGTTCAGTTCCCTGTCAAAGGCCATAAATATGGTCCCAAAATTTGCTAGATAAAATTACTACTGCTGTGCCACCAATGAATGGAGAAGGCATTTGTGGCAACAGGAGCTATCATCACTGTGTTAATGAGACAACTTTGTAAAAAGCACTTGGAGTGCATTTAAAGTAGAAAGAGCACTAATGAAGCAAGTAGATAATGGTTTATCAGGTTGTGCTTCCTAGTGTTTAATTAAGAACTAATTAACTCTGAATGCTCTCTAATCAATCTGCCGAAAGTCATTGTGGCTTACACAACACCAATTTGCCTTCCATTCTGTGATGCTACTCTTAGTTAATGGATTCAAGAGGGAAAACATTTCACTTCTAAAATTAATTGCTTGGCCGATGTCCAAATTTGTGAAAATAAATACCTAAAAATCGGAACTAATAATGCAGCATTTGGCTAAAAAATATCAATCAGACATTTCTAGTTGCAATACACATTTTTATAGTCATCAATAAGAGAAATCTTTATTTCATTTTGAGGGCATTAAAGCAATAATGTTCACACACATCCCATCCACCAGCATTGAGGTGGCATGTACAACAAAAAGTTCTTGTCCACCTGATGGCACTGTTGATATGTTTGGCGGCAGCACACAAACAGTTGACATTTAAATCAACTCCTTTGCTCTCATATGGAGGAGAAAAATAGAACCAAATGTTTTAAGGCACATACAGCAAAACATAAAATCACACATTGATGATTGTTGATTTCAAACATGATTATCTTGAAACTGCGCAGCCAGGTTTCTGCAAATGTTATCATGTGATTCTGAGGAATGTGTAAACATTTGACAGATAAGCGGGTGAAGCTTGAAGAATGTCACTTTGCTTTACACTGATCAAAACACAAAGTAAACTCAATTAAGGCACTTGATACTTTTCATTCAGTTGTGTGACAAAACATGCATTACAGTTAAGGCACTGCAGCGATGGGATGAAAGACTAATTACAAGAAAGTGACAAAGTGGAATTTGGTGGCTTTCTGATTAAGTGCTGCCTCCATGAAGGAAAAAAGAATCTGTGCTGTCTTTGTGGAAAAAAAAAAAATACAAATCTCTTTTAGAGTACCTAATAAAGTGGCCTGTAATTGTTGCTCCAATTTTACATCATGGCTGGGCCTGGTAGTAAAACAAAAAGAAAAAAAAATCTTTTCACACCTTCATTTGATGTTCATCCAATGGCACACATCCACAAGTACCTCCAGGCATCATCTACCGTTAAACATTCGGATTTTGTGTTTGTCCGCTAAAAAATGTGTGACATTAGATTCAAAATCCGCATCATGGACTCCGGTGTCTCTGAAAGCTCCAGCCACAAGGTTCTCCTCCCAGTAGTGGTGCCAGTTTCCATTCTGGTCAGCGCCAAAGCCAAACACACTCACCTGCAATATGAGCAAAAAAATCCTTTGCAAAATGTTCAATTATGAATGAGACTTAAAGTTCTTACCTGGTCACATATGTGGATTGCAAAAAGCAAGCTGAGGAAGCCGGTGGAAGGATAACGTCCATGCCCCTCCAGCCAAGAATCATAGACGTACTTGAAAAATGTCGGGTTGTAAATTAACACCTATAGAGAATAAATCAACAAATGATTTCATTCAAAACATATTTGAATTAATAAAGCTACCGTATTTTCCGGACTATAAGGCGCACCTAAAAACCAAACATTTTCTCAAAAGTCGACAGTGCGCCTTGTAGTCCGGTGCACCTTATATATGGACCAGATTCCTAAATTTAAACTAGCCCGAAGCATTGTGTCATGAAATCAATCATAAGTGACCGGCTGAAACTGTGAATTATGAATCAAAAAGACTACGGATCATTATTTTGTGATTAGAAAGTAATTTGTTGCATCTGAAGTTGAAATAAAAAAGATAAAATGGAGAATGATTTGGATTAAAAATCTGACATGGTGCATTAATGGTGCGCCTTATAGTCCGGTGCGTCTTATATAAGTACAAAGTTTTAAAATGGGCCATTCATTGAAGGTGCGCCTTATAGTCCGGTGCGCCTTATAGTCCGGAAAATACGGTACCTTATTCTTGTTTGCCTCAATCCTGGACATCACTGGAATGTAAGTGCTGTGAGGAAAGAAAGAAAAAAATAAGCCTCAATTTTATTCTGCAGCCTGACTTCCATCTCATTTAGCCGATGATGGCTCGGTGTCACACGCTTGTTACGCTCGTTTGAACAAAGCTGATTAAATAACGCGGGAGGATATTTCATATTCGGGTGCACTTGGATTATACAGTAAAATCTTTGCATCATTTTTCATGTGAGTGTCAAACCCAGAGTTGTTTGTCACCTCGGCGTCGTGAATAAACTGCAAACCTCAGCGTAAAAATGGGAGATAACGTGTGAGAAAATGCAACGAGGTGGTCCACTTCATTGGCATACCAATGAGTGGTTGTTATAATTATTATGGTGAGAAAAAAAAAAAAGTGTGAGGTCCAGCCAAGTTGAAATGAAGAGTGTGTTTCACACACACACACTTGCAATCTTTCAGCTTGTAAAACGACATTTAATGATGCAGAATGATTGCCCGGGCAACAACTGCACTTTTATGAGACACATTTGTTTGAGTTTACCTCTGCTGTTGAATTATAGGCAGAAGTATACCTTCAGCTTTGTTTATTTTTTTTATTATTTTTATGATCAGGAAGGATTTAGCAGGCGTAGGAGGAATTTATTGGAGGATTATTTTTGTTTCGGCAAATCTCAGTGTTGCTTTTTTTTTACTGTTTTAGCATCTCACCTTTACAAACTGCCTATAAGACATTTATGCCTGAGGATAACCTGAATGAAATATGACTTAATAAAAAAAAAAAAAAATGAAACTACACCTGGTCCCATTCATCATTTTAATACTCAGGCCTTTATTCCTAATTATAAATCACACGAAGCACTTTTATGCACTTAATGATCACACCACCTGCTGCTTTATGACAGTCTTCCAAAATTAATTTGAATTATCCAAGTTTCACCACAAATAAATAGTAAAATATTGATTAAATTGCCGCACATACTGTTTAATGGTGCCTGTGGTCAAGGCGCTGATGATCCACTGCAAGTCCAAAGTCTTGAACGGGATGAGGACCAAACTGGTGGCGTTGTCCAGATCCCTGGCGCTTTCCGGATACATCAGGTGATGCGTCGTCCTGGCCCCCACGTCTTCCTCGAAACCAGCGGTGGGAGCTTGATTCATTCTGAAGCAAAGTGCAATTTGACATCTCCACATCAAAACAGCCTTATTGTTATTTTGGACAACAATGTGTCCAATTCTGGCAATTTCTAAACTTCCAAAGAGCAATTTCGAACAATTCGATGTTCATTTCTAGCACAACAATGCCGGGGTGTCTGTTATTACCCCCGACAATACACTCCCCTGCTGCAGAGGTAATTGGTGGAGAAGCAGTTGGAGGCTGTCAACGCCGCGGCGGAGACAAATCATTAGGATGACCCCCAGCAGCATCTACGAGTCTTGTCCGTCGAGGTCTTGGCAATAACGTTTTGCTCATTACTCGCTCTGCTGATGACAGCTATGGAAACGTCTGACAATTTTCAAACTAACAGGCCTTGTTTTTATCCAGCATTTGGTTGATACCCCAAAAAGACAATATTATTATTGTGTTATTTTAAGAATAAAAATTTTAAGATGGTTTTTTTTTTGGAGTCGACTACAGTAATAATTTTGTTTTTTTGTTTATTTTTCCAAGAATTTCTCCCTTGGCTGCAGTGTGAGCTAACGCAGCAAGTAATAAGTAAGTAGCACTTTAAAGGTCAGCGTTTTTTTTTTTTTTGTCGCCGCGACAGCTTCTTCTTAAAGTCAACTTCTTCCTGCTTCTGGCACCAAGACACATAAAAGAAGACTTCAGGAACTTTCATTTTTATATACACTATCTGTGAAAAGACAAAATATTCAAATATGCATCTGTGATGTGGGTGGCTCTCATTATTTTCTAGCTTTTACCAGAAGAAATGAAATCACAAGGAATAAGAAAGCACTTAGTAAAATGTCACCGCCAATGCTGCGTATTTGCAGCGACGGCCTTGCATTATCACTCTGGATTCCTTTCTTTGTCATTTTAGCATCTCGGCGCTCCATTTACTGAGGGAAAAGGTTGTCATTGCTTTTTCAGCAGAGGAGTGCCAATTTCAAACAGACAAACAAACAAACAAACAAAGGCGACGCACCGAAACTATTTGCTGGCTTGAAATAACATCTTAATTAACTTATTTGCACAGGCTTACATCATTTGATCCTCCTTTCAGCCGAGCGGAGCCAACAACTGCTAATGGACGTGCACACAACTACCAAAACAAAAAAAATCTCTTTATCTGCATTTGAGGTCAACACATTTATGGATGGCTCAGCTTTTTTTGGCGAACCGCCGCATGTGTAACAACGGCACGGCTTGTTGTGTTGCAGCTCCGCGTGACCTTTTGGCTCACTACCACAAGCGGGCAAATATCACGCTGGGCTGAATTAAATAGACTGGAGAATATTTTTCAGCACCATGCAGCAACACTAACGGCTGGGATAGACAACGTGTGTGTCGGCGGCGGCGTGTAATTGAATTGGTAAGACGACGACGTCGTTGCTGTCACGTTGGCGGCTGGGCCGGATGATAAGCGGCGATGCTGTTTATAGTCGCCGCACTGTGAATCAGCGGCCATGTTTGGGAAAAATTAAAGCGGGAAAGATGACAGGGAAAATGACGGTTGTATTTTTATGATGGTTTGGCTTCATACAAACCGTTCCAATACTTTTGATGGGACATTTACTGACCTTAAAATGAAATGACTGGAGTCGATGAGGCCTCCATATTGGGATCCCTTCAGGTTCCCCGAGTTCCCCACCACGGCGCAGGTCCGGCAACGCTCGGGCCCGGCGTCGGCGTAAAGAGCGTCGTCCGGAATGACTCGGAAAAGCTCCTCCACCACCTCGCTGAAGTTAGCTGGCCGCTTTTCCAATTGCAGCCACTGGGGGAAGACAAACAGTGACCTCAAAGTGTGCTCTTTGCTGCCGGCTTAATTTAAGTGGAAGCGATTGAACAAGGGCAAAGGAGTTTCAGGAGGCCAACACATTACTGACATGTCCTCCGGGAGGGGGATCTTTTTTGGCTTGGTTGTCTTCTGGTGGCTTTCAAGTCGCTGAGACAGCAGATAAAAGAAACGCAGCTGCTATTAGTGCCAAGCGGGCTGGAAACGGAACGACTCATTCGGAGTTTATTTTCGACTCACGTACGAGAAATTGTCCGTGTTCTAACGAGGTGGATTAAAATGAATCACTCGAGCGCTACAGCCGCTATTTGATTCCATTTAGCTTTGACGTGTATTATAAATAAAATACGCAGGTCACACTTTTGACATCATCGCCAGTCAGCTGTTGACATTTGCTTCTTCTCAGAGGCGTTTGCTCAAATCGCTTTTGACAGGAGGCAAACCGCCGCTCTTCTTTTATTTTTTTTCCTACTCTGGCCTCTAATTGAACACGGTGTGAGGTGAATGCGGGATAGGAGGAGAAACCGCCCCAGCTAAATTTGGAATTTAGTTGCATCATCCACTAGGTTCTAAAAAACCAATGGATGGAAACGGGTACCTGCCACCATTTGTAGGTTTCGTTCGAGAGTGCGCTGTTCTCTCTGGTCATGAGCGGGTAGACGGATTGGTTGAAGCGCTCGGTGAACCAAGGGTCGTCGTCCGCCTCGGTCATGCACTGCTGACAAGCGCACGGGCCCTTGGATGACCCGGCCAAGCGAAAGGCGTATTTGAAGAAGTAACTTGAGGGCTGACGCAAGGTGTAGCTGAAGACGAAGGTGGTGAACGTCACCACGCACAAGAGCAGAGCCAAAGTCTTCAACTTCCTGCGTTTGGGGTGCCACATGTTGTCACGGCGGGAGTCACTTGGCTGGGAATCTTGATAAAAATAGCATGAGGATCATTTTAAAATCCCTTGGAAGAAAAAAAAAAAAGCAGTTCTAGCTTCAGCTGACACGTTGTGGATTTTCACATTCCTGCTTTCCTGAACGTTCGTTATCAAATCCAAGAATGTGATACGCCCTACTTGACGTGGTCCGGCTAATGAGGTTCATGCAGCTCGCTCCGCTCCCACGTCCACTCGATAAGGTCAGCAGCAGACGGGTCATCCGCTGGTTTAATCATCTACCTAAAATGTAAACAGACGGACATTTAGTTTTTAGGGAAAACACACACAAGGAGGAGTCCATTTTGATTTTTTACCTCACAATTGTGGTCAACACTGTATCTCATTTCATTTGGCAGTCAGTTGACACAATAGGTTGCCTGTATTTTCTCCGAGCCCACAATTCCCACAGCGCCTCTCCCCGTTTCGCCGTCTGCATTTAAACGGAATCTTCCACCAGGACATTTAAGCTTCCATAAATGCTATATATCTTTATTTCACTGACAGCAGATTCCCAGTGAAGATATGGCGCAATCAAGGTGGTGGTAATACAAGGCAAAGTGATCCCTAGAAACACTCAACCTGTTCTTAACAAGCCCCCCCCCCCCCATTGGGAAGATTTATAGCAAAGTACATTATGGAGCGAGAAAGCCTCCTGGTCTTTCTTGATTAGAAATTGATCAGGTCATTCAAATGATAACCCCTGGAGGGAGGTAAAGAGGATTGGCCTCGGAGGCCACGGAGACAAAGCGGGCCTGTCGCGTTCACAATCCGAGCGAGAAGCAGGCAGCCGCTTATTATTATCTGGAAGGACATGAGCCGATGAACAGGAAGGGGAAAAAAATATTTTTAGGTGACGTTTTAACTTTTGCCACCTGTTTTGCTTCAATTTAATTGACATTGTTCCCTTTCTTTTTTTTTTTCCAAATCAACACACAGTAAGCTGCAAGACACTCATTATCAGCAGCAAGGACATAACCCGATGCACACGAAGGCACCGCCGGCTACTATAAGTCACAGTGGACTACAGATTTGCATATAAGCCGAGTTGGGTTATTGTCTACTGGGGGAAGATTTGACAACCTGGGGACAGTCGAATGAACAGAAATGCTTTTTCTCATAAATGAGGCTGTTGTTTGACTCGGATCACTTTGAAGCCCCCCCCCCCCTTCCACTCCTGTATCTCGAGTATTCTGCGACAGCCGGCGACGTTTTGAAACATCATTTCTGGGTCGCCTGACCTTGTCTGACTAAAGGATGGCAAGACTTACGCTGATCAAAGTTTGCCAAGCTGAGACAGCAAAGACTGAAGACAGAGATGGGAGAGGGGGGGTAATCTTCCATTCTGAAAAGTCATCACCTTTGCGGGATGTCGCGACAAGAAAGTCTTTTCATCTTCAGTTTGGTTGTTCCGCGACTTCGGGAAAAATAAAAATGTCTTCGCCTTGACATGTCTCAGATACAACCCTGATGGACTAAGCGAAACTAAGCGATAGAAAGTCGGCGTATTCATCAAGAGAAAAATATTCGCCTCGTCATTCCTCTTCTGCACGAAGAATTCAATCAGTCACTTTCAAGATGACTCGTGGGAGGATTATTTGTGACTCACGAAATGAACGCACTTCACATTCTAATATAGCAGCAATTTATTTTCATGAACTTATTATTTCCAAACCGCTTTTGATTTCATCCTGTTTTCACTCGCTAAAATGTTTTCGCAAATCTGTGACTCATTGTCTGCCCTCGTTTACGAGTTGTGACGTTCGCTGTCGTGTTTGGACGCAACGACAGATTAGACGCGGCGGCCCAAAAAGGAAAGCTATTGTCTTGGGGGATGTCGACGTCATGTTTCTTTGGCAGGTCGGAACTGAAGGCCTGAAAAGACATTTATTCCATCAGCGAAAACAAGAACAAAACAAAGGGGGAAAAAAAGACTACTGTTGATAAATAAATCAGATGCATAAATACAGCGGAGCTGCGAGACATGAACTGAAGTACTGACAGTAAATAATTCAAAATGATGCCAGATGGTTATAATCCTGCCCTCCAAATATGTTGAATATCCAAAGACAGTAAGCTCAACCACTTTCACTCATCAAGACTCTGAAGGCCAGGTTGAAGGTTGACTCCAGGTTTACTAACAAGGTGAAACTGGGAGTTTGTCGAATCAGTCATACGAACCAAATGAATTAAATCGATATGAAATCCCAATCATCCTTTTATCCTATCGTCTAACATCACAGTAAACTATCATTTCAGAACTCAGAAGATCTATTTCGATCCATAATAACTTAAAGATACAAACCAACGATGCCTTGTATAACACAAAATGTAGGTAGTAGATTTGCCAAACTGCAGGAGAGAATAGAACAAGCAGCGTTCTCTTTCAACACTGCTGAAACACGCCCTTACGTCCTGATTCTAGTCACGTGACCTATTCTATCTTAACACTGATCACAGACTGCAAAGCCATGAGCGACATGACAGTTATATAATTCCTTTAAAAATAGGACGAAAATGTTAACAAAAGTGGAACCTCAGATGTCATGAGTTGTTCTTTATAGAGGATAAAGAAAACATGCTTGAGTATTCATTTATTGTCTGTCAACATGTGTTGCTTCACCTTCAGATTTTCATCGAATTTGCATTGATTTAGTGTTAAATATGTCTACGATATTTGTTTTTGAGGGGAAATTAAAAAAAAACACACATCCAGGGGATTTTCCCCTCTCCAAAACTAACGTAACTGAGAGAATGTGAAACGCAATTCTTTTCCCCCCTTACATTTGATCACATCATATCCGCAAATCCACAGAGGCTTTAAGTTTGGTGCTTTACTTGGAAGAGTTTTATTCTCACATATTGGCTTTCAGGCAGCGTTTTATCTTCATATAAAAAAGGCGGTAGCGGCGGCTGTTTCTTGCTCGAGTGCATAAAGAGGCTTTCGGAGTGCATAGAAGTCTGTTCACATGATTAAAGGAAGTGAAGAAGTTCAGCGCTGAAAGCTCGCCGATATGAAGGTAGATCTGTTGTCGGATTAAAAAACAAGATAAGCACTCGTGCCTTTTTTTTTTGTGAGGGATGAATTAAGAAAAGTCAAAGTTGAACCTTATCCGGATACCGATAAGTTCAGCTGGAGGGTTATTCCCCTCCCATGGGGTCGGATTTTTAAGACATTCTACAAAAGTTGAAATCAAATCTGAGTGGTTATCTTGCTCCTGACATTTTGAAGGCAATCAAAAAAAAAGTTTATTTTTGGGGGGATTGGTATTGGTATTGATTTGGAACACCTTGTTACACTTCTGCAGGGTTGTACTTTTTTTTTAAACAGTTTGGTCAAATAAATCGTACCATTCTGCAATGGTAAAAAATATATCCGATCAAATTCTCGTGACAACGAGGCGCTCTAAAGCAGCAATTGTCAGTGCTAAATTTAGAAGCAACTCTCTAAATCCATTTTACAGGTTCTTTTTCTTATTATTTCTAACTCGGCGGCTTATTTTAGTCAAATGTCTCCTCGGTACTCTCCCGCATTTGGAAGCTTTAATGCTTTATGTCCTTCACACACTCATCCGTGCAGCAACCCGGAGCACCGACATTTCCCCGGAGAGTTACCTCCTTCGCCCGGCGTCCTCGAAAGCAGTTCAGCTCGAGATGAGCCGTCACACCGTCAATTGTTCCCTCAGCTCCACTTGGCCATTTTGGAACACTCACGCAGCACTTTGCTCTCGGATTCTGTTGATATACTTTGAGACAAACGATTCAACCTCTCGGGCCATTTGCTGATTTTTCAACTGATCAATACAGCGGCTTGTGTGTGCAGGATTTTTTTTTCTTTTGAGGAATTGATTACATAAACAGAATGTAGGGCGGCCATTTTTATTGTGTTGTCATTTTGAAATGGGACATCTGTCTCAGTAGTTACCAAAAGAGATCTATTTTTTTTCTAAAAAAATCACATTTTGGTGTTTTCAGCAGCATTTTTATGAGGCTGCCTGCACTTCAACTGATAGAAGGATGAAGCAAGGGCGAGAATATAAAGCAGCTTCGTTATTAATGTGCTTTATCAAGGAAGTTCTCCATCTCCGTGCCAGACTGTCCCATTAATCATTAGCGCTGAGGGAACAACACGGAAATAATCACATTTGCATTTTTTTGTCATGCTTCACCTTATTTGGCCTGATTTTAATTAATGACATTATAAACTTTTACTAAACAGGACGTCGACATGTGAGAGAAATTAAAGCTCCAGCCGGCCGCTCGTCAAATTTCCAGCGTGGCAGCCGACCAGCTTACAATGTGGAAATACACTCGAAGGATTTGGCTGACAATTTGGCAGGATGCTTGAAAGGAAACAGTCGCCAAGCACGTCTTGTCCTACAACTGCAACTCTTTGTTTGATTCCCGACAAGCTTTAATTAGCCCGGATTGCGGTTCACGCCACAAAAACACCAAATGTTTCTCTTCTTTTGCCAACTATTTCACTCTCGCCATGTCAATCAGGTCGGCCGTGCGTTTGAGCGTGTTCCAGATTAATCTCAGATGAAATACTGCTCTCTCTCAGGGGAACAACAACATTGCTTGTTAGCTCAAACTGGAACCAACCAAAGACGCAATTACCATAACATTATTTTGGAGAAAGCTTTATTTTCAACGATGCCACCAACATCTTTTGTGGAATCGAAACCGAGCCTCAATTAGCGATTGCGACGTGTTATTGAAATGAAACAAAAATAAACTGGAAAATAGGACATGCTAATAATATTCACATACGTAGCATGGAGGCCCCAATTCTATAATACTCTAATTTAATTTAAAAAAATTGGAGCTGTTTAGTTTTCTACTTCATCATCTGTTTTTTTGTTGTTGTAATTTTATCTCTTAAAAAAATGGTCACATCATCTGATTATGAAAAATGTCAATAGATGCCATAATGGAAGCCTGAGGAGATTTTGGAACTTCCAAAGTATGGGTTGAAAGTCAAGATGACTTTTTCTCCCAAAGCAAACCATGTCGGTTACAGTGTGTGTGTGTGTGTGTGTGTGTGTGTGTGTGTGTGTGTGTGTGTGGGATTAAGACGGGAAGTATTAAATCACCTGAACGTCCTGGGGAAGAAGCGTGAGCCCTACCTCGTCTAATCTACACAACCATGTGTTATCTGACCACTGCAGGTTGTTCACACTGAGAACTCCCACTAGAAAAGCGGCCGACCACCTTATAGAGAAACCTATTTCTGTCAATATCACGTCAAAGTTCTCGCCTTTAAAGTTAAATGTGGTCCGATGCCCGACGGCATTTCATTTGTAGATTTACATCCACTGAAGAATCAATGTTAATTAAATGAAAGGACAAAGTGAGTGGCTACATTATCTTTAAGATTTCATTAAATGATTCACTTGATTAGAGCAAATGTGCAATTATGATCGTGATTAGAGTCTCATTCACCTCTTTCCACCCCTGCATGTACACACACACACACACGATACCCTTATTTTAGGCTATCGAGTACTTGTAGAGACTGCTGATACCAGTCAGCCAAATTAAGGAGTCCAATCAGCACAAGATTGGAAAAACTTTTTCCCATGACGTTTTCTGCAGCGGCTTTCATTAAGAGAAGGTGAGGGCTCCGTAGGTTCGACTTCTTTGATTGCGACATGCGGCACAAGCCTCACCGGCAAAACGAAGTGTTTGATCAACCCAAATGGAAACGACACGCTTTCCAAGGGCCCGCGTCGCCGCTTATGCCAAAGGAGAGGAAGCGAGTCATGCTGCAAAGCCCCCGCGGGAGGTTCCGACGTGACGGAGAATCAAAAGGACGGGTGGCTTGCCTCCCCCGCCTGCTGGCGTCCGAAAACCTGAATGTCAAAGCTAAATGAAATAAACCGAACCGGTTTGCCTTCAACCCATAAGCGACATATACCAGAACTACTTTTTTCTCTCAATTTTGATTAAAAAAAACTTTTTAATTTTAGCATGTTACCATTTGCCACACATTCATAATTGTATCCCCAAATTCCAGACAAATAGTATCGAGGTCGTAGTATCGAGCCTTTTTACGAGTACAAAAGCAGACTGGGGTTATAATAGTTTTTTCATACGTGGCTGCAAAACAAAAGATAGCCCGAAAAAATTGATATAAAGTGTTTCCATTCAATTCTGCGTATTGCATCATCCACTGCATTGACAGCAATTCATCTTCTTGTCAATTATGATTTCACACAATCCCATATATGCTCCTCAGGAGTGGTGTTAACATAAGCGCCTACGCCGAGGATGCCGGAATCTTCCCGCTTCCGAGAATGTTAACACCTCCTTTGCATATTCACAAGATTTCCGGGCTGTGCGGTCGCCGCGGCGACCGGCGAGGCCGCCGCCACTTCACCCTAAAAATAACTCCCATTCGCTTAATTATGCAAGAAAATGCACTCCAAAAAAAAGGATTTACGAAAAGAGACTTCTCGGGATGGCTGTGTTCATTGAAGGAATAAAAATTTGGATTTTCACACTGCAACTGAAACACAATGAGAACATTTCAGCTGTGCTCTTGAAAATATTAATACAAAACTGGCACTAGAAGGGTAAAAAAAAAAAAATCCCGTGTGTGATTAATAGGTTTTTCCATTATAGCGCTGAAAGCAATAAAAAGCTGGAAATGAGAACGCGCCTGTGGACGTGTGATACCCGCGCCGACTGCCGCCGAAGTCTGATGTACTTGCATTGCTGATTACAGAATTAGCAAAGACAGCAATTATTCAAAACCGTCGCAGGAAACGAAGCGGCGTATGGATTCCATTTACCGGGCGGGGAAATCTACTCGAGAGCAAACATTGTTCACTTGAGCAAACCTTTACTATATATTGCATTGAAGCAATTATTGATTCGGTTTTACCATTCACTGGTGGTCAAATTCAGGAAGCATGTGTCTTGAGGTCGGGCATATTTCCATCACGGCTTCTCATTATTCCCCAGATGACCTCTAAAATGAGCTTATTCTACATTTCCAGTCAAGGATGAGTCCATTTCATCATCAAAACAGGCTGTTTTTTCCCAAAATATGTAAATGAGCAGCTATTAAACTCTGATAGTGGTAAAGCATTAAAGGAACTAATGATTCTGTCAGTAATTACAGCAGCAATTTATTAGGATCGGCTTTTGTAATGCCGTTATTCCTCGTCGCCTTAATATGTGTTTTGATTCATTTTCTCTCACAGCTGTGCAACTTCAGCGGGGTCCGCCCCGAGGGTAAAACACGGCATGGTTGCGAAGCCTTTCACCGAGTCTGTTTCCAAATTGACATCATGAGTAGGGAACAAAAGGCATGACGCATTTGGAAATTTGTGTAAAAGTTGCTAGTGGCGCAAAACACAATAAGCCTTTTTGACTGTGATGGTGTAAGACCACAAAAGACTGCTGACAGGGTTACGGAGTGCATTTTGATGGGCCCCCGTTGTGGCTTTACACTCACTGAGCACATTGTCAAAGACACCTGGACAATTTAATCACGTATTTTGTCAATGAATACTGAAATATTAATGCACGGTATAAAATGTTTATACTTGTGGTTGTAGTCGAGTAGAACTGCCTGGATTGAGGCTGTTTTTCCACACTGGCCTTCTTTGTTGTTTTTCCAAAGATTTATTTTGTCCTGTATGGCAAACTTGGACCGCACTTTCATGCCCCCCCCCCCCTCGCCTCGCACCCCTATTTTTGTACCTTTTGTTGTTGCCTGGAGCGCCTGGCCACGGCTAAAAGGCTTGGCCTGGTGCTTTATAGCATTGCCCGCCAATTATCACGCCGACCAGGCAGAGGCTGCCTCCAATGGAGCCATTAGTTATGCCCTTCAACCAATACAGCAGATAGGAAAGTCGATCAAGTGTTCTGGAAGACTGACACTTTCCATATTGTGAAAAGGAGTCAAGGGGGAGTTTCTCCTGACACACGATCCTCAAAGCATATAATTATATGCTGAAGATATAGGAAGAAAGAGATCCTTTTCAATTTTTCCGTGATGTCACCACACTTGCCCATGATAATGGCCACTCTAAAAGTTGAAGAAAAACAAAGTGGGGGTGGAAGGAGGCTGAAATTACCAAAACAGTTTTGCTGCATTCAAAGGAAATGACAGGAGCTGCTATGATTGGCCATTATTGACATTGGCTGTGACCACACCCACAACGACGCATGCCTCCCTTTCTCCCTCCTTATACATATACACTTATATACAAAATCTGTGCAGGTGTGTAGACGTCCGCATGGAGCTACATAAGGTCATCAAAATATTAGAAACCCCTCCATAACAGTGGAGTTGCAAGCGCCTGCAAACCCACAAACAGAAATCTGCAGGCAAGGTGATAGATGTCTAGCTCAGCCATCACAATCTGCTTGAAAGTGTCCAACTGAAGGCACCTGCCAATGCGCATTAAACATCAGCGCAAAGCCAAATTGCAGGAGGCTCCTAAGTGCACTTCTATCTGCAGGATGGCTGTTAGTGCGCCACCTTTAAATCATCATCTGGGAACCATTTACGAGGAATCCGCGCGTGTTATCCAAATACGAGGTTCTGGTGTGTATACTCAGCATGCATCGGTTCGCATATAGCTCATGCGTAGGGGGGACAAAAAAGAAAGGGGGAAAAAGTTGCTGAGGTGTCATCTGGATAACAGCCAGTTAAGTGGAAACAGAGGGCGAATCAGCAAAGCCGGGGAGGATACAGTGAAGGAAAAATACAACGGAGCTGTAAAGAAAATATATTTGGCGCAGGTCCCCGGTGGCTGAACGGCGACGCTGGCCAAAGCTTGACACGCAACAACTTGGAAACATAACTGTACCTTTGTGGCCTTGGAAAAACTACAAAAAGTCACATTGGATATCCAATAATTAGCCCTAAGGGACAGAAAGGAATCCCTCATTTAATTGTTATAGCCAATCTTGTGTCCTTACAGACAAAATAAAAATACACAGTTCCACCAACTTTTAGTTTTAAAAAAAAAATCTTTGCAAATGAGCATTGATAGTCTGTCGAGTGTATGCCAAAGCAACAGGTGGCACTCTAACTGCCAACTGGAAAAAACATTCTGGTTAGTCTGATGCATTCGCCGCTCCTTGGAAGGCCTCCACTGAGACAGAACTGTAAATAAATGTCAGTTTTTGTTTGATTTCATTAGATCCCAGGCTACTTTCTAAGAAAACTTCCAATTAGGTACCAGATAAGGTTCTAACCAACACACTTGGTAAAAACTGGAAAAAAAATCTTTTTCCAACAAAGATTCATTGAATAGTATAAAATTGGGAAAAGCATGTTTTCTGTGATAATGGCCTTGGAAGACTGCCACGTAGGAGTGCAAACATTCCTAGCTCTTACACACTTGCTACTTGACCTTGCGTGGAAAGCCTGCACTTTTGCTGAACTGCTGGGATTCTTGAGTCGGGAGATGAATACCAGAGGGGAGAAGAATTTTAAATAATCGCCCCGCCCACATGGTAGTGAAGGGAATAAAGAGTGGAATGGTGGGTGAAACCTCAAACTTTGATGATGGCATTGGAAAGGACACCCCCCCTCTCACCACATAATTAATAATTGCCACATGCCCCCCCCCCCCTCTTGAAAGACAGCATTGCAGTCTCCCAAGGTCACCGTAGCTAATGTATTCCGTCTTGCTTATTATTTATAACAGTGAGGTGGATTTGGAGGAGTCAGGTGGAGGGCGGGGGGTCTAGTTTTGGGGAAATGGAGCAGCATTCTATGGACACCTTCATTAGTTAAATGAGGTGGCATCTGCTACAATGCTGGCATGGGGTGTCAACATTCATCCATGCATGCTGAAAGGCATATGAAGCAGAGAGAGGAAACAAAAAAGTCACCAAAAATACATCTAAATGATAAAAGTGTGATTTTTTTTTAAATGATTAAATTTGTAGATTTATGTTTTTCATTGGACATTGACCATATTCAAAAATATGTTTTGAGTTTTTGGAGAATGCAACAGATGTTTTTCAACACATGAGCCATCAGCCTTGAAATATGAAATCCAAAACCCAGATGTTCATAACTTTCCCGACAAATGAATGCTTTAAAGAACATGTGGATTCTTACTTAGAATATATGTTTGAAATCCAAAAGTATGCATACAAGTGAAAAGTTGCAAGCTTTAACACTTTTTTTTCCCAGAAGACGAACTCACATCGCTTTAAATCATGACGCATAAAAGATTATCCGATTGTACGTGCTTGAGTAAAAAAAGATGTCCATACTCACTTTCATATGAAGCATGTGTGGTCTCCGTTATTCCAGCACGGCTCCTCGCAGATCCGAACCGAGCAGAAGCTTGCTGAAAGGGTGACTGCAGCTTGGAGCTGGAGGAGAAAAGCACATCGACTCCCCCCCTCCTCCTTCTCTCCCTTCCTTCCTCTCCTCCTTGCTCGCTCGCTGCGCACAATGAGCAGGTTGGTCCTCCTGACACCAACATGTCCATGCATTCTGGAGGAGGAGGAGGCGGAGGAGAAAGAGGAGGAGATGCTTAAACGCCCCTCAACAACCACATATCGAGTAAATGTTATTTTAATAAGCACGGGAGACGAAACAGCTTCACTGGACATTATTCAACAATAAAAAAAAGTCTCGGTCAAGGTCAAATTGTTAGGCGTGATCATTTTGCCACAACGTTTAAAAAAAAAAAAAATTATAAGAATAATTTTCTGCCAAGACTTGGAATATTGAGAATTGCTTGTAGAAGCATGTCAGAAAAAGATTAAAAGATAATCAAGTTAAATGGTGCAGAATAATGGATTATGATAAATCACTGTATAGTGCTCCACATTGGAAATAAAAAAAGACAAACTGTTTTACAGCAGACACAGAATAAAGTCACAGCGAATCAACAAATGCAGTCAATCCCAATTCCCAGAACGTCTTTTTTAAAGCAGTGAAGTCGCATCAAAAGGAACAGTGAGTGCCTGTTTGCTTTTAGAAGCCGTGGCGATTGTATCTTATTTCAACATAACTTTGATTTGTCAGCAGCAAATGCTTGTTTACACAAAAGATAAGCCCCCCGACATTTGCATACGATTTTCCACTCAACAGATGGGTGAGAGCTTCAATCGTGATGGTGACTTGACAGGCCAGATGAGGTTTGGCTCGATTAGAAGACCAGCAAAAAAAAAATGGTTTCAAAAAAATGAATAGTTAACAATAGTCGATATTTTATTTGACATATTCCCCTTTAAAAGAAAATTCTTTATGTGCAGTGCGTTGCTCCGGCTAAACTCCACATCATTCATCTTCTGGAGGAATCCCAAAGCGCTTTGAGGAAGTTTAGCAAAGTGCCAGTCAAAGCCACATTTGTATGGAAAACAGACGCTGAAGGTTAAAAAAAAAAAGCGTTTGAATTTCTGATCAACTGGTTGATTCATGGGCTGCCAGTCCCCGCTGGTTTGCTAGCGTGCCTTTGTCCAAAGATCATGAAATTTTAATGTCAACTTGTAATGACTCAATGAAGAAATAAAGGCATGAGATGAGATTGGTGAACTTTCCGCTGACCTGGCTGATCAATACAAACTCTTCCCCCGCCCGCGCAAACGCTCACCCGCTGATGTTCAATGAGCAAGGAATAGAAGATGGATTTTGCTCATTTCAAGCTCCTTGCTGGAATTCTCACCTTCACTTTTGTACTCGGCGACTGTATTTTTATTATACATTACTCGCTGTCTTTTTTTCCCCCCCAACAACGGCGACCAGTGTCCTCGGGTGCATGAATATTTCACAACGTGCATTGGGTAGTTGGATCGTGCACCAGAACATTGTGTGAATCATCTGGAATCAAGCATTTACGTCGGGTTCCTAGCGAACGCATGTTTTTATATACGGCAACATCTCGGGTTGAACTTTGACCTCAAATGTGCTTTTCATTTACGGTGGCTTTCAGATGGGAAAAAAAATCCTACCACCTAAAAAAAATACACCATGAAACAGGGAGTCCTACTCTGAGAAAATATACATTACCGTATTTTCCGGACTACTAGGCGCACCTAAAAACCTAAAATTTTCTCAAAAACAGACTTATAGTCCGGTGCGCCTTATATATGGACCAAATTCCTAAATTTAAACTGGCCCGAAGCATTGTGTCATGAAATCAATCATAAGTGGCCCACTGAAGACTATGAATCATGAATCAAAAAGACTATGGATCATTAATTTGTTGCGTCAGAAGTTGAAATAAAAAATATAAAATGGAGAATGATTTGATTTGGATTAAAAATCTGACATGATGCATTAATGGTGCGCCTTATAGTCCGGTGCGCCTTATATAAGGACAAAGTTTTAAAATGGGCCATTCATTGATGGTGCGCCTTATAGTCCAGCGCGCCTTATAGTCCGGAAAATACGGTAATAATATTTTTTACAAAATTACTATTTATAAAAACGTTGATGGAATTCAGGTGTTACCATAGCCGCATCAATAACTCCTACGAAACTTTTACTCTCCGTCAGCCCAATAGTGAAGACACGCAGGCATAAATCAAAGTTGGCGAGGGGAGGGAGTGATTGGAAGGGCTGCCGTTTTTATGTCCCCGGGGCCATCAATATGACGAGACACGCACGATTGAGTGTCGTGACTTCCCGTGGTCCACGCGAAACGTCGAGACCCCGCCGGTGTTGTGCAAGCTACATGATCAATTGGCTACAGCCGGCAGGAAAAGTAGCTGCTCCTCTGCAGGATGCCATTATTTCAAATTTTTGCCCAATTATATTAAGCTCACAGGGGCCGATATGTGTAAGACACCCAGATTGATTAAAAGAGGCCCAGAGCAGAACCGGCGGCATAATCAAAAGTGCTCACTATCAATAAATACCATTGGAGAGCTTGTGAGGACAGCTGGGAATCCCCAAGGAACGATGCCAAGGCCCTTCTTGTTTCTTTGGATCGTGACTTTTCAAATCGGGTCTAATTAGGACTCGAGGACCAGACCGAGTGTCTGTTTTCACTTTTGATTTCAACCCTGTAGTTCTCGGCGGGATCGACTTTTGAGAACTTACTCCTGCTGTTTATAAGGATGTCGAGTTGCCACGGAATAATTTGAACAGTAACAAAAGAGAATGATTGCCATGGGTTTCGTCCTTCAGCGGAAACGGCGAGTTACTCATTATAAGCAGCAGGCAAAATATGACAACCTTCAATCTGTTCTTTTTACAGTTGTCTTCATCAATACTGACGAAAAACTGTGGAAAGAAAATAATAGACAAATACGGCCAACCATCGAATAAATGCTAGCCGACGATGTCAAATTGGTGTCATGCGGGATTAAAGGCAAATGCCATTTTTATTAAGTGAGTGAATGTTGCAGCAATGCGGCGAACACACACACACGCACACACACACACACACACACACACACACACACACACACACACACACACACACACACACACACACACACCTGAGAATGAAAACAACTGTGGGGATTTGGAGGATGCGACTTCGCTATCCACCACAGGCTTTTATCCTCCTCCTCTTCATCTTTTCACTCTACTTCTCTTTCAGCCTCTCCACTTGTTCGCCGAAGTGTTGCCGGCGTGCTAAACAGCCTCTTTTGCCACATTTCCAAGAACTTCAAAGCGTGTACACTCGGGAGTGCCCCCTCCCTCCCCGCCCCACGTTTCTGGTTCCCGAGGCCTCGAACGCACCGCGTGCATGCGTTCCGTTGACATTCAAGCGAGTCTACTCTGACTTCCATTTCGTTTTTTTTTTTTTTGTCATCCCATAATAAAGCGACGATGTCAGTCTGAAGAGGACACAAAAGGTCGACATATTAATTAAAGTTTTTCCGTTTGACATTTCACACTGCGCCGGCGACCTTTCGTCTCGTTCGCTATGTTTGTGTCTTCTGCTTTACAAAACATGTCAGACTTTTTCTCACCTTGAGAATGACAAATTCGCTCACGGAACACAATGACAACGGTTTCATTTTGTCCAGAGACGCTCGGGATTTTCTCAGTCTCTGCAACCACCACATCGACGAGGACTCAAATTACTACGAGGGTGCTCGAGGGGGCTTTCAACACGCCACACGGCACGCCCGAATGAATAATGAGGTCGTAAAAGTAGAGGTGAAGCAAAATCTTGGATAATTTCAATTTCCTCTACTGTGACTAAGTGTCTTCCTTTTTTCACTTAGTTATTTTCCCTTTTTTTTTTAAAATCATGAAAAACAACACCCCCAGATGCAATTAAATGCTTTTGTAACAAGGATGTGCAAATTCTATATAAAATGGTCAAAGTGAAGGATGCTGATATTATTGCTGAATGCAAAAGCACCTCGCTCTTTATTTACGTTATCAAAAGGTTTTTCTTCCCACATGCTAGTCACCAGCTATTACAGTTTTCACCTGAACATTATTGAAAATCTAGTAAAATAAAAATAAAATCTTTATAAAGATTTCTCACCGTTAAGACCGAAGAGTTGCCTTTATATTTTTTTCCTTTCATACGTGACCTTGAGGAAAGAAAGAAGAAGAAAAAAAAAAACGCCTTCGTGTAAACATACTGCAGCACTTCGGTCGCTTCCTCCTCCTCATTCTCTCCCTGACCGTACAGTAATTGGATTATTCCCTCATTATTATGATTATTATTCCCTCATTGTTTATCCCTTAATTTCTTCATATCTGCACTTGGTAGCCGGTGGGAGTATTCCCATGGCGACGACTCTTCCCTGCATGGATAAAATTTGTGAAAGAACATGGAAACATCATATAATAGTCTCACCTAAATGAAAGCATCTTTTCTTCAACATTGATTTTTCTTTTTCTGGACAAAACTGTGAGCGAACTCATTAGTAGGCGGTAAAGATGTTTCTATTCCCTATGCGGTTCTGACGATCAATACAAAGTAGGATTTGTTAGACCGGCATTGACTCCAGGGTGACAAGAAATAATATAGTCAGTGTTTCTTTTTACAATTTAAAAAAAAGTGCTTTTATAAATTGATTCTGTCTTTTGGTCTTCAGGAAGTACATCAAGGTTGTTGATTAATTATACATTTGGACATAACGGCAAATGCATCAGAAGCACGGTAACGATGAATTAGTCATCTTTCATCAAACGCGACCCATTTTTTTTTCTATTTGGAGCAACAAAGTGAAGCTGGCTCTTTAAATAACAACATTCACTTATTGTCATTGTCACTTGTGATAAAGATCCACACGGCTAGTCGTCGCGCTGACCTTTTCTCAAAGCCAGCCCGACAAGTTCAGAGCTGCCCATTTGTGTCGGCGGAATTAAAGCCCCCCACAACACCCCCCCCCCCCACACACACATTCACCTCCCAAGGCGAGGTTAAACGGGCTGTCAAGAGTCGTGCAAGGCCATCCCGGTGGCGGCCAGAACTAATACTGGAATACTCGTTCTTCTTTGCCCTTTTGCTTCTGCATCACAATAAAAAAACATCTTGTGGTCACAAAGGTGCAATCAGTCATATTCTTGACCATTCAAATCCAATATGGCACCATTCAAAAAAAAATTCACAACCTTTTGGCATTTCATACACAAGACGGTGAAGACTTGTTCAAAGCATCTCCAGATGTCACGGGGCCTCATGTTTATTAATTACAGACTATACACCCTGAAGCCAGGAAGGGGTCAAATACAATTTGCCGTCGCCATAGGAATTCATCCTTCTGGCCCGTTTGTGATTTCTACGTTTGGTTTTTATAGGAGGGAAGGGGGAGGGGTGTTGGTCCCAGATCCAATTTACAGACAAGATGGAAAGCCAACACACACGTCAGGAGGGGAAAATAGTTTCAATGGACAAGTCAAATGATTGATGGTGGATAACACCCAGATATACACGAGACGCAACGGAGAACTCCAAACTTAATTTGACTTTCTGGCTCTTGAGACAAAATCAAACTAAGCGTTAATCTCATACGCATCGATAATGATATAATTTCTCTATTTTTATATTATGATTAAATCAAAGGCTCCGCCCCCATAAGCATTTCATTTTTTTATGTCGGGATGCCCAAAGTAGCTTCACACCAACAGGTTGGAATCACATGAAAAGTGCATGTGCATCATGTGCATTATTCATATCCAGGCCGCTGTGATCAAAGCGAACCGTGAGTCTTCTTTGCCACCAGACCTGCCTAACCAAACCCCGGCTTAGGTTGACTGACACAACCCCCCCCCGTAATCCACCGTGCCGGAAAAATTCCAATTTCCCTGTTCACGGATATCGTATAATCAGTGCCGCTTCATCGAGAAATAAACAGGGAGGCAACCAAAAATAATAACACACATCATCAGGGATGCTGTCTCGTTCCTTTAAAACAAATAAATAAATAAATAAATAAATAAAAATAAACGAATGAATGTATAAGTAAATAAATAAATAAATTAATTAATTAATTAATAAATAAATGCACATTCCTACTATAGCACACTCAAAGGTGCTCTTATCCTTAATCTCCTTTGAGAGCCCTCATTTAAAAAAAAAAAAAAATCCCCTCTATCAAGGAGAGGTGGGAAATGTTTTCCGGACTTAATGCACTCACCGGAGAACACAGCAGCTCCGAGGCGGGAAGTAGTGACGGCTAATACATAAAGATGAAGGCAAGCCTTTTGAAGACAAAACCAATTACTTTAGCAATTTCCGAGTCCGAGTGGACAACGTGCTTGCTTTGTGCAGATTGTCCACCAAATATAGTATTAAGGTGAGACCTATTCTATATTTTATTTTTGCTTAAACAGCAGAAGCAGCAGGAAAAAAAAAGTGGTGACTCACGATAAGCGGCGTTACAGGATAAAGCACGGAGAGAAGAGTATCAAGAAAATATCTATTTTGCCCTTTGCTGTCTGAAGTGATGGAGTCATCTATGTAGATGACCTCATTCTGGCACAGCCAGCTACCGGATCATGAATCATTGCTCACTGGGGACTTGGCTGCTGTGGAAGCTTGCAAAACTGAAGGTCCAAAAAAGACAGAGAAGGATCCATTTCATCAAGATTTTTCTCGAGAAGAGGTATAGTTGTGGATGTGATGGAAGACAGAAGGACGGGTGTTTATAATGGCTTCCACCTCTGGAGATGAAAATATTCAATTAAACACTTCACAGTCTGGAGGATTTTGCCTGCCTACAAGTCACCACAGGGGGGGGGGGTGCTTTGATTTTTGCAAAATGGATGGATGATTATTTCCTTAGGCTAGTGCTGAACTTTTTTTGGGGGGGGCGGGAGGAAAACAACAGCTGTTTTGTTCCAAGGTTGCGCCAGAATTAATCATCCATTAAAAGGCAGAATAAACAAATCACGCCGCAAACAGCTTAATGATTAAATAGAGTCACTCTTTTAAAACACAATTTGAGGTGTAAAAAAAAGAAATAAATGAAGGTAATAACTTGAGAGAGCAGCGATCAGGAGAGATAATAGTACCGATTAACATATTCATGAGTGTCTTGGCATCTTTGCACATGGTCATTTATGACTCTGGCGCTCACATCCGGAAAAATGAACTCGATTGTATGTGGCAGACAAAATTAGCGTCCGAGCCAAAGTTGAAAAGGTTATTTCACTAAGTGCATTTCATTTCAGATCAGCTCTGACCTCCCGAGGCACATCGTGTATGCTCCTGTCATCTCGGCAGCCCGAGGAGCCAGCGTCTACCTTCAGTCTTCCTTAATCCGATGCGACAGCGATGTTAAAGTGGCAGGCCCTATTCTCCGGGGTTGCGCTAGCGCGTGCGGCCCACTTTCACTGTTGTCGCTATAATCTGTTAATGGGACCTCAGCGTGCAGCACGAGTGAAGAGAAAACATTTTGCTTATGCTATCAAAATTGTAAAAGGTCAACGTCCGCAAGTTAAGGTCAGTGCACCAAACTAAGCTAGCAATTTGACAGCAGAACAATAACGTTCCTTTTCTGGATGCCACTAAACATTATCCCCAATTGCAAGTTGCTGGAAATAAACTGGCAGAAACGGCAACACACTCGCGTGGCTCCAAGTCAAAAATCCGAAATATGCTATACTTGATGATAGGTAGGAAGTTAAGATGAGAAAGACGCGCGCGGCTGTAATTCAAAGTTTGTATAGGCGGGACTCGCTGGAAGGCTCGTATATTTTAAGACGAGGCCGCATGTTTTCCAAACGAGCATTAACCGAATCCCCTTTGGATTTATGTCTGGAAAAGTCAGCAAGTACTTTGCTTTTAAAAAAAAAAAAAACAAGGTCTCATTTTTTAAAATTAATCTGATGAGGCTTACACAGAGGAGAGACGTGTCGGTTAAATGAAGCAAATGTTCAATGAGATGAAATCACTGCAGGGACGCATGAATTAAACACCGACTTTCAAAGTTCTCCCTCTTAATACCGTAATTTTCGGACTATAAGTCGCACCGGAGTATAAGTCGCACCAGCCATAAAATGCCCAAAAAAGTGAAAAAAACCATATATATGTATATAAGTCGCTCCTGAGTATAAGTCGCCCCCCCACCCAAACTATGAAAAAAAAACGCGACTTATAGTCCGAAAATTACGGTAACTTGAAACTTTCTTAATAAGTAAAAGGGGAGGTTTGTCATCACTTTGATACCGCGCAAAAAAAAAAAAAACTTCACGGCATGACCTCCTGTCAGCCATTTAATTAAAACACATCTAGACATGCAAATTTATATCGAAGCTTTCGCTGCCTTGCACGCATCAAAATACAAAAAACACTTTAATTAATATTCTTAAATATCGCCTATTTATATTTGAAGGCATCAATCACGCTGTCAGTAAATGCGCTTTTTTTTTTTAGTGGCGATATTCATCTTGTCATTTGCAAATGTCAACAACGCTGGGAGGCCTTTTTTTCTGATGGAGTGATGACGCATTAACATTTCACCCCCCAAGCTAAACTATTAGCGGAAACTGGAACAGACTGAGGGAACAATTGATATATAATACACTCCATAAAATATTACTCGGTAAATGTATCCATTATAAACCGACGTGAATGATGTTTCTAGTGATGCTTTTAGTAGCTACCTCATTCATGCTTATATTTAAATAACTGGTAATGTAAATATCAATTAGGCATCCCACCATTACATTCCCGATCCACTTATATTCTAATCCAACTCTTAATACTTAAAGATATTGCCAAGTCTTGTTTGTCAGATGTGTTCCGACTTACAAACGATCATCTTCTCACGTTACCGCATTCCCCAACTAAATAGGCTATTAAAAATTCCAATTGAAATTGAACAATTGGCGAGGGTGAAAGTGCAGCATAGGCAATTATCGGCACAAACAGACGTCGGGTGGGATTTGAGCGTAATTAGCCAAGACTTCCCTTGACCAAACGGCACCGATAAGCCCGCCAAGCGTGTCAGAGGACAAAAACGGTGAAGCGGCTGAAGTGTAAAAGCAATCACCGGGTCTCAGCGTAAGATTGGCGCTCTTCATTAGCATCTCGTTATTGCTCAACAGCTGAAACCTCCGCTTAATTGGAGCTCATTTTTGATTTATTCATGGAATGCTGATTACAGTCGAGAATGTCAGGGAAGTTGTTGACTTACAGTAAAAAAAGATGGACTCATTTTTCTTGTAATCCATTACAAAGTCATTTATATTTACAATACCGGTAATTTATCATTTGACTAGAGATTGTTATAAACTCTTGACGACTATCAAAAACCACATGCAGTGAATTCAACTTGAATTAATTACGCCCTGACTATAAACTTGGATCACTACTGCAAAACACAAATGGCCTTGGGCTTAGAACACCACCTTGTGGTACACCACACTGACATTTTGGTGAGCTTATGTATGTGTATGTTTTTATGACTATCGTTTACAGCGAAAAGGTCAAATGAGGTCTCTGTGTTGGGTGAGCAGATGTCACTTTTTATGACTATCGTTTAGAGCGAAATGGTCCAATGAGGGCTCTATGTTGGGTGAGCAGATGTCACTTTCATTTTCCAATAAATGTCTGGTTATCCTATAAAATTGCAGTTTAACATACATGCAGCGAACAGAGATAAGAAACTAACACACCCAGAGACACTTTTGTGCCCAAAAAGGGGAAGAGGAAGCCTTTAGCGCTTCAGAGGATGCCAACGATCCGCTTCTTGTCTGTTCCTTTTATCAATTTCAGACTTCATAAGAGGCAGTCACACGCAACTACCTTGTATGTGTGCGTGAGGCAACTAGTGGAACAGTTCTGGTTAAACAAGAATGCCAGTACTTTTCTGTCCTGCTCTGGTTTCCTGTAGGCAAGAATATTTGAGTTACAAATTAAGTTTTAAGATGATAACATTATTTTTATTTTTCATTTTCATTTTATTTTTATATTTATTTCTATTTCTAGTTTTATTATTATCATTATTTATATTTATATTTAATTTATATTTAATTTATATATATTTATATTTATATTTATATTTTTATTTCCTAATAGTCAATAATCACAATCAATTTCGCCAAAGTGTTTGGCTCATACCAGTTGCATCTTCTCAAGTGAGAATGCCCTCACCTTGCTTCCATCATGCATTCATTCTGACTAGACAAATATTTTTTTCCGACCTTCTCATGTGTCACACCTATGCAAATGAACAACGCCGCTCAGCCAGCTCGCCGTAGATCAGACAGAATTAATCGAGGTCTACCACTTAAACGGATGAGCCTCTGCTGCTGCCAAAGTTGTCGAAAAACAAGTCATCACTCAACAACTTTAAAGGATCTTGTAAACATGTACTAATACAAAATAATGGAGTCCTTCAGAGCAACCTGTGATGCCTTCCAGGTAAGAAACATTCTAAATGTTGTATGGATGGGTGTTAAAACAAACACTACAGAAGTGAGTCAAATTTCAGTAGCACACATTGTTTATGGATCATATACCGGAATGTTGATATTTTATTCATTGTATTTTTTTTTTCACCGCTCCTGCAGCATCCATGTTGTATATTTCACGTTTTCCTTTTGGGCTTTCTGGCACGGACACCAAAGTGTCTGCAGTATCAACGATACACAAGTTAATTCACGCCTTGGGCTGCACCAGGACGCAGTCTAAGATCTTCCCTTGGATTTGAGATGAATTAATAAATAACAAGCATGCAACATGACCCAACCTCCTGCCAACCACCCACTGGGAAGCAAAAAAAAAAAAAATACTAATAGGGCATAAAAAAATAGTGTCGCAAGCGGGAGTAGCACCAGTATAATCCCGCCGTGAATCATTTTTATCGCTTTAAATGTGGCACTTTAGACTCACCATTGTCCTTGTAAACTAGTTTGACCAGAACACATTACAAACACACATCATGCCGAATGCCACAAGACACACCTCTTTGTGTGTTTACAGTCAATATGTTCTTTATTTGGGCAATCTAACACTGTTGCGGCTTGAACAGAATTTACAAGAGACTGATGTTTTATCAAATAGGAAAAGAATTATAATGGAATGACTGTCAGATCAGTTTAAGCTGACAATTGTTATTAATGGCTTTGACAGTGACATTCGAAATTCAAGAACAAATAGAAAACAACAAACAAGAGTCGAGAACTGCCAGGGGAAACCACACAAGGGGATAAAAAAAAAACAGGATCTCTGGTAATGAGCTCTGAGGAACACCAGTGGTTAAAATACAGCCTCTGGAAAAAAGACCATTTTGAAGAGACTTCGTTTGAACAATTGCAAAGATCACTTCACTGGTTCTTTTATCTCAAAAAATTATTTTAGGTTGCATTACCTGACATGTTTCGGTTTGTACTGCCGCGATTAACAAGTAAAAACAAAATGAACTTAATACAACAATTGCAAAGATGTTTTGGTGGCCAGAACCAAATTTACACTGACTTGTGGGTTAGATTGACGTTCGGTGAGATACTACTGTGAGTGGCAGAACATGTTTTAAGCTCCACCCAGCAACTGACATTCCACTTTTAATTCCAGTTTCTTTTCTAAGTCTCAGTGTATTTAATATAATATAACCTAATATTCTGTGCATCTTGAAAAAAATCCTTAAAAAAATATGGGGTTGCCTGGCGGTCAATAGGGAATATAAAGATGAAAACAAATATTTTCTTTGTTGTTGCCACTCCTCTTCCTGCCCCCAAAAAATAGTTTAACTCTCAGAACTCTTTCCTTTAAACAGTTGCTTGTAGGACGGGACGGACTTGTCACACAGGTAGGAAGATCTCTATTGTGCAATTATTTAAAAAATTACTTTTTAGATAGATAGAAACTTTATTGATTCCTGCATTCATACCGCAGAGTTTATAAAAGAATATATATATATATCTGCTGTATGCACACTTGCTCCATTTTTGCTCCTCTTATTTATTGTTATTTGTTTATTTATTATTTATTCATCATTCTTATTTATTCATTGTTTGTGCCTTCTTGTTTTTATTTTTTTGTGTTGTTTACTTGTATGTATATTGTGTACTATGTCTTGTCACCGTGGGATAGTGGGAACGTAATAGTGGCAATTTACAAAATCCCTTCCGTTTTGTGTATATACACTGTGGGGCAAAATTCTTTTTTTTTTGCGCCCAAGTTTTGGTTTCCCGAATGATGTCTTGAGATGTTGCCTTAGTATTTCCACATAATGTTCTTAATTTATGATGTTGTCTATTTTATGAAGAGCTCCAGTTGCAGTTGGTGTATATATATATATATATATATATACCGTAATTTTTGGACTATAGGTCGCGTTTTTTTTCAGTTTGGGTGGGGGGGCAACTTATACAGAGGAGCGACTTATATGTGAATTTTTTCATAGATTTTCAAAAATGTAAAAAAAAAAAAGTGAAACCGCGATGTAGCAAGGGATTACTGTAATTTGAATTTCAAGTGACGTCAGCAGCGCGGCGCGGCTCGGCGGTTGTTTATATAAAGGACGGTCATCACGGGATGACGACGATGACGAAGGGCCCCACGTACTACCGGCATCATTAGCGGCTTTGTTTCTAAGACGAAGAGTTTGAAGGATTTAAGGATTTGGAGTGACACAGAAGGTTTGAAAAACTATTATGGCTTTTACGCACGCCCGGTCCTACTCTACGGAGCTCTCTTTCACCTCCGTGGATGGAAGTCGGGAGCCGGCGCACGGCCGGGTGGCTGTCCGGGGACGGTGGATGGGGCTCGGACATGGCTTTTACGCACGCCCGGTCCTATTCTATGGAGCTCTCTTCCACCTCCGCGGCTGGAAGTGCCACGGACAAACAAAACATTCAAGTAAACAATAGAAAAAGTAAAAACAAGAAGGCATGATGCTACTAACTCCACAGTTGTCCTAACCAGTGAGTCACCATACCACCCTGTATTACATCTTGTTGTGTTTTTGTTTTGCAGGTGCACTGCTTCAAATCATCATTGCACCTAATGAAGATGAGCACTACAAAAAGTGCATGATCAAATATCTCAAACATATTTCAAATTCTTCAAAATAATATCTTTTTTGAATGATAACTATCATCTGCAATTGACAGAATGATTTCATGTCCGGTCATAATTACCAAGACGAGGCTCAAAGTGGTGCTAGCGGTGCTGCTAACCGGCGCCATCACATTGCTGTTTTTGAGCTATTCATCGTCAGAGTACTTTTTGTACCAAAGTCTTCAAGGAGAGGATGACGCCGAGTTCATGCGCCGCTTTGACGAATCGGTCGAACCGTTTCAAAACGGGACAAACAATCTTTCATTGGAAGTTTTTGACTGGTGGAAGGCGAGTAGGGCCAGTTTGTCACTGGACTTGAAATTTACAATCATCACATTTGCAGGCTCAGCTCATCTCATCTAACCTGTATGTGTTCATGCATCAGACATTGCAGCCGATTGAAGAGCAGACCTTGGATTCCTACCAGACAGTAGTGGAAAGCTTGGTGAAGACATTTCCGGCCATCTCCAAGAGACCGGAGCGCTGGAGGAAGTGTGCAGTGGTGGGCAATTCTCCAAATTTGAAAGGCTCTCATTATGGACGACTGATAGATAGCCATGATATGGTGATGAGGTAAATCAGATACAAATACTGCAGAATCGTTTTCATTTTGGACACCTGCATATCTGAGCTTTTACCTGTTAAATCGTCTATGCCAATTGAAATGAATAGGGATGCCATTAATCCGTACCATAATATCAAAATTATAGGAGTGTGTATTTTAAGGAGGGAAAAAATGGCACTTATAAAAGCATACAATCATAATAATTAAATACAATTGAAAAAAAAAACTAAAATGTTTTTGTCACCAATTCTGGTGTGCGGGGGAAAGCCCTGTCTACATCACAATTATATTCAAAGTGAAGCTGCATTGAGATGTTTCAGTTCCTCTCAGCTCATCAACACTAAAATTAGCTGTAAAGAATATATGACATATTGCTTTAATGAAATTATTTTTCCATATTGTCATCTGATCTATGATGTATGGTTTTGGATCTTGCTTGAAAGACTCCAATGCAAGTCGTGATTACAGTTAAAGAAAAAAAAGAAATATGCTTTGTACTGAACAAATACCCTAACTGATTTACACAGAATGAACCGGGGTCAAATCAAATCCTATGAAGAAGACGTGGGCACCAAAACGACTCATCGTCTCATGTATCCAGAGAGTGCCCAAAACTTAGACAACATCACTCATCTTGTGCTGACCCCTTACAAGATCATGGACCTGGTGTGGTTACAAAAAGCCTTTACGACAGGTTACGTCAAAACGTGAGTCAAATTATTATCTTCTGATCGAAATTTGAATGAGATTTATCGATAAAATGAATTGTTAATAAAAGCGATTCCCTTCTCATTTTATGCCAACTCCAACCATTCCCGATGTATATAAATGTCTAAGATAGCAAAAAAAAAAATCACATTTTCTTGTTTGTGTTGTATTCACCAGGATACGTAACATAGGTCCGTATAAAATTCAGGCCAACAAGAACCTAGTGAGTATTGATTTCAAAAGCCGTTCCATATTTAACGTGTATAATCAGAAAGTTTTTTTTTTTTATTTTATAAAAAGGTGATGGTGGTCAATCCAGGTTTCATTGCATATGTTTATCACAAATGGATGGGGAAGAGAGACGACAACTATCCTTCCACGGGCTTCTTGGCCGTCATTCTTGCTCTACACATGTGTGAAGAGGTGACCGTTTTCTTAATATTTAACCAGTTCTAAAAATAAATCCTGCAACGGCACAGATCTGATCATTTAGAGCAGAAAATACTTTTTATTTGTCAACCAATTTAAAATTGCTGCTATATTGTCTTGACAGGTGAGTGTGTTTGGTTTCGGAGCAGACAGTGATGGAAACTGGAGTCACTACTGGGAGAAATACAAACGTAAAAATCTTGGAACTGGATTGCACTATGGGAAACGGGAGTATTTCATGATCGAACAACTGGCTGCACGCAAAAAAATTAATTTCTTTAAAAAATCTTCTCCAATCACAAAAGATTTGCCAATGTGAAACACAGTGGATCATTTTTTATTTTTTTCAAAGCTAAATGTATAAATGTATGTTGCTGCTGTTCTTGTTTTTTAGATTAAAATATGAGGAAATACATCCATCCATCCATCCATCCATCCATTTTCCGAACCGCTTAGTCCCCACGGGGGTCGCGGGCGTACTGGAGCCTATCCCAGCCGTCATCGGGCAGTAGGCGGGGGACACCCTGAACCGGTTGCCAGACAATCGCAGGGCACACAGGGACAAACAACCATTTGCACTCGCACTCATACCTAGGGACAATTTGGTGTCTTCAATCGGCCTACCAAGCATGTTTTTGGGATGTGGGAGGAAACCGGAGTGCTTGAACAGAATTTACAAGAGACTGATGTTTTATCAAATAGGAAAATAATTATAATGGAATGACTACTATGAGTGGCAGAACATGTTTTAAGCTCCACCCAGCACCTGACATTCCACTTTTAATTCCAGTTTCTTTTCTAAGTCTCAGTGTATTTAATATAATATAACCTAATATTCTGTGCATCTTGAAAAAAATCCTTAAAAAAAATATGGGGTTGCCCGGCGGCCAATAGGAATATAAAGATGAAAACAAATATTTTCTTTGATGTTGCCACTCCTCTTCCTAAAATAGTTCAACTCTCAGAACTGTTTCCTTTAAACAGTTGCTTGTAGGACGGGACGGACTTATAACACAGGTAGGAAGATCTCTATTGTGCAATTATTTTAAAAATTACTTTTTAGATAGATAGAAGGCGGCTCGGTGGGGCACTGGGTAGCACGTCCGCCTCACAGTTAGGAGGGTGTGGGTTCGATTCCACCTCCGGCCCTCCCTGTGTGGAGTTTGCATGTTCTCCCGCGTGGGTTTTCTCCGGGCACTCCGGTTTCCTCCCACATCCCAAAAACATGCTTGGTAGGCCGATTGAAGACTCCAAATTGTCCCTAGGTGTGAGTGCGAGTGCAAATGGTTGTTTGTCCCTGTGTGCCCTGCGATTGTCTGGCAACCGGTTCAGGGTGTCCCCCGCCTACTGCCCGATGACGGCTGGGATAGGCTCCAGCACACCCGCGACCCCCGTGGGGACTAAGCGGTTCAGAAAATGGATGGATGGATGGATAGATAGATAGAAACTTTATTGATTCCTGCATTCATACCGCAGAGTTTATAAAAGAATATATACATACTCATTGTTTGTGCCTTCTTGTTTTTATTTGTTTGTGTGGTTTACTTGTATGTATATTGTGTACTATGTCTTGTCACCGTGGGATAGTGGGAACGTAATTTCGATTTCTTTGTGTGTCTTGGCATGTGAAGAAATTGACAATAAAGCAGACTTTGAAGACTTTGACTACCGTAATTTTCGGACTATAAGTCGCACCGGAGTATAAGTCGCACCAGCCATAAAATGCCCAAAAAAGTGAAAAAAAAACATATATATGTATATAAATCGCTCCTGAGTATAAGTCGCCCCCCCACCCAAACTATGAAAAAAACCGCGACTTATAGTCCGAAAATTACGGTATATATATAGTGGCAATTTACAAAATCCCTTCCGTTTTGTGTATATACACTGTGGGGCAAAATTCTTTTTTTTTTTGATTGAATATTGAATATTTATTGATCCCCAGGGGTGGGGAAATTCTGGCCCCAGCAGTATCCTCACCACAGAGTGGGTATACAAAAGACACACAGATGGCATGAGCGCAACTCAATAGGCTCTCATAAGGCTGCCACACAACGGCGCCACAAAGAAAGTCAGAAAGTGCACAAGATAAAAGCCAACAAAGCTAAAAGACAAAGGAAAAAAAGTAACAGCGGCCAACCAGCACCCCTCAATACAAGAGAACACCCCAAAACACACAAAATAGCCTCCACGGGGTCCATAGACAGGTGTAAGGGCAGTCCAGTTCAACGGCGCCCAATGGACCGTGGTCGTGAATCGGTGAAAAACATCACAAAGCAGGCAAGCGTGTGAGCAGCGTCCTGGGCACCCAGTCGGGTGCACGTGCAGATGGTCACCACGGGGATAGCATGGCGAAAGTCGTTGGTTCCGACGAGCACGAGGGAGCGGACTCCCCACAGGGGTCGCGGCTGCAAGGCCAAGGCGAGGGACCCGGTCATCACTGGCCGGATAAGCAGGAAGCCGTCGTAGAGTTACGCCGGCCTCGACCGATGATCCCGGTCCCACGAAGAAAAAAATAAACAAAAAACATCCGATCCGAAGAGATACCGAGGTGCGGTAGAAGGCACCAGCATCGCCGAATGGACAAAAAGACAGGAAGAAAAAGGAGAAAAGAAGGAAATAAAGAGGAAAAGAGAGAACACTGCTGGGAGGCACCCACTTACGGCGCCATACCAGAAGAAAGTTGCGCCCAAGTTTTGGCTTCCCGAATGATGTCTTGAGATGTTGCCTTAGTATTTCCACATAATGTTCTTAATTTATGATGTTGTCTATTTTATGAAGAGCTCCAGTTGCTGGTTCAGCAGAATAGCCATTTGACAGCAAAGTCAAAGTCTGCTTTAATGTCAATTTCTTCACATGTCAAGACACACAGAGATCGAAATTGCGTTTCACACACCGTAATTTTCGGACTATAGGTCGCGTTTTTTTTCATAGTTTGGGTGGGGGGGCAACTTATATAGAGGAGCGACTTATATGTGAATTTTTTCATAAATGTTCAAAAATTTAAAAAAAATAAAAGTGAAACCGCGATAAACGAACCGCGATGTAGCAAGGGATTACTGTAATTTGAATTTCAAGTGACGTCAGCAGCGCGGCGCGGCGCGGCGCGGCGGTTGTTTACATAAAGGACGGTCATCACGGGATGACAAAGATGACGAAGGGCCCCACGTACTACCGGCATCATTAGCGGCTTTGTTTCTAAGACGAAGAGTTTGAAGGATTTAAGGATTTGGAGTGACACAGAAGGTTTGAAAAACTATTATGGCTTTTACGCACGCCCGGTCCTACTCTACGGAGCTCTCTTTCACCTCCGTGGATGGAAGTCGGGGGCCGGCGCACGGCCGGGTGGCTGTCCGGGGACGGTGGATGGGGCTCGGACATGGCTTTTACGCACGCCCGGTCCTATTCTATGGAGCTCTCTTCCACCTCCGCGGCTGGAAGTGCCACGGACAAACAAAACATTCAAGTAAATAATAGAAAAAGTAAAAACAAGAAGGCATGATGCTACTAACTCCACAGTTGTCCTAACCAGTGAGTCACCATACCACCCTGTATTACATCTTGTTGTGTTTTTTTTTTGCAGGTGCACTGCTTCAAATCATCATTGCACCTAATGAAGATGAGCACTACAAAAAGTGCATGATCAAATATCTCAAACATATTTCAAATTCTTCAAAATAATATCTTTTTTGAATGATAACTATCATCTGCAATTGACAGAATGATTTCATGTCCGGTCATAATTACCAAGACGAGGCTCAAAGTGGTGCTAGCGGTGCTGCTAACCGGCACCATCACATTGCTGTTTTTGAGCTATTCATCGTCAGAGTACTTTTTGTACCAAAGTCTTCAAGGAGAGGATGACGCCGAGTTCATGCGCCGCTTTGACGAATCGGTCGAACCGTTTCTAAACGGGACAAACAATCCTTCATTGGAAGTTTTTGACTGGTGGAAGGCGAGTACGGCCAGTTTGTCACTGGACTTGAAATTTACAATCATCACATTTGCAGGCTCAGCTCATCTCATCTAACCTGTATGTGTTCATGCATCAGACATTGCAGCCGAGTGAAAAGCAGACCTTGGATTCCTACCAGACAGTAGTGGAAAGCTTGGTGAAGACATTTCCGGCCATCTCCAAGAGACCGGAGCGCTGGAGGAAGTGTGCAGTGGTGGGCAATTCTCCAAATTTGAAAGGCTCTCGTTATGGACGACTCATAGATAGCCATGATATGGTGATGAGGTAAATCAGATACAAATACTGCAGAATCTTTTTCATTTCGGACACCTGCATATCTGAGCTTTTACCTCTTAAATCGTCTATGCCAATTGAAATGAATAGGGATCCCATTAATCCGTACCATAATATCAAAAATTATAGGAGTGTGTATTTTAAGGAGGGAAAAAATGGCACTTATAAAAGCATACAATCATAATAATTAAATACAATTGGAAAAAAAAACTAAAATGTTTTTGTCACCAAGTCTGGTGTGCGGGGGAAAGCCCTGTCTACATCACAATTGAATTCAAAGTGAAGCTGCATTGAGATGTTTCAGTTCCTCTCAGCTCATCAACACTAAAATGAGCTGTTCTATTGTGAGGATAAAGAATATATGACATATTGCTTTAAATCCTTTAATGAAATTATTTTTCCATATTGTCATCTGATCTATGATGTATGGTTTTGGATCTTGCTTGAAATACTCCAATGCAAGTCGTGATTACAGTTGAAGAAAAAAAAAATGCTTTGTACTGAACAAATACCCTAACTGATTTACACAGAATGAACCGGGGTCAAATCAAATCCCATGAAGAAGACGTGGGCACCAAAACGACTCATCGTCTCATGTATCCAGAGAGTGCCCAAAACTTAGACAACATCACTCATCTTGTGCTGACCCCTTACAACTTCATGGACCTGGTGTGGTTACAAGAAGCCTTTACGACAGGTTACGTCAAAACGTGAGTCAAATTATTATCTTCTGATCGAAATTTGCATGAGATTTATCGATAAAATGAATTGTTAATAAAAGCGATTCCCTTCTCATTTTATGCCAACTCCAACCATTCCCGATGTATATAAATGTCTAAGATAGCAAAAAAAAATCATATTTTCTTGTTTGTGTTGTATTCACCAGGATAGGTAACATAGGTCCGTATAAAATTCAGGCCAACAAGAACCTAGTGAGTATTGATTTCAAAAGCCGTTCCATATTTAACGTGTATAATCAGAAAGGTTTTTTTTTTTTATTTTATAAAAAGGTGATGGTGGTCAATCCAGGTTTCATTGCATATGTTTATCACAAATGGATGGGGAAGAGAGACAACAACTATCCTTCCACGGGCTTCTTGGCCGTCATTCTTGCTCTACACATGTGTGAAGAGGTGACCGTTTTCTTAATATTTAACCAGTTCTAAAAATAAATCCTGCAACGGCACAGATCTGATCATTTAGAGCAGAAAATACTTTTTATTTGTCAACTAATTTAAAATTGCTGCTATATTGTCTTGACAGGTGAGTGTGTTTGGTTTCGGAGCAGACAGTGATGGAAACTGGAGTCACTACTGGGAGAAATACAAATATAAAAATTTTGGAACTGGATTGCACGATGGGAAACGGGAGTATTTCATGATCGAACAACTGGCTGCACGCAAAAAAATTAATTTCTTTAAAAAATCTTCTCCAATCACAAAAGATTTGCCAATGTGAAACACAGTGGATCATTTTTTTCAAAGCTAAATGTATAAATGTATGTTGCTGCTGTTCTTGTTTTTTAGATTAAAATAAAAGGAAATACAATTAATGTAATTTCGTTCAGTTCTTGCTAAAAAAAAAAAAAAGATTTCTAGAAAATGTGAATTTTTTTTTCATAGATTTTTTTTTTTTTTTTTTTAAATCATTTGTACTCAGCAAAACTTACAAACATCATGAGAGCGCAAAACATGACTGTGCCTAATAAATTGTCCTTTGTTGCTCTTCTGTGGGAATTACTTTCAGTTTGCAAACAAAATTTAACAGTGCCACCAAATGACTGCAAAGAATCTGATATGATGTGTGATGCTGCTGCCATCTTGAGTGCGAAGAAAAAAATACTTTTGCTAAGGATAAGTCAAAGTCTGCTTTATTTAACTGCCGGTGAATGTTTCTTACAGCTTCAGGGCACAAATTCCAAAACTCTTTTTGACCAGGTAGAGTAATTGTTTCTAATTATGAGACTGAACATTTAATGAATGTGACACAACAAAAGGCAGGATTATTTTAAATGTTTCCAAATTATCCAAAACTAAACCTCACATAGTTGCCGTGCAATTTCAAATGAGTTGTTTTAAATCTTTTGTGCTCAAAATGAGATGTACTCTCAGATAACATGACATGACCCGCTATTATTTTGAAATTCAACATTACATGAATGCTTTACATCCACACCTTAAGGCTACTGTCAGGTCTAAGTACCATCAGACATTAAACCACACGTTGCTACACTAAAGGGAGGGGAGATTGTGGCTGGAGCAACGCTGATGAGCTAAGGAACGTAGTGCGGTGTGATTGAGCCTTTAATTGTCCGCCCGTGACCCCAGCACTGGAATTGCAGAGTCTGTCCTGTTTCCTCGACCGACTGTCTTCTCCGTGGTTGGCTGACTCATCCTGGACTGTGATCAGATAACTTGAAGCATGTTGAATGCCGTTTTCCTGTGCAACAATGCAACTAAACCTTTGCTAAGTTTATCTTCTTGGTAAACCAACAACACACAATAATGAGGAACTAGCCCTAAACACTTCAACACACATTAAGTAAATACGAGGTAACTGGTATGCAGTTTCTTAAACATTAAGTAAATATGGGATAACTTATATGCAACTACTTTAAACAGTTAACAAAGAAAAACAGTTCAGATCAACAACAATCTGAATCAAAGCTACAGTTAACTAAAATGACAAAAGTTTGATCTAAATAAAGAACATTTTGCCTGTGCAAAGGAGCTCTGCTCATTGCTAGTGAAGACCTCTTACAGTAACAGAGAGAAAAAGAAAAGGACAGAAAGGATACATAAAATTGATAGGGGTTCAAAGGGCATCCCTGGAACTAGATAGAAAGAACTTCGTTCAACTTTAAAGGAGTTCAACTCGTAAAAGATGAGCCCCCCCAGGTCTGGGAGGCAAAGGCTTAACCTCAATTATTCCAACAGCTACCATTATTGTTCCAGGGATCAAGATTTGTAAAATGAACCCACGAAGCTGGATTTCTTCCGGTAATTGCATCCTTGCATCTTGTATGACAAATAAATGTGAGTAAAAAACTATTCATTTTGATGGGTGACAAAAACATGACCCTCCCCTTTAAGCCAGCTACCTGTTCTACCTGATCTCTTCCTGCTGTAGTTGACCAAGCTGATTCACACCTCATCTCGGTAGCAGGTAAGAATATTTTATCTTGACGCGGATGGAAGTGGGTTGAATATTTTGTTCTAGCGCTTTTCTACCAAACCTTACAAGCATGCATGGAAATGAATTGAAATCAAATTGACATCTATAACAGACTTGGATTGATCACAGGCTATTTTGTTTACTGTTTGCAGATAAAAGAAAAAGTCTTACCTTTTTTTACCTAAATGAATAAATATGTCATTTTATTTGAGAACTGTCCGTGGTACTACGACAAGCTATGACGTTGTCAAACTAAAAACAAAAGCTGAATACAAGGAAACAAAGTGATTATCAACTGGGAACAGGTGGGGATGGGAACCAGGTAGCGTTCATTACAAACAGGTAAAGCACACCCCTTGGGAGCTTTCATAAAAAAACAACACAATCCCGAAGGAGTAAAAAACCTTCAGCTGGGAAGACAATTACCAGAATACTAAAGCGCTTTCAAAGAAGCTCAACAATATTGCTCAACAAAATTACGATTAAGAACTTTTGTTCCTTACAATGGCCAGCTGCTGTTCCATCCGCCCTGTTGCTTGTCTCAAGGTGAATTCCGACCTTTCTTTAACATTTGTATTGGTATTTAGTGAACAATAGTTGTCATCTTTTACAGATAAGCTTCCATTGTCCTTCTAAGATATTTGACGCATGATTGCAAAGCTCATGCCAGGCGGCTCTAAATTTGAATGGCCGTGTTGTTTTTTTTGGGCTTGTGTAAGCCTCGCTTGACTGACTCAAGAACAGGTTTTGAGTGTCATTCACCATAAATTATTCAGGTGCTCAATAAAGGAGAAATGACCAAGTATGAGTATGACTCCAAATTATTAATTTAATTACAGTATTAAAATTCCCGCGGAGAAATTTTGATGGATAGACAGTATTAAAATTATTTATCTATAGAATAATAGTGGGCCTAAAATGGAGCCCTGAGGAGCACCATAACAATTTTTTAGCTATCTAGAGAATAATAGTGGGCCTAATATGGAGCCCTGAGGAGCACCATAACAGATTTTGAGCTATCTAGAGAATAATAGTGGGCCTAAAATGGAGCCCTGAGGATCACCATAACAAATTTTGAGCTATTTAGGCTTGTGTGAAAAGCACAAAACTTTAAGCGGGTGTGACACCTTGGTTTCTATGATGTTCACATTTCCACTCCCACAGCCACACGAGATGTTGTCCAGACTGCGACCAACTTGGCTCCTGTTTATCCTCCTGTGTTTCACTGCTGCCAATTTGTACTATAAATTCAAATGGAATATGCCAAACTTGTATTGGCTCTGGCCGCACAGTGTCTGCAGCTGCCAAAAATGTTTGGCTGAGGGTGCACACGAGTTTAAATCGCTAATGGACGCCTCACCAAAGCCTTTTTTGTCCATACCAAGTCCAACCACGGAGGATGATTTCAACTGGTGGAAGGTAGATGCACATAGTGTGCAATTACTGTTTCTATATTTATGATTATGTGAAATTTGGCCTTCACAAAATGCTGTTGCACTAACCGACATATTTTTTTTCAGAAATTGCAGACGGAGCAGCGCTCCTTTGTTTTTTTAAATGAAACTATCAACAACCTATTTGCGATTTTTCCGCACGTCCCTCAAGTTGAGCAGCCATCGCCTGACCGTTGCAGGACTTGTGCGGTGGTGGGCAATTCGGGCAATCTCAAAGGATCGCACTATGGACCTCTGATCGATCACCATAACATGGTAATAAGGTAAATCGACTGTACCTCGCTGGCGTTTTCTTTCTTGCTTCTGGCCAAGCACGGCCATTGAGTTCAACTCTGACCTTTGAATAACAGTCTGATGATTTCTGTAGATTGAACCGCGGGCCCACAAAGGGCTATGAGTCAGACGTTGGCAGCAAGACAACTCATCGTGTCATGTATCCAGAGAGCGCCAGCAGTTTGGACAACAGCACTCATCTGGTGTTCTTTCCGTTTAAGATAAATGACCTGCTTTGGCTGCTCAGGAGCTTTGCCCCTCGGTAGGTGTTATCATTGAAACCCAATACTCATGTTGCCACTCTATAGCTTGGAATGTTAAATTGAAAAAAGAAAAAAAAAAATGGAGGGCCTAGTTTTATACTGATTATTTCAACAGAGAAAATGGGCAAGAAAACCCAAAGAGGATTGGCAACAAGAACTTGGTGAGTCTAATTGACCTATAAATTATCAAATTTCTCCTTTATTTCATTTTTGAGTGTCTTTAAGAGTCTGCCTTTCAACAGGTGATGATCATAAACCCGGCATTTCTGAAATATGTTCATGAAATATGGCTGAAAAAGAGAGGCCGCTATCCATCCACTGGATTTATGACCTTGGTGCTCAGCTTGCAACTTTGTGATGACGTAGGTGGCTCTTTATCGTGGCAGTCATATTAGGAAATATAGTTTAAAAAAAAAAAAAAAAAATCTGGAGACCTATAATTGTGTTTTTCCTCATCAGGTCAGTGTTTTTGGCTTTGGTGCTGACAGAGATGGAAATTGGAACCATTATTTTGAGATCCTGAGAAACAAAAAACTGAGAACTGGACCTCATCCTGGCATGCAGGAATATGAGGTCATTCGTGAGTTGCATCAGAGGCAGATCATTCGTTTTTTTCAAGGACTGTAACCTGCTTGGGACTCTCACTCATTCAACATTGATTGGGGTTTATTTACATGCCCTTCCATCCAGTTCCTGTTTTTAATATGAGGTATAGAAGGTAAATATATTTATTGTATAACAGTGTTGTCTTCCTTCTAAAAATATCAAATAAAAGTTTTTAAACTTTTTTTTATGGTTTTAACTACAATATCAAATAGGGATTTGTTTTCAAAACAAACGTGTATTTTGACAGAATAAATGTATTTGATTTTAAATTATTCATTTAAAATTAAAATGAATTAAAAATGAATACATTTAAAATGAATAAAATCTCACTTACAGCGGGAAAATATAGAATCACAAACAGTTCATCCGAGTAAATGATATCTTCCTGGAATGCCTGCGTAAACGTATGTTAATGAACTGCTCATGAATTGATAGGCCTCTTTAAACTCTATATGAGCGTTTTTAATGGGGGCACTGCCATCTAGCGGTTTAATGTGGAAGTGCAATTTACAATAGCGGTCTTACTAAATTCTGCCGTTTTCACTCATCAGAAATTATTACCCTGAAATAGTAATTATCTACAACTAAAAACGGAAAATTGCTGCTTTCTGTGGTGAATTAAACGTTTCATCAAGCTGTTTAATATACAGTTTGAATGTAAAACTAAGTATAAAAGGCAGATCTCGGATTAAAAAAAGTCCCGTGACGCCATCATTTTAGAACAAAATTAAACTATTTTTAGTAAGTGCAAAATTTGATATTAAACGACTTGATCCAGCCATTTAATATTCAAACTCCTTTTATTTAGAAATGAAACTGCACTTTGTAAAACTGCAAGCTACACTTCCTGTTTAAAACCGCTAGATGGCAGTGCGCCCATTATAAACGCTCATAGTTGCGTTTTATGAGGCAATCCAATTCTCAATGAAAGAGCAGTTCATATTCACAAACATTAGTTTACTCGGATAAACTGTTTGTAATTATGTTTTAACGCTGGTAAGTGGGAGTCGAATAAATGTATGCCGTCAAAATACATGTTTGATCCATCTATTAAATATTAAAACTCCTTTTCCTCAGAAATGAAACTGCACTATCATTAGTTGCTGCTTTTATACAACGAAAATTAATAATCACAAATGCAGTTTATCCAAGTAAATATTTCCTAGAATGCCTCCGTAAAATGTTTTTCTTAGCTTTAAATGTTTATAAACTACTCTTGGATTGCGTTTGTAATGGCGTAGTGCCCTCTTGCGGTGTTTATTTGGAAGTGCAACTTACAACGACGGTTTTACCAAGTTCTATTTTCATCAGAAATTCTTACTTTAAAAAAGTAATTATGTGCTACTAAAAATAGAAATTTGCTTTGTGATATATCAAACGTTTTATTTAGTTGTTTAAGAGCAGCAACCAATGTTGTACTTTGTTTTATATTTAAATATGCTGCTAAATACATTACACATCTTAGGTGATTTCTGCAAATGTTAGTTTTTCAACAAAAAACAAATGAAGACTTCAGTGAGACGGATCAGTTAACCATCATTTAATGCCCCATGAAAGAAACACAAAGGTGACAAAGATTCCATTCACAACTTGTGATGTGACATGAGGATTGACTTGCTCTTGGTGATTCTTGTGGTCTTAGTTCCAAGCCAGCGCACGTAAACACCCTTCTCTCAGCCGTTTCTGCAGTGGATTTCAGCTGAGTGTAGGATGTTTACATGAATTGAGCCCAGATTTGAGAAGAAAAGTTGTCTTGGTCCATGGCGGCGGCGGAGGAGGCTGGAAGTAGCCGGCGACGGCAAACATCAGACTGAAAGCTTTGCAGGGAAGACAGCTTCCAGTCGGGGATGTTTACAGCCCCATGGACTACCTGGGGGAGGAAAAAAAAACCTTGAAAGTAACAAGAAAAAAAGTCATATTACAAGAGGGAAACATTAATTGAATATATTGTACAAGTTCTATATTATTGTCTTTATATTTACACTCACGGTGATTGTAATTTTACATGATCGTTTTAAAATTTACCGTCATAATTTCAAGGACTATTGGACTTAAAAAAAAAAACACAAGGAAAAAAATAAAAATCAAGTTAGTCTGACGTCACGGGCGTCGTTTAAGGCATTTCTCCGTCACCTTGGCAGCTGCGACTGTGACCTTTGCATGTTTACATGCGTTTATTTGAAACGCTTTTGCTGCAAGAGATAAACGCAACATTTCGCGACCTAGCGTGCAGTGACGTGACAATGTAAACAACTGTGAAAAGCTTGAAAGGCCATAAAGCGACTGTCAAAGTCTGAGCCAAAACAGCCCAAAAAGATCACTTTAAGACACGCGTACTTGCCATTTAAATGCGCCAATGCGTGGAAATGCTCCTCTTCATGCGAGCGAACGATTTAAAATAACTTTATTGCACGAAGCGGTTGTTTAAAGCTAAGAAATCAAACTGTTAGCTTGTGCTAGGCTAATGGCTAGCTATAGCTAGCTTCTCCGTGACCTCAACCTTGTGCTGTCTGACGTCTCCATACCGGGCCGAGTAAAAAGCCTCATTGCGCCGTGTCGACGTCCACTCGACACTGATGTTATTTTCACAAGTCATTCAGGACACGTCACGTCCACTCCGGGGCAACCTGTTGTTTATCACCCCCCACCTCCACCATCCCACACACGCACGCACACTCTGCCATCTTCCATTCACTTGCCTTTATTTTGACCTTATAGTTACTCGACACCAACATTGACGTCATTGTCATGGCAACGTAGTCCCGCCCACCACCGCGATGATTGGGTTAGACAAATTTGCATTATTTTTACATTTCACGACTTTAAAACATTCAATTTGAACAGAAATCTCAATATAACAAAATAAAATAGTAATACATGTATACATTTGCATTTGTTTGTTTGTCTTCCTTTAAAAAAAATAAAATAAAAAAATAACTAATTGAAGTTTGGGTCATATTTAAAGATTGAGGGGAAAAAATAGTCAAAACGTAAAAGAAAATATTGGTCGATTTGGAAAAATTCAAAATGTAAAATTAAATGTAAAAAAAACCTTATACACTTACTTTAAAATTATAACATTAGAAAATGTTAATAATTAGTGGGTCAGGTATACAGTATACAAAATCATATCAAATATACATTCAAAACTAAGAACTTTGCAACAGCTTGGCTCTTACAATAATTATCATTGCTTTTAGGGCTTTTCTGTTAGATCACTTGACATAAGTAATCATTTCTGCATCACTTACTTCAATTCGCCACCTAATTAAAAAAACTTTTTTTTTTTTGACAGGTTTGACATTATTACCTTTGCCCGAGCACATTACTTACTTACCCGAGGGGACTTGACTTGTCATTGTGCAAGCCACTTGCAAAAATTATGTAACTTACTACCTTGCCCAAGGACATAATGATTTACAAAATAGGTTATTTAAAGGCACAGGGTAAACTTCATCTAATCAAGTAAATAGACGTGACCTCGGTTGAACTGTTTGTGAACATTACAACGTTTCTCCACAAGAGAGCAGGCCGGAGCTTCAGATGTAAACCAAGATTAACAAATGTTTGGAATTATCATCCACTGGGATCCACGGGAGAGGAATATGTGCTCTGTAATCTCTTCTTTCACTTGAGAGTTCTTAATATTTCATATGACATAGCTTCACTTGTACTTATGAAAAGCCCCAGTGTAGAAAATCCATCTATAACCTAACCAGGAAAATTGATTCCCTTGTCGTTCTGTGTGGTCTGAAATTGCCCAGAGCTATTATAAGAGAGAGTGATTTTCTCTGTGCACTGGAGCGTAACATACAATTCTTGTTGGCCTTTTTGCCACATATGAACAGAAATATTAGCAATGACAATGTTAAGGAGCCTTCAACTCAAAAATAGCAGTCTTTTTAGGAGGATGAGGTCAGAGTTCAAAAGCACAGATCACATTTCTAATTTTAGAGTTAAAAAGCAGCCAAAACATCATATTATTTTTTTTCTATTGATCCTCTTATTCAGGTTAGTTAATTTATTAAACCAATATTCTCTAAGTAATGTGACTGTGCCCCAGATCCGGGAAGCTGGGGACAGCTCACTTCCCGTTCGCCGTGAACCTCATTGGTCTTGGAGGATTTATGTTTTGTGTTAAGCAAGGCTGAAGCTACTCATGTTATTTCACTCCATCAATAACAAATACATTAACCATATCCAGTCGCTGCAAGCACACTATTAATTTACCACGACCTGTCCCTACAGGGGCCGGATGATTGTTGGAGGCAATGAGGTGTATCTGCTTACCCCCTCTATGGGACACAGTGTCGCTTCTTGCCCAATCGATGGTCATTGAGTCCGGAGAGGAAGAGGGGGGAAGGCAGGCAGCCAAAGCATCTGGCCTCCTCAAGTGACGTTGTCACCTTAGACTGGAGAAGGCGGCACGGGACATTATCCCTGAAAAGGTGAAGAGGTACAATGTAAGAAAGGTTAATGAGCTCTCGTTGTAGCCTTTCCGAAATAATCGGTGGACGAGTCGCATGCACTCCTCCTCCATCAACATCAGACAGGCGGAAAATGACATCTTTGATTGGTTCCATCATGAGACATCAGATTTCCAAAATACATGACAGCCTCATTGTTGATAAATATTAATTTTGTAGCATTACGTGGGACATATTCCATTTTTGATGGCAGGGGGTCACTTGATGCGGCTTTTGTCTTTAGCTGAGGATTTGGTGTGTGAAATGATATTTCAAGTGATTAAAGGCCATGCTTGAGTGAGGCTGACAGTTCTAATGGAGAGCAGAAAGTGCTCGTCCGGGCCTAATAGCGACTCGGGCCTCTTGACAGCTGCTGGATGAGCTCAGAGAGACAACCTGTCAAGAAGATCACATGCTTTGTACTATTTATGTTTAAAAAGATATATAAATAAAGATTTCATGTGATGTAAGGTGAGTCACAGGCAGCTTTTTAAATCAATGAAGGGCTGATTTGAAATGATTAGGAACACCTTTTATGAGTGTAACTCTTGTGTCGAAAGAATTTATTATAAATTAGTTTTTTAAAGGTCAGATTGTCTTTTCAGCTGCTACAATCCCAAATTTGATCACGCCCTTCACACCCTAAGAGCTTTAGCCGCACCAAGTTTCTTTGGTCTTACTGCAGTGCGTTTGTGTGTGTTAGCCGTGATGACCTTGGTAGAACCGCTAGGCGCCATTGATTTGTTTACCTGTGCACCGCTGACAGTTTCTCATTAGGTTTCTTTTGCACAACATTTCCAGGGCAGGAGACGGGTGTGTGCACGTCAAAAGCCACCACGCGTGATCAATGTAACTGATGGATGAGCCCCGGCAGTATAATTGCGCTGAATAACTGCTTAATGGCGCCGTTTAGTAACCACAGCATGCAGTTGGTGCTTCATTTTTTTTTTTTAGGGGGTTGGAGGGAAAGATTCAAATTTTGTTTAAGTTTATTAGATTGGAAAGAAGTTTTGCTGCTTATCTGAAAAGAACACACAATGGGTGCATTCGGTTTGCTTTCACAAAAAATATGTATCCCCACTTTTGATTCACACTGGCTTTAATTTCGCTAAATTTATTATTGTTTTTGTGACTGGCTTCACACTGACAACTGTTTCTAAAACTTTGCCACTCCCATGGAGCTAATTATGATGAGGAAAGTATCAGAGGCACCTCACAGTAGTATGTCGTACACATTTTTAGTTTAATACTCCCCCGAAAGCCAAAAATGGTGATGTTTCAATTAGAATATTGTGGAATTGTTTGTTTATTACATCAGCTTATTAATTCTCAGCACATACACTCAACTGAATTGTGATTTAATACAAAACATTCATTTTGATTAGTAGAGCTTGTTACATAAGAAACGATGCTTTGTAAAGTGTAATAAATTGCTAAAGCTCAGTTTCAGTAGTTTAAATGTAGCTAATAGTGTGCTTAATTTTAAATAATAATTTATCATATTAAACCTACTGCTGCTATACGTTTACTTTACAAGCTGGCCGCTAGAGAGCAGTGTTGTCACTACCCCCATACTGCAACTCAGTCATGCCTAAAAAGTCACTTAATGGCTGTTTAAAGCATCCCCGACTTGCTACTGTGCATTTATTTCGTGTTACAGATCCCCCAAAAGAAAGTGCACGGCCATCATTACCACAAAAATGACATCTAACGATCCCTCCGAGTTTGAAGTCTAGCAGACTGCGTTGAAAAACTGATGAGACAAGTGAGTCCGTTCTAATCATGCAAGATGCCTAACTTGTCACATCGAGGAAGTCAGAGCTTTTGACATCGTTTAGTGGCGGGCGGTTGGCTCAGGGTATTAGACGAATACGTTTTTTACCATGCTGAAAATAACACCGATAAAAAGTAGAAGCTCTTCTTCCTCGGCAAAGATCTGACAGGACATTCCTTATTTGTTGTACTGCTGCTTCTGGCCTCGTAGGACTTAAATAAAAATATCTTCGGGTGGTGGGGCTTTGATCGGCACCTTAGACGATGACTTGTTTTTTTGTTTATGAGGACAAGGCGCAACAGATGGCAAGCATATCTATAAATAAAGTGCTCCCCTGCATTGGAGATTAGTGCATTTGAGCTGCTTTTTAATGGTCTCGGGCAGAGATTAAAAAGTAAGCTGATTCATAATGCGGTGAATCACTCGTATACCCCAGAGGGAAGTGAGAAGAGAGCGGGGAAAACAGTCCAAGACAAGAAGTTACACATATAAAGAGGAACATGTTGTCTCCTACTGGTGGTTGAAGTTTCATTAATCCAGAACGCTCAGCACCTGAATGTATTCATTCAAGCACTTTTGGAGCTCTCATAAATTCTGATCAGACTGCTCCACTGTGTTAAAATAGAAATATCTCCCACATCACAATTTATAAATAGAGTACATATTCCTGTCTTGTTTTTCAAAATTGAATTTTATGAAGGTGAGGAAAAAAAAATTATGTAACCACTGTTGATCTGCCTACAGATACTGTATAGCCACCCACTTGAGGCTACCTCAGCATCCTCCACAAATATTGACAGGATTATAAATAAAAAAAAAAGCTAACCTACATCGCATTGTTCTTTCAATCACTTTCTCAAACAACCTTCTCTCTTCCTTTTTCATTAATTCATAAACACGGCCGTGGGGAAAGCATGGCTGACCCGCGAGAAGGTGATTGGATTGCCTGAGAACTATTGACAACATGTCTGTCCAATTACAAACAATCAATGGTTTCAACAAGCTAAGAGGACAATTACAGGATGCAGGAGGCTCCTGGTTGTTAATTTACACCATCACGCACTGACTGTTTCATATATGTACAATTTCAAAACATATTGACCTCGCAAAACGGGAATACATTCCGCTGAATCGGATTTATGGCTCTTAATCACAGAGGCTGGATTATCGGCCTGGCAAAGCTGTCCCAATGGCAACCTGTGTGCTTTGACACTCAAATAACATCATGTACAATATGCTGACCATCAGACCACAGTCATGTGAGTGACGTCATCAGTCTAATAATAAATATAAAAGAAGTTTTGAGAACATTAAGATCACCAACGCTACTAACAAAGTATATTGATTGACAACTGATCATACAAAAACTGAAGCGTAAAAAATATAAGCATTGTTGTGACTTTCAGCTTGTACCAATATTAAATAATTACACGTTTATTTGATATATTTATTTGATATAAAAGCTGTTTATTTCTTTATTTCATTATGTTTTAAAATTTTATTCCGGACACTGCTGTTTTTCTTATAACCACAAAACAAAAATCAAGGTGCGCCACTTATGCGCTAGTGCGATTCAGGACCATGGATAGCTCCTGCGCTTAGCCCCGCCCGCTTCTCCTCTGTCCAATCAGAAGGCGGCTTAGCTGGACAAGTCAGGAGCGAGCTTCAGGCACACTGTAAGCCCACAGAGGCGAGGGCAAGCACGGCAGGGGAACTTACAGTGAAGCTCCACTCGAATGGGATAAATACAACAATATTAACGCTCCGATTAGCCTCACTTTTTGTATTTGTGTGCGTGCGAGCGAGCCCTGGACTGGAGGGGACGAAAAATGCACTTCTAACACCAGATATCAGCGTCGTCTTCTCCTTTTTGGACAACGGAACCGCTCGACGCGTACTCAAGTTTTCCTCGAAGTGCACCTGAAGAGGATTTTTTTTCGGGGGCCAGGGACGGACAACATGGGGAGCGAACAATACTTACCGGAGCTTCAGGCGGAGAAGGAAATGCTCGACCCGGCTTTCCAGCACTCTCTGCGGCTGCTGGAGCAAGGTAAGATTTGATCGTGCAACGGGGAAGCGACACCTCATTAGGTACACCTAATCAGATCCAATTAAGATTGATTTCTTCTGATTGACTGAAGATTCAGAATTCTGAAGGGAAAAAGCTGACCAGGGTTAATATAACTTCTTAGATGATGCAATCTTTTTGGTTCTTTTTTCCAATTTTGTTGGTTTTCAGACAGTCACACATTGGTAGTGGCATACAGCTGGCTTGGCTTCAATTTCTACTCACTGATTGGTAGTGTGATTGGTTGTCAGCTTCAAGATTTATATCCACTTAAAAAAACATGTTTATTAAAGTCTCTAAATAAAAAAAATCACCAAATAAAAGCAAAATGGTGAAATCGAGAAGTCCTATTTTAGTTGGATCAAAACGCAGCATCTTATAGGTCGGATTTAAATTTATACACACTTTGATCACATCTTAAGGGGTTTGGAAAGTTTGTCTAGCATCGCTGTGAAAAAGCAAATTTCAAACGAGTTGATAGCTGACTGTTGTAATTTATCTCGGCGTAGCCCTGCGGAACGCCTCACCAGCAGCACGAGGAACACGTCCAGTGTAAACATTCACTAACTAATTTATACTTTCATGTGCTCAGCTTGTCCCGTGTTGCCTCTGCTTCCCCAAACTGTTTTTTATGCTCCCCCCCCCAAAAAAATTGAGGCAATTTCCTTCCTATTATATTCATCTTCCACCTGTACATAATATGAATAGGCTATTTTTTCAATTCAGAGCTGAAATGATTTTCCCAAAGAGTTCAACCGGACAACACGGCGAGTTGAAAAATCAATCTGTGACCTTTTATGAAGTAAGCACAACTTGGCAGTGCAAGAAAAAAAAAAAAGTCTGTCACCACTCTAAAAGCGGCAAATACTGTTATCTCGCTTTTACACAACAGATGGAACACGCCGCTGTTTCATTTATTCTACCATCTTGCTGATGAATTTTCAATTTGGTTAGGCTACTGCCAAGAGGAACTGTAGTTAGAGCATACAAACGGGGAATATAAAATTATTCCAGGTCTGGAGAGAGTTCTTTTCAAATGAAATGAAGGGAGTATTCAGTAGGGGAAGCCCAGGGACTCTTTCCAGCGTGGCTCTTCTCTCTTAAGTACTTTCCAGATGTCCCTCAAACGAGCAGGAAGTGCTTTACGTCAATATTTTGAACATATGTCAAGATTTTGTCAATGATCAGCTATTATGTCCATTTTTAATTGGATATTCCACAGTTGCATGGACCAAACTTTATCAGCTGGCTTGCACTCACAGCCCCCCCAAAAAACCTACCTGTAATCGCTTCAAACTGTCAGTTTTGAGATAAGTATCCTCATTTTGGAGAAAGATGCCTCATGGTTAATTTATACATCTCATCAGCAGAGCAGCGGGGGGGGGTATTTTTAGCCGCGCTTAAATTTGGCCTCAAGTGTGAGCACTTTGTGGGTGAGGATGCCCAGAAGTGAGGGAAAATCAGCTTTGGCATGGGATCAAAGGGAAGAGATAGCGATTTGTTCGTGGGGGGAAACAGTGCACGATAACGATCTTCCGATCCCCGGCTGGTTGACGTGCCGAGCCACACAGCGAGCGGTCCCGACTGGTCCCTGCGAAAGCGCCGGCAGGAGACTCGACCCCCTGCTCGCTGGAGTGAACTTGCTGTAAGAGGGCAGACGAGGGAGCACCGTGCTGCTTTGCATTCAGACGAGCTGAGCCCGAGTGTTTGCGCAGCTCTTCCGAAATATAGGCCAGGCACCTGCGAAAACCAAATAGCACCTCTTTATCATGCTCACGTTGGTTCTCATCTCAATTGCTGCCCCATTAATGAGACGCTGATATCGTAATCGGCATTATTATCGAAAATTTGTATCGTGGCCCATACGGTCACTCTAAAGCTGAAATATCTGGTTGTCACACTTGAATGGTTCTGAAATGGGCACATGAGTCAGAGCTTTTGAGCACCGTTGTTGTTCAAATGATCCATCAACATATTGCAGGGATGCAATTGCCATTTGGTGCAAAGCTTACTTTGGATTCAGCTGTCGAGACTGTCAAATTTTGCCCAAGCCGCCTTTAGGCCGTCGACTCTCAATCAAAGTTATGCGATAAAGTGTCTTAAATAATACATCTTGCAACCTCCATGCTATTTTAGATGGGATGTAAAAATAGGAGGATGACGAGTGATGATGTTGGACAATTGACATTCCAGGTAATAGTCACGTCCCGTGATCCGACCCAAGATTACGGTAGCGGCCAAATAGCTCAGCTCTAATTTCATACACGATTTAATCACTGTCATTACCGCTGCGACCAAACGACAAGTTGGCCAACCTGACTTGCTCCAAAGGCAGCAGTGGGCTAATGGTGTTACTTTGTCATTTTTGACAACATGTGAACTCCCCCCCCCACACACACACACATATAAAAAAAAAAACCACACAACTCAACTTCAGACACATTTATATTTTTTCTGCTATTTGACTTTGGAATACATCTTGATCTCCTTCTGACAGCCACCGTTTTCCTTCCCTTCGCATCTTCATTTTTATTTTGTGCGGCTGGCACGTCTATAGAGGATTGCACTGGATTAGCTTCTCCGCCTTCCCAACTGATCCCATCCATTTTGTGTAATCCAACTCAATTTAATTATGTTTATCGTTCCACCTCGCCGGCACGGCGGCGCCGCACCTCGGCCAAGATAAGCCGGCGTCTGCCCGAGCCTGTTGCTGTCTAAACAGATGTTACCTACACATCATTTACACCCTCAAACAGGATATTTGACATATTTTGGTCAGATTAGCAATCTGTGACCAGTTGTGGGAATAAATGCTAATTTCCCCACCAGACCCTTGTCCTTCTGCTTCCTTGTCTGTCCTGACTCTATTTTAAGAGCCTGATACTAAAAACTAATCGTGCAGATTTTTTTTTTTTTAAAGGACGTTGACTTTCCCCCCCTTTTTAACGTGCCAGGCTGCCATCCAAGCCATTAAAATCGACTAGCATGCCAAACGCAATATGTTCTTAATTTTTGTGAGGATCTGCTTTAAAGCAAAAGTTTATTAAATATTTATTTTACACGTTCCCAGTGGGACAACATAAGCAGATGTGTGTTGTTGCTATGTTTACAGTCGGCTACTGTTGCAATCAGCTGTAAAACATTCATTAGGTCTTACAGTGGAATCGTAAACACGAGGTCAGATGAGCGTCATAACAAGCATGGAGTCATGGAGTCTTTTCCTCGTGTTACACAATTACCAGAACCGTTCCGAGTTTGACACTTCTACCGCCGGCTCGCCGTGTCACTTGGCGGCGTGTCTCGTTAAAGTTCTGCCGAGGCTTCGACCAATAAAAGGCTCGTTAAAAAAAAAGAAAGAAAAAAAAATGTACATCTCTGTCTGCTTGTTAAATTTTGAGTTGCAGCCACATTGTTAGTTACTGCAGTGCCATGGCCCAACGTGAATTTGAAGATTTTGCCGTATTTCCAGCAAAATAAATGATTTTGCTTCTTGCTGTTTGAAGACTTGGAGGATTAACTGGAAAAAATGTCTAGTAAGGAAAAAATAGTGAACTACTTTCAAAGCCAGTTTTAAGACCTGAAACCGATTATGTCAATAATCGATTATTTTTTGATTACTGTATTTTCCGGACTATTAGGCGCATCTCAAAACCTGCAATTTTCTCAAAAGCCGACAGTGCGCCTTATAGTCCGGTGCGCCTTATATATGGATTCATAAATTTAAACTGGCCCGAACAATTGTGTCATGAAATCAATCATAAGTGGCCCGCTGAAGACTATGAATCATGAATCAAAAAGACTATGGATCATTATTTTGTGATTATAAAGTAATTTGTTGCATCTGAAGTTGAAATAAAAAAGATAAAATGGAGAATGATTTGATTAGGATTAAAAATCTGACACGATGCATTAAAGGTGCGCCTTATAGTCCGGTGCGCCTTATAGTCCGGAAAATATGGTCATCGACGAATTAAATACCTGCAGTGTTCTTGCCGTATCCAAAATGAACGGATGAACATTGCTTCCATTGATTTCCCTTCTGCAAAGCACAACATCTCCGTCACCTTGGCCGACAGTTATGAAATTAGAACCGCCCCCCCTCCACTCCTCCTCCTCACCCTCCCTCTCGCTTGCAGAACTTTCAGCTATTTATCAGACACCTCATTCATTAATGATGGGATGACACGTATGCGCCACAAGTAATACGTGTCGGCCGCAGATGTGTGTAATTACAGCGGGCAGGCAAGTCAACACAGTAAATGTGTCGATGAGATGCTTGCGGGAGGTGAATAGATAGAAATCAACTTTATAGATCTGTGGTCCGTGCCCGCTTCCCCACTGGAGAGCAAAGGTTTTAATTGCTGTCTGACCAGAGGCTGGTCCAGTGTGAAGATGGGCCACGTTGATACGAGACCCTGCGGTTGTTATATTGACTGACAGCTTCTCATCCCGCAACAGCCGATAAGTACATGAGGAGACACGACTGGGTTGCTGCTGCGTTTGTTTTTTTGGAGAAATTTGACCGAAGCTAACAAACAGCTGTGATTTTTTTTTTTTTTTAATCAACAAGCAAATATTATTCCAAAAACATGACCTTCCTGTTAAGTGTTAGTTTTACATGCTTGACCTTTTCCGACTCAACTTCCATTTGGGGACTCCGCACGACAGCGGGACACTTTGCACTGCATGTGTCATTGATCTCGCTGCCAGAAGAACCCCCCCCCCCCCCCCCCCACACCTTTTGCGTACCTGCGGTCGCACCGCAAGGGGTAATTGTCATCCTGCTGACGGCGACGAGTGTCACGCACCTTCCATTTGTCACACGGAACCCGTTCCTTGTGAGTCAGTGTGGTAATCATGTTGATTTGTGCAATATTCTTCCCGCCAATAAAGTTGACACCAAAATCTCATTTACACATAAACAGAGCAAAGCGTATTCAGGCCTACCTACTCCTCCCGTTGCATATCACAAATAACCCCCTTGGGCTAGTCGCTACTGTCTGCCTCATTATCATATTTATTTAAAGTATCATATGACCCATTTCATTCCAACATGGGATCCTCTTGTCATGATTGAGCGCTTCCGTATTTAAGGGCAGGAGCAGCTGTGCACAATAGGAGCGTCGCTATTAAATATTTTAGCTCTGTCCTTGCCAATGCAATGAAGGGAAACACCTCCGGACGAAAAACTGTTGTGGCGACAGAGTGGAATTTGTCATTTGTAACATTAAATGGACCGCATCTGATGACGGCAGCAATAACACACACACAAAAAAAAAATCCATCCACTTTCCCGGCCTACACGTCAGTGGCAACCCGAATAGCCGTCACCAAACGACTTGTAGTGGCTGCTGGCCCGTGGCTTGTAATGGAAGATGAATAGCAATCCAGTTGTCAGGTTCAGCTCGGAGTTATCGAATGGTTTCTCTGGATATGTTTCTCCGGACTTGCCTGTATTGATCTGCTGCTTGGAAAACCTATGGCTATTGTGTTCTATTTGAACGCATGCAGAGAAAAACTTGTCGCTTGTTGACTTGGGACTAACTTGATCCGTCCCTTAATCCCATCTCCATTTTTTTTTCTCACAGATTTCATCGGTTGTACTATCCGTCTAAGCAACCGTGACCTTCTCAAGGATTTTTCCGTTGAAGCAATTTATCGATAAGCGCTTCGATTTAAATACATTACAGGACGATTTGAGACGGTAACATGCTAACACAAAACATGCTAACTCCTTTAATTTATTTCGGGGAAAGTGACCAACTTAAAAACATGCCCCTAAAGATGTGAATTAGTCTCTAAAATGGATGGATGGTTTCGGGTCAGAGCCCATTTCCAGCTGACCTAGTGCAAATTGCACCCTGGGCGTTTGGTGACTTGGATTCATTCCACACCAGCTGCATAAAACTCAGCCCCTGTGCAAACTATGCTACTACCAGTGACCCCCTAAATTTTTTCAAACTTTCATATACATGTAAAATCGCACCTTAAAAGACTCCTAAAATGGAAATTTTATCATCAAGGGCCGGATCCAGTCGAGACACTTTGAATCCAACAGCTGTGTTATTGAGTGAGCGGCGGCCATGATCGTTGTCTAACGGCATCTTCCAGGGAGCTCATAAACCAGCTGTTACTCTCTGGTGTTGACACAGACGAGAGTTTTCTGTTTCCGGCAAAGAAGCTTAAATTGTAAACTTAGTTAGCTTAATCGTCCCATATTGTTGATATTGATTTGTTAGTGAAAAAGATTTAGTGTCACGATTCCAATTGGCTCAAAGTTGACTGCTGTCCCAACAGTGCGGATAAAATGAGTCTGACCTTTCACTGCTGAGATTCCATTATCACCTAGCCACAGTTGGCATGTGTACACTTTAAAAGCTCATTTCGCACCTTGGCGAGACAGCGTTAATTTATTTTTTTACCTCGTTCTACTCCCGACCCAGATGCGGCGGCGCAGATTTAAAATAAGCCCGTTAACCTGGCAAAATTGCATTCCAGCGAAATACAGAACTAGCGGCCTCGGAGCCTGGTGGAACTTGACATGGGCATCTTCGTGTCTTTGCCAGTCGGGAGCCGCAATGCTAATGATGTTCAGTGGGTGGGTGATGCTCGCAGGCGTTGTGCATTTCTCCGCTCTGGTGTGAGAGAGAGAATTCGCACTTTCTGATGACACGGAGCTGCATCTTTGGTGTGAACTGTCAGCCTGAAGACGATGTACAGCACTCAGCTCCCCCCCCCCCCCCCCCCACCCCACCCCATCTCATTTTCACAGCCATATTTGCTCATATGCACGTCTCAGGTTGCTGCTCTGACATTGACAACGTTGTCAAAGATTACTCTCACGCGGCGTTTCCCCGCTAAGAGTGGTGGCCTACATCTCGGTAGGACATTGAAGGGAGCAATGAGTGGTTAAGATGCACCCAAATGGGAAAACAAGCCTTGTTATTCCGATAGACCCCCCCCCCCCCCCCCCCCACACACACACACCTTTTCCTCTTGTTATTCTCTCATTTCGGGATAACTCGATGGAAGCGACACACCAATGCCTGACAACATGCCACGGAATATCGTTAAAATGTTGACGTGACACTTCAATTTCCTCTCCGTCAGTCAGTGAAGCTGCCGGATGTTTCTTTACGCCGGGTTGGACTGACAGCTCCAGATGGATTTGGAACCTCGGTTAGCTGGGGAAATAAAATGTGATTACTTTCATGCAAATAATTGCGAGAGAAAAAAAACTGGATCAACAAGTTATTTCGTGTGGGTTACACGCGTTTTATGAAATTTAATCTATTTCACGAAAAGATAGGTCAAGGATCAAATTAAAGTCATATCTCAAGGTGCCACTATTTAGCAAATTGTGCTACTCGAATGTCGATCTTCGGGGAAGTCGGCAATATGAGTTGAAATGCAACATTCTGCCTCTATTTGTTAAATAATCACAAAATTGATTTTGTTGACTGCAATCCCAGCATGAAGGTGATGCCCCGCCCCCAACCCCCCCGGGTCCTCTATTTGCCCTCTACGGCCCTGGCAAGATTGTCATCAAACTGATGCGCCCTAGAGAGACAGCTGGCGGCATTGCTGAGTCAACTGTGGCCCAGAATCATCTATTAGCTTTTACCTGGCACCTCTCGCCACAAGATTCCCAAAGTACGAAATGAAGCTAGGCATATTTTCATCTTTTCTGACAGCTCGGCGGTATCTGCGGTTGCAGAAGATGTCACTCGTTGCGCAATCTGTTGGAGTTCCGTCGACCTGAGCGCGGATATGCAAAAGCACCCCAAAATCATCTTCAATTTACTCCGATAAAAAAAAAAAAAATTATATGCTGCCTGTGATTTGCACGCTGGCTATAAAAAAAGCCTTTAGGACTTCACAAAATCAAATGACTGTGGTCACATCATCCACCTTTTTGAAAGGTCTTACAGCCATGGGTGATGCAATAAAATAAAACGAGCTGACTAAGCATTTTCCCGATTTTTCATTCTTCAAATGGCAGAATTGGACAATTCTCTTTAAAAAAAAAAATGTTGCCATCCATGATATATGTAATGTAATATATAAATTTTCAGTCCAACTATTGTATGCATATTTTTTTTTATACCTTTTGCCCTGCTGATTGTTTGGCCTCCAGAGAAAATCGGTGCAGGTGCTGCGAGTGTCATCCCCTCCGGCGAGCGGTCGATAATGAAAACCGCATGAGCGACGCAAAGAACTCGGCAAACTCCTTTTTCATTTCCTTAATCTCTGCCCGCAGGCTGCGTCCGGTAACATGCAGCCATTATTTTCCAGCACTTGATCACTCATATCGTCTCCTATGGGAACGAATTAAAGGCGAGAGAAATCCACTGCGCAAATAAAGAATGCGCTGTAATTTGATCACCTCAATAAAGATGGTGAACAAATGGCCTTGGCTTTATGTCCAATGCTTCGTTGGAACCAGGAGCTGTTTGACCGTAGGAGTTCTATTTGGACTTTTGAACCTATGTATTTTTAATCACTTTCTTAGCCGGCGTCCATTTTTAGGAAATCCGACTTTCTACTCAGGAAAGCATGAAGTGCGTCAGCGAGGTTTGGAATTAACAAACCGTCGCTATCTCAGCCGCTAAGCACTCACAATTAATTTAATCAAGCAGAGTTGCAGCGTAAAATAGAGAACCTTTGTTGGCATTTGGCAACCCGCTGCAAAATGTTAACCAGATACGGTGACCAATCATGGATTTAAGTAGGGCCGGTTATTTTCCAAAATTACAGCCAATTAATCTCCCATTAGTGCCATCAGTCGGGTCGCCCCAACACCGAAACAGACAATTCAGCCTTTTAAATCTAATTTCCTGAAAGCTCTCCTGCAAAATTAGAGCTAATAGTAAACTGTAAGTGACAATTAGGTGCACTAATTGAAGGACATTACAAAGAGAGCAGGCACCATGACGTCCATTATTACTTGTAGTAAACTGCTACCCAATGATCGGAGTTTTTTGCACCTTAATTAAAATATCATTATTTTCCAATAATAAATGACAAAAACTGTTGTTGAACTATGTGTGGGTACTCCGATACCAAGTATCCGATTCCCGGCCTTAGATGAGGACTTTTTAAAGCTTGTTGATATGCTCCCTCTCATTATTTATTTAGCCTTTTAGCAGCGTGACCTTTAATCGCCGTCTCGGCCCTTGAAAGCGTTTCGGAGGCAGGTGGTAATGATCAGATGTCCAAATACTTCTGTTCGTATTGAGCATTTATGAAAAGAATACGGGCTCTCTGTGCAATTAGTCTTGACTCAATCAATGAGCGTCTGCTTCGCTCTTGTCGTACACGTGAGATTAGATGAGCGGACAAGAAGGATATCACATTTGTGGAGAAAAAAAAGATTTTTTGCAGCTCTCGCCTCGGAAAACACGGCCGTCTCAGATGAAGCGGCTCGGCTGGGTGTTCGCCACCATCTTTGGAGACGTTTCAATGACGGTGCCGGCTGGGGCTTTGTTGAAAAAGGGGAGGAGCGGCCGTGTCCATTTACCCGGGAGGGAGCCGGTGTAATCCATCAGCCCCGACCCAGCCGCCTCGCGCTGCCCGCCCCTCCACCCTCGCTCTCTTCCAACATCTCTCTTCCTTTAACTCGCCTCTAAAAAGCTTCACATGAAATTGTTTTTATTCAGCACTTTTCAGTCGGAGGCAAAACCAGTTGTCTTGCAGTTCTGAGGTTCCAGGTTCGATTCCCGACATTCACTCATGTCTGCTTAAACGTCATCTGATTAAGAGGCGTATTTTATCACCAACGTTTCAGATACTTGCGTTCATCGACCTACCTGCTTGTGTTCCTCGTAAAGCGATAAAAGTCGACTGCGGCTATCTTTCATTTTTGTTCACGGCGGTTTGTGTCTGGAATTTAGCGACACCCGTGAAGTGTAAAAAAGCTGGAGTCAACTTTGGAACATTTAAAAAAAAAAATCTGTCTCCCGATTAGAAAGTTTTTAATTCAGCAAGTAGTCTAATTCGAGAAATGTTTATTGACACATTGACGACTTCCAAGCCAGTGATCCAGAAAATCCGTAATCAATACGCAGCTTTGAGCGATTTAGCGTTGTGTGTTTTATTTTTTTTGTGGACCACTATATAAATAAATAACATTGGGTGGACAGCTGGAGGCTTGACATGACCCAGCTGTCAATAAAACACGCAGTAAAACAAAATGTTGTGTATTGTAAAGCCAATTTAGAAATGGTGTCAAAGCCACCTCGAGCAAATCTGACTTAACATCACGCCAATGGAGAACATCTAACTACCCTAATTCATTTGCAATATTGATCTTTTTTTTTTTCCCAGGATTTGCTGTTCTCTCGCATGCAAGAGCGACAACGTAATTGATTTGGCACGGTTAGGAACAGGACTTGTCTGAGCTTGTTTTAGTTTCGGGAGAGAAGGAAATGTGGAGGAAAATACTGGAAATGAGAAAAAATGGTTGTCATTTGTTCTCACGGTATCGCGAAATGACATTTTTCTTCCATTATTCTTCTCCGTTTGATTGGTGTCGGGACAAGTCGAGATATCAGGTGGCCGATTGCGCAATAGCTGGCCGTTGGTTCAATTCCCGGCTTCTGTGATGGTGTGATTGCGACTGAGAACCATCGCACCTGGATGGATGGATGGATGGATGGATGGATGGATAGACGGACGGCCGGACGGACGGCTATTAAGCATCTCTGCGAAACATTCAACCCCCAGCGGCTTCGTCCAACTTGGGCCGCCATTTAAAGCTTGACTTTGAAAGTGAAGGAGTAACCGCTCATTATGATGATTCCAGCGTGTATCTTGATAAAAGTGCCCACGCTGAGGTCGAGATAATGATCTTCATTAAGCCCCACGGTTTTACCCCCCCCCCCCCCCCATCCTCAACCCGCCCCCTTCTCACACACTAACGACGTTTTTATGTGTAACTTCATTAGAGGGAAGGATACTGAAAGCATAAACATCAGTGCTGCTTAATTGTACAATGACTTGGCCTTCTTTACCCCCCCCCAAAAAAAAACTGTGTGGATGATTTATTATTAAAAAGTCCTGCTTTTTTGGTCCCATCCAGAACTTAAGCATCTTCTGGCCTTGCTGTTTTGTTGTGCACGGCGGTGCGCTGATAGTCTAATGAAGACAAAGCGGCGGAGGCTTGCCGGTGCTGTGCTTAACGGAGACAGTGATTGGTCACCAAAGGCCGCTTGTGGAGTCCAGCTCTGCATTTGCTCATTATATCTACTGTAGGTTAACATTACACTATTTTTTTTTTTTTAATACAAAGCATAATTGTTTCAAAATAGACTGCAGGCACCTCTTTGTTGGTTCTTTCAATGTAAGTTCACTCAACTTGCAGTTCCGAATAAGCCGTCCACCATGATCGCTGTGCAGTATTTACACTCGCCGTTTCTGAAATCTAAAAGGTCTCAGTTGTAGAGGAGGACTTTCATTTCTTACCATCTTTAAAGGGAATATTTGATGAAGCTGTGTTCGGATCAGGACTGTTGGAATAGCATAAACCTATTTATGACGCCTGAGGAACGAGCTAATTTCACATTCAGAATTTCAAAGTTGACTTTTTTTTTTTTACTCCAATGAGACTTAAATGTAGCAAGAAGTACGAGGAGGCATGTTAGACACGCTGGTCTTGATAATTTAGCAGAACTTTTCAGATTCCTGGCAACATAACTTTTACTTTAACACCTCGAGGAGAGGCTCGCTTCCCATGATCTCCCCCGCTGCTTCTCAAAATTTGGTGCATGAGTCGCAAGAATTTTTTGGCAGGTGGAGAACACTTTGGATAATCCCATTCGCCAAAGTGTGTCTTCAAGCGAACGAGTGCCAAAATGAATTCACCCGGCAACTATCAAAATGATCAAATAACGTCGACCCTATGATGCAACATTGGAGCATCGAGCCGGGAGCCATTTTGGCATACGTGAAGGAGAAATGTTCCCAAAATGGAATCACCATATTTTTTCCACACCCATTCGCTATTTAGAAGGCTGACAATGGCGTCTGTTATTAGCTGGATGGATCCCTGACTTCACAGGCCGCAGACTGAAATGAAGGAGGCACCACTCAAGGGGCTCTCCGTCTTAATCCTCGGACATTATCTCGACACTGTAAGCGGGTCTTGGCTCGTTACCTCGCAGTCGAGAGCCAGTCTGGCAGTGCTGCAGAAAGAGAGAGGGAGAGCGGTGAAACGAGGGAAGCGAAGAAGGGAGGGAGGGAGGGTCTCCCCGAATGTAATCTCCAGATTAGGGGGGGGTGAGACGAATTCCTGCTGCCAGCCTGACCTTGTGGAGGCATTGGAAGAGTTGGAGTCAAATTCAAATTTGGGCAGTTTTATTTTTTTGGGGTGAGAGTTTACGCTTTTGTGTGATTTACACAAAATGCACGCGCTGGCACCGGCGGCACTTTTGAGATGCGTGCGAGGGAAATTGTGTCTGGCGCTGACCTTCCTGCCTGCGAGCCTTGGCGCGCGCCAGCCCAGCAAACAACAGAAACACCAACGCTCGTTTGTTGTAATTTATCGAGACGCGGGGAAGCCTCCTCTTATGCAAATACACTCGAGTGTAGCATTAATGAGCTTTTTACAGCTTCCATTCCCCTGTAATGAACTTATGTATGATCTCACTACTTTGAAAACATTTGCTTTACTCGCATGCTGTGCATATATTAGTTTGCCGCCTTTGGAAATCTAAATCTCATATGCATATTTTTAAATAATATTATTTTATCAATATTTTTATTTCATTTCTTTATATCTTCAACAGTTAAACCTGAAAATGTGCAAAAAATTCTTCTTCTTCAGCGAGTAAACTAAGTGCGACTACCAAACAGCGCCTCTGCTGGTCGCAGCCAAGTAGTGCATTCTTTCAATAACTCCAACAAATTCTCAATTAGCATTAGCAGGCTAATAATTGGGTTCAAAAAGTATGCTTGTAGTCCAGACAGCATATGTGTATATTTTTTTTCTCCCTCCCCTAGAGCTAAGTACAAAGGTATATCTTTTCCTGCAGATGAATAATAAATGCGACATTTCTGCTCCATTGCAAAACAAAGTAATGAGTCTGTCGGCATCAGATTCACTAAAGACTAACATATCAACTCTGTGCCGTGTTTCATTTGAGACTTTTTTTTTTTCTCTACCGGAGACATTTGCTGGTGGTTGCAACTCACTGTCTTCCTACGTTGGACTCAATTATTATTATTTTTTTGATAAAGCGTTTCAACAACAAAATAACGTGTCACTTTTGTCACGCTGCGTGATTAGAAGTGAGAGCAACATGGCCGGGAGGTAACATATGTAACGGCACTTTAACGTCAAAGGCAAAAAAAACACACCATCACGCTGTGTTGCTTAATTGAAATGTCAGATGTTTTTGTTTTTTTAAATTATTTTCAACCAAAGAGATCATGAATGCAGCTCTAACCCTTTATTGCTGCTGAAAGCTTTTTGAGCGTGAAGCAGACGTGGCCAGAAGACACGACAGGCCCTCTGCTTTAGTTTGAACCCGTAATGCAGCCATGAAACACTTTGGATCTGCAACTAATTGTAAAGCGCCAGTCAGTTCCGCTACATTGAACAACAACGTGGACTCTGACACACCTCCTGAGGATTTTTATGTTCATTCACATTTTTATTTTTTTTTGTATTCGGAAAATTTGAGGATTTGGAGAATTTTTAACGATGAATCGATTTTATCGAAATTATTATTGATTAAGCCAGGGGTGTCAAACTCGTTTTTTTCGCGTGCCGCATTGTCATAGCTTTGCCATTATGAAATAAATGTATGAGCACCTCATATTATATACAGTAAAAGCTACAAAACAAACCGACAAATAACTCGTTTTCAAATCAGACGAGTAAAAACTGGTCAAATTTAAAAAAAGAAGATATGATTACAAGTGAAGACAATTTGCAATTCTAGTAATGACACACGAATTTGATGCACAATTTGTCCACATAAAATGATGTGGCGGGCCGTATCTGGCCCCCGGGCCTTGAGTTTGACACGTGTGGATTAAGCGATGGAGACAATTTCATCGCTTTTTATTGATTGTTTTGTCGCTGCTTAGCATTTTAAGAGGCTCATTCATTGAAGGTGTTTGTCATGCATCTCCAAGCGGCCATCTTAGAATATTTGCAGTGGGTAAAGAGTTTCCTGGAAAAAAAATTAAAAAATACAGCACAACAGGCGCTTTATGCTCATGTAGGCGCTCTGAACAGCTGTTAAAGACGCCGAGGCTGTGCACAGTTCACTTTTCAAACGGCGGTGAGAAAAATGTGGTTTGTTAGCCCCCCACTAGCTGATCCCAAGCGGGTGAGCGAGAGGTCGATTCGGACGCAAAATGCCGCCTCCTCTTCAATAAGTCAAATCTTCTCTCTCGACAAGAGCAAAAGTGGGCCAAAATGAAGCTGAAGCAATCTCAGTATCTCACATCACAGCCTGAGTGTTTTGAGAGCAACATTTCGGAGAAGATGGAATCTCTCTCGACATGTTGCTAGGTGATGCATTAATATTAATGTTGTTGGTTTTTTTTTTTTTCCTCACAATGCCTTTGCTCCACCCTCAGGATAAAAGTGATATCTCTATCTCCCTGATAGCTCAATTATCCTTTATCCTTGGAAAAAAACGAGACTCAGGAATTTTTTTTTTTAATTACTTCCGGCAATAATAATGCAGTGGGAGCTTTATTGATAAAATTTTATTTTGCTTCTAATTTGCACATCTTTGGCTTAGTGTAATTGGAAAATGTGGATGGAGTTGTTTGTTTTCATCACTCTCATGCAAGTCAGTTATTCGAAAGAGATGAGGTCATGAGAATATTGGAAGTGCTAAGAAAAAAAAATTATATTTATTTTACTCAGTCAAATGTTTCTTTAGACTTTATTCCTGTAACTTTTTTTTCTTCCCACGTTTTTGTGCTTCAATGGTTCCTTCTGTTATTTATTCTTTTTCTTTTCAGTGTGTCTCTAAAACTCCTTCACGACATATGGAACAGTCACAAAAGTAATAATAATAATAAAAAAAAAAACACTAAAGGCTTGGTCTGCCCTCATCTTTTTCTAAATCATTTTTATGTCACACGAAACAATTTTGAGATGGAGTTTGCCCTCCGTCTCAACCTTTCTGTTACCAGGAATTTTTTTCTTCCTGTTTTTCGTGTTGCTTGCCCGCATTCACAAGTTGCCCTTTCTGCAAAATCATTTTACCAGAGCTGAAAGGCCGCTGTTATCCATCTGATTAAGTGTTCAAGGTTACGCCTCTCAATACATCAAAGTCGACCGGCGCTACAAGAAAAAATTGTCGGGACCAACTTTTCTTTTTTTTTTTTACTCCAACATATTTTTGCATTGATTGTATTTTATGGGAATCAAAATAAGATGACATCAAAGTAATAAGTCATATTAAAAACATCACTTTTTTTTTTTTTTCTTTCAGAAATCGACAAGATTCAGAAGGACGAAGGCAAGGAGGAAGAAAAATTCATCGACGTCGTCATCAACAAGAACATGAAACTGGGCCAGAAAGTTTTGATACCAGTCAAGCAGTTTCCTAAAGTGAGTCGAGATATTGAACGCGGGCGCGGCGTTTTTATTTATAGCCAAGGCAAATCTGCTCCAGTTTGGTTTTCAATTCCTCACAACACCACCTTGATATTTTTGTTGTTGTTTTTTCCTGAATGTTTTTGAATGTCTCATATCAAAAGAACATCTTAGCAAGTGGAACACTATTCCGGAATTGTTCCTCCTCACGCTCACAACTCGATTACAGCGACCTTGATCAATGCCACTTCGACGTCTCCCCATATTCATACCTCTATGAATATTTATGAATTTATGATTGAGGGGAATTATCTCACAGCGGATTTCATTTTAGCCACTCTTGCGACGGATTTCTCTTCACACGTGGTGAATAATCAGTCCTCGAGAGATTTTTCCACAGTCAACCAAAACAACCTCATAATAGAAAATTAGAGTCCGAGGTCAGGCCGCATTTTCTGTTAGCCAATAAATATTTGCAGTTTTGTATTTGCGAGCTACTGATTTGTGACATTTTCACAAAGCGCTTTGCTGTCGAGTACAGAAAAGTGGAAGCTGTTACGACATGGACGCTGTGTCTCTTGGCAGAAGGCCCATTAGCAAGGCATAAGGAGTCCCAGCGGTTTATTTCCACTAGTGTGGCATTCTTCCCCGCCCGGAGTAACAAGTGATTTATCCCTCGACTCTCCTTGTCCTGCTGTCCTCAGCACAACAACTCTGCTCGGGCCGTAAGACATTCCATGAATGATGAAAAGATCTCCGCTGTGTGCTCGCAAAGCAACATCAAATGTTCTTTAGCTTGGTTAGAAATAATACCCACTCTCTACTTTTATCCGAAAAAAATGTCGGTCCTTGTAATTTAATCTTTTTTTTTTTATTGCTACCGTTTCCCAACATCCACAATCTTCTCCCATAGCACGATGACATCACGGGAGTCCAGACGGGTCATCTAATCCCTCATGATACCAAAAGCATTAGCAAAGCCCCCGAAGCATTAGTCACAGGACAGATTTTTCGACATGATAAACAGTAAGGGATTTATTTATTTAGAAAACTCATAGATGAGGACTAGTATTAGCGCTGAAAACATATTGGCTTCTGTCATTTACCTTGTTTAACGCACCGAGGAAATTACACGCAAGCCACCGAACGGTCCACATTCAGTTAATGCGATGTATTTTAATCATGAGATTCATTCTGTCGCTCTCAATCCAAATAAGCATACAAGCGTAACTTAAATGTTAATGTAGGTAAAAGCAGTCTCATGTAAAAGGAAATCATGTCAATGTAGTGCACATTTGCCATCATTAAAACATAGTGTTTTCATTAAAGGTACCGCGTAGTCAATTTTGAAAGGAAGATCCATTTTTATAAAAGTGAAGAGGTATTTTTCGAATACATGTGGAAAGCATTGGCTGCTACATTTAACCATATTTTGGGCAATCTTGCCCTGGCGGGGAATCACATTATGTTGAAAAGTCTTAATGGCTATAAAGTGGCCATATAAGGTAATTATGAAATATCCATCACTCCATTTTAACAGAATGACTCCAGATTGCAGGAGGCCACTTCTGCCGTTTTTGCAAAGAAATTGGAACGTTTATATACAATAGATTTTTTTGGGACTATAAAAAAAAAAAATACTGAAGCACATGTTACTGTGCAGGTAAATCACTAAAGCTCCTCTCTCAAAGCCATCAGCCAGGAATTGGCAGGCCTCGGAATCAGCTCAGTGAACAAAAGGCGCCCAGAGGTAAGGGTGAGCTGAGGTGTGTTACCTCCTGCCAGCTAATTGATGACTTCAACGGTTAAAGGAGACGGCCGAATAAGTCACCGGCGAAGGAAACGTGGAGTAAGGCGGAAAGGCTTTTGTTTGCCTGTCTTTTGTCTCACTTTGACCATCTCTGGCTGTGACTTGAATTGGTTTTGGCAAGTGTTAAGCTCTGGCTTTGATGGGTCCCTGAACGCACCGCGACGCTGCTTGGCATAGTGATGGCACAGCACTTGGGTTACTTTCAAAGTACAGTCACCTTGCCAGTTCATTTTATCTTGGTGGTTAGCGAAATTCCAGGACATAAAGACTATAATCCAGTAAACCCCCCACCCCGACTAACTATATTTTTGTAAGAAAAACCCAAACGGTGACAAAATACGGTTGTTATACCGCCTGTATTGATCCCAGTGAGGAAGAAAAGAAAAGGTTTTATTAGCTGTAAAGAAAAGCTTCAGCTGGTTAAGTCTACGTCAAATTGACGCGGACGTCTTTGCGCTTTATCTCGAGCAAACAGCTACTTGATTGATTACCCCTCCTCTACTTTCTGTTTTTTTTCCCCCCCGCAGTTTAACTTTGTGGGCAAACTTCTCGGGCCACGTGGGAACTCGTTAAAGAGGCTACAGGAGGACACCCTCACAAAAATGTCCATTTTGGGCAAAGGGTCCATGCGAGATAAAGAGAAGGTAAGTGACCAAGTCCATTGTTGCACTTTTTTTTTTTTTTTTTTAACCATAACCGTGCATCACTCATAAAACAATGTTTCAGAATGTTCCTCCATGAAGCTTTTAAAATGTCAACAAAAGAAGGCTCAAGAATATTTATTTTTTATACATAAAAAGCATAGTGATGTTTAGACAGTAACAAGTTATGAATATTCAATACAATTAAAAAGCTGCATTGCTTTCTTTCTATTTTGAAGATTGGACAATATCCGCAAAGTTAGCAAACACTTTTCAACTGTAAGACTCCTTTGAATCAGTTTATGTCTGGATTTTATGTATTTTCTAAAAAGAAGAAATTTGCTGCAAAAAGCCGCTTAACGGGTCCTATTCATCAATGATTATGTGGGTGTCTGAAGAGCGGATATAAACGACCGCAACGGCAGCTCGCAAGGAGCACGATTGATTGCAGACTTTGTTAGCGGGGGCATAAATCGACCGGAGCCGGTCTCGTCGCTGTCTGTGATTTGTCGGCCGCAATGATTCTTGTTATCATACAGCGCATTCTTTTTGATTACGGTGATCAATAGTCTCAGACGGTCCAGAAGAGATCCGTCACGGAGATGTGCTGACCCGAGCACCCGTACCTGTCTGCACATGCCCGCCGTGCGATTTAAGAGCAGACGGCTCGGCTCGGCTTCTTCTTTTATTAAAAGAGAGACTTGCTACCATCTTCAACTGACTTTTCTTGGTATGCTGGAGTTAAGCAGAATCTGTCATTGTTATTCCCAAGGCTTGGAATTTCTGGAACTGAGAACCTGGAAGTCAGTCGGCTGCACAGGCAAAACACCCAAAGGCTTTTTTAAGAAGGAATAAAAATACAGCCGCCTCCTTCTCAGAGTTGCTTCCAGCCACGCTCTGATGCTTCTATTTATGTTTTCATTTTTATATGTTAGTGAAACACACTGCATTGCCCCTGATCTGCTCTTAGGTGGGAAAATTTCTACCCTGGGGTGGACGGAAATGTCATTGCAGGAGAAAAAAGTGTAAAGGATAATTGTCCTAATATTTGCCACTCTTGTGTTGACAATAATGTCAGTGCAGAGGTTTTAAAAGGCACCGAGCTGTCGGGCTTCGGGTCCGGCCGCCTCTTAGCTGTCCTGCTGCTGTCACGGCGTGATGATGTCGAGGCATCTGTATTACACGACCCCTCCCCTCCCTGATCGGGCCGTAATTAACTCATCCATTTTCCTCCCTGGGACTTTCTCTCACAATCCCAACGTAGACGGTAAAATTAATTTACTATGCTTCGCTTCCAGCGAGCTCAGTGTGATTGAATTCTTGTTTTAATTGTCAGGGTAGATCTCTTTTGTTCTAGTTTACTTTGACTTTTTCCAATCATATCTTATTTTATTTACTCATCAACTAAGCTGTGGATATAACACGCACCTGCGTTGTTCTCTGGAAGTATGGTCCAAAACCGTGAGAGCCGTCCAGGTCAAAAAGATACATGTATTAAAACAAACCTTCCTGCTATGCTTCCCGGTGTTAGCTCGGCCACAATTCCTCACCTTCCGCTGAGCTGGCTTCACTATATAATCCGTCCCATTTTTCCCCAGACCCATTTCCTTTAATATTTAATTTGAAAGTGGATTTAGCTCAGATATTCCTTTCCCCGTCTGCAGAAGCATGTTTCCAGGGTGAACAGCTATTTCTAAGAAGATTTATTTGGGGTGGGGGTGTGGGGGGGTAGATATTGCAGATAGATATGAGAAACAGACAGCTGTAATCTGTCGCTATGGGCTGCTTAGCTGCTGCCGGATCATGGATGCATCTTATCATCGCTGATAGTGTGGCTTTGGAAATCTTTTATACGCGCTGTGGTTTCATGTACGGATCGGAATCACACAGGTGTAATTTGCAAGTTATTAAATGCAAGATTCGTATGAGCTGTTGTGTTTTTTTTTTTAACAGCTCCTCTGAGGTTTTCATCTGTTCTTACAATTTCATGGCTGTCACGGGCTGTATAGTTTCCCTTTGACTTTTAAAGCAAATGACTCATGGTATCATTAAACTGAGTCATCTTTTTCAGACCATAATGATTGTTTTTCCAAGAGATTTTTTTTTCTTTTCCCCCTCAATGCAAATATCCCCAACACATAAAAGGGTTAGATCTGCGTCGCACTCTTGCTTACACACTCGACACCGGCGGCTCGGTAAAAGCCCAGATTTATGGAGGAAATTAGCATATCATTAACATACCACAGGCGCTCTTAAAAGAAGGTTATTTATAATTAGATGACATCAGAGACACCGGCTCGCGTGCTGCTGCTGAGGCAGGAGAAGGGAAAGAGGAAGTAGAGACGATCGGAAAGCCCCGGAGAAGATGCTTTTGCTGGAAAAAGTGGGACACGGAACCTGTTGTTTCTTCCCGCGATGTTATCGGAGACATTCGGGGGCTTTTGCCGTCCTATTTCCCCACATCATCCCGGCCTGCTTCTGTCGAGGCCGAAGCCCGCCGCTGTTTACATTAGTTCCCGTCGTGTTGTTTTAAATTAACATAATTTAATCCCTTTTATTATTACAAACTTTGTTATGAATAAGATAACACTGGTTTGTTATTAACATTGAAAACGTCATTTTAAATTGAATTTATATCGACTAGATAAGTTTGATACCAAAAGCTGGCAGCGACTAGTCTTGACTGACGGTTGCAATCCAAATAATTTTAAGGATGTCTGTTTACAAGCGCCCCCAAGACGCATCTCTCGCAGTCAAGCATCATTCTCTCACCGTAATGGGAAAATCTGGGCCCATGGCGCAATCTGACAGCTAACTGGCATCCCATTTAGCTGCAATGTTTTCGCCTCCGTCAGGAAGAAGAGCTGCGCCAAAGCGGCGAGACCAAATATCAGCATCTCAACGAAGACCTGCACGTTCTCATCGAGGTTTTCGCCCCGCCGGCTGAGGCCTACGCCAGGATGGGTCATGCCTTGGAGGAGATCAAGAAGTTTCTCATACCAGTATGTTACGCACACACGATGAAAAATGTCCTCAATGGAACAATGACCTTTTTTTTTTTTTATCACATACACACACATTAAATGGAATTCTCTCCTCCTGCACTGGGCTTATTTACTCTCCCGCCATTTATTATAGATGATCTCTGCAATGCTCTCAGCTCTTCTGATTTACATCTCATTAATTATCTGCAGCTCCCCACCTCCCTCCCAACCCAAACCCGACCGGCCAACACCATCCCTGCTCACTGGTGTATTTTTTTCTGTCCCTATAGAATACAATCACACTTAAGAGTCACAATGCTTTTGTGAATGCATTCCAATGTACTTGCATGGAAAGGCAAATCTGCATATTCATCTTTTTTTTTTTTTGTCTCAAGCAAAGTACATTAATTAGATGTTCCTGCTGCTGTAGCCCTGAAGATAAAGTCTGTAATTGAATACAGTTTAATTGAAAGTGAGTCAACTGCTGTGTGTGTATGTTTTTTCTAAATATGCGTGTGTGTGTGTGCAGGATTACAATGATGAGATCAGACAGGCCCAGCTGCAGGAGCTCACGTACCTGAATGGAGGCTCAGAGGATGCCAAGGTACCAGCGGTGAGGGGCAAGTCGGCCACCCGTGCAAGAGGGACACCTGTGCCAGGACCTCCCAGGTAACCTGCTTCCATATTTGTGCGTGTGTGGTCATGTGCTTATGTTGATGAGATGTCCTCGGAATAGTTATGTAAAAATATTCCCATCCTACATTTAATCTTATAAGATTTTACAATGAAAAGATTAACATGAAAGACTTTATATGCAAGTCGTCTCAGGGGCTCCCTCTGATCTTTCAGTCTTTTTTTTTTTTCACGTTAACTAAAAATACTGGTGGCCATTCCAAGAGTTTGCAAAGTTTGGAAGGGAAAAACTCATAAAAGTGTGTTTTTGTTTATATAAAAAGAAAGTAATGGGTCTTCTATTAGAGTCGGAGTTAACCAAGGACACGCAGGTTGTTTACTTTGAGTGTGGATATAATTGGTTTTTAACACAATCTGTAATTACCGTCTACCATGGAGATAAAATATGGTTTCAGTTTCTTTTTTTGCTTTGAATTCAAATAGATTATAAAATAGAATAGAATAGATCTTTTTTGTCATTGTCATACATGTACAACGAAATTTAAAAATGTTCAGGAAAGAATTTGCCCCTCGACCTGACTCCTCCACCTCGCCAGCATCAGACAGTTCTCGTTTCTATCAAGTAAACATCCACCGCTGTCCTCGACAGTCTTAAGAATCCAAGGTTTCACCCACACGGAATGAAAAGCATAGAAAGCACATGACCCTCGGAGCCACCTTCCCCCCCCCGTTTCTTCACATCATTTACTTGCCCTTAAAGCCGATTTAGCCGACACGATAAAAGCTGTTAGGTTTTTAACAAACCGCGAGGTCAGCCAGCATACAAACCTGCAACGCTTTGTATCCATTCAACGAGATGACTGTCCAGGTCCAAATATCAGCACCTCAAAAAGTATTTAGCTGCTTAATGGCATGCTTGTGACTGAAAATTATTCAACAAACATTCACTATATTCAATTTTTGGGGCCTGGCATATTTCAGGGGGGGCAGTACCCTTGCGCATCCCCCTTTAGCTCCGTCAGCAGTTATGCTAGCAGCAGTTGTTGCTGGATTTGTCGTTGCATCATATGTAATCATCTAAATGTTGTGGAAAGGCACTCTACGGACATGGCTCGGAGCCAAGCTGGCGTGGAAGGCGGCTTCCTTTCAAACATAGTAAATTAAAGCAGCTCATCATAATGACTGTGATTATAGTCGACATCATATATTGATGATATCCAATACTAAGCATGTAACAGTACCCTTAAATGGATTGGCGGTATGTCGACACGCACACATCCACTTTCCTTTATCGCGTACTTGGTAATGCAAAAACCGGACTCCAGATTCAGCTTTGTCTTGTGTGCCGTGTCAGGAGTCGAGGAGGCGTACCCCCTTTGCATGCAGCCATGCCCAGGGGAGCAGCACCCAGAGGAGCTCCACCCAGCCGCACAGCATCTACCAGGGGGAGGGGAGTGCAACGGGCCAGGGGAGCCCCACCAGCGACCGGCTACCGACCAGCTCCACCCATTGTCCAGGACACCTATGACGAATATGTAAGTGACTGTTTTTGACTTACCGTATTTTCGGACTATAAGGCGCACCTAAAAACCTAAAGTTTTCCCAAAAGCCGACAGTGCACCTTATATATGGACCGAATTCCTAAATTTAAACTGGCCCGAAGCATTGTGTCATGAAATCAATCATAAGTGGCCCGCTGAAGCATGAATCAAAAAGACTATGGCTCATTATTTTGTGATTATAAAGTAATTTGTTGCGTCTGAAGTTGAAATAAAAAAGATAAAATGGAGAATGATTGAAAAATCTGACATGATGCATTAATGGTGCGCCTTATAGTCCGGTTCGCCTTATATAAGGACAAAGTTTTAAAATGGGCCATTCATTGAAGGTGCGCCTTATAGTCCGGTGCGCCTTATAGTCCGGAAAATACGGTAGTCTTAATTAATGATGTCTTCATGTGATTGTGCCCAAAAAAAAAGTCCCGTGCCACTATGTCAAGCTGGATTTAAGAAATGGAAGAGTTGAGTTGGCCCGACTCGGGTTATTACCGCAGCGGTCCGTGCCTAAGCACATGTGACAAGTTTATTCAGCGGGTTGCTATTCAAATGCGTGGAGGTCGAGCGAATGACTCCTAGACCAGCTGTTTCCCATCATTGTCACCGTTGTATACTACATCTCGCCGCCTGTGTCTCTGGTACGGGGACAGGAACAAAAAAAAATGATCCCGGCATCTGCCGGATGATAAATCTAACCACATCACGGCAAATTAGAGGCAGAATGAGCTGCTCCGTGTTATCGGAATACATCAGCGTCGCGAGACAAGCGTGGGGCCATCAGGAGCTGAGAAAGCCCTTTTTGTAGTCATCAGTGACATGACAAAGTGATGTTCCCGCTTTGCTCACGCATTCATTCGCAGACTTGTAAAACGTTCTCCAGCTGTTCTTTTTTATTAAAGAGACGTACGATGCGTTCTTTCGGAATATAAAATGCTTTCCATCTGTCACTTTACGCGCCATCTTTCTCGTTTTAATTGTAGCACCAAAATGCCCACTGCAAAAAAAACCTCCTGTTTGAATTTGAGTTATTTACATAGCAATCATGGCACATTGAGGGAAATAAATTAAATAAAAAATGTAGACTTGAAGGTGTTTCATGCCAAGAGCAGGACACATGCCGGTCATGTCTATTGGTGTTGCAACACCAATTCACACCCAAATGCACACACTAAAAAATATATATATATTAAAAAAATATTTTCCTTATGTCCCTCAGGCCAAGCAGCACATGTTCAGCCTTGTTGAGAGTCAAACAGTGCTAATTGCATCCTGTTCAACTGTGGTCTTTGGTCTTTTTTGTTTTTTTACCTTCTTGGTTCCCTTTCCTCTTACTCATTTTGCATAACATGAATGGATGAATGATTGCAAATATATGCACATGGAGATGGATTATTGGAGCAACTGATGAACGTACACATAGGTGGGCAGATGTCAACTTCTCTGCATTTGCTTGTTCCATTCCGCCGCTACAGCAAGGAGGTCATCTACTGGTCAGCGTGGGCAAAATGTTACATTTTGATCTAAAATGCCTCCCGGTGTGGGTGTGCAATCGAACGGCGGTCCGATTGATGGGCTGGTGGCCCATCCCGGATGTACCGCGGCCCGGAGGTGAGGCAGAGACAGCAGCTATTCCATTTCATCTTTTCAGCGCGTGTGGATTTCTGCAGGGCTGTTGCGTTAATGGCCTGAGCTTCCGACGAGGCGGCAGGGCGGATGTGAATAAGCTTTTGATTTAGATGCAACTTAACCAAGATGACAAAAAAAGAGAGCGAGCTGAGACATTTGTCACAAAATCCGTTTCCATAGTAATATGTTGCATGGAGCTTGTGTGGTGGCTCCCACTAATCGACACCCAGTTATTCTAAGATTGTGCGCTTTGATTGCTCATGGTGCTAGAAATTAAATGCTTAAGTCAAGCCAATCAGAACAGCTGAACTTTGAGTTGTAGACTGATTGCGATTACGATTGCTGGACATTACACATTACATCCTGACACTCAGATGTTACATCTGTAAAGCTGACATTTATGCTGGTAATTTAATTTAATTTACCGTATTTTCCGCACTATAAAGTGCACCTAAAAACTTCCAATTTTCTCAAAAGCCGACAGTGCGCCTTATATATGGACCAATATGGAGCCACTACAGCAGGTGTGTCCAAAGTCCGGCCCGCGGGCCAAATGTATATATCTTATATATGGACAAAGTTTTAAAATGGGCCATTCATTGAAGGTGCGCCTTATAATCTGATGCGCCTTATATATGGACAAAGTTTTAAAATGGGCCATGCATTGAAGGTGCGCCTTATAATCGGGTGCGCCTTATAGTACGGGAAATACGGTAATTTAATTTAATTTACAGATAAAATATTTAATATACATTTATAGAACACTGTACCTTAAATACACCTAGCACGCTTTTGCATTCATGTAAATGAACATCCTTGGCCAGCATTTGAAGAAAGAGGTTCCTTCTGGAAATTAAGTCAAGCCCTTGCGTAGAGAGCATATCGATGTCGTCTTATCTGCTGCGGTGTTGTTGCGGAGCACAGTGGAGCAGCCGCGATAGCGCCGTAGTAACACAGAAGCGAGCCCTCTGTTCATCTTTAGGCCGCCCCTTATCTTTTAACAACACGCCTCTCAGACGTCCTTTGGCATACAAATGAAAGAGTCACTTAGGGAGCCCTATCTGCCTCCCGTTTGCTGGCTTTGCCCCATCCAATAATACCCCCCCCCCCCTCACCCATTCACTGTCACACTAATCCTGTCTAGCGTTCGGGGGCACAGCAGTGTTGCAGGCGTGTCGCCTTATTGTGCTCGCCAAGATTTTTCAAGTAAAGAGGATATCAGATGTCTTCACTCTGTTATTTCCTCCGTCTTATTTCAAATCACGTTTGACACTGAAGGGAAAAATCCTCCGACAATATGATTTATCAGTCGACCTTATCTCTCGCTTGTAAAAAGGAACGGAGCTCTAATAAATGACAATATTACCGCGGAAGGTTAATATGGTCTTTAGTAGAAGGTTAGACAACATTCCAGAAATGTTCATACTAGACATGTTTTTGTGCAAACATTCAAATTGAAATGAATGTTTGCAGTTTGAGATAACACGCCTTCACAATCAACCAGGGAGTTGAGTCCACGCCAAGATTTCACCTTAAAGCACCTCAAAGTGCTTACTTTACTCAATGGGGATGTAATTAAGGACATAATAAACATTCAGACCATTTTTTTAAAGCATCTTTTTGGCAGCGCCGAATGTAAAACGAAGCCACGATAGTCGGAAGTGTTCTCAGGAGAATTTCGCACTGCAATTAGTTGAAGACGGATGGATTTGATTGGTTGAGCTTGAAAGATGTACAAAGCTCATGCAGACTCGACTGGTTGAAAGTATGAATATATTATGAAAACGCTGCATAATTTCCCCCCCAACTTGGTTGAATCTACATTTTTATTATACCAGGACCAAGCTAAAATAGAAAAAAAAAAAACTCATTAATTTATGATCAAATGGCCATATGTAGAATTATGGTATCCCGATCATATATTAATTTTTTATCAAAGCCTCACATTCCCTCTTGAGAAAAGAACTGAAATGTAAATATTACTGTGTATTCTATTTTTGTGACTATTTCCACATGGAAATCGAAAGGAACTGCATATGGACAGCTGTTCTTGTTCTGAATATTTTTTTTAATACTTTTTTTATCTGTGACAGCAGACTTTGTTATCTGGTGCACCCTTTGACTGTACAAATGTACCAGCGTGATTTTTTTTGACAGCTAAGACTGTGCTACATGATTTTACTTTTTGTGTCACTGCTTATTCAATATTCATAACAACACTTGTTTTTTTTTTCTCTGCCTGCAGTCAGAGGAAAATAATAGATATAACTTTAAAACAATAAAAAATAAGAGTTTGGGAACAGGGAAAGGAGAGCGGGGGGTGATTTTTGACCAAAAAGATTTCATATCAAGCTGACATTTCTGACATTTTACATTGTTTATTTCAGCAGTCTGTCGCTTAAAGTGACTCAGGGAACGCTGCTTTTATTTATTTATTATTTTGGTGAGATAAGCCACTCGCACGCTGGATGCAATTGTGATTTAATATCGATGTTGTGTTTTGGAGCTTGCTGCGTCGAACAATTTGTCGAGCAATAATGCTAATGGAATTTTCTTATCGATGTCATAGATTATCACTTGTTTGTGTATCGCACATGTTCTGGAATTGGTTGACCAGTCCAGCGTGTCGCAACCCTCCCTTCGTCACCATAACGATGACGTGAATGGATATTTGTGATGGATTCTGCCATGCTGCTGTATTGCAATGTGAATTAATCACAGCTATGAGCAGGGATTTGAAAAGGTTGGCTGCTCAAATCGTATTTATTTTTACTGCCGATTGAGTTTAGTGCCGTCGGCTATTTTATTGATCATGTGACAGGCACACTTGGCAAATAGCTTTTTGATCCATTTTGGTTGCAATTAGTTCATGTCCATTGTGTTGTTAATGTAGAGACGATCTCAGTGTTATGCCAATACTTAATTTATTTTAGTCAGGTTGGAGGCCGGGGATCAAGCAAATTTTATTTTAAGTGACGTGAAGTGTACTTTTGCTGACTAAGCGCATTATTTTGGCAAGAAACAGCAGATTTATAAACAAATCCATCTGCTTTTTTTTTCATATTGCGCTTCCCCTTTTAGGATCACAAGGTGAGCTGAATCATCTGACATTGAGTGAAATCCGGGGTTCACCCTGGACTAGTACCCAGCCATTTACACTTTAATTTTAATTAAATTAAAATAAATAAATACATAAATAAATACAAAAAATGAATACATAAATTAATAAATACAATTTTGGGAGGGGGATTGAAGATCTGTTTTTCAGTTTCAGACCCAAATTCGGTTCCTGACCTGACCACAAACACTTTGTACATCTTGGTCATGCAATTCCTCACATTTTTTCCCAGAAGACTTCACAATAAAAGACTCAATTCCAGCCCTGTCATTTTGCAAAAAAAAAAAAAAAAAGTGCACATGTAATCAGGCATTAGTACCTTACTAATAAAGCGGACGTGATGATCATTTCTTGTGGGGCTGAATCTCACAGACATTAATTTCATGCATACAAATCAGACGCAGATGGAATTAGCTGAAAATTGCGCCGGGGGTTGGGGGTGGGGACATGTCGCTAGGGGTCGAAACCTTTTGTGGAACATAAGTCTCGTTTATCCGGAATTAGGACGAGTGTAGCGGCGGTTGGCTTTGATGTTTCTCTGATGGTGGTGGTGGGGGGTGCCATGCAGAGGGGGTACGCTGCCAGAGTCCAAGCAGATGTTCACAGCTCAGGCTTTGACACGTGACCGCCGCATCTCATCAAATTCCAAAATGTCTAACCACTCGTCTGAATCTTCCGTTCCAGGATTACGACGACGGCTACGGAACTGCGTACGACGACCAAGGATACGAGTCCTACGATAACAACTACACCAATCAAGGACAAAAGTAAGTTTTCTGCACAATGTCATGATTAAAATCATAAAATCACCCAGAGAATAAATGTTGCCGATTATTATAAGGTGATCACTCAATTTCCTTGTTAACGGTCATTCTTTCCTTTTTATATAACCACTGTAAACACTCATAAGGACATGTTTGTCCATTTAACAAAAGCCCTGGACAGCTAAATGCGGAATATTGATTTCTTTGTATCTAGGGAGCGATCGCTCTTTCCAAGCTACGCAAGGTCAAAAGGCTTCTGCTTTGTGTCCTGCAGTATTTTAACCATGCGTAACAATGCATGTCTATCGGCGCCATTTTTGTCGAAATAATGACTGTTGGCCTACTTAGAACATCCACAATTGGATTGCATTGGCAGCAGCTAGAAGGGGGGTGAAAAACATAGACATATTTCTCTTTAGCGAGCAGGGTGGTCGATGCTTTTCCTTTATGGCTCTTTCGGGATGTACTGTATGTCACTTGGGGTTTATCGCTCCCACCTCCCTCTTCCTCCAACAAAATGAGGTTTGTAACTTGCTTACGAAGGCAGCAGTAGAGGAAGACCACACAGTTCTACCGGAAAAATCATGGGAGCATTTTGGTGAAGCTGAGTCATATCGTATTTTAAGAAATATTTATTTTTCTAAAAATAATTCTTTTTTATTTTAATATCTATTTTAATTTAAGATTATTTTTTATTTTAATATTTATTTAAATGTAATTATTTTTATTATTGATTTGTTTATATTATTATTATTATTTTACCAACATTTTTAGCAAAAATGCACTAAAATATGCATTTGCATAAAAATATCAATTGCTTGTTTACGCAGCCACTGCAGCTTACCCCATTATGATATTTTTTTTTCAGCACAGCAATGCTTTCAAGAAAGTCAATACTTCACACTGTTGTGGCAGCTGTTAGTTTTCCGCCTCTGACACTCTTTTAGAAGCTGGAAAATTCACAAGTTGACTTTGACTCCCCTCATTGTTCATTGTTATCTTGCAGAGAAGTATAGCGTGCCATTAAAAAGGTGTGAGAGGACAAAAAAGCTGGCCGAGTCGAGCTCTTGAACACGAGTGTCAAATAATCCTGTTATGAAAGTCGTGTCGTGCTTCACTCGATTGCCTTCTCAATTCTTATGACGTTCAATGCAGACCAGACAAAAGGCAGAAGAAGTCATCTCAGGTCCCAGCTGCAGGAAGACCTGGATGTGTGTTTGTGTGTATGTTCCTCTCACCTCGTCACCAATTCTGGCTTGTGTCTCCAAGGCACTTGTCAAAAGATAACAAGCAACACAATTAGCAGTTTCTGTGCTTCAGTTCCAAGCCGACGTTCTCCTTGTGAGCTTGAAGCACGGGTTTTTTTGTTTTTTTTTTAAATGAGATTGTGTGAATTTGGTTAATGAGTCTTGCATTGGGCTTCTTGCTTGACATGCAGCATAGAATTGTTGCGACATCGTAGCTGACAAGTTTGTAAAACACACTCCTGGTTTCAGAGTGCTTATCTCGGGGGAGATCGCAAACTGCTCAAGTAGCACTCCGACGTGAAGGTCAAGACTGCTTGAGTGAACTCTTTAAATTTATCAGCAAATACAAGGGTGGGTGTAAAAAAAAAAAAAAAGGGATAGCACTTGGCTGGACATGTGGGGTCACAGAAAAGTGATCTTCCTCAATGCCCGAGTGCGATTTAAGTGTTATTTCGTGCTTCACGCTTGAGCGACACCCTCCCCCTTTACCTTTGCTTTGGTACAATCTGGATCCCAAGGGGCGACCGGTGCGATAGGCTTGTGACATTGTTTTTAAATGGCAGCCAAATCCCTCGGGAGCAAGTGTAAATCTTAACACAAGAGAAGAGGAAACGTGTAGGCGCACAAACCACCTTTTTTTTTTGCCGTTAAAAGATTAGTCGTGACCGCCTCTTCAAAGACATTGCGTAATTTCTTTTTCCCACCGTGACATCAATCGATTGAATCGAAATGCGGTGCTAAAAAATGGCCTTCTATATCTTTTGACTTTTCAAGCTTCTCAAAGAAAAACTTTACCTTGGAGGACAGACGGGCCAAAAAAGGACACCTTCCTCCAAACATAGCATACGTTTATTTTTCTCCTGTGCTCTTTCCAATACTTGCCAGCCCCGTTTTGACAGAGCCATTTAGTCCAAGCTTTATTTATTTTATTTTTTTCCTTCTCTACAATTTTAGCCGATTGGCTGTGCTAGCTGTCAGACGGCGAGACACCTGCAGTGCCGCTGTGTGCCTTGATGCTGTTTTAAAGTTGACAGCTCATCAAGAGGATTGACAGATGCTGCGAAGGGAATTTGACCACATCTAAGGTGGAGGGGGAAGGGTTTTGAAAAATACACCTCTAGTCAAAAAAGCATCTTGGACTTTTAATGTTGCCATGGTAGCCGATGTTAAAAAAAAAAAAAAAAAAAAAAAAAAAAATGTCTGTGTTTCTCCGTAAAAGAGTGATTTCTTGAAAGGATTTAATGGGAGATGAGGTCAGTTTGAGAGTTAGCTTTGTAATCAGCCGCCGTATTGAGCAATCAGCATATCCGCAAGGAAGCTTTGGCCTTGAAGTTGTGTGAGCTTCACTGGAATTGGGAAACGGTGGTGCTTTTTGCCTCAGATGTTTCCTTTTCTTTCGTATTGTTGTCGGAAATAATCGCCACCGGGCTGCTGTAATCAGGAAGGTCCGTGTGGGGCATTTGCGCTCAGCATTTTCCTTTGCAAGCCGCTGCCAGATGAGAATGAAAGGCGTGATTGCAAAAAAGGAGCATCACAGAAGTGTGTCACCACAGGAAATATGGTCCTTTCATAAAACTGGAGAAAATTTTTTTTTTGCTCATCTTGAAGTGACCGGTGGGGGAAAAAAGAGCGGCCTGATGCAAAGTTAGAAAACCTTTCACAACTAAAATGCTGCACTAACATTTTTGTGCCGGTAACAAAACACCGCCCATATTGTGCTTTATTGTCCGACGCCCTCGCCGCTCTGCTGACTTTTTGCACAACATTGCTTCTCGGCTGCTTTTGGGGCCAATTTGCCAGTGTTGAAGTGGACAAATGCGCAAAGGTACACTGCACATAACACCCGAGAGTCAGCCACCTGACTGGAGGAGAAACATTTGCATTGTAAAACTACAGAAGCGCTGACAGACTTTTAATTGTCTCCCATCTGGAGCTACAGTATAGTTAATCCAATGCGGCCTTGATTTTCCAACTACAATTTATTTATTTTTTCAATATAAAATCCCAAACATAACATAACATATAACCTAACCTAACCTAACATAACCTAACATAACCTAACATAACCTAACATAACCTAACATAACCTAACATAACCTAACCTAACCTAACCTAACCTAACCTAACCTAACCTAACCTAACCTAACCTAACCTAACCTAACATAACATAACATAACATAACATAACATAACATAACAAATATAAATAATATATAATAAATACCGTAATTTTCGGACTATAAGTCGCGGTTTTTTTCATAGTTTGGGTGGGGGGGCGACTTATACTCAGGAGCGATTTATATACATATATATGTTTTTTTTCACTTTTTTGGGCATTTTATGGCTGGTGCGACTTATACTCCGGTGCGACTTATAGTCCGAAAATTACGGTACCTCACTTCCACTTGATCCTGTGTGAAGCTAACTTGCATCTCGACGGCGTACCTTTGCAGCCTCCTTTAATGTCCTGTGTGAGATCTCTTCAGATTCATCACCGAGGACGGCGAGAGTAATGGCGGCCTAAGAAAACACACACCACCCGGGACGTGTACTACATCATTCAATTTTAACACTCCCATCTGTTTCGCCCTAACAGCGACATCAGGGCCCAGGATGAGGCATTTACAGAAATGACAGATGCACTACAGAGGAGGTTTTTTTTTTTCCCTAAACCTGAGGGAACGTAGGCCTGGAAACACGTCCCCCTTTGCTGCTGTTGTCTTTACGTCTCATGGCCCATGCCAGAATTTCCAGACAGATGCTCAGTGACACTCCGCAGCGGTGGCCTTCCACTAATGAATGTCGGATCAAAAGATGACCTCTTTACGACGACAACTCATTTACACCTGTGACATATCGCTAGTTACATCCGTGTAAGGATTCTCTGGAATTACTTGACATCAATGCAAGATGCATATTGGCACATGCTCTTAAGATGAGTCCCTGCTCTATCCTCCATTGACCTCATTGTCTTAGAAAAAAAAAAACACAATAAAACATTGATGTCACAAGCTAAGTGTGGCTCTTAAGGCTGTAAGGATTTGCGACAAAAAATAGGAACAACTGTTGATGCCGAAGCTCTTCCGTCGCAGTCACGCTAGGTTTAAAATAAACCGTTACTTCCAATCTGTCACCTCCGCGCCTGCAGCGGTCGCTCCACGTTGAGGTTTCAGGTGCTTTCAGTTTTCTAATCCGGGCAGGATTGAGGCGCCGCTGTCAGATAGACAGGCAGGCAGACAGACAGGCGACGAGGGCCCCAGCTGTGACGGCTGGTGTCGACTCCGAGGCGGTCTTATGATGAATTGCTTCCACCGCGACTGAAGCAATTGTTCTGTCAGTGTCTCGAGTGCACGTGAACGAATTTGCCCGCGTCTTTTTGTTTTTCATTAACGATGCCACCTCTCGTCCATCTCCATACTCGCTTGTGTCGAGCTGCGTGGAAATATGGTGGCACCACAAATAAATAAATAACACCGAAGTGCTTTTTTTGTTCTGAGGAACTAAACTGTCAAGTTACAACCCAAAAAAAAAAAAAAAAACTCAAATGACACTTTGCAATAATCATTGAAGCATGACTCAGAGGATGTTTTTTTTGTCTGCTTGCAGCTCAGACGACTACTATGAATACGGACAAGGCGGCGAATCATATGAATCGTACGGTGAGTTTTTTTTTTTCTTTTCCCGATGTCTGCTTATCTCGTCTGCCCTTGTCTCCCACCAGTGTCACACGTATGTCCCCCAGCTACTTTCAGACTTGACAGCTCATTTACTCGTCCTTTCTGCTATATTTTGCTCATGTGCCTAATTTGTTTTAGTGGAAAAGGACCTTCACGTCACAATTGTCATTGATACAGTAAAATACGACATATATTATGATTTTTTTTTTTCCTCATAACATTGTGCAAGCTGACCTGATTCTAATAATTCGCCTTATTCGTGTACTACTGCGGTTTTTGCTGCTTCTTGTATCATTAAATGTATATTTCAGATCTTTTTTTAGTCAGAGCGATTAGCAAAGAACTTTCCAACTTTTCTAGGCTGTAAGCAGAAAAGTCACGCGCGTTTAGCTCATTAGTATTTTCCATGGCGCCACATAAAATAAACCCGCCAAGTGTTTTACTGTATTACCTCGGCATGGGTCACCCAAAGGGCGACAGCTCAAAAGAAGCTGATAACGGCGTCCAAGCGGGGGCCTATCCTTGCTTTTCAAAACACAAGGTTAAAACGGTGTATTTCTTCAAAGTGACACTCAGCGAAAGGGTGACAGGTTTAATTAAGGGGTATCGGCTGTGTGCTGCCAGCAGCTTGTACACGGAAGGTGCAGGGGAGGGGGGGGGTGAATACACAAGGCTTTGTGAGCCTGAGCTCCAGGTAAGTCTCAGCACTGGCTGCAGATCAGACAAAAGGTGCCATCGATAGCACCACTTTCACGCTGACGCTACCCGGGGCTGATGTGGGCTAACGGTAATTGTGACCTTTTTGCTAGGCGCCTCTAAACGGGCCCTTTTCAAGTAGACGTTTGATCAGCTAGTTCAATTATCTGAGATGAGGGCTCCCAGGTATGAGGCGAGTCTGCGGAAATGTGCAAGATTTGTGAATGATTTGGCAACTTTGCAATCTTGTTTAATCAGGTCAAGAGGAGTGGGCAAACAGTCGCGGGAAGGCGCAGTCGGCGAGGACGACCAAGGGAGCGTACAGAGAGCAGCCGTATTCCAGATACTGAACTGTGTCACGGCCCGCACCGGACTCCTCGTTGCAGTTCCAACCCAAGTAATGGATTTTTTTTTTTTTTTTTTAATGGATGTCCCCACAATTTTTTAAAAATGAAACCTAAACTATGGAATTTAAAAATCAGAACATCTGAGGAAGGACTGAATGAATGAGATCAGGGAAGTCCCACTGCCTCACAGAGGAGGTATATTAGGGCTCCACTGAAAAGTAAAAAAATATTAAGAGAATAAAAGCATGGTCATGTAGTTGAAGCCCCAATCTAAAAAGTTTTATAATTGCCTGATTCCACAAAATAGTAGCAAAGCACTACTAATGAAGCTCCTCAGCTTGTCAACATAGTTCCTAGGCACCAAGATGCCACTAGATGGCGCCGAATCAATATGTTTTTGATATTTCTGTAAATAACGGAAAATAGGTCCCCTAAGAAATCTGCAATTCACCGTAAGATAGTTCCCACACAGAACGTAAATTGGATATGATGGCGTACGCTCTGACATAATATCTTTTCACTAGGGTGTGCCACAGGGCTCTGTTGTAGGTCCCCTTTTATTTCAATATTTTTTCCAGAAACTCTGACCACTATGTAATATAAGAGTTGACTTTTCTTTGCTCCAAAATTCATCTTTATTCTCAAAATATTTTCTTCTTTTCGGTGTGGGCCTCCCGCTGTCCTTATAACATAAACCTTACTCCCGCTGAGTAATACAATTCAGGATGTACCCTTCCATCCTGCCGAAAATCAACAGACATGAATCAATGTGTTTTGAGTTTCTCAAGTTTGTATTAAGCTAATTTCACTTTTGTAGTAGTCGCGGTGAGCCATCGCCGCCGGATGCAACTTAATGTATCTCCCTCAATATACTTCAATGAAATCTGAAGATATAATGGTTAGTACTAGGACGTATTGTAGATATTTATTTCTTGAGGAGTAATTGGAAATGTGAACCTTGTAAAATATGCATTTTGAAAAACACAAGTCATCCTGTATACATCTTGTATTGCTGTTTCTTGTTTTTTTTGTAAGTTATACTCGTAGGTCGGTGTTAAAGGGCTTATGAAAGCATGGCGTGCAATGTGGATGTTGTCAGGTGTTTTCGTCATGATACAATTGTGTTTATAAACCTCTTTAATACGTCTAATAAATAGGAATTTAACATCAAACACTCTAATCCGAACAATAGTCCAAAGGCTTTTGTCGTTTGTGAGTTTTAGTTCTGTTGTTGGTTTTTTGTTGCGCTTAAATGGGTCATTTTGACATGATAGAATAGAAATTCTAAGGCCTAATTATGAACTTGACTAACTCATATGCTTGTGAATATGTCCCCCTGCCCCTCCTAAGTTAGACTCGTTTGATTTTCTTATTTATTTTGAGCTTATATAAGCCCTTTAATATTTCCCTCTTGCCGATGCTGAATAAACATTTTTGAAAAAAAACAACAACAACCAAAAGCCCTGGTGTTATTGACTCGATAAAATCCAACTTTAATTTAAACTAAAAGGCAGACAGAGAGGAGACAAAACAACAACAACAAAGAGAGAAATGGGATTTGATTGTAATTTGTCTTTACGGGGAAAGCTGAGATTTTGCGAATTTAGCGATGTTGCCTCTCCTCTCTGATTGTCCGTATAATATCGAGCACCGTTCGTAAACACGCATTAACTCTGTGAGTGTTTACCCTGACAGAAATGGCTCGTAGCCCTGCATGAAGGCCTCCTCGACACCTTCTCGGGCCAGTTCGCTCCCCCGGCTGGGGGACCGCTCTCTCTCTCCTTTTTTTGTTGTCCTCTTTTTTTTATTGCTCTTTCTGCTCTACTCCACGTGGTCATGTGGCATTTAAAGAGCCTGCCCTGTCCATTAAAGAGACTCTAAATGACCCCCAGCTGACCTCAGCAGAGGGAGGATGGCAGTTTAAAAAGACCACCGCCCCACAAGGTAATACAACCCAGACCCAGATTAACCTCTCGCCTAACATAAACGCTCTCTAAACTTAAATGTTTATCTTGTCTGTGTCTTGGCCGCAACGCTGAGAATAATTAGCCACCTTTAACAACAAATGTAAACAATGTGATAAATCAATGAGCTTTTTAAGGAAACACTTAATAGATTCATAAACTACAATATGTCTTGTATCAGTGTTTTTGATGTGTTGAGTTTTAACTGATGGGCTAATTGTGTTGCTTGTATTCCACTTTAGGTTGACCTACTGGGCCACCCATGACCTCATTGGTAACAAAAAAAAAAAAGGTGCGTAAAAGCAAAGTTTTTTTAAGCCAACTGGAAAATAAATGATTTATTATATATATTTTTATTATATATATTATGTGCACTAATCAGTTAGGTTTCCATTAATGGCATGAAGTTGTCAATAGAAACTTACATTTTAACTTTTTTTTTCCCCCCCCCCAGATGTGACGAACGGCACAAAGAAACGAAAACCCCAAAAGGCTCACAAAGATATCTCCCTGTTGGCAAGTGTGTTGGACTAACATGTTCACAGGTGAATCCTGGAGGAAAACTTGAGATGCAATAAAAGGCGGGAGGAGGTGGTTAAAAAAAAACGTCATCACGGAGAGAGTAAACCCGTGAGCCAAATGGATTTCCTCACTCTCTAGAGATGTTCTGTCTGGGAACATTTCCTTCAGATTTCCATGGCTGCTGTATTTATGTTCGAGGGAGTGCTCTGAACTGATTGTGAACTTGCTTTCATTAAGACGGAGTTGTGAAAACTAAATAAAGGATGCTTTAAATATGCAAAGGTAAGTGACATCACACACTTGCCGTGTGCTAATCATCCTCCACGCCATCAGTTCACACCAATAATGAAGTGCCTTACTGTTATGTTCTTGTGACTCTTTTACAGGTTTATTCTCGAGTGTTAAAAAAAGGGCAGTTATTTTTTCGGTCTTTTTTTTTTTCTGTTTGCATTATCATGATGTTAGAAAAGCCCTCCCCATGTGCAATCTATTCCGCTTGTACCTCTTAATGAGAATCGACTTGGATGGCTATTGCAAATCCAAAATAGCTTTCAGCGGGAATTTAGGGGGGGAGGTAGAACATTCCGGCTGATGCTTAAGTCCACAAAAGCCTGACCGTATTCGGTTGCGCCGCGTTATGTCCCGGGTGCCAGACAATGCTTTTCCATTAGACGAGAAGAAACCAGGAGGAGACCTCGGGCCGAGCCTCAGACAATAACAATCGACCTGACGCATAGATCCCCCTACCTTGCCGCCTTCGGGGACTGGCCTCCTCCTCTGAAGTGACTTCAAATGACAATGTTATCTGGAGCAGGCTTCTCATAAAGTAAACAGGACTCTTTTGATTAAGGATGCATACAATGAAAGGAAGCGGCGTTCCCCGAGGCCAACACAACCCCGATTCAGTCTCCCGTGGACAAAACGGTATGGGCGAATGTGAGTGCTATGGTCGCCGAACGAATATAATCGTCAAAATACTCTATCACTGTAATGCAATATTTGTTTACAAGCAGTTAAAAAAAAAAATCTATTCCGTACCTAACAATCTGCCGGTTATTTATATTCCTTATATAACAAAATTGTTGCTCCCTCTCCAATAAATGGCTTTTATTGTGATACGTGCACTTCCTCCTAATCGGGTGTAAAGTTGCTACCCCTCGCCTTTTTGTTCTGTAATTAACTGTCGGGCTCTTAATGTGCTGATGGCGAATCAATGTCCAAGTGCCTTCAAAGTGAGTGTTCATGTGACCCGGGGGTCACTAAGTGGAAAGTGGGATTGCCATGAGATCGATCAAGTCGACGCTTTGACTGAAGGGGGGATGAGAGGGACACTGAGGAGGGAACGGTTAAGTGGCAGAAATCAAATGATCAAATCAAATGATAATCGTTGAGTGGTTGTGTGAGTGTTTTTGTTGCCAGAAGCTTTAAAGTAGCAGGAGAGGTAGACATACGAAATAATAAATAACATCATCATAACTGTAGTATGATTTATTTCTATGAAGCAGAGGCTTGCTTGTATTAGGATGGCCACTATTTAACATGTCAATGTGCAGATGGGAAAATATTTAGAGGGTGTGCAAAACCGCAAATAATTGTACTGTATCGATCAATCAATTGTGTCATTTATCGTGTCACAAGATGTTTCTTTATCCCTTTTTTTTGTATATCATCTTGTAAACAATAAATTTTCTCTGATAACGTAATATTATTTTAAAGTCAGTGTTTGTATTTATTCGTATCTACAGCTGCAGGGATAACGTGGTTGCACAAGTGTGCACACCCTCTTATATGGCTGTGTTCAGAATTGAACGATCACATTCAAATTCATTTTAAAAAGACAGAATTTCATGTGCCTTAACTTAAAGTTTATTTTTTTCTGAAGTGTACTTTGTAAACAATCCTGCTGTGGTTTAAAATTCCAACAAGAAAAAGACGATTAATTCCAATGGGAAATTGTGTTCAGCATTCAGCCTTGGCGGTTCCACTGTAAATTAAATACGCTGGAGTGGACCATGACTCCTTTCGGCTTCTAATCCCTGATTTGAGCTTTTGTATAAGCTTGGCTTTGTGTTCCCATAGGATGCATTCATGCTTTTCACTCGGGGACACAGAAGCACGACCATATCACAATGTTTGGAACGAGCAGTAAAGTAACGCCGTAATAATGCAAACACTCCATGAATAGACGGCTAAGCCTGAGTGGCTCTTACAAAGACACCTTCACTCCATGCGTTAAAAGTGTTTACCTTAACACCTTACCCCCCGACCCCCCCCTCATGGAACGCCGACCTTCTAAATGACATTTGCCTCCTGTTAAGCCAAGCATGTTTGGCATTTCAAGTGCTTCTCGCGCAGCCACCGCACCTTTGCTAACCGCCGCGGCGCCGCGTTAAGTAAATAACTGGAGGACAAGGATCAATGCGCTTGTCTTGTCCCGGGAAAAGTCGGATTACTCTTGCCGAGACTTTAATAGGTGTTTATGAAGTTTGGCTCGCGCCACTGCTTGGATGCTCATTGCCGCTGGGTTTGGGTGTTAAATCAGCAGGTGGTTCAATTCCCTGCTCATTATGTTAAAAAGCCATTGAGCAACACTAAATGGCTTCTAATTCACCTCGTGCTAATTGCTCATTTTGTACGTTTCCAATACTGCTGTTTTGATTTGACCTATGAGAATGACTAGATACATTATTCCAGGATAAATATATTTTTGAGTAGGTAAAATAAAATCACAAAACATTTGTCCAATTGCTGCATTGCAGTTGACACATGGATTTTTTACTTAAATAATGAGTCAGGGGTGACCCACCTTGGCCCCAGGGAGCAGCATGAAAGGATAAAGTGTAGCTACAATCCAGGATGAACGGACGTGCTGCTTTCTTAAAAGTGTCTGCGTCTGCAATCTGTCACCGGCGTTGATTTTTTTTTTTTTTTTTTTTTGTCTCGGCTTGTGAGGTGATCCCTCGGAGACCAAGCCGAGCACGTAGCAGCTTTAGCCTTACATCGGTGTTGGATGAGGGGATAAAAACCACAGTGTCCTCGGGATAAGACCTGGACCTTTTGACCTCTGAGGCGAGATCCCTTACAAGAATTTTTCTAAGGGATTTCATGTACGTTTTTTTCTGCTGCTTTCACTCATCTGTAAGTCCTTTTGTTCGCTGGCTTGAATGTTTAGGAGCAAACAGAAAAGCCTTTATGTTGGTAAAATGAAAGTTGGCAGCTTCTATTAGGTAGGACACAGCGCTCATATTGACGTACTTAATATTTTATTACAGCTGTAGTGTAGGGCGAGAGATTGTAATTTGATCGATGTGTGTTATTTGGTTAGTTAGTGAGAAGGCGCTTCAGTGTTGCATTGGAGAGAATAAAAGAAAGAAAACAAGACAAGATGATGAATAAAGTCTTAATTTTATGCAAGAAAAGTAGTAAGATAAATTGTTACGATAATGCATTTGGATGACACATGACAAGTTTTAATGTGTTGGTAAATTTGCAATATAACTTAAGTATCGGTAGCTGGTATCGGCTGTGTTCTCAAACACTCGATCCCTTGATGCGCTTGAATTGGATCTCGTGTACAGTAAATGAGTCTAAAAGTCAGTCGATGGCTTTTTTGTACATGTTGGCTCTTTTAATAAGTTTTGTCCAAGTCAGTATCTGCTTTCTCGCCAGATGAGAATATCAATACGGCTCTCATGTACATCCATTATACATTAAGGCTATAGCCGGCAGTCAGCTGGTTGCCATGACAACTGAAGGCAGGACAGATAGCACAGGTTCAAAGGTAAAAAATAAACCAGAATAATAGATCTATAACAACATAACTCTGTTTTGTGGTGTGTACAGATGTACATAAAAATTCGACACATTTCGGTGTAGCTCCAAGTTTATGTTTTCAAGAGTAAATAATGGAAGAGAAAAATCGATTGTATAAAACAATATACAAAGACTAAATTATGCAGTGCAAATAGCACTATGGCACATTGGAATGATATTATAGCTTCAAGTAACAGCTGCGTCTGGATTTTTTTTTTTTTTTCGTCACAGCAGTATGGAAGAGGTGTTACTGTGATTTCTGGTCTATAACATAGTCATCAAAAAAAAAAAAAGCTGCAGATGATAGAATCTCTGATGGCTCCCGGTTCCTCAGAGATCTTCTCCTGTTATCGTGGGTCATCTTTGGAGTACTAACCTTAATCAGGTAACTGATTTTTATTGTCATAAAATAGCTATTGGAATGGTGAACGATAATGTGTGGGAGTTCCTCCTCATTCAAGAGGCTCCAAGTGCCCCATGATGGCGGCCCCCTCCTCATCATGTCCTCAGTCTACATTTGTACTGATGGAAGGAGGGGTTACAGTATTTCACTTTACAGTTTGGGCTAATGGGGTCATGACCCCTGCTGTTCTCCCTCTTTCAGATCCAATCCCCCCCACCTTCAACCTTGCATTCCTCGCCTCATTCCACAAACACATCTGAGGGGTCTGCTCCGTGTCTCACATCTCTTCGCCAGCACCACCTGTTCCTCCAGATGTTCCGACTAACCCGTGGAGCCTCATCTCCACGCGTACTGGCTCCGTTGCCGCCCCCGCTCGCCATGTCAAACCCACTTCCCAAACGTATGGTTAGTACAAAAAGAAAAATATCGCTTTGGCGCCACCTTGCGGCATCTTGTCAAGGAACTATGTTGAAGCGCATTGAGGAGTTTCATTTAGTCAATAAAGGTCAAATCAAAAGTTTTAGCTGTGCATCTGTGCACACAAAACATGAGAGCAAACGTGACCCATCCAAGCAAGCCCTGAGAACCGAATCCGTTGCCATGGCGGCGTGAAATGAAGGCAAGGTTGACAGGGGTGCAGTCACTTATTGGCATTGCCTCAAAGGTAGCACCTCCCGCTGCCCTCCCCTTCAGCTGCTGTAGCGCCACATCAGCGTCAGGCAGCCGCTCTCCCCGAAGGAGGGCAGCCGCGCTGGACCGGCTGCGACTTAATTGGAGCTGGAGGACAACCCCACACACACACTCCTGGCCACCACCACCATGCTACAGCTGTGCCGCCGCCGGCTGGCCATGGAAAAACCAAACCCAGTGACTACACCCCCCGGGTCGGAGGTCACCATGTGGCCACTCGGCGGGCTTCTCGGGCCGTCCCTGCGTGCGGTGGACGCCAAGTCTTAGCGAAGCCCCTCAGCGAGACGGACTGTCTCTTTCTCTTCGTACAAAAAGCAAGTGAGCTGAAGTGTGCATGACAGCCCACGTCGCCCTCCGAGATGAGCACAATGTAATCGGGCTTGACTCTTTGTTTTGTCGAGCAGACACAACAATTGCGTGTGTTTGAAGTACCGCAAGAAATTAATATAATGCATTGTCAAACTCGGAAATGCATCTCAAGATCATCCGAAAGAAGACCTGATTTTAGATTTGGTACCTGCGCAGACGGCTATTTAGATGTTTTGCTAGCCAAACTCAGCTTCTTCTGACCGGCCAATCAGAATCCAGCACCACTGACAGGAAACACAATTGAATACCTCCTGTGATAAACAAACTATTGTTCAGATACCTATTTTTTTTTTAAATGACAGTGGGGAAACAATTACCGAGTGTTATTGAGACTTAATTTCCATAGCAAAGGTAGGAGTGAACTCAGCGTCACCCCGGCGACAGATGCTTCCTGCGTGCCTTCTTTTCTCCAACAAGGAATACATCAGCATTAAAAACGAAAGGAACGCTTTATCCTTTCGCATTTTAATTACATCCACTGTGTACACAAAAACCATAACACATATTTCAATGTGACAACAATTCCAAATCCTTCCCAATTGCTATTTTTCTTACTTTATAAAATATTAAATATAATTTTTGTACAAACCGTTAAGCCCACTGCACTACTGTAAATCAACATAGGTTATGATAGCGCTACTTGGAGAGCTAATTATTCATTTAGGTTGCACTATTGCATCATTTTTAGCTGACTGTATATATAAAAACATGAGCAGTCTACATTTGATATGCTCCACCACCTACGTTGTTTGAGGTAACAGCCCGAGGGGCATGTTACAGGTTGGTGCCCCCGCGATCTGACCTGGAAGCAGGGCCCACAATCATCATCCTAGGGCTCTTTTAGATGAGGTGTGCATAATGGGGAGGTTTTTGCTCTCTGAAGGATGAATCAATGTGGCATGAAGAAGAGAATTTCCAGCCCATTTCCCCACTCTGATTACCCCCCACCACATACGGCTCCCTAATAGCTTGTTGTGTGTCATAAATCTCCTTTTACCACCGCGCCATCACAGATGTACCACTTGCATATTCAAGGGAAGGCGGTATTGGGATTTGATGACTTGCTAGCAGGGAGCGCGAGGATTCGGCCTGTCATGTTCCATTTGGCGGCTTAGCCTTAAAAAAAAAAAAAAAAAAAGTCTTTGCTAGCGAGATGTGTAGGCTTGTTGTCAAACGGTTGCCCGCTTTATAATAAAGTCCTCGTCCACCATCTCGAGAATTAAGCGGCAAAAATAGCAGTAATCGTTCCTAGATTTGTTGTTACTGTTTCAGTCACAAGAAGAACAAATGCTAATTAATACCAGACACGAATCAATGAATCACTGATGACAATTAATCATCTCGACAATCATGCGTTCAAATGAACAAACAAAACAGCAACTACATTTGTAACCGCTAATCGGGAAATGACATATCTATCCACTATATCCATATTTTATGATCAACAATTAATATTTAACGATTGATGACACAGCATCAGGAGGAATTGGAGGCCCAGTATCTTGGTCTCATTGGCCGGGGATCGAACCCAAATCCTATCCTATCGGGTTCTGATCAGACAATCGCAATATTCAAGATTGACTTTTTCTGTACTGTAGTTGGCGTTAAGTTCAAGGTCACGCCTGGAAGTGAGACGTGACCCGAAAGTAAACTCCGTGACAACTTGCTTGCCTTCCTGAGATGAAGGACGTGTTAAGAGTGCGGATGGGGAGGGGGGGCGTTAGCTCAGGTACAGCGTGTTTGTTTACCATGTTCTTTCTTCTTGACACTTTGCGATCAAACGACCTCTGATGTGAATCTTGTTGCTTCGAGTCACCTCGTTTAGTAGAGGATCTCAGTGACATGCATAGACTTTTTTTATTTATGTTTTTTATTTTGCTGTCAAGAGCTTGGCATGGAAACCTGACGTCAAAAAAAAAAAAGTCGAAGTGCAACGAGCAGTGCTGAGCATTGCACACAAGCACTAATTAAGAAAAGAAAAAAAAAAGGGAGTGATTTTCATTTAGCTCTCCTCCATCTAATCATTTTATAATAGAGTTTTTGTCCTCTGGGAGGAAAATGTCTTCTCTCACATGGCTGCTTGATTTGCCTTTAAACAGTGTGAGGACATTGTTCCGATATACGTAAACACCAGAGTGACGATGAATTCAACTCGATCAGTCGAGCACGGAAGTAAGGATGGTTAACAAAAGCAAAATGTGAGATGAGAATTAACCAAATTGTCTACTAGCTTAATGTTTGCATACAATGTGAAACGCCTTAGATGTGCTAGTGGAAATTAGCATCAATGTTGCAGGACTAGAAAACAAAGTCACAACGTTGTATGACACTTAAATTTGGTGCTCATCATACGGCGTGAGGGTCAAAAATAGAAAGTATCTTCATTTTTTTCTTTTAATGGTGTTGTTGAAGCATATCCATTTTCGCTTCCTCCTCGCAAGCAGATTGTCAGCTCATCCCATATTCCATTGACTCCATTTGCAGCATATCGAGCAAATCCAGAGAACAGCAGCACTAAATCCACTTTCCCATTTCACTCCGAAAGCCTAAGCCCCGTGGTGACGGCCATTCTCTGCGCTCTCTTTGATTTGACATTCCATTTTATTACTCGTGGCCAGTGGGCCGGCCGCGCTGCCACGGCGGGCCGATGCGAAGGGGCTAATACAGGCACAAAGTGGCCCTCCAGTGTGTCAATGAGCAAAGCCACATCCAGGCTGCGGTCAAGGTTATGATGCCACCGAAGTCTTTCGTATCCTCGTGCTCGGGGGCCGCCGGGAAAACCATTTCAGCCTTTTATCCTTTTTACATGTCATTTAAATTCGCAAATTGAAGCCTGATTGGCCCGAGACCAGAAATTCAAATTTACATAATCGGTTTGCCTGAAATTGTAATATAATGTTCTTCCGAATTTCTTAGAATTACGTTTTTTTTTTTTTGGCTTCTGGGAGTGTGTTATCAATCTTATTATGATGATGCAACATTGTTTTGCCATTGTCACATTTGAATTTAAAAAATCGGTTGCGAGGCTAATTTTGTAAATAAATAAATCATGCCTGTTTAGTTTGGAGCTATTTTTTAAAGTGAGAATTTTTGTTTGAACAAAAAGTTTGTGCTGACAATTTATGACAACTCTAAGCATAATTTATAGCATAATTTATGTGGTGTTGTGAAACATTTCTATCTCCACGACACAGGGCACATGCCTCTAGGCTTAAATCAATCTTGGCTGGACCTCTTCATAAACCAGACTTTCTTTTTTTTGTATCCATTTTTCTGTAGAATATTCCTGATATTGACTTAGAAAAAAAAAGACTTCAGTAAATAAAGGACAGAGCATGAGGCTGATATTCCTCATTGATCAGCCCCCCCGTATCAAATACATGACATCCGATCCACATCAGTGAGCCGTTTGGTGGTCTCTGCAATTACAGTAGCTGACTAAAGTCCATGTAAATATGATCCACATGATTTATTGGTCTGCAGCAGATTTACTACCAAAATCATTTCCTGGAGCCATCCAAAGGAAAATTCCAAGGCAATGAACTTCGATAACATTTTATTTATGAAAACTGACTTCCCTGCATTTCTCGACAAAGAAATGGTAGACGTCTGCATTGTTTGTCCTACGTCAGCGATAACTTTAGTCCGAGCGAGGAGTCTTCTGTTATCATTGTTGTTGGTGCGGCGTATATGTTTAACAACCTCGCCATGTTCACGTTGACCCCCACCACCGCGTAGATTGCTTATCGATCGGGCTTCTCCTTAAATGTAGCACCGCGTGCGCTTGTTCCCTTTAACCCAAACTTCTCAGCAAGAAGCCCCACTGTATCTTGTTGCATGAAAAATGCTGAACGGGATGAGCCCTGTCATCTTCTACGGCAAGCCCCCCTTCTTATAAATAATGATTATTTCACGGGCCCATCAATTCTGCTTTGTGGAGCAATATTTTCAAGCGCATTTATTTTTCCAATTCAATAGCTCCTCATATTTCATTACCTGAGGCGTTGTTTTTTCTCCTCCTCCGCGAAACAGAGAGCGGACGCCGGTTGCTGTAATCCACGGTGCACAGCAATGCAATCAATAAACATGATAGAGAGTCTTTCAATCAATAACACTTTGCCTCGGCATCAATCAGGACATTTGAGCAACTAGATAAACTGCTATCTGATAGATTGAGCATGATTATCAGATTTGTATTATTTTTTTTGTGTGGATCCAAACAACAATGCAACTAAATTTGAAGGTCTGTGGAATTTATTACAATAGCAAAAACATCTGCTTTTTTTCCCCTTATTTTCAGTCAACGCCAGCTGGTCTGCCTCAGTACTCTGCCAGCCTCCCTCCTCTTCAATCAATCATTTAATTAGCACTTCCAACATTTGCAAGGTGAAAATAACACTGAGAATTAGCAGGGAATCTGTGACTTGGGTCCAATGGGTTGCTCTCCACGGGGCAACCTCCTTTGGCAACTGCCAGCACTAATGGTATCTGGTGTTAAAGGCGATTCTTGGAATCTTGTACATCTCTAATATGTCCATTTTTTGTTCTGCGAGGGGATTGATTAGTCACAAAGGGCCTTTTGTGACCCCGGAACATGGCAACGTGGGCACCCCCCCTGTCAAGTGGCACAATACGCTAAGTGCATGATCCCACTGTTTGGGCCAAAGACAGCACTAGCGGGAGCGAGCTTCCCACCGTCTTAAATGCACTCTCGCTGGAGCAGAGTGACATTTGATAGCGAGCGGGCCCGCTGCGCTTCGCCTCTCTCATCGCTGTGACTCCTATGTGAGTCCTCGGCCCGACTGTCTATTGCTCGTTTGGAAGATGCTGAAGCCGTAGGGGTCTTGTTGGTGAATGTTGCTTTATGTTCAGGAGTTAGAAAGATTCTGAGATGACTCCATGTTAGGATTGCGGTGGGTGCTGCAGGGCTGGACTCTTTTCTTTTGGGGTTGTTTGTAAATGACAAGAGCAACTTTGCTTTTTTCAACAGCAGCCAGATTTTAAAACTTGGAATGACAGTTGGAGCAGAGCCTTTTGTTCCGAACTTGCTAAGACTCCAATTTTTCTCTTGCATCCCGAGGATTGTGCAAGTTAGGTAAACCGAACGCGTCAAACTCATTTTTGTCGCAGTATATGCTACACAACAAATTGATGAATAACTATTTTTGAAATCAGGGGCTAGTAAAACTGTTCAAATATTTTAAAAAGATGATAAAAATTGTCAGCCATATGGTTATATTTTTTAAAGTAAAGACAATTTCGTAATTTTAATATTGATACAAGTTGATGAACTATTTGTCATTGCGGGCCCAATAAAATGATGTGGTGGGCCGTATGTGGCCCCCGGGCCTTGAGTTGGACACCTATGCTCTAAATTGTATATCTGCATCTTCCTTTCCAATGACAATTTCAAACAAAGGGAAATACTCCATTGATCTTAGTGCTGCAAAATGTTACATTTCTCCCGACTGAGCCGCTCAGCTTTTTCACAAACCGGCCTCAATCAAATGATTATATGTTCACTGGGGGAAACCTATTTGTTTCCCCTCACTCTAATGGTCTCCTACATATGGGCTCTTTCCAGTCCGGTGATCACAACCTTCAATTTTTTTTGTTTTTTTCATACGTGCTTGCTCCTCTGCGTCGACACAGGTTGTATGAATTGCAACGGGTCAGGCACATCTCGTTGGGCGTTTCATTATTCATTGTTCTCATTTTCCATCCTGCGAGATTCATTTCTTTCAGGAAGTCATTGAGAAAGCACTGAATGCTTATTTCCTGCTGGCCACTCTCTGGAGGGGCTGTGGAGGGAGGGGTGTTGCGATATGGAAATGTTCTAGATAGAGATTGCAAACTCAAATTGCTTTCCTTGCTATTGATAGAAATCACGGCGTATATTAAGCAACTCATTTATTACATTGGACTCCTCATACATGACTTTATTTGCTGTTGTGTGTTTTTTTTTTATTAATTTAGATTTTTTTTATTTATTCTTTGCACACGTGTGAAAAGAGCCCAAACAAAAGGTGGCGATAATGCATTGTTGTGGTCAGCATGCTCAATTTATGGCCCGCCGGCACATAGCTGAGTCTTATCAGCGCTTCTCGCCTGCAGTGACACTGATGCAATGTGTGTGTGTGTGTGTGTCGGGTGACAAGACAAGAATACATCAGCTGATATGAAAATTGTATGCCGCATATTGTCATCGTCAATGAAAAGTTCACCTATCCAACTTACCGAGTTTGTTTTTCTCGTTCTGTCTCTTAAAACCGAAAACGAATGGATGGATTTGGTGAAAGTTTCAGTTTACCTGTGTTTTTTTTTAGAATATTGATTTTTAACCTTGCGTACCCGACTGCTAAAATAGATGAAACCGAAGACGAAACGTCTCGCTAATAATAATCTGTCAAAATTGAGTGACTTGACATCCGGGATCGCAAATAGTGAGATGGCTTGTTGGTATCAAAGTCTAGCGGCATCAAATATAACATGACAAATAAAAGCTTGCATTTTTTTTTTTCCCTGTGAACTATGTGAGGCTGATATCAATCAAAGTCAGGCGGAACATTGGCAGCTGATAAGATTTCCACAGTAGGGGGATGCTACACATTACCAGGATGCTGCTGGTGTTACTGGGAGTGTGAGATCCGTTGTCACATCTCCCCTTCAAAGGTTGTCACCTGCCATCATGCGATCGATTTGACTTTTTCAGCGCCACATTTGGAGAAATCCTACCCAAGGTGACACGACGTAGGAAATGAAGCTTCTCCTTACCGAAGAAGCTCTTAATTGAATCTCGAGTCTCAGCAAATTAGCATGTTGATGTATCGTGTTCTCTCCGCCGGGTGCTAATGGCCTTCTTGTTTGCGAGGCGCCACCTTAGAACACGAGAGTCCCTCAGCAGTGACTCGCAAAAGACTCGAGAGTCGCGGCCGATACTCAAGCAGCTCTAATGGAGACAGCAAGTCATTTTGAACTGACTCAATTTGATTTTGTCAAGTGCTTGCATGAAATTTTACAGTTGCTGTGTATATTTTCTTACAAATGTGTTGTTTTATTTCATATCATCATCACTCGGCCAAAAATATTGCTTTCATGCTAAGTGCTGACATTCCTTTCGACAAATTGACAGTCCGACAGGCTTAATTCTCACTTTTTTTCTCACGCTCTTTCGAATTTGCTGGAAAACCGCAACACTTACGCCTGAATCTTTCACCTTTCGGGCCAATGATGGCGAGAAAGTCCCAAAATTCTCAGTTATGAATATTTTTTTTATCACACGTGCAATACGGGAAGTTTAATCATCACCTGCACTTTAACCCTGAGGTGCAAATTCCCAGTTGGATCATTTGCACCTTTGCCTGCTCAAAATGTCATCTGCTCTGACAACTTTAAGCAGCTTTCCGCAGCTTTTTGTTTGTGTTTAAGTCTCAACCGAGCTGACACCTGTCCTCTTGATTAAAGAAATAAATCAGCTTCTCATATTCTAAAAATATGTCTGATGAATCTTCGCGCCCGTTTCCCGAGGATCTATAATTAATGTGGTCACATCCAGCACGAGAAGGAGAAATTTGATGTCCCTCCCTCCCTACCTCCCGCCCTCCCTCCAGAGCCCTTCCCTGCAACCCAATAATCCCCAGGAGAACAAAAGCGAGCTGCGAAAGCATAAATAGAAGCATAGCATCAAAACTCTCGGCTCGTCGCCATTGCTTTTCTGACAGCTGCCTGCGCTAATTAGCCATCAAAGGTCTCCCTCCCTCTTATAGCGGGAGCTAACACCCCTTCAGTATCATTACCGCTTGTTGTCGCTGTTTGTTTATCATCAGCGTGAGCGTAAAGTTAACAAACTTTCTCCCCAAAATGCAATGCAGTGCAACCACGATGCGGAAAATGTAATTCTACTCCTTGAACCACATTATGGCAGTCATTGTCAATTTTTTAAATTTTATTTTATTGTTTTTATTTTTAATTTATTTTTCAATTTTTTTAATTTATTTTTTTATTTGTATTTTTTATTTTCTATTTTATTTGTAAATTGTCACCTTAAAGGTCACCCAAATTTGCATAATTTTCCCATTTGGATTCCGGCTGAAAAAAATAATTCAAAATGCTGAATTTTATATTGGAATCAGCTATTTTGGGCCTTTTTTATTATCACTGACATAGAACACGGCTTGCTGTCATGGCTTATTAATATGCATATCACTGTCAGTGCAAAGCCGGAGTGTATTCCTTGTTTGCTTTGACTTTATCAAAGTTGCCCATGTGACCGCGGGACTTGGTCCATTCCATTTGTCACTGATGACAAATAAGGCCCGTTTAATCCCGCCGGCCCTCCTTTGGAAGACGATGACAAAGACAAACGACAGAGCGGCAAATTGTCTTGTTTGTCGGGGTGCGCAGGTGGCGCTTTTTGCATAGTGCAATTGGCTCCTTGGGACCCTCCAAAGCTGAGAAGGCCTCACCAGAGGGTTGAGGCCAGTGCGTAAAATCTCTCATTTTAAAAAACTGACACTTTATATTAAAGCACGGACAATTTGATCAATTATGCGACTTGCGTGTGATCAATTACAGTAAATGTCTTGCAAGTGGCCTCACTGCTGTTGCTTTGTAAGGCTTTTGAATGAGTCAAACTCATTTTCGGCCCCCATGTGCGATTTCCCTGAGAGCCATTATAACTGCGGAAGGGATTTAAAAAGTATAATTACCTCATTGGACTGCAGTTATCTTTATTTTTAGCAACACATTTCAAACCGGAACTTAAATAAAATAGGGAAAAATAAGTATGACCTTTGACCTTTAAGAAGGAATCAGGCGTCTTTATTAGCTATTATTACATTATTTCTTTGCAGAAGTTTTGAGTTCCTCCAGTTTGACTTGACAAATTATAACATGCTAGCTTCAAGTCAATCGAGCCCTTCCGCCATGTGAGAAAGTGTGGAATGCAAATTGTCAGAGCGCGACCGCTCATCAGTCCGATTGAGAAGACGTGTGCTTCGACGTCGCCCGTGGCCTCTCCCGCCAAACGGCCTGACAACTTTTGGACTCAACACATTAGAGACGTGTTGACAAATCTGTTTAATGACCAACACAGCATTGAGGTTACCTGAAATGATCATGTGACAACAATAAAGAGCCTATTTATAATTTTAATCTACAGCTGTGATTTTATTTGGAGTTAATTGATTGGACTACTCAGAGTCTAAATGAATAAAATGCGTACGGCTGACCCTCATTTTCCTTATCGTGTGCTTACTCTTATTTTAATTGTTTTGATTTTTAATTGCGGCCGCAAACTGTTTCCCAGCAACGATTTTTTCCTTCTAAGAAATCCAATTAAATAGTTTGTTATCTTTGTATTGTATAGGTACATTTTAACAATACTTTATCGCGGACTCTTTGAATTTCAGTGCTCGTGTGAAAATAAAAGCGACAGCGCTCCCATGTAAGATGACACGGCGCTCATTTGCTTTCAGAGGTGAGAAGTCCTCAACGCCGTGGTGCCGAACGACCTTGGCAGTCGCATCCCTTGGGGAGAGGTGAATTAATAGCCAACCTTCATATGATATCCTCAACTTCTTTCCGTGGCGACTATTTGACTCATCGATGATATATGTACCGTAATTTTCGGACTATAAGTCGCGGTTTTTTTTCATAGTTTGGGTGGGGGGGCGACTTATACTCAGGAGCAACTTATATACATATATATGTTTTTTTTCACTTTTTTGGGCATTTTATGGCTGGTGCGACTTATACTCCGGTGCGACTTATAGTCCGAAAATTACGGTATGTTGAAAAAAGTGCTGCAAATAACTTGATGAACCCAGTTAAAACTTTACCAGCAGTTGAGACAATCTCATGGAAATAGACTCAGCTCACTAGTTCCGCCAGTCTGTCAGCAATCAGCAAAAGTTCAGCCGAATTCACCCAACGTTTCCTTTTTAAGTTTAGCGGCGAGGTGCAGATGATATCTTGCTTCCATTCCTTATTATGCAGTCGGCAGCATTAGAATGGAGATGGCTCAATTAGAAGGTGAGCGGTTCTGCTGACTCCAGCACGACGCCATCAATGTGACTTCCAAGAATTATCAGAGGTCTGATTTTAATATCTGTTCTTAGTTTCTACTAATTAACAACTTGCATGACTATTTATTATCTTTTGTGTTTAATTTGGTCTAAATCTGAACTAAATTTAAAAACAGGCTAACCTGACCCTGAACAAAAAAAATCCCAACTCTAAACCTAGCAAATCTATCTAACCAGTATCTTGTTGCCATGGTGATATTTTTTTCCGATCTATATTTCACCCGTCAGGGCGCTCTCTGCCCTTTTTACATTTTGAAAAGAGAACTATTTCAAAGAGTGAGTGAAGATTCTGGTGGAGTGTACTGTATGCCTGCCCTCTTCTCGCACTCCAAGGAAAGATTTGCATAACGTTCTCGGGGCCGGCGCCGAGCTCTGATGAGTAGGAGGTGTCCCGCTCGGTGAAGAATATAGCAAGCCAAGTGTGAAATAAAGCACACGATAAGACTTGGTAATTCTCGCAGATTGTCAACAATGCAGCCGTGGGCTTGTTCCAGGAATCTAATCGAAATGCATTTCTTTGCTGGAAATATTAAAAATGTGTACATATTATTCGTATTATTTTAAACTTTAGTGGGTTGTAGTTTAGCCCGTGTGGTATGTAAAATGTGTGCTTAGGCGCAAAGGTTGCCAAATAGCAGCTGATGCCCTTTACCAGGTGATGACTTTTTCGCTGTGTGACCTCCATTTGAATCGATTTTACATTGAATGTTTACATTAGCGAGGAATGTCATTTTTCATGACCATCACTGGGTCTCAGTGGGGAATTTTCACACTTCATTATGTTCCATTTGAAAAAAAAATGTCATCCTGAACTGCATTTTATGACTGCACTTGTTGAATAACAAAAAGAAAAAAAGGTTTTCCTTCAAATGAGTTGTTGCATGGAATAAATTCAATATTTTTTATTTTATTTTTAAATTATTTTAAATTGTGCACTTTTTTACTTTGCGAATAAAATAAGTCTTACTAATTCACGTGAGAATATTCTACAAAAATCTAGAGAATTTTTCAAAGTTGAAGCCTTGCAATAAAATATGTCATTGTATCCCAAATCATCTTTCCCCATTGAAATGACTAAGAAGGCCATTAATCCGTTCCAGCCTTGCTCCAAACCCAAAAAACTGCGTTCACTGCCACCATACAAGTCAAAGCAAAACAAAAAATCCAATCTGCAATGAAAGTTGTCACTATTCATTTGCTTTTCAAAACGTTCCCACACAAATTCCATATGTTACCTCATGCTTGAGTGCCTGTCTGCTTGAGCACCCGGTAATTATATGCTCAGGTTACAAAAGGTCTAATTAGAGCATCACCCCATATCACTCACCTGCCAACGCCAATATTTTTTTTTAGTTAATAACCTCGAGCAGAGTTGTCATGTGCACTAATGGAAACTAAAATCTGACTTCACGCTGGACTTCTCCAGCCAAGTCTTAATTATTCCATGTGCAATTTAGCTAAACTCTGAAAAAAAACCAGGAGGCGAGATCAATATGGAAATCCGGTTTGTGCTGGGGAGCTATTTTTGCACGCTTTCTGCATCCCCGGGTGGCCACTTTAGAGTTGAGAGTGCATAAAGAGAAATAATCATAATCAAACAATGGCAGTTTTACTTCACATATGCTATCGCTAATGTTGATCAATGTTCTTCGCGTACATTACAATATCAAATCTTTCACAACATGAGTGTCTAAATTTAGAAGCTCATTAATTACACATCATCTGATTTCCAACATGCCCTCTCACCATCTCACTTTATTTCTCATCGCCCCTTAAATTAATCACAAGCAATTTCCAAATCACATTATTATGGGATTTTTACATTCCCAATCAATCAGCCCAGACAACGTCATTAGTTTTCTCAGCGGCAAGAGCAGCTGTTTTGCAACACAAGTTGCCGTCAAAGTAAAATATGGTTGTGAAGTTGCGACCCGCCGCGGATGGTGCAGCATGAGGTTGCAAAGTGTGAATATTGATGAGGCTGGCAGAGAAGACGAAACTTGTTGTTCACCTTCAGCGTGGCGAAAGAACCGCTGGCGTCATTCCAGATTCAAATAAGATTCAGGCCAAGGTGTTTGCGTGAGCTTTTCTGGAAAGTCAAATAAAACAATGAACCTGATATTAACTCTCCAAAAGGAAATACACAATGCAAGATAATTACTTCTTGCTCACAAATGTCACCATCAGCTCAAAGTTCCACACCGCATGTGACCGCTGACCGAATATGAGTTTGCCTACTTAGTGTCACATGAAAATTAATAGACATAAATGTACTCTGCAGCTTTGGATAATCACACCACTGCTGTGGGCAAAAGAAGTCGGTCAGGGGCGGAGGGAAGAAAAAAAAAAAAAAACTCATCCTAAATAGCTCATTAATTCAAATACAAGGAGGTCACAGCGAGGTTTTGACTTGTCGGAGTTGACATTTTAATCAGAGGTCTGCCAGTGAGTCCATTAATAGACATTTGTTTTACAAGAATAGCAAGTAGTCAAAATCCACCTGTGAGGTAGAGCAGGAACAGATTGTCACTTTGTTTGAAATAATTTTTCAGTATCTACCAGATGAACATTCATTAGGAGTCATGTTTGCAGTCATATGAAGAACACAGGCAAACTCCGTTTACGGCCTGTTTGGTCTCCTGAGGGCAAAACATGCGGCTCATTAAGCGCTAAATGCCGGCTAGCTGTTAAAATTAACGCCGCAGATTTTTGCTGTCACTGGACAGTTGGCGAGCTGCCTGCTGAGGCTAATAACTAATTTTTAAAGAAAAGGTACAATTGACTTATTAATGCAGCCAAGCTGTTTTTAAAGTTCTGGGGGAAAAAAAAAAGGAAAATAATCTTGAGGTCGGATTGCCCGGCCCTCGTACGCAACTCGAAATTCTAACTGGTGCAGAAAATGAACCAGGGCAAAGCATGTTCCATCCGAAACGAAATAAATAAATAAAACTTAAACTTGGCCGTTGATTTCCCATGTGGATGTCAACAAAGAATATTCATTTTCTGGAAGGAGAATCTGAGAAAGACTGATAAAGACGACGAAAAAGAATACCTTGACACTGAATGCGAATTTTGCCCATTACCGTATTTAAATTAGACAGCTGCTGCGTTAGTACACATCTTTCTTTTTTTTTTTTTCTATTGCAAGGTTGCAATGCAAAGTGTTACATTTTTCTGCGTGACAAAGAGAAATAACCCAAAGTTGAGCCGAGGGAACAAATCATTTGATGAAGCGCCGGAGGCTTTCGCCGCCGTCGTTTATTGTGGCGACGCAAGAAAAGACGGCTACGACAAAGAGCCGTGACAAATAGCTTTGACACTCCAGTCAGTGATACAAACATCAGGCTTTGTGTCTCAAACCACCGAAGACCTGCCAAAGCCGTCGTGATGAATCACACGGCGTCCAAAATCTGCCAGCTTGTAAACTTCGCAAAATGAATAGCGCTTTTTATTGCTGTATTTAGTCAGGTTAAGGCCCAAAAAAAATCTTATGGAGCAAAAAAAAATTTTTTTTAATTAATTACAAATATTTTTTAGGTTTTGCACCTAAGTTAAAAATAAATAAATCGTCTGTTTTGGCATTTCTGCAGCTGTAATGTAATACCAGCAAATATCAACATCTGAGAATGACTATTGTCTTTAGGCTATTAAAAATAATCGGACCCTCAATGAATTTTATGTGACCCTCTTAAGTCCGAGCTCTAGAGACATAAAATGGTCCTAAATGACTTGGACGCAAAGGCTACTTAAATAAAGGTCACATTTGCATACGATGGATCTCTATTGAGTTGTTAGCATGAAATGTGAAGTTTTTTTCTTTCGAGAGGTTAAAGGTGCAACAATGACAAAACATTCTTGCTTCTTGACATCTGAATTGCAGCCCATTAAAAATAAAAATATATATTAAAAAAAATTCCCTAGTACAATGGCTTGGATCTTTGATCACCGCCTCTAAAGATAAGTACTAGAGCAAATTCTAAATACTGCTTTTGCTATTCATGAACGGTTCCCAGCAGGATTGAGAAGCGAGTGATTAATTTGATTGGTTTCCCCCTTTGGCGTTACATTCTCCGACTTGTGCCGGGAGTTTTCCCAGCGAGCCGAGCAGATGGGACCGCTTGGCGACTCCTGATGACATTTATTTGCATGTAAAGTCTCGCCTCAGTGCACATTTTTAAATTAGCACTTTCTCGCTACCAAATCCCGCTAGCATTATTATTCAGCAATATAATAGTAAAGATGATATCAAGTCATTTTGCTTTTATTTCACAAGGCATTTCATCTGTTGCAATTTTCGCGAGCGACAAGGAAAAGCAGAATTGCATGAATGAAAATAATAATTGGCTCAAATAATGCATTTTGTTTGCTTCAGATAACCTTGGCTGTCATATTGGGAGTCACAATAGAGCAATCACCTGAAAGCATGACAGGTTTGTATGAAAGTGATGCTATTGTCATTTTACTGAAACCCCTTTAAAATAATAAAAGCAGACATAGTTTATTCATTTTTGACGTTATAAATTGCTATAATGGGTATCAACTTTGAGGGCTGCAGCAAACAAACAAAAAAGAAAAGAAAAAAAGCTAAAAATTGTGGCTAAAAATTATTTACTCCTAAGTGTTTCAAATAAATGAATGATTTAATAACTCATTATAAAATTGTGCATAATTCATATGCGTAGGATTTGGGAATGGCTCGGTATCTTGAATTTATTAGCTAATGTTAAATATGTTAAATATGAAAATAAATAATAAATAATAATAATAATTTAATTAATAAATAATAATAATAATAAATTAATAAAAATGTTAAACAAGGTTATGATGTCATCAATTGGCAAATGAAAAAAAAAAATTCAAATCAAACTATTATAGGTATAAAAGAGCCTTTTTTTCCTGATCCAGTTTTCAACGCAATCCATTGTCCTCAGTTATGCTGTGTTGCAAACCCACCGCAGCTTGGCTTTATGAATAATTAATCCCCGACCACACTCTCTTGAAATGTTCCGAAAGGAGGTCAATCCCCAGTTTTGATCATTAAACCTATACGAAGACTGAACGGATGGCTAGTCGACCTTTGCATTAATCATACGTTTCAACCAAAAGCTTAAATGACCGATCACACCAAGTTGACGACGTGAACATGTTGGTTTGAACATTTTAACGCTTTTCAAAAGAGAAACAAAACCACGCTTTAACTGTATTTTTCTTATTATTCTCATTTTACTCTTCACAGACGTGATTACCGGTAATGCTTCTGTGTGAGGGTCATAATGAACATGCTTTATGAAAGGCTACAAAACAACAACAACTTGAATTATGCTTGTATTAAATCTGTGATTAATTGAACATTTTTATTCATTAGTTAAATTACAAATGCAAAAGGCCGCCTCCGTTGTTAACTCGTGCGCCTACGTGTGAGTACATCTCATTAGACCGAGTCAATTCCTTATTGTTAAAAATGTATTAAAAAGAATGGAGTCATTGACTATATTTGGCATGTAATGGAAAAAAAAAAAAAAAAAAAGATATGGCCTCATCATTAAAAATCCATGTAGGGCCCTCCAGAGCTGTGCAGAGATGATTTCACGCTTGGCTGCGTCATTTGCTAGGTGAGCCGCTACCTCACATACACACGCACACACACACACACACACACACACAAAATAGCCACCATATCAGAGTGTGACGTCCTTGGTTCGCTCTTCTTACGTGAGGCTCGCTGGGATGGATGTGATGGAGCTAATGGAGCAAGGTGAACAGCGAGGAGGTTGGCTTAGTATCGGGACCACTGCAGGTAACTTTCATTGACAGTTTCATTTTTAAATGATTATAGATATCAAGATATTTTGAAATATTACATTTCCAGGCCATAAAAATGAAACATTTCACAAATAGGGCATATAATAAAAAAGTAGGGATTTGGGTTCCAAATCAACAAAAAAAAATTGTTTTGGAACAACCCTGACAGAGAGCAGACTGAAATGCAATAATGAGGCAAAAAAAAATTATTCCACAAAGAACATCTTCAGTTCTCTCATCATATTTTTGCCTCTTATTCATGTGATATTCTTAGACTCTCCTTAGCAGACCAGCAGACAAGATGTTCAATCAACTATGCATGACTTGACCTTAATGGGTTTTTCACTGGGAGGCTTGGCTTGGTTATTAGACGACCAGCTCGTGTGGAACAACCTTGGCCCCTGGGGGAGAAAAATTACAATAGTCGAGAGGAAAACCACATTATGGCTGAAGGGAAAGCGCTGCTGATGTTCTTGGCTAATGCGGACACTTTCCATCTCTTATATGACAAACAAAATTAATTCAACACACCTAGGGTTAGGGTTTCATACGAGACCTAGGGTTCCAAAGTAGGGTTTAAAGCTAGGCTTAGGGTCTCAAAGTAGGGTTTCATATGAGATTTAGGGTTTCAAAGTAGGGTTTAAAGCTAGGCTCAGGGCTTCCAAGTAGGGTTTTAAACTAGACTTAGGGTTCCAAAGTAGGGTTTAAAGCTAGCCTTAGGGTCTCAAAGGAGGGTTTCATATGAGATTTAGGGTTTCAAAGTAGGGTTTAAAGCTAGGCTCAGGGCTTCCAAATTGGGTTTTATACGAGAGTTAGGGTTCCAAATTAGGGTTTAAAGCTAGGCTTAGGGCCTCAAAGTAGGGTTTCATATGAGATTTAGGCTTTCAAAGTAGGGTTTAAAGCTAGGCTCAGGGCTTCCAAGTAGGGTTTTATACTAGAGTTAGGGTTTCAAAGTAGGGTTTAAAGCTAGGCTTAGGGTCTCAAAGTAGGGTTTCATGCGAGATTTAGGGTTTCAAAGTAGGGTTTAAAGCTAGGGTTAGGGCTTCAAAGTAGGGTTTTATACTAGATTTAGGGTTCCAAAGTAGAGTTTAAAGCTAGCCTTAGGGCAGGGGTCTCAAACTCCAGTCCTCGGGGGCCGCATTCCAACATGTTTTCCAAGTTTCCCTTGTTAAACACACCTGATTCAATTATCAGGCTCCTGCAGAACGTGCGGATGAACTGATCATTTGAATCAGGTGTGTTTAACGAGGGAAACTTGGAAAACATGTAGGAATGCGGCCCCCGAGGACTGGAGTTTGAGACCCCTGCCTTAGGGTTTCAAAGTAGGGTTTAAAGCTAGGCTCAGGGCCTCAAAGTAGGGTTTTATACTGGAGTTAGGGTTTCAAAGTAGGGTTTAAAGCTAGGCTTAGGGTCTCAAAGTAGGGTTTCATACAAGATTTAGGGTGTCAAAGTAGGGTTTAAAGCTAGGCTCAGGGCTTCCAAGTAGGGTTTCATACTAGAGTTAGGGTTTCAAAGTAGGGTTTAAAGCTAGGCTTAGTGTCTCAAAGTAGGGTTTCATACGAGATTTAGGGTTTCAAAGGAGGGTTTAAAGCTAGGGTTAGGGCTTCAAAGTAGGGTTTTATACTAGGGTTAGGGTTTCAAAGTAGGGTTTAAAGCTAGGCTTAGGGCCTCACAGTAGGCTTTCATACGAGATTTAGGGTTTCAAAATAGGGTTTACAGCTAGGCTCAGGGCTTCCAAGTAGGGTTTTATACTGGAGTTAGGGTTTCAAAGTAGGGTTTAAAGCTAGGCTTAGGGTCTCAAAGTAGGGTTTCATACAAGATTTAGGGTTTCAAAGTAGGGTTTAAAGCTAGGGTCAGGGCTTCAAAGTAGGGTTTTATACTGGAGTTAGGGTTTCAAAGTAGTGTTTAAAGCTAGGCTTAGGGTATCAAAGTAGGGTTTCATACGAGATTTAGGGTTTCAAAGTAGGGTTTAAAGCTAGGGTTAGGGCTTCAAAGTAGGGTTTCATACTGTAGTTAGGGTTTCAAAGTAGTGTTTAAAGCTAGGCTTAGGGTATCAAAGTAGGGTTTCATACAAGATTTAGGGTTTCAAAGAAGGGTTTAAAGCTAGGCTCAGGGCTTCCAAGTAGGGTTTCATACTGTAGTTAGGGTTTCAAAGTAGGGTTTAAAGCCAGGCTTAGGGTCTCAAAGTAGGGTTTCATATGAGATTTAGGGTTTCAAAGTAGGGTTTAAAGCTAGGCTCACGGCCTCAAAGTAGGGTTTTATACTGGAGTTAGGGTTTCAAAGTAGGGTTTAAAGCTAGGCTTAGGGTCTCAAAGTAGGGTTTCATACAAGATTTAGGGTGTCAAAGTAGGGTTTAAAGCTAGGCTCAGGGCTTCCAAGTAGGGTTTCATACTAGAGTTAGGGTTTCAAAGTAGGGTTTAAAGCTAGGCTTAGTGTCTCAAAGTAGGGTTTCATACGAGATTTAGGGTTTCAAAGGAGGGTTTAAAGCTAGGGTTAGGGCTTCAAAGTAGGGTTTTATACTAGGGTTAGGGTTTCAAAGTAGGGTTTAAAGCTAGGCTTAGGGCCTCACAGTAGGCTTTCATACGAGATTTAGGGTTTCAAAATAGGGTTTACAGCTAGGCTCAGGGCTTCCAAGTAGGGTTTTATACTGGAGTTAGGGTTTCAAAGTAGGGTTTAAAGCTAGGCTTAGGGTCTCAAAGTAGGGTTTCATACAAGATTTAGGGTTTCAAAGTAGGGTTTAAAGCTAGGGTCAGGGCTTCAAAGTAGGGTTTTATACTGGAGTTAGGGTTTCAAAGTAGTGTTTAAAGCTAGGCTTAGGGTATCAAAGTAGGGTTTCATACGAGATTTAGGGTTTCAAAGAAGGGTTTAAAGCTAGGCTCAGGGCTTCCAAGTAGGGTTTCATACTGTAGTTAGGGTTTCAAAGTAGGGTTTAAAGCCAGGCTTAGGGTCTCAAAGTAGGGTTTCATATGAGATTTAGGGTTTCAAAGTAGGGTTTAAAGCTAGGCTCAGGGCCTCAAAGTAGGGTTTTATACTGGAGTTAGGGTTTCAAAGTAGGGTTTAAAGCTAGGCTTAGGGTCTCAAAGTAGGGTTTCATACAAGATTTAGGGTGTCAAAGTAGGGTTTAAAGCTAGGCTCAGGGCTTCCAAGTAGGGTTTCATACTAGAGTTAGGGTTTCAAAGTAGGGTTTAAAGCTAGGCTTAGTGTCTCAAAGTAGGGTTTCATACGAGATTTAGGGTTTCAAAGGAGGGTTTAAAGCTAGGGTTAGGGCTTCAAAGTAGGGTTTTATACTAGGGTTAGGGTTTCAAAGTAGGGTTTAAAGCTAGGCTTAGGGCCTCACAGTAGGCTTTCATACGAGATTTAGGGTTTCAAAATAGGGTTTACAGCTAGGCTCAGGGCTTCCAAGTAGGGTTTTATACTGGAGTTAGGGTTTCAAAGTAGGGTTTAAAGCTAGGCTTAGGGTCTCAAAGTAGGGTTTCATACAAGATTTAGGGTTTCAAAGTAGGGTTTAAAGCTAGGGTCAGGGCTTCAAAGTAGGGTTTTATACTGGAGTTAGGGTTTCAAAGTAGTGTTTAAAGCTAGGCTTAGGGTATCAAAGTAGGGTTTCATACGAGATTTAGGGTTTCAAAGAAGGGTTTAAAGCTAGGCTCAGGGCTTCCAAGTAGGGTTTCATACTGTAGTTAGGGTTTCAAAGTAGGGTTTAAAGCCAGGCTTAGGGTCTCAAAGTAGGGTTTCATATGAGATTTAGGGTTTCAAAGTAGGGTTTAAAGCTAGGCTCAGGGCCTCAAAGTAGGGTTTTATACTGGAGTTAGGGTTTCAAAGTAGGGTTTAAAGCTAGGCTTAGGGTCTCAAAGTAGGGTTTCATACAAGATTTAGGGTGTCAAAGTAGGGTTTAAAGCTAGGCTCAGGGCTTCCAAGTAGGGTTTCATACTAGAGTTAGGGTTTCAAAGTAGGGTTTAAAGCTAGGGTTAGGGCTTCAAAGTAGGGTTTTATACTAGGGTTAGGGTTTCAAAGTAGGGTTTAAAGCTAGGCTTAGGGCCTCACAGTAGGCTTTCATACGAGATTTAGGGTTTCAAAATAGGGTTTACAGCTAGGCTTAGGGCTTCCAAGTAGGGTTTTATACTGGAGTTAGGGTTTCAAAGTAGGGTTTAAAGCTAGGCTTAGGGTCTCAAAGTAGGGTTTCATACAAGATTTAGGGTTTCAAAGTAGGGTTTAAAGCTAGGGTTAGGGCTTCAAAGTAGGGTTTTATACTGGAGTTAGGGTTTCAAAGTAGTGTTTAAAGCTAGGCTTAGGGTATCAAAGTAGGGTTTCATACGAGATTTAGGGTTTCAAAGAAGGGTTTAAAGCTAGGCTCAGGGCTTCCAAGTAGGGTTTCATACTGTAGTTAGGGTTTCAAAGTAGGGTTTAAAGCCAGGCTTAGGGTCTCAAAGTAGGGTTTCATATGAGATTTAGGGTTTCAAAGTAGGGTTTAAAGCTAGGCTCAGGGCCTCAAAGTAGGGTTTTATACTGGAGTTAGGGTTTCAAAGTAGGGTTTAAAGCTAGGCTTAGGGTCTCAAAGTAGGGTTTCATACAAGATTTAGGGTGTCAAAGTAGGGTTTAAAGCTAGGCTCAGGGCTTCCAAGTAGGGTTTCATACTAGAGTTAGGGTTTCAAAGTAGGGTTTAAAGCTAGGCTTAGTGTCTCAAAGTAGGGTTTCATACGAGATTTAGGGTTTCAAAGGAGGGTTTAAAGCTAGGGTTAGGGCTTCAAAGTAGGGTTTTATACTAGGGTTAGGGTTTCAAAGTAGGGTTTAAAGCTAGGCTTAGGGCCTCACAGTAGGCTTTCATACGAGATTTAGGGTTTCAAAATAGGGTTTACAGCTAGGCTCAGGGCTTCCAAGTAGGGTTTTATACTGGAGTTAGGGTTTCAAAGTAGGGTTTAAAGCTAGGCTTAGGGTCTCAAAGTAGGGTTTCATACAAGATTTAGGGTTTCAAAGTAGGGTTTAAAGCTAGGGTCAGGCCTTCAAAGTAGGGTTTTATACTGGAGTTAGGGTTTCAAAGTAGTGTTAAAAGCTAGGCTTAGGGTATCAAAGTAGGGTTTCATACGAGATTTAGGGTTTCAAAGAAGGGTTTAAAGCTAGGCTCAGGGCTTCCAAGTAGGGTTTCATACTGTAGTTAGGGTTTCAAAGTAGGGTTTAAAGCCAGGCTTAGGGTCTCAAAGTAGGGTTTCATATGAGATTTAGGGTTTCAAAGTAGGGTTTAAAGCTAGGCTCAGGGCCTCAAAGTAGGGTTTTATACTGGAGTTAGGGTTTCAAAGTAGGGTTTAAAGCTAGGCTTAGGGTCTCAAAGTAGGGTTTCATACAAGATTTAGGGTGTCAAAGTAGGGTTTAAAGCTAGGCTCAGGGCTTCCAAGTAGGGTTTCATACTAGAGTTAGGGTTTCAAAGTAGGGTTTAAAGCTAGGGTTAGGGCTTCAAAGTAGGGTTTTATACTAGGGTTAGGGTTTCAAAGTAGGGTTTAAAGCTAGGCCTAGGGCCTCACAGTAGGCTTTCATACGAGATTTAGGGTTTCAAAATAGGGTTTACAGCTAGGCTTAGGGCTTCCAAGTAGGGTTTTATACTGGAGTTAGGGTTTCAAAGTAGGGTTTAAAGCTAGGCTTAGGGTCTCAAAGTAGGGTTTCATACAAGATTTAGGGTTTCAAAGTAGGGTTTAAAGCTAGGGTCAGGGCTTCAAAGTAGGGTTTTATACTGGAGTTAGGGTTTCAAAGTAGTGTTTAAAGCTAGGCTTAGGGTATCAAAGTAGGGTTTCATACGAGATTTAGGGTTTCAAAGAAGGGTTTAAAGCTAGGCTCAGGGCTTCCAAGTAGGGTTTCATACTGTAGTTAGGGTTTCAAAGTAGGGTTTAAAGCCAGGCTTAGGGCCTCACAGTAGGCTTTCATACGAGATTTAGGGTTTCAAAATAGGGTTTACAGCTCGGCTCAGGGCTTCCAAGTAGGGTTTTATACTGGAGTTAGGGTTTCAAAGTAGGGTTTAAAGCTAGGCTTAGGGTCTCAAAGTAGGGTTTCATACAAGATTTAGGGTTTCAAAGTAGGGTTTAAAGCTAGGGTTAGGGCTTCAAAGTAGGGTTTTATACTGGAGTTAGGGTTTCAAAGTAGTGTTTAAAGCTAGGCTTAGGGTATCAAAGTAGGGTTTCATACGAGATTTAGGGTTTCAAAGAAGGGTTTAAAGCTAGGCTCAGGGCTTCCAAGTAGGGTTTCATACTGTAGTTAGGGTTTCAAAGTAGGGTTTAAAGCCAGGCTTAGGGTCTCAAAGTAGGGTTTCATATGAGATTTAGGGTTTCAAAGTAGGGTTTAAAGCTAGGCTCAGGGCCTCAAAGTAGGGTTTTATACTAGAGTTAGGGTTCCAAAGTAGGGTTTAAAGCTACGCTTAGGGTCTCAAAGTAGGGTTTCATACGAGATTTAGGCTTTCAAAGTAGGGTTTAAAGCTAGGCTCAGGGCTTACAAGTAGGGTTTCATACGAGATTTAGGGTTTTTTAAATATTTGACCAGTTTTTACTCATCTGATTTAAAAACAAGTTATTTGTCAGTTCGTTTTGTAGCTTTGACTGTAAATTATATGAAGTTCTCATACACTTATTTCATAATGGCCCTGCAAAAGAAGCTAAGACTAAATGCAGCCCGCGAAAAAAAACACCCCTGGCTTAAAACAACGGCAGCCATTTAGTAGAGACAAGGCTCAATCATCAGGGCTGTGTTTACCCTCATTCCAATTCTCGCACGTCTGTAAATAAGCACACAAAATGGCCCGGCGGAGGATTAATTTTCTCCTCCAGCTGTGTACTCTAATTGGGATAATAAGCCGAAAGGTTATCAGTGCGCTACGAGGCAGCGGCATAATTCAAGCACCTTGTCCAATTTCTCTTCTGGCTCCTTTTGTTTTCCTTCAGCAGCCCTCCAGTGCATTAAGTGGATATTAAAGGACACTGAACTTCCAGTTAAGGTTACTAATACTTGATTGGACACAATCACCTTTGAATTTTAAGCGTGACAACATGAAGTCAACCACACCTCTAGAATAAAGTCATCGAAGTTATTTTACAGTATTGAGCTTCAAAAGTTTCTTCAGTGGGGTCAGCCAAGTTTTTTTGCAAGGTTGTATACGTATGTTATTATGTAGCTCACCAACATTTTTATTTAAAATTATGAGATTATAGAACTTGAATGTATATTGGTTAACTGAATAGAATTTTTCAGCAAATATGTATTCTTGATTTTTTTTTAATAAAGGATTCCGTCGAGTGGTCACCATCGCTTTGCTACTCACGGAACAGGAAACATTTATGTTCAGTATTTTAATACAACACAGCAGTCATTAAATGTGCTCATCGAAATTGCCACAATTACATGTTGGTAATGGCTACGGCAAAAGTCATTATAGTTTTCATTCACTGAAGCGTTCTAACACATGAAACTCATCAGCTTTCCTGGGGTAGTTTTATTGTTTTTTGTTCGCTTTTGTTATTTAACAGCACTCTTAACATTTGAAGATGTTAAGAACAGATGTAGTCTGGTGTTTAACGGAGAGTAGAAACTTTGGATTGCGAGCGTATGTCAAAGGTCACCCTGTGATGAAAAGCAAAATACAATTATTATTATTATTTACATGTCAGCCACACGTTGGATTGGCCAAAAGTGGCTATTAGTGAGACGAGATGGAAGCCTCTCGAACATAGCTTCAAATAAATCCATGTCCACTGAACTGATTTCTTTGTTAAAACGCATGAATCTGTCGAGCGTGTTCATGCTGCGTTCATATTCCACGTTTAGTTATGATCCGACCTGAAGTATGCACCCAAGCCTTGATTGCTTCATTAATTTGGCTCCAGTCTGGATGATATTTGTCTCAAGCTGATTGGCCAACAGAGAGATACCTGCCGCTCTCAAATAAACAACATTTGTCATATTATTATTGTTAGCAGACATTTTCAAAGCAACTATTTTCTTTGTCATTAAATAATAATGGGACTATACAGGACAGAAAATTAGAATATTGTGATAAAGTTCTTTATTTTCTGTAATGCAATTAAAAAACCAAAAATGTTATACATTTATTATTTTAATATTGCTGATTATGGCATACAGCTTAAAAAAACTCCAATATCCTATCTCAAAATATTAGAATATCATGAATAAGTATACTAGTAGGGTATTCAACTAATCACTTGAATCGTCTAATTAACTCGAAACACCTACAAGGGCTTCCTGAGCCTTGAAAAACACTCAGCTTGGTTCAGTAAACGAAATCACAAGTATGGGGAAGACTGCTGATCTGACTGCTGTCCAGAAGACCATCATTGATACCCTCCATCAGGAAGGTAAGACACAAAAAGAAATTTCTCAAAGAGCAAGCTGTTCACAGATTGCAGTTTCAAAGCACATCCACAAAAAGTCTGTGGCAGGAAACGCTGCACAACCAAGAGAGATGACCGCAGCCTTAACAGCATTGTGAAGAAGAGTCGCTTCCAGAATTTGGGGGCGCTTCAAAGACCGTGGACTGAAGCTGGAGTCCAGGTATCAAAAGCCACTGTTCACAGACGTGTCCGGGAAATGGCCTACAATATTCCCATGGTCAAGCCACTTCTCAACTCAAGACAACGGAAGAAGCGTCTGACTTGGGCTATGGAAAAGAAGCACTGGACAGCATCCTGGGCATCCATAACATCTCAGCAATGCCACAGGCTGATTGCCTCCAAGCCACGCCGCATTGATGCAGTAATCTGTGCGAAAGGATTCCCAACCAAGTACTGAGTGCATCAACGGATATTTTCAAATGTTTGATTTTGTTTTGCTGTTATAAATCTTTTTTTTATTTGGTCTGAGGAAATATTCTAATATTTTGAGATAGGATATTTGACTTATCTTAAGCTGTAAGTCATAATCAGCAATATTAAAATAATAAAAGGCTTGCAATATTTCAGTTGATTTGTAATGAATCCAGAATGTATGACATTTTTGTTTTTTTAATTGCATTAAAGAAAATAAAGAACTTTATCACAATATTCTCATTTTCTGAGACAGTCCTGTAAGTATAAATCAAATAATCAAAAATCATGGCCAAACCGCCATACCCGCCCTCATCCCCACTTTCTGATTGGCTGTTTGATCTGTGATGTCATTCGGACACTCCATTAGGTACACTGCCATTTTCAAGTGTACCAAATCACAGGCCACTTCATTAGGGAAAAATCATGGTCAAAGCTTAAATGAAAGCGAAAAATGCCACACCCACCCTCACCCCCACTTTCTGATTGGCTGGTTGATCTGTGATGCCACACGGACACTTCATTGGGTACACCGCCATTTTCAAGTGTACCTAATAACAGGCCACTTTATTAGGGAAATATCATGGTCAAAGGTCACAGGTGTCAAGCTTTAGTCCTCGGGGCCGCGTTCCAATATGTTTTCCAAGTTACCCTCGTTAAGTGCACCTGCGTGAAAAGTTTTAGCCACTTTCACGTTCTGCAGGAGCTAAAACTTTTCACGCAGGTGCACTTAACGAGGGAATCACACGGACACTCCATTAGGTACACCGCCATTTTCAAGTGTACCTAATAACAGGCCACTTTATTAGGGAAATATCATGGTCAAAGGTCACAGGTGTCAAGCTTTAGTCCTCGGGGCCGCGTTCCAATATGTTTTCCAAGTTACCCTCGTTAAGTGCACCTGCGTGAAAAGTTTTAGCCACTTTCACGTTCTGCAGGAGCTAAAACTTTTCCCGCAGGTGCACTTAACGAGGGAATCACCCGGACACTCCATTAGGTACACCGCCATTTTCAAGTGTACCTAATAACAGGCCACTTTATTAGGGAAATATCATGGTCAAAGGTCACAGGTGTCAAGCTCTAGTCCTCGGGGCCGCGTTCCAACATGTTTTCCAAGATTCCCTCGTTAAGTGCACCTGCGTGAAAAGTTTTAGCCACTTTCACGTTCTGCAGGAGCTAAAACTTTTCACGCAGGTGCACTTAACGAGGGAATCACACGGACACTCCATTAGGTACACCGCCATTTTCAAGTGTACCTCATAACAGGCCACTTTATTAGGGAAATATCATGGTCAAAGGTCACAGGTGTCAAGCTCTAGTCCTCGGGGCCGCGTTCCAATATATTTTCCAAGTTACCCTCGTTAAACACACACAACTGATTCTAAAGATTCAGTTCACTTGAGAACTGGAATGCACATCGCTAGTACAAAACAATGCAAGCAATTGTAGGCTGCCGGTTGAAATAGCCGACTGGTTAGTGACTCGGGCTCTTGCTCGATAAGAACTTGGTTCGATCCCAGATACGAGAAAATACCTAGATGTGCTTTTGTTGTGCAATTAACCTTTTATTTATTCATTCTTTTTTTTTACCTCGTGTTGTGTACCATGAGGTGTACCTACACACATTGTCATATAAAGCAGTTAAGCAAATGTCTGATTTTTATGTTTTAATTGCCGAATATAAAAACAAGGAATAAAACACCAGACAAGTTTTGACATAAATGTTTATTAAAAATATTAAAAGTAAATTTCAAACCAGCAATCCAATATGAAATTGCAGTAGATATATTGGATAACAATATTTAGGTGTACATATTTAAAAACTACTATAAGTGTTACGCCACTATACATTGTTTACCAGCTCAGTGGCCTAGTGCTAGAGTGTCCGCCCTGAGACTGGGTTTCACTCACTCACAGATCCATTCAGTTGTCGAACGGGAAATGCAATTCATGACTCGTTCGTGAAGGGGAAGTTACGACATTTTCTTCGTCGTTTTGTTTTACGGCGAGGTGGCACCAGCTTCAATGGGCATTACCGACACCTACTGGTTGAAGTCATATGAACTGAAAAAAGAACGAATCACTTTAGGAAGTGATTTGTTCACTCTCATTCACTGAAAAGATTCGTTCTTTTGAACGAATCGTTCACTCACGAGCCAACACTAGTTAGCAATTTATCATCATTCATTAAAATTGACCTTTGCTGTCACTTTGACTTTTTCCTCTCTTTTCATTTTATTTTCACACAATTAAACTGCAGGAGTGAGCTAAAAATTGTAAAAGGGAATATTTTGTTGTTTTGGTGATGAATAACAGCCAATCTGTGTCTCCGGTGGGTAAACATGTCTGACATTCTGGTTTTGACCTTCTCCCACCTTCTCTCTTTGCTGGCTTGTGCTTATGTGACAGATAGATAAGAGCACTTATTAGTGTTTAACAGTCCTTGTTAGGTCAAAACAATCTACAATTTGCATGTCTCACGGCCAATTTTGTACTTGAGGTGAAATTGTGATGAACAGGAGTGGCTGTACATTTTTTTTTTATTCAAATAATATTGTCAGGAAAGAACCCCACTCATTGGTCCAGCTCGCTTGTGACCTGTATAGAAAATTGATGGAAACAATTGATCACATCATTTGCTGGAAAAAAAAAAAAAAAAAAACACAAGATCCTCCTTTCCTACCTTAGCTTTGATTCCAGAGGTGTGAATTAAGCGACATGCATCGCCATGGCGATCCCGTGCATAAATGCATTCTGATGATGAGCAAACATTGGCCTCCTTTGGCCCTCATTATGCAAATGAGGAATTGTCTTTTCAGGAGGGCTGGGCTGGGGTGATTTGTTTCAAGGGGAATCCGCCGCAGCATGGCAGTCATATGCTGTTGATTAACACGCTAATGGACAGCCAGCCGAGTGGGGTGAAGTCATTTCATACCAATCACTATTCATTACCTAATGAGAAATGATGACTCGGGGGCGCTCTCCACCTCAAAAGGCAAAGTTGATTAATCGTACTATCATTATTTACATCTTTAAATTCCAAACCTGTAATTAGGAGACACAGCCAAAAAGGGGTTGTAGCTCTTTATTCACAGACTGACCGTCATCTACCAAAAGCTAAGCAGATTTTTATTGCGCGGCGATGTGGAATCAAACAAATAAAAAACTTGAAATAAGATATTTTTGTGCACAGGTTGACCCTAACCCTAACCCTAACCTCAGGTCACACAAGTTTGATAAAAAGCTGTTTTACATGCAGCAAGAATTTAACAATAAATAAATAATATGCCAATCACAGCTATTAAGCACTGCATTAATTTGAGTAAAAAAATTAAGAATAACATTTAATTAGATTTAAAAGATCATTCCAAGTTTACTAGATCATATGCAATTGATTGTAGATGACTTGAAGCAATTGAAGTAAATGGAGAGTGGTGGCTGGTTGCAGTAATAAACACATTTTTCATTGCGGATCTTCAAAATGATCATCGAAATTTACCCGCCATACTCCACCCATGTAATACTTTGCATGCCATGTTATGATTATGAAGTGGATGTTTTTAGCAGACCCCCCCTCAACAAGCCCCCAATATATCCCACATACGGTCCAGTAACGCCGCTCGAAGGCATCCATCGTGTAAACATCCCGTTTGACATGATCTTGCTTTCCCGTCACGCTGTTGACTCATCACTTACTGAACAGGTGCTGTTTGAATAGAAGGCACACACAAACACACACACACACATAGAATTTAGTGGAGGATGCATCCTACGATTAGTAAAACATGCAGGCAAGCTTGCTAAAAATCTCACGCTGCTTACAGACGACTACAATTAGAGTCTGTGCTGCATTATTAACGCTGCTCATGTCCTTTAAAAAAAGAAAATTACATGGGAAAACAGTCGTCCAGTTACTCCGTTAATATTCACACCTCCCAGTGTGAAGGTATTTGAAGTATCAGACGCGGAATGCATTTCTACTCCGCCTTCCCGATGAAAAATGCATCAGCTTCGATCGCCCTAGCCGTTGCAAATCTCGCGTAAGGTTAGCCCCGGCGAACAAAACGTTGTCTTTTTATTCCCCTCGCTCTCCTGGCTTTGTCTTACCTGCGTGCCATTAAGAAGCCCAACGCATCAAACACGCCAGCGCCGCTCGGGAGGCTTTTCCTTTCAATTAAAACTGACCCTGACCATTTCTGTCGGGCCTCCTGCGCTCATCAAGTACAACTGGAAGCTCCAAGTTATTACTTACTCTCCAGTAGGCTTCCACTTTATATCTTGCTTGGCACAACTTTAAGAAGAAAGTGAAATGATAACGAAGGAGTATGACGAACTGGGCCTCCCACAAATAGACTGCAAGGTTGATTCAAAGATTTCATCCTATCAAATATTTTCTCTTAATTATCTGCAAGAGACAATTCACATCTGCAAGCTATTAAATGGGTCAGTAAGTTAGTAAATTAGCCCCTATGACTTTTTATTAATAGACTTCCCACCGAGAGCGGTGTAGGGGGTTGATATAACTGAAAAGGATGAATAGCCGACTTCTCGATTCAATTTTGAACTTTAATCAAATTGCCAATTAACTGTATTAACATGGGAGGCTTCATGTTTAGAATTGATGGATCCCAGTTGCTCCTCGCCGCGTCTTAATGAAACCGAACGGGGAGGGAGGAGGAGCCTAGCGAGGACGACCTTCGGCTACTGATGCGCTAATTAACTCGCTGTTATGCTTTGAGGATCAATTATTCAGCGCAGGTGAGTATTGCGTCATTATTACAACGAAACGTCAGTGCATCCATGCAGCTAGTTGGAATTGAGTGCCATCCCCCCTCCCCGAAAAGCACACCATATGCACTTGTGACTGAGTGGATAATCCCAAATTATGCAGGGATCAAGGTTAATCTGTGGTTAAAAAATGAAATGGATTCAGAAGCTATCAAGAATCAAATCTCTCGTCTGGCATGTTTTGCAAGTCCCATTTTACCAATCAGGACCATGGCTAGTTCACCTTTTCTCATGTCGCCTCTCTTTGGTATGATAGAAAGCAGACCTTTGTAAGGATCAACTATCATTACATGGGATGAGCATTTCTTTGCATGCTGGGATCTTTGAGGATTACAGGAGGATTACTTCTTTCATATTTTCAAACCCTCTGTGGGCTGGATCCACTTTATCTTTTACCGTCCAGCAGTTTTTGCTAAGATAGTGGTTAACCTTCCCCAGACTGTTTGTCCCTCAGATTTGATTTCAGCATCAGTGCATCGTTTTTGTGATGTTATTCTTGTACAGAAGAATTTGGCATGCACAATTGCTGGAAATTTATAATTTATGGTTGCATTGATTTCACATTTTTGTCAGAGTCATATACCCTAAACACGCCTTTTGCTACTTCTGTATTTTTTTCTAATGTGTTTTTATGTAAATATAAATAATCAAAATATTTTTTGTTATTTATGTAAATATAAATAATCAAAATATATATTTTTTAACTTGTAGTGTTTTTATGTACCGTATTTTCCGGACTATAAGGCGCACCGGACTATAAGGCGCACCTTCAATGAATGGCCCATTTTAAAACTTTGTCCTTATATAAGGCGCACCGGACTATAAGGCGCACCATTAATGCATCATGTCAGATTTTTCAACCAAATCAAATCATTCTCCATTTTATCTTTTTTATTTCAACTTCAGACGCAACAAGTTACTTTATAATCACAAAATAATGATCCATAGTCTTTTTGATTCATGATTCATAGTCTTCAGCGGGCCACTTATGATTGATTTCATGACACAATGCTTCGGGCCAGTTTAAATTTAGGAATTTGGTCCATATATAAGGCGCACCGGACTATAAGGCGCACTGTCTGCTTTTGAGAAAATTTTCGGTTTTTAGGTGCGCCTTATAGTCCGGAAAATACGGTAAATATAAATAATCAAAATATTTTTTTAAACTTGTAGTGATTTTTCTTTCAGCTTTCTCTCTATTATAGTCAAAAGTGTCAGAAGAAAAAAAACTTTTTAATATTAACTATGCCTTTGAGTCTCAACTTTTATTACATTAAAGTCCAAATCCAAAAGTACCTTAATCATTATTATTTTATATTATTGTTTCTGGCCAGATTAAAGAATTTCTTCCATTCTTGTGAGAGTGCTTTCGAATTAATCCTTTCTCCATGCTTATTACACACAATTATATCCATTTTCTCATCTCACTCTGAGACAGGAAGCAATTAAGTGCATTACCCAAGGCGTTTTACTTTTTTCCACCCCTTTTTCTTGAACCTGCCTTTGTTCAACATGACATTTACCATCCATCTCCCTGTCCAGGGCGCTGCCTCTTAGTAAGGCTCCCTCTCGCCTTCTTGACAGGACGTCAACCCCCCCGCCCCCCAACAAATGTATCTGCTTTCAGCATCCACTGACCTCTGCAGCCACACGTACGCACAACCTCGGCTGAGAAATGATACGCATGTGACTGCTCAAGTGTGCTCGCCAACAATGCTAACAAAATTGGCAGCTATCGTCCAAATCATTTTTTTCCCCTCGCTTTTATCCAGCGCCAGGGGGAAGGGGGGGGGGGGGGGAAAGGCTTGTTCACCTTGAGGGAAAAAGGTGAAAGAAAAAATTCTGAGTGCTCTATTTAAGCAGTTGCAATGATGAATGGATTTGAGGTTTTAGCCTTGTCAATCTTCCCCACCCAAAAATGTCTTTACAGCAGAGGGAGAATATTTTATGGCCTGTATGGAGTCTCATCACATGAATGCTAAAAGTCGCTCGTCTTCTCATTATTACAAATATGCAAAACGTGCAAGTCTGCTATGAGGTCTCAGAAATAAATGACACTAGATGACAAATGGTTTGCTCTTGAATTCCAGATCCTGGGGGTCAACGATATGATCTCTAAAAAAGGCTTTTGTTTACTTTTATTTAATCGCATTATAGTGTAACGTCTAACCATAGTTGCATGACAGTTGTCGAGGGCCATCCAAATTTTGCATCACAGCATCATCGGAAATGAAGCCAATTAATGTCAGTGTAGCTAATCATTTAAAAGCTAATGTCAGTATAGAGCTGTTAGCAACTTCAAGCTCTGATGCTTTCATGCAGTTGTAATCACTGACTTGCTTTATTAATGACGCACAGCCAAAATACCGCTATGGGACTTTTTCGTTTCTTTATGACAGCATGAGCGACGCTTTAATCGACAAATACATTTGATGCCAAGATTTTATTTTCTCCCCCTCCACTGCGTGTTGGCTCTTACAAACGTGCTGTAAACAAGAACACGGCTCTTATTGGCTTCTTGATGCAAAGTGAAGGTGACCAAGCAATTTCTGCTAACTTGCAACAAATCAAATGCATTACTCTGTGTAAGTGGCTACTCCCTCATCAGTTTTCCCACAATGGGAGAGGTGTCTTTCTGCTGCGGGGGAAAAAAATGAGATCTATTGATCCTATGGGGGGGGTAAAGGGACTCCAGGCTTACTTGGCTCATGCGTTCCAAATGCAGTGATAGATGGATGAGAGCGAGCGCCCCACAATCAGATTGGCTATGGATTGTTGTGGACTGAATGGATGGCTCTTGGCTTCTCCCCAACCTGGAAGTCATAAATTGGTGCAGTTGAAACGGGGCGCCGACGGGGGGGATTGTTGCTCTGATTGGTTTACTGCGCATGTCAAGTCATTGTTGTCCCGCAAGAGAGCTTCTTAATCCAATTGACGGGAGTTAAAGGATGTGACGAATCTGGCCTCCCTGGGCAAAATGGAAACAACCTGCTGGTGTGCAATGTCACATTGTACCACAAGGTGGCCACGTGTGAACCCATCTCACCTGTCACTTCTAATGGCACACAAGGTGAGAACATGCAAACAGCTGACCTCTTTCAATGTGACAAAAGTGCCAAGTATACTTAACTATAGTTATCTCACTAGTTGTCTCACTAGATATCTGATATCACAGATATGACACACGGCGATCCGTGTGAGATCAGATATCACAGAATGCCCCAAAATGCTCACTAGTTATCTCATTAGTTGTTTCACTAGATATCTGATATCACAGATATCATATTTCACAAAATGAGGTGCAATGAGGAGTAAATGTCACCCACTTCTCAGGTTGCCTTGTAGAATAAACCACAAAGCATAAGTGTCGCAGCATGCGGCTCTGCTCCGGTCCTGGTGAGCATCTTCATCAGTTGATCCATGTTGCAGGAACCAGGTCCTTTGGCCCCACCTAGTGGACAAAAGCAGGAAGAAATACACATGTTGAAATATTATTTTTCAAATATTTGTACGTGTACGCTGTCGCCGTCTTCTGGTCAGTTAGTGAAATGCGTCGGTGACAACTTCTGGGAACCCCAAACATTTTTTTTCCATTTGTCTCATGTGCTATATTCTATTTTCTTTTATGGGAATGAGAATTGAAAATCAAACTTTTGTTACACAGGCAACAAATAATAAAAATCAAGCTTTATTTCAAGTTTATTGTATCAATTTTCAGTTTGCTTTTTCTCCCTCTTTGCATTAATAAATAACATGAGCCTGCTGATATTTTGCATGATATCAAAGGTTGATCTCACTGCCATGCTTCAGCAGGTTCGAGGAAGTAAACTCTATTTTTTATGGGAAAATCCAGCCCTTTGTTGACCTTAAAAATATAGTGATCCTTACAGTTATTTGTAGAATCACTTTTATCTGCAACATGTGATTATTTTATTTTTTTTAACTTGATGCACTCTAATTTTGCTGTTTTTGGTGCATTGTTTATTAAATAAAGTGTGTAAAGTATGCTCCTCACCACTCTCCATAAGAAAGAAAACAAGCAAGCTGTTATGATCACTATTTTTTTTTTTTTTGGTTTTACATTCCTACACACTTGAAGATAAGACTCAAACAGCAAAATACTTTTGCGTTGCTGAACCTATGCCAACAATTCATTGGATTTTTTCTCTCCCAAATGTTAAATTCATTCTTCAGTTGATCTGGTTAATCATATCATATCAGTTTCCCTCGGTCACTGTTTTGTTGAAAGAGTCTGGTGAAAAGTAAACACTTTCAAAACTGTGAGGAATTTGAATCTTATCACTATTCAAATGTACAGTACTAATACCAGCATGTGATATTGGGCAGCAGTCAAAATATGTTTTTCAACTCTTCTCATGAAATTAAAATAAAAACAATTCTAGAATCATAAAAAAAAAAACACTAATTGAAATCTGTATCATCAATAATAATTCAACACTTCCATTTCTTGAATTATAATATGCAGTGGTCACGTAAACAAATAAAACGACACGTGTTTGATATCTCTTCTCTATCCATGTTGAAAATGTTGGTGAAGGCAGAGCAAGATATTTCTCTTGTGGCCTGCCCCCTGACAAATATCTCTTATCAGCATCGGCGTACCACAGGGTGGTATAAAAAGACCAGCCCAACGTTTGGAAGGGCAGAATTTACAGTACATGAAATATACAGTAAGAGACCACAATGGAGAAAACAACAATGTTTGTCCTCTGGATATGCTTCATCTTCATGTTCACGAGCTCCACTGAGGTAAGAGCACTTTGCAAATTTTTTTAGCAAAGCAAGATAAATACTTATTTTATTTTTTTATCATTTTATATTAATAATATTTAACATTATATTTGTCATTCCATAAGAATCTGTGTCTGAAAAGCAAAGCGTGGAGAGTCTCTGTCATTTTGATGCGGATATTTGATCCATCACTAAATGATCCTCAACTTTATTAAGCCAAAAATCATTCAATTCCCAAACAGTATTGAGGATTCTATTCCACCTCCAAATTTATGATTTAAGCTAGCATATTCCATGTCCTAAAAAATCAGAAAGGATAACGTAACACAAAGAGTTCATATCCGTGTGTGTTTTTATCCGCCATGGAATATGCAAAGTGTGGTTCATGTGTTCGGCCTTTAGCAGCCAGAAGGAAGAGCAGGTGCTTGATCTTTGCATGATATGACCATGAATGATTTGCCTGTGGAACACAGCAACTCATTATTATTATTCCGCCACCTTTTATCTCATGCCTTCACACAGACACGAATTGAGTGACACGGAGAGAACAACAATCGGAAATGTCAATCGCTGACGGGGTATCAATTTGAATTTTTTTTTTTTTAATGGAGTTTTGAAACTTTTAATAAAATAATCAAGCGATTAAACCAATGTGTATTTTGCAGGGGCAAAGCGGGACCGCATGTTCATCATGTACAAGTGAAACAAGCCCGACTGACGCTTCTTCTCAGTCGACGGCGACCACGCCCAGCCGTTCCTTCGCTGGTGACCTCGCGATTGATGCATCGCAACCTCATTTGTCCATCACACCAGAGCAGCCTACAGCATCCTCCGAAACAACCTCCAGCAGCCGAGTGCCAGCTTCCACCCCAAAACCGTTACCATCTCAGAGTCCGACCACCTCTGCCAGAACATCGACCACAACAATAAAAGCAGGGACAAATTCTTTGTTTGAATTATCCACTCCAATGCTATTGTGCATAATGGCCATTTTAATCTGCAACGTATAAAATGCAAGACCTTGTAGAGGCATCATATTGCGAAAAATATTTATTGTAATGGAATTTGTTATTTTTGGGGGGATTTCTACTCAGCAGGATTAAAATATTGGAGTGGGATGTTTTACTTTCTTGAAACAAATAAACATGCTTGTATTACAACTGGTAAATTATGTGTAATATATTTTTTTTGCATCCACGTGCAAGCTTCCTGCAAGGGTGGGTGGGAATGAAGTTTTGCATTTGTGGTCCATGACCCGGATGGGAACCGAGAACCGCCTTCCGAAAAGCGGTATCAGGTTCACAATCTTAAAGACTTCAGAAAGGATAACAAGTGGAATTTCAGGGAGCAGCATTTTTGTCAATACCGCCAAGATGGAGAATGAAATGGCTGACCTGCCAAAAGGAAGACTTCAAGTGAAGCTGTTGAGGATCAGAAAAGATTTTCACAGTCCCTCCAAGAGGAAATCGTTTTGCAATATGAAGTATATTGTCCCGGGTTTCTTTTCATTGGCTCTGCTGGAATTTTTCTTTGTGCAGGTAAAACACTTTGAAATAAGTTGATATCTTAAAAGCTTACATTATTTCAATACATTTAAAGTAATAGTAAGATTTTTTTTGTTTCCCTCTATGATCTTTATTACTACACAGAGCATTCTACAAGCTACGCCATTCACGAATGAAAAATCTCTTACAACCTGGCCTTTTAATCAAACCATCAATACCACCGCCATCTTGGTTTCTAGTAGTATGACCACAACAACCCAACCTGTGACCACCAAGGGTGTCGCCATGACAACCAACGCACAACGTCACCTGTCCGCCTCCTCCGGTCTGCTCATTGGATTGTTTGCCTTCCGGGGAGTTTGCCTTTGAGCTTCTTGTTAGTTCAAGGTATTTTTCTGCTGTCTTTATCTTGAACAACTGTATCCAAAATATCCATTTAGCAAATTAAAAAAGAAAAAAAGTATTTGCTAGCATATTGTAGATTTTATTTTATTTTGGAAAACTTTTGGCAACTAAAGTGCTGCGACGAAGTGAACGTTTTGAACCTCCTGTTGAGTTCACATATTAACGAATGTGATTTTTTGTTTTTTTAAATATGTATCCGTCACAAATAGGTCAGCCAATGAGGAAATCTGAAGATAGATATGTCTCAAAGGATTACAGTCCAATTTGTTCCTCCTCATGTTTCAAGGAAGAGGAAAAGAATTGTGGGGAAAAACCAACAACAATAAAATGGTTGAATCACGGCATGTACTGTTATATCAAATGGCGCCATTTAGACCTGCCATATGTATATTGATCGGGTAATATTTAAACATTTGACACCGCTTCTGTTTTTTTTCCCCAAATAGGACAAACAAAAGAGTTGTTCACTACTAGTTCGTATTTCTTCAGACATAAGCAGAAGCGGTGGAGCAATGTGTGTGTGTGTGTGTGGTTTGCACAGTGCCCAGGGGCTACTTCCTACAAAGGGAGGAACAATGCACACAAAAGTGTAAGTAAAACATTCATATGTTGCTTAGTATGAGCCTGTTGATTACAAGAAGAGGAAACTTTTTTGGAGGAAACAGTTTTTGTAAGATGATTTTCTGTTCGGTACGCATTTTTTTATTTTTATTTTCAAACCACCAAACCTTAGTACTTTTTGAAAACTGACCTTGAGGCTATCACTTACTTATATTATGGTGCAGTACAAGGACATTAAAACCAGTCTGTCAATTATCCACTATAAGCGGACAAAGTATTTGTAAAAGGAACAACCCCCACCCCAAAAAAAAATTATATTGATGTAGAATGTTTATCGTAATCATTTTCACAGGTAACAAAAGCGAAAATGTGACGGAATTTTTTTCATGGAATGTTCCATCAAATATATTCAAAGGCAATATTTGATCAGCAAAATTCTCTCTCACCCCACACAACTTCCTGGAACCAAGGTCAGAGCATAAAAAGTGAGCCATAAATTGACTCCTATCCAAATCGATGACGCTCTTCTATAAAAGCAAGAACAGACAAGGTCCCGTCAGTGAGCACATGGATGCGGTGAAGAAGAATTGGACCTTCCTGTGAAGTGATCATTTTGGGGACATCTCTAAACCTCGTCTTGACATCATGAAGAATTTGATTGTGGGATTTTGCATTGTGGCACTCCTGGCAAGGGTACGATTTTTTTTCCATTTATCTACTTCAACGTAACTCTCTATTGTTTACTGAAGTTTTATTATGACAAAAAAAATGAGAAAAAAATCTAGAAAGTTAGATTTATTGAATAATTTGAATATAGCTACTATATTTAAAATAAAAATACAAACTAAAAAAAGATTTGAATAATAATTGCTTTCATTGGTACTTACAGAACCCAAAAGTCAACACATTTTATTCATTATGTCCCACGTTGCTTATAACAGAAATTTAAACAATAATTTATTTTAAAAAACATGTTACAATATTTTGGTGAGAAATTATTATTTCTCTTTTTTTGTTTTTAAACTCTAAAGCTCTGTTTACCATATCGTGTTGGCTTAAGAAACATCCGCAATAACAGGTCATCAAAAACATTTTCTTTCTTTATCTAACATTGTTGAACAGGTTCAAGTCACAATGACTCAGTCCACACCCGACGCTACCACAAATACCCCAACGCAAACCAAATCCATTCCAGCTACAATGTCATCGGCTGTGACAAGCTCCATGACAAGCTCCATGACAAACACCGGATCTTCTGTCACGACCTCCATGGCAACCACCAGACCTACTGCCATGACCTCCATGGCAACCACCAGACCTACTGTCATGACCTCCATGGCAACCACCCGACCTCCTGTCACGACCTCCATGGCAACCACCCGACCTCCTGTCACGACCTCCATGGCAACCACCCGACCTACTGTCATGACCTCCATGGCAACCACCCGACCTCCTGTCACGACCTCCATGGCAACCACCCGACCTCCTGTCACGACCTCCATGGCAACCACCCGACCTACTGTCATGACCTCCATGGCAACCCCCCGACCTCCTGTCACGACCTCCATGGCAACCACCCGACCTACTGTCATGACCTCCATGGCAACCACCCGACCTTCTCCTGACATGACCTCTATGGCAGCCACTGAATCTCCTCCTGACACGACCTCTATGGCAACCGACGAATCTCCGACTGACATGACCTCCACGGCATCAACAATGCCTCCTATTGTCACCACCACAACAATGCCAACCAAAACAACCACGCACAGTCGAGGAAGTGGAGTAGTACGTTCGCTGCAGTTGCTCGGGGTCTCACTCTTTCTTAGTGTCGTTTGCACATGAACAATCAAAAAGCAAAATCTGCCAAATTGATTTAATCATATGATTTATTGTTTGGATATAATAGCTGCTTTTGTTTTTAAACATGTCACACTCGGTCAAATTGTATTTTTTTGTGTGTCTGCTCGATTTCATTGCACTTGTGGTACAAAGATGATTAAACAATTTAGATTCTGATTACGTTTGTGAGTTTTGATATGATATTAGAAATTATTTAAATGCTCCTGTTTATAAATATATAACATTTGCGCAGTGTTTTCTTTTTGTTTTCGCATAGTTGTGAATTGCAATATCCTCAAACTATTACATAGAAAACTTAAAGTTTTACACTCGATAAAATTGAATCAAAGCATCACTTGTCAAACCATAAATAATAGAATGGATCAGAAAAATTTCAATGGTCAAGGAGTAACTGCTATTTGAGAAATAAAATATTTCTTAAAAGTTGAATGGACTGTTTACTTCCTTTACTGGAATTGAAATTAAAACAGACACTGCTCCATTGTGTATTTTTTTTTTTAATAATTGACAAATGCTCTACATAGATTGAATTTTGTTTTAGACTGGCACAATGATGAAAACAATCGCAATCACACACAATCACTTAAGTATCACCAAATATTTAATCTTCAGATCGACAGATGGCCAACAGAGCTTCTAAATGATATCCTTTGAAATGTTTCTGTTGAGACGGAAAATAGAATGCTTGTCAAAAATCCACCAAAAATATAAACATGAATTTAACTCATACGTACATGCCAAACAAAAGTGATTTCAACAAATAATTTGGACGAGAATTTCATATTCAGTTCTGGTCATTTTAGACCCCGCCTTTTTTTGTGTCAGTCAATCACCTCTCACTTTGCTTCAAGATTATTATAGACTAAGCCTGAGGCTTACCGTAGTGTTTATTGTTACCTAAGTGAGTTTTTTGTGCATACTGGTGACCAACCTGCAGGGTCGTGTAGAGAGAAGTTCCCGTCATTTTAAGAAACGCCACTCTGATACTGAGTAGATCTTCCTCACTGTGGGACACCATTATGCCTTGCACGATTGGTGCCTAGAAGAAAACAGAAGGCATATCTCAAATCCTCTTCACATGACACTACAATAAACAGAGTCATATGAGGAAGTAATTTAATTGAAAACAATAAAAAAAAGGCTTACCTTCATGCCGGTTAATCTTTTGGCAAGGTACGCATCAGGGTTTTGAATGCACTCCACTGTTATGACACAAATAACTTGTCATTATTATATACTGCCGACACGGATCCATAACAAATAATACCTAGAACAGTCAAACCCAGACGAATATCCCCGGAGAATTTTTTCTCCAGAGCTGGAATCACCATGTGTCCACTTTCCAGTTCCAGTCCCATCAGAACTGTCAGTAACATAATGGTAAGTTATCACAAAACAATAAAAAATATGTTTCGATTTTTCACCTCACCTTTGTTAAGGTGAGTTAAGTCTCTCGATGTGAGAATATCAATCCAAGGAGCTGCGTCAGCTTTTTTCTCGTTTAGTGATGCCAAAAGAGACTGCCAGAAAGTAGTATCGCAAAATCTAGATTTATGTAGCTAGGTAACATTTCAATTGTTTTTACCTCAATGTCCTTTTGAACAAAACCTGCGACATCTTCTTTCTAATGGAGTGGGATGCAAAAAATCATTTCAAAATATATAAATTCAATGATATGCCCCTTTTTTAAGTCTAGTCCAGCTGTGCAACAGTAATACCGTAAATTTCGGACTATAAGCCGCTACTTTTTTCTAAGATTTTGAACCCTAATTCATGAATTTTAGCTGGTGCGGTTTATAGTCCAAAAATTACGGTAAGTAATCGACTTACATTGATCAGAGATACTATGAGCTTAGCAAAGTCTCCACTGGTTTCTCCTTTGGCTTCCTTCTCCAGGTCCTTTTTACACACTGAAAAATAAATGAAGCAGTAACATAATTTTCATTTTAAAAATATAAATTTGATTTAGTGGATATAATCCCCAAAGCAAGACTTGTGTGCTTACTTTCTTTATATGCAGCACTGATGTCTCGAAGCTCTTTGCCTGATCTTGTACACAGAATCTCCAGAAGTGTTTCCTCGTCTGTGCCTAAACCCTGAACATACAATTTATTGTCCTAAGTGTACATATTTGGAAGAGCGGAATAACAAAAACACACCGCCATGGCCTGTTGTAGGCGATAAGCCTCATGCTGCAAGGGAGGCATCATCAATACCAACATGAGAGCTTCCAGATCTCCAGACAGAACTTTTTTCAGGACAGCTATTAGGTTCTGTATCAAAGAAAGCAAAAAGTAAAAGACATTATGAGATCTAAACATTAATTAAATAAAATGGGACTTAAACTCGTGCCTTGCGGTACACCACGGGTGATACTGAAACTGAACTGAAACTCCCTCACTAAACAAAGGTGTGTTAGTGAGACATTTAAACGGTGTTTGTTCAGCAAATATTTACAAATGAGAGATCATCATCCGTATCATTGGAACTAAAACATTTCTACATGATTCTTTACCTGTTGTGTTGTGTCTTTGTATATTTTGGCAATATGCTGCCTTTGAGCATTATTGCGATTTGTTAGGATTCGGACAAGAGGGGCAGCATCTGCGGAAACAACACATTGGTTGGAATTTTAAAACATGGAATACAACGCAACAGCATACCTTTCTTCTCCATTGCTTTTTGGATTTGAATGACATCTCTTTGTGGTTGGAAACCGGAGAAAGGTCGCACAGTTCCAAGGGTACCCCAGGACATTGTCTACACGACAAACAAATATCCAACCATGTTGTTATGACAATTAGATCCAAAGTTGGAATAGAAAATAAAGTGTTATCTATTCATTGCAATTTAGTGTTTCACATATAATATTCAAACCAAACCAGGAACAACAATAAGCACTAAAGAAAAAAATATGTGTACTTACATGAGATTTGTAGTACTCTCGATCCATCGCGTTGTTTCAAATACCTATAAATAGGAAGTAAATAAATCAACCTAGACATACAAAAACAAGTTTAAGGATTTTTTTTTTTTTTTACCTGCGATAGAATCCTGTGGCCCAGTTTGTTACAGCGCTGTTAAGTAGTGAACTACTTTTTTTTTTCTTTCTTTCTTCAAACAACCTTAAGTTATCAGCCTCGTCCCACCCTGCCACACCTCCAGCACTCACCTGGGACGTTCTACACATTCTCTATGAGTTACCATTAAATGCATAGTACAGATTAATTTAGCTTAGAACCTGCTCATATCAACAATCAATTTTTTCTTGCTGATTTTTTATTTGTCAGCACAACCTGAAAAAAAGCTATTGAAATATTGAAAGCATAGGAAGACCTCATTCTTAAGGAAATTTGATCTTTCTGAGCCAGACTCCCTTGCACACCAGCACAAGCAGAAACCTGACACCTTTGTGGTTATTAAAAACAAAAGCTGAGTAGCTCCGGATTATTTCCCAAATACGTCGCAAGTCACTGTATAAAAGAGATTTTTTAACTTGTTTTTTTTATATGTCGTAAGATTCAATAGGTTAGAAAAAAAATCAGCATTAGGCACAAAAATGTACTGGATGAAAAGATAAAGCGCAAAGTGGGAAGGATAGCCAAAGTCAATATTTAAACAAGAAAAGCAATGCTCAATAGAGCAGAAGTATGAGTTTCACATTAACATTTTCTTTACAGAGCATTATGAAAGTGTTTTGCAATCCAATGAACACAACATTTTTTTTTTTTGGACAATGTTTATAGTTTATTAGCATTTTAAAACCACACCCTCCTTTATATATTATGACTTTAGCATTAAAGAACAACATGCAGGTACCATGTAGGTATTAATTATATCTCATTGTATATTTCTCTCTTTATATATTGCATAGAGATGAGGAATACCATAACATTTTTGATACAATATAAAAATAGCTTTAAAACATTTTGCAGACCATACATTCTTTGGCTTCATTCATCATCTGTTCATTTTAAGCACTAGTTGACTTTTTATATATATAACAAAAACTTGAGCGGAGTGTGCCATTGTAAACTGCAGGCATAAAAAAAAAAAAAAAGAAGTCTGATTGGTCAAACTCTTCCCCCACAAGATATGCATGAATACTCCTTCCCTGTACTCAATATACTACATAACACAAATATAGAATATTCCTTGGGGAGAAATATGATAAATACAACGGATTTTGATTAAATTAATAAGGCAGTATTTTGGGGTAATATTCTGACAATAAGCAACATATCTGTGATAGCTTATTTGAGCAGCACAAGTTCCCACTGTTGGCTTAACCTCTCGTCATTCTCTGGCATAATCACCACATGCTCCTTGTCATAGTTTTGACCACCTGAAGAAAGAAAGAAAATTATTTAATACACCTGTTTGTATTTACTGTAGTATTATCGGTTCGTACCTTTGACATCAATGACCATTCCGGGGAATGTAATGCTGCTGAGTCGTCCTGTCATATGGGCCGTCCATGTCTGAGAAGGTTGCCGGGTCTCGTTCCATAAAATTAATTTGGCTCCGGCCTCAATATTGCCCATCACTTGAAGGCTCATGACTGGGGAAAGCTGCAAAAAATGATTGGTCGATGAAGATTTAGCCAGTAACAGTAATGCTTTTTTTTTTTTTTTTTTAATCATGTACTTTATTCTTGATGAGTCCATCCTGATAGAACCAGATGTCACTCATGGGCTCGACTTCCGGTGCGACCACAACCCGTCCGGACTTCATCTCCTCCACTCCACCCTGGATGGACATGAGGTGACGACTCTCTGCATTTTTGATGCGGAAATAGTGCCGCTTCTGCAAAAATCACACAATTGTACAATAAATACACCAAGGAGACATTTTGTCAATTTAAATATAATTCTGTCAACAACATATGCTCAAATGTAACACCCAAGATGCTATGTGGAACTAGATGTTGAGAGACCTGTCTGACTGGATACATGGAGCCAACAGTCTGCACAGAGCTGAACTTGGGCCAGTTAGTGATTTCGATAGGCTCCATAAGGAACTGGCGCCCTCTATAGTTGCTAAACTCACATAGCACCCAGCTGGAAAGAAGAAAGACAGCATTGTTAGATTTGGTATTTCCCCATTCCAGGTCCTTGGTTAAAAAAAGTCAAACATTGTATTGAACATTTGCATAGAAATGTGAATTTTAAAATGTATCAGACAATATTTACATTAAAAAAACAACTTTGTGATAGTAACACAAAACCGAGATAAATCTATTTAACTTCTGCTAATAAAAAAAATGCAAATAAATCAGCTATATTTCTTTTTTTCCCCATCACCAGTCAATTCAGGTGTGCCGCAGGGCTCCATCCTGAGGACCCTGCACCATCATCTATCGCCTTTTTCTCTGCGCCATCTTCCCCCCCAAAAATTATTCTCTTTCATCCTTTCACGGATGACACCCAACTCCACCTCTCCTGCAAACCCAACATCTCACTTCCACCCGCTTCCCTCATTACCTGGTAATCACATTCACCTCAACCTTCTTGATGCAATTCCCACAGGAACTTACCAGCCACTGTTGACTCTGACTGACAGAACATGGTCATTGAAGCCCTCCGCTACCATGTTGACAAGCTCGGAGTCTGTTGCGATCTCTCTTCCCTCTAGACCTTCCAATCCAAACAATGAGATGGATGGAACTGAGAAAGTCTGCACAAAAAAAGATGGAAGCTTGAGAGCCATGCCAGAAAAAAATAAAAAATAAATGTTTCTAAATTCTTCTAACCATTGGCACAGCCTTGACAGACCGGATGAAGGTGCTTGGTGTGCAGCCCATGCTTATCAACGTGCTATAGCCTCCTTCTGATAAGACATACATGATCCCCGAAAAGTCTTTATTCTCATAGAGAACCCAGCTGGAAAAAAAAGGATTCTTTTAATTTGGGACATGACACATTCCACCAACTCATTCTTTGTGATGGATTAAAAATGTCTGACCTTCCTCCAACAACTCTGCAGGACTTGATCTGGAATTCTTCAGTTGCAGCTTCCTGTTTACAGTTGAAGATAAGGCACTTGCCTCTGTATTCCGGCTCCGAGTACAATAATATCTGAGAAAGGCAAATTGAGATGCAGGAAACATGATGGTTGGATTCAAACACAAGTGCAATATCAGATATGATGACATTTGCATGCACAAAGTCAGATAATAAGAAAGAGGCAAAGATAAAACCAAATGTAAAAATAATAAAATAAACAACATTATAGATGGATAAAATGCTCACCTCGTTTCTGGTCCTGTTACCGTCACTTGGAGCCTAAAAGCCAAGCATTAAAATTTAATATCCATCACATACTATATAATAATTTGCAGCTTCTATGGCCTCACCAAACGAATTGGCTGCACGGAGCAGATGCGATTGTCACGAGAACCCCAGTCAGCACAATTACTATAGAACCCTTTCTCCAGGATGTACTGATTACCAGAGAAGTCCACGTGGGAGTACGCGACCCACCTGGTAGGAGGCAAGTCCACAGTTTACTCGACATCATTAACAAAGTCCATTTTGTTTTTCGACTTACAGGCCGCTGAATACTTGAAGGGAACGAGTGTTGATTTTGTAGCCGAACAACTCAACATCCGGAATGGCCTCTGTCACTTCGAAGGTGTTCTCCTCTTGCGCAACAACACCCTCCTCCTCCTCCGGCTGCTCGAACAGCACCATTAAGGGGTCGCTCAAGTCCTACAGAACGAAGCATCGATTAAACATTTGTACTTTGATTTCATATTTTTGGGATTTTTATTTGATATACTTACAGCTTGTAGGAGCCGAACGGAGCGGAGCTCCGAGTTGGTGGCTCCCCACACCCTCCAGTCGTGGTATTCGCCTTCCTCCAGCAGATACTGGTTGCCTCGATATCCCTCCTTCTCATAGCCCACCCACCTATATTAACACAGACCCACACACAAATTAAAATATCTTGATGATGACATCACAAACATTCAAAAGCAGCACTCACATTCCTCCGTGCACTTTCAGGGATCCCACCGAGTACATGAAGGCACCCTGCTGCCTGTCCACTCGAGTCATAAAATCTCTCGTATTACCGGTGAGCATCCTTGATTTGCCGGTGAAATAGGACCTTTCGAAAACCTCAAGCTGCGGACAAATAAAGTCACATTAAATTCTATAAAATATAACATAAAATGTATTAAAATGAGTTTCTTTTTTACCTTTGGTTCACCAATGTTTTCCACTCTTGGCTCCCCCTATGGGTGGAAAAAAACAGAACCTAAACATCAACATACAAAAGCAATTATTGCTTGTGTGCGTCACTTACTATTTTGAGTGGATGCAACGAGCCCACATACGGTTGTTCCACAGCCCAGGAAGCGGGATTGGAATATCCCCCGACCTCCAACACGCGAGGTGAGCCCTCGAAAAAGGGTTTGGAAAATACCAGCCACCTGTATGACATCATGAATCAAATTAAAACCATCACACATGATTGTCGAAAATAAAATTACTCACAGTCCGGCATTAATGATGATGGAATTAGCCCTGACGGGGAATCCAAAAATTCGTGCATCCTCTGATGTATCTCTGAAGATAACCTTCTTGCCCTCAGCGTTCTCCTCTGGGAATAAACTGATTTCAGGGACGCTGTAGTCCTAGAGGTTGAAGAAATTCATCTTACCACTAGATGTCACCAGTACGACATATTTTGACAGAACGTGACTTACCCTCACTACTCTTCGAATAGATCCAATGATGAACCTCTTGGCTTTTGTCTCTCCCTCACTTGGTTCCCCGTTCTGTTCCTCCTCCTTCTTCTCTTCGGTGACTTTTTGGCCATTGGTCTGCTGCTCCCCCTCCTCCTCCGATTGCGGAAAAGGACAAGTGATCTCGATATCGCCCTCATCCAGGGCGATCTTCTCTCCTTTGAAGTTGCGTTTTTCATATAGCACCCATCTAGAGAGGAATGAAGACTTGTTAGTTTCATGTGCTAGTTCTGGACCACATAGGTTACTGTGGTTTCTTAAGTGCTAGCAAAACTTCCACATTGTCAGTTTGCGGCTTTGGTTTTCAACGTGGGTGTGTTAACTATCCAAGATATGTGATGAGCTAGTTTGACGAAACGTGAGCACACCCGGAAGAAAGAAGAACAACTGACAATTCTAGAGAAACAAGGTGTGGAGTTCTTTTTAACAACAATGCAATTTGCATTTAATATCAGGACAAGCTAGAATAGATCCCGTGCTAGCTTTTTTAAGAAATGTTTTTCTGTCTAATTTTGCATCTAGGCTTCTTGGAAGAATTGTCATTCAAATTGTCTAATTGGTCTCATACCCTCCTCTGACCACCCTGATGGAAATGGTCTCCTGCAGCTCCCAAGACGTGGCGTCGACAACATCACTACTCAACTCGATCCTCTGGCCGCACATCCCGGGCTGGTCAAAAATGTAGATCTGTTGAAAAAAAAAGTGCACCGAGATTACAATCAAAAAGTTTTTGCTATATTCAAATGGCGGCAATAAAAAAGTCACAATGAACTGAACCAAACTTGCAAACAAGGGAACAATTATCTCGTAAATTAAATGAATGAAGCCATCAAAGTCATTCGTATGGGACGAGGAAGACTCACTTTCCCAGGACGGGGGTTGAGCTTTCCATGTTCTTTTTCTTTGGTGAGCTATGGACAAAAAAAAAATGTTAGCATTGTTTTTATGTGCACAAAATGAACACACTATTGAACAAGCTCAAAGAAGTTCTTTTTTCTTTCCTCGACCACAACTCTTTGACAGACGAGTATTCATTAATGTGTACCTGCTGAACCTGATACCTAGCGGCGCTCTGTGCACACTGATAATGAGAGTACAAGTTCACTGAAACAACGACAAGTCCACTGTTGACACATTGCCCCTTAAATGGAATGTTTGGATAAGTCTCGTGTAGCTGCTTTTCAACACAAGGCCATGATGTGCATTTTTTTTTCGTGAGTTTCTCTATTACTGAATTCATTCAATTATGTTACTAGTAATAATTAAATGAAACGATGAGGAAATCAATCAGTGTTAATGCGTTTACACAATTAATATAACATGGTAGCAAAGATAATGATTCAAATGTGACACTATTTCTAAAAATCTCAGCAAATGATCACATTTTCAAACGACATACCTAGGAAATCACAATGTCCTATAGAGTTTTAGAATATGCCACTCGTGGTTAATAATATAATAATCGGCTATGCGTAAAAGAATCGAAAGAGACATTTCCTTCCAGGTTGTCAGAACATCTCTCGTGTGAATGGAATTTGCCATATCAGCAAAAATAAACGTCAGCACTTGCCTCGTGAACAAACCGAATGAAAAATCATCAGCCTAAACAGGTGATCGTTTTTGTCAGATGTCAAGTCTACTTCATCAAAAATTAACGACAGCAAGACAAACACAAAAGCTGAGGTGTGGCCTAGTGTCAAAAACATAGATGGATAGCTGAAAAGGGTGTGGAGCGTGGAGAAAACATTGCCAAGAAAAAGAAGCCAGAAGTCATGTGGCCTCAAGCTAGCTGTGTCACTTTATATGCATCAAGACGCTGGCAGAATTGAATCGTCTTCATCATTTTGACAGGCTGCGATATCAGTCATGAAACAACAAGTAGATTGTGGTTTCCCAGCATCCACCAATTTTTCCTTCGCACACAAAGAGGAGGATGAAGCAATAAATCTCATCCTTGTTCACTCCGATTATATTGCAAGAGGAATTGCACAAGGGAGGGCAGCGCTGTCGTGGGAGTGGTCATGGCCGGCTTCGATCGCAGCTAATTAAAGTGGCTCCTTAAATGTGGCACGTTAGTAACACGCTAGAGTCTCGACTCTTTTTGCTATATTAGAAAAATAAAATAGCAAAAATGACAACAGAGGTCCTAAAGTTAGCATGATTATTATTTCCTGCACGGTAGAGGGAAGTGGGCCAGGAGGACTTGGCCTAATAATACTGCACACAATTTTTACAATTTCATACACTGTATGCAATAATAATAATCTTAATTTACGAAATAATTGTAGATATAATCTTAATGACAAATTTTTTACAATTTTAATTTCCTAAATATAGCAATCAAACACAGTAATGTATGTACCCTATTTTATTCCCCAGATTATATTTTTTATGACAGCCACAAAGCATTACTGTCATGCATGTCACTGTTTCTGAAAAGCAAACAAACACATTTGTGTGTGGGCGGTTACCTGTAATCATTCTTCAAGTTAATGGAGGCCATTAAAGTAATGTTTGTCTTTGCAACACTGCATTCCTTACACACCTGTGTCCTTCAGTATCTAAAAGTTTCTAACAGTTTATTTGATTTATTAAAGTTCTGTACGTGGAATCAAGCTTATTAGTGTTTTTTTTTTTTTATGGTTCCTCTAGTTTTTCAGTGGAGCATAGCGACAGACAATTTGTCCCGATTTTTCTCCAACCACTCTTCAGGTCTTGGATGCAGATGTTGTTGACTCAACTTGGGCAAACACAGTAAGAAAAACTACCAGCGGTATCTGTGCGGTGTTCTTATGACACCAACCGAGTGTAGAAGCTGACACTCCTTTTGTGCAAATTCTGATCAGAGAATCTGGTTTTGCCACTTTGCAACATTAACACTTGCCCAAGCATGGCTTGGGGGGGTTTCTCGCATTTCCAATATCAAATGACTTAGCGGTTTTTGCATGTTTATATTATATCACCTGCCTCGCCCATTTTAAAAGTCAATTTTTTTTTCCCCTTTGGGACTGCAATAGCAAAACACTGCACAATTATGATAACACCTGCTCAAAAGAATAACAAATGAGATTGCCTTTACTTCCCTTTAAGCCTTTGTCCAAGTGTTTTTACAAATATCGAGCGAGCGTGAATCAGGTCATGGGGTCAGTGTGTGGATACTCACATAGGCATCAGGAAAGGCTCTGTATTTGACATTCCTCTCTGGTTCAACTTTGGGGACTTGAGCTCCTCTGAGGAGGTTGTTGTTGAGCAGTGGATTCTGTTGGCTGCCCACTGACATGGAATCATGAGAGAAGCTCCTTTGCAGAGGTGTACTGAGCGCACTTGTGCCAATTCCCTGGCCCACCGTCTGGCCAAACTTGGCGTAAGAGGATGATTCTGTGGTGGGGAACAGTCGGTGATTCTCCAAAGAACCGGTGGGGCTGAGAAGACGAGCGGTGCTGCTACTCGAGGTCAACGATGAGATGCTTTGGTGTGAGGGGAGACTTTTGCGAGCGTCATCGGATACGCTGGAGAAGCTGGATGCGGATGGAGGAGAACTCGTGAGAAGAGATAAGCGTTCAAAGCGAGACGATGAGTCTGTGCTGGTGTGGATTTCGCTGCGCTCCTTCAGAAGATTAGAAGAACCCATATCTGGCAACGAGCCAGTGCGGAGCACCGAGCGATGGAACTTGGGGTTCTCCTGAGTTTGATCCACCGAGGGGGGTTTATAACTTCCAAAGATGAAGCTGCTGTCCAGACGAGAGTTTGAGGATGATTGCTGAGATGAGTTTCCGTTGAGTGATTTGTTCTCATCGGAAGATTGCCTCATGAGAATACTTTTGGTGGCGGATGCTCGGACGGGCTTGTCTCTCGTTGCAGGAGGCTCCTGTTGGTAAAAACAGAAGAGCATTATTGCTTAAAGTTTGAACTTGAGTCATATAAACATTGCTCAGATTGATTTTGAAAGCACATCTAAAAAGGGTTAGGCTGTCAGTAATAATGTTTACACCCAATCGAAAAATGTAATACCTTCTTCATTAACTCCAAGGGTGAGCGTGTGTCTCTGGAAGCACTTCTCTTTAGGCCCAGATCAGTAGGTATTTTATAAATCCCATTGAGGGCCTCAGAAGTAGAAGATGGAGACCTCTTTGTAGGACTGGAGATGTCAGAGGTGACCGGGCTGGGGGAGTCTTCCACGATGGGCGGCAAGGCCGAGACGGGGCCGGCGGTCGGCCCTCGTAGACTCATGCTTCTCTGTCTCAATGAGGGCCCCATGTTCTTCAGGGTATCCACCAGGTTGTCCATGTCAAACTGGCTGGCGTCGACGTCAGGCGAGGCCGGGGGTGTGGAGGAGGAACCTGCTCGGTCGTCAAGCTCCACCAACGTGGCCGTGAACACGCCGGTAAAACAGGATGCGTCCGTGTCGTCTGCGGAGAAGGCTGAAACAGAAGGTGATCGTGAGTTCTGGGCATGACTTGATTCGCTCTGCCTCTCCCTCAGGTGCAGCAGACACCTCCCTCCCTCCAAAAAAAACCTCCTCCCGACTAACCTGGCTGCCCGCCAAGCTCGCTTTGGCTGCTGTAGCTGTACGGCGTGGCCTCGGGGAAAACAGCTGAGGAGTAGGTGCTGCTGGAGGAAGTATCAGACAGTCTGTAACTTGGACTATTTGAAAACAATGGCTCCTCTTTTGACGTAAATCTGGAGACACCCTCAAATGTTGTTTTCCAGCCATGTTCTGTGCTCAGATTTGTTCCGTTGGACTCCATCCTGCCGTAATCTAACACATCCTGTTTGGGTGCATTGTCATGCAGCAGGGATACTTGACGGAATTGGTATCGGGATTCATCCGGTTTATCTGGAGGCGATTTTTTCGTGGAGAAGTTGCTGCTCAGGCTGCTGTAGCCCGAATTCATTTCGACATCAGGTTCTTGGTCTGTGAGGGTCTTGGGGGTGTCAGCGTTAAAGCCTTCAGAAGATGGGGTGGGGGATCTGGAAGAAACGAGTAAACATATTTTGTCTTACAATCGTTTTTTTCTTAACAGTCAATTCTCTTCTTGGTCACAATATTAGGTACACCTACACAATGTAATGCAATCCAAGAGCTTTATCAAAGATTTACAAGCGTGGCAAAATAAAGGAACGAGCTCAGAACGCAGCCAGAACACTGAAATTGATTGCATTAAATCATGAATTGTTTTCTGAGTGAGAGAAGAAAAATGATACTGGTTGAGCGGGCTCTTTATCATATTCAAGATCAACTTGCAAATTCAAACTCGTCAGCCGAACAAACCAAAACAAGTTGGAAGATTCGCCATGATGGCTGCTGCCAATTAAAGGTGTGGCTTGACACATGACTCGGAATTTGCTGAGAAGTTGGCATTCCATTCGTGTCTAAAGTAGGCTGGTACACAACGTCTCATTGGGATTAACTAAAGTGGCAAATACCAATGAGGACTAAAATTAAAAAAAACAAATCCATTGGTGACAGATTTTGGGTCGATGACAGAATTCTAAAAATCCATCCTTTTAAACCAAGTGCTTTTTTTTTTCCTCGGGGGTAACAAAAAGTCAGGAGCCAAAATTTAATTCCTCATTTTAACCTTGTGACTCTGCTACAGGTGAAACCTGTATGCTGTCTTGGCTGGGGCAGGGCACTTTTTGTCTTTCGTCACTATGACGACTAAATTTAAAGCCCAGATTTCCCAACAGTTTTAAAATTCATATTTTTAAACATGTGTTTTCAAAATATCCAATGATGTATATTTTATTGTTAGCTTGTGACAAAGCATAACCCTCACTACTCGCTGGTAAGTTTAAATCTTTGAACCCGTTGAAAGTGCAAAGACAAGTATTTGCTGACATCATGTGGCGTTAAAAAAAAAATACAATTGCATCGCAACACATGAGATTTTGATGGATTATTTGTCAGAGAACAAACGAGACTGCTGTGTCATGAAGGAATGTGACCTAAATAGCTTTAGCAATGATTAAAAGAGAGATAGGGCAAATATTTCCTATCCCGTGGCCTAGTTTAAAAAAGTTCCTTAATATTTAATATACCATTTTCAGATTTTATTTTTTAAAGCTGTTAATATCTTAAAAACCTAATGTGTTGTCTTAAATCTGGATTATGATTGTGTCAATGTTTTCTTCTTAGTTCTTTGCAAGTAAACAAAAGATACATTTTTCTCCATTATACCCAGTTATCAAAACAAATATTGCATATATTTGATCAATGTAGATCGCACAACTACTTTTAATGTCAAGACAATGTGTCAGCAATTCCAGAAGAAACATCTACAAGAAAGCGTCATAGTCTGTCTTCAACTATTGACACTGCACACATCAAACTGTAAACAAAACAGTCTCAAAGATGAATCATGAGCTCAATACTACAATAATGAAATAGCAAGGAAGCATTCATTACATTTCAGAAAGCTCACAATAAGATAAGAATATAAAATCATTACATTTTATAGCACCTCACATGCTGATTTTAACGTGTTATAATTTGCTGCAAAATTAAAGATCCTATGCTCTTAAAATCTCAATAGCCAATAAAAAGCAAAAGATCAGCAAAAGATTTTACTGCTGTGACATCGATACATAATCTTTACGTACCTGTGCACTTAATGGTTGCTACACGCCCACTCGAGTCAGAAAAAATTGCTCAACTTATAGCTAGCAGACATTATCGCTAGAAATATGTTTTTTGGCATCATGTTGGCGTTAAAAAAGAAAGAGGAAACACTACACATACTTTTAGAGTTGGCGTTTAAAAAAAAAAAAAAGTAAATACTACACATACTTTTAAACAAAAAAAGAAAACACGTCAATGGGAATAATTAGACATGACTCAGCATAAATAACAAGATGTGGGTGCATCATGTGTTTCCCAATTACTGGTGCCTGAACAATTATAGTGGACTGATGGAGCATCAACAATGTGTCCAAACTCCACATATTTTCTTTTATGAGAGGAAAGGTTGAAACATTTATGAGCCTTATCAAGTAGCTACATTGTCAGCTGAGCAAGTAGGCCACACATGACTCGCCTTGGCGTCTTGGCACTACATGTACAGCGGATCTCTTTACATGCTTTTCGAGTGGAGGACTTTCTCTTGGGCTACACGAAAAATCATCATAACATTTACAAAATGGTGCCTATTCACATAAGTCTGCTAACCACAACCCAAGAAAATGTATCAAAAAGTTATTTGGACACAAACTTTTTAAACACTTACCGCTGTTTAAGGTCGGCTTCTGTCAGATGCTCCCGTTTCCCAAAAGGTTCCTCTGCGGTTTCCCTCTGAGGATGTTGTGTGTCTACCTGCAGGTCTGACAGCTCAACTGCCACCTGGTTTGGCCGCACGGCGTTTCCTGCGCTCTCTGTAATTGTATCCACCCACTCACTCTCCTGCGTGACGCTTTTGTGTTCCACCGGAGTGGCGTCTGATTGCAGCTCAGCGCTGAGCGTTAACGTGCTCGAGACGATACAAGGGTTTTTTGTGCATGTATTTTCCTGGCTCTTGTCTTGAACTATATCTGAAGTAGGTACAAGTTGCAGCGCTGTGTCTTTAAATTCATAGAAGTCTTCCTGTCTTGTGTTATTCGGAAGCAATTGTGGACTTTGCACATTTATGGGCTGGTTTTCTTCATGAAGGCGGTCTACTGTTTGGGTGACATTGATCCAGGGTTCATCGTCCCCCTCCCCCTCCCCCTCCCTGCTACTGTAGGGTGCAGCAAACTCGCATACCATCGCTGCTTTCACTTGCAGAACCGGTGCGACCGGTAATTCTTCTTCTTTTATCTGCGGCAGTACCTGAGTGACAAACTCCACAATATTTCCATCGTCAACTTGAAGAAACTCAGCCGGCGCCTTCTCAAAGTCGCTGATCTCCGACGGACCTAGAAAACTTTCCTCTTCTTCAATTTGCTCCATAATAAGCGTCGGCTCATCCAAACTTTCCATATTGTCTTCTTCCGCGCTGAAATATAAATCCATGGTGCTCCCGTCATCTGATCCCACATTTAGATAAACCGGGCTGCATGGCATCGAATAAGTCTCGATCAGTCCAGGAGAAGGAGACGAAACTAAATATTTATCCGCATCCATTTTTATCTTAAAATCAATCGCTGGAGTCACTTCATTTAGTTTGGAAGAGGAAAGTCCAGAATCAGTACTCGTCTCATCGGTGACTAGCTCTTTTACCAGGATCGCCCTTCGTTTGGAGTCGGTAACTTGAGTGTCCGTCTCTTGGGATGTCACATATTGAGAGACAGGAGGGGCCGAGTTTAAATCGAATCTTTCTTCATGTCGACTGTTTAATTTGATTGAGTCGAGTTGTTCGGAATAGTAGGTAGCGGAAGGGAGATAGCTGCGGGGGGATTCGGGATTTATTAAATCCTGAGAAGTATTGAAAGAGTAAAATGACTGCTGAGAGGGCATCTCACTGTAAATATTTGTTTCCTTCTGAAAATATGAAAGAGGTTCTGATTTGGATTCGTGGGAGATGTCAACAGGACTTGTTGGTAGCGACGAAAGGATTTCCGAGGTGAAACTGCGGGGGAACAACGATTCGTACAAAGCGCTATAAACCACGTCTTGGTCGGCGGGCGGGCTGATTGTTTTGGTGGAGGTGTCAGGAAGGGTTTGCTCGATGTGAGGAAACGAGACGGCTTGTTGGACCGGAGCGGATTCTGAGGAAGGAACAGGCTCGGTGGTATTAGCTTCACCATCTCGCATTTCGCGAAAGGATGGCTGTCCGATCGAGATGTCGATGTCTGCGTTCGATTGTGTCGGCTCCTCGGCTAAATTTCCGGCGATGACCTCATCAGGAGGTTGATATGAAGAAGATTTGCTCGGCTGAGAATCTGATGTATGATTGCTTTCAAATCGGTTGTCATCTACGGGAATGTTTTCTTTCTCTTCTGCTTGAACCGGAATGATTTTAGCTTTATCGTGCAAAGGAAGGGGTGAGCCGTTTGTGAGATGTTCCTCAAGTCCTGCTTTGGTGGTCTGAGTGGGAGGTGTTTTGTGGGAGAGAGCATAGTATGATTTGATGAGTTTTGAATGGATGGAGGGAGGGGACGGGATGTCAAAGCTATCTTTGGTGTCGAGGGCTGGCTGAGAAACGCTGAGCATGGCTTTTCTCTTGCCCTGACTATCCACCATTTGATGAAGGTCTTCATTTCTCTGAAAAAAATAAATAAATCACACGATCATCTAGTGAATAATCTGCATTTAACTTGTGTAAACTTAATTTACCTCAGCGTGCTCATCGATGTCAGGGCTATCGAGACCAGAAGTGCTTTGAGATACATTCTCTTTTTTCTTCTTCCTCTTTTTCAGCAAACCGAAGGAAAATGTGGCGAATTTGTTGGGCTTATGAAGATCTGTCTCAGAGTAGCTCAATTCTTGGGCCTGGAAAGGAGAAACAAAGAAGCAGACTACAATAATAGGAAACGCCCATAATGTTTCTAAAAAGTTATTTGCAATCTGACAAAACTTTTTTTTTTTTTTAAAGGAATGCCTTAATATAGCAACAAAAGTTATCGCCGAGTTCTTATAATAGACTTTAGACAGGATACGAAACTAAAACCCGGTTTTCATTCCAAGCATTACAACGGCTCCACCCTAAAAAATCAATTAAAAAAATATGATCTGCTCAAACCAAAAGGAGTTTCCTAAATATTTTTATCAGAGCTCCAAACCGCCCGTGGCATTCATAAGGAGACCTAAAAAATATGTTTTTCTTTTTTTTTTTTTTTTTTTTTTTTTTTTTTTTTTTTTTTTTAACTTGGTCGGTTGAATTGTTTTGGGGAGATTCCGAAACCAAATGACATCATTATCATGATTAAAATAGTTAATTGTTACTCTAAACTAATCTCCATTATATGCGTGGAACATAATGACCAATCGACATGTATCCAAACTTGGATAAGAGTTACGTAAGACTTGTTGACAATTAGTTGAAATTTTGTTGTGGCGCTTAATCCGCTAGAATGTAAACTAGGTGTGCCAACTCAAATTCTTCCTTCTGTGACAAATGCAAGAAAATTGCTGATCACCGATAAGTCACGATAGCTTGATGAAATAAATTTTTTTTATTAAAAGAACAAGTCTTACTTTATTTGCATGACTGATATGCTCAATTGCATTTCTGACGTCATGTTTGTTTAGGAACTTAAGTAAATAAAAAATAAAAAAAGTAACCGGATGAAATAAGAGTCCCGGATCATGATGACTTACTAAAACCGGTTCACAAATTGTCATGGGATAAAACAAACACACCACGTGCCTACTAATACATTATTATGCACCTCAATTGATGTATTAAGACAAAATTGGTCTGAGTTTTTACCTTTAAGCATGATAGCTGGGTAGCGCACTTGCGCCCTCTTTTGGAGAGAATAGTGTAGTGAAGATGTTATTTCATCTATGCTTAACTAGAAGTTCTGGATTCTTGACAGGATTAGTCATCAGGTTCTATCAAGTTATGCGTATGGAGTGATGTGCAGCTTCACTTGTTTGAGTTTATTTATAGACAAATCATCTTTTTTTTTTCTGATTGAAGAAGCCACAAATTTGTGCGGAATTTAATTGGCAAAAGGAAAGCGAGCCAGGAAGAACCCGGTAGTGAAAAAGATTGTCAATTAACCTGTGGTTCCCAGGCCAAGATGCATGAAAGAATAAATGATGAGGATTGTCACTGACCTTTGACCTGGGTCTGGTGGCATATATAAATGAGCTTGTCTTGTCCAAGACGTTGCCACCCCAGCTGGATCCGTTCACTGGACCGGTATTGGGTTCAGCAGGACTGAGGATCACACAATTAACAGCAAATTTTGATTATCGCCTGACTTTTTTTTTTTTTAAACACAGCAATGAATCATTGTTTGAAGAATGTTGATCAGAACCGGCTAAACAGAGATTGACGTTGTTTCTTGGAACAGCATTCCGTATTCTGCAAGTGTAACTTTTTGCAGCAAGGGAAGTATGTATCAATGTGCCATTGGGCACATGTTCACAAATAAATTGAAATAATCAATCAATCATGTCATCAGAGATAACATGATGCAATCTGCCATCTTTAACTTGTTTTATTATTATTTATTTTTTTATCCAAAGCGGGACTTCCAATGAGTCAGGACTCGAGACACACATCGGCTCATCTCCTTCGCACAACTGGGAAGGTCCAGCCTCATAGCAAAGTGACATCTCAAGTCAACTTTATGGACTTGTGGTTCCAAGTCGTAACAACCTTTACGACTTTTTCTTTCTTTCTTCAATTCCTGCAGTTAAGCTTTGAAGATGTGTTTTAGGCACTTTGAAGAGCACGGCGCTGCTTCAGTTTGTTTTTTCAGCCTTGATGCACTTGCGCAATCTCTCAATATGTTCACAGTATGGCCCCATCCACACATACTTACAGAGCTACCATTGTTTTGCTTCTGACAATCCATCAACATTCTTTATTTTCTTTGAATCCTCGTCCATCATTCAGAAGCACGTGGGAAATGTACCTGATGCACATGTTTCCTATTTACAATTGCACAGATTAAATGCAAAACGCTTATTGACAAGACAGACAAAAAAAAAGTATTTTAAGGATGCAGTTAAAATCATGAAAAATCTACATTAAAAGAATAAAATAAAATGTATTTAAAATAAAAAAAATCCTATGCCAAAAGTGATCACTGATTAAAATACTGCATTCTCAAATGATTCTGATATGAACATATCTATTTTATTATTTTCGAATTTTTTTGGTCTTTAACCTTTACCCCAGTCACCAAGCATGCAGCTCTTGGCCAAACTTTTATTGCTCTTTCCACTATGCAAACACAAAGTGCCAGTAAGTCTGTAAGCACACAATGAACAACACTATGGCATTGTTTTTGTATTTCCACCCTTTTAAAAAATCTATCTGTATCACACGCACACAAAACAAAACATTGCATCTTCCCTTAATTGAAATGTACAATAGATAAACAATGTCGGTGTTATTGTTAATATCTAATTCGAACAATTATTACAAAACATTTTTAATAATATAATGATCTTGTTTTCTGCCCAGCACATTAATGCCTAGCAAAAAACAGAACCAGTCAAAACCTGCAAAACAGCTGTATATCATGCAAATATTTCTATTTTGTATAATTTATTTAAATATCAGTGACGATGTACACGAATAGCTTTCGCCCTTCCTCCAGTAAAAACACATCCAACAAAATGTGAGCCACCAGGGAGGATTATGAAATGTTCCACAAAGTCTGCACTGGGAGGAATGTTGACTGGACGTTACTTAAGCTATTTATCATTATGGTTGTAATTTGCATTGAAGTGTGGTGACCTTTAACCTGCACAATTCAATTGAAAAAAAGAGAGAGAGGAGGAAAAAAAATAAACAGTTGCCATCATGTGGTTGCACACGTGTGCAAGCTCATCTGAGCACAACTAAGAGGGTGTGCACACTTGTGCAACAACATTACCTCATTTGTGTTTACCCCTCCTCTCTAAAATATTAAATTTTTTTCAATTGGGTTGTGCATGTTATGTGTCACAATAACGGTGGAACAAGTTTTTAAAATTATTCATCTTGGTCTCTCTTTTAATATCACAAAAACATGACAGCTGAACAGGGGTGTGCAGACTTTTTATAATCACTGTATGTATTTCACTTCTGACATGATCCAATATAGATATTTTTTTTTCACTTTTACATAAGTCACTGCTGTCCCTGAACAACATAAAACTACATTTTACGAGTGAAAGCAGAATATTGGCTTGCTAGAGAAATGCATGGATGGACAAAGCACAAGGTTAATGTTTTGTATTTTATATTTTATTTTATATCCATCTACTTGTTCTCACTGAGGTCACAGCAGCTGATTCCTATTTCAGCTGCCGATAACCTTCAATTAACCAAACGCGCATGTTTTTGGAATGCATGGTGAAACATCATGCAATCATCACCCGAGTGAATTTGAGGCCTATATATTTTAGACACACATTGGACCACCACTCAAAATATTAGCTTCATGCCACATAAGAACCAAATTATTGCTTGGGAAACAAACTCTCAAATAGAGAGTCCAAATTAAAAATTAAATAATGGATGGCCCTTGACAGGTGTCCATGTGCTAAGCATGCAAAGTGCATGCACATATGGATAGCTTGAAGACCACAAGTTGCAACTACTCCAATTTGGTGATGGAAGGTCCCACCTTCACACAACTGTTGCGCAATTACGCAAGATCAATATTTCCATTGTATGGTGTACTAACGCGTCTTTTAGTAAATTAGCCAGGGTTGATTGTGCAGGTAGCAAATCCTAATATGGGTGAAATAGCCGTCTGCAAACAAAATGACGTCACCTGTGCAAACTTTACCTGAATAGCTGCTGCTTCTGTGAAGAAGTGCTTCCCTTCGACTTCAGCTTCAATTTAGGCAATTTGAATTTCTTTTTCTCGTCCGTTTTGTTCACCGACGACTCCTCCAAATGGGGTTCACTCCTGGAGAAGAATTTTTTGAAGGATTTTTTACTGAGCGTCTTCTTCGCCATCTCCACGTTGAGAATCGAGCGAGCGAGCGAGCAGCTCCGTGGATGAGAAACTCGCAGTAACTCCGATTACATAAATTAGGCGCGCTGCGGAGACGCCGCAAAGATGATACTTTGTTGTCAGATACTATCGGCTGACAGTTTGCCTTAATGCAGCCTCTAGTGGAGAACTAAAGGTGGTGTGAAGTGGTTACACTCCCACCAGAAGACACGCCCACATTGGGCAAACGCAGAATTGAACAGTTTAAAAAAAAATCCTAACGCTCTTAGGATGGCTCTTGTTTATTATAGGGTCACTTAATTCTGTCTTGGGCCTGAAGAGAAATAAAATATTAATTTTATAGTATCTTGGTGTCAACTACATGAAGATAGATAGACCGGTTTTGCAGAGCAGCTCCCATATCCCTTTGGCCAAATTCTCCAACGGGACAGTCGCAATAAGTCCTCAGGGACATTTGGCACCCTTGCTTTAGAAAAAGGCTTTTTTAAAAATTATTATTATACTACAAACTGTACCTGCACTTTGACAATAACTAGAGATCCCGTGGGAAGTAAAATGACTCCTCAAAGTAGCACTTAGAAAATTGTTAATGTACTGTAAATACATTTTGCAGGTACTTCCATGTTTATTTAGCCTACATCCCAAACTGAAACTGCGCTCTTTGTCAAAGGAGGCTCATTGCTGATGTAAATGTAAACGTCTTGAAAAAAAAAAAAAAATTGACAAAGTCAACAATGACTGAGATCTTAATAATCTTCTATGGACGAAAAGAGGGGCAGCAGCAAAATATTGACGAGCAGCTCATATTATTATCATGTCAACATTTTTTCCCCCATTATAAGTAATTTTGACGTCTCTGCGTCGTATTGTCTGAAATAGTTGCATAAAATCGCCTAATGAAGCAAAAACAACATTTGACTGGCTATATTTTGCAGTTTGCGCCTCTTTGATATATTCCACCAAGTGCCAAATTCCATCGCTCGATGGCGACATAATTCCAAAACAGCACAAAATAATCGTTGGCATGCGAGTGTCCTATTATTCCGCTAGATGGCGCTATTATAACGTTATCAAACGGCGCTGGGGTTAAAGCCAACAACTACTTCAGTACAACAGAAGACAACGCGTAAGTGCAAAACATTTAAATAAATGTGTATTATTGTCCCCAAAAAACACATGATCCACAAGATTGACAATTCAAAATGTGTCAAATTAAAAACAGCAATCTTAATGACCTTTTCTAAATGGGAGACTTACTGAGATTTAATGATAAGAAAATCATAAACCATTTAAAAAATATATTCTTGGTTGGAGACTTAATTGATTCAACCCAATGTCACAAAACATTACATTTTCCATTACTGTTCGAGTTAAATAGAATCATGTGTGACATAATTCTATTCCTTGTATGTAATTCATAGTTGGTACTATTTTCCACTTTTGTTTCCCTTAGCCCAATCTAGATTTATTGACCCAATACTGATAAATTCGTGTGAACATTTATACGCTTTATCTTAACACTTTTACCTTTAGACCAGGTTGCCCTTACCAACTCAATGTATTCTAATTAAACAGCCACACCCATGGCTGTACTTTGCATGGCCTTTCACTGCTGACGAACAAACAACAGCAACTGAAAGTAAAGTGTGTATGACTCACACAACACGGACTCTGTACTTACTGGCAAATTAATTTGCCACATGGCACAGGGTGTTTTTGTGAATCTCTACAAGATAAAATGATAGCCATCACTGTCACGGCTCATCTGCTTTAAACAAATAGGGGTGCGTAGAATATATATATATATATATATATTTTTAACTTTACATCCCCTTTAATTATGTTGATTTATTTTTTTTGCTCCAATACAATTAATTTATGTATTTAGTATCTAAACAGGAATAAAATAGAAAAAAATATATTTTTGTAATGCGAAAACTGACCAACCCTGCTTTCGCTTTTGATGAATGATGATTTTAATTGGCCCCAAACAACAAAGGTTTGCCATACAATGGGCACGAACTGAAAATAAATATATTGCACCTCAACTTTTGGGTGGTTCTGAACACTTGGCTGCTTCTCCAAGGTGTACGTGACCTTCATCAAAACTCATCTGGGACAGTAAAGCTGTCCACGTGAGTGAGGAAATGATTGTGAAATTACTGGTACTCAACTATCTTTGCCCTTCTTTCATTTTTCTTCCCCTCCCCAATGTATACTGAATCACCCAAGCCTTGTCATCATTTCTAAGAAGAGATTACTTCCGACAATGCCAGCACACACACGTAATGTGTTCAAACAGGTCTCGTAAAACTCCTGTCACGTCCATGACTCTCTGAAATGTCAAAAATTGGCCAATTCGTTTTTGTCAAAAATGGTTTCATTCTTAGTGACACTGATGTCATCAGGCATCATAGACAGTGCCCGTAAATGCAAATTTCAAGATGTATTATTACGTGTTAAAATTCATAAAAGCTCTTTTAAAACCATGAGATTTTTGTCGACTCACATGTATTGTTCCTTTTTTTTTTCTTGTTTATGTTCTTCTGTTGGTGAGGTATTTTATAATGCACCCAGGCAACTTCCTCAAAGCATACAGGCCCCCAAAAAAATAATATTTATTTATATTTATATGTGTGATACAGTCCAACACTTGGTGTGGACATAATTTTTTTTTTTGCACCATTAGAAATAATTCATTCCACAGTATACCCAAAACATTGGTCATATTAATTTATCCTATTCTAAGTTATGTATATCCACATTTATGGATTGCCACATTGTTTTATCAGTCTCTGACTTTTTTTTCAGCTGTTCATTATTTACTCGTACGTAGGTGTTACTGATGTGGTTTCTCCCACGCAGGGTAAGAGGAAATAAGTTGTTTTGTTTTTTTTGGTGAAAGACAGGACACCACATGCAAACCGAAACAAAAAACGATTGCAAAGGATTACTGGAAAGAGCAAATTTTTGATTTGTTGATGAAACCTTTGACTCACGGGAAAAAATCTGTTCACACGCTCAATGTATGTACATATAGTGTTGAAACAATCTTTATTACACTACGTCGTATAAAAGTATCATCAAAATAGTCTCTCACGTAAAAATTCTTACAATCTCAAACCTGTTAAAAAAATAAACTACAGGGTCAAACCTTGTACAAAAAAAAAAAAGAGTATTCTATTTGGATTGAGACGTAGGAATACCTGCAAAAAATGTAATCCAGTGCAAAACTACAGCGACCTAATTTGAGTCCTCAATAAGAACTGAAAGCATGGAAATAAAATTAACTTTCACATCTATAATCAAGCAAAAGCAATTTTTGGCTATATGTATTTCGTTCCGTATGGTGATTAGCTACCGTCTAATATCTCCCATCTTGCAAAATGATTCTAAACAACAATATTTTGGCAAATGCTCATTTAGATGTAAATTAAACATAGCAGATTTGACCCTTTTTTTTATTATAAATAAATAAATTAACAAATTGTAAAATAATTTATGCACACAAAACACAAAGTAAAGCAAGCAAAAAGAATCTAAGAAGACAATTGTTAATATTCCTGAGTCGTTTCAATGTCTACCATCAAATAAACAACAATAAAGCTAAATAAATAAGCATCTCTAATCAAAACAGGTGAAAACATAATAAGTTAACACACCAAAATAAAACTACCTGAGTAAAAACAATTGACTTCACAGTTTGTATTATTCATCGGGAGGAAGCACAATTTGTCTAATCAAACATCACGTCCAGTCTTTGGAATGCTCTTATTTTGGTGCTGTTCACATTTAAAAAAAAAAAGAAAAAAAAAAAGCTATATTTCATCTCTTCAGTCAAAACAGAGGCTACTTTTGGCGACATTTCTTTCTCTACTTAGTCCATCTTGAAATCTCCTTTGCTCCTTTGTTTGGTTGTCTCTCAGTGACCCTCCAACTTGACCGTCGAACTTTTGTGAAGATGGACGACGCTTGCTCTTTCCTGATAGGCCGCCAGAGAACTGTGCTGGGAAACCGGGGCTGCTGATTGGCTGACAGGTGCGTTAACAGCCAGAGTCAGAGCTTTCCACAAAAAGGTGGCTTCTTTCTGGTCCTCCTTACCCTCACCTTCCAAGGTACGAGCTAACCATCTCTCCACAGCCTCCTCCACCTGTGACGCCGACGCCGTTTCCGTGAGCGTGTCGGATTCTTGGCTAGCGTCAAAGCGCTCGAGCATTTCTTTCATGTGAACGTTGACGGGTGAACCCGAGTTGGCTGGGCAGCAGCTGCGTTGGTGGATGCGAAGGGAGAAATGGTGGAAGAAGGCCTGGGAACACATCTGGCAGTGGTAAGGTCGATCACGACTGCTGTGGAGACGACGATGCAGCTTGAGGTGGATGTATTGAGTGAATTTGGTGTTGCACAGTTTGCACTGGTAAGGTTTCTCCCCAGAATGAAGTCGAAGGTGAGTTTTCAAGTTGCTGGTGCTACTGAAACGCTTTTGACACACCTGGAAAATATGAAACAAGATCACTCAAAAGGGATCCGGTGACGCAAACGGTTGCGACAGATTGATGTCGGGATTATTTTGGGCACAATGTGGAATTACGCAATGTTGACGTGTTGTTATTCCTGTTCTTTACCGCAGGAATTCTATAATCAGTTCTGTTTGACAGCACTTTGAACTTTCTTACATATGCTAGGAAAAGTAATTTTAGAAGATCAAGTTATCGTAAAAGACAACTTCCGGATGACACGTTCCGCAAGAGTTTCATAACCCGTTTTTTTATGACTCTAATTTAAACATACCTGACACTCATGCGGCTTTTCTCCTGTATGGACGAGGTGGTGCTTCTGTAGATGAGCCAGTTGAGTGAAACTCTTTTTACATAAGTTGCACTGGAAAGGTCTCTCGCCGCTGTGTACTCGGAGGTGGACCTACGGTGACAAAAAAATTAAACCACAGCCCTTTCGTACGAGTGCAAAATGGCGGATATCGAAGTCCCTACCTTGAGATTCGACAGCTGTCCGAAAGTCTTTGCGCAGATATTACATTCATACTTGATCTTTCCATTCTGTTTCGTCAGAGGATAGGGCAAGGATTTGTGCCCGGGACGATTGCGTGACCCCGAGTTGCCTTTGGTAATCTCCACCGTTAAGTTCATTGCTTCCTCGTAACTAGAGGAAGTATGTCCGGGTGAGGGAAATTGGCTTGTCGGCTTGGGAACAGGAGAGAGGTCAGGGGTCGCCGGGGCGCCTCTCGGTGGGGACACATTAGGGGTTAGCTCTTTCAAACCGCCTTGTGGGGATGAAGAGTATGGCATGGACATTGTGAGGAGATTAGGGGTGCTGAGGGGAGGGTATGGGATACCATCCGTGCCGAGATAGCTGCCATACCGGAGGGATCCTCTAGAAGGCAGCATTCCGGGGAACGGAGGGGAGTATGAAGGAAGGAGGAGGCGAGGATAGTGTGAGGTGAAGGGAGGAAGGAGCTGGTAGGGCGGCTGGAGGGGTCTGGATTGAGGGTAAAGCGGGTGAGATGACACCAGGCCTTCCCTGTGGCCGTAGAGGCCGTGGAGGTGAAGGGGTAAATTTCGTTGGTCAGATGATAGTGCCGAGAGGTGATCGGGTAAATAAGGAGGATTCACTCTGTGGATTTGTTCAGGCTGAGGGGATGGAATGAACTCCTCCTGGTCCCTGTCCATCTTTTCCTGTTTCTCAATCTTTTTGCTGAAATCCATGATTTGGTCATCGGGAGTATCTGGAGGAGTGTCTCTCCCCAACATCTCCACATCTACTTCTTCATCATGTCTCTCCTCTTTCACTTCTTCCTTTGTCTTCTCCTCGGGCCATATTGGCTGTTTGGCGTTTTCTTGCTCGTCGGCAACATACATGTTTTCTGCAACAGAGAAATTATTTTGCTAAGTTCATATATAGCAAGGACTTGAATTTCATATAGGATGACATCTCATCCACCCACGTATGCCGCTCCCAGTAATGGTAAACGATTAGGTTTGACTCATAGCCTATAAAACCATCCAGTTTAGGTTTCTGTTTGTCAATTCAAGTCGTAATAATGTGTGGGAGGATCGCTTGGTGGTTAAATGAGTATCCATGTGTCATGTCACGTCTGCGCCGCTGAAACAACAATTAGCGAATCGATCACACAATGTGTCAGCATGTTTTTTTTTTTTTAACTTCCGGCAGTATTCCGGTTTGCTTCTTTTTGTCTAACAAGTTGGAATGTGCCTAATGCTTTGCCAGCGTTTGGATTTCACCTTGAAGCTAAAATAGTTCATAAAAGTCATGACAAATGTTGCGCAAGTACAGACTTTGGAAGGAAACTCGTGTGAGTGCTTTTAGACTTTTAACAATGTAATTACACCGCTGTACTATTAGTCACTGTGAGTCATTCAACTTTGGAGCAATGAATGCACAATCACTCTGGATGAGGATATAATGCTGTTGTGTTTGCTTAATAGCTTTTTAAAAATGATTCACTGAAGGACTTTAAACATCCATCATTCTTATTTCACGTCCAAGATCGATATCAGGCCGTCACAATACTAAATACGATAGAAGCAAATCCTGATTTGTTGTCTTTTAATGTTTTTTTTTTTAATATTTATAGATTTTTTTTGCACTCACTGTGTTTGTTATTCTCCTGCTGACTGCATAACCTCTGGGCAAACTCTTGGCTGTACCACACGAGCAGCTCCTGTTTGGGTTCCACCGGCCGAATGGTGTAGAAGTAGATGTCTCGACCGTTCTGGCAAGCCACCAGGTTCTGCTCGCTCAGACATCGTGCCGGGTTGACGTAACGCATCCAGTTGCTCCTATGGACGTCGTAGCCATCGACGAAGTTCTGAAGTTGCCCGTTGCTATAAATCTGCAACAAGCCCGAAAAGAAAATGCATTTATTTTTATTTTTCATACTTAATATATAGCTGAATTGGGGAATAAAGACATTTATAAAGGGAGAAAAAGTACAAACATTCAAGCCTGCCATGTACGATAAAGTGTCCTCAGTCTTCTTCTGTTCTAATGTGCTGATCGTTCCTCAAGTGCGGGCGGGCCTCAGTGTGTGTTGTGTGTGTTCTGTCAATCCTCTGTATTTGTGCTTGAGCTGTCATTCTATTTGTAGCTTGGAGGCGGGCTCCACTTTGCTGTGTCACGCTCTCTCTCCCTTTCACTCTCGTCATTGACAGTACCGGTAGTCATAAATAGTTCCACTTCTCTTTGCAAGAAAAAAAAAAAAAAACACAGCTGGCCGGCAGCCAAATTGTACACGTATGTACTTGACTGAACTCAGAAATGTAATTGAGTTCATGAGCGCGACTTCCCACTTCTGCTCACAAGGTTACAGGAAATAAAGCCGGAAGGGAAATACCATTCACGGGAAAAAGAATGGGAATTCACTTGGGAGAAACTATATTTCTTGAGTGACGCAGCAAGTTCCAGTAAAGATGTGATGACCATTTTGAGTTTGTGTGTGTAAAAAAAAAAAAAAGCCCAAGTTTGGTCAGCTGAATCAAAACTTACCCTCCAGAAGTATTTTCTGTTGGCCTGTTTGGGGACGTTGTCTTTGGTGTAGATGTCTCCTTGCAGAGGACCAAATCGAGTCCCCTGAGGAATGTACTCTTTGCTGAACACACCGCTCACCTTCAAAACAGATCACAAGTATATTTATAATACACAATCGTGTACTAAAATGATGTTATTTTATGCGTCTCAATAGAAAACAATAAAAACGATTTTTTGTTCTTAGAGATGCAATGATAAATTATCTTAATTATAAATTGTACAGCGTAATGTTGGTTGCTTCTTCACACTGTCCCAGACAGCTCAGAAAGCAAGTTTAAAGCTCCAAGGTGGCCTACTTTCCTTCACTAATGACTTCACCTACTGACTGGAATTATAGTTTACTTTCTTTCACCTACTGATCCCTGACCTGCTGTCCATTTTAAACGCGGCGAAACGAGCCAAGATGCGGTTTAACCTGTTTCTCTGTGAATGTGACTTGCACTTTGTTTGACTTGCAAAAATATTTTCACCTGACTCAAAAGAAGAAGAAACAACTTTTTGTTTTGAGGGATTCAAAGAATTCTACGTGTTCCTGTGTGCAGTGCAGTGCAATTTTCTATTTTGAATTTATACAAGATTACTTTTAATTTGATCTATTTATTATTATTATTATTAGTTTTCTTTTGTATTATTATTATTATTATTGTTAATATTATCATTATTCATTATTTCTATTTTTAATATTTTTAATTTTAGGCTTAGGCTATATTATATTTATTATATTATATTTTATTTCTGCAATCCACCCCCAATCACACACACCAGACTACAATCTGGATGTCTTGAGGAGCTTTGTGTTCCATCTTTAAATTGACCCTGCCCCCAAGCCAATCCACTAACCCCGAAAGTAAACACACTCTCCCTCTTTCTGCCATTGAGGAACGACCCCTTCAAAAGGATTACCAAAGCACCTTATGAAAAGGTCAACTATTAAAAACAACAACATGACCTAAATCTCTGTGTGGTTGTTTATCATGTCATTAAAGAGCAGTGCTTCAAAGTGTGTGTATTTTTTTTTATTTTTAATTACGCCAGGAACCGACAAGGGTGTGTGTGGCAGTGCATATTCGTGTGAGGTGATTCTTGGATGTGCTGAACTGGTGTGACAGGGCGTATTGTGCTAAGCCGGCGTTGCGTGGATAGCCAAGCGCTTTGCCGCCGCTGCTCAACCGCTCAGGTTGTTGCGAGGAAGGCGGGGGGGGAAGAGGGTGGGGGTCGCGTCGTGTGCAGAAAAACCCAATAAAGGAGGCAGATACCCCACGCTATCCCCCCCCTCATCTTTTTTTGGACAGAATTGGAAATTGTATGCCTGCCAGGTTGAGGCCTGATGCCTGGCTGGTCAGCCTGTTCCCAACGAAAGTTAATCATCTGGTTTTAACCTAAATCCCCCCCACCCCACCCACGCACAGCCACCATGCCCACCCCCTCTGCACGCTCCGCAAAAACCTGCCCCCCCCCACCTAACTGGCACTTACTGCTCATGTGCCATCTGCCACGTGTTTGAAGGCACATATCAAACTTTTGTTTGGCAATTTTTATTTGTTTGTAAAAATCATATCCTTGATTGCTTCATCTAATCTTAAATAAATTTGCAAGCACTATTTGGGAGAAGCCATTTTTTGTCCCGCACCTCAATCTCATCAAACACCAAAAAGCGATTGTGACCATTTCCCCACTAACACAACTTTAGCTTCACAAATTATTTGGCTTGTATTTCCAAAGTCCCAATTCCAAATCTGATCGAAATTTTTAAAAGAGCTAAAATTCTTTGAATCCACTTCCCTTATCCCCTTCCACTTTCAATATGCGTAATGCTGAGATAAGTCTTCAAAGCCTTGACATGTGAATTTCTCCGTGACTTACTCTGAAGTCATCCACATATGGTCACCAACTCACACAAGACTATTTTATCATCACGGAAGGAGTCAGTAAAAAAACAGTTTCACCTTGACGACAGCGACGATAAAGAAGCTGTACTTTAGGAAAGGGAAACTACCTTTGGATTTGAGCCAGTTTGCTTAGAGCACATGACTTCAAGCACGTTTGACTTCTTTCTTATTGTCATTCTTCATTGAAAAACAATGAGACATGTTGGCCAAAGGGAGATTTAAAAATAAGACCGTGGCATATGATGGAAAATACCTATGATGTGATAATCATCTAAGTTGGTAGATAAAAGAACGAAAGTTTTGGAGCAGGCACAAAAAGGAGGACACAAAGATAAGTTTGCAAACTATTGATAACGACTGTAAAAAAACGATTTGCCCTCAATTTTATTTTTTTTTCCAGTCAGCTGACTGAAGTGTTATCGCAAAGTGCATGAATCACCTGAGTGGAAGAATCTGAGGGAGGTGAAGAAGGGTGTGTTTGATTGTAAAGAAAGCAAACAAGGTGTGATATGATCAACTGGCAGGATTTCTAACGTCATAGTGTCTGGGTTTGTCTGTGTGTGTTGCTATGAAGGGTGTATTCTGTTTTGAAAGAGAAAGTAAAGCTTTGTATATTTTTTGTTCCATCGTACGTTGTTTTGCACAATCCAAAACTGCTCTTACCTCATCCTTGTTGTATTCAAACGAAAGGTTGCGTGGAATGGAAGTCATCGCCTTTGGCAGGTTGAAACTTGGGTTCGACACTTGATCCGGTACAATGTAGGTACAATTGAGAGCAAAGTCAATTTCTCTCCAAGTGCTCATATCACTTTGTGTGCTTTCCTCCTTCATTTTGGTGAAATACACTGCAGGTGACGGATCAGCTTCTGTTGGCTTTGGTATTGAGGAAAGTGAAAGCTTTGGTTTGAGTCCTTCAGTCTTAGGTTTGTTGATTAAAGCTTACGATCTGGAAAACGAAAGTTGGATGCAAAAAAAAAACAAAAAACAAAATGTTAAAATAAAAATCAACATAGACTATTCCAATAAATAAAATAAATACATTTAAATAAATACATTTAAATAAAAAAAATAAATGAATCATTTTAAATAAATAAAAACATTTAAATAAATAACACTTACTTGTGCACATTCATTTAGCTGTTGGAGCATCCTTTCTTTGGTTAGGTCATCCCCTCCAATGTTTCTTCTGACCTCAGTTGCTCTTCTGTCTTCCCCTCGCTTATATCCAGTGACCACTCTTCCCACTGTCACACGAAACTCTCGAGCCCCGGGATTGCGCCAAGCGTTTTTAGCCGCACGGCCCGGCCAATGGCGAGCGAGCGGCGTCACGTGATTGAAGCACGCAACTGTTGGCTTCGGACAACAACATTGGTGACGTTGTATGTACACTTGGTCAGGCCAAGTGTCTGTTGTGATGTATGCTTACACACACGCACACAAACACAAAGCCGAGATGATAATGAATGAATAAAAGAGGAGCAGATGGTCGGCCTGTTGCCACTGGAAAACACACTTGGAGAATTTTGCTTGGTTTGGCACATAATGAGCAATCTGCTACCACTGTACCTCCTTGACCTATATCTTGCTGAACATCTTTAACATTTTCCTAATCACACATGACTATTTGCATAAATATCCCTTAAGTTTCTAGATTGTTTTTTAAAGTCCAAATCAGTTGTGCTCTGATTTCTGCTTGCGTCCAGTTAAAGATGTAGGCCAGGTCACCTAAGTGCATAAGAAAGAGATTTAAAGAGCTGTCTGGTGAGCATCCCGGTTACTTTTAGACTCACGCATACTTACCTGACATTTATAAATAGCTAGGAGAATCTCAGAAACACCTAAAATAATTTTAATCTTTTAAAATTGGACAATTTGTTTTTATAGTGGTACAGTGATTTGATATTGGACTCACACTAATAGAAATTGAAATTCTACATTGTTATGAAATAATGCATCTGTCTTTAGTCTAAAGAATCCTCCAGCCTCTTGTCTTAGCTGAGATAGGAAATTGGCTGCCATATGGCGAGATTGCTTATTCGAGGTGCGGCGTGTGGCTTGGGGGTCGGTTGGTGTGTGTGTATGTGTCTTTCACTGGCTCAAACCCGACTGCGCTAATTTCTCTAATTTGCAGACAGTCTAGGCTCAGGCTCAAGAACTCAAGTCTCCAAACTCCGTGGACAAGTGGCGAGTTGACTCGTGCCGATCTTATTATGTCTGGCACATTGCGCTGTCCAGACACACTTTTCAAGAGAGGAAAAACTCTTGTTGGGTAACTTGGGTGGGGTGGGGAGGGTGAGATAATGGTCCAGACAAGATGAAAGGATAAAGTGAAGAAAAGACCTTAGGTCAGCTCCACTGAAGCTGTCTGAGACCAGCAAAATGAGACAAAGCGATGAGACTTAAGGATACCTGCTTTTTCTTCGACTGTTGTGGCATGTAGCGAAAGCTCCTGCCTGGTCTACCTTAGGTTCAAGCAAAAAATCCAGTTCCAGACCAACAGCAAATAATGAAAGTGCAATTTATGGAACGCATCTGTGCATTTCGAGCAAATTTACGAAAATAATCAGACAATTGACTCCCCTTCGTGACAATATTGTCACATGGTGTACGTTGTTTTTTGAGTCATGGAAAAATTACTCAAGGATGCACAATGTGCAATGTCATGGTGACTATACAATTATCAGATTTAATTTGGTATTTGGGATTTATTTGTGACAAACACTTTTTTGCAATGTGCAAGACAAAAGAAATGTGATGGGTCATGTTGTTTGTAAGTGACTTTTGAATTGCTTCTTATCATCGTGACAATTCTTGCCCAGCCTATTTTGATTTTCCACTCAACAGTGCGCCATTGTTGTTATGTTTTGATTACGGTCTTTGTCTTGCTAAACTGTCAAAGCTGGTAGATCTTTGAAAAAATAAATAAAAGAGGATTACGTAGTGATGCACAGTAGAGAGAGTCACTTTTCAACTGTCTTGTTTACCGACTGGTCAACGTTGTTTTCTATCAGATCCCTTTAAATGCGGGGATTATCCTCACTGACTGCAAATCTTAAATATGTAAAATGGCATTATTAAATGGGTTGTTTTCCTGGAAGCATCTGTGTTTTATATGAGTTCAAATTTTTATGGCGGACTCATTTTTTTAAATTGGTGACATATATGTGAATTGAATTTATGGGTGTTTCTTTTTATTAAATTAATACGTTTTCCCACAAACAAAATATGAGCAGAGGTATTCAAATTTGTCAGGTCTGGCTCATGAAAAACTTATTGAGGGGTGACAGAGGATTTAAGGATTTGGGGGTTGGGCTTTTGAGGTGACGGAGTAGAACAGCGGATTTAAAAAAAAAAAAAAAAAAAAAAGGGTGATGTCAGGGTGTAGCAAAGTCGGCACGCTTCTGGCTTGTGGTTAACAGGTGGGCCGCCCCCCCCCCCCCCCCAATCTTCCAGACCACCAGCTAGAGAAAGACTTTAGCTCGGATCTGTCTGGCAGACAGCGAAGGGGATTTCAGCACCAAATCCAGTGGATCAATAAAAATGTCTGCTAATTAGGCTCAAGAGAAGGCGGCATGACACCGATAGAGAGGGAAAAACAAGAGCAACGTTCGGCCAGGTCAAGACATCCCTGGACGGGCTGAAGTTCAACCTGTCTCACTCTTCAGGTCAATCCAATGAAGTCTTTCCAAGGATCACTCTCTTCCCCAATCAGAGCAAGCTTGCATGCTGGAGTGATCAATTTCTCTGACCCCAATCCTTCCTCCTTTTCTTGGCCGTCCTCGCTTAGCCCCGCCTTCCTCTGGGCATCCCCACTTTGACCTAAATCTCCTCATTTAATCTTCTCCTTCTCGTCTTTTGGATAACAATCAACCCCCTAATTGTCTTAATCTCACTCGTCTTTTATTGTCCTCGGGGCGTCATGCGACAAACAGAAATCTCGGATCGATATTTGGAAGTAGTATGACAACCTCGATTGATTATAATGAAAAACACGCGAGTGCTAAAAAAAAAATGGAGCTTTATGTCATCTAGTGGAGAAAATTCACTTCAAAAAAGAAGTGTCAGCACTTGTAAGATGTCTTGAAGAAATACCAATATCTTAAGCGCCGGCTGGATTAAATAAAACCAGAAGAATCAGTTGTAAACACATTTCAAATCTCCCCCGCAAATCCTCTTTTTGTGCTTCCTATACAAAAACAAATCTTTGCCTTGTTAATTTCTCAAATGTATCAGCTTATGTGGAACTCTCATTGAGTGAACTTTTCAGGCTGTGAGCCAAAGATATTAGCTCGGAAGCAAGCAGTCAAACCGGGATCAAGCTCAAGTATGGTTTCGAAACGACAACCGTGACGATAATCAAAAAATATGCAGAACAATAACGGATTATCTGCTTCAGAAGCGGCTCCATCTGTTCAGAGGTGGCGTGTATGATGTGTGTGTGGCTTTGTGTTTACCAATCAGGCAGTCTATATTAAGTATACATAATACAAGAAATATTTTTCAATCCAGATTAGAGTCTAAAAAAAAAAAGAATTATTTACATCTTTAAGTGCAAGTCACAACGTTTCCAATCAACAGTTCGGACCCCGCCGACCTCCCCACCCCTCCCATCCCCATCTCCTCTCTCGCAGTGGGCGAGTCTGGGATGACACCGTCTGACGGCGCTCTAGCTGTAATCTGACATGGCTAATCTAATCGCTCAGTCTCCACAGACTGGTAAACTACCAGGTACTTTCCAGCCAATTAGGGGCCCATATGCACAGCACGCTATGCAGGCCGGGTTAAATCTATACTGGCACCGTTGGGGCCCAGCCAAGCGGTCATCAGCAATGGCTCAGGCTGTCTGAAGCCCCAAAGATCTGCTTCCATAACACTCCATCTGCTTTTCTTTGGCTTGGCCTGGTCCACTTTCTTCCGCAAGTGCTCCTGAGATTAAGGCAACTCCTTAAGATTGGTTGCCAATTAAGCCACTTTTTGTCAAAGAGTCGTCTATAATTGGCTTCAATGAGTTGATTAACTTAATTGTTGATTAAAATAGACTGTAAAAATACCTGCCTCATGCAGTCAACTGGGACAGTTAACTATAACTCATTCACTGCCAGCCCAGTTCAAAAACAATTTGACGTCTATAGCCGTCATTGGTAGTGAATGGGATAATGAAGACAAGCACTACATAAAATACATGTAAATCTGGTCAAGAGATTTTTTTATTTTTTTATTTGATCAGAACGCCAGTCTCACTTAATCACCTTAGGCCAAATTAGTTTGAAATTAGCCTTCTTACTAACTCCCTGTCTAATGCCCCCCCCACCATTTTTTTTTTTCTCCCCAGTCGTTTTCACAGCTTTTTGGATTAGACAGATTACATGTCTGGATCTCAGTTTTTGTTGTGTTTTGCTGGTCTCACAATCCTGACCTGACATGTTCTCCTCCGTTAAAGTTGTAAAAACACTTTTGTTGCATTGTGGCAAGAATGAGCTCACATGGCTTTTTTCTATATAAACTGATGTAATACACGACTCATCAGAGTTTGCATAAGTTATCAATTGGCAGTTCAGACAGTGTGGTCAGGTAGTCTACAAGTCCCCCTCCTGTCTTTTATTTGTTTTTTGTACTTTTAAAGGCTCATAATATCCCTTTCTCGGTCAAATGTTGTTTCTATTATTCTTTGTTTTTTTTGTTTTGCTTTGTTTAGTAACACTTAATAGCATTGCCAGTTGGCAAATGATTGAAAGATAATTTTGCGGGGGTGAGCTCGGTTTGTGAGTCAAAATGACTCAACAGTTTCAAAATGTTGCCATGACATGTTTAAAAGCACATCCGATTTCGTTGCCAGATAGGTCAGAGGTTATTAGGAATTACTATGTTTGCTTGTATATGCTCCCGGCGCACCTGACAATCTGGTGACAGAAAGTAGACTTGGTCTTAGACAAGCTAACAGGAGGTCTAAGTTGCGGCGCAGGTGGTTATGGCATTTGGGTGATGCTTGACTAACTTTACATCATCTGCTTGCAGTTATTTATTAAAATACTTTGTACTTTTCAATCTTCTGAAGACTCCAGTGTCCAGACAGTATATCTGCTTACGCAATGTCAAAGGCTTTACATGCCTCACCTGTGCTGAATTTCAGTGGAACTACTTTTATTGGCCAGGAAGTGAGTCAGCTGTGTTCATTGTGTTCCCACAACGGCACAAACGCAACTTTCGACCTGCGGCTGTCTGCAAAAATACCAACTGGAACCAATCGGACTGCACTTAGAAATGTCTCGCACCGAATCCAATCAAAATTAATTATCGATGGATTTTTGTCTCAATATATTGCGACGTGAATTCCGCGTTTACATAAGGTATTTTTATTTATTTAAAAACAAAATGACAAATCAACTTTAGAATGCATCAATATGTGCGCATCTGACAATAGATTTTACTGCCCCCTACTGGCAATTGAAACAGCTTTATCAGTATTCACTGTGTATTTTATTTATTTTCGACATATTTGCAATAATCATTTGCTTATTATAAAACAATACAATAATATTCAGTTCAATGTTGAGATGGTTAAACAGAGAAGCCAGCAGATAAACTAGCAGCACATTTTTCATAATGTAGCTTCATTTAATTTTGGGTTCTTGTACACCACTACCACCTGCTGGACAACCTTGTCAAGAAGACCTACACAGGCCATTTGGAGGTTCTGCAGACACCCCCATATTACCTCTCCCAAGTAATTAGCGATTCTAGTTATAGATTCTTGGCAGGATATGTGTGTGATTATGGAACTATTATCCTACTATTATCCTAGGATTTTGAAATTGCTCATGTGGAGCCAGACTCATCATTTTCATAGCTTGTATCTGGTATTGGAGGATTTTATCGCATTTTTTTTCTCCTTATTAGATTATTCAGGGTCACCAAGGCCCATCTGAACTCAGCCAAGAAAAACTTGTGATCAGCGAACCATTAGAATTGCAATTTAACAATTCTTCATATAATCGCTTTGGTATAATTACTTATGTCGAATTAATCTAACAGCAGTTAGCTGCATTGCTACAATTAATTAGGCTATTAAACAACTCATTAAATTCTACTTATTCACAATGCCTGGCATCCATATGGCGAACCCAAATGATTTTTTTTTTTCTTGCAAATTTTATTTGGTTTTATTTGTGGGACGATCACACTTGGCTCATATATATCAATACTTAATGGCTGAATTTGATGTTGTAGTTATTTTAACGTCCACTGAATGGCATTGTGGCACTGCTTAAAACTCCTCGGCCTGTTCGTGTTGCTTGATGGCACTGCCAGTTTAATGCTGCATTGGGAGCAACTTTGTATATAACAAGAGAAACAAAACAAAAAAATAGTACTTCCATCCAGGTGTTGAGAGGACTCGTGGTCTTGAAGGCAGTAAAGAGGGAAATATCTATGATGGATGGTGCAGAAAAGCCGTGACGGAGGACAATGATAAATAGCCTGTATAGTAAATGTCGTGACACGGAGAGGTAACATACAGGCTATTAGATCGGCCCGGAAAGTGCTCTCAAGGAGAGTTTCGGGAGGCCGTGAGATAGATGGGTGTTAAAACTGTCCAAAAAGGAAGATAGGAGCCAACTACACAGAGAGAAGTTGTCAGTGCGGTCACTTAGAGTTTAATCTTGGCTCAGTGGGAAGTTCAGATTTTGTCAGACTGAACCCACGCCGCCTCGTATAAGTACATCTCAGTGGAGGGATACGATGGGAAGCAGTGAAGGAGGATTTGCAGACAATGACTTTTTGCCACTCGGGCAAAGTGGCTGAGTGAAGCCCGGGAAAGACAAAGCCAAGCATAAGCTGGACCTAGGCCAGACAGAGCGAGGTGGTTTAAGATCAAGCTGTTAAAAAGCTGCGACGATCTTCTTCCCTGAGGGTTTGCCTTGCATTTTGCTGCTTGGTTTCCTTCGTCAGCCCCCCTTGCCACTTTGTTCCCTTCGTTTTTTCCCAGAGCACATTCACGGAAGCATGCATAACCTTCATCTCTCTGTGGAGAAACAAGCTTTTACCTAGAAAAGCGTTACAATTCCCCCCCCCTTACTTAATAGGTTTGTTTACGCACTCCCACCATAATGCAAGGATTAATTTCCAAAAGCCGATTTGAGCTATGGCACGCTTTGGAAAATAAAAGGACAGGAGCAACTATTTCCCCTTCAAACTGGTTTAGAGGTGGATGGTGCTTCCCTTTTTTATTGTGATTGCTTTAATCATTAATCACAAGAGCGGAAAAGCTGCATCTCAGCTTTCCCATGGGCCTCTTTAAATCTGTACCTGACATTTCTTCCACTCATATTTAATAGATTTCCATTTGTTAAAAAAATCTGTTGAATGAATTCCCGTATAAATCGGAATATCTGATTCAAAACTAACGTGATAAAGGGCAGAGCAATTGAGATGAAGCACAAAGGGCAAATGATGCAGATTCAAGGTCGAATAACATTGAAATAACATCAATATATAAAAAAATATCCATTGTAGCAAAAGGGAAAAGTGGAAAAACAGTCGCTTGTAATGTGCCGGCCTTGAGCATGTTGACGTCAAGGCGTTAAACTAATAAAATTCATTAATCTCTCGTATCAGCATCAATCGGCACATCACGATGCATAACAAATGAAAATGAGTCTGACATCCTTGCATTAGAGCTCAACCTTTTTTTTTAAATCACATTAAATCGCTAATATAGAATCTCAGATAAGCCTCAAAGTACCAAAATCAGTTTTTTTGGCTGCACTCGGAAGTTTCAATGCAGCTTCGTCGGGGTCCGCCAAACAGTGAGCGGCGGCGGGAATGTTTGATTGCGTGGGAGTTGCCGAAAGCCGCAGCCCTCCAACCCTCGGAGATGAAATTCATTACGTCTCAAACTCCAATCCGCAATGCCAATAAGACGGCAATATAAAAACTATGGATTGCTGCCACCGCCGCTGTGTTGGATAAATAAATAAAAATAGAATTTCTTTTTCCAAATCCCTTGTCAAAACACACGATATGCACAGGAGGCCTATAATCTCATTCACATGCGAGGAGCAGGCTTGAAAGCATACGGCACTCATGTCCGTCCACACGCCCACACAAAAGCCCGGAGCAGTCCACCATGATGCTAATTTACATTCGCAATCATTTCCCATACGCTTAGCACTGGTCGAACTGTGGCTGTTGCATAATAAAGTAGTAAGTAATATAACCTCATTCCCAGAGTGAGCGACTTAGTAAGTTCACATGTTAATGCAGCCAGAGTGTGAGAGAGAGCCATGAACTTGTAAAAGTATCCTTGGTGGAAAAAAAAAAAGTTGAATTTGAGACTAAATGGATTAAAGGCATTAACCTTGTAACAGATCCAAGCACAAGCAGCTCAGGTAGACTTAATGGGTGAAGAATGAGTTTGTTCTGAAGGCCGTTGGCCCGTTTCTTTGCAGTAAGAATAAGCGCGTGCTTTTAATTGGAGAGGGAGCGAGAGGAAGGCAATGGATTGCTGAAAGATAAATAATCGAGTTTAGTTTGCGAACAACGGACAAACTCCAAGCAAAGTCTTTGAATTTTTCTTTCTGGGAAAATAAAGCTTCATAATTGCTTCATGAACCACTTGTTGTATATTATGAATAATACATTCGCTTATATTGTAGATTTTTTAATAACACAGTTTGTAATTGTAACATCCATCAGAATTTCTTCCAATGGGTAAAAATCATCCAAAACTAACAAAAATGTCATATTTTTTGTTTTTTAAATATTCCAAACACCAGAGTTTGTCGGCCTTGGCCCTAAAGTCAAACGAATTACCCCGTACACAGTGAGAAGATATATTCAACACATTGTTCTTCAAACAAATTATAAAAATAGATTTAGCATTTTCAAATACATATTTACAGTATTAAACATATAATGGTAAGAGATGGGGAGATCGGTTTACATTTCATTCATTCTAGCGACAAGGTCCCAGAATTCTTTTTTGTGCATGAGGATGCATTTTCTTCGTAAGCTGCTTTCGTCGTATTTAACCGTGACTGTTGAATCGTGAGGCCTCGCAGTCGGCTGACAAATTTGTCAGCTGTCCGCCTGAGTTTCTTTATTATGACAATTACTAAGAGAGACAAACGAGAACAAGCAAAACGACGCAAACTGTATTTTGTAGCAAATACAAACCGGTTTTAACATTAGTCCCATCAAAAAAAAATGTCGTTCGATTGTGAAATCGACGAACGCTCCCTTTCAAATCTGCTTAGAAAAGGTGACGGGGGGGCAGATCACTGTACACATACACCAAACGTGATAGCCAACAGTAATGGGAAAAACTGTAATCGCAAAAAAAAAATAAGATGACATTCTAATACTGTATTCACACACGCCACAACCAATGAAAACAGACTAAACTGTTCATGAATACACAGATACTGTGTGCAGACAGCTAACATCCTCCATTGGTAGTCTCGTATGCAACATGATCAATATGTCACACTCATAGAATTAGCAAACTATTTTTTTCCCCCATTTACATTAAATATTTTAAATTAACCCTCCTAACCTCCTCTTTAAAAATTATTGTTAAAGAAATAAATATGAGATTTGGGTCATCTTCCAGAGTTGACCTGAGTATCACAGAGAGGGAGAAGATTACAAGATGACATCCAGGCGAAAGGGGAAATTAAATATTTCATTTGCACATAGAAGACAGTTTGGAAGATAAAGAGAAGAAAAAGTACTGGAAGAGACAGTGACATAAATTAAGGGTGATCAAACACACAACTCTTTTCCCAGACTCCTGCCAGCTTTTTTTTTTTCTGTCCATGGGTCAAAAAAAGAAAAAAAAAAAAGCAGACCGATATTCCTGAAAATTCATTCCATCATTCCCCAGGCTATAGCTCCATTTAGGCCTGTCAGCACACTTTACTGTCGTAGTACATCAGCCCCCATTCATTTAAAGTATTTCTGCAAGCCTCATTTAAATACTAAATCCAAACTTGTTGGAGATTTTTTTTTTTTTTTTTGCACGGGACAGCTCAGACTTTATAACTATTGACAGCTGCTGCTTTGAGTCGGCGGATTACAAGGCTGCCATTTTTAATATTCAGAGATATCCCTTTACCATCTGATATGAGATCACTTCTGGCAAAGTGATGCTATTTCACATCCTTAGATTATGTCCCTTCAGATTTCACGTGAAATCAGCCAGTGGAGAAGTGTTTGTCAGTCTTGACTCAAGGCCAGTCAGCAGTACTTTAAAAAAAAAAAAAAAAAGAAGAAAGAAACTAATAAAAGGAGGGAAAAGTAGTCCTTTTGGAGTCTTTCTCTGCTCAGCAGTCACCATTCTGGACTATATTTCTGTCTTGGACGATTTAGCTGACACAGTTTTTGAAGGTCAAAGTGCAGATAGAGGTCACCGAAAAAGTCACATGACATCACTCCTCTGCCATCCCCCCCAATCACCGGAGAGACCGGTGCTTGTCTCGGAGGAGGGGGGGCTTGATCATAAAAAGGAAGGAAGGATTGCAGAAGGCATGAGGAAGAATGGGAAAGAGGAGTAAATAGAGGAGCGCAAGGTCTTTTGATCTGTCCGTCATTCGGAAAGACAGTCAGTCTCTCTTGCCTCGTCTCCACCACCCCATCATCCACCATCTGCACGTAGCGAGCGAGCAGCCGTCTGTTAGACTTGAACACCGCGTCCGTGCATTTGGATGACCTGGGCTCTTAGGGTCTGGATAGCAGCCAAGATCAACTTCTGGTGCTCCAGGGATGTGATGCCAAGGCTCAGTACATCTCTGCAAACACACACGTTCAGTTTTGGCAAAAAGATGAATTCACTTAATATATACAAGATAGCGTTTTGTGACTTTGGTGCTTTGCCATGAGATTTCTCATGTGCCTTGGTTCAATAAAGATTGGGAGATGAAAAACTGTTCTTAATTTGAAAAGCTAAATGTCCATTACCGTATTTTCCGCACTATAAGGTGCACCGGATTATAAGGCGCACCTTCAATGAATGGCCCATTTTAAAACTTTGTCCATATATAAGGCGCATAGAATAAATAACTCAACGTTGCTCAAACGCAATCACAATATAGTAACACTCGAAATAGTGAAAACAATAACAATATATCAATAACTCAACGTTGCTCAAACGTTAATATCACACAACACACAAAATAAACACGTAAATCCATATTGGTCCATATATAAGGCGCACTGGATTATAAGGCGCACTGTCGGCTTTTGAGAAAATTTGAGGTTTTTAGGTGCGCCTTATAGTGCGGAAAATACCGTAATTGTCCGACATGAAATGCTCAACCCAAATCTATAACTCAATGTAGTACTTTAATGCTAATGTATTTTTACCTTGCTCATACATTAGTCATAGAAAACCATTACTACCTTGGTATGGCCTTTGTTTGAAATCCCTTTCAAAGTGAAATCCGCAACATACAGGCCATAACCTTGGTGCAAGAGAAACTCAAGCTAGAAGGTCACCGCGAGAAGGAGACGCAGCTCTACTCACTGTACGGTCATGCGTGCCACCGACTCCAAATAGCAGTATCCCGCGGCAGTGAAGTTGTCCTTGTATCGGCCCATGTCCACTGCATCCAGCCATTCGCCTACTGAGTTAAATGATGCGAAGGTTGGTAGCGGCCTCTCTGCTAGTGTTATGGAGGAACCCAAGGTCCTGAAAGAAGAACAAAATGATCTATGAGTCTATAGAAGATGTTTGCGAAGCTTCTATAACGGGATGCGACCTTCGTGCCAACGTGGAGGAGCCGATGGCGTCAGGCGTGCGAATGCTCTTGCTGAGCGCCGAATGGATCTGACTAAAGGTGGGTCTCTCCGTTCTTTCCTTCTGCCAACAGTCCAGCATCAATTGATGCAAATGCATTGGACAGTTGACCGGCGCCGGCAGCCTGAAGCCGTCTTCAATGGCCTTGATCACCTACAGCACAGGCAATGGGAAATAAAACAAAGTTAGGACTAAATATTAATTTGGGCTCCATCTTTGTAGTCCACTTCAATAAGTTGGGACGTCCCTCTAGACTTCCTCAATGGTCCTTTCTCGAGCCCATTCAAAAACCATTCACCATAACACCTCACTGGGGATTTCATCTTATCTAACCCTCTCCTGAATCACTAAGAACTACATTCTGCTGAAAGGAGGAAATAAAAGTCAGGGTCTAAATTACATATATCAGCTGCATTATTTCCTAAAACACTCCAGCGTCTCTCAATCTTGCCAATCTCGTCCCCCTATTCGGCCTGCTTAAGCTCCCGCCTCTCTAAAGAGCATTCATAAAATGCTTTTCAGCATTTGACATTTTCCATTTAATCAAAGCCAGCCAAGTAAAGGGCACAATGAATTACAGGTGGACAGGCCAAGCAACAATGCCGTTATGATATAATGTATCAATTCAACGCCGATTAATATTCCGGGGCTCTCGACAAGCTTTGTGCCCTTTGCCCTCGCAAATGGAAACTTTGATAATATGCACACGGCTGGGGAGGAAACTTTGTCGTGCTTTGTGAAAGAGTACCAAAAAAAAAAAAAAGATTGCTTGCACCCGCTGATTATCTAATGCATATTAATTTTGGACATTAAAAATTGGAACATAGAAATAATGGGTTGCACCTGCATATTATGCTGACTGCAATTTCTACGCACAACAGCAAGATAGGTCTTTTAGATTTATTGTCGTCTTTTAATAGTCGGTATTATTGTATCAAATTATCCAAAGAGGACTCGGTCTTGGACTAGGAAGTAAAATGAAAGTATTTTAAAGGGCAAAAAAAGCGAGGGGTGAACAGTAAAAGTGAGCGAGCCTCTCTATTCACTCGGAAATAATAACAGCGGGGGGAGTCCGATCGACCGCAATCTCTTCAAGCCTCGGAATAGAAAAAAAAACTTTGCATTTTCCAGAAAAAGATGAATGTAAGCGAGGGATTTTTCAACACTTTCTAAGAACATGATGGCACTGGAGGAGGGACAGGCGGAGGCCACTGGAAGGAGGTCAGCGCTTCCTTAGGAGAAAACAGGATTGGTTATGGAGCTGATGCCAGACCTAAAGTGGGGGCTTAGGCCTTGGAAAAAGCTTTCAGAGCGGCTGCAGCTTTTTTTTTTTTCTGTGAATAAGATCCTGGCTAGCTTATGGACACGGCGTCCGTTCATGCAAATGGAGTTGCGAAATAAAAATAGTGTTCTCAAATGAATTTCATCTGAAACGATGAACACAATTTATCAAAACATTTTTTTGTATTTAAATTAAAAATTAATACATAAAATGTAATAATAATAATAATACATATTTTTTTAATTTAAATTATTTGAATGAATTGAATGACCAGATATTAGAAATATATATATTTATTTAATCTGAGTGCACTTACATCTTGGTTCCCCATATCCCAGTAGGGTCTCTCCCCGTAGGACATGACCTCCCACATGACGATACCAAAGCTCCAGACATCTGAAGCAGATGAGAAGCGATGGTACTGGATGGCTTCTGGAGCGGTCCACAGCACCACACTCTTCCCTCCATGCTAGTTAATAACAGAGGACAGTATTTTTGGCAAATGAAAAATTCACCTTTGGTTGAACCCCGTCATCCAGTAAAAGCTTATATCTCCTCCCCCTCCCTCACGGTTTTCATTATTTCAAAAATGTGTGACCTCAAAAAAACCCTGACAGCTAATGACTTGATCCAAATCTCATTAAAAAAACATAACAGGCGTGCAAGCGTGATCTTCAGGGTGTTTAATGAGTTCCAAATTTAGCATAAAAAGAAACCTTTTTCTTACCAGTGTAGTATAGATTGCTTCGATCTTATCCTCTTGAAGAGGTCTGAAGCCAGACACTTTGCAACCCAGATTTGCATTCACCAAAACCTACACAAGCATTCATTTTATTAGGAACCAGGGACAACATTTAAGTCTGAGTGGACAAAACTCTTCCTGCACTAAGGACTGATTGTTTACAAAACAAGTATGCTTGCAGTTTTGACAGCTTGGCTCGTTCTTTTAAAAAAAAAAAAAAAAAAAGCAACAAAGTGACAGAGCGAACCCTCATGCCAAAATGATTTTGACAGCATTGTCTTGTCATTTTCAGCTTCATGTATTCCTCAAATAAGCTACTGACAAATGACTGTCAAACACGGTCCGAGACAAGGACAAATTGTATTCTCCGAGCTTGCCGACGGAAAAAAAAAAAGCTAACTTGAGACATACATCAAGCTACACACTGTAGTCTATTACCGCCCACCGCCGCCACCTGCTCGCTTACCTTGTGTGCAGCCAGGCGTTTGTGAACAAAGCCCATTTCGGCAAGGTACTTCATCCCTGATGCCACTCCAGTCAACATATCCATCAGCTGCATTACGCTCAACTGACCCTCATGTTTCTGTGATTTTGAGCGTTAAAAGGGAAAAAGAACAGCGTGAATGCAAGAGTTGGGAAGAAATGAGGAATGACTTGGCATTTCGGCATTAAGGAGGATAAAAACAGGCCATTAAGTCACATCGGTGGTTCAGAAAAACACAGTAGAAGCATCTCTAAGCAAAAATGCTTCATTTGCGTGCAATCATGAATACTTTCCGTAATACACTAACAAGCATGGAATGTTGAAAACAGGTTTAATTAATTTTTTTTTTAGCAATATTGCTCCTTAACTCAAGGCTCAGCTATTACCAAGATGTTAGGAGCTATAAATAAGGTTACGCAATAAATAAATATGCTGGCTGTTGATCACTCAAGAACTGCTTGAGTTGATTAATCACATTTTATTACCAACAAGGTTACATTATAGTATTTTATATTTTGTCACAAGGAAAAATCTGTTAATCACATTTGCTCTAATTATAGTTCGCCTTTTTGTTTTGTTTCCACTCTGCTGCTTTTATGCTCGGGAATGTCTGCCTTGAATATCAAATAGACTGACTTACCCTAAGGAAGGAGTCCAAGGCACCATTAGACATGCTCTCAACTATGATCATCATGGTGTTACCTGAACACAAACAAAACAGGACAAATTAAATTGAGATTGAATATAGAGGAAGAGGGAAAGTACATGCTGTACGGGCATGGAAGGGAGGATAAATAAAGCGAGGCTAGTCCTCTTGGCAGCACTGCGGGATTTGTGGCAAAGCCATTCTTCACTCAGTGAACTGTGGTGAAGCTGGAAGAACTTGTGTGATGCCTTGGCTGTCTCAGCAAGTTTAAGCACCCTTAAACACTCACTCCACACTCGCACGTACATGTGTGTGAGGATAAACGCAAGATCCAGGTGATTGTTCCTGTACATTACACAAAACACCCACACACTGCACAGCGACATACAGGAGGCAGCGATCCAGCAATGTTTTGGAATGCATTGTTAGGAGATTTAAGACTGAAATAGGAACAAGGAGAAAATGTGTCAAAACTAACCGATTAATCGACAAGAAATTGATTATTCAACAATAATTAATTGTTTAGAGCCATTTTTTTTTTTTACCTTAGGATGGTCCAAGTAATTATTTGTATTCAGTATATTTAGCAATGTATTTTAATGCAAAATATTTTTCCAATTATTCGATTAATCGATGGAATAATCGATATAATAATAGATTTTTAAAACACTTGTTCGTGACAGCTCTAGATATTACTAAAATTGTACAATTCAACATCAGTTTGGGTCTTAAAGTATTATTTTACAGACCATGGAGCAAAAGAAAATAAAAGTATTAAAAGGTGATTGTAATCATCGGCAAAGGGACCAAGCAAGCACTGCTGCAAATAACAAACAAGGGAGAAATTGACACCTCCCAAAAGCTTTAGAATTGACTCGATTGCAAGTGTTAGGGACTCGGCACAAAGAGGATATTGTTAGTCTTCAAATTAATAATCCATGTGGCTTGATGGTCAAGTGAATTTTTGTATTTAATTGAATTTTCAATTCCCTTGAATAGCTAGAAGTATTGGCAGCTTGGTGCTTTGCCATTCAAATAAAAGTTCCAACAAAGTGGCTGAATTGGCTTTTTCAGCGATGGCGATTAGTTTAGGTTTGATCCGTCTTCCTCTCTCTCATCTAATTGTTTCACGATTGTTATTAGTTTCTCGACTTAAATGCCCCACGGTATTCACTGCGGGGACACTATTGTGTACTTTGGCAACTTTTATGACGAGTGAAATAATCTGTCATAAAATTTTAAAGTTCATCATTTAATAAACACCAATGCTGTCAATAGACAATAAAGAATTTTGCTCCATAAAACCTCCCACGGGATTTCACGAGTTATAAAATAAATTGAGTAGAGTTTAAGGTGGACCTTTCGGATTGTCGCCTCTTTCCGACGTTAAGTATGCAAGGAACACATTTGCCAAAACATATTTCATTCAAAGTGTGTATGCCTTTAACATTTCATCAGATAAAAATGGCTGAGCTGAGCGACACGTGTAAAAGCCATAATTGGATCATACATCTCAAATCATGCGGCCATCGCGGGCAAGGTCGAAAATAGCTACTGGCAATCAGCAAATGTATGAGCGCCACTTTTACTGCAACAAGTTCCTCTGCGGTTGCTTTCGAAAAAGGTAAGAAAACAACTCATGGCTATTTCTTTAATCCTATTACGTATAATCTTGCCACTGTTTGGAAAACGGTAAAGCGAATGGGTCATGAAAGACGCTTGAGAGGAGGGAGCTTTTCCATTTTTAGTAAATGGCTCCATGGGTCTTAAATTCCAAAGGATGGAGTAATGTTTTTAATTCTATTATTTTTTCTTATTATTTTATTTCTATTCCGAATGGGATGTAGTTATTTAATATTGATTTATGACGTAAGGATGGAGCTGCCACTGCGGAGTAAAAATACTTCGACTGGTAAACACAGACTTGCAAGTATGATCAAGCCAACTTTCAAATTGTAATGAACCTAAAATATATTTCTTAATGTCTTTGCAATGCTACTAACTTAGACGTTAGCAGTACTTACTCTTGTCACACCAGGCGGCACGTGTGTGTGCTATTTCTGCAGGTGTGTTTGCAATGCAATCGAAGTGCACGTTTGGCTACCATGCACACCAATTGTGTGTGTGTGTGAGATTGGAACATATCCCAGGGTCCCACTGAGTCTCTCGCACCAATTACTGTACCCCGCACATCTGCTGCCACCCCGCTGAGCACAGTGTATCCGGGCACCCTGCCCATGCCCGCACACACATGGCAGCATCACAGAAACTTTACAAAGTCTTTAAGCGTCGCCTCTCACCTGCCTTTGCCATTAACCTCCACCTCATAGCGGATCATCTCGCATCTCTTTCCTGCCTCAAGTTTATTTTTCCATCCTGTTTTCACAGCGGGGCGTCAATCGCTATCTGTCTGGGCCCTTATGTCGCTCGGCTGCTAGCGTGGGGCGTCCACTTGCTATATACGCTCTTACACCTATTCCGCCGAGCAGTCTGGCCTTCCTCGCTGTGAGTGTTGATTCCCTCCGTGCGTGAGATGTTGAAGTGTCTGGAAGCTCTTTGCAATCTTTTTTTTTTCTGCAGTCCAGAGCGTTCTTTCGACTTTCATTTCTTTCCTTACATTTTGATCCTTGGATATTAAGCTTCCTTTTGTCGTCAGATTTCCCTTACCACTGGTGACGACGCCCTCGAGTCTGATAATATTGGAGTGGTCAAACTGCCCGAGGATAGCAGCCTCGCTGAGGAACGAGCGTCGCTGTTTCTCCGAGCAGCCCGCTCGTAGCGTTTTGATGGCCACCGGCAGCTCTCGCTTGCTGGGGAGCTTGAGACAGCCGCGACACACCTCCCCAAAGTCGCCTTTTAGGGAGACAAAGACAAGCACAGGTCAAGCAGTCTTACAAAGCGGGACAGAAAAAGAGACCTGAAAACAAAGTAGAGCTTTGACATTGGACAACCATCAAAGTGTTTTCTGTTGAGTCATTACCTGTGTGGACAATTCTTTCAATCTTGATGCTGGAGTTGTCCAACTCCTTGGCAAAGGCATGAATAGCCTGCAGCAGGTCCTCACACGTCTCCGGGTCAATGTAAGTCCTCCGTGTGGGAATCTTGACTGAATAGATAAAAACAAAAATATGTCGTTGCCCATCAGTGCACAAATAAACATGACCAACAATAAAAAAAATATTTACAATGTTCATTTGTCAATAACATCGTTTTTTTCCCTCCTTAAATCTCTTGATTTGACCTTGCCAAACTCTGGAGGTGGCAAGATGAAAGGCTCAGACTGCTTAAGTCTGATTCTGGGTTCCTTCCACAAGGCTTTAGACAAATCACAGACAGGGACCCTCAAGCAGCCTTTTTGTCTTTCCACTCGCCTCAAAATGTTATCTAACCAACACACACGTCATTTGGAAAATGAAACATAATCTTCAATTGAAACGAGGACAAAATGGACGTCAGCAGAAAAGTCCTCCAAACAAAACCCTCATAACATTAAGATATTTTAATAAAAAGCCAAAATTGGAGTGATTATAAGCATCCATTTTCACCTTCTGTTGAAAATCCAAACAAGTAATCACATGCAATCACCTCGGATAATTTCACTCAAGGACCTCAACAGAGCTGCTGTGAACTTAATGAGACAACTAAACATTTTTGCAGATAATTGAAGCAGTCCTATTGAACCCAAACTGTTTCTCCACCCTAAATAAACCCCCAAACATCAACCTATTTTCACAGCCAGACTCTTGTTTTCCTTTATCAAGTGCCAGTTGTGTTTACCAAGCACTAACAACTAGCAAATCAAGTGGCCAGCACGCAGCCAATAACCATTAACCGGCAGAAAGCGGCTCTCAATTAGATGACCTTTGTTACCGCACGTTAAAGATAATGTTCCAGGAAAAGGCCAGGTAGTTTCCAAAACGCTGGACAGGAGCTTTGAAATGTGATTACAGCTTTGGATCGACCTGAGGGATCCTATACCGGTGGCCTCATAACGGCTTATTGATCCAGTCGCACTCGCATACATGCTTGTGTGCGCGCTGACAAATCAAGCTTGGTTGCTTATTAGAAAGTAAAGGAAAACCCTTTCAATTTAAAGCAAAAGATGAGATCGAAGGCTCCTCTCTTGTCAAATTGGGTTTTCAAACACGAGGGTAGCTTAAAGGGGATGCCGGCGGCCGTGTGGCCCATAAAACATAAGCCCGGGAATGGCTGGGAACCTTCAGCGACGTAGCCTCGACATGCTTCATCGCGTCCTTGGCTGATTAGTCTCAGGGTTAACTGTGTCACTGCCAGAAGCGACGGCTGTTTAAGTCCTGAATATACGTAAGACCGCAAATATTTATAACGATTTATTCAGAACCAAAAAATCCAGAGTGAACATGAAACCCAATTAATCCAGAATTTTTTTGTCTTTACTATAATTTTCTTTCCACAAGAACAATTTTTGTTGATTAATTTGGTGCATTTACCAAAATGCTCAGATGCTCACTCGCAAATCATTTCAGCCACCACGGGAGCACCCAAGCCCAGCACTGGCAAGAGAACATGAAAGCAATCAGGTGGGGCAGAGCTGCCATTTTTTAGCCCGGCTCCGTCAGAACCATCTGAATGGGCACATCTGTGGGCACGGTTTGATTCAAATTGTTACAAGTTGGACCTAATTCACATTGCACACAGCGATGGTGCAAGCCAACGGACCACCAGGGGCCAATGGCTGTCCTAGACAAAAAAAAAAAAGCCAAAATCCAATAGGATTATCATATCTTGCTATCTCCATTCTATTTTCCCAATGATTTCCCCTGATGCTTTTCCTTTCTGTTACTCTTGCATTTTTCTTCCCCCATGCAATCACTTTGAACAATATCTAAATCTGGTTTATTAAAGTAGATTGCAGATGAGTACTGATTCTGCACTTGCTTTGTGGGTCACTAACAAAAAATCCTGGCAATTAACCCGCATTCACATTAGCCGTGTCCCAATACTTTTGCATAGTAATTACGATTAAATGCAATTGCATGATTATCAAAACTTTCATCTTGCAATGCAGCCCGCTCGGAAATTGCCTCATGTGAATTCAATGTGTGCGTGCTGGCTAAAGCGAACAGAAATACATCTTAGAGCCTTATTTATGTGTGTGTCCATGTTCTCCATAAAAGAAAGATTTTTTTTTTTTGAAAAGCAGGCCAAATGTGTGCATGTGCGTCAGCTTCTGGCGTGTCTTTGTTTGGGCAGATTTAATTCCCAGCCGCATGGCTTTGGCTCATTATTCATCAAGCACAGTTCTCTGAAACCCCTCCTGAGGGCTCGGCATGCTGGGAGATTAAATAACGCAAATGAGCATGCACACACGTACTACATTTACAAAACTGTGCGCACGCAAATGGAAAACTCTAAGCACACAATTACCACTTAAGCAAAGCTTTGCCATGCACACACACACACAAACAGGAAGAGATATGTCAGACTACCCCCATTCAGTCACTGTCCAGAAAAAAAAAAAAGCCTACTGGGAACTAAGTGAGAAAGGATTTACCAAAAAAAAAATATATACAACAGCTTGTTTTGGAATCACAATTTCTCACTTTTGACTTCCCCTTCTTTCTATCACATTCTGCTATGCACTTCACCCAATCTGTCCCATCAAAGTTAAACTAAGCATGCAGAGTTAGAATGAAGAATTTAACACCATTGCACTCAAGGCCTTCGTGTGGAACACAGAAGAGCGGAAAAGTACAAGCGCCACTTACACTGGAAGTAAAGTTCCTCGTCTCCTTCTTGAGAGGCTTTGCTGTAGCCGCATTGTCTAAAAAAAACAAAACAAAAAAACATCAGAGTTCCATCCCAGTCGGGAGACACAAACAAACACCAGACGCTGTTTATCTTGCAGTCGTTTACGTGGAATGTGCAATAACTGTGAGATGAGGGAGAGAAAAGATGAGAGCTTCCACTGCCGTGATGGAAGATACAGAAGAGTCATTCGGAAAGGCCCCCCCGTGATGCAATGGAACTGATTTGCAAGAGATGGATCTGAGGCTGAATGAGTGGAAATTCTGCTTGATTTGACTGAGCAAGTCACACAGCGACCCAAGCGGAATAAATACACTATTGTTGAACACACACTTGAGATTATGCATCCTGCACAACTCCTTCGCCACTAGCAACATTTATTTATTCTGACTGGCTGTCCTCTTTGGCTTGGAGGGAAATTTAAACTTGTCTTAACCTTAGCACACACAAAAAAACAGATTAAAAAGTGATGAGCAGACATTCTGGTTCTTGGATTAAAAAATGGCAGGCAAAAATTGTAAACCTTCAGTAGGTTACAGTCTTGTAAGTAACAACATGCTTAGAAATATATAAGCAAAATGTATTCCACAAAATAGTCACGCATTTTATAGCACTCAGAGTTTGGGGTTTATATAACAGATCAACAGAGTTTTATCGATGCAATCATTCCATGCATTGACAGGGATCATAATTGTGTCAGGTAACCACATTTCATGGAACAACAAAGTGGAAAGGGAGCATAAATCAATGGAGGGTAAAAATTAAACAGACCCAGCAGAGTTGTTAAAAAGAGGATCCTTGAGGCTAAAAAAAAACATGACAAGGATTGTCCCATAAAATGCTTGCCATCATTTTATGTTTAGTAGCGATCGTTTTATTTAAAGAAAAAAAAAAAAAGTAGGAAGAGAAATAAAAGATTCATCTATTATATAAGTTTAAAAATAAGTTCTTATGAAATTAATCAAACAACTTTGGCAAAGTATGACTTTAAATGATATTGAGAAAATATAAAGAAAATGACTGTACAGTTTTTTGTGGCTTCAGCAATAAAATATTTCCCAGAATCCATTTCACACTGCATAAAATCATGTTGAGCTGCGGATTTATTAAAGGGTTTTTATTTGTTTGTCAGCCTTTTTTTTGGTCAAAATATTGCTTCATGTGTAACCAGTCTTTGGTACAAAGGTTAGGGACCGCTGTGCATTTTTAAGAGATGTCAATGTTTCCTTTTTTTTTTTTTTTTTGCGTCCCTGTGTGAGTGTTCTCGTGGGGAGACGTGATCGAGGATGAGGCTGACACATCCCTCAGCCTGTGTAACAGCGGGGTCTGAGACAAGGTCAAGGCCCTGTCTGTCAAAACACAAGCAGCAGACACATGCAACAGAGATCCTCGGGGCACAAGCGACCACACAAGGGAGGCTAGACAAGAATTGATAGACAAGGGAGCGCACTAAAGGCGGAACGAGACAGAAGCGAGGATGGAGGGCATAATGGGACGAAGAAAAACAAGATCAGAGAGACGTCGACGGGTTCGAGGCGGAGGAACATATCGGTGAGTAAAAACTCGGGATGTTCAATGTCGCTGTTTTTTCCCCAGTGCGACTTGATTCTTGAGTAAAACGATACCACTAGTACTTTTTGATACAGAAAATGTCGTTTTAAAGAAAACTATATTGACAAAAGTATTGGGACACTTGTCCATTATTGCGCCAGGAACTGGAAATACAATAAAATAAATATGAGTTGGGAGCTTTGAGAGTTTTCACTTGACTTTGGACAATGTTGTTGTATTTTTGTTTTTGCGACACAGCCAATGGGGGAAAAAAAAAAAGCCTTAAATGTCATACAGGATTTTGCTAATTAGCATGGAAAATCAAATACGCAATGTGAGGAGACAAGACAACTGAGCTCGGCAGGAAGGAAAGAGGGAAGAGTGTGTATCATCACAGCTTGAATCCTTTTCCATCAAGTCTTTTCAAAGAAACAATGTGATTTAAAAAAAAGGAGTGCTTCCATTTTGGATATAATTTCAAACAGTCACTTTTTAAGTGCATTTCATAACACGATCCGAGATTATAAAAAAGGATGTGGGCCAAAGAGCTTGACGAAAAGAGGACGGTATTTCTTATTTGCATTTTATTTATGTGAGCAAAGCAAAAGAAAGCACTCAGGGATAAATGCAATGGCAGGAGGACTGAAGGGAACTCAAAAAAAGGAAGATTTAGAGGATGGGAGGGTAGTGGGGGATGCATGCCAAGTGTACCTGGGCATCAGCTGTGTGAAGGGAGGAAGAGGAGAGAGAAGAGGAGGAGGAGGAGGAAGAGTGGAGAAGGATGTCGAGAGCAGCACCACGCTAGCAGGAGTTACATTGGAGGAGCTTGAGCAGACGCTGCTGGGAAGAAGACAAGGGGATGAGGCAGGGGAGGGGAGGGGAGGGAGGGGCTCTTTTCAGTACTTTGAAAGGCTGGCAAAGCAAAACATTTGGACTCATTAATTCCGCTTCAAATTTAAATATTGTCACTGCTGGCAAGAATATAAAATTGTCATTGATCCTTATTTTGATGACAACATCTTTTTATCTAATGGGGGGGGAGAAGAAAAAGAAATACTCCCACATGAATGGGAGATAAATATGCTTTCCAACTCAGTTCATTACTTTGCCAACTCTGTCGCCATTATCTCAGCAAACTAATAAGAATAAATACTTGATATATTTAACGACTACTGGTGCAATGCAAAATTATAATGTATTGAGTTGATAAATATGATTTCATTTGAGCAGTTGCATCATGTTACATTGTCTTTTTTGGTGCCTGACCAATCAGAAGCAGTCAGGATCTTACAGCAAAAAGATTCGGGAAAATCATCAAGAGTACTACAGCAAATATTTGCATTGCCAGAATTGAAACCCAGCAAAATCAAAAAAGTGCCACCAAAATGTCCGCCATTTTTTTTTTTGCACAGCTGTGGACCCAGATGAAAACAAGTCACGCTTTCCAATCTCTGTTGGTATCTCTCGATACCTTGACCCAGCAGACATCCACCCACTCAATCACAATCATACACTGCCGTGTGACCACTGAAGGGGAAGCCATCCCTTTCAATGCCCAGTCAAGGCTGAGCTTCCTGGAGAATGTCCGGTCAATGCCCTCCAACATTGGCTCTATCAAACTTTGTCAGGCACCAGTGTGTGTGTGATTGCTTGTGTGTGTGTGACCAAGATGGATTGTCAGAGAAGAAACTACAAAATGTCCCGTCGCATAACCAAGACGAAGCAAACATCCTTTAAGATTTTCAAGGTGAGAAGCTTTTTGCCTCTGATGTAGCTTTGATGGGCGCCGCGACACCATTATCATCATCATCATCTGGCGTCCGAGTCTTTTTTGTGCGAGCGCGGCGACTCATTTGCATGTTTGCCAGTCAGCAAGCAGATCGCTACATCAGAGACCCTCCAGCCGTGTCTTCAAACCAGCTTTCTTTGCAAACACAAGAGCCTGATAATTGAGGCATCAAGCCATTCCCGCTCCTTGTCTTCACACAAAACCCAAGGAGCAAGATAATGGTGCTGCTGTGATGAACAATGGAGAGCTCTTCTTTATGCAATGCGGTGGAAAAGAAATGGAGGAGGGAGGGGGGGGGGAGTAAGCATTATTACTCAATAAGCGGAATATTTTGCCAGTCCTCAAAGCAACAACCTGTAAATGGCAGATTGTCATCTATTTTGTCCATTGGCGCTCAAGCATTCACGTGAGGCTTTGCATGGTTTTTGCACACGTCTGTCAAGCCCGTCCAGTGAATTCCTTTGTCTGCGTGTGTGTGTGTGTGTGTGTGTGTGTGTGAGAGAGAGCGATACACAGAGTAAGAGATATCGACAGCACCAGTCTGTTGGTTGTCGCGACTGACTAGAGCTCATTTCAACACCCGCTTGACCCCATCATTGTGCCTTCAACATTTGTCTCAAGTCGGGTCCAGTGCGAGCAATATCATTTTTTTTTTTTTTATGGCATATTTGACACTTGCCAACTCTCACCGGCATCAGTCACATGGGCAGTATCTAATACGATCTGATGGTATACTGCCCAAGATTAGAATCTTCACAAAAAAGCAAGGATTATCAGTTTTTATGTCAAATATTAGCATGAACCTACAATAAATAATAAATCAATAAAATAAGAAATAAATATCATTAAAAATAAATCAATATAATTAAGAATAAAGAATTATAATTAAAAATAAATAAAACAGCCTTTCTGTGACTCTAACAGTCCCTCTGTATCTCTTCTACTTCCATCCCGAAAATATATATTTGATTCAAACTAAAAAAAAAAAAAATACTCATCATATGGTTCTATTGCATCATTTTGAATGTGCTATTTACAGACGCTTCAATAGAAGGAATCCTTTTCTTTTCGGATTAGCGTAATCTGGATTACACACATTGAGTCGATGAGCCATTGTTTGTTGATGTCAAATGCAGGTTTGTGTGTCGTTTTTTTTTTTCCAGAGTGACAGAACACAAGGATGTGCTGTGTATGGAGAATTAATAATCCTGTGTATGTGTGCGTCTCTCTAAGGCGATTTACCTCCTCCAGATGTGCAGTCCGACTCCCATCGACAGAAGCATGACAAGTGCCGCCACGGACACGACGGCGATAATCACCACGGGACTTTGTTCACTGGATGCCAGCGCCACTGGAAAACATATTGAAATAAATTGTTGATAAAAAAAAAAAAATGCTTCATTTGCCGTGTAGTATGTTCAAATCTGTCTGCCTTGAAAAAGTTTCTGAGGTCATCACTTCTCAGCTCGCCCGCGGCAAGACGAGACATCATCCAGAAAGTTACTGCGAAACAAAGACCTCTCTTGCGAAACGCAAAAAAAGGTCAACTCCTTTTTCTTCCGAACAGTCTATTTGGCCCAAAATAAAAAAAGAACAAATGAGCCATGCTCGATTTGGTCTTTGGACCTCACGTAGGAGATGCCGGATGCTCGGAGCAGCTTTTAGCTAAATTTGCCCTTGCGTATAAAGCGACGCCGCACAGCACTAAAAATCCCATAGCTGAATATAAAAACGCTTGTTTCCATTAGAAGTTAAAGGCAGAAAGCACACACGCAGAGTCCAAACGACACTCTGAGGTGTTATCAAAGACAAACTGTTTCACAGCTCACCGATAAAATGTGGAATCTTCACACATTATCGCAAACACTGTCACATTGCTGACTCTCTCTAACTCAAGCTGCACGCCTCATTGTTTAGGCTGGCCGCGTGCCCGCATCCCCCTCCCGGGCCGCATCTTAAGTCACCGGCTGCCTGGAGGCGCTCGCTTGAGAAGCGTGAGCGAGGAGAAAGAGAACAGGACAAGGCCGAGCGGCCGGGAGGAGGTGTTAAAAGACGACTCACACTCTCCCAACGTCTGCAGTTCCAGGGGAGCGCTGTAGGCTCCGTAGTCGATGGGAGAAGGTGAGGATGAGGAGGAGGAGGAAGACGAAGAGGAGGAGGGGTAAGCGGAGGAGGAAGATGAGGAGACGGAGGATGAGAGAGGGGAGGAGGACAGTGAGGAGGAGGGTGGCGGTGTGGTGAAGGGGCGAATGAGGAAGACATAGGTGGTGCCGGCTTTCAGGTTGTTGACGCTGATCCGTGTGGCGGATGTCTTCACAGTAGAATAACTTTGATCCTTTTGCTCCTGTGGAGACAGAACATGCAATTAGAGAAGGCAATAAATAGATTGAAGTCGTCACACGGCACATTTTGTCAGACTTTCGAAAAGTTGCAAAAGTGACGAGAATCCAGGTACGATTTATTTACTTTGTGTCAACGGTATTGTCACTCCAAATTTAATTGCTTCTGGAAAATAAAATAGAGCACCAAAAAAATATCACTTTTTTATTACGTATTAACGTATTTTTTTTAAAAAATGCATACATTTTTACAATTTACAACAAAAAAATTACAGAATAAACTAAACACATACGTTTCTATTTATATGCATTGCAATCTAAATGAATCAGTAGGCTAGAATAATGAAAACTATTGACTGTGTTTGTGAAGCAAAAGCGCACTAATTAAGATCATTCCGAGAAGCATCGTCAACAAAATATTCAAAACTACAAAAACAAACTATGCTCTCATTAGATTTTGCAGGTGCAATTAATGCGTCCTCCGAGTCCATGTTGTTGACGCGTCTCACGTCACACAAACAACCATTACCGTAATTGCTTTATTACGACTTTCCCGTTTTTATCCCGAACAGAAAACCAAATGAGAAAGAAAACTGAAGCTAAATTCTTCATACGAAGCGGAAAAAAATCGCTTCACGTAATTTATTATGTTGAAACATAAGTGGGAGCAAATGTTTAGCAGTATTTTTGGCCCCCGGGTGTAACGCAACGCCTTAATAAGAGAAGAAAAATGATATCACATCTTCTAAGCGATGGCATTTTTAAAAACCACTTCTACAGGCTTTGTCACTGTGTAATTGTATTGCCTTTTCATTTCATGGCTTTGCAACAATGTTGCTGCCTGACTCAGTCATTTTCCAGCCACTCTTGCGTTTATCTCCACCCCCCCCTCTCTAGTAAGCCATGTCATCTTCTCCTAATCTGTTCCCCGTGTTTTCTAACTTGTCCTCGACTTCTGGCATCTCAATCTTAACAAATCCTCACAGTCTTATAATGTCTTTACTTTTTTTTTTTTTGACTGTCTGACCCTGCCCACACACTTGGAAACATATTTTGAAAAAATATGGCAAAGCATACAGAAGAGGAGGAGGTGTGAAAAGGGTTGTGCAAGCGTGACAGACCAAACTAAAAACGTAGTGTTGCGGGATTAAAACGATGGTTGTGCTGCAGTTTTTTTTTTTTACTGTATTTACCTTCTCATAATATTTGACTTCATACTCGGTCCGGCTTCGATTTGGGGATAAAGGTTGCCTCCACACCAACGTGATACTTTTTTCCTCAATCTTCTCAGCTCGGAGATCACTGATCAGAGATGAAGCTACACAAAGAGAGGGAAGAATAGAAATTCAGTTTTGAATTGGAGAACTCCGGTCGCCTTCTTCACATACAAAACTTTGAAACGCTTTATATTTGTCAAGGACATTAGAAAGATTTTTTTTTTTTTTTTTCTTCTGCAGTTACAGCATGACAGCGGAACAAAGATCTTTTTTTTTTCCACCAGCTCCTTTCAAAAAACGGCTATTGATTTATTCATCAGCCCCGACAGTATTTTCAGTTCATTTTTGAAAAGAAGAAAAAAAAAACGTTTTATATTTAAGGACAGATGGGAGAGTCCAGCAATATTCGACTTTAGGGAGAAGGAAGAAAAGGAAAGAAGCAGGACAGCAGTAATGGATTAGTCATTCAGGAGACCTTGTAACCATGTGTGTGTGTGTGTGTGTGTGTTGGGGGACAGAGCCACGTTGAGACTGACAATAGATCAATGGCGGTATGGATTGACTGACAAGTTGGCATCGACATAAGACTAAAGGATGGAGAGTCTCCCAAATTCAAACAGCCATTTTTTTTTCCTCTCAGAGTCCTTCAATCAATCTAACCACAATAACTTTTTCTGACTCAAGCCATGAGAGGCAAGAAATTTATCCAGAGATTGTTTCCAAATTTCAAAAAAGCTCTTAAAATTGTCTTTGGTATTGGATTGACTTTTTGTTGAATCTATTTGTTGCTTTTTTTTTTCCTCCACTGTCCTTTCCAGTGCTCCAATGCAGTAACCTTAAAAGTAAACTGGCCTTCTTTTTTGCTGCTGTCCTTTTTCCCCCCACTCATTTTTTTTCACCTGACCTTTAACCGGCATTTCATCTATTTTGTTGATGGCAACCGCCGCACTTCAATATGTTGGAGCTGTCACTCACTCAAGAGACAAATGCTTCACATCCGCAACCAGAAATCATCCAAAGATAAATTATCCTCCCCTTTATATGATTAGAGATAAGAGTCGGTTGAGGCCACAAATAAGACAAAAAAATTATCTTTTTTAATAAAAAAAATGTTACAAGAAGAATTATTGCACTTTGAGATTTTCGCAATTATATTCAATAATCTGGATAAATTCAAACAACCCATTCAAAATGTCCAAAAAAGATTTTCACGATAAAACCAGCGGACAAAGACGAACTAAACTCTCGAGACTAACCAGCGAGCAAAACCTCATCTTATAACGCTAAATCAAAACGGTCGAGTAAATCTACACCTCACCTTTAACTGCAGACTGTTGTTTGCACTTCTTTGCTTGCTTTGTGCTGAATTATGCATAAGACTGGTGCTTGCCCCCAAACCCCAGAACACATTAGAACTCAATCTCAGCACCAGAGAACACATTTGGATGATTTTGCTATAGATGTGCACCCACAATCACCTGCCTGCTCAAAATATGGAGTCTCTCGCCACTGTGGACAAAAGCCTTGCAGGGTTTAAAGTGTCGCTCGCCATTTCTGACACAAGGTAAATGCAAATTGAGTCATTAAAGCAGTTTTACTTCCTTTAATTATGAACCCTAGTTACGCAACACGCTTGCACAGGAACGCAGCTGGTTTTAACTTTGCCTTCCGTAGAGTGTGACTGAAAAGCTTGTTTCCTGAAAGACTCTTATGAATTTCAATTCAAAGCTGCTTCATGATGCACAGGCCTCTCATTATGCAGACACTGGGGGGGGGGGCTCCAGCTCGGGACTCTATGGCAGGTAGAGCCATGAATTGGCACAAAATGGCAGCTGCTGCTTTCGGCTTTTGCAGCCGGGGCGAACAAAGGCGAGAGGTTGCACAACTGGCATTGGGTGTTTTATTATCAAAGGAGACAGACGGCGAAATCTTCCCTACAGCGCCCAGACATTGCAGATTTCTGAATCCACTTTTACCTTGCATATCATTTCATCTTCTCATTTACCGCACATATATGCATCAATTCATCTCAGGGATTTTCACAGTTTGGTCTTCGGCTGAGATAGATCTTGTCAGGAACGGATTTCATTTCACCGCCTATACAGCAAGTGCAACTTTACATGCACCGACACAACGAGCCACTGGATGCATATTGAAGAGACAAAATGGACGCAGTAGTCCAGATAGATTGAGGTAATAAAGACAGGCCTATCTGTAAGGGATGTTTTATGTTGAGGGTTAACTGAAAAGCAAGAAAGTCATTCCCACCGGGCGAAAGCCCCACTGGCTCCTACCTTAGTTAAACGGATGGCGCAACAATTTATGTGAGTGACAGTGGGGAAGTGGGAACGTTTAGTTCTTTAGATTTGGCACTCCCTGGAGATTTTTTGCTTGGACGAGCATTTCTAGCGAGTCCAAAATTCAAGTTGATTGTGCATTTGGGATGCGCGATTAGTTTATTTCGCAATAAACTTTTAAGGAGACATCACTGGCTTATTAGCTTTGACATCATCGACGGTAAATGCGGATCAAAAAAAGTTACAACTGATGGTAAAATTCATTTTTTAATTCATTATCCATTTGAAGCCATTTTTTTTTTACTTCATGGATTTTCACGACCTCATTATTTCTCGTAAAAAAGAAAGTCAGGCTTATCAAAATTCAACAACCTCCATGTTTTAAATATACACCTTTATTCTATTCTTAAAATAATAATACAAAAATGTTCCGCAGCAGAGAAGGAGGGCACAGAGGCGAGCTGATAGAAATCTTCAGTGGTTATTATTGTTCATATCAGTATCTCAAAAAAAAAAAAGAAGGGAGGGAGGATATTAAAAACACACACGCTTGCACACACCTACACTTATTTTGGATGAGTCTATCAGTGAAAGGGAGAGCCAGGAAAGAAGAGACGTCTGGCCGTCTTTTGGTCTAAATTACAGGATTTCGTTTTAGATCTGCACGGGGTGTCTCTGATTGGCTTTGTGTGTGTAAAGGAAAGAGGGTGTCTATTAGTGCGACAAGGAAAAAGTGAGTCTCGGTGACGGCCTAATTAAAAGTGTCAGTCAGTGGGCGGGTGGCCGGGAGCAGGACGACAAACGAGCGAGTAAGACAAAGAGTCGCTTGCCAGATGATCATGATGATGACAAAGATCGATTTTAATTTGTAATGACAGCTTCAAAAAAAAAAAAAAAGATTCATTTTGAGGCTGTTTGGCTAAGTATTGTTGTCATGGCAACTCACAACCACAACAAATAACCATTCCAAATATTACGGGCAGCGTTAAAGTACTACGTTTATACGAGGGCTCTTCACACATTATTCAAATTCAGATATTTGGTTTGTGTACTTCAAAAACTTTTTTTTTTTTTTGCTGTGAATAGTTATGCCCTTGTCTGTCGCCTTTCCGTGCAGCTTCCTTTCTGATCATTAGTCTCACCATCACCTTGTCAGACTTGGCCTTTCCCCAAGTGTCTGTCAATCATTTCCTTGCCTCCGACCTCTTTTAATGATCACTGATGATTCATATTGTGGTTTTCAATGAAGCCCTTTGAGCATTTGTCTTTAATGTAGTCTAGGTCATATTTTGGGACATTTATTTCCAACCAGTCTGTATTATTCATTCGTGTATTATATTCATGTATTATTTTCAAGTACGTATTATTTATTTATGTATATTTTCATTTTAGATCACCAGCTTACATTGAAATCTAATATCCAAAGCGCACATGGCTTAAGATCCAATGCCTCTTCATAGACTCCAATTATAGGCCAAGAGGTAGGCAATTAAAATTCCCATCACAGAGTGACAAAGCATCTTAAGTGGCTGTGCTATAGTCCTGAAAAGTAGCTTGATGACTCTATTCATTTAGTGCCTGCTGAAGCCTCACCTTCCCATCACTTCTAATTAAGGAGGCAAAAAAGGATTCAAATGCCTCCATGCAGAATGTTCAAGGCGGGGGATGAGTGGAGAAAAGGTAGAGAGGTGTGAAAGTGGATGGTGTGTGTGGTGGGGGGGGGGGCTATTGGGAACTTGCTAAAGAAAAGCAAAGTTGTGTTTATTGACAGCAGACTAGCTGTCCTTCAAAGAAAGAAGCAAATATTCCAAAATCCAAAAAGCAGGGAATACAGACACATTATTACATGCAAACTCATAAATATTCATTTGGACATGAACTCACACATCAATTGCAGTTTGGAGGGGGGGGGGGGGGAAATAATGTTGAATTGGAGTCACAATCAGCTCCATCGCCTATTTTAGATTAAATTAGATTGAGATTGGCAGAACTGTTAACGAGCGGAGCACATCCGCCTCGCACTTGCAGAACTGGAAATTCTGGCCTTCCTCTGTGTGGAGCTTATATCTTCTCACTTTGCATTTCCTCCTCCACATTCTAAAAAAAAAATGCTCTTTGACTGAGCTTTACTATTCGAATCAGAGGCTAAATTCAAAACAAATTCACTGGATGAAGTTCCCTTTTGTCTCGACTCTCCTCAAGCACCACCGACAGCACGACACGTAATCAGACAAAGCTCGCTATTGTCCGCACGGCCATCCCGGGGCCTCAGCGCTAACTCCTTCTCCTTGAGTCCATTTCCGTCTGCACCTCGAAGGCATTCTGCTCACATTGCTCTACCACTCACCTTCTCCTCAACTTCTACATTCAAGCGCTCCCTCTTCCCCTCCGCCTTTATTCCTTCGTCTTTCGGGCCCGTGTAACTCCGCGGGGACCAGCCATCTAAGCAGAGCCGGTAATCCTCTCAGGATATTGAAATGCCAATCCTTCCTCCTCCCTGACCCACCCCATCACTACAGCCATCCTGCATCCCTCTCTACTTCTCTGCCTCAGCTAAAGGGCTTTGGAAGTACCACCAGGGGCCGAGACATTCAACCCGTGTGTGTTTTCCATCACACATACACACACATAAAAAAGCTGGACAAGCCAGGGGAAGATACCATAGCGTCCTATCGCGCTTGCACATACAGAGATGGTGCACGAACCGATGCACAGAGTTCATGGCATGCAAGATGGGAGCGGCAAACACATGAAAAATGCTGTCACGCACAAATGGAGAGTGCAGATGCACGTACACGGCTACACACAAAATCCAAAGCGAGATAAGGAGCCGTGGGTAATTCTGATCCCCCCCCCACTATTTATCCACCCCATGCTCCATCTACTCACGCAACCCCTGCTATGTTTCTATCCCCAACCTCCAATTTATCCATCCATCCAAATATGCAGAACTCCCCCCGCCCCCCGTGCCCCCAATGGCTTGGGGGTAGGGGGTGTGTGTGTAAAAAATAAAATCCATCTGTTTGGGAGCAATCCACTGCTCCTTGACAAATCTGCAAACATTATTTTTATATCATTGCTGTCATTGCGTCTTCCAAAAGAAATTCAAGGGAAGCCATCTTGCTCAAGATACAAAACATGTTTTTTAAAATATTTAAAAATTATATAAAATATTTTATATATATTATTAAATAAATACTCATTTAAAAATATTTGATTTACGCACAATCGTGTATCCATTTTCCAAGCCCAAGTCAGTCTCTAAATTCTTTGGCCTCTCTAAAATGTTCCCCAGCAAGCAGATATAAAGTATACACTCCAGGCTAATGAACTTATCGTGTCCAGACAACCAGACAAGGCACGTTTGGTGCAGATAGCGAGAGAGATGCAAAAGATTGAGGGTAGAAAATATTAAAGTGAACGGTAATAGCATGAGTCACGTTGAATGTACTTGCAAAACAAAAGCGACTTTTAAGTGGGCACATTTTTCCATATTTGAGATTGAATACACAAGTCAAAGTTAGTTAATAAATAATAAATAAATAGGATGGATAAGAGATTGTGAAACGTGAATTCTAATGACATTTGGTATTTAAAAATGTGCTTTTATTTAATGGTTGTGAAGAGGCAGTCAGAAATAAAAGTGGACTGCAACTTTTCAAGGTTGTAGAGAAGGATGAAAACTTTTGATTTATTTCCCTTATAATTGGTGAGTTTTAGTTTTGCCATTCAGTAAATGCTTATTCATCTGGTATTGTCCTTTATTGTAGGAGGATTTTTTTTTTATGACAGAAATTTCTGAAGCTTGATGATAAGCGGGGATAATTACCGTTGTGATCTCACATTGATGTATCTGCCAAGTTTAACATGACATTTGACACATAGGGAATAAAATGTGAGCCGGGTTTAGTCGACAGAACAGCACACTGGCTGCTTTCATCTCATCATCCAATTTGACCAACATGTCACCCTTCTGTATGAAGCCCATTGCTTTTCGCTAAATTCAAATTAAAGCACTAAACAAACAAAAACAAGTCATTTCTCATTGTTTTTCTATCATCCGCTCCCTCGCGGTGCATCAACCGCTCGCAATTTTCTAATTAGATTGCCAATCTTCGAAGAATTTCGATTTTGTTTGCGCGATGGATTTGCATATAAATCAGCATTTCCGAAAACAAAAAAGGAGACCTGCACGTTTGATGGGAAAATACATATGTGCGTTTGCGCACTTCTCAAAGGCCTACCTTGTTTTCATCCATCCATCATCTAAATCAAAATGCATTTTTAATAATAACCATGACTCACCAGGCAAGTTTGTTGACACGTTGATCTGTGAGTAGAACCTTTTGTTCGGTAGAAGCTCTGACACTCCGTTCAAAGCCTCCACAGTGAATGTGTAGTTAGTGTTGGGAAGGAGATTGACCACAGTCACCGTTCTCTCCGTTAGTCCGACCTGCTGAGGCACAAAACCAATGCTGGCCCCGCAGGGCTCGCATTGCCTGCCGCCGCAGTGTCGGCAACCCAAGTTGTAGGTCAGATCCACCCTGCCACCTGTGTCGGATGGCGCGGCCCAATCTAAGATGAGAGTGGACTGCTTCATGGTGTAGACCAAGTCTCTCGGAGGTGAGGGGGGTCCTAAAAGACAAGGAAATGCATTTTAGTTTATTTCATTATACCGGATCATCTCTAAAAAAATATATACCGTATTTTCCGCACTATAAGGCGCACCTTCAATGAATGGCCCATTTTAAAACTTTGTCCATATATAAGGCACACCGGATTATAAGGCGCATAGAATAAATAACTCAACGTTGCTCAAACGCAATCACAATATAGTAACACTCGAAATAGTGAAAACAATAATATATCAATAACGCAACATTGCTCAAACGTTAATATCACACAACACACAAAATAAACATGTAAAGCTTACTTTAATAAATTAGTCTTCATCCACGAATCCATATTGGTCCATATATAAGGCGCACTGGATTATAAGGCGCACTATCCGCTTTTGAGAAAATTGGAGGTTTTTAGGTGCGCCTTATAGTGCGGAAAATACGGTATATATATATATAAAAATCTATTTCATTTTTATTTTTTTAATTTTTTAATAATTTAATTTAATTCATATATCCCATTCCGGCAATACAATTTTAGCTTACATTTTTATCCTTGGCAGGGATCCTGTCCATTAAGACTTCAACGTGTACGTGCAGGGCTTTTGCACGTCATTTTAAACCCCGGAGTACTTATAAATACAATAAAGTGCAGGTCAGCTGACTGAATTTAATCCTCATAGTGTCTTGACTGACCTGCGCATGTATTTTCTGGCCGTCCTGGCAGACAAAGAGCTCAAGAGAGACGATGTCCATTAAAGCCTATGCATTTTAAATGTCAATGTGTGTGCCCTGCGTGATGAATAAGTAAAGTGCGTGAGCAAACATCACAAGCCGCAGCTGTCCCCTCACTCCACTGGACCGGCGGTGCTGAGAACGAAATTACGTAAGATCAGAAGAGCATTAATGTGCGTCCACGTACATTTGGTGTAATCTCAGCTGGGACTGAAGAACTTTCCTCGTCTCTGCTTTGCACTTCAAAACCGGAGCGCTCACGACTAAAAAACATAACCCGCTCCCTGAATTCATATCTCCTGCTTTTGTACACTCTCCATCTGAAGCAAACGTTCTTTTAATGTTAATTCTTTTCTTTTAATCATTCACTCCAAGTCAAAACACTTCTGTCGGTATCAAACAATCAATTTGCAGAGGAATAAGTTGTCAAATATTATTCAAGTATTTGTCTTCAAATATTTTGCATTTCTTTCAAGGATTTATCAGAGCGCTTCACTTATAAATTTAAAGCAACATGTACAAACATTTTCTAACAATTCCTATCCAGTTTATTCCCTCCTATTATTTATTTCATTCCAGATTCATAAAAACACTCTTCCTCTTCCTCCCTTTTTTTCTCCACCCATGTGGAGGATTAGCCAAATCTTGGGGATGATCATAATTACCGAATCAATTGTGTAATTAATGTGGTCATTAGGCTGCTATAAACATTATCGCACGCGGATCGGAGAGCTCAGCAATCAATATTGTAATTAAAGCACACCATAAAAGCCAGTATGACCACACGCTCGTGAATCTGCGTGCACACACGAGTGATTGTGAATACCTAACATGTACACACAGACCTAGTGACCTGGTGGTTTTAGTGCCCTGAGTACTCCCAAGATATACAACCCATTATTTTGCCATCTAATTACTAAGCTGTTCTCTATGCGCGAATCAATACGGCTCCCCTGTATGGTCTTTGTACTATTGGCCCTGTAATGCATCTTTATTGAAGAGTTGTGATATTTGGCATGCAGGAAGAGGTGGGGGTGGGGGGGGGGGGGTGAGGGATGAATTGATAATTCGCAGACAGTGGGGATGAGATTGTAGCGCGCGGCGCTTGTTGCTCGAGGACAGAGGGGAAGAAATTTCGGTTTGACAGAAGGATGAAGAATAGGGTGGCAATATGTGCCTGTATGAAATGGATGAGGCGGCGGAGGGAAGAGGAAATGAGAAGCGACAAAGAAGAGCAGTGACTGGTGGCGATGAGTTAAAGGGGACCTATTATGCTCATTTCAAGCGCTCGCGCGCCCTCGTTTTTCTTTCTTTTTTTTTTAATTCCGACTATAATTATTTGGAGGTCAAAGCTGCAAGGAGCAGACCTCTGACAAGGCCTGCAGCACAATATTATCAATATAAAAAAAATAAAAATGAAATCAAAAATAAAAATGAAAATTTAAATATATTTTACACACAATAAAAATATGATCAGACCATGTTGCAATAAAAGTCTTATATATCAGATATACATTTTTAAAAACAATAAAAGGTGAAGCCTGCTCAATTTTGCTGTACTTTGTAGCCACTTAAACTCACTGACAGCACTGAAGCAGAAAAAGACCCAAAGCAGTTTCTTTTACTTGGATTGAGCTCATTATTTGAAGATGTTCAATGAGGGGAAAAAAACATAATGGCCTTTCCTTTAAGAAGTCAGACTGCATTGAGGTGCTCCTTTGAAATGACTTTGACATCATGCTAATATCAGCGAATGGATGTGGAGAGGATGTAATGGATCAAAATATAGAAAATGTCTCATGGGTTTATTTTACATGACATGTGAACCTAATTTCAAAAGACATAAAATGAGTGAGGAATATCAGTGAGCGGAAAGAATAAAATGTTAAATATAGACAAAAGTGGTCACGCTGGAGAGAGCGAGAGAGAGAAGATGTGGTTAGGAGGTTCAAATTTGTTACAGTTGACCTTGAAATACAAAATCAGTTTTTTCTCTCTCCGGGGGAGCATCAACAACTAAATCATATTAAATGAGGAATGGCTTTAGCTGTTTGCTCCACATCCTTGATATCATTGTATGGCTAAATCTGCACAAAATGAAACCAGCCTGAAAAAAAATGTAATAAAGAAATAAGATGTATGTTGGGGTCACTGGGGGCCAAACATTTCACATTAGTTTTATGGGGAAAAAAAAAGACAGGAGTGCAGAAGGTGAAGGTTGAGGATGAAAAGATGAAAAAGGAAGAGTGGGAGGAATGATCAGAAGATGATGATGATGTCATTACGTGTGCATGGTGAGGAGGGGGAATCCAGCGGAGTTCTGAAGTGGTCCTCTTTGCACACGCACGCCACTGAGCCGTCATCCTCCGAAATACTGTTTGCAGGGCACGGGAAGCACTCCTGCTGTCTGGAGGACATCTTGTATGATCCAGGGGGACATGCTGCAAGATACACAACAACAACAGATAAGGCCAGGGAATTTTATTTTAGTTTATGTATTTTTGCTTGACAGCTGATTCTTTCAAAAGTGCCTTTTAAGACAATTATATTGATTTGAGAAATGATCACACTGATGAAATTTGACAGAAACAATTTGCACATCAGGCGTGATCAGTGGTTGTCACAAATAGCATCAAAGACACTTGGAATAAATAAATAAAATAAATTAAAAATAAAAACAATAAATTAAAAAATGTAAAAGAATAAAAAATTTAAAAAAAGAAAGAAAAAAGGACCAAAGAAACAGAGAAATAAAGTAAGCAACATGTGCCAGCCCCCAATTTTCAAAAGCCTCCAACTCCATTTTTGGGTGTTGTTTGCAGCCGCCCGACTCCATTTGCAAGACGTTTGAAGTATCTGCAACATTCCCAAGTGCAAGTACTGCACTTGAGGGAGCCGCTACAAAAAAGGTGGGAATATGTTTGAGGGCGATAAGCACTTCTGACCTTACATGCGAGTACACTACACGCCATGCAAGAAGAAGCTTAATGAAGCTCAATGCACGCGTGACAAGACGGCTTCACATAAACACACGGCGAATAAAAAAAATGGCTATTTGGCACTCGGGGCTATACGCTTTCATTTTCCACTTGCCATGCCTTTGGAGCAGGTGATAATGGGTGTGAAATCAGGATGCCAGCTCCTGTTCAATACTCTGATCTCTCTTCTGAGACTTTATTATAAACAATGTGGAATGCATTAGCAGCTTCTTCTCCACTCTGCTTTGCATTCCAGCTCTCTTCACATTCCATTGTCTCCCATCAAAAACACATTAGGTGTACTTCTTCCAGGGTTAACACTTTCGGCTTGAACCAAGTTTAATATTCAAGCTGTCGACGGGAGTAAATGTTTCAAAAGAAGAAATCACGACACCAACCCCAAAAAATACTTCTCACTTATTCCCAGAAAAATAAAATCTGGAAATAAAATAGTTCTCACTTATTTCCAGAAAAACAAAAGCTGGAAATAAGTGCAAAAATAGTTCTCACTTATTTTTACAGATAAATAAAATCTGGAAATAGGTGAGAAAATAGTTCTCACTTTTTTTCAGAAAAATAAAATCTGGAAATAGTTCTCATTTTTCTTCCAGAAAAATAAAGTCTAGAAATAAGTGAGAAATAGTTCTTTTTTTTTCCAGAAAAATAAAATCTGGAAATAAGTGAGAAAATAGTTCTCATTTTTGCCAGATTTTTTTTTTATATTTCTTTTTTAACCAGACAAACATATCGTATGGAATCCTGTCTTATAGGATGTTGTTTGCCCATAGTTTGTTTTTCCTCTCCCAACAATAACGTTCTTCACAGCCGCAAAAGTGAACACTGTGTAAATTAAGTCGAACCTGTCCAAAGCTATCCTGCAGGCTATGTTCTCTTATGAGCGCTACATAAATATGTCGGGGCTTCTGGGATCATCACAAATCCTGCTGTTACGCTCAAAATTACTCCCGGAATGCTCGAGAAAAGCTTCGGCGTCGAACGAGTGCAAAAAGGCATGGCTCAGGTGGTGGAGTTGCTGTCCAACAATTGGAAATTTGACTCCCGCAGCAGTTTCAATCCTGCTGAAGGATTACTTTGTAAAAAATAGCTCGGGGAACCGTCAAGGTCAAACAAGGTTACAAGCACATGGATGTTAATAAATAATTGAACAGGATATGAAATTCATAATTAGGGTCTATGACGCTATAAAATATGGCGCCGATCCATTATAAATCTGAAATATACGTTACAGACTGCAATAAAAAAGAAAACAAGTCAAGGCGAGAGCTTTTGAGATTCCAAGGTTGTATGTGATTTATTTACAGTGAACACACAGCGCTACAATAAAATTCGCTCTGTCTTTTTTGCACAACTAGAAAAAAGAGGCTTGAACAAAAGCCCGTGATTGATTCGATATTCATCCGCCGATGTGAGATTGGTAATCGTGTTTTTCTTTACTCCATATAAGAACCTTGTAATTGACTTTTTAATGTTTGTCATTACACAGCAGTGAAAAGCTTTCAGCTAAACAATACAGAGAGACGATTGGGATCTACTCTACATTCTTCCTACACCACCAATACCAAGAGAGTAAACAGCAAGTCAGAATTAACCACAACACAATTATTTTTCTTTTTTGCCGTATGTCAGCAAGATGGCTGCATTTACAACTTATCTCCGCAATTCAATGGACAAGCTGTAAATTTCACCGTGCCACACAGAAGATGGGTTTTAATAATAGAAAGGGGAAGGGGGGGGCGAGCAATATGAGCAGTTTGGATAACAAAGGAGGCTGCTTCTATACGCTGCCAATCATCTCCCGCACTGAGGGGGTCATTGGCACGGTCAATGGTCGTGTCAGTCAAAATGGGCCTTTATGGAATCTCAAAAACCGCTCGTATCATTACAAGACCTACTGTTAATCCTTTATTTACCTTTCATAGTTTTAAATAGTGTCCCTATTAAATGGAAATGGGATTTTAGGGGGGGGGGGGGGGGAGACAGAAGGAGAGATATGCCAGGACATCTGGCAAACCGACTGATCAATTTGTCTAATGTGTCGACTGGGAGACTCGATTAAATGGAACATGGCGGTACGTGTAAATATTCAGATCTCTTCGGCTAAAGATTCCAAAGTGGGGGCGACGTGGCTGGAGACCAACTGCTGCGAGGGAGAAACACAGACGCACCGACAGATGCACGCGTCTGAGACGCTGGGCTACGTACTGTGCAAAGAGAGGACAATAAACAGCGAGGGGAAAATGGACTCCTTCAGTTTGACAGATAGACAGAGTCAGACTACTGATAAGTAAACACGCGGCGCATACAGATGAGAGCCACTGAAAGAAACGACCGTTTGAGCTGACAGCCAGCGAGACTGAGGTCTTCTATAGTGGGAATATAAGAGACTGTGGCATGGCCTGTCATGTAGAAATGCTTTAAAGCCAGAGGGAAGTGAGGATGTGTTCACACTTTTAATTTCATTCTCTGGAGCTTCGCTAAAGCTCATTTTGCATTTTGGATTGCTTGCACGGATATACGTAGTTGGCTTTGTTGATGCAATCGCCAAGTCCTCAAGCAGATTCTTTTTTTTATTTTAATTTATTATGAATTTATTAATTTTTATTTATTATAATTTATTTGTTTTATTTTGAATATAAATATAAATATAAATATAAATATAAAGAAAGAAAGAAAGAAAGAAAGAAAGAAAGAAAGAAAGAAAGAAAGAAAGAAAGAAAGAAAGAAAGAAAGAAAGAAAGAAAGAAAGAAAGAAAGAAAGAAAGAAAGAAAAATATAAATATAAATATAAATATAAATATAAAGAAAGAAAGAAAGAAAGAAAGAAAGAAAGAAAGAAAGAAAGAAAGAAAGAAAGAAAGAAAGAAAGAAAGAAAGAAAGAAAGAAAGAAAGAAATGAATAAATGAATAAATAAAGAAATTTTTAGACTGTCACTTCATATTTTTCTGACCAAAAAACTGGAAACCCGACAAGATGGCAGTTCATAAAACCACATTACATATTACGACTTTAAAAGTCTAAGGTCACGGGACACCGTTTTCCTGAGCCCACAAAATACTTTTTGCCTTTGAGAGAAAAAATCAATTTCCCTTTCTATTTCCCCCCGCTGCAATTAACCTTAAACATGAACATGAATAAATCACAAAGCACTTAACACAATAAATGTGAGCCCCGCTGATTGCCCACAAAAATTAATATTAATCACAATGAAAGAGGTCTGCGTCACAAACTCTCATAGAGACGCAAACATCTTTTCAGGTCTTGTAGGGCACATCAAAAACAATACAAATTAAATTACACTGTCATCGTATCACTTAACATTGATTTGAAATGTCAGGCTGTTTGGTTTTATGATGATAAAAAGGCAGAGGTGTGAGAGAGCTAATGGCGTGAAGGGGAGATACAAGCGAGGCAGGATATGATTCCAGCAGGTGGAAATTAATAATTCACAGCGCTTTAATTCACATCAATGCCCTTCGTGAGCCTGATGCTGATTCCGATGCTAATTCTTTCAGCAGGTAGGCAGCTCTAAGTTGTGCAAAATGAATACTCATTACGCTGAAGGTCTCTTTTGCATTGACACTGACACACACACATGCGTACACACACAGGTCCTCCGTGTCAGACAAGCAGGAGGTTCGGGAAGGAATGACTGATCCATTTAAGTCTTGCAAGCTAGGGCAGATTATGATTAAAGATGTGAAATGATGGGGTTGTTATTATGCCTGCTTTGGGATTCTGCTCTGATTTTCACCAAGAATAAAGAATAAAAAAGGTCAATCTTTTAGTCCCGACTTTATGGAACACACTTTATCATGTAAGGATAAATCTATATCCAACGTGGAAATGAAGTCAACCAGACATTTCTGATAATAAAACAGCAATCCTGCTCAGTAAATAACATGATCCAATTTTATTTTAGTAGTCTGAGATTAAGTGCTGTTAAAAAATATATTAAAAAAATAAAAATATATAATATAATATAATATAATTTAAAAAAATGAAAATCACCCTCTTGGTGTGCCTTTTCAAGACGGCAATTGTGATCATGTGTCTCGCCGCATATGACCAAGTCTGAATTAGGGGATAAATCCCAACTATTAACTGGGAAGTAAAAGGCTCATTGGCAACAACGTCCACTCAGTGCCTTACAATGTAATCGGGGAGCTCAAGCTTCGAGCTGTGCGCCATTCAGCTCAAAGCTTTGCTTTATCATTTCATTCTGCTCTGGTTACGGCAGACTGACATCACACGGAGAGAGCACGGGAGGATAACTGGGAGTATTAATGTCAGCTGTGCTGTGTTTGAGTTTTACACTGGAGACACTTCTAATTCGGCTGACGCATAGAATGGAACACGTAACACATTACAACATGACATTACCGGCGTAGTGATATCACAAAATTGACAACTTCTGTTACATCACTGTACTAAACTGCCATGACTCTTCAATCCATCAAGCATAATGGAAAAGTGTAAAATGGAACCAATCCAAACACAATAAATAAAACATCCGTATATAAATTTGAACTACAACTTGTTCCTATTCGCAAATGTATACCACAATAAACCCTAATTATAAACAGAGTTGAATTCATTACTAAAGACAACATGAAAACATAATTGCTTCATAAACAGCAGTTTTTAAAAAGAGCTTCTTAATTGGATCTCATTAAATTGCCCAGGTGCTAATGTTGCAGCCAATGAGAACTTCATTTGGCAAATCACCAAGACGATAACACAATCACAACATCTGCACTTTATGAAAAAGACTCACGTCGCTTGGGACAGGAAGTGCTGCATATACAAAAGACACCAAACACACAAAAGTCAATCAGGGACTGTTGACAGAGCTTTGTCTTCTATTTGTCCTACGTTGTCATCTTCCCCTCCACTGCTCCACTCCATCTAATCTTCACCTTCCTTCCTTTTTATTTTATTTTTTCAATAACACTTGACTGCTAAAAGTTTTGTGCACAGACAAACATGCCCTGCCTTGACCCATTCACTTGCCATCTCACCCCCCCATAAACCAAATACATATGCTTTCTGCCCAACTATGAACCACCTCCAAGTTCTGACACGCCATATTACATACTGTCACTATTTATTGCATTCACTCTAGGTTGCCATACCGGGACAATCCCGGCATATTTTCTGACACCCCAAGCAACAATGCAAATCATGGCCTTGTCTGCATTCAGCGACAGCAATTCTATATCACAAAACATGAATTCAGAAATAACAGTAGTCTATGTATATGGATTTTTATTTATTTATTTATTTATTTATTTACTTACTTACCGTATTTTCCAGACTATAAGGCGGACTATAAGGCGCACCATTAATGCATCATGTCAGATTTTTAATCCAAATCAAATCATTCTCCATTTTATCTTTTTTATTTCAACTTCAGACTCAACAAATTACTTTATAATCACAAAATAATGATCCATAGTCTCTTTGATTGATGATTCATAGTCTTCAGCGGGCCACTTATGATTGATTTCATGACACAATGCTTCGGGCCAGTTTAAATTTAGGAATTTGGTCCATATATAAGGCGCACCGGACTATATGGCGCACTGTCGGCTTTTGAGAAAATTTTAGGTTTTTAGGTGCGCCTTATAGTCCGGAAAATACGGTATTTATTTATGTATTATTTATTTTTTTATATTTATTTTATGTTGTGCAAAATACAATATGTTCAATATGTTAGCACGATTCTTGACCATTGAAAATTACCATCACAATAATATTGAGGATTGATATCTACATAAAGCCATATATTATATTATAGTGTCTTAATTTTTTTTTTTAAATTGCTGCACAGTGTACATAACAGTACGCCGTTAAATACTGACTCTTAAATCCGGGCTGAGCTGACAAGAGCCTTCTCCATCATGATGGGTGGGGAGGGGGGGAGGATTTCACAAGCTACTGATGCCGCCAGTGACAATATAATTAGTTCACTTGAAGATTCACTGATTGGTTGTGATATGTGCTGAAGAATCCCCTCTTTCAAATCCATTTAGAAGACACTAAGGAGCTATAATCAGACTGTAAAGTGGACTGACAGGATGTGTTTCAAGTGGCTTGTAGGAAAAGAGGAAAACAAGATTTTTGTCAGAGATAGTGGAGTGGAAATTATCGAAGAGGCTTTTGGAAATCTTTGCATCCAAACAACTTGCAGGGGAAAACTTTTAGTACTTGCATTTGTGTGAAATCCTCATCAATGACATTACGAGCGTAGCGGCGGGCATCAGCAAACATGTTTGCATGAGAATGTCAGGCAATTTCGGGTCGAGCGCTTTGAGAAATGAGATTCAATGTTCTGCTTCTTTTTTTGACAGTGAGCACGCATGCGTGCCTTGCCTGCTTGTCACATTTCACTAACACACAATTTCTCCTTCACAACCAAGATAGCTTAGGTAAGAGAAGTAATATTGATTTGTAATGCTGCTGAAGGTTAGGCATGCTCGCAGCTTTTTTTTTTTCTCCCAAAGCACTCCCGCTTTGCAAAGGCATTGTGTAATGTCACCCTTTACTACTTCCAATTTTCCGTGCATAAAAATGTAACACGACTGCAGAATATTTGTTCTGCCAAACTATTTAATATTCCACAACGGGAGTCATAAAAAAAAGGTGAAATAACACTCATTTATATGCTTTTGTAGAGCGATAGACAGATTTAGAAAATTTAACAGGAATGTTGTTTTTTTTCTCCTCCGTCGACAAAAATGTCTTAATTTGGTTCATCATTCACCGTGACACTATTGATTAGATCGGGTTATTTCAACAACCTTCTATAACCTATGCAGTGGGAGGCTAATCAGATTTTCCGAGCAGGCATTTGAGTAAATAGGAAGTGTACGGGATGTTGAATGTTTTGTTGTGTGTGTCTGTCATTTGCATATAGGCGTGGAATATGGCCTGCTCGTGGAAATTAACAAGCATTATCTTCAGCCTGCAGTCGGTTGTGACGCGGCCATTTTATTTGATTCCTTTTGAATCAGCCAATTCAACTGTGGGATGTAAAGTTGAATGAGGCTCGCCTGCTAATGGCTCCCCCTCTCCCATTTTCAGGGCTTGCTCCAAATCAGCCTTTTTCCTATTAAGGCCGTGACCCAGATATGGAAACATTTTGACCAGATGTCATCGACTAATGCTGTAAAATGAATTGGAAGGAAAATAAGAAGAAAAAGAAACTGGTGGGCACAAATTTGATATTTATTTATTTTATTTTTAGATATTTTATATATTATAGTAATAATATACATGATGTAAATGAAATCAATTAAATATATTATATATTATTATAGGATTTAATAAATTAAATAAATGATATTATATAAATGAATCAAGTATAATATACATTTTATATTATAGGATTTTTTAAACATTACTCCTTACCCCTTGAGGACATCTATTTTTAGAGTCACAAGAAAAAAAGCTCGAGATTACGTATTTGAGTGGCTGTATGCATTAACGGCTCATATAAGAGGCATCTATTAGAGCATATTAGCAGATGATTTATGAGAATGGCACAAGTATGACAATGCACATGCAGGCTTTCTCACTGGCAAAAAAGATGATCATTCATCTCTATCAAGTATGGGACCAGAATGAGAAACGGGGTGGGCGGGGTTACTTTCCGAGTGGGGGGAAATGAAAAAGATGGTTGACGTGGCTTTTATGATGTCAATGAGACATTGTTAAAGGCTCCAAAATGATCTTTTATCATCCAGTAAGTTCAGGCTTGTTCTCCACTCAAGGTCAAGCATTTTTGATAAACTGCAATTGAGGCAATACAAAAAAAACTTTGGATGAATTCGAAATCACTTGTCCCCAACGTCCTATATTTGAAAGTTTTTCCAATTTAAAGTCCTGTTTTGGGCCCAAACTGTACAAATTGTGTACCAACCAGAAACAATGGAATGCGAATCCACGAGATGACCATCGGCATTGGTGTTAGAAGGTGAGATTACACCGTGATGAAGCCTTTATAGTTTCACGCAATTTATTTCAAAGTACACCGTAACCTTGAAAATGCAACATTTCAAGTACCTGTCGGAATGCTGGTTCTTCCACATTTATTCACTTTGGCCCCCAAAGTTATTAAAAAGCAAACCAGTAGATGGATGGCTTTGGTGGTATGGGGTCACCAGGACCATATGGCTGATTAAGTGTTTTAAGAGGGGGTTTTGCACCACGCGTGAACAAGAATTGTGTAATTAAGAACAGTTGGTCCATCAAGGAGATGGATGAGGTGGGCCGACGTTCCCATCCACCCCAAAAAGCCCCCAACTGGGTTTAATGGCCGGGCTCCATGTCAAGGATCGATTGAAAATACGAAAATATGAAACCCACAAAGTATTTTGTCTGCCTAAAAATAGTTTTCCAAATCATTCCACAAAATGTAATGCACCCGAAATTACCATATTTCATAATAGCGGCCGCTTGAATTAAAAAATGACGACCATAAGGCGTCATTAAGCTTCCAAGGTAAAGCGGCCTTGACCCGGTTGTGTAATTAACACTTTTTCTTTTTTTTAATTCCGATCAGCCATCCCACTACAACACATTCATTTCTACGGTGCCGTCCTCCATCAAAGCAGCCATTTAATTAAGACATGCAAGATGGCGTCATGAGGTGTCAAGGGAGAAAAGTCAAGCAATTAAGAGATTGAGCAAACAAACCAAGAGGATGGAGGTGATTGGAGTGTGTCCGCCAAAAGAAAAAAAGTGACAAGAGGTGAGGAAAGTAATATTTGTTTTGGTCCAGCAATTAGTCTTCTTTCTTTTAATATCCTTTTAATAACTTAATAGGTATTCAGATCACGGCGCTGTTCTTCCTGATGACTTTCAAAACCCGGAAAATAACGAGCAGGAATTAGAATTATGAAGCCTTTTCTTTTTTTCCTTCCAATATCAGCTATGACTTAAAACACTTGTAGAATGTGTATAATGACGACGTCTCGACAGCTAACATGAACAAGCAGTGACAGTTCGGGTCGGCCGGCAACGTTAACTAACAGCCTGCAGTGAAACAAACAATCATTCACTTGATGTGTTTTCATGACTAAGCGACCCAGAGCAAATAACTGCAAGCTAATGCTCATTTCCTTTCTTTACAAATTGATGCGTGCGAATGTCCCATTAAAGCGCGACACAAAGCTGGATGGATTGTGGCGGAGATTTTTTGGACTCATCAATGGTGTCCTTCAAATATGCACAAAAGAAGATTTTGGATGACATTGTTGTCATTCTGTGAATTTTAGGTTGAATAGGGCAGATGAATTAAAAATGCTTACAATCATAATTGAAATAATTGAAAGCAAAAATTGGATTAGTACTATACATATAATAATTAAAAAATGATTTAGTTGAATTTTTTTATCTGATATAAGTATATGTATATTGTTTCTTTAATCATTTTAGATTTAATTAAAAAATAATAACTTAGAAAAATGATTTAGTTACATTTTTTTATATGTATATGCATATTGTTTCTTTAATCATTTAGATTTAATTAAAAAATAATTCAAAAAATTGTTTAGGTGTATTTTTTTATCTGATATATGTATAAAATTCAGAAAAATAGTGTGCAAATATAAGGTGATAAGGCCATAAAACTTGGCATGTTATTCAGCTGCTGCGTGGGAGTGTTACTGTGCACGCGCGTGCCTGTGTCGGCTGTATCGATCTGTCCCTCCCCTCGAGCAGTACAGCCGCATCCCCTCCTCCCTTACTGTTGCAAGCACGAGAGAGCCAAGGCAAAAGTGGACTTTTTCAATGCAGGCGTGTCTGCGTGTAAGCACCGAATCAATACAACTTTCTTTTCTGTATTTTTAACTTTGCCTCACGGCGAGAGCGCAGCTGTTAAACGCTCATTGTCTCCCCGAGCATGCAGAATGAATACCACGCTTGGTAATGATTGTGGTTTTTTTTGTTGCTAGTACAGTATTTTGACTCTCAATACATTGCTGCAAAAAGACACAATGTAGAAAAAAAAAAAGTAGGTCACACTTTCTAACAGGTTATTGACATCCTGTAGCATTAATTTCCTGCCTATGAAATAAATCCTTCATGTCGACAGACACGATCAATACAAGAATTATCTGATGGATGACTATTTGAATTATTATTTAAAAGTCGAGGTTAGAAGTAGCAATTGTTGATGAATCGTCGTGGGACTATCTTTGGGATGTATTTGTTTGATAAATGGCAGTATGTGTCTTTCTGAGAGCAATTGGGAAAAATATGTTTATTTTAAGCATAATCTCATGTCTAAAAAAAAAAATCATGATTACATACATCGCTCCCTCTCATTGCTTAAATTGACTATAATTGACAAACACATCAACATTATGAGGCATTTAATGTGTTTTGAAGCTGTTAACTAGGTCCTATTTCCTCAAATCAAAAATTTGGAGCGCTCAACATTTGCAGGTTAAGAATTCAAGCGCAAACCATCTGCATAAGCGCACATTCCAAGCTTCCACTCGCTGTCTGGTACTCTTTCTTGGAAGCAATATCCTGATTATGCAAAAGGCTCTGTATGCTTGACTGAGCAATATAAAAAAGAAAAAAAAATGTCTTATCCATCTGCGTTTGTCCCTGCAAACTCCCACACTGGCTCAATTTAAACACACAATGTGCCATGTCCTTGTTACAATGCTGCCTTCAGTGAGTTGTCCTCACACACAGGGTCAATTTAGCCACAAGTGAAGTCTCGCTCCATGCCCTGACACGATTCGAAGGTCGTTTCATCAGGATATTTGTATTTTAAGCGATTTTGCAATTTATTATTCCTAAATGACTCCAATTTGCTGCTACTTTGCGGAGCAGAAATGGAAAGAAATTGACAAAAAAAAAAGGCTTGAGCAGTTTGAATAAAAAACATTTTGTTGGCTCACTGCCATCAACTTCCACTTTACTTGCCAAAAACTTTCCCATCTGCAAGCAAGCCGTCCTCATCCTCTCTCCGACTCATCTACGCTTGCTCTTGTCTGCTGTTGACCTCTCTCCCCTGACCTCACCCGCCCACTCTCCTCCATCCATCCATCTTCACATTTCACAAGCCCACCTCGGTCCATCCATGTTCCCTCTCATTCAACCGTGTTCACCTCCTCCCCGTTCATCTGCAGTTTCTCCTTCCTCCCACTACTCTTGCCATTAATATCTCTCAGTATCTCCATGCCCTGAGGGAAGAACGGCAGGAATGCGGAGATTCTGTGAGGAATGGCCACGATTGGAATCCAAAATGAAACGATCCCAAACGCAAGCGCGGTGTCAGGACCCGGTGCAAAGCCAGAAGCAGAAACACCCACCATCTCCCGCATACGACAAACACGCCTCGAGCTGTCTCGATTCCGACTTTGCACAGAGTTTGCAGATTTGTTTACACTAATTCTCTTTTTCTAACTCCATTTGGTTGGAATCAGTATTCATGACATGGTTGTTTGTGGTGGAAATGATTGCCTTTAATGATTACAAGCAAAATTGGAAGCTTACACGTTCTCCTAAATTGCACTGATTCCTGCATGCACAACCTTCAGGGAATGTAAAGCGTTGCCATGGAAATCAAGTTAGTGGAGTATGTTCAAGATGAAATTATCAATATATGATGAGTTCAACACTGAGATTTGAAACCAAAACGATCCGGACTGATGCAGATAAGCGGAGCTTTACCTTTGAACAACTTTCTAGTTATGCATACATAAATAATGTAGCTTGTAAAAAATCAGCAATTTTCTTAAGAAGCTATATGAAGAAATACGGAGACCTCAGAATACCTCATTGAAACCTCAATCCTCAATTATTATCTGGTAGTGTTTTATTCTTCCGATACTGACTGAATTAATTTTACATTAAAATGACATTTAGAAAAATGTGAGTTAAATAACCTATTTTTATTTACCTAAATATTTCTGAATGAACTGAATTAATTTTACATTAACATGACACTAAAACATTTTTTATTTACCTAAATATTCCCCAAAAATCATTATACCATCAGAATCTAATATCACCTAATATGGATAGATATTTGCATTGACTACATTTATTGATCTTTACATGGCAACATAAAACTGGTGCATGATTGAATCCACAGCTTAATTATTCCGAAGATCATTTAGGGAAAAAAAAAACGTCTGGAGCATCAAGGGCAAATGTCACATGGAGAACTACAAGCACAGCAAACCCACACAGATATCAGTAGCAAGTGACTAAATAGCACTTAGAACCAGTGCGGAGTCGGGAGTGAGAGGGGGCGATGGAAGCTGCTGACACAAAAATTGTTGGCGCTTAATGTGACATGACCACAACATGACCAAAGGGAATCGAGCCCAAGTGGACTAGAACCCCCAACAGAGCTTAGCTGCTTGTAGACATGATGAGTTTATGAGAGACAGTAAAATGTGCAGCGAGCATATTGAAGGGACTGAAGCTGGACAGCATTTAATCTTCTCATTTACTAGCCGCTAGTGTTTTCTCTTAGAGGAGACAGAAATGCAGACACAATTATATATCACGCAAGGACAACACCAGCTGTCACGTGAAGGTCAACAGCAAAGAAAAAAAAAAAAAAATCAAGAGTGTGAGAGGGAAACAAAGGCTGACGATGAGAATGTTGAGGAGACTCTCATCTAGACGTTAAGTGCACGCGAGCTCAGTGGCATTTGTTTTATTTTCGCCTGCTCTCTCCCCCATTTTACGCCACTTCACTGTTTGTTAAACATGAATGCGTGCAACTGAAAGGGCAAAAAGAGCAGCGAGCACAATATTGGCTCCTAAAAAGGTTATGAAATGCCATCAGACACAAGGTATGCTTTGGAGTCTGGCATCAAAACAAACCGCTGAGATGTTAGACATGAATGTATGAATTTTGATGACTTTATCAAAGCTGTGGGAGGGAGACAAAAGAGCGAGAAATAAAAACAACACTTTCTCAATTCGGAAGAAATAAAAACAAAAAGATTGTTATCAAATAGTAGCTAGCTGTTTAGTCATCTTGTAAACCAGACACAAGACCTCGCTCCGTTCCAACCAGACATATTCTAACCGTGCCAGCCGGACAGAGGCGACGACGTGACAGTTTATTCGAAAGAAAGTGGCACGAGTAAGCGAGGAGACGGCACCGACAGCGCACACAGACAAGTCCTCTTATGCTCAACAAACTGACACAATACACGTATACCCGACTCACACTGAAGCCTTCAAAACATCTCCAAACACATTCCAAACGTTTCTTCCAGACAAGCCAGTCAAGACCCGACAAATACATTTCAAGTCAAGCAACAAGTATTGATGCTGTAGTGGAAGAAGGGGAAAGGTCATCCTAAATTTGAGAAAACATGAGGTTTAAGCCGAGACATGAAGGCAACCAGATGGATGGAGGGAAAGTGAAAAGCACACAAGAGAGGAACTATTCTTCCACGTTCACACCTAGTCCGTCTAAAATTAGGCAAATTTTTCATTTTGAATGTGGGAGGAAGCCTGACGCTGTGGCGAAAACCCACGCAAGCACGTAGAGAACATGCCAGGAAGGCCCGAGCTCAACTGTGAGGCAGACTTGCTAATCACAACTCAATCTAAATATAACATTAGAATTTTTTATCTTTAATGCGAGCGCCGAGGTTTTTCTTGATGATGACTTCAATGGATCTTCATAGTTACAAAAAGCGAGAAAGGCCATAAAGCCTTCTGGCTAATTCCAACAAGTCATGCCTCTCTCAGCTTGGAAAAACAAACCTTTATTGAAATTTCTTTTTTACCCCCCTGTTTTAAGCTGACACAGCTGAGCCTGTCTTAATGCTCTTCGTTCACACAAACAAACAAGCCCTGTTAGAAAGAATTGAGCACACACAAACAATGAAAATGGAAGTAGCACGTATCCTATGCACCACCTGGTGTAGCCAAATAACGCATGACCTTAAACAATAACACACACGACGGTAAAAAAAATACGGTGCGACAAACACACATGCCGAGGGCGGGCACGTCGTGGTCGATAAATGACACAAGCTATTGCTTGCAACATCCATCCTTCTTTTTATTAGTAGCAGTCTCACGTTTATTGAGCGTTGTTGGTGTTGGGTTCGGAGGGGGCGACGGACAGAGTCTGCCAATTACATTGACTTTGGAATGGCCATGTAAACAAGTGCAGTTGCTCCAGGGGATTTACACCAGTTGAAACGTAATGAAAAAAAAAAAATAGTTACGACTGAATCCTTACGGCGTGCTGATTAATGACATGCAAATCAAATCATGCAACTGCATTTTATTTATTAGTTGAACAGGCGCCGTCGTCTGAGCACATCGAGATGTTTGTTTATTTGAAGAAGCTTCGTGGTCATTGATTCCTAACGCACACTAATGTACACAATGGCGGCAGTGCATGTCGTCTATATCCAATCTGGTGAGTCCACATCTAATTCTGTTTGATCAGTAGGCGCGGCAGACGTTGGCCACTTTGGTTTATCTATTAGATGTTCATTTTGTTCCAAATGGTAATGAATGAGATCTATAAGAAAGGAATGATTCTAACTTGTTTGCTGAAAACCAAAAAAAACAATAAAACACAATAAAACAAATATATATATTTGTTTTTTTATTATTTTATTTATTTATATAATATTTAATATAATATTTCCATATTTTATTTGTGTAATATTTGTTCCACTATCAAATGGATTTTATTATTCTCAACCCACAAAGAATTCCAGACAAGCATCAGTTTATATTCCAGACGTGATGTCGTGCAAGTATAACAATACTGATGGCGTCGCAATGATGCGCTCTGACATTTCTGCCCTTTCCTATCTGCCGACTTTCACCCAAAAGAAAATTGACCCGTAAAATAAAAGAGAGACAGACAAGTGCATGCAAAAATCCAGACTGCGTTTAGCTCATAGCGTGCTGCGCATGGAGACCGGCAATCACGCTTAAGTGTGTTAAGGCATGCTGACATGGCGTGAGACCCACTGTCGGTTAGCACCTAGAAGCGGGGTCATACAAGGAGATAGCGAGTGAACACATGGGAACTGCACAATCTAGGGTGAGGGGTGGGGGGGGTGATTTGGAAGCGGGAGTGGGGGCGAGCGAGGTCGGAATCGCATGGAAAGAGTCAAATGAGAGAAAGCACGAGTAAAGGGAGAAGGAATAAACATGCTTCATGAATAATTCAATGTAGGCCACAGCCCGAGAGACATGAACACACAGGCACATGAAAACACACACACATAAGCAGAGGAACGCACACACACACACACGTACAGGTCACTTTGTAATGGAGGGATTACGGCGCTTTCGTGACAAGTCATGTCTGATCCAGAGGAAGCACCTCAGGCAGAGCAGAAGAGACAGAATGGGGGAGGCGAGGAGAAATGGAAGGCAAGCGTGGAAAAGCCCATCAGGAGGCCAAGTGAGTGGAGGCGTTACATCTGGCTTTTTTATTTTCATTCTTTGTGCGACTTTTTTTTTTTTATCGTATCTCTTCTTTCCCAATCGTGGTGGATGTCAAGAGGTTTTTCTTTGCGGCTTTAAAGTCGATGAGAAAAAAAAAAAGCATCATGGGAGGCCACCACTTCCGTAAGATGATAACGTTTAGGATGTAAGTCATTAGATTTAAGTATCCACTCTTAAATAAAGTGAATTCTAAAAAAAAAATGTCAGAAATTGCACTCGCAGTAACAAAAACGATCTTAAATGGTCAGTGAATCAATTTCACCGAGTGCAACACTGTCGTGCTTAACACCACTTTTATGAGGTAGCTTCACATTCAGTCACAAATAAAAAAAAACAGAAAAGCCCATTTCAGGGAAGCGTGGCAAACAGACCATCTCGTCGAGTAAAAAAAAAAAAAAAACTAGACGAGAGAAATCTCAGTTCTACGCAAAATTGCTTTTGCACTGTTGCTGCTTTCCAAATTAAAAATGTCTCCAATTATTCCTGTTCCTAAACACCCTGAACGTTCTCGGCCTATAAATTGCGTTAAATTCACTTCAACTGCTTCCTGTCTGTGCAGCAATGAACACCGAGAGCTTTAATGTAGTCCAGAAAGACAGAAAGGTGCATGAATAAAAACAAAAGTGCTCCAGCCAACAATGATAATAGAAGCTGCCTCGGAGGGAACCAGCGAGTTTCTGCTTTCTCTGTAGGAGACGCTGCACTTCCATCAACTTGGCACCTTTCACACAATAACCCACACATGAACAAATCAATTTGTCAATATTTCCCCAAAAGCCGAACGGGTATGAGTGGATTGCTCACGCGTGCACATACACACTGGTCGGTTTGAGCTAACCCTGACCTCTGACCTGCAAATGGAAATTCTCTTTATGGATCAATATGATATCACATTATTAGGCCCACAGGAAACTGAAACCACCGTGTAATCAATAAGTACAAATGCGAGGCACATGTGCGGTATGTGGGCATTGAGACAATGCACTTTATATTAAAAAAAAGAAATATAATAATAAAATAAATTTTAAAAAATTAAAATGAAATAAAATAAATTTAGAAAATTAAATATAATAATAAAATAAATTAAAAAAGATTAAGAGTTTAATAGCATGGATTTTTTCAGCATATACATAGTTATGAGGGATAATTAGTAAACAAGCAAATGAGAACCAGAGATTTAATCACGTACCGTATTTTCCTCACTATAAGGCGCACCTAAAAACCTCCAATTTTCTCAAAGTGCGCCTTATAATCAGGTGCGCCTTATATATGGACCAATATTGAGCCACAACAGCAGGCGTGTCCAAAGTCCGGCCCGCGGGCCAAATGTATATATCTTATATATGGACGAAGTTTTAAAATGGGCCATTCATTGAAGGTGCGCCTTATAATCCGGTGCGCCTTAAAGTGCGGAAAATATGGTAATCGCTTTAATCTAAGGGCAAGCCGTTGGTTCTAATCGACCAGAGCCAGAGATAAATAAGCAAAAAAAAACCTGACAAAGAAAGCGGATGGGGGGGTAAAAATGACAATGTGAGTACAGAAGGAAAGTGATGGGTGCGGCGAGATGAGGGATGCGGCGCGAGGACGATAGCAATCTATACAGGAGGAGGAAGACAGAGAGACAGATGAGTGTGCCCTTGACTAGTGCCACTGTTATCTTCACGCTTTCATGCTGCTGTGCCGCACCAGACAGACAGACAGACAGACAAAGCGAGGCCATAAGACATGGCTCACATGCCAGGGACATTTAACATGGTCTATAAACCTTGCGCTCACAATCACACCTAGCCGAGCTTATTCATATCGAGCCACACGGCTTAATGGCTTCTCTGTCGCCGCAACACAATCGCCGCTCACCATCTCTTGGTTACTGATTAAATGCAAAAAGCCAATCACTGGAGTTAAATAAATCACAAAGACGACGGCCTCTCTTTTGTTGTGCTTAAAAAATAAGGCCTCTGAGGAAAATCACGATCACGCCGCCCCGCTAATGAAGAATGGAGGCCCGGAGTCACAAGTCGGGTCTTGATGGCTCTTTGATTCATCAGATGAATTGGAATAGGAATTGCGTATCATCCGCCATCAAATAAATGTTCACACGTTATTGTTTTTCCCTTACGCGAGGCTCTCCAGGGAAGCGCTAATGATGGCGATCTGCCTCGGAAAATATACCGGCGGCGCCGTAAAGGGATCACGACAGTTGTGAGGTTGTGAATACACAAAGGGCGTCATGGGAAAAGATATGCAAAACGGAGATGTACGTTCATTTATTTCATGGAGGAGTATTACTGTACATCTGGATGATTGGATATGCAATTCCCGAGCCGTGCGTGCGTGCATGCTAATCTTTAGCATGTGCCACATGGCGGTTTGCGTGCAACATGCGTTTTGTGTGTGTACAGTTTGGCTTAACCGATCTGCCTCGGGGTAATTTCATAGCACAGAACGAGATATAGAAGGACATCAAACATTTGTTTGTCCATTAGGAATACTATTCTATTTCAGCCCCGGTCTCTTTCCATCCTTTTTTTTTTTTTGACAATTCCCTGATTCCCTGTTCGAGTTACGTTGGCCCCGGGCATGCTACATACACAACCTCATCTTAATGCTAATGCAATAAATGCTACATAAGCGCACGCATGTCAATGTTCTATAATGAATTAAAAATGGGTTTCACTCTGGTGGAGCTAAAGAAGGTACGACAGAATCTATTGATGGATGTATTTTTTTTTTGTAGAATATCATCAAATATAAATTATTCTTACATTTTTTATGATTCTAAAAATTATTATGTATGTATTCATTGTATTTATTAATATTATATATTATTATAAATTATAAAATTATAAATATATATATTTTTTTAATATGAGCCATATTGTCCAGCTCTACACCAAAAGACCATTTCATATCGCCGCAAGCCTAGAAAAGGACAAGACGCAATTAGCGTGCAAGTCAGGAAGAAAAAGCATCCCGAGAAGAGTAGCCTAACGCCGAGAAGTCAGAGGAGAGTGACGAGAGGAGGAGAGGGAGAGGGCGATTATGTGAGGAGACAAGAGGGGTGAAGTGTGAAGTAATGAGGCCAGAATGAGGGTTGCAGCTGTGTTGTGTCCAGCCAAACACATACACACGCACGAAAAAGCCAGCCAGCCGTGGTGAGTGGAGAATGACAAATGACAAAGTGACAAATGTGTCATTGGGGAGCTGGTCGGCAAGAATCCAGCCTTGAGGAAACACAAATCCAACAACAAAACACTTTTTCGCTAAACTGAACTAGGAATTGTGCTGGACGCCAACCAAGAGTGGCCTATAATAAAAAAAAATATATTTTCCCCTTTCCTGTTTGTTTACTTTGGCACACTCGTTATCATAAGGGCGAGTAATGGGCTGGTGTGTTTGCGGGTTGGGGTTGCCAGGGTCAAAAACACATATGAGAGGGGGGGGGGAGCCAGAAGCAAACAGAGAGAGACAGATAAAGAGAGGGAGGGGGAGAGATTTCAGATAAGAGCTTTGCTATGGGGGTTATTGCCTTTCTCACACTGTGTATCGACTCCATCAGGGGGTGGGCCTTTCCACCCACAAACACACACCGAGCAACTTTAGCGGCGGAATCGTACTTGGCTGTTTACAACGGAGTAAGTCGAAAGGAAAAAACAAACAAAGTGGAGCCGCAAGTATCAGAACCGGCGGTCCATCCCCAGTGGCTTTGCAGAACGGACAGCTTCCAAACACACAAGTGAAGGACACGCAGAGAGATGCTGCGACAAGCTGGGAGAAAAGTAGCCAGCGAGCAAAAAGGTATCGATCAAAAAGAAAAAGGATCACACGAGAGATTCCCGGGCTATCAGAGCTTGAGGGAACAATGGGGAAGCAGGAGAAGTCAAGTCAAGGAGAACGGCGTGAGGAGCAAGAAGTAATCCTCCCACATGTGGCGTTTAATGGTTTAGCCCAGCAGTTTGGGACGCCGGCGGGATGGATCGATCCGATCCCTCCGACAAGAGAGGGAAACTTTTGTCTTTGAGAAAGAAAGAAAGAAAGAAAGAAAGAAAGAAGAGGAGTCAATGAAAGAAGAAAACAGTCAAGACACCTTCAAATGTAACAAATTCGTTCCAACACATATGTTGATTTTCTCAGAGGAAATCCGGAAAACTGCTTTCATTAACGAGCCGACGTGGCGCTTAATCACTTGTGCAGCAGATGGAAGTCCAGAGTATTTTGAAGGCACACTTAAACAGGAACAGAAATGCACAGCCATGAAGTATCGCTACCCGGGGGGATTTGTGCAACCCCCATGATCATTCATTTGCGCCACCTTTTTATGTCCGCCACCTTTGCAAAGATGGATAACGTTTCCCAGCATCCTATCCATCTCCCATCATTCACTTTTACCACCCCTTCATCCCTCCATCCAGATTTTTTGCACCCCCCCTACCTGGAGTAAATCACATCAGAGAAGGGGCAGTGCAGAAAAATTCTGCTGGAGGAGATTAGGCACGAGTACAGACAACTTGATTTAAATAAAGATCATCTTCTCCACGGGGTTCATCCCCCGAATCGGACTTTACGGTGGTGGCAAGAGAGCTTTTGTATGTTTGTGTGAACCTAACCTGACCTTGGACCTGACAAAATCTATTCACTGTAAAAACGCTTTGTGTGTGAATAAATCTTAACGTTGGCGATATTCAATACAATGTCGCATAAAACGTTGTAATAAACGCCCAATTGTTTTTGCACAAATGAATCTATAATTATCATGCCTATTGAAACAAAATGTTTTGCGTGCCGGATGAAAGAATAGCGTTCCATTATCTCGCCATAAAATCGCTAACGATCTAATCCGATGCTGACGGAACGACTCGCGGATGCTAAAAATACAAACTACTGGGAGTGAACGCAGAAATCACTTTTTAATTCTTGTTCCGAGTAAACCAAAGCTTTCGCTTTACTGCACAGTTATTCCGAGATGTTCTATTTATTCTAATTTGTTTGTGTCAAATTATCTTTTTTTAATTAGATAGTGATGGAATTTCTCGGAATGACGTTTAAATAATATAATATTATAATGTTAAAAATAATACGATATTATAAGATTATATAAATAATAATAAAATAAATTGTATATGTTTATTAATATTATCCAAAAATAAAAAAATAACATTATATATTTCAAATATTCTGTAAAAAAAAATGTAAGTGACATTTTCTGCTTTGTATTGCTCCAAATGTTCCAAACAACAGCTACATTTGTTCGGCGGCCTAAGAAATAAAACGAAAAAATAAAGAATTCCAACAGGGGTGTTAAGACTTTTTATAAGCACCGTATAAGCTCCGAGTGTTCTCCTCAATCATTTGACCAGGGGTGTTGAGACTTTTCATAAGCACCGTATAAGAGGCGAAAGCTATGAGTGTTTTCGTCACGGCTCAGCGGGAGGAATGAACCACAGTAACAAGAAGTGGGAGTAAAGCGCAGGAAGAATGAGGAAGGAAAAAAAAAAAACAGAGGAAGGGAAAAAAGTGGACAGATCGCAGGCGAAGTGTTGTTTTGCTCGCCTGCCCGGCCTCCTCTGGCCCATGATTCATTGCAAATGAAATGTCACCCTGGCAGGCAGTAATGCAGGCCGGCCTGCTCGCCTGCAGCCTAATTGAATTTTACAGCCATATAAACAACGGTCAGTCGGCGAGCGAGGGAGAGAACGAGAGAGAAAGAGACCTAGAGAGAGAGAGTAGTTATTGATGCCAGTGTTTATAGGTGAAGCTTTCTCATGTGCCATCAGTGAGGGCCTCAAGGGAAGCGTTGCACAAACGCCACGCCGAGCGCTACGCTCGCAAACTCTGTCGAGACGCACATGCGAGTACAACCATCGAAAAACAATCAGTTGTAGGAACGCGGCAATCGGCAATGATTAAAGGAATAAGACGAGTCCTTTACGCAGAAAACCGACGGGATAGGAAGAGTCGGCCGCGTCTCCTCAGACAGCCCCAGGGGTCGAGTCAATTTGTCCTATTCGGATAGAGGACATCACTGGCCTGGCAGGTTGGCAGACTGAAAGACATCCACCATATCTATTTGCAATGATACCCGAGGAAAATAAAATAAAATAAAATAAAATAAAATAAAATAAAATAAAATAAAATAAAATAAAATAAAATAAAATAAAATAAAATAAAATAAAATAAAATAAAATAAAATAAAATAAAAATGGAAAATGAAAATGAAAATGAAAATGGAAAATAGAAAATAGAAAATAGAAAGTAGAAAATAGAAAATAGAAAATTAAATCTATATTAACTCACACAACTCAACTCACGTGATATATAAGCATCCCATTGGGTCACAAGGAAAATGCACTTGACCTCCGCCATTCATTCATTGCATGCATACCTCATAAAAAGCTACTTCAAAACCAAACAATGTGCCCAATCGCTTAACTCCAACATCAGTCTGCTTCCATTCTGTATTGTCATGCAAAAGGCCTCCTCTCTTATCTACAGACTATTAAACATGTCCCTTTCTATCTTGCAGCGCTAAGCAGTAATCTGCCGTCCTGCTGTCCATCCATCTTTCCATCACGTAGTTCCCGGCCGATCTCCCACTGTCTGCTTTACTATTGCTGCCACATAAACCTGCGCGAGATTTACGCAAGTGCTAAATGAGAATAATGACGGCATAGTGGGGGAGGAGCGATAAAAACCCGGCTTGCATTTGAATGTGACTTCACCACAACCGACTACCACATTGAAAATGTTTGCGTGTGCTTATGTGGCGCTTCCCGCTGAGTCTGACCTTCGCCTCCAAGCAGGCAGCCCTGTTTTTCTCTTCCCAACCCTTGACTTCCTCCCCTAAATCCCTGCGTGTCATCCTTCCCTCGAGTCATCCATCATTCCCGGCCAGACTCCCTTCTTCTATCTGTCCTCTATTTAATCCAGCGGTTCTTCTCTTTGTCTAACTGGATGATACTTGCACTCCTTAATCACAGACAGGGGCTTCATAAATACGTCATCCATCACAGTCGGCCGGGGCCCGCTAACACCAAACAAACACGATTGATCGGTGGTGGATGTCATGTGGCTGAATTCTCAGTGCAAAAAAAATAAATACAAAATACAATCTATAACTATTAAACGAGAATCATATGAAACACTAAGGACATCCAAGCAAACTGCGTAAACAAGAAAACCCTTCTTTACATTTTACGCATTTTGTGTTTGCACTTACTTGTCAGGCCTAAGCAAGACAACTAGTAATTTCCCGTACACGACGAGGTGTACATTTGCACAAGCTGTTGTCGAGCAAAAATACACACAAACTAGCATATGTGTGCTTTAAAGACTGAAACTCTCCAAATACACAAAGTCTCATGCAAAAAAAAATTACATTTCCAATCTGTGTCTGCTTTGAATGCGCTTTACTGATGTGCTTAAGGTGCTAATAAATCTGTCCATCGAAAGGGATTATGGGATGTTTCATCCGCTCGATGTTTGCAGAGCTCGTCGTGATTGTACATCACAACATGTCTGAGCTGAGGCGGAAGAAACAGATGGATGGGTAATGGCCAAGTAATGCACATATGAGCCCCGGTTTCATCACACATCCTGAACGGTGTGCGCTTTGATACGGAGCCATGAATTTCAAAATGCATATGTGGAACACATGAATGTAAATTTGCTTGCATCATTGAGGGCAGGTGTCCCTGGAAATGTCATTGGTGTACAGTAGCGTGGATGGATGTGTTTGAAGGAGGTTGCGACAAATGATAACAAAATGAGGGAGGCCGGCTTGGAGAGGCGAGCTGGCACAGGCTTGCGTGCTGCAGCCAGAGGGACAAGCATGCCGTCCTCGTGACAGGCGCCCTCAGCCAAGCTGGGAGTACAGAGACAGCCGGCACACGCAAAGGCACACACGCTACAAATCACAAAGGTAAATAAAGAGTTTGTGTTTAGCCTCAAATGGACACGGAGTGGATTTATTCTCCCGTGAGTTTTGAATGAGCAGAGGTTCAGCATGGAAAAGTGATTTTAATTGATTTTATTTTAGGGTTTTTTTATTTTTATTTCTATTCCTTTTTAGCCACACCTTTATCGACCTCAGAATATTTTTTTTGCTTCAAACAAATTAATACTGAAAACAAACAGCAGATTGTGACACATTTACAATTTCAATTCAATCCAGCAATAAAAATAAAAAAATAATCGCGCCATTATTTTCCCCATCAAGGCCGGCTTTCCTTAATAAGTGTGTTTGTTCGTCGACGGCCGGTCACCATCTTTTTCATTTTCTCCACTGTTCTAGAGGAAGAAGTACATTTCTCCAAGGTTAAGTGGGGGCAGATAGCTCTATACACAGATCCCACATCAATTTTGAACAGATGGAAAGTTATTAGTGAAGGTTGAATGGGGGGGGGGGGGGTGATTGTGGGACAGCAGGCCAATTGCTACACCCTGGCCTCTCACCTAAAATGGATATTTTTTTTAACCAATTGCAGACTGAAGGCAGTCGGGAATTTGCGGATTACTCATCCTTAATTCAAATAATTACCGAAACTCGAACAGAACTTGCAATTTTCTTCCTTTAACCAACCTTTCTATCAAAATCTATATTTCCCTTCCGCTCAAATATTTTACATAACTAGCTGAGAGAAATGAAGACGTCATATCAAGCGAGGATGTAAAGTGATTAAAGCCGCAGAGCTAAGATGTCGGCCGTATTTAATGCGTGAGTTTGGCACGGAGGATTCAACGTGCTCTCATTTTCATGTCGGCCCCGTCGTGTTACCGCTTTGCGACGAATCCTCTCATCCCTCCCCTCCTCCTAGTTTGTTTCCGACAACTTCTCCACGTTGACCTTTCTTTTAACTTTTCAATTGAAGTGCCGTGAAGCTTCTAATTCCTCTCATCTCATTTGATTGTTGGGCTCCTTTTCACTTTTGGCTCCCTGCCGCCTCCTCCTCTTCCCACACCGGCATTGTGTATGCATTTGAATTTGTCCGCCGCTTTTACAACTCATATATTATGCATTCAGCTCTCTTGCAAAGCGACTAACAAACAACACAAGAATTCCCTGACAGCGTTGTCGTCTCCCCAACGTTCATCTCATCCCCTCTCATAATGACCTCTTTGTCTCTCGCTTCCATTCTTTCCTCCAAAAAAACGCTTCCGTGTAAATAAAGGCGGGAGACGAATCAACGGTGACAACTTGACCTCCACATATTTCCAAAATGTGACAATTGGTCTCCAATTACCCGAGAGTGACTGAGAGTTTGCCACATGTTGCACGGTAGGCTAGCCAAACAAATATATCAGATGCCCTTCCCAAAAGAGCATCATTTTTTTCTTCCCCCCACCTCCCCAGGAGACCGTGAATTATTTAAAGTGAGGGCAGGTGGGAGAGATGACTAACAGAAGTCGGGGACGCTACTAGGGAAGAGATGGATGGAGGGAAGCAGGAGGACCAGATGGGCAAAGCGGGCACCGAGCCAAGGAGATCTGGTATATAGAGAAAGGTTGAAAAATGTGCTGGGTGGGAGCCTCGTGCACATTTTTTGAATCACGAGGGGAATTATTAATGGATTTTTAAATCGCTGTTAAAATCAACGTACAATGAAGATTCCTTCATTTGCCATCTTCATTGTTACATAATCCCGAGTTGACTTAACGTGACAAAATCAAGACGGAACTTTGAAAGTAACAATTGAGAACACACAAGGACCTTCTCGTTCGTGACCTAGAAGAAGATGAGTAAGAGAGAGCTGACGAGGTCATGACGGGGGGAAGATAAGTGGAACAAAGAGTACAACTTGAGAAAGATGATTGCGCGCTGGTGCGGAATTTTAATCACATCCACACATGAGTTCCCCTCATACACAAACGGAGCCAAATAAATCTCCAGCAGATTTCAGCCGGTTAACCTGCCTCTCCACCCACCTCACCCTGCCACATGGTCCCAACAGGGGGGGGTGGGGGGCGGTAATAACAGCTTGATGGATAGCCGCACTGAAAAAGTAGAGAAATCAAGTCAGAGTGTGAAAAAAGCCAAAAGACGGCACGACGCCTTGAAATCAAACATCCCGGTGAACTTGTTGGGACTAAAATGAAGCGGTGGCGTGAGTACATGTAAAATAGGTCAGTGATGATGTGAAAGGGGTGTTAAAAATGGAAGAAAAAAAAAAGAGCGAAAGGGAGGAACAGCAGGGTGGTGAAGGTGCCAGGAGCATGATTGTTGAGCAGCAAACAACAGATAATAAGTGAATGTGCTGAAGGCATGTTCCGCACTCCGCAGTAATTACATAGCAAAAGAGCAGGCGGCCTTAATTAGAAAAAGGAAGGAAGTTGAGAGTGTGACAGAAACACATGAATAGAACACACAGCGTTTGCGAGGTGAATTATTACATAATTTATTTGGCCTCAGACTGCAGCGGCTGCTGGCGGTTCATCATTTCATAATGAGACTGGAGAACATGTGTGCAGCCATCAGCCAGAGAGATTTGATAAAGAGAGAAGACGCAAGGGCTTGCTGACAGCCAGTAAAACAAAGAATAGCTCCAATTCAACTTTTCTCTTTTACATCTTCACATGAAGAAGCTGAGCGGGTTCATATGCAAATGTATATGTTGCAAGACAGCCTCAATATATCCATACATTAATTTATAGTCATCCAATTTGAAGTGAATTTCTGATTTAATTTTTTTAAATTTGAATTTGTTTTATTATACTTATCATTTCCATTTTTAATATGTAAAAAAATCTTTTCATTTTTAATATTTCAACAAAAAAAAAAAAATTTTTAATGCAGCATACATTTCCTACAATTAGACACTCATTGAAGCAGGAAAGTTCAAACCCAAAGCTTGAAAGTTAGAATTTTTCTCCAGAGATTTGAGTCCAAGGCCTCTCGAACCAGTCGAGTTCGAATTTAAAAATCACATCTGCAGTAGCATAAAAAAAATATCCAACGAGTGATGTAACAAACTGCAGCAATCCGGCATTGGCGAGGACTAGCATGACTAGCATGGCATGTGCTAATAATGCACAACACAGCTCACGCCATTATCAGTAGCTACTCACAAGCTATTCAATAATATTGATCTGTGTTGAGACACTTTAGTGCATTTGCGCTTGCTTCGTTACGCACTCGAATAAGACGTGTTGAGACTTTTGCGGGGATGCGGAAAAACTCAGGTGACAGGGATTGACCTAAACTATATCCAAAACTTTTTTTGTTAATGTGCTTTTAGTTTGTTTGCTCATTGTCAGCCCAATTCTTCATCTTAGGACAAATCAATAGATCTTGCGCAATGGGATTTGTCTGCATATTCATACTAGAATTGAAACTAATGATCTTGTGTTAGATTACTCAAAAAGGTCCTCACATTAATATAGATTAATGATTGTTAGATGTTTGGACAATAACAAGTGCAATTAGATTTTGGTACCTTTAGAGATTTGAAGGTTATTGCAATTTGTGCTCTTACTGATGATGCAATAACTAATTCGACAAATATTTTTGATACAGTTCAGGCTCTGATTGATGGTGAGTCTGAGGAGTGTAAAAAGGCACTTCAGGTTTCCATGGCAACAAAATGAATCAAATCAGGCAGAATGATTTCGAGTGAGCATTTTCCACTTTTAAAGTTTCCTCAGCTCTTTCTTTTGTTCGGACTTTTGGAAACATTTTGGATGCTGGTACGGATATGCCTCTGCATTTCGGATCCATATCTGCTTGAAATATGAAAAGGGATACATGGATTGTTAGCGCTTTGTTAAGTAGCACCTGCTCAGTGACTACAACGCCCACGATGCATTGCAAATAAAGCGAGACGAGCTGCGAAAGCGTTTAACTTTAGCTCGCCTATGAGCAACGGCTTATCTGAGTCTTTTTACGTCAATGCATCGCCATGATGTGTGTGTGTGTGCGTCATTTTGGCTGGATGCAAATGGCAGAAGTGAAGCTGTGGTTTTCAACAGAATCAGGCCGCAGTACATTAGTCACCATGTTCACACACACAAACACACATTCCGATTGTGACGCCTCGCATCTTGTGAGATGTGCAACAATAGCTTTGGGGTCTTTTTTTGGGACGTCGCTATGACAACAGCTTTTTTTTTTAATCATTCTGTTTTTAGTAAGATTTTAACATGATCCTTCAGTTATAAGGCTGTTTTTCAATTTTTATCTTATAGTCCAAAATTAAATGAGTATCTAACACATCGAATGGGATTTCCCCACCAAAAAAAAAAAAAAAAAATCGGTGCAATCCTCTCGTTCCCAGGAGACGCTGTCCATTCTCACGTCTATGTGTAATTGTGTTATTTCTGCATCATCAACAGTGTGTGCATGTGTGTCATCAAAAGCTGGAGCACGGAATTATATCCTATAGCAATATTGTACCTTAATGATAATAAAAGGTTTTTCTTTTACGGAGGAAAACCAGCTTTATTCACGTCTATTACCGAGCCACCAAATTTCCCATCCTTTGAAAATAACCATAAATGCTACTTTCATGGAAAATCAGCACTATTGTATTCAAGAGGATGTCTTTGTTCTGCTGTTGTTACTTTAGTCTTTCTCACATTGTTGTCATGTAAAAGAACATTTTGACATCAAGAGACTCTTTGGTATCTTTGATGCAAATGGTTCGTAGTTAGCTTGTTTTTTTTTTTGTATTTTTGTGTCCCGACTCAAAGATTAGACATAGTTTGTGCTTTCCTACCTTCACAGCTGCTGTGTCCCTCCTCGTAACCCGCGCTGCAGGTGCATTTCCCAATGGGGACCAACCATTCCCCTTCGGCGCTGCAATGCATCCTGGGTGGGCTGTCGGCGTCCACCTCGGAGTTGTTGACGCAGCTCCCGCGCACCTCCACCAGCGTGGAAAAAGCCGCCTCGGCTACCGTGTCGGGAAAGATGGCCAGGTTCTGGACGGTGGCGAGGCAGCGCTTGTAATACACCCGCACCGCCACTAGGGCGACGCAGGCCCCGACGTCCTGGAACGCCAGGTGGAAGCCCCTCCGGTTCAGATGACCAATTTCCCGCACCTCAGTGTTCAGCTTCATCTTCCTTTCACCCAAATCGCCTTGCGTGAAACTCTCGTCAGCGGCGATGGTGTCAATCTTAGTGTAGCGGTCCTCTCGGGTCACGCCGCCGAGATCCCGATCCGATTCGACGTATAGGAGGTTGAAGGTCTCCTTGCAAGTGCCCGCCACGCCGGGAATGCTGTTGCAGTCACGAAGCGTGAACTGAAGCTCCACAAAGATACGCTGGCCGCCTCGACGGGCCACCCAGCCCGTCTGCAGCCAATTGTTCTGCTGGGTCGGCTCCATCACGTTGCACACCTGGTAGGTCCGGATGGGCTTGTACTTTTCATCTACACCGCTTATCTCCTCCCACTACAAAAGAAAAGAATCAAGATTCAATGTAGCCCAACCCATATAAAAGTTCTTTTCAAAGCAGGCATTTCAAAAATGGCTCGTTAGTGCTGTTCTTGTCCTAAACAACACCATGGTGACAAAAGGGGGGGGGGGGGGAGCGATTGATGCATCAATTGATTCTTTCATTGAGCGGCCAATCTGACAGGCAGCACGACAAGTGGATGCAATCTCGTCAAACTGTTGTGTTTGTTCTCGGCTCTCGTTCGCTCGCACGCGCGCCGACCTGCCAACAAAGTGTTTTCTACCAGAATCAAAGTGCGAATCAGCGGACGAGTGGATGAGAAACCTCATCGGATTCCAGAATATAAGCTGTTAAGGACCTTGTTGTTGGTATATACAAGAATAAAGTGCTGCATATATCCATTTAATAAGGATTGATTTTTATTTTGTTACAGCAATGTTATGCTTTGCTAGCATAAGCGATAATCCGATAACGTGTGAACCACAGCGTGCACAAATAGAAACATTGTTAGGCTTCATCTGATATTCTCCATGCCCTCTTGATAAATGATTTTGTTAATAAGCAGGAATTGGGATCAGCTAGATATGACCAAAACACAGCAACTAAATGTCGAAAAAATAGTTAAAGGGAAAAAAAAAAAGCCAACTCACCCCATTGGGGGGATACGAGGTCCAGCCCAGCTCTGCCTGAGTCTCTTTAGAATTCAGCAGCACCACTGCAGGAAGAAAACACGTTGATTAGATAAATATGTTTGTTGATGGTGCGTGACAACCACAAAAAAAAAACATTCTGCTCTCAACTTTTTAAAAGTGTAATCATGAAAGTGCATTATGACAAGCTACATCTGGTATAATGAAATAAGGATCATTGACTCCGAAGCAGCCTTGTCAAAACATGGAGCCTATTGTGTTATTTTATTGTTACCTTTTAATAGTGTCTCTTGAAGACCTTGTCATCATGATTCTGTGCCCAATAAAATTAAGTTTCAGCAGCCAGAAGAATAACAATAAAAAAAATAAAATCCCACTTTTCAGCACCACGGACAGCTCACAATAGAATGGGAAGCAGCAGGCCTCTCATCAGAATTTGTTGTGATGAAAATGTACTAAAATAATGAAAGAAATCTAACATTTCAGCACCACGGACAGCTCACCGGGCAGTAGAATGGGAATGAGCAGGCTTTCACTCAGTTATGTATTAAAATAATGAAAGTTTGACATCCTCTTAAAGGAGCCACACAAGAAAAACAAAAATATATCATTTCAGCACCACGGATAGCTCACAAGACAGTAGAATGGAAAGCAGCGGGCTACTCATCAGAATTACTCCAATAATCAAAGTTTGACATCCTCTTCGAGGAGACCCACAAGAAAAACAAAAATCGAACTTTTCAGCACCACGGACAGCGCACAAGACAATACAATGGGAAGCAGCAGGCTACTCATCAAAATGACTCAGTTATGATGAAAATGTACGAAAGTAATGAAAGTCTGACATCCTTTTAGAGGGGGACCCAATATTTGAACAGCCACCAGTACAATGAGAAGTCTCTTAAAATGTGTTAATTCCTTTTTATGACATGATTTTTTTTATTACAGCCAGCATGTTGTCATCTTAAATTGGAACAGAAACTATTCTGAGGTTTTTTGCTCAGACGCCAATGAGGTCATGACGATAATAAATATTTTAAAAGGTGTAACCAATTTTTTTTTAAATTCCAATTTTTTCTGTCCAACCTATGCTACACACTGTAATACTTTCAATCGTGACAAAAAAAGAAGGCTCACTTTATAGGGACAGCAATTTACTTTTATGAGGACAAATTGCTTAGAGGCCATTAGGAGAAGAGTTTTGTACTTTTTTAAATGTGCCCCTACAGCCAACCACAGTGCTTTGGCTGAAATGCAGAAAGTGAAGCCTTGACGTGCCATGAGAGATCATTTACTAAACACTTAACTTTATTGTTTTTGGGTTAACACCAGCGGCTACCCAAAGCATGCTTCTGTGCTTAGCAGATAACATGGAGGCTTTTGGAGGAGATTAGAGCGTCAGAGGGCAAGGTTGCAGGAGAACTGCTGAAGGAAGGCTGAGGCCAGACACTTGGAGAGGAACTAATCAGCAAAGGAGGGTGAAAAGGGAAGAAAAAAAAAAGGAATGAAATGGAGGAAAGCTGGCAAACAGAGATGAGGGAAGGGAGAGCGGCTGAACACGAGCGCAAATGAATGAACACGTTGGTTAAACGCCAAGGGATAAATGTTCCTTAGTGAGACGTCATGTCAGCGACTCCGAGGAAATAGTTGGCGCTATGATCACACAATGAATACAGAAGTCATGTAATCACAGCCTAGTTAGAGATACTAATGGCTCTTTGGGGGAAACATAGAACAAAGACGAGAGGCAGTCAAAAAAAAAAAAAAGAGGGCGAATGGGAAACCGAAACAGGACTCACTTAGGGAGCATAGGACACTATTAGCTATGACACAATAACAGCCATGACTAATTCAAAGGTTGTTTCATAAATAATTGCTCATCATTATCAGGGATGATTTGGACCTCTGAATGCAAAAAAAAAACCACAAAAAAACTGGGACTAATCACAAAAAGAGATGATTAGATGCTTTTATCTGGAGCATAGGTGTCAAACACAAGGCCCGGGGGCCAGATATGGACCGCCAAATCATTTGATGTGGCCTGCGAATACAAATTTGTGCATCGACAAAAATTGCAAATTGTCTTTACTTATTAAGAAATAGAAAAATTGCTGGAAATTGTTTTTTGCATTCATCTTTTTAAAAAACATTTTTTACTAGTCTCTGATTTCAAAACTTTTCATTCCCTGATCTAAAGATAAAAAATATAGACTGCATGGACTTGAGCAGAAGTAATTTCAGAGTAATGTAGACAGAGAAAAAAAAAAAAGTTTTATATATCATATATATATCATAACATTTTGCCATAGCACTCAGGCCTAGCTTGAATCCAACTTTACATTGCAGATCCACTAAAACAATATATCCCATGAGGACATGCTGCTACGGCGTAAGACTGCTCACAACCCTCGGGACCTTCCGGGATACGGTGACTTCAACATCAGCTAAAAAGTTACTGGATGTTTGTGTCAGCAGTTTGCAGTGCAGTTATCATTGTACAAGGTGAGGTCTGCGTATGTATTATTTGTCTTCTGGATGGTATTCTCGGGAGGATTTAGCAGCAAACGAAACGTTAAACACTTTATTACGTTGAAACAAGCAAAAGGAAAACACTCCAAAAAGCATGTCAGGCTAAAAGGGTTTTTTTGTTTTCAAAAATAACACAAAGCTTCAAAAAAAATTAATGTAATCGTGAACGTTTCATTCAAATTAGTAAAAGCAGTTCAGTAACGACACTGACAAGTAAAATTGAGATGTAGCCGACAGCAAAGTGCTCAAATAAATCAAAGCGAGACTTCTTTTTATGTGACAAAAGCTTCCTTTTTGTTCAGTTGAAGGCAGCTTTGTCTCAAGGGGGTCATTTCAAAGACTAAAGGGGCCCTTACTTTCACTTTTTTACCAACATAAAGAGGCTTTTTTTTTTTTTACCTCACATTTATCCACAGAGAACGATCGCTCTCTCTCTCTCTCAGTAACACAATGATGCCCATGCTAACAAAGGCAGACAGCTTTAATCCATCCCCCTGAAAGGGGCTCATTTTTATAATTCGCCTCTGTAATATTCTATAGTTTCATGGTGGGATTAGCGCCCGGCATTGGCTGTCCTCTCCGTGACCCACCGGCTACTTATCAGTCAGTCGACATTGAGCCAACTGCAGAGCTCAGAAAAGCTGAGAAGAGAGCACCGAGACCTGGATAAGCACAGTCCGCTGATGCTTACTTGGGCCAGCTATTGTCCAGGTATTATCCTTCCCCTACAAGAGAAAAGTGGAAGAGGGCATGGAGACTTTGAAGAGACTGCATATAATATGGGAGAAGGAAGCTGAATAGTGAATAATGTGTGATAACCCTCACTCCACATTTTGCTGCAACATATCCCCTAGGATAATAACAATAATAATAACAAATAAGCAACCACTTTATTAAAAACCTTATAAAGCAAAAATAAATCCATCCAGCCAATGTCTTAAAAAAATTGAAAGAATAAAAAATAAATAAATAAAGCAGTTCTCACCGCTCTCAAATGCTCTGAAATATCGCTACTGTGACCATCGACAATAAAACGAGTCTCAAACCCTGGTAAAAAAAAAAAAAAGCCATTTTAAAAACATGCATCACGCATACAAGATGAATAATTGAGCCATTTTCAGCAGGATACTGTTGATGCCCGAGGACACTACTTATTCACTTGCCCCCTAAATATTGAAGACAAATCAGCCTTGAGCTTGCTGTGAATTTACCGTCTTTCTACAGAAGCCGGCTGGGGAACACGGGACGCACGAAATCTCACCACTTCACATGAGAAATTATCTAGCTGTTTACTACACCGCCCCACTGCTTAAAAACACAGAAGGGGGAGATAAGATGGAAGTGAACAAAAGCAATACAGTAATACAGTAGTGTCGTAGAACAGATAAAAAGGATAAATGGATGAGGATATGAAGTGTCACATAAAAACACAAACAGGGACATAAAAGATAAATGCTCGGTATAAATGGACACGGGCGCAAATCAAGAGCGTGCACACGCATACACACGTACAAAAGTCTTAGATAAATGGTGACAAGAAAAGCCACTTTGTCACGGACACACACATGCACGCACAGCAGGACCATAATAGCAGCTGTAACAGCAGAGCACATTAACTTCAAACTGGGCTTTCCCGTTAAAAGAGTCATTAAACTTTCAACTTGTGTAATGTGACATACTGTAAAGAGACTGGGGTTGTCCTCTCTCTGAAGTCCGGCATGCAATTAACTTCAAGATGAATGGCCGCGTCCACGCTCGGCGCATGTGTCTCTTTATCTATATAATGCGTGACGCAAAATATAATACAGAGGTGAACAAAGCGCCGTTTCATTCCAATTATGTTTACAATAGCGTACACAAGTCAATGAGCAATTACCGACAGTTATGTAGCTTGTTAATTGTGGTTTAGCGGCATAAGCTACTCTTCATTTTAAATTATTTATAACTTTATTAAGGAAAATCTCCAGGAAGTAATGCAAGGGAATAACATTGCGTTAAAACCAAAAGAGCAGATATCATGAACTGCAATATACCGTATTTTCCGCACTATAAGGCGCACCTTCAATGAATGGCCCATTTTAAAACTTTGTCCATATATAAGGCGCACCAGATTATAAGGCGCACCTTCAATGAATGGCCCATTTTAAAACTTTGTCGATGTATAAGATATCTACATTTGGCCCGTGGGCCGGACTTTGGACACACCTACTGTAGTGGCTCAATATTGGTCCATATATAAGGCGCACCTGATTATAAGGCGCACTTTTGAGAAAATTGGAGGTTTTTAGGTGCGCCTTATAGTGCGGAAAATACGGTAACTTGTACACTCATATAATATCAGGGAACGTTAAGTGCCTTTTAGCGCTTGTTGAGTCAGCGGAAAAAATGCTAGCCATAAATTCACCTTAGGTTTGATGGATGTGATGACTATTGAGAACTGTTAGTTTTCTAATTTCATTTTTTTTTGGCTAGCAAACCCCGTCGAAATGCCGAGTAGAAACATGCCTGAAGAGACAGGCAAGCTTTCACATAGGCACTAACATCTACAGGCAATTCAGTCTCTAATTAACCCAATTAGTGTGTTTTAGTGCACGGGAGGAAGCGGCAGCAGCCGGAGAGAACCAAGCACAGGCCTAGGGGGAGAACATGAAAACTCAGCAGCAGGTTAGATGGAGGATGAACTTGCTTGCTTGGCGGCGCTAATCCGACTGCCTTGATTTTTACAAGTCAAAATACACAAAATGATTTTTATTCCTCATCCTCCAGATGATCTGGACATTATACTATGTCGTGACGTGTGTGCGCAGGTTGCCGGGGAAGGAAACGAGTCATTGAGTGATTCAGAGTATGGTGCAAGGAGGGCAAGTAGGAGTAGAGAGAAATATGAGTCAAAGCATCATCATGTGTGACATTACGCAAGACGTCACATCTCGTGAAAACGTCGAGGCATCGAAAAATTGACACCAGTGGCGGAATCAGTCATGCCGAGGGAAGAAAGTGTCAATTGGATCTTTTTTTTTTTTTCCCAAATATAAAGTGAGAGTCGTGTGTTTCCCGTGACTCAATGGGACAGAATGGTGATGCCATCGAGGTTATTAGAAAAGCAGGGAGAACATGTAAAACAATTTGAACCTAGTAGTGCCCGGGAAAAAAAAAAAGATATTCCTTCAGTTGATGTCAAGCTCATATGACCAAGTACTCAAATATGACAAAAAGCGAATACTGACTATGATTTAGCTCTCCATTTTAAGTGGAGAGTTCATGGATGAGGTAGCAACACTGTCACAGACCATTTACGCAGATTTCTATTCCCGCAGCAATGAATCAACACAGATGGATGACACAAAATATATTTCAGCTATGAAAGAACATGCCGGAGAAACCTTTTTGAAGGAGCCTATTCAAATAGATAAAAGCAAAAGAAACCACAAGGGCTCTTTAATATTTGCATAAATAATGTGACACAAATATTGACCTCCAAAATAATAATTTTTATTGAGTGAGCAAATTAAAGTAAACATTTCAAACTATTTATTTTGCTAGCTAGTATGGGAAATTAAATGAAGCTTCATATTTGCTTCGTGAAGCAATTGTGGGATTGTTTGACTCGCGTAAAAGCAAAAGAAACCACAAGGGCTCTTTAATATTTGCATAAAGAAGCAAATTAAAAGGAAATTAAATGAAGCTTCTAATGTGACACAAATATTGACCTCCAAAATAATATTTTTTATTGTGTGAGCAAATTAAAGTAAACATTTCAACCATTTATTTTGCACGCTAGTATGGGAAATTAAATGAAGCTTCAAATTTGCTTCGTGAAGCAATTGTGGGATTGTTTGACTCGCAATCCCAAATAGATTACAGTAAGGTGGCCTTTACTCCACAACCTTTACGAGGAAGTGTTAAATAAAACAACTTTCTCCCAATGCGCTCGACTTTCAGCCTAGCCTGCCTTCCGGCCCGCACAGGTAGCGAACTACATTATTTAACAAGACACTCATTCAAGCTACTATCTTGACAGGAGCCTGCTGAGACCCAAAGACAACATAGTGACAGATGCATCATCATCTCACGTTATCATTTACAACACCTTCATCCACTTCCTCCTCGCGCCTTCATTTATCGCACACTGGCCTCCTATACAATGTCCCTATTGTTACTATCGGGCTTTTACAATCTGTTCGCCTGTCCCCTCCAATCTATTTCCTTCACCAATCTCCCTTAACACTTTCTTAGCCAAACAGCCCTCTCGTGTTCACAGAAAAGCTCAAAAGTTTTCCGCTGACAAAGTTATTGTGCGACTTTAAATCTAAAAAAAAAAAAATCACCTGAACCACCTTCAAACTTTTTTTTGTTTGATCAATTTTCTCCCCATGTTTATTCACTAAGAGATAAATGCTTGAGGAATTCCTGCAGCGGGTTGATGGAGGTCAAATGTGAATATAAACACAAAGACACAGCGGAATGTGAATGGACTAACATATTTTAGACAAAGTCACTACCCGAGGGTGTCCAAAGCGAAAAGCGCTCCCTCGCCAGCTCTACAACGACTTTGCGACTCTACTGGCAATAACGACGCAATGTTTCCCCCGAGGGAGAAATAAATGTGTATATAATATTTGCATGCATGCATCATTACTTGCTTTTCATTACTTGCTTCTTCCTGGCCCGTAATGTAAAATACATTTTGGCGGCGACTGCTGGGCTGCAGTCCATCGGCTAACAGTCCAATAACCTCCATCTTGAAGCTATAATAGTCATATAATGTTTTAGGACAAAAAAGAAAAAAAAAGCTAATGTCAAACTAGGTTAATACATAGGCATTAGCCAGCTGGTGTGCATGTCAGTGAGAGTGGATTATTATTAGCGACTGACCTCATCTTTAAAGCGACTTGACTTTTTGGGCTAAGCTTATATTTTAAGCCTATATTTTGGTGTGCCGCAGTTATGTTGTGTTTATGAACAAAATTACAGCCAAATCCTTTAATACGACTCTGAGCGTCAGAACAGAAGTCCGGATTTAAGTTTTTAGACGTTGCACAGATCTCGAGAGAAAAGAAAAATAATGTAGACTCGTATAGTGAATAAATTATGGGATGTTTGACTCTATTTTTGTCTTTCCATCGACTAAAGTGACAGTGGCTCTTCACCTGGGTACCTATCAATCATTTCTACTTTTTCTTCTTCTCATCCAAATCGGGTCAGAGCTACAATGTCGACGCCGACTCCCCCAGAGGGCCGAGCCTCTATTATCTGCCTCTTCGATCCAGGCTGCATCGATGAACAATTGAGGAGAAGAAAGAAGGTGGGACAAGAACGGAGAGGAAGATCGTATTAAAGGTGAAATTAGTGATATCGCAGAAAGTTGGCAGAGAGGGCCAAGAAATGGAAAGATCTGAAAATGGGAGGGAGAGAATAATGGCGAGGGGAGGGGGGGGGCTTAGCGGGATCATTTGTCAATAGCCAGTAGTGTGACCTTGGAGATCGATTGGACTGTCAGACAATCACTCAATAGTGTCTATAACTAGCTGTGCTAGGCAGAGGAAGAGAAAAGAGAGGGAGACGGAAAGATGGCTTGCTTGTAGCAGTCAATAGGACAAAGAACCTGAGAGCCAATTGAAGTTAGGAACTACACAAAAAAAGTATGTTGCGATTGTCAAGTCAACAATACGCTTCAAGAATAACACTTGCGAGCAAGTCGGATTAGTTTTTTTCGAAAGGCTTTGAGATTTGATCATCGGGATCACAAATTAAATTAAATTAAATACATTTTATTTGTCAAGGTGTTGCAGGAAATAAAAATGTATCTAAATCCAGATGATTTTATTTCATACTTTGCAAAAATTGGGACCAAATAATTTATGTTTTTAGCCTAGCCAGTAATCATATTCTTAATCAACACTCCATGTACACAGACACACTCCTTGGGTAATCGTGGTTATTAATAACCAAGCCAAATAAATAATGCAGAGTACAATAGAGGTAGTAAAATGTGAGTAGTTGGAATGCCAAATTGTGCCAAAGCACAGCGGTGGCAGCAGTAGGTCAGTAATTAATGAAATCAAAGAGGCTCTTTAATGAGAAGCATAAAGTGCATCCCTAACTGATGAGCTCCCCCTTCGAGTAAGCAACAAATACAAAAGCAGGTAAGGCAAACAAATCTTCACAGTACGCTCCCAAATATAACTTATCTGCTAACGCAGGATTATGCAAATGCGCCGGGCGGGGGAAGAAAAAAAAAAACGACTAACGACGGCAAATAAAAAGAGACAAACACACTTTAGTCAAAACACACACAATTTAACAAAGTCTTTGCGACCCCGTGGGAGCACGCAGCCGGATTATGGCCCTCATTGTTCCACGAGTTGTTTAGCGCCAAAACTCCCCCCCCTCCCCATCTCTCGCCAGCCATTTTTCCACGTCAGTTCTCCACAGCCAACTGTTAATTTGCTTATCGCCCGGCAGATAATAGAACAGAATTAATCAGCTAATACCTCATTTTTTTTGAACAGAGCAACTCTACTGTTTATGTAAATTGAGCAAAAACAGCAAGTACGGCTTCTACGGCGCTGACTGGAGGATTTAATTATCAGGACTAATTACTTGTTTGGCTTTAACTGTTAACCACAGGTCTGCCATCATTTTCTGCCGCTCTCCTTCCCCGGGTGGCGATGTCGGAAACTGCCGCCGGCTCTCCTGGAGGAACGAGGTGGTGAGATAACACCACGGGAAACAAGCATGTCTCTGTTTTGCTTGACATTCCCAATCACAACTTGGTTGTCAGTCAGCGAGAGTGGCGGAGTGTGCTTTGGCAAAAATGCCGCTAAAGAAGGCTGATTAGAGATTTGTCACGTTTATGACGTGTGATTGTACGTGAGCAGCAATGAGTGGAAACTGGTTGGAGCTTGGAGGAGATCAGTACAAATCAGGAGGTCTTTATGAGTGCAGTAAAGATAAGCAAGTGAATGTTTGTCTTAGCTATTTGAGTTCTTTGGCACTGAATAGAATTTTTGTTTTCCAATTCAGGGCTGTGTTTTCCATTTGGAGGACGTGAAAGCATCAAGGCTGGAATGAAAAATAAATGTTAAGAGACTTTCAATCGTCAAGCAATTAAGGCTATTTAACCGTTTTTTTTTTTAAATAAATACTATTTTATTTACATCTTTTGTTGTTGTCATTTTTATGGTGGTATTCATGTGCTGCCACAAAGTTTGTGGATATCCATCAAACAAATGGCGACAGGTGTCAATGTTGCACAAAAAAAATAAATGGAAGGAAACAAATGGAACGTGTGAGGACATTTCTCAAACCAGACACAAAACTTTTTCGAGCCAAAATAATGACAAGTTGCTCCAAAACAATACTTGCTCTACAGTTTAATATGCTGCCGTTGACTCGCTGATCCCTTAGGGTTAAAGTCAGACGAGCCGCTGACTTGACCTCGAAAAAAAACCTTCTTGACACCAAGCAACCATAACACACTGCATGGAAATTAAAGGTCAACCCTACTGGGTCATCAAGAGTTCTCGCGGTCGCATAGCTGTACAGGAACCAAGCCTCCAGTTATTCTTCACCCTTGTTTGCAAATCATAAATGACGGAATGACTAAGCCATTTGTCATGAAGTGCTTTCGGCATCCAAGTGCAGATGGTAATAAACACCCAGACGCTGTCAAATGTTAAGGACCAGCTTCTAAGAAAGCCTCACCATGGTTGACATTATATGTTTGCATAACTGCAAAATAAACCGAATTTAAAACTGCTTCACTGGTGCATTTACCCAATTTTTTTTTCCAAACGCATCGGCCGATAAAATGTCATTAATTAAGTTTATATTTAGCATGTTTTGTTTTAGGTGGCAAAGTGGGGCAAGTAGTTAGAAGCTCTAGATTCTCATTTGGAAAATTTAGGCCAGTCTGTGTCTTGTTTACAGTTCCCCATGCTCATGTGATTTTTACATAAGGATGGGAGGGGGGCCCTGTGTCCCCCCACCCCCCCAACTCTAGCGCCGCCAATGCACAGCAAAGAAGCGAATTATAGCTCTTCAAAAGAAAGTACGGAACAGACCAAATGAGTCCAACCTTCCCTGGTCTGAACTCTAAGGAACAGTTTGCTGCAAGAAATAAGTCATCTGTCTGTCACAGACAATTTCAGTCCATATTTTAGAAGGCTGGAGGGAATTGGGTAGAGTGTTTGGTTTTTCTAAAAAAAAAAGAGGATGGATGTTTGTAAAGAGGGATGGTATGACAGAGGGTTAAGATGATGAAGAGAGTCTGGGGTCATAATTCCATGAGTGCCTGAACTCTTTTGGAGCAGACTCCCCAGCATGGCATGGCATCACTAATGAAATCTGTGCATTTGCTGTCCTGGAGATGAGAAGTGTGTGTGGTGGGATAGGTTCGGAAATGAAGAGAGTGATAAAAAAGGGAATGGGGGGGGTAGAATTGAAGGTTATAGTAAATAAGCAAGGAATAAAATTGCAGAGCTGTGGTAGAAAACAGAGAGAGTGACAGTGATGCAGAATGAGTGACAAAGGAGAAATTGAGCAGACGAAAAGAAAAAAAAAAAAAAAGCCTCATCTCCAGATTTGAATTTGGTGGCCATTCCACACCAGGCAATTCCGCTGCTGCAACACCAAACACAATGCCTGATTGAGGGCAAATTAAAATGCAAATGCAACTCTTCCACTTTTTCCCGATTCCACCTGCAAGATAAGCAAAGGACCTCTGTTCATTTCATAAAGTGTGTGAGAATGTGTGTGTGTTTATGCATTAATGTGTATATTTGTTTGTCTACTTTGGAATTAGAGGGGACAGGAGGGAGGCTGGAGGTGAGGTTGTATAAACAGATTAGATTCAGTATTGTCCTCCCCCGGACTGCATTTCAATCGCCGTCCTCCCTGCCATTTCTTCTGCCCTTGTCAGTCGAGCTTGGACAGGCATCAACCACAACGCAAGACTTTTAAAAACGAAGTCATAAAATGATCTAAAGTTATTCATTTCATCAATGCAAACCTTTCCAAGTCACAGGTTAGTAAAAATATTCAACAGCTGAAGTCATGTGACCTCACTGAACCAGCGTGTCAATATAAAAGTGCAGAAAAAGGAAAAAATAAATAAAAACAATTCCACCACTGGTAGGCGATTCGCACTCATGTAAATCTACCTGCCAATCGGATTCACTGAGTGCTTTGGCGCCATTTAGCGATTTAACGGAAGACTCCTTGAAATGACCTTCCAGAAAAGTCCATTACTCCTCGGAACACATACTACTACCAACTTGAGACTGGGTATTAATTCTATCCACTAACACTACCCGGGATTAATTGTGACGGGGTTAAGAGAAGAAGAGAGTGGAACAGATGGAAAGAACACTTGAGATCGAGTCTACCTCCTCCTGTGCTAAACCATTTCAATTAAACCTTGAGAGAACATCGTGTCGAACCATTACATCATCAGCAAAAATAAATGAACAACAATGAATAACTTTTTATACAACATCCTGCCGCCACAAAAAAAAAAAGGTGGCACACCTCCATCAACCTCATAATAACCCTCAGGAACCCCATTAAAATCAATTTACCCGTGAAAAGGTGGACTTAATACTCCAGCACGCATTCAAACACAAAAAGACAGCTCGGACCCGCTAAATAAACGGCAAATGTATTCAATGTGAGGCCAAATCAATTACAGCACATTTCAACCAATTCTTGGCAGAATGAACAGCGTACGCACAGCGCTGTAATAACCGTAGATATTGTTTGGATATATACTGAACCGTGCGCAGTTACTGGGAAAAATGGCTCATTATGTCAGAAAAAGTATTTGCGATAATTGAAAAAAAAAAATACAAGCGGGCGAAAGAGAATGAATGGGAATGTTTTGAAAAATACAACATTGTTGCCTTTTTTTTAATGGCGACGTTGTCCGGCAACATGGAAAAATCTGTTTCTGCACAAATTTATGACATGTATTTCTCTACAAAAATAAAATAAATATAATAAATGTAATAAATAAAAAATATATATAATAAATATATAGTAAAAAATATATATATAATAAATAAAAATGTTGTTTATCTGACTTATTTCACGGCATTATTGCATCGATATTTGAAAAGTTCTTTAACTTCTTCCTACTCCTTTTCAAGCTGTCCTAATTGTTGTTTAAGTTATTTACGACTTGCTTGGGACATTTTGTTATTGTCCTGTTTTCTTTTTCCTTTTATATTTTGCTGATATCTTTTTCTGTTTTCAAGCTCGAAATAAAATTGATCAATCAATCAAAAAAATATGTGTTTCGTTTCGTTTCGTTTATTTCAAACGTGGAAAAAAATAAGATTACTGTACACAAATGAAAAGACAAAACAAATATAAATGTAAATATAAATAGAGAATACATCTATAGATAAAGTCATGACTTTAACTCCACTGGTACCATTGAATACTTGTTTTGCTGATTCTCGATGTTGCCATAGGAATGGTTCCCGTCGACCCCCCTCCCCCCCCTTGCAGAATAATAATGATGAACAGAGGTAAACACAGTTCAGTAAGCTCTCAGCGCATTTAGCAATTAGCAACACAGCGGGCACTGGGAAGGAATGTCTTTCATGCTCTCACTGTTGTGTTGACAATGACTGCCTTTCTCTCCGCTGCTCCAAATCCTCATCATCTTTGATTTGGCCAAATAGCGTTATAATTGCCCCGCCTTCCTAAATAGCCTCTTGACCAGCTGCCGTAGAGGTGACTGAGTCACCTGACATCCAGCCAGCTGGTTATCTGATCGACTAACTGATTGACTGGCAGACTAATTGCCTTGCAAACAGGAAAGCAACATTTACGGATGAGAGGATGAGACGCGGGAGGAGAGGGAGGGGTGGACCTCACCGACCGCCCCGCACTGATGACACTGATTGCAATCACTGCCGAGTATGCATACAAAGCGCAGGAGCACACACAAATATTCACACCCGAGGTCTCGAGGCCAGGAGCAATCAGAACTGGCATGAAAAAATACATCTAAACAAGACTTTCCCTCAGCTATCTATAAAATATCTTTTTTACAGAGCATAGACTGGACCATCCAGGTACTATAAAAGCAGCTTGTAAGGACAATAATCAATAGCGTCACTTTTTTTATACTCAACAAATTCACCCAATGTCAAATATACAGACATAATAGATTCGGATGAACGTTTACAGCCTTGCTCAAGGGCACTCGAAAACCTCTCCATTTTCAGATTTATCGCTTGCTTCGATACGTGCATACAAAGTCTCCCCTGCACTTTTTTACTAACCCTCCGCCCCTTCCCCTCTTTAATCCAAAAGGCCATTACAGAATTCTAATAAACTAGGTGGAACACTGCTCGGTTACATCTTCTCCCACCTACTGCGCTCTCAGCCTTCTGCCCTCGCCTACTGATAAAGTGAGAAGAGTCGCTCCCCACGCTGGTGTCTTAACCCGCCTCGCCCAGTCGGGCTTATTACATTTGCTTGTTTGCTCCTCACGTGCACACTCTCTGGCCACTAACACCCTTTCATTATGGATACTCATCGCCACGGGGTGGGCTAGCGCTTCAAAGACACCCTGCTTCCCTCCTCCGTGTCCATGTTGGAAGAAGGTGCAGGTCGAGGTGTACGGCTGGGAAAACCGCAGGGGGTGGGGGGGGTGTCGACTATCGCAAAATAAACGGCTGAGCCGCAGCCGGGCGATTTATGTATTTATTCATCACCGGGGAAGATGTGTATTAAAAGGTCGAACAATTTTCCAGGTCGCTGACCAAGCCGACGCGGTGAGGAGGCGAGAGGATGAAGTGGAGAGCGATGGGGAGGAGAACCACCATGCTAACACTCAGATAAACATCAACGTCTTTCACCTGTGAGTCCGCGATTGTATAAGATTGACTAAGTACGCTAGCTTATGCATACGTTGGCATCCGTCTGCTCCGCCCCGCTGTTGGTTAATGAGTTTGAAAGGTCAAACACCCCTCAGGAAGATTAATGGGCTTTTTGAGACATGAGGGTAATGGTTTATGAGGCCCTGCCGGACACATTTCCAACATGACAATCATTACCACTTCTCAGTGGAGATGGGAGGGGCGACTGGGGGGGTTACAAGCAAAAACAAAGACCACGCCAAACTCCAGGGCAGCAGCAGCGCACGGGAAACACTTGACGAGTGTCAATCAAAATTACCGTATTTTTCAAACTATAAGGCGCACTTAAAATCCAGAAAAAAAAATATGGACCGACAAAACACATACTGCCTTTTACCAAAGTGGAGGGAAAAAAAAATCACAGACAGAAAGACTTAAATTATAGATTAAATTGGGAAGCAGAATAAGAACATATGTAGCACGCTTGACATCTTCTTCCTCCCGTCTGTTCGGGACTTACTCAAGCACGGCTCGCAAGTTCTGCTAACGTGTCAGGAGTTCAGAAATGGTAAAAGAGAATCAGTGGACATGAAAAGTACATTATGAGGTCGCTGTCATGGGTCGGCCGGTCTCTGCCGGAGTAACTAAGGCATAGGAGATGAGTGACTGGTATTTTATTGAGAAGGCGTGGAACCTCATCAGCCTTTGGTACACAAGAAAAAAATGTTTTCGTGCATTACATTGGAAGAAAAATCTGCTCGCGTGATTGTTGCATAACGGCTGGCTGCAGGCAGAAAGCTTTTAGAACATTGACCTTGACGACTTCAGCGAGACTATACTCCAAAAGAAAATGCTCACTTTGTAAAAAATATAAATATGGAATAAGGCGTGTGTTTGTTTTACAAGTGCATTTGTCAAACAGCCATAAAGGGAAAATGTACAACTTTTTTTTTGTACTGCTTTCATCTGCAGGAAAGACACCTTTTACAGTTGGCCTTAAAAACTCATCCCTGATTCTAAAGAATGTGACAGAGCGTGCTATGTCTTAATAGCTCGTACGTAAGCAAGTTAAAGTTCATTTAACAAGGTCACTCAGCAAATGAATTTCGGTCTTTTGAAATAGGATGAAGGGCGCTACAAATGGCTGCTTCAGCAGAACTCAATCTATTTTAGAGGTTTTTTTTTTCCCATCGTATCTGCGCTGTAATTAATGTTTAGAGACCTTAAGCCCTGTTATGCTTGTAGTTAATTTTTTTTTTTTTTACTGAACTTTCTTCCAACAGCAGAATTGCAGTTGCAATTGATCAACTTTAGACAATCTGGACTGAAATGTCTGCCGACAAATTTTAATCCATCCATTTTTTTCGAACAGCTCAAAAAACTCAAATGAACGCAAAAAAAATTCTTAAAAAAAAAACGAGTGCGGCTTTTACACTCGAGAGCCACTTCATTAAATCTACTTGTCGAAAGTGATCCTATGGATTCTGTCTTTTAATGTTCAGGCTTGAGTGACAACTAGGAAGAGAAGGGGGGGTTGGGGGGGTACGCTCCTAGAAAAACAACAATTGGAAAATAATAATTAGCCCTAACTATGACAATAGCTGCAATAAATAGACTCACACGCACAGCTACACTAAAACACACACTTGTTGGCCCTCATCTGCGCTTGATTGGTTTTTGCCAATCCAAGCATAAGTGCCTGCTGATGCTCTCTCGTCTTTACCAAGAACAAAAGACCCGAGCATCAGCCTATCGGGTTCCAATAGTCACACAGTTTCTCCTTTACACTCATGCAATTTGTCAGTCTATCGGGCTCAGTCGATGTCTTCGGAGTGGACTGGGAAGTAAATAAGGATCTTGCTGACCGGCTTACTTCGAGGAACACCCGGACTGTTTGATTACACTTAACATACGAGAGCAATGATAGAAAGCCGAGGTGGCAGCTTACAATTCCCACACCTTTTCCTTATATTTGACTCAATGTCCTCTTCCCTGTCCCTAATTTATTGACAAGACCACGTCGTCCTGTTATGCCTGTCATGGGCGCAAATCGCTTTGACCTTTCATACTCGCCGAGGTCAGAGTTATCAGAGCGAGCAGCCCCACACATAAACGTTGTCCTTAACATCCAATCCGTCCGACCCTGGTGAGTGAAAATAACCTTGCATGTATCACAATCAGTCGGCGGTGATATGGAAAGTGCAAGTCTCAGCATTTGTCACGAAAGCAAGATATGTCACAAATGTATTTTTAAAAATAACCTTTACAAGACTTAATTTTTGCCACTTGGGGGCAGAAGAAACAAATTGGCAACATAAAAACAAAAGAGCTCATTTTTGGCATATTAATAACAAATGTATTTATTTCTTTTCTTATTGTGCACAACGATTTAAGATGAATGGGTCAAAAAAAAAGACAATTATTCAATCCCAACCTCAGATTGGGTTCTCATTCCCCTCCTGTTTCTTTCCCCCTTATTGTATGTGCACCATGAATGTTACAGAAGATCAAAATGCATATATTCCGGGGCTAAAAATATTCCCACAGTGGGATCATTTCTGTCAGATGAGAGCAGATAGCGAGGCTTATGGAAATACGCTGCAGCAAAGATGTCCCCATTGTGAGAGTGAAAGATGGCTGAGCTACAGGCTCACCTAAGCACCAACATTCTCCAGTGAAAACATTGCAAAGGCTAAACCAATTACAACATCTTCTGCCATCCAAGTCGAGTAAAATTTGCCTAAAACTTTTCATAAAATATCAGAACAACATGCATATATGGATGTAATATGGCCAAACAGTGAGAATTCGTGTTTCATTGTGCATCCTGGTAGAAACGATCATCCAAAGTCACATGACAGAAAAGGATTGGGGCGCATAACAAGACTGCCTGTGCATGCAAAGCCCAGTAAAATCCCTCAAATTACTCCGACATGACAAGTGAGGCATCATGGAAAACCGGCCACACTAACAGCAAGGGCCTCAATTTCGCTGTGTGCTTATTGTTCTGCAACCCGCTCGCCTTGTGCGGAATGGATGGATGGACGAGGGAGGGAGGGAAGGAGGGAGGGGAGGGCTAGGCAAGGAGGCATGTGGAAGTAAATGAGAACCCGATGAGATGCCAAGGTGTGTTAGTGGTGAGGTGTGGGGGAATGAGAAAAGCGGCCTGTAAGGGAGGGGAGTGGCTGGATTGACTCTGCTGGGGGGGTGATGCTTGCCGCCCGACTTTTTACTCCTCAATAATATTGCGCAAGTGCTCTTCACAACATGTGTAGCTCCCACATGCGCGTGCCCAAGCGATGTCTTCAGCAGCCGGTCGGAAATTGTCGGGTGTTTGGTGAGCAAGCTCAGCATGTAGAATTATATGTCAAGTGCGTGCACGTATTAAATCCTGAGTCGCTTGCGGATGTGTTTGAGTAGTCCTTGACGTGGGGAAGTGTGTCATGTGAGTTGAGACATATGGTGGCATTACACTCCACGGCCACTACATGAGGCAGATCTGAGGAGATCTAATATAAATTCAAATGTCTATGGATGTGATTTTTTCAATGAGAAATATTGCGAGTTAAAACGGGGTCAAAGTGCATCTTGAGGTGTAGCCACCTAACATGAAGGAAAACTAGCCAACAGTTTGATTATGATGGAGTGCTGGCCCATATCTTTGCAAACAGCAGCCACAACAATAAACATATTGTTGAGTTAATAAGTAGTGGCATCTCTAATCAATTCTTCAGTTATTGAATTTGTTAAGTCATTTTGGTGCAGCTCTGCACTTGTATTGGATCTTGATCGATGGGTTTAGACTTTGACTTTGTCAGTAAGGCATGCAGACGCGTCTACCGAATAAAAGGTCTTTAAATCTGGCTCGGTGCAGCAGAATGTCATTTTTTCACAAATATATTAGAATTGCATGTGCTTAATGATGGGATGTATTTTGCAATTAATAACCCATTTTACCAAAGTACCCCCCCCCCCCCCTTTAATCTTCCAACTGGTTAGCATCATAAGTCTCAAACTGCAGCTTTTGCATTGCTAAACACTTTGTGCAGACCTGAGCAGTTTTCTGCAAACATCTTTTTTTTTTCTCTCCATCACATACTGTATATGAGCAATAAAGAAACCACAGCCAAATCTCACATCAGCAGTAAGTGAATCATAATTGTCTCATCATAGTGAATTGCTCAAATGCAGCATATTGGAACCACCGCAGTTTTATGGCGACCACAACAACACACTAGGGGAAAAAAAGTGCTCCAAAGTATTTAAATGGGGAATAAATATGGACAAACAAGACTAAACAAGAGCAGTGAACGCTGCATCGGCCAGTGAGAAGACAAAGAAACCAGTTGCACAAAAAAAATCTGTGACTAAATCTGACTTTGCATTCGAATCAATTCAAATATATAAAAAAAAAAAAACTGCAGCTTTTTTTTTTTAATTAAAATGAGTTAATGCACTTAATATATCCAATTGTCGTTCTGTGCCAATGTTAAACTGTCAGCAACAAACTCATTGGGAGGTTTAAATGCCTTGAGCGCACGCGACACAAATGCGTAAAACCCGCTTTCACATTCACGTCAAATACGTCTCCAAAGTGTTTTTTTTTTATTTAAAAATAATAATCCCATCTTTCTGATCGGATCGCTAAACATTTGGTGCACCTGCCTTTCCTCCAAACAAGCATCTGTCTGTTGCTCGCCACACTGCAAACGACGGTCCAAAATGAGTAAACAAAGTCCATTTCTACCAACCTTCCTCCGCGTGAGACTCTTCCAAATTATTCAGCAATAATATCCAAAGCACCGAAATGATCATTTTACGCAGATCCATGTTTGTCTGGCCAGTTCCGCGGGGCTCTTGTCATCTCTCTCCAGTCTGCCCGCGCGTAAAGCTCCGCAGCAGAGGCGCACTCGCGGTGGGGGGAAATCGGAGCAGAAGCCGGCTGGGCAAATAGTGCTCCAATGTGGCAAGTACACGGCCTATTTCATACCTCGGGGGAGGGACTACATGAGAAGACTGACGGATAAAAGGCACAATAATGAGGAGACTGAAGATGAGCGTGCAGGAGCTTGGACCAATCGGAATGCAACATAGGGAAACGCTTGCGCCAGGTGTTCCCACTATAGTCGGTCGAGTGAAGTCCTCCACAGCATGACTTCTCTCCATTGCAACTGAAATGCGCTCGTCAGGGAAATTTAGAAGCTATAGAAAGCCGATGAAGTATTGAAATGAAGAGAAACACCCTCTGGAATGATGAGATCATTTAAAGTAGCAGCTCTATACTTAGCGTCGCTTTATTTATGCAGGATTTTCAACTTCATCAATTCATTTATTCTGTAACATCCAAGCAGTGAAAAGTTTTACGACTAGCAAAGTATATTTCATATTATGGGTGATTTTCCTTTTTTTTTCCTTGTTTGCTTGTATTTTCGTGTTCTGCACTTCACAGCCACCACATATATAATACAATTTATACAGTAGATAATTTAATTTCATTTAATTTACAACCCAGCCAAATTAAATATTAAAATCAAATTAACTCCTGGAGTCCATTTTTGTTTTGGGATTTTTTTATATTAGCTTAAACAAATAGGTGTATTTTAATTCTTTGTGTTGAGTCCATTAAAATATCAGTTTTTATTTATTTTTATTGCTAACTGAGAATGGAAATAATGGATGACACACGAATATTTCTGGACTGTATTCCACCTGACTGGGCGAAAGGCAGACTACATCCTGGGCAAGCTGTCATTAAATCACAGGTTACATAAAGAGACAGACATCATTATTTATCTACTCACACTGCCACAGAGTAGGAAGTGAATTCATGCTGCCGGCAAAAGAAGAACTATAGTGTCAGTGATGCACATAAGGTTTCCCACAATCTATATAAAATATACTATATATGTTAAGAAAGTTTTTTTTTTGTACTCTGAAATTGTTCCTCCACAATTTATTTGTGCAATATTTTGTTTTAATTAATCTGACAACAACAACGGAGACTATCACTGTTATGGGACTCTCGGCTTCCTCATGAGATATCGACTGAAAGTTTTAAAGTGAGAAGTTTGGCATATTCCCCACCGAGCAAATATTATCGAACATCCCCTTTCGGCTTTGCTTGTTCCTCTTTCGAATCAGGCAGTTAAAGAGATCGAGATTGCTGTTTCAAGGGTTTGCATCATATGGCTTCGCTTTCAGGCCGGCCACTCCGTCTCTCGCTGTCAAAGCTGCCGGCCCCGACTCAAAAACACGCACAACTTTGCCCCGAATTGATTACTCGCACAACCCATCCTCAAAATTTGTACTATTGACCAACATCTAGAATAAATTGTTTTGCAAAGACAAATCTAGCAAGAGCTTCCAAAATCTGCACACACCAAGACAAGACAAAAAAACAAATGGGCCAAAGATAATTGGCTAAATCTGCCATTGCAAAATACTAAAACTAGCATAATTTCTTCAGCAGGCCGATCAAGATGCAAACAATGTCACAAGAAACCAAAACAACCTGACAGCGTGCAGAGGTGAAGCAGTAATAGATGTCAATTTCAGGTCACACTCTCAGCACTTATGCAGTACATGCAGCTCAGTCTCAGGGTTCATTATGTGACAATTTCATGCTTATGCACTCCGTCGGCCGATCCTGCTGTAACCCCCCACCCTCCCTCACATGTTCTCTCCAGGCCACTCCCTCTAATTTCAACCCATGGACTGCCGACATGTCATTTATTTATACAGTGTGCCAAGGAAACATGGATTTCCATTTTCCATGCATGAGATTGACTGTAACAAAAAAAATATATAATATCTACCTTTTTTTTCCCCTGGGTCACTCAGAATAAAAATGGTAAAAAAAAAAATCGACATTTTGGACTGTGAACTTACTAATGATCTACTTAACCCACACCAAAAAACAAAAATAATAATACAAAAATAATAATAATAATTCTGTTTTCTTATGTATCACTGCTGCAACAACGGTAATTCCAAATTTTTTTGTGCCATTGGGTCAAGCCATGATCCAAATAGAAGCTTTATTTGTTTACATTCATCACATTTGAGAAACGGGCAAGAGAGAAGACCGCAGCAGCGTCTCCTGGTGAACCGGTAAAGAGCCAATGGGGAAATTACTGCTAATGAGTCCTTGTGATGAAATTAGTTGTGGGTTACAAGAGTGTCATCAAGGTCATATAAATTTCTCCAATCACTTTCACAAACTGCATGCTCTTAATGTCAGCACGGACATTGTAGGAAAAGTGCTAAGAGATGTCAAATATTCCGTGTAGATCAGAGTCCCTTTTTTGTTCACTTATATTTTGAGTCCTCACCTTTCTCATCTTTTCTGAGCTGTTATTTTCAGAGACCATAGCATTCTTGACATTTCAAGGACCTATCTGACATTGCCATGAACAACGGCAACCACTTAAATGCTCGAGACAAATAACTTTCATCTGAGGTTATTACGTTTGACCTCAGCCATCAAAATTAACTGTATTGACCAACATACAGTCCGAAGACAAAAAAAGAAATGCCTATTTGCATGTACACTAAAAATTGAATTGAATTTACCGTAATTTTCGGACTATAAGTCGCGGTTTTTTTTCATAGTTTGGGTGGGGGGGCGACTTATACTCAGGAGCGATTTATATACATATATATGGGGTTTTTTCACTTTTTTGGGCATTTTATGGCTGGTGCGACTTATACTCCGGTGCGACTTATAGTCCGAAAATTACGGTAATTTAATTGACACTACCCAAAAAACTATTTTGACTTTGCAGTAGAGGCCTGTTGTCCTCTGAGACACTGATGGGAATTCATAATGTTGCAGTCTTCTTTGTTTTTTTGAGTGACATTGTGACACCTTGTCATTGCCTGGCCTCGACATAAAAACAATATCATGATCACAATGTGAGACGTGTTCTGCGCACTTTGTAATTAAGCAGCTCCCCAACACAGGGCACATGGTGCTTTGATTAGATTAGGGATGCTTAAATCAAAGTAAGTTTAATAATATCTCTTGTGTTGCAATTATGCCGTATAATTCTCTGTTCGCCGTCGTCATAGAGACATGCGCGTTAATCGATTCGCCGACCTCCCCGTAACACTCCACGTAATGAACCTCGGCAGATATGAATCGTTCTTTCTCCCACTCTTGATAAGTCTGCAAAACATCATTATGGGAAATCTGGAGTCGAAACAATAAGCATCAGAAAGGCATTGAAACAAAAATAGGAGGAAGAGATTCGACTTGAGGGTCTTGAGAATCGCATATTGTTTGGATCATCTCAAATTCCTCCATTGGCGAGAAGTAGCTTAATTAATGGCAGATCTTAGGTTACTGTGAGGCCAACTGGAACTATAAATAGAACGAATTAGAGTGGGGGGGGAAAGAATAGCCATCCAGTTTACCCAGCAGAGTTTTATTATTATTATTATTATTATTACCGTATTTTTCGCACTATAAGGTGCACCGGATTATAAGGCGCACCTTCAATGAATGGCCCATTTTAAAACTTTGTCCATGCATAAATCCATATATTTGGACACGCCTGCCGTAGTGGCTCGATATTGGTCCATATATAAGGCGCACCGGATTATAAGGCGCACTGTCGGCTTTTGAGAAAATTTGTGCTTTTTAGGTGCGCCTTATAGTGCGGAAAATACGGTATTATTATTATTTCATTTTTAATTAGTGACCAATCCAAAGTGTTGAGACAAGGATTCCGACAAGTGTTTCCCTATTTGCAAGTAGAAAATCCAGAAGAGGAAATGTCAACATCCTTTAGCGCCACTTGTCATCGTCAAGCATGCGCGCTGACGCTGCTCAATTTTGTTGGGACAACAGCGCTTATTTACATAATTGATTAGCCCGACTGCATATGGAGCCGCTTGACGAGCGGAAGAGAGGAGCAAATATCGCCGCCATGACATTTGTTCTAGCAAGCTGTCCGAGATTAGAAAAAAAAAGTGATGTAAGGTGAGCAAGGCGAAAGATGAAGAGCTTAAGCGTATGCAAATCCAAAGTGGAATATTCATGTTCTCCTATTGGGGTCCCTCACTCTGGGATCTCTCCAGGCGAGTGAATGAAAAATTGTTCCTCAAACTTTCTCTGAACTTTCGCTAGCCTCTCTTGGCATTAAATATGTAATACCAAGCTGTAAGGAACCAGATTGGGAATATGATCACAGATGAATCGCTTTTTTTTCAGTTTTGCGGATCTTGTGTTTGAATGGTGGCGCTTTGATTTTATTTATTTAAAAACAATACTTTGTAGCTATTATGCTTTATCCATCCAACTGAGCCAAAATAGTGATGTTAGCAAAATGGAACTTTTTTTCTTGGTGGCTGTCTAAATTTCCAATAAAAAAAGAGCTGAACCAGACTATAAAACTTCTAATGGGGATGTATTATCGCTAAACTCCACTTAATAGACCAACTTTTTTTTTTTTATGCAAAATCTACCTCAATATGTCATTAGCTCTCCTGCCACAGGCCAAAACATGAATCTTCATTGGTCGGGATTTGGACAAAGACAGAGAACAGTAGCAAGATGACAAAAAGTGCAGCTTGTAATATGATTTGTCATTCCCTCTGCTCGCTCTCTGATGCGATTACAGGACGAGCCTCCGCCGGCGGTGTCGGCTGCGATGGTGTCCTGAGATAGTGGGAGCCCGGCACAAACCAGGAAGTGCACGCTTAGCCCGGCTGCAGGTGGATCATCTTTTTGGGAAGGTGACAAGAATACAAATGATGAACTTGTGTGTTCCATGAATGGACTTTGCAGTATTTTTCGGTGCAATATGTAATTTCACGTGGTCGTCTAATGGATGAGGTGATTAATCCATCTATAGTTTGTCACATACATCACTTTGCGTGGTCATGGTGGCTCCTGTGGGGAATGAAGCGTCTGTTGCACGCCATTTTTTTTTCCCAAGCCTTTTTACAGCGGTTCCCATCTGTCAACCAGCACATTTTGTTCCAAGCTCTCATTAATTCTCAACCCCCCAGTATGTAAAGACATTCCTTTACAGTACAACAAGACACAACTATATTAGCAGCCATGTCCAGGATTATTTTCCTTCTTCCTCCCGTTTCAAATGCTTTCAACAAACTATTCGAGTCATTACCACTGAGATATTGTAATGCCCGATCGCCTCTCACCCCTTCCCTCCCCACACACATCCTCCCTGATTTATTCTGCCAATCCTCTCTTTTGGTTCCAATCTCCCGCTCCCATCCCCCATCGCTTAGCATCTCTGTTTTCCTTTTCCATTTCATCTGTAAATCCCTGTTATTGCCAATGCTACCTTTTTGTTGTCGCTTTTCACATGCACAGCATCCCCCCCCCCCCCCCAACTTCCTCGGAGACTGGTGGCTTAAGGGCTAGCTGGCAGACTCGTTGGTAGGAGGAGGCCTTCCCACTTGGTATTGGATGCCAGGAGCAAACCTGGACCCGCTGCAAGTGTTGGTGATGAACGTGGTTGACCCCCATACTCATCTCAAGTGTTGAGCGAAGGGTATAGAAACACACACGCTACCCATCGCGTGCAAAAATGCTCACACACACACACACACTTAAAGTCCAGATGAAATGGTCCCCGTGACACAAATCCACATGCAATATTTGTTTCATGCAGCCCCCTCCCCCCTTTTTCCGTCGCATGCCTCAAAAGCACGCACATGGTACATACTAAATTTCCTCCTTCACTTAACTTAATCCGCATTTATCCAGACATCATAACAACACGCTAACCCGAAATCAATCCAAACATGCTCGGTTACTTATTTCTGCTCGGATTAATCTTATGTATTGTAGATATTTGTAATCGCTTGACATGATTGTAGGCCAATATTGAAAAAAAGATTCACCTTAATTGATACTATGTATGATTTTTTTAAATTAAATAAAAATATATCTTCAGCTCACCGGTTATTAGCATTGCATTGTTTGTTGCGTAACATCCTTGTTAAAGGAAAAATTCGTAGGTCTCATTAAATGTAGAGGTGTGCCTAATTTTGTGGCATACTAGTCCACATCTTCATTTGCGGAAGATCTAATTGCTTTGCACGCCCCCCCCCCCTGCAGGGAGGCGAATGGATGAAGGCAGGTGAAAGTGGATGGATGAATAATGAATCCACTTCCACGCTATGTTTAATCCGTGCAACCCCCCTGTGAGCTGACCTCAGGAGGTAAAGACACGCATGCCATCTTCTCAGTACTTTCCACCTCCCTCATACTATCTCCTCTGAGCTTTTTTCAAAACTCTCCACAAAAATCCAGCAGCAACAGGCTTTGGAGTCTCTCCATCGCTCGGAATGACAAAAGCGGGCGACATGCTTATGCGCCGTCTCTTTGTTTAGCTAACATGAGTTTCATATTCCAGACAGTATGCACACTTCCCTCTGCAGTGGAGAGATAACGGCTCGGCCAAACACTATAATCAACAAGCCGGAGAGGTCATTGGCTCACCTAGGAACGCAGCAGCAGAAAAATGCTTATCTCTCCCTATCAGCATGTCAAAAAGCTCACCTCCACCTCATGCTCCTCTCCCACCTTGCCTTTAACCACTTCTTTCTTGCCCTTGCCTCCTTCACCTCTACAAGATGGGTGGGGGGAGGTGCTCGGATTCCATCAGTAGAAGAATGGTGGGAAAACTATCTAATCCAGTAAAAAAATAACAAAGAGGTGGGAGGAATCCCATTCTCCACCTGCCATTCCCGATCTTGGCAGGAAAATAGCAGGCATCCCGGCGCTGGGATAAACTGTGATAACAAATAGCGCAATCTGCTTCGTGTCTTCATCTACCGCAGAATTATAGAAGCATACCTGCGGGGGTGTTAAAAAAGCCTCTAATTTAAATGTTGGGTCACAGGGAGGTTGATTTCTCCAAAAAAATCTCAAAAATGGCTCCACCAAATCATCTCAGTGTGATTTCAATGATAATTGTGAATATTTACAAAGCGACACCTGCAGAGGATAAACACAAAAAGCCTTCCTAATTTGTTTGTGGAATAAACACGAAAATACTTTTTGTCATTATGTCACCGAAAAGTATCCTTCCTAGTGTGACGCAGTCTGTTCGCCAGGCTGGAGGGGTAAATCGTAATAGTCTCATGAACGCTTCTTTTATATCCATCCTACTGTTCCCATCTCATTTCTGATCTTCGCCTTGGAGCCTTTAATGGAGTTTAATTCCAATGTGCCATAATGAGACAGGAGCGACTTTATTAACCACAGTGAAAAGCCGCTCCATAGTATTACTCCAAATAAAAAAAAAACGGATTTCTCACTATTGAGATGTGCAACGGAAGTGTCATGGACATGGACACTGAGCATTTGTCATCCATCAACTAGTGACGACAGCCCGCTGTCACGCTCTCACACGGGGGCCGTCAATTTCATTATTTCTGTCTCCCGCTCTTCCTTCCCGTCTTTTATCTCATCTCGGGCCTCACACTGACCTAAATATCTCCTGCGGCATGTGATGAGTTTACGTAATGAGGAAGAGAGGGAGAGAGAGGTCACGGGAGGGTGTCGCAATCACAAACACACGCGGAAATCCGAATATCCCATCATTGGGTACGACACACACACGCCGCACATTCAAAGTAGCGCAGGGATGTTTGAGGAGGAAGTAATCTCCTATGAATATTCTATCCAGGCAGTAGCAAGGCATTTTAATTATCAGCCCCCTCCCTGGAAGTCGCTGAGGTCCACCCCAGGTAAATTAGCCTCAGCAAACAACCCAGCCAAATTCAATACGATGTCAAATCGAGCTCAGCAGCCAGACAGCGCCTTGCTTTGCCTGCGCACTAAACTGCCACAAGCTGGGTGAGCGTCATTCAAATTCATAATAATAAGTGAAAAATCAATTTAACGTCTTCCATCAACCTAACATGTTGAGATATTCCAACGGAGCTTCAATCGACCTTAACCCACCTTCTCATTCATCGGCCTATTAGATCGAATCAAAAGCTAGCGGTCATCAGGTAAACACCAACCTCAATATTTCCCCATCTCTCCCGAGAGTAATTGTGTCCGCCCCCTCCCCCCTCCTGAGTGCCGCAACTACATTTAGACCTACTAATGAGCTGCTCGCTGGTTTTTCTCCATCTCGGCTACACTTCTAATCACAAGGACATCCAGAGTCTGCAGAGACCCGCCTGCTTGGCAGTTGATTACCATAATCAGGACTCATAAGACAGGTATTTAATTAGCCACCCTAAAGAACAGGGGCCCTGGAAAGTGTCAACCGCGGGCTTGCTGAAATCATTTTACAGGGAAACTCATTCATTACTACATGGACCTTTTGAAGAGGGCAGAAAGGTGAAAATTGTTACGCCTTTCATTTCCATAGTTGGAATTATTTCCTCAGTTGAACCTTTGTCCCGTCGGATAGTCCAGTTGGAAATCCCAAAGCGAGCATGAGAATGAAAGGAAAGCTGCGCTCTACAAAGCGAAAACTTTTTGTGCAAATGGAAGCTGGTGACCTCTTAAGATGTTCAATACTAATCCACGCATACGATCAAACTGGCTAATTAAAACAACATAACGGCTAATCAGGTAACTTGTGGAGAGTGTAAACTGCCTGGAGCTATTTTTCCCTCCCACGCTTGTGGAGTATAATATTACAAACAATTTGACAGGCATCAAAAAGTCAAGGAGCAACAATAAGCATCGGAAAAAAAATTACAATGGAAAAACGATTATATTTTTATGGATTTTCTACAGGTTTTAGTGAAGGTTACTTCTGACCTGTCAAGGTAAAACAAATATATAAATCGCAGAATCGCAACACCCCGTAAAAGTATTACCTTTATACACGAGAAAATGGCATCATGATTTATTGCATCACGAATAATCTTTTTTTTTTTCTTCTGTAGACATCTTTCTACATTCTGAGTACGGTTCGATTTTCCCTGCATGCATCTCATGAGTGATTTTGAGTTCAAGCAACTCAAGTGTGCCACAATTGGCACGTGAACACGAGGCACCCTTGAGTGCGGCGCACGGTCTCAAGGTTTGTTTGTTTGCGTGAGTCAAAGTGTGTGTACGCCTAAAGCATCTGCTCTCAATGGCCCCCAAACCTATTCAGCACATGCGAGTGCTTGCGTTTGTACATTTGACAGCTTGCATGCATACATGGTAGCTACAACTGCCATTTGTGGCGTGCGTATGACCTAAATATTCCGGCAGGAAATCTTGCAAAAGATTTCTCGTGTAATAGCCAACCATCTGATGCGGTATGATGTCGTGAGACCCACAGCTAATGTTTGCAAATCGGCAGATGTATTTCCACTTTGTGTAATCCCAAATCTAATGGGTTAGGAGAATTTTAATATTTTTTGTCATTTTTTACGAGATTTTTTTGGAATAAAATAGAGATAGCGGATTGATGGAAATATTTTATATGTATTTATATTTATTTTAAAATTTTATGGAAATAATTATGACAATAAAACAAATGTCAAAATTTTGTTTGTTGTGCTTTTGGGGGTTTTAGCAGTATTAAAATCTTAAAAACATTTAATGCTTTCAATGCTATGCTAATGTGGAAATATGAGGATGGAAATTAGGTCACACTGATCAAGCGAGGAAAATCTTTACAGCGATGATAGACTGACCGAAAACATGACTGGCTTTAAGACAAATAAGCTAGTTTATTTTCCGTCAAGAAGATTGGGGGGTTTTTTTTCAGGAAGTGTGTCGGACAGAATATACGTAAGAATAACATGTTGGTGCAGATCGAGATACAGTTCCAGGGTGCATTGGAGGAAATTTGGGGAAAGAGCCAAAAGTAGGGATTGGAGAGCTCGAAGACTTTCAAATAATCCTGGTTAATCCCTGAGGGAAAATCTTGGTTAAAAAAGGAAAGAGAAAAAACAGCATATGGCGAAAGATAAAAAAAAAAGGTGTCAAGCAAACAGGAGGGCAGTTCAGACGGGGACATCTCATGTTACCAATTTAAAGGAAGGAGTAAGCAATGGAATATTTTGGGCGATTTCTTGCTCCAAAAAAGTGTAAATTTGAAAAGTTTAAATCAAAAAAATCCAAACGTGTCCTTTCTGTAAGTCATTACAAGTGGCTAACTTTTAATTATGTCTATCGCTTCATCTTCAATGCAAGTAAATTGTGAAAACCTGAGCGCTAACTCACTTGACTGATCAGTTTCCCCGCCGGTGAAGATGATAGAACATCTAAAACTAGGCCCATGGTATTTCATTTGGAAAATAAAGGACACCCTTTCATCTTTCAGAGTGCTGCAAAAATGGCCATAGGATGGATGGATGGATGGACCTGAGCGAGAGAAAGTCAGCTCCGAAAGATAATGAGACTTGACAGAAGCTCAAAATTGCACTTTGTCTCCCTTTTTACCATTCAAAAGGAGAGTGTGGGTGTTAAGTGTGAGCACAACAACTGCCTCATTATTTGTTTCCTATCAAGACTGCAACTTATTCTGCTTGCCTCCACCCACACTGTTTTACAGTCATTAGGACAAAACGCCGCATCGTGTTTCTTTTGCTTTCACCTTTTGATTCTCCTACACTTTCTATCGTCTTCTCTCACGCCCTAACTCGCAACGCATCCATCCGCCGGTTAATCCCGCGGGCTTTTAAAACCATCAAGCATGCCGATTTTCTGCCTGAGATTAAAATTGTCTCGTTAGTGCCTCATTAACAGCATCAGATTGCTCTTTTGACAGAAAGCCAGCAAAGGGGAAGATGAGATGGAATATTTGGTGTGAAAAAAAACTTGTCGATGCAAATGGGTTGATATAGTAGAACGATCTCGGAGCACCTTGTTATCCTCGGATGCATTTTTTATTGTATGTGTGGTGAGCTTCAAACACAAAGTAGCAAAGAGGGCACCTCTGGGAGAAATGTATACATTATTAAAAACTATTAGCTGGCCGAGAGAGAAGGTCTGGGATATGCAGGAATATTTTTTGGCGCTTCAGACACGGGAAACAATAAAAGACAAGGACACGAGCACACACATTGGCCCCGGAACGTCACAATTATCCTTGAGCTGATGACAAGTGTGTAACATCCTTCCTAATCATGCGTGATTCCTTGTCATCTGGGATTCCGCAGTAATCAGTGAGTCCTGTTTACACAAAATGAACCCAGTTCCCGAATGTATTCGCTCCCTGACATCAGTGACCAACCATCACACATCTCCTTTTTACCCCTCATGACGTAAAATGTACAAATTGTGTTTTTTTTATTTTATATACACCGGGTTTCTGCAGCCTGCCAGATGAAACAGTAGCTGGTCCGGTCAAACCAACACTTGTCCATGTTGTGCCTGCAGGGGTGTCAACTGCCCTGGCACCCCTGCTGTTTTACTGGAGTGGCTTCATTAAAATGAAAGATATGCCCCAATGCTTGTGTCACTTTGATTATTTGTTTCTCATGCTACCCTCTATAAAGTCTCACTTCCCCCCCCCCCGTGGGTGCTACCTTTGCAAGTGACCTACGATCTCTCCGTTCACAACCTGTACCGGCTGAATCACAACAAATCCGAGCAGCAAAGCGTCGGCAGAAACTTGGCAATATCGGATTCCGAGGCAGAGCAAATTCTGCAGGCTTAAAATCGAGAATAAATCTTTCCCGTGCGCAATTAGTAGCCGAGGTCTAATTCTGGTGTCCTCGACTGCCAAGCCATTAACCCATGTAGGCCACTGCTGTGGCCGGCTCGCATGTAAGTCAGCAGGATGCAACTGCTAGGCTTATCCTCTCACACATTAATGTGTTTTTCCAGTGAGCAGGCTCATGTATCTGTGTGATGCCAGCCGGGACCGTCAAGCGGCTGAATAATTTTATTTGGTAATCGCCGAAATGGTCAGGCAAAAGGTAGGACACCCGTAGCATGTTAGACAAACAACTTATGTTGTGTTTGGTTCGATAGGGTGAAGTAAATTATGGCGAATAATCGCACGGCGCCAGCAGCACTACAATAACTGCCAAGCTGTCCTGATTTCTGCAGTGCCTGTTATTGAATAATGACAGAACTAAATGCAAGTTCCACACCGGCTGTAATTTATCATCGCTCATCGACAGCGAGGCTCACAGATGAGAGTGAGGGAACAGAAAGGTAGGAGAAGGTGAAGAAAGAAATGCACAGGCATGAATAATGGAAGGAGCGCGGCGTGTGTATTCCCAGCGCTCACCGAATTACTCTCACTTTGCAGCATTTAATCAATGGCTCTCCTTCTATATTTTACATGCTTCTCTCTTTTTGGCAGGTTTCATTTGTGTAGCAATATGCTGTAATATGAATGACCTCCACACAAAAAAAAAAAAGCAAAAGCCAGGTAATAACATCTTAACTTTTAACTGCGAGATGAGTTTGTGGTCTTTAAAATTCATCCATTACTTAGATGCGATCATTTATAACCGCGATTGTATTTTTGCCTTGCAGTTTTGTTTCTCTAACGTAGCAGCTAAAAAAAAATAACCTGCGTGAAATATTACGCTTATGTGGAATATAAAAGACTTCATTCTGTGTTCATTTATGCGGAGCTACAATAGCATTGAACAAAAATGGCTTTAATTATGAAAGGGACCTTGGACACGTTCCATCTCGTTCCTCTCTTTGTCTTGACCTTTCGAGCCTAGTAACCAACTGTCTAATAATAGCCAAATCCTCAAAATATAACCACATTAAAGCGTCAAGCATGTATAAATCTCTCCGTTCGCAGACTCGGAGGACTGCGAAGAGGCCATGTAGAGTTCAGCGGAGGAGTAAGATACTCCTGCTGCTGGATTTCCTCAGCCGGTCTCAGATCCTCCTCTACATTGCGAGAGAGTAAATTAACAAGGCCGCTCATAATTAAGCAAGTTTATTAGCCCGTAGGGAATCCCTCCTCCACATAAAAATCCCATCAACCCTTATTTATATCCCTTTCTTCTTCCTCTATATCCTTCAATGGAGTAGTGTGCAATTTTAATCATGATTGCATATTTAAAAGAAATCTGCTTTGTGTCCATCGCAAAAAAAAAAAAAAATAGCAGCTAATGATGTGCATCAGATCGCCTCAAAGGTTTCCGAGCCCAAATCTCACCTGTCATCGCGCGTCTTTCTTTGGCTTTCAATTTATATATTTATCTTTGTTGTGGTGTACTGATGCGAGGAGGAAGATCCGTCGCTAATCCGAGCCGCCGATCCACCACAAATAGAACATCTTCCTTATCCGACTATCAGCTACACTTCTGCCCACACTGTCACCATTCAATAGATTCTTCCTCAGGCCTATGCAAATAATTTTATTATTTCCTTTTGTTGGTTGGGTATGTTTTTCAACTTCACTTGTCATGACAAGCAAAAAATGAGAGAAAAAATCTGTAAAATTAGCATGTAGCTTCAATTTAATTAGCGTGATAACTACCTTTTTTTTTCGAAATAAACTGTTGTTAAAGTTATGATTATTAAGCAAAAACAAAAGATTTTATTCATGACTTGACTCGGGACTCTGTAACGGAGAAACAATGAAGCGCTTTTTTCCATTTCGCTCCAGACGCAATTAAGTTATCAAACTGCAGCCTGCCAAGTCTGACGCAGAAACACGGAGAGAGACTTTCTTAATGAATTAAACTAAAAACACAACACGGGTTCGTGTTAATTGGGCCTGACAGCAGGTCTAACCAGGTGATTTTTTTTTTTCTTCCGGAATTGTTTTGGAAAGAGTTACATTCCGACGTGCCAACACGCCTCATGACATATTCCTACGCAGAACCAATTTGTGGAGAAAAAAACGATTACAAGGATCATGAGGAAGAGAATGAGCGGGATTTTACAGGCCCTGAAAAAAAAATCATGCTTTCCCATATTCTAAACTGTGCATTCAAAAAGGATATTTATAAAACAGTAAGCGTTTTATTTCCTGGCTTTCCTTTTCATGTATTGTATTTGCAGCTGCCAAAGCAAGTTGTGGCTAATTGCTGTTTGCCGATAGCTCGCGGCGAACGTGCCGATAGCCGATTGTTGCTCAAGTGGAAGCAGGTGGACTGCGAGGCACAAACAAACCGACTTAATTCACTTACAAACAAGAATAAAAGACTGACAGCATCTTCTCTAAACAGGCTTGCGGCATTTATCCAAAATAGTCAATGAATGACTCGACAGTGTTTACACCAGAGACCAGCTGGTCACATTGAAACGGGCCCGTTGTCACGGTGACCGCGACAACATCCCTAAAATTCGATCATAAAAATGTTGCTATGTTTGAATCCCCCCCCACTCCTTTAAAAACCACAAAGCATGGGTGCGATTGGATTACTTTGACCTTTCGTCTGGTGGGCCCCCAAAAGCAAATTTTGATTTAAAAAAAAAAAAAATCAGTCGTGAAAAGAAGCCATGCGGGAAAAAGGCCATGCCTCGCTCCCCCCCAACTTGATAAAATAACTTGATGGGCTGCAACGTTGCATATACAACCTCCCTTCATCTCTGCACTGCTCTCTCTGGTACTTGGCTTAGCACCTCACCCTCGGGATTCTCTGACACTCCTGTCTGCTCCTGTGATCCTTTTTTTTTTTTTTTTTTTACAAAAACCACCTCAAATGCAGGCTGCGGTCAACCACCTGCTGTGCTTCTTGACAGTTAATTTGTGGCCCTTGTCTTCTGATACACACACGCTCCTTTTGTGTAACAGTGAAACGCTTGTGAGGTTTCAATTAATTCCACCGGGGATCAATTCACGTGAATGTGTCGGGCGCGGCTTTAAACACAATGTGAGAGACGCGTGCAGATTTCGGTTTCAACCTCGACCGCAAATGAGCTCCGCCGGATTCGAAGCACAGCGGACAGCAAAATGAGATAAAGGCGTGGAAATATCTAATAATATAAATAATAATAATAATAAAATAAATTGGATGGATGGATGGATGGATGGATGGATGGATGGATGGATGGATGGATGGATGGATGGATGGATGGATGGATGGATGGATGGATGGATGGATGGAAACCATCTAATCAGCCTTTAACCTCACCGATTTGGTTTTTGTTCCACGATTTTAACTACAATAGGAAATACAAATGAATTTTGCCAAAGGCAAGATGATTTTAGAAAATACGTGTAATATAAAAGGCAAGCCTCTATTTTATTTATTTTTTCCTCCTGTTGTGACTTTTGGGTGAACTCGCAATGATCTGACTCTCCCGGGCAAAGCTGTGTTTCCTCCTTAGGTGTCTTCCACCTTACCTTTGACTTACTTTTGACAATTCCATAATCCTTTTTCACCTCCGCTCGCCTCGCTTCTCTCACCTCTTCACGTTTCCCTCCTCGCTTTGCCGTTTGCTCTCATTTTCACACACCGACGCCACCTGGAGTGAATAGGGCTGAATATTTGATGATGTAAACACCCCGGATACTTTTGCAAGACTGCTTCACAAAGGCTTAGAGATTCGATTGCTGAGGCTCCTTTGTGTCGAGATTTGGTAGATGGGAAAGGTGGAAAGCATCAAAGATTGATGGGAGTGCGTTAACTTGCACACAAACAGCACATCAAATAAACGGGATCACTTGCAGGGGGGCTCGAGAGAAAAACAGATGGCTTGATTAATTTCAAAATGACAGAGAAGAGGGGAGAGTAAAGTTTCTCGAGATCCGTTTACTCATTGTCCGGATTTCGAAATGTTGCCACTGATTACCAGCTCTTCAGTAGTCACTTCAACAAAAGATTTTCTTTTTTAATTTGTCTAATTGTCTGATTGTGATAATTAGAGTTTCGTGATTAATAAATAATTTTACTCAGTGTTGTTTTGAATCGGATAAGATGCTAGCACTCGGAGGCTGAGAAAGTTTGAACCTTTTAAGGTTATTGTTTCATTTCCCTGTCCAATACCAACAAAGTAGCAAAAAGGAGAGAGGAGTCAGATTCCGAAAGAAGATGAGTGGACATGTAAGCAAAAAGGTTTTTGGTCTCAAAGTATCCCAAGGGTTTGCCTTTTTCTTACTATAGCGGAACCTGATTGAGCCCGAGGACTTGCAGCGTATACATTTTAAAATCTACCCTGGAAGAAACGACACAAAGAAGCAATGATCTCAGTCAAAGGCTGGGCGAGAATACGTCTTCACTCCAAATCAGCTGGAGAAAAGAAAAAAGCGTTAAGGGAGAAGCTCAAAGCTCTCCCTCGGAGGAGCTGAATGCGCGGACATGAAGGAAGATGAAAGTGGGATGAAGACAGAAAAGAGAGGACAGCAACATCAAACTGCTGGTGGCCAGTGATGTGCTGTGCATTGGAATTTTGACACTGACGGGGAAAGCAAAGGCGAGGTCGAAATGACGGGTAAATTTAGAGTCATGATTGCATTTTCAAATTGCAATATTTTGCCACCATCCAAAATAGTATTTTGCATTTTTAATGATTTTCACCATGGAAACACCATTTGATTGAAAATTACCCCATGTGCCAAAAAAAAAAAGTGCACCACCAGGAAAATGTGTATAATTTAGAAAATAATTTACCGGCAGCCTGGCGCTGAACTTCTTTAATTTATCAAACCATGTCCCCCAGACTCAGGCTATTAAAAGACACAAACAGTTTGCTGCTGCTGCTGTTGTAATTTTTTTTTTTTTTTTGAAGCTGCTAATATCTTCAGGGTGAACGAGACATGTGGGAGATTAGTTGAAATCAACATGAAGATGCTTGAACTCTGTCTGAACCTGAGAGTACTGAGGCTGCGCTATCAAAATATGCTTAAGACCGACATTTCCAAAGTAGAAAAAAAAAGTAAACAACTCACGTCTCAAGCTAGTTTGCATTTATGTCACTCATTTCCTTCCTATCTTATCCAAACACCTGTAATGAGAGCTCCCTGCAGCGTGAGCATCAAAAAACATGCACGCACACCCAAAAGACAGAGAGGGGGCTTTAATTGAATGTCAACCTGAACCTTTAGCTCAAAAAAAAAAAAAAAAGCTGAGAGAGGAGATTATTTTCCTTGCCGGACAAAAAATGTATGTTCAATTCACAGTGACATAGAGAAGTCACTCGCTGCTGAGAAGTTGGAAAACTGCACACGGAGCTAACAAGGTAAGAGATCATTTAATTCTCAGCAGCCTTGACAGCAAAACTTCTTTTTATCAACCAGGATATTGTTTTTAATACTTCATGCGGAGCGTATAGAAAATATCATTCCTGCATCAGCAGGTTAACATTTGTTTTTTGTGTAAACTGGACTGCACAGAGGAAGATAGATTGTTAAAAAAAAAATATTGATAAAGGTTTGGTGCATGGATTTACAAAGAAACACTTTTCTACTGCCTGCTAGCGAGATTGGCTTTTTACCACATCGGTGTTCTCTGTGAAAGGTACCAAAATGAATTTCTTGACTTCCAATTACATGAGTAACACAAGTGGGACAAGGCTGGCTGGAAAGAAAATGGCACAAAGCCAGGATGGTGGATGGTTAAAATTGTGTGCAGATTGAATATGCAGCCCTCACCATCCCTTGTTTAATATAACCAACATTTATAAAAATATTTTTCTATATTTTATTTATTTATATATACTATATATTTTCATTTATTTATTTATTTATTTATATATACACACACACAATGTCAGGTTGGTGCAGACCATAAAAAAAAAGGGGGGGAAAAAATAAAGCGATGTAATTGTTGTGCCTGGAGCTAAACAACAGCCATTATACACAGAGCTTTGAACTGTAGACCCCAAAAATATTTTTCCTGGTAAATTGAAGTGCTATGAAGTGGAAGTTTATGTATGTCAGGGTCATGTTGACCAGTGAGGGGAAGCTGGAGCCCTACAATCACACAGTAGTGCTGCAGGAGGTGAGCTGAGAAGGCGAAGCTCTCAATTTTCCACTCGATTTATTCCCCAAACTTCACTTAAGGTCACAAGCTTTGGACAGTGACCGAAAAAGGATGCTCGCAAATGCAACCTGCCAAAATGAGCTCGCTCGTGCTTACAATACGGAGATCCCAGGATAAGGAGCCCAGACATCAAGAGCTCAGACTCCGGCTTCACTGACATCTCCATGACAGTGGACAACTGTGACCACGCTTAAACAAGCATGTGAAGGTCACCGGAATTTTCATAGTCACACGTGTATAAGTTGATTGCATAATTGCCAATTTACTCCCATTTAAAAAAAAGATGCATGCAGTAAAAGAGGATGGGGGGGGGGGGGGGGTGAAGACATTTGAGATAACCTGACTATACTATCTTCTGAAGTGACCCAACTCGCCAATATTTTGTAATATATGTACATTAGTTTGACCCCGGAGCAGAGGGATTTCACACTATGCGTAAAAAAAGTTGTTGACAAAGCGAAGGCAGTTTGCTGACTTTGTCAAAATGCAAATGCCTTATTGCAATGTTACCTTCGCACACTGGGGAGCCAGCGCACAGGAACACAACATCTGTCCTCCTCCATCATGTCCGCAAATTTGAACAAATGACACATTTTGCTCAAATATGGTGCCTGCATGACTTTTGGGAGGATTTGTGTCTATTATAATCATAAATCATAGTTAGATTTGACTCACCACTGATGCATTGGTGGATCCAAATGCAGACAGGGAGGTGAGATTAAGAAAAAAAAAAAGCTTTTATGGGAGTGCATAAAAGTAAGTCATCATTATGAGTTGTATTTAATGATACATTTTTGAATTTTGCAAATGAATTTTGAGGTTCCACACTTAATAGGAAACTGATTGGATCGAATGGAGATATAAAACAATCCGGTCAATAGCGAGAACATTGCTGGAACATTTATGACGCATATACTGCATGTATCGTAAACCTGGCGAGTTTGATGATATGAGAAACGACGCGGTTGCCAACGGCCATGCGTTTCTTTACATCTTAAATGTATTGGCTCTCGTTGGCTGATGTCATCATCTTTTATTGCACTGTGAAATTTTTATATTCCCCGTCACCTCGTGTCAGTCTATACTGTACATGCGTGACATTTATTGGACCAACCATCCATCCATCCAGGCTTATTCTTTTCAGGGTACATAAGGGCCGGAGTTAAAACCGTGAGATGATGTCGGAAATACATTTTAACATAAAATGCGGGGAACCGTGTCACTGGCTAACTTTCCCTTTAGGAGGAACTGTCGATTGCTCGGTGGCAGAGAGCCAAACGATGATGAGGCGGATGACGCTGGGGAAAGATTGTATGCAAAAAAAGATATTTTCAGTATCATTCACCAATGCTACCACTTTCTTACCCAAGACAAGCTTATGGTGTGCATGAAGCAAAGCATATAATTATAGATTTATGATGCGAGTCTATTTTAATGGACTATTCTCCACTCGCTTGTCAATCACTATGCCTTGTTCCCAGATTGTCATTATTTCCACTTGGTTGGAAATAACTACATATTCTGTGCAATTACGATATATATTTTTTTCAATCATGCTTGCAGCTCTGTCAGCTGTGAATTTAATTTATTTTTTCTAATTCATATTGTGATGATTCTGCTTTTTCTAATTCATTATCACACAACAATAATAAATACTTTTTAAATATATACAAAATATTAATAGGGAGGCAGCTGTTCAATCACAGAGGCATGTCAGGGCCGAAGCAAAACTATTTTAGGATGGGGTGGCCAGATTGAATTAAATCCGGATTAATCCCTGTAGAATTTGTGTAATTCTTCCAAGCAACGCTAAATCGAAATCAAATGATCCAACCCACAAGCCACCCCCACTAACCCAACCACCCCGCAAACCATTGTCCAACATATCTGCCATTCTTTCACCTCACTCCATCACCCATCCTGCACCAACCGATCTTTTGTTCCTCTCCAGCTGTGACTGACGCAATCAAAGTTAATTAATAGTGACAGACCCTAAATCCAGATGAGGGATCGTTACACGAAAGAGGATTCCAGGTCGGTCATCGAGTTCATTTTTTTCCGCTTTGGGACTATCAAGTTTGTCCGCATTTGCGTCAAGAGTAAGAACCAATGGAGTGATATAAATAGCAGACTAGGTCACTGGTTCTCCAGTGTGTCACGACGGGGTATGCACTTAAATCACTGTCACCCTAATCTAGGAAACCTTAATCTACAATCTGCTTTGAAACACTGCTTAAATCTCCTGATGAGAATTCAAGAACCACTTTTGCGTGCACTCGGATTTTCTTTCGATGTTTAATTTGGAAGAGGAAGCAGAGTTGTTATCATGCGTGTGTTTGTGGTTGATGGACATGTCGTGGCTGTGGAGAAACAAGGAAGATGCGTGAGGGAGAAGCAGAGAACAGCAGCAGCCGGTGGCGTGAGGCTGCGAGATGACTTCATTTCCTGACAGGACTGACACACTCAGCCGACAGGGGAAAACCTGCTCTACCTCGCAGTGTCCAACACACACACAGATGCACTCATTTGTGCTTCCTTAACTTAAGAGGTCATTATAAAATAAAATATTAACAGATTAAAAAAAATAAGAAAATAATAAAAATTATAAAATATGAAAATTAAATATATATATATATATATATATATATATATATATATATATATATATATATATATATATATATATATATATATATAGATAGATATAGATATATATATATAGATATATAATTCAAGCAATGTAAGGCAGCAATTAGAATCTCTCAAACGAAAACAATTAAAAGCTAAAAAAGTAAGAATGAAGGGATCAAGAAATTGCGATTAATCACAAGGTAAGTGGCCGAGGAGCTGAAGAAAAAAAAAATGTGGGGGAAGCTGTAAGAGTTGACAGTGCCACTGATCAGCAAACAATGTTGCCTGTTTTTGTATCATTCCATCTCACCCTGCCACGGAATGAAAAAATGGGACGAAAAAGAGAGTACATGGTGGGGGTGGGTTGGGTGGATGAGGTGAATTTTTTTTTTATATTTTATTTTATATTGCTTCCCAGCAGCTCTCACACAAGGTAAACATGGGGGGGAAATATGATTCACCTTTCTGATTAAACTATGTCTAATAGGAAGCGTGAAGGCCATCATTTCCTTTTAATTTTTCTGTCATAAATCAAAAGCTTGCCAACAGGAACAATATCCAGCTCAGATTTTTTTTTGCTATTTAAATAGGATTCACATTACAATAAAAGTAGACCTCTGAAACACATCCAATAGTAATATGAGATGTAAAGAAAAAAAAATTACAAGAGTTGTGCTGATCCTACAAATAAAACAATAACACCCAGCATGATGTTCTTTAGCAACATATGAAAACAAAATATCAGGTGTTCATCAAGGGAAGGTCGCTTGTTAATCATGGCACATTCGACTAAAGCCGACGCTTTCAAATGAGACTTTTCAAATTGGCAGAAATTCAAGGTCATACGCTAGACTTGATTTGAAAACACTCAGCTCTCTCAATGGGATGTCAATACGTCTTTCACTGCAAGGAGCCTCTTCAAAAAAAAGTAAACAGGAGCAGTAACCATTTTATGTCAAAGAAAAAAATAGATATTTGTTTTGTATTGTCATGTCACCCTGTCAATGGATTTTTCCATTACATGTTAGCATCCAGCTAGTTTTTGCAAAAAAAAAAAAAAAAGGTTTCAGCCTCACCTAATGCTATTGTTCCATATTTAACATCCACACAACAGACTGGCCGGTCTTACATTTCTGCTCTTGTCAAACAAGACAGCGGAAAGGCCCACACACGAACTTTCCGTGGTTGCCACAGCGTTACAGCGCCCTGGCTCTTGACAACAGTCTAATTGGTAATTATTCACATGTCTCCCTCTTGGGAACCAACTATCCTAATGAAATTGCTTCGTGTGTCCGGGGCGCAGACAGGTCTTTAGCTCAGACACACCCACGTGGATCCAATGAGCAAAAGGGTGAGATTCTTCCAAATAAAAAAATAAAACGGTGACAGTGTTCCACACCAAGTGAGTCAAAGTCAACGTAAAAAGACAAGATAATTAACTCGACCCCAGGAATAGATAGACTCAAAAGCAAATTTTGGCTAGTAAAATCTAACCTTGAAAGACCTCAAATATAACACTGACTGTCATTACAACACAAACTATCGAAAAGAGTTGTTTTTTTTAAATTCAAAGATGACATACCTGAATGAAGCCGTCGACATTTCTTACCAATAATTCCTCCGATTGTTATTCTGGAGAAAGCTAGAGAAGGTCGCCGAGAGAGGAAAAGCCGAGTTAGTGTTGTCAGTCACAATAAATGAAAATACAGCGACATAAATTGACACCTTGAGACAAGGATCTTCGCTTCATTTCAATAAGTGCTGACTTTGTTCTTGCTTACAGACTATATTTTTTCCCTAAGCCCGGAAAAGTGTTCACCTGTCGTGTCGGTGACAACATATTCACATAACTCTGTATATTTGACAATACAAAAAATATTGCTGTCAGGGTGCAGTTTAGTTTTAAATTGATGCGGTAAGCATTGTTGGCTTTATGTGTCATGTTATGTCACGGAGATGTCCAAGCTCAAACTAGAATCCCATCCTTGTCATGCAAACACCCTAAAATTGTCAACAGCATCTCCATCCAATACCAAACGGGAATGGAATAGATTATTGATGGCGCCACTTACGAGGAGCCTGAAGTTTAGCCCCGCTAAATTGTAGATGAGGCGTCAAAGAGACTATTGCACGCTGTAGGTAATATCGGAGGAGGGAAACAGGCCAACAAAAAAAAAACAATATTGTGTTCATGAATAATATATATACAGTATAGAAGCCTATAGGAAGGTGTTCATTTAACATAAGCCTCCAGACTGAATGAAAGAGGGGGAGGGGGACATCTGGTAATTCTGCCAGCTCCCACACGAAATGCATGACAGCTCACAGATGTCGTCTTTAAGAATCACACGGAGCGCACACAAATATTTAAAAAAAAAAAAAGATATAAATCAGCGTGTCATTCATGACCCCTTAGGGTGTCATCCGGCGGAGCATAAAAAAAAATCGGATTTCCCCCCCCCCTTAAATAAATGTCTCGCCCTGTCTTGCTGTTAATATATTTATATGCGTTTATGCACGTTATTGAAAGCACATCCAGTGAGACTTTGAGCTATATGAGCTTATTTCTTATCTTCAAGACAAGTGAGCATACCCCCCCCCCCTTTTTTTTCTTTTTACCCCCATCTCAACACACTGCAGAAATGGGATTTGAGCATTTGGGGTTCATTCGGCGGGCATGGAGTCTTGAGAGGCAAAAAAAAAAAAAAAAAGTTTCTGTTCCGTTTCAATCATTTAGTTTGGGAAAGTTGAAGCAGAGCCACTCACGCCCCGGAGACATGCAATATGATAAGAAGGCTGTCTCAGATCTGATAACCAGTTTCATAAATACACAGTAAAGTGAAGAGGACAAGTCTATGTCGGCTGATAGAAGAGAAATAAAGAAAAGCATGTGCTGCATTTTAAAATATACCCTTGCGTTTACATCTCGAACAACACGACACACACACACTCGTAATCCATTTCAGACAGCATTCACTTCTTATTCAGTTGACATAATTCAGAATTCACTCTGGTTTGCAGCAGCACAAATCAAATTTCAATACTAGCATGTCCAACTTTTTATTTTTTTATTTCAGGCCTGTATCATAATTTAGGTTTTTATGAGGAAAATTATTTTCGCTGAAGCATGCAGTAAAGGTTTGCCGTGCGGTAAAAGCGCACTGCAACATTTCGATTACATCATGGATGAGGTAATGTGGTTTTATGCCACTGCATAATTAATAAAGCACCTGGATTGTATCTCAATAAATCGAGCAGCTGCGCTGGGCCTGATACTGAAGTGATTAAATTTCCAATATTTAAAAACAAATATCAGAGAACTGAAATAAAAAAAAATGATGATATTAATCCCAATGATTCCTTTCATCAGCATCACTTTCATGATGTCAGTCTGCACTTTATGGATAATTGCCAGGATTACGATATGAGGCAGTAAAAAGTCTCAGATGTTTTGTGCTTATTAGAGAAAAAGGTGACAGGGAGGTGAGGCAGAATATCTTGATGTGTGTTCCCATCACAACATGGAAATTCCGCAGAGGCAGCTTTGTATCAGCTCTCCATTATGCGTTTGTCTTGGGAATTATTCCAGATGTCGAATATTATCATCAAAGGTAGAGTAATGCTTGGTGGGGGTCGTCGACTGCTTCAAGCGACTCCAATGTGTAGGTTTTCTATCTGCCACAAACATTCCCAAAAATCTCTAAAGAAGATTGGATGGAAGGATGGACGGACAGACTTCAAGATCCAGACCAGGAAGAGGCTTTTCTTTCTTCTAAAAGGTAAAAGAACCAGAAAATATAGTCCATTTGCCCTGTGGCTTTCCGTGACCTGGATGTCTGTTCAGTAAAATCATGTCAAGGTCCGTTTACCAATGACATTTGACAACGGCTTCTATCTTGACTTTTCCTCAGAAATCAATACGTTTTGATATAAAACCAATTGAAGTAAGAAAACTGGACCTGGAAAACCCATCTAATGTCAAAATCTTTTGGGAATTTCAAAAAATGTGCCATTCATTTGTGTCTTAATATTATTTCCCTGAGCAAATGTAAGATGCTGAATGGCAGCTAGGCAGGTGGTGTCTACAACAAAAGAAGCTAATGACACTTAAAGGTTTCACCACAGGGGGATTTGCTCACTGCTCCCCTGCCTGCCCAATGTTGGCATGTCAACTGCTTTGACCTTTGTAACACTAGTTAGGCACAGCACACACACAAGCCGACTAACAGTGTGCACACCATCCTCTCTTTCGCTCCCATTGTGCAAGTAAGAAGCGGAAGAACAATTTATTCCGAATATCGATCATCTGGCATCTGTGTCGGGTTTTCTTTTGTGCGGCGTGGCAGGAAGTAAGGAAGCGCGGATTGATGCCTTGTCAGCTCGCTGTCACGGCAAACAGAGAAAGTCTGTCATTAATAATGCATAAATCATCATCAACATTGACGGAAATAGAAACCTTGGCACTTATTGACTTATCGTTATGTATTACCTGGCTACCTCGTTAGAGGCACACAAACCGAGCTCGAAAAATGCGGTGAAATCATCGGCTGGTTCTCACGTGCTTGATTCGCAATATTATTTCCATCCATGTCCATCACTGGAAGGCTCATTTACGATGAAAGATTTTGCAAGGTTGAATTTAAAGCTCCTTTTCCGACGGAAGCGCACGACTCATAATGCCGCCTCCTAAGGCGATGCACTTCCTGATGCGTAAGCATATTCCTTCTGTTCACATGAAAAATTAATTGCGTCATATATGAGAAGGGAAAATTGTTACATAGCAGATGATTGCCAATGCGTCATATTAGCACACAAATATTTTAACACCAAAACGGTGGTGACAAAAAGCAACAGATGACTTATTATGGTATAATTGCAGCTATTCTGTGATCAATTTGCCAGAGGTTTGTTTACTCACTACCTCCTGAACAGATGTGCTGCTCACTCGTCTTCCTTTCACTTAGTTTCACAGCAGATGAGAAGGTGTGACAAATATCAGAAGCGTCATTAAAATGCAAAAGGAAAAAAAGTTTTTTAGTTGCTACTTGTCTGTGGTATTTTATTTTTTTTTAAATGTCAAGCTACAGTCAAATAGAAGTTCCACTTCTCATTTGCCAAGATAAAAACTTCTTATATCTTTAATTACACTTGGCTTAGAAATTTGGTGATGTCTAGAATGTTTAATTTAATTTCTTTATCTGGCAGGTTAATAGATGGTCAGAGAGCACAGCATCGAATAGTAAGAGGTCCACTGTGTCATCAATTATGCAGATGTAAACGTATGCTCATTATTCAATGCTGCTGGGTTTTTTTTTTTTATGTTATATGAACCCCACGCTTGGGGAAGAAAAGCACTCTTCAATTATCAGATGACTCCAATGACCATCGGTAGATCTCTGACCTTCTGAAATGAAGAACAATGCTAATTTGGATCAGGGGCAAATTACATCTTGGTATATATCCAGCTCCTACATACTGTATGGTTGAGGTTTTTTTTTTTTTTAAATTAAGGAAAAAGCTAAAACACACTTTGGCAATGTTATCAAGAGTCAGTTGTGCTAATTATATATAAATAGGTTATATAAAAGTTTTGCCTTGGCCTATTTTTCACCAATTCACATTTTTGTTGAAAACTATTTTCCTAACTACACTAAAATAAAACTGTAACCTTCCCACAGTTTTCAATCATGCCAAAAAAAATATCAAAGTGAGCAATCATAAATTAGAAGTTATGTCCGACAGCACAAAGTGGACATTATTGCAAAGAAAGCTCTCCTGTTGAGACTAAGAGCTGAAAATATCCATGTGAAATTTTATACAGTAACTGAAGTAGTCAGTAACCTTCATTATTAGTGCAGATCCCCCGCAAAGGGCAATCAAATAATTGCATTTTGGTTAGGATGACTCATTGCCTTTATTAGACCGAGCAGCATGAACTAAATGCTTTGGGTGAGTCATGACTTCACTGTTTCTTTTTTTTTTTTTTTGGTCGGAAAGAAGGTTTTATAAAGCGTATTTACTGCCCGTCTTGGTCTGTTCATGTGTTAGGCAGAGAGTGACCAGGGGTGCCTGTGACCACCCCTGGCCACCACGTAGCGCCGCCCCTGGAAACTCACTAAAAGCGTTTCGTAGTATGGTTTCAGCTAACAAATGTGAAATACTTTACATCATTTTAACAGGGGAGGAAAAGTAGAGTGTGAAAAAGTACATATATGAAATAATGAGTGGATGCCAGCTACTTAATCCCCGCTTTAAATTCTTCCCGGAGTACAGCGTGGTGCCTGCCAGCTGTACCTCCATGAATGTGACAGCTGTAGAAAAATGTAATGCGAAATGACACAGTGTTTCATGAAAAAGATGACCTGAGGAGACCTTCATCATGTTGGGAATATCAGTTTGAGCAAGCTGCAGTCTCCTCCCCACCGATGGCACCATGGGAGCTTTCACTGGCATGACGGCAGGACAAATAGGAGCAGGCTGGCTGCAAAAGTACACAGTCAGCACTGAATTTATTCTGACACCAATTTTAAATGAGCACAGTTGCTTTTTAAATAGAGCCATTTAAAAGTGATCATTTATTCAGCAGGACTGAGGTTTATTGGATTGGACAGAAAACGGAGGGAAGTTTGATGATGCTAGGAAATGCCTATTGGATGCGTGGTGATTCATTTCATAGGTCATTACCTCCACAAGGCTGTTTGTTACCTCCGCCAGGGAGGAGATACATTTAATTTAGCAGGATTACAGGAAACCTACTTTCTATTAAATTTGAAGGGGCGGGGCATGTACTTAGGAAGCCACGCCTTCTTCATTTGGGGGCGGATCCAAGTTAGTCCATCTACTTCAATGATGAAACTTTTTTGGGATAATATTTACAATGCATTGAAAATGTAGTAGCTACTGGGTAACATCATTGAATGAATTTTTACAATTTTATTTTTACGATGCTGTATATCTTTGTGTTATTTGTGCAAGTGTCTTATAACTGCATGAGATGGATACTTTTGAGGGGGGAGCATGAATATATTCATAGTTTAGACTATTTACATCTGAAAGAGAAGTAAAAAGTTGTTTGTGGTGCCATTGTAATGCATAGTTTGCCTTTTTGTATTGCTTCATTGTGACATATACACAGCGAGCAAGGTGTGTGTGTGTGTGTGTCTCATTCTGCCTTGCTTTGATTTTAGTAATCTCCTGAGGTATATTGGTGGGCCCAAAAAAAAATTCTTGAAAGTGGTTTTGACTAGTCGAGATGGGGAAAGCGCATAAATAGATGATTGATAGTATTAATGGTTAGGTCTACGCCATTGCATTGAGATGAGTAAACAGAGCTTACATAATAGCCTATTCATCATCCTCAAAATATTTCGAGTGAGGATGATGCATGTGTAGCAACATTTGCTTACTTTGATCGCCATAAGAAATGTTATTGGATCAATATTAGACGACGCAGAGTTAATTATTCCAACATTCAGAGGAGTTGTTGTCATTGAAGTAAAGTATTTTGCTGAGCCGTGGCAGTTCATGGCCTAACTTTGAAATGCGTTATTTCTTTCAACTCTTTTAAGCGGCAGACAGTATTTGGCTCAATGCTAATGGTGTGTGTGGGTGTGCATTTTTAGTAGCCAAAAAAAAAAAAGTCCTAACTTCCTTTCTGTGTTCAAGGAAATTGCTATTGATGCGGCAAGCAGTTGAATGCAAGCGTTTGGTGTTAATGTTAATTTGTTCTTCTTGAACAGCATTTCAATTTTATTCTAAGAGCTAAATGAGAGGAGGGATGTTACAGTATCAAGCCGTTCGACAAATGGAGAGACGGTAAGGTAAATTGTTATTGAGCCGTCGCCCGAAGGAGACGATGAAAAACGTCTTAATGATGTCATTAGATATCGGCCAATCAGATGGCGGCGTAGGGACGGAGACAGACCTGTCAATAGAGGTCACCATGATACGTCTCATTGTAAAAACGCTGAGGGTGCTGAAGCAAAATAATGAAAATATTAAAAATGAGCATGGGCTTGGAATTGAAATTGAATCAAAGTTGGAGCTGGAGCAGATTTGCATATTAAAAAACGACTTCTTGGTCGACATATTAACGATTTATTGGTAGACATGTTGGGAAAGAACCAGACCAGAGCTATGTAGCCCGGGATAATTACGCTATACTGAAGGGAATAAAAATAGATTTTGTCGTGTTTTTCCATTAACCTTAAGAGGCGCACATACTGAACATTAGCAAGCTAATGACACTCTGAAATGGTTGTAAATAATTATCCCCCAGCATGATTTAAATGAGATATACACTATGTTGCGTGTTTATAAAGAAAATTATCGAGCACTGTAAATTAAAATAAACATGCTACGTCGTTCATTCTCACGTTATTTATAAATAGTGGCTTCACGGTTAAAAGGTTTCTGGGTATAAAACGATTTTCTCCGTTTGGAATACGTCTTCAACGACAGATGTTTGTTCATTTTAAAGATACCCGCTTTGTTTAACAGCTTACACCAGAAAAAAAAAAAAAAAACAGAAAGCCAGATTCAAATAAAAACAAAAAGATGAAACACTGCGCTTGTTGTTTTTCTTTATGGCGTTATCAAATGAGAGCTTAAGAACGACAAACCTGACCAAGGACTGTTTTTAAACAAAGTCGAACAGAATTAATGAGACTATTCGAGGACAGCTGCACAGCAAACAACATCGCTAAACTGTGACCGACGTGACTTTTCGCCCACGCTTTGCAACATTCATATAAATAAGGTTGGAGTCATTGAGAAATGTCATCTATATTTAAGACTGGATTTTAAAGCCTAATTAATCAACTGTAATAATAATTGCTTATTACCTTGATGCATATAATATTTTTTTTAATTATCAGCTGCCACATTACAGGGGTTAGTAATTATAAAAATAACAATTAATGTAGACAGTGCAGTGTCACCTTCATAGCTCCTCTCTTCTTTTATTTCCACGCCTAAGGCTAATTCAGCAGAAAACTTAATATCACCATGACACAATTGTTCTATTTCAAAGCAGAGATGTGTTGAATTTAGCTCTCCTGCCCACTGTCACAACATTAATTTCGGGAGCTTCATGCGAGATGAAAAATATTGGAACGCTTTGACTCCTCCGACTCACAAATAAACTCACATGTTCAAACGAGTCAGACGAGCTCGCTGACACTTTGAGAAGTCAAGCGAGGAGTGTAATGGATGGCTTCAAATTAAAGGATCTCCAAACAAGGTCTGAAGAGTCGAGTTATTTGGAGAGTTTTTTTTTTTTTTGCGCATGAGAGGTCAAACATCGTCAAGACCCTCGAGCAAATAGAGTTACTTTCGTAGAGCACTTTGACGTACACTTTGAAAGACAAGGCATTGAGTTGTTAAACTTTCAATTGCTCTGTAATTGAGCTTGAAATTGCCTTACGTGGGAACCCAACAGCTAACTTCAGATATTTATTTCCCTCTGTCACTTTTTTTTATCCTCCTTACATCTTTTATACTTTCTCTTTGTCACCCTTGTTTGCAAATGACCACTATTTTAATTCATATAAAATTCCATAATAATACAACATTATATGACTACGTGCATTAAAATTGATAAATTACAATTTATTATTCACATTGCGCAGTAGCGATAGAATCTGGTCGAATGGCCAAGCAAACAAATCAGATATCGGCCCCGACACAGCGCTGAACGTCAACAAGCACATAGCTCTCGGCCGATTACTCCCGATAGTGACGCGGAACAATAAATACACACAAAAGTGTACAGTGGTGAACACCAGGGAGACAACAATGTGCTGGACCGAAACACAATGATTACCCTCCTCGCACAATCCTCTCCAATTATTGTCCTCGGATGGTAGCAAGAACGATCAATGATTAAGGGGCCCGAGACGGAGCTCTGGGGTGTTTCTCAGATGGGCTTGCATGTCACATCATGCATGTAAAAAAAAAAAAAAAAAAAAAAAATCAAGAGGTAAGAAGCCAGCAAATATACGCAGTCACGCTAAACATCACACATCGCCTTCAGGCGTAGGATAAAAGACAGCCTGAAGGGCGCTCATGCAAAGCTCATCCTGCAATCATGAAACAGATTAATTTAGACATTTAATTTTAGACATTTACACTGGCATCAATCGATGTGAGAAAAATAAAGTGGCATTACATCCTCTCTTCCTACCTACGTTCACTCTATTATTCCACTTGGGCCTTTAATCATCTTTTTTTCCACTCTGGGGTTTAGCAAAGTAATGATCTGGTGTGGCTATTAGGATTGTAGTGGAAATTTGATCATAAAGATTCTGAAAAGAGAAGCACTCTCTCGCTCTTTATTAGACTCTCAAGGATCATCTAATGGAAGGGGAAAAAAAATCAAGTACAATGAAGGAGAATGAAAGAAAATCTACTAGGATTGTGTTAATTTTAAGCGCAGCCTCATCAGTGCTTTTTTTTTTTCTCTTTTTCAAAAAGCCCACAAACCTTTTCATGAATGCTCCTCAGCATCTCTAAAAGAGAATCATTCAATGGAGGTCTTGTTCATTATTATCTCATACTATGATCAAAGTGTATTCAAGTAAAATGTGTTATCATACAAATTATGAACAAATACTGACAGACGATTTGGACAATTCGAAGGTAAGAATGGCTTGAAACGATTAATCGAAATAATTGTCGATTCATTTTGACAGCTCTGAATTAAAATGTTTCATATTTTCTCAATATATGCTCAAATCATGTCGCCGTCCTCTAGATATTCCGAATTAGCATAAAATTCTGGTCCATTTCGGTGCACCGCAGCTGTGAGCCAAAGTTCATCATCTTCCAATCAACTGAATTAGCATGTTAAATTGCAGACCGTTCAACCGGGCGCCCGGTCCGCTTAATCTTGGTGTTGATGCTAAAGGTTTGTGAAAGGTCAGAAATATTTGCGTCATTCACAGCAAAGATAACTCATCAACTTCCACTCAACATGAAGGCCAAATCGTTTTGGAATCGGCGGTAGTTTTCTGTCCAATCATTTTTTTGTTTCTTTTATACCTAAGATACTATGGAGCCAATTTAGATTATTTTTTCAGATACACGCGGAAACGGTGCGGGCAAAATTGAGATTTGAAGAGAATTCTTCACAGAAATGGTAGAAACCGATAATCCAGCATCGACATGCCTTGAGGAGTTTATTGATTGGAAGCGTTGACGCTCACTGCTCTGGGAGCTGTGTCGGCATCTCTGGCGCTAAACACTTCTGAAATAAGATGACACACAGAACCTGCGGTTTCTTCTGGGAAATTAACTAAACGTTCACATGGCGTATAACGACACACTATGACTTAATACTACTTACAACTACAAAATCGTATCGGTACATTCAGAATAGATGTCAAGGATGTTTTAAAATATGCGTTGAGCATAAATGAGCCTCATATTTTATAAATTCACCGACTTGAAGAAATCTGTGCAGAATGAGGCTTATTAGGGTCAGGTGTCAGAACCACGTATTCAATTACAATCGTCTTTTACAGTTCCGGTACATTAATGCGGCGAACGGACACGACTGCTTAAGTGAGTCCTCGGTAGCTGAACGAGAGGGAGGGAGGAGACTTTGTCAAATGCAAGACTAAGGTGACTCAGTATCCATAAAGCTAGTCATTTATGCGGCATCCAACCCGCATTAATACTGCAGGCGCTGCCCTTGGTAATATAGCCAAAGTCCTTCAGAAGTCTTTTTTTTTTTTTCCGTTGAACAAGAACTTTTCTTTAAAGTGCTGGAAAATGACAAGCGAAGAAAGTGCAGTCAGACTTTGATCAGTAATTAAATATGGAGGTGGTGGGTAAAATGGTCGGAATTTAAAAGCTGCTTGTAAAATGGCCGTTTGCTAATACAGTCATGAAGATCAATTATTAATTATGGATAAAGCATTTAGAACTGTCACGCTTGTCACATAAGCCGGAGGTCGATGAATCGGTAATTGCCATCGTCCTAAAACGTTATTTTCAATCGGGCCTTATGCGCCAGTGCACTACTTTAAGCGAACACAAAAAGCTGCATAATGATCGGCGTCAAAGCACTTAATGTGTCAGATTCGCGTCTCTTCTTAATTTACAGAAGGTTTGGCAGCGTTAAATATTAATTTTATAGACTTCGACGGGAAACCACAGATCTTAAAAAAAAAAGATTTACTCCCGAAGAGCAGCTCAAGAGAGCAAGAAAATAAACAGCAAGGCGCTGCAACGCAACCTGTGTTCTCCTGTCATTTATCAACATTTATCTCCTCGTGCATCTTCCCGCGTTTAAGCTTCCATCTGCACTCGTGTCAACAGCTTTTGTATCCCCACCTCTGCTCTCTTATGTTTGCACCTTTAGCTCAACATTACCATTATGCATCATGTGTCATGATGCGGCACATGAATTATGTAGATTACCTCAACATTTGCCATCCAATGTATTACAGAGCTCATGGTAAATGCCACGTAAATTAAGATTATTCTCCTCTGTGCGCTTTTATGTTTGTATTTATGTGGATTACATCAGTGTAAGAAATCCACAAGGGATCAAGTGGAGAATGGAGTCCCTCCGCAGGCCGTTTGATTGTCTTTTTAAATGCTAATTGCTCAGGAGGTAACTTTGAGGGCTAACTTTGGTAAGAGTTGCAGAGGGAGATGAAGACGTAAGAGTCGGAGCAAAGTGACAAAAGAAAATGAGAGAGGTGGCTTGAAGGGTGTTTGGAGGGTCGTTCGCAGTGATGGAGGGTGGCAGAGCAGAAAGCACAGGGAGGAGGGGCGAGCGGTAAGTGTAGAATAAGATGTGATATTGTTAATGCTACAGTAAATTAATATTCGCGTGAGGTCATCCATCAGGAGGAGAGCAGGCGAGCCGTGAGAAACATGATAATGGAAACTGTCACGAGGAGGGAGGGAAGGAGGAGAACGAGGAGAAGCGGTGGAGGGGTGTATTGGCATAAAGAAATGAGGGAACGAGTCAGAGGTGAGGGCAGGGGAGGTGAGGAGCAAGAGGAGTGTTTGATGGAAGTGTCTGAAGGAGAAAGGTGAGACCAGTTTTTTTTCCTGACATTTCATCGAAATATAATCTCCACTGGACACAACATTAGGCACAATCCAGTGAAGCCAAGTCAGCTTTTTTTTTGATGATGTCACGTAAATGTTTGACAATTTTATCCACAAGCAAAAGGCATCAGGTGAGACTCCTTTAAATATCAAAGCGTGGGATGTCTGCCAGGAGGTTGCTGTTTGCCTTCAGACATGTGTTTTTCTTCTCTGCCAGCTGCTCGCTGAATCATATTTGCGTGAGGTCATCCATCAGTATGTCGAGGCTACGTGTGGGGGGGGAAACGTGATTGATAGATGGACAGGAACAGGAACAAATAGCATTGTCATAGTTCCCTATTCAAATTGGAAATATTGTAGTCTCAACAGGCGAGGTAACATGACGCCTTTTGGGGACTCAAATCTGCTTACAAGGTCACATTGTGGAGACTCACCTTCCTTTTGTGGACAATCAAGTACCAGCGTCATAAATCATTGCATTTTGGTGTAGGAAGAAGGAGAGGGGGGGGGGGGGGGGGCAAGGTCAGGTTTAAAAATAGGTGGCAGTGGTTATAGAAAGAATAAGAAATTAATGTATGTCAATGCAATGTCGTCTGAAGTCTGGATGAGAAAGTATGTGGGATCCAACTCCATCTACAAATTAGTGTGAATAATTAAACCATGCCAACCCCCATGAGGATTGCGATGTACGGCTAGGGGGAAATGTAGGCATGCGCTGAGCATCCTGATGTGAAACTCTTGACACGAAAGCCTCAGGGAAGAAAAGTGAGCAAAACAGGAGTCAAAAGAGAGAGACGGGCCTTAATAAAGCCAAAAAGGTGTCGAAAAGTAAAAGCAGAGACAGGATGAGATCGAAAGTCGTCGTAAAATAACAACAAGGCAAATTTCGTTAGGACAGACTTGGGAAATTGGGCCGAGTCTTTCAGGAATAATAAAAACAACACACAAGCTGAACTTAACTTTCAAAAGTTCTTCCAAAAATAGTTACCGGCGTGAAATGGTTTTTGTGATTTGCATGAATCTAAACTAAAAAAAAAAAAAAAAGTCATCCTATGATGAGTTAAACTAGGCCGCCATTGTGTTTGTGCATATTTGAACACTAGACACAAAATATAAGAAGGTCATTACGCCTTAAGAGAACACAAGCGGGGCGGACCTGCCTGGTTGCACACGTTGCAATGAACTTTTCAACACACAGAACTCCAGCCCCGAAATAGTAATTGGACCGTTCCGCTTACTTGAACCAACGTTTCTACAAATTGACCCTGCAACTTACATATGCACATTTTCGTGGTGACAGAAAAGGCCAAGTTAGGACACATTGATCACCGATGACAATTACGTGGCATTTAAGTGATTATAAAAAATATTTGAACAAATTGTCCTTCATTGATTTTTATGCATATCACAGTTAATGGATAGGACAAAGTCAACAATCCGACATATATGAACCACGCAGTCCTTTGCGGGTCCTCACCGGGGAGACTTGTAAAGATAACCATAGGCCAATTGCTGCCTAATTACTACAGATAACTGGTTCAATAAATTCTTCTGGTCCAATTTCACTTTAATTGTCTGAATTGGTTTCAATTAGATGTTGCTGGCATCGGGAGAAAGGTGAAAGTTAAAGCTGGAGTCCCAACATCCCACATGTACTTTGTAGTACGTGCTCGGATGTCCATAAAAATACATGACTACACACAAGTGGGTTAGGTATTACGCAATAACGCAAAAAGATTCTGCACAAATTCCTCTCCACAGGCATTCTATGATAATTTAATTTGAAAGTGCTTCGTCATTCCCGTGGTTAATATAATATTGAAATTAATCAAATAAAAGTGAACAAAGCTCCAGCGTGATCATTAAGTATCTGCGGAACTCAGCATGTTTCTTTTTTTTCTTCCATTTTAGTTTTTAGACTCAAGACGAGTGTACCTATTATTTGGACCTGGGAGAGCAGCAAATAAAAGGCATAAGAAAAATCAAATAAAAATCAAAGTAAGAGAAATGTTTTTTTGTTAAGCACAATATTGGCTGACATTCACTTTGTCAGGTCATCCGGCCTCACAAGAAAAATGAGCAGCCAGGTCATGAACGCCAAATGGTGAAAATGACCTTTATTGATGGTTAAGTGACATGAGTAATTGGGATCAAGGAAGTAGAAAATGAAATGTCAATATATACGAAGGTGATAGTAAAAAGATGGCGGACGACAGGGCAAATCTTCGGTCTTCGAGGATTTTTTTTTTCAAGCATTTAGATGGTCGGATCAAGACGCTACTGACCCAATAAGTGGAACCTTTACGCAGTAAAGAAATCATGCCTCGTTGTGGGGGGGTTGTCCTTGAACGAGACTTGAGGCGTGTGAAGAGGACATTGGAGAATAGAAGGAGAACGTAAAACTAGGTCAAAATGAAATAGATCCATGTGGGCGGGGCTTAAGATTGGGAGGCCAAATGTCCGGTTGTGAAAAGGAAATAGATAATTATAGAAATATGAATCTTTCACTCCTGAACTTGGGTTAACCTCGTTTCTATGTGCTGAGGCCAATCCACTCATGTCCTTTCATCTTGCTTCTCCGCCCCTCCTCATGAATCCGCTTTCATTTTGACTTTTTCCACCCTCCCCCAGGTTCACTGGCTTTCCTCTCCGTCATGCTTTTCATATTGAAACGTCTCGCTTCCCTCTTGGGTCTTTTTCCCGTTTTAACTCCTTTTGCCTTTGCGACTCGTTTTATCGGTTTTGCATTCTGCCCGATGACCGCTCGGAAGCATGAATCGCACTTTTTTTCTGTTTGGTGCATTCTACAAAAATCCTTTCTGACTATTTTGTATTTCAACAGATGTTTCAGCAGCCAAAGCACAAAGAGAGCCTTTGGGTCGGACAACCTCCGAAGCGGGAAGATTCAGCTGCACACCGTTATGCCGACTCAGCGTTCCTTTTGAAATTAGTCAGCATTTTTAACAAGCCAGTTTGTGTTGCAGCTGGCAGCGCTTGAGCCAAATGAGGCGTAAATATTTTTTTTTTCCGACCTATTAAAATATGGACAATGTATTAGTGGGGAATAATTGGATTAGTAAATAGACACCCAAAAAGAACTGGAGGAAAATTGTTTTACACTATTGTGACTGCACGTCCTTTCACATCGCCATGATGACCTTAACCACATTGCTGTTTTCCAGAGTTGTTAAATCCCCCCCCCCCAGAGAGTTGTGTTGTCTGGATTTTGCATAATTCTATTAACAAACACAAAAATATAGTGAGGACCAACCCATTGATGAAGGGCATTAGAAATATCTGGAGATTTTTATATTTATATATATCAGTCATTAATCTTTTTTTTTTTTTTAGTTTCATCAAATATGTCCAATTGTGTCATTGTCTAAATAGATCCGTTCCAAGCTGTGTAAATATTTGTCTCACTGGAGTGTGCTCACAGATTTAGACCCATTCAGCCATCAAGTATAATAAAATAAAGCAGATGAATTAAAAATAAATAAAACTTGATGAAGGTCAAAAAGTGTACACACAGAAAAATATTTTATAACCATCTGGCCTCTGACAGTATGACACAAAGTCTTTGCGAAAAGCTCCGATACTCACACCAACTTTGTCCAACATGCATTGTTTACTTAACAGTATTGCTTTCTGTTAAACTTCTTCTTACAGTTGAGCGAGGTTAAAGCACTTGTAGAATGTTTTGAAAAACACAATACATTCCACAAACTGTTATTTTTGTTGTAGACTAAAAACATTTGGCGGATCGAAACTTTTATTCCCAAGCAAAACTTCAAATCCTACTATTTTCAGTCTACAGCTAAAATGAAAACAATTGCCCTCGCTGTTCCAATAGTTGGAAAAGCGTGCACAAATGTAGCTTGCGGGGCTTAGCCATGTAGCAGATCAGTGGCAAAGTCTAGACTTTTTGCCTGCAGAGCAACACAGCAACACATCCCGCTACCCATTTATTCATCTCCAAATATATGCACACACATCATCTTCCCATACAATACACAAGGGAGACTGATGTAAAAAAAAAAAAAAAAAAAAAATTGCAGCAGTAGGAGAGAAGCGGTGGTAAACTCTCACTGCTGTTTTTCTCGAATCCATCCTGAAATGTCAAGACGTGGTTGCAGGGGTTGGAAGGAAAGGCTGCCGTTATACACCATACAATATGTATGTATGTATGATATCGTTAATATATGGGCCAAGTCACGGAGGATAGCGAGGATGGTGTTGAATAAGGAACACCGGGAGGTAAAATTGGACTAGATGGCCTTAGGAGAGTCTTTGAAAAAAGGAAATAAATAAACTGAGCAAGGTAAGTTTGACACAAGTCAAGTATTTTTTTTTAAGGTAACCATGGCAACACTGGTGTACAGCGACTATCTATTAACGTGTGATGTTAGCACGCATTTACCGTATTTTCCGGACTATAAGGCGCACCTAAAAGCTTAAAATTTTCTTAAAAGCCAACTTATAGTCCGGTGCACCTTATATATGGACCAAATTCCTAAATTTAAACTGGCCCGAAGCATTGTGTCATGAAATCAATCATAAGTGGCCCGCTGAAGACTATGAATCAAAAAGACTATGGATCATTATTTTGTGATTATAAAGTCATTTGTTGCGTCTGAATTTGAAATAAAAAAGATAAAATGGAGAATGATTTGGATTAAAAATCTGACATGATGCATTAATGGTGCGCCTTATAGTCCAGTGCGCCTTATATAAGGACATAGTTTTAAAATGGGCCATTCATTGAAGGTGCGCCTTATAGTCCAGTGCGCCTTAAAGTCTGGGAAAAACGGTAATATTTAGATAAATGTCCAATTGGCCACTTAGCTTCCAAATGAATTTAACACGGTTCACTTTGGCCTTTTCCGTTTGTCCGCTCCCTGATCCTCTCAGCCTTTGTGACATTTCCTCCAATGTTTGCCTTTCGCTAGCAATCTTCTGCCTTGCTCTCACCCGTTTTATTTTTCCTCAATTTCCTTTCCATCCTTTTCCTCTATTGAGCATGATGGAGCTAATGTGACCTTTATGTGCTGTCAACTCCTCGTATGGCCGTCAGTCATCTCTTGCTCTTTCAGGAGCTGTCAGCTAAATAGAGCCGCGCTATTAACGTAGGCAACTGGCCCGCCACTGGCTGAGACAAAACATGACAGGAGACGAGGCGGGGGGGGCAAGAGACATCAAATGACACATAGTGTATACACGAAGCCATCTCTCCGCCAATTGGTTTGTTTACGTCAAGATAAGTGTGTTTTGGCCCAGAAGGAGTTGGCATAGTTTGTATCTCAAGCAGGCAAAAAAAAAAGTGAGCCTTTTCCTCATCCTGCCATCTCATTATCACTCAAGTCGTAAAGGAAGAAATTCCGTTGTGCCCGTCCTTGCCCTCCTCCAAGTCGCTATCTGCTCCTGCCACTGCTTTTTCTTCCTTTCTCAAGTGGCCTCCAGTCCCTCGCTTCCTTTCTCGGCGTATTTATTAGAATGCATGTTTGGTTTGTATTCTCCAGCTCCCGGCACCTGTCGCCCTTTTTGTTTATTTCCGAGACTACCTTGTTAATGAGTTTAATTCACTTTTCCGTGTACGCTTGTTGTCATTTAGAATCTTGTGCAACCTTGATGCTCTCCTCCGCTTTCACTTTGAGGTCTTTCGTCCAGATTGTTCTCTCACTTATCAAAACACACCAAAAAAATTCCCCGGCACAGCATGGAAATTTCCTTTTAATGATTTTTTTATTTCATACGGTGAAATACAATACCGAACACTGTCGTGATTCTAATCTCATAATGTCACGATTTACCATGAAGCAAAAAAATCTTCTGATAATAATACGGCAGATTTTCTTTTCCTTTATTTCTCTTAAGTGGAAATTAGAATTTTTAGTAGTGCAGAGCAGCCGCAAGGAAGTGACTACCATGTTGAATTAATGCATTGACATTTCACGTCCAATCATCTTAGTTATTAATTTCTCAGGAAATATTACATGGACCTTAATGACAATCCAAGCTTATTTCTCATCTTACAAATACAGCCAAGTGTGTCGATGTAGATTGAGATAAAATACAAGGTTACTTTTTAAGGGCACATTTTATTTGTGATTGAAGCTAATTAGGAAAATGTGGGCGGTTGGCAGGATTTTGGCACTCCATGCCCGGCAGCGTCTCAACCAGAAATTAAAATCAAAATGTGAGTGGTGCGCGCCAACATGGCAGGGAGCAGCTGTGTCATACTTCTCGTTGGCACGCAAGGTCATTTAGCATTGTAAAAATCCCAAGTAGAATTTTGTGTGTGTGTGTTCAGTCAAAAAAGGATGAGGTGAGTAAACAGGGGTGCGGGAAATTAAGTCTTGAGTGACAGGCCGTAAATGGAAATAAAGAGGAACTATGACCCTGTCGAATGGATGTGGCCATCAAAAAATCTTTCCCACTTTCCTCAATCCCACTTTGATCATTCTTCACATGAAGCCAATGAAGAGCACTTGAAAGATGAGATGAATCGGCCATTATCCCCCTCGCTGTATCCTCCGATCGGAGACTGTCAATAGGATCAACTGACACGGCGTCCTTCAACTTATGCTGACATGCTGTCAAAGTTTGGAATAAAAAATCAAATGTAATTGTCGCCACCGCTTGGCCACTTTGCTCCGGTACGGTCGGATCAGGTCTAATAAATCAATGAGTAGAAGTCGATCGTTACCAGGGTGATAAATTCGTACTGCTTTTGCTTAAAGACGGAGGTAAACCAAGTTCACCTCAGCAAATAGACATGCGACACCTATCAATAAAAGGGATTACGAAATGTGTGTTTGTGTGCAACTCTGCTTGAAGGCGGAGCTGGAACCAGAACAGAGCGCCGATACCGGGCAGCGGAACAGATGGCGTTTCCAAAGTTTGCATGAGTGTTGTCGCCTCAGGTGGCTGAGGGGAAGTGATGTGAGGTGAGGTGATGATGATGCGCTCTTCTCATTATGAGAAGCTCAATGCTCAGCTCACGCCACTCCCCTCTGCCCTCCTTTTTAATAACAAATGAAAACGGCCACATCTTTCTGTTTTGAGTTCTCGGATAATGACGCTGCCTTTTTCGTCACACGATTAAGCCGAGGACACGACCTTTGCATTTGATATTAATGAATGCTAAACAGAGCTTCTGACTTTTTTACGAGCTCCAACATTTCTTTTTTGCAGGCAAAAAAGTCATAAAAACTGAAGTCAAATAAACCGAATGGTGGTCGATTCTTAAATGACGGAGTAGAATTTTCCGTGCGCAGGCATCTGCATCGGCTAATTTAAAACGGGATGCACAATAATTCATTGTGGTTACCTCGAAGTAAATCATGCACAACCCGCATCAAGCTGCTGCAGCACATCAACAAAAGCCTCCGTAGTGCCTCCGTTCACTGCAAACTAATTAGTCACAAGCCTTTGGCCAATTAACTCAAAAGGACAAGGCAACAAATATTTAAAGACTAGGAATTAACTCGCAATGGATACCCTTAAGGGGTAGCGTTAGCGGTTAGCACAGTCTAAGCAAAGGTATGATGAAAACGATCAGATGGTATCTCCGCCTCTTTGCCGTCCAAGCACATTCAGGAATAAATTGATGCAGAAAGTCCAAACAACAGTGTAATTAAGATTAGTGAGATGTCGCCAGATGAATCATGATTCCTTTAAGTATGCATATCCAAAGTGGGCCAAAGGCTTAATGCCTCTGGGTCGGCCATGACAGGGCCAGCAATATGTTTTAATGAGTCGGAGTCCCTGGATGAGACTCTACATTTGTCATTCAGCTCCCGGGGAAAAAAAAAAAATGGACACCGCAAGGCATGCTATGCGTCTTAAAAAGTATTATATGAGCTAAGTGTTTTATGGGATGATTTTTTTTAATTTGTCAAGAAACTGAATGGATTGTAAAAGCCGCATAATAAACTGTCCGAAAATAAAAATAAAAAAAATCGCAGCATTTTTTTTTCCTCATGTTATAGTTGAGTTGTTCTTATTTACTCATAAGCATGAAAAGTTAACCTTGGATTGTGGTGTTATCATTTAATTGCTCAGTTAAAGAGGCAACATGAGATGCAACACAACGGAAGCAGCGTATAAATTAACTTTTAATTAGTCACATTATATTCCAATTTGCCCCGCTTGTTCGTTAAAGGCATCTTAGCTCTCACACAACACCGAGCAAGCTCGTTACAACAATCCTAATCTAACTATCGTTATTATTATCCGCTAAATTCTTACACCTCTTACAATCCCACTTTTTTTTAAAGCTCAATAATGATGATATGTTAATGATGATGTCCAAACTAGCTGCAGAGCAAAGTCAGCTGCAGGGCAAAGGCATCTCCCAGCTAATGGATTCGAGTTCCCGGCGGACATCTTTAGACGGTCTTTAGAGACTACTTGATGAAAGGCGCCACACAGATTAAAGACTTTCTCCTCCAGTTCAAAGTTGGAGGATAAATGTGAAGTATTGAACCGACATTAATTCGTCCATGCATGTGCGTGCGACTCTGACTTTCCGAAAAGCTCTCAAATTGTTTTGAAACAAAAAACTAAAATTTCCCAATCCTCATGGTTTGCTATATATGAAGACACCCTGCCAAGGAATATAAACAGAGTATTAAAAGAGAGATGAAGGTCCAGTAAAGGATCTTTTGAAGGTGTCAGTGTATATCCCTTAGCTCCCATACATCCATATATCATCCGAATTGGGACTTGGATGGATCAGGGAAGCGAGTATGCTTGCATGCCAAGATGGCTGGACCACGATGCCAGGCCACTGACTTCTATCTCTGAGGTCGTTGGGCTGGTAATTAGTTTTGTTCTAATGGCTACCTGGCAAGGTCAAGGGATTCCTGTAAGCCCTCCTCTCTGTGTTCACCTCCTGCTCGCCTCTTACTGCTAATCACTCTGACCCATCTTCTCTGAGCTGCTTGTCTTCATTCCCAACAACATGGCGCTCTCAAGAAATCACATTGCCTCGCTCCTTATTTGGTCCGACCCGACTTTGGTCCATGTAATGAATCCGCTACTTCTGTAGCTTTATTGTGTTTGTTCTCTTTGACTTTTTTTTTTTTTTGGGTCAATGCATAATACACAATACCTCCCACACGTAATTAACAGTATCCCAATCCTCCATCTGGATTTATTTTTTTTCCCATTTTATTTCACCTCCCACATTTAGTTTACACTTCTCTTCATAGTTTGGTGCAACTCATTTTCAATAAGCGGTTTGTTCCACTGACTTTCTTTTTCAGGATTATCAGCCATTTTAGCTCAAATTTGCCTCCATTTAATTGAATGATCAATTGTTTATTTTTGAAATCTATAAACGTTGAGCATGCATGCAAATAGTTTTGTCTTTTTGGCAGAATGAGCTTCCCATCTGTCAACACTGCTTTCCTCTTCTATTGTAAATTGAATAAAATGTCAATGATCAAGTCACATATACATTAAACCATCTGTGCACAGTATGTGCTGCCTGCAACATTCGGTTAGTGATATCTGTGAATTCTAAATTCAACATCTGCGAAAAAAAGCACAATTAGCAGCACAGTCCGATCATCCTTGACTGGTCAGTCCTCCATTGGAGCGGAAAAATAGGTCGGAAATCATACAGCTTGTCCTCAAAGAACACACTTCCACAGGAGTACACTGTACAAATCCATTTGGGAGTTATTTCAAGGTGAGTCATTTTTTCGCCGCCTTCGTACCTGAGGGTTCGGCCGAGCATCAAATTTCACTTTAATCCTTACTTCCCATTCGTGACCCTCCCGTGACCCCTGACAGTTATTGACCCACTCTATTGCTTACACCGTCAGTATCTCACCCGGCACTCAGCACCCCTTTTAAAAAATAAAAAATAAATCCTCAGTGCACACAGCTTTATTTATTGTCACGGCAGCAACAAAGACGCAGTTGTGCTAGTTTTTGAAAGCAGAGGCTGCATGTAGACCACAGGTGTCCAACTCAAGGCCCGGGGGCCCGGTACGGCCCGCCACATCATTTTATGTGGACAAATTGTGCATCAAATTCGTGTGTCATTACTAGAATTGTAAATTGTCTTCACTTTTAATATCTTTTTTTTTTATATATATATTTGACCAGTTTTTACTCGTCTGATTTGAAAACGAATTATTTGTCCGTTTGTTTTGTAGCTTTTACTGTATATAATATGAGGTGCTCATACATTTATTTGGGTTGACAGTCATAATGGCCCTCCGAAAGAAGCGATGACTACAATGCGGCCCGTGAAAATAATGAGTTTGACACCCCTGATGTAGACAGTTAAAAAAATAACATACATCAAAAACAACCGATTGTGTGTCAGTCTGGATTAAATTTACCGTGTATTTGCATTTCTTGTCCGCCATACCTTCCCGTGTCAGCCAATTAACGCCTTGCGTCCTTACCCAGCTGTCGCTTGCCATGTCATTATACGAGTGTGTTGTTGTTGTTTTCCGATGTCGTTTCTTCCGCTGCAAGGCTTGCGAGTCATTTTGTTCTACACCCACTTTGTGACTTTCTGTAAGGGTTTTGTTGATGTTTTTTTTTTTCACTCCTAGCTGCTTCTATGTCCACCCTGTTCTGATAAAAAAAATAGATAATAGTTTGTTTTTAATAGGCCGCACATCTGCCTCGCGATTCGGAGTGGCTCAAGGTGGCCATCAGAAATTCCGATCATTTTTTTTCCCGTGATTAGATATTTACACACAATGTCATAGAGGACAATAGATCATCTCTAATGACATTGAGAACGAGCCAATGCGCGAATAAATGAGACCCTGGTGTCTGGCACACCTGGTTCACTGAGCAGCTCATTTTAAAGGCCAGGATTAGGCCTAATTAGCGCCATAATTAGGGAGTCGCTGAGAGCCGCGCCACGCCCCGCCGCTATCGCCAACGGCGCGCGGCTTCGCCAGCTCGGGCGGCGGGGTAGGGAGATCAAACGAGATCTAATTGATGGCAGCTTAATATCATAAAAGCTGATGGCGGGAAGGCTGCTGCACAGCTGAGTCACGTCGATGAAAAAGATGGAGGGGAGAAAAAGTCGGCCATATTTTATAGGAGTCATAAACAACTAGTGAGATCCTCTTGTGGTGTTCTTTCCCAAATGCCATGAAAAAAATAATAAGGAAAAAAAAACACTAATTTGTTTGATTCCAAATGTCAAGTAATTATGGCAGAATGAGGCAAATTGCTGCAATGGATTTTATGGATTGGAAAATAATTAGCGGGTCACCCGAGAGGTCTCACTTACATGAGGAAAGGATGAAATATAGTCCGTGCTTACCATGATAAGAATCGGAATAATTGTTCAAGCCTCTGGTGGGAACGCATTCGAGACAGACAGATGGACTGACTGTCTGGCAAACAGACAAGGGGCCTCTAGTAATGGTCCTGTCTGGAGTTGCATTTATTGCCTCATCTTAAAGTCATAATGGCTTTCAATGGACAAGACTGGACAGGCAGAATGTCTGGACTTCTTCTTCTCCTAAAAGACTTCCCAGAATATGAGTGGCCGTGGGACACAATAGACAAATGGCCTCTTTTATTTATTGCGATTATAAAACAAGCTATAAATTTGAATAAATACCACATTGACGTATCATAAATATACGACAATAATATTTTGTTTTCTGGGATATATTTAGAGACCAAAGGAGTTTTCGCATGGTGTCTAAGAAATCAATCAGTCATGTAAAATAAATGTACTTGTTGAAGGGCACTTCAATTATCAATGATATCAGTGATGCACACTCAAGTCTTTGTAAATATTTATAGGCAGGAATGGAAAGGTTACTGAACTTACAGTATAAAAACGAGAAAAATATCACACAGCAAGCACAAATGAAGAACTTTCAGGGGGCTTCCATAGCCCACGGAGAACCACATTGAGGTTAAGGACACACACACACACACACAGCGGAGGGGATCTTCTGTCTGTCTGTTTTGGTTCTCTCATTTTCCCTCCCACTTCCATCTTAAGCACCTGACCTTTTCTCCATCATTCCTCCCCTACCTCTTGAACCCCCCACTCCCTCCCTCATAGGGAAGAAGGAAATGAGGAGGGGTAGACATAAAATAGACACCAGGCAAGACTGCAAATAATCACGCTGGAGTTAAGAATGCGGGTTTGGTGGGTGGGTGGATGTGAAAGGCTGAGGGGGGAGGAAAAGTCAGGGAGGGTCAAGGTGGGACTGAGACAGAAATCCATCTTTTTGTCTTATTATCATGATTTCATATTTTTTGAAAAATATTTGCCTTGTGTTGCTTTGCCCTTCAATTTTTATTTTTTTATTTTTTAAATCCACTCTGACGTTGCCAGAGGAGAACATTGCAGGTGTCTGCCAAAACCAAGGAGGCCCATTGCTTCAACGAAGGCTTCAAAGTAAAAACTAGAGAGCAGAAATCTGGCAGCTCAGTTGCATCACCACGAAGGTTTCATCAGCTTTGGGTTCACTCAAATGTTTGCAGATCAGAAAAACAACAAGCAAATCACTCACACTTTTTTTTCCCACCAATCACAAGAGGCGGAGCCAAATTCCATTTCTAATTTCTCACACAACAAAATAAATCCAAATGCTAAGCACCATGCTTCTAAAAACACTGCCGCGGGCTATTTTGCGGGCTTCTTGCACAGAAGGCCTAAACAGCTGGCAAGACAACTGTCAGCCATCCCAAATAAGGAGCGTTCCATAATTCCCTTTCATTTTCTCATGACAGTCTTTGAGCGGATGATAATGTTGGAAGAAACAGGTGTCGCATGGAGGAGCGACACAATTCAACCAGATAAACACATCTCGCCTCTGTGATCCCAACACTGTGTTATTGTGTCAAGAGAAGACATCCCTACCTTTTTTTTTTTTGTTGTTCCCGAGATCAATGTCCATTTCCATATCAGTCCTCCTCTCGCCCTCACCGTCCGTCTTCAAGGTGTAGAAAGATCAATTCTGAAAAAGAGACGAAATTAGAATCGAGCGGGGAACCCTCTCATTCGGAATGTCCCGGTGGAGAACGTGAAGGGTAAAATTAGTTGTGTTGTGATAGTGGGGAGGGAATCGATGCACAAATACAACTCATTTCAAGTACAGTACAAGATTAATTAACAATCGGATTGACTCAGTGGTTAAGCTTTAGCTTAATATCGGCTATATCTTGTGGGATATTTATATTACCGTATTTTCCGCACTATAAGGCGCACCGGATTATAAGGCGGACCTTCAATGAATGGCCCATTTTAAAACTGTCCATATATAAGGTGCACCGGATTATAAGGCGCACCTTCAATGAATGGCTCATTTTAAAACGCTGTCCATATATATAAAATATATATATTTGGCCCGCGGGCCGGACTTTGGACACGCCTGCTGTAGTGGCTCAATATTGGTTCATATATAAGGCGCACCTGATTATAAGGCGCACTGTCGGCTTTTGAGAAGATTGGAGGTTTTTAGGTGCGCCTTATAGTGCGGAAAATACGGTACCTGCAGCCAAAAACTGTCAGTTTCACTGCCTGTCAGCTGGAGAGAGCTTTATCTGACTGACTTTTTGATACCTTTTCATAACAGGCCCTTTGCTCTGCATGGATGAGGCTGATGGGGCAGACAGAGCAGGAGGGATGGATAATATAATGATTAAAGAGGATAAGGAGAAAATAATCATAGGACATATGTGACAGCAAGTGAAAAGGGGGCGAGCAAAAGCTGGACTGATGAAGACCTAAAAGAGACAGGAAATGGATTTATATTCACTGCTCATTTTGTGCTCCGTTTGACTTTTTTAGAAGGGAAGCAGATGTGCTATAGCGGCGGAGTGATTCACAGGCTCGCAGATGAATATGGAACAAGCCAAGTCGACGACATTAGCGGGCTCATTTCCCACAGAGAGACAGACAGACAGTCAATCCGTCACCGTATGAGGAGAGACTGGGGAGAGACGAGACTGACGCAAAGAGGACCCGGAGAGGAAATGACAAAGCCAATGAAGGTGGCGGCGAGGGCAGCAAGACATCAAGTCGGCTTTGCTCAGCTTGTTTTCTGGTGTCGTTGAAGCATGCTCCAGGTCAGGTGATCTCACAAGAAGTCTCGCAAAGTGAAACAATTTGCTTCATAAACATTTTGCCTGTGCAGATGATAATTGCATCATTTAAGACAAGATAGTGAGGAGTATAAGATCTATTTGATAAACAGCAAAGGCACGGTCCGGAGCCAAAGAGGCCGAGCCAATGGAGTACTTTACGACCTCGGAAAGTTGACTGTTAATCTTTATGACAGCGTTTACAGCACAGAAGTCATCCATAGGTTGCGCTGTTTATGACTCTTTCTCTTACGGACACTATTTCACGAACTTCCGAGCCACGGAGCAGTTCTGCAAAAGAAAATCAGCCGTGTCTACACAAAGGAAAAAAAAAAGGGAAGTAATATACTGCAGATCACTTGACCCGGCTTTTGGTCACCAAACATGGTCTGATTTTTTTTAAATGCGCAAATGTAAACCACCTAAATAATAATAATAATAAAGATAATTGAATGGAATTAAATAATTTAATTAATTAAATTTAACGTAAATAATAATAACAAAATTAAATGTCAATAATTTTAATTAAACAATGCATTAATTTACATTAGCATGGCGGCTTCAGAAGGCGCGACAACCTGAAAAGCAACAAAATAAATTGCAATTTTCAGCACTTGATGATTGACGATGACGTTTCAAAGTGGCTGAATTTAGCAGTCTGCAAATGTAAATACAGCCATTTGAATGAATCAGCTGCTTAACTCCGTCCAGCCTACTCAGCAGTAATGCTCTCACCATATGGCAGCGCTGCACAGCCAAGGAACCGAATATGTCACAACACCAAACATGTCACAGCTCTCCACCTCCTTGCACTTGTCTCTGCAGCTTACAGTTTGCCGCTCGGCAAATTAGAAGAGACAAACCAATCACAGAGTATAATAACAGACATCAGATCTTGCCTCACCATATGGCATTGAGGGTGGCTATGCTGTAATGCCAACTCTGATATGTTGGACAGCTAACATAAGCAGGACATTATTTTTTTTTTATATATATACTCAACAGCGTGGGCAAGCTTTTATTTCAAATGGGAAAAAAAATGCTAATTAGACATTGTGAATTTAAAACCCTTTATGCCCACACACTGCTTGATCAGACCTGCTTTAAAATTGAGTCTTACCTCACATTCACCTCTCGGGGAATGGACGCACCAAATAAACAAGCAAAACCAATCCGAGCTACAAACATAACCTCGGAGGTGAAGGTAAATATCAGGTAACGTTGCTATCCACAAATCTCAGCAGCTCTATTGAAGTTGTAGTGAGCTAGCAGACATGTCAAGTAACTCCATCAGTAACAATTCTTGACACACAAAAGAGTGTTCTTCCTTCACTGTGGGGACTGCAGCACAGTGTAGCGGATGATAAACACACAAAAGACAAAACAGTTTATGCGGAAAGGAAGAACGATGCCGAAAGAGACGTAAGGGGGGGGAAAAAAATACTCTGAATGGGAGTGATAAGGAGATGTAGGTGAGAGGATGACAGGAGACACATGTGGGTTATGCCTTAATGTGGATGTTGATTGGAACTGACAGGCCTAAAGCTTGCCGTTCCATTTCAGCACATATTTGCACCAAAAAAAAAAAAATAATCCAGAAAAGACAAAGACTAGCATTTGAAAAAGGGGGGGAAAAATATTCACAGTGAAAAAAATAATTGTTGAATTTGCCGTCGTGCAAAATCAAATCAGTTATTTTGTGCAACTACTTAAAATAAAATGGAGTCAATTCAACAACAAAAAATGTACTAAAAAGGAAATAACAAGAATTGTTTTCCTCACACAGTGTAAATTTAACACAAAGAATAAAAGCCTTCGCCTCTTTTCCCGTTCAAATCTCATCTCAGTAGCTCCCATTTGGATCACCCCCTGCCCCTTAAAGAGGAAGTTGATGTGATGTTAGCATAGCCTCCCATTCGAAAGCAATTTAAGAACTCTGCATGCTGCAGCGCCTGCTGATCTGGTCAACCTTCCAATAGTAGCACCATTTTCTCCATGGGATCACCTAAGTAAATATCTCACTTATCTCTAACAGCCTTGCCATTACAATGGAGACACTTCAAACTTCAGGCAGAACCTTGAAAGTGCAGCTCTCTGCCAAAGCTTGAAAAAAAAGTTCTCAAGCAATATAGAAAATAGATGGACGTTTTGTTGAAGTTAAAATAATCCTATAAGATGTGTCAAATGTATTTGCAGGTTTATTCGTGATGCATATTCATGATCATCTTTGTTTTTGGAGCTTTCCATCCTTCAACTTCCTAGACAGTGAATGTTGCTTGAATAAGACAACAAGGAGGGGGGGGTGGAGGGGGACAGGACACCTGACAAGAAAATGAAGAGGCAGAGCGAGGATTCATATTAGAGGACGCAGAGAAAGAGAGAGAGAGAGAGAGAGGTGGCTGTGATCAGAAAGAAAGATGTTGATGAGAGTCCTGACAGCTCTCGTCTCCATCGAGTTTCACCCTCCCGACAGCTGGACAGACTGCTTATGCAGCAATACCCTTCCTTCTGTGTCTTCCGCTTTCTCCCCGACACACACACACACACACACAGTCTGCTCATTGTGGGCCCACAGCTCATCCTCCTCGTCTCTATTCCCAACTTGTCTCCCGTTTGCCTTGTCGTGCTACCCAGCCTCCCCCCTCCCCGGCTCCCCATCCTCTCAGCTCTTTTCTTCCCCCCCACTCAGTCTCACCTTCAAGCATTTCACATCTTTTTCTCCCTCAATCTTGTCGAGATAACTGACCACCCTCACACCCTCCCTTAACACAGCCAAGTCTTCCACACTACCTGAGATCTCCCTCTCCTCCTCGCCATATCTTTTTTTTTTTTCTGTATGCTATTAAAAAGAAACTGGAGTGGAAAAAAAGAAAGTCCTCATTCGCAATTTACGAATGAATTATAATCACATCTTGATTTCGATCTTCAGACATGTCAATTCAAGTTTTATAAAGGAAATTAAATTCCCCAAAAATAGATTTCAAACAACCAGAACATGCTGCAAATACTATCTTGTATTTTATAGACTTGAACTATGTGGGGAAAAATATTTCCAATTCGTATGCAACCAACAAACCCCGAAACCAGATAAGCAATGTTGTTCAATGATGAATGTCCACAAGCAATACCGTTTTTTTTTTTTTTTTTTTTGCTGTGCTGCAACTTGTAAACAATGTCATTTGCGCGGTAACATCCTGTCTAGCGTTAAACTGTGTCGCAGTGGGTGAGAATGACTCGCCTCATGTCGCTTTTGTAACCCCCCGCCGACATTGAGCTCAAACGTTCGGCGACACCATCGTACCTGTCCTTAAATTACTGCTTTCACAGCGTACATGAATTCAATTTATGGTTCCTCTTAAGCTCGACCTTGCTTGTGTTAGACGTGCCGGAAAACTGATCAGCATTCTCTCGGGGGAATTATTGTCAGAGGAAAAAAAAAAATCCAAATCTAGTTGCCTTTGGGCTTCTTTTTGCTTCTGACAATGTCACAAATCTGCATTTATTTCCCTTGTTACCTTTATAATACCTTCAGAAGTCTGGTTATATGGAGTCGTGGAATTGCTCACGCTAAAAAAAAAAAAAACAGATGGTTTTCACATGAATCGTTCCAGACACGCTAATCTTTAAGGCCGTGTCATTGTCTTCTGCTATAGTTTGCAGTTTGCCGTCCACGAAGGTTATGCTGACATAAGTACGGGATGCATTAGCATCTCCCCGTGCATTGTCCGACTCTATTATGTAAATAACCGGCTCTTCTATTGGACACGTGCGTGTGCGCCGGTGGCTTCGGGCCAAGCCGACGCGCACACAAGCCTTATTTACATTTCCGCTTGTCGTTTTGGATTTGTCATTAATCTACCTGCCAAATGTATCGTTTTCCGTGCGAGTGTAACGCTTGAGTGCAACGGTAGCGTGCGCGCAAGGACATTTCGAGAGATTACACAAGACAAAGGACATCAACTGTGCCTCAAAGTATTGATGGCTCCCAGGAGAGGCATAGATGCCATATGCCATGCTTCCGTGCCTGCCTAACCACTTGTATGGATGATAAACAAATATTTTTCCTTGTCTTGCATGATTTGGTGTTACGGATGTGTTAGGTGGGTTGATTTACCCCCAAAAAAAAATACAGCCATGGTGATTTTTTTTTTTTCCTCCCTTCACTACACCAAAGATATCCACACAGCTGTGGCATTTTTATATTTAGTTTTTTTTGTTTTTTTTTAATGAAGGTAGCTTCGGATAACACAATCTAACCCAGGGGACTGCTTGTTTGGGAATAATTATCTCTTGCAGATGGCAGAAAGAAGGGAAAAAGAACAAGGAGGAGAGAAAAGATGAGATGTATGATGCATGAATGTAGGTCTCGATTAGTCGGGAACAAAAAGTTTTGGATATGGATGCTTCTGATTCAGCTTTTCTGGACCTTGCCGAGAAATATGAAAAGTCCCTGATTGGTTGGTTCCGATTCTGAGGCCCTTAAATTTTATTCAGGTCAAAACAGAAAACATAACATGCAACTTTTGTCATCCTTATTTATTATTCAGCAATTTTCAAAACCAGAAGATTAAAACTAAACAATGGAACAAACATGACAGGATTTGGGATTAAATCGTTTTTGTAGATTTGCCCGTTGTGTCCATTTTATCGAAGCCACCCGAGTGAGGTTTGCGTAATAGCACGCTACATTGACTTGTCTATCGAGGCTGACCAAATACAAGCCAAAACAAACGGCATCAATCCCCTGCTGCTGATTTCCCGACCAAGCACGCACGCACACGTAAACGCACTCAAATGTAAATGACTGCGGATGCACGCTGATGCAATGAAACGCCAATCGCCTGACTGCGTCCACCATTTTCATTTTTTCCCCCCCCCTCATCTATCGGTTTCCTCTTTCAATGTTGATTCTGTCCGCTCTTACCGGGCCATCTCTGTCTTTTCAATCCGCTTTAAGAATGCTGACAGAGCCAATAAAGAGGGATGGATCGATGCTACGGATTTATCTTGAGGCCACGATGACTTCAAAGTGGGGAAGGAGGTCAGAGGAGAAGAAGGTAAGAAAGGAACAAGACAAGAAAAAAAAAGATTGAACAGTCACCCAGCCTCAATAACTTTATAATCCATGCATTCTTGAAATATTTTCTTCTCTGGAAATGATTTTCCTTCAAATTCTGAAAAAAATACGCAGCAAAAGGTGAATGATGTAACCGCCCACGCTATGCTACTGCTGAAAAGCCCACAGCAGGTTTGAGGATACATAACACATAATCTATCAATCATTTTCTCGAGGGGAGGGGGGAGGCTCTTACAGTTTGCACTCATGCACCAAAAAAAATAAGAAAATACAGTATGTATAGAAGAAAAATCAAATTCAACCTATCCTCGGATGACTCGTGCAGAATTTCATTTGCTACTATGGAGATCTCTGAAGTGCAGTGATTAAGAGGCACGTTTTAAAGTGGAGGGATTATATAAGCATTAAAAACCGGAGACGGAAGAGCGTGAGTGGAGATGGGAAAAGACAAAAAGGCGAGACACAGGATCTGGGTAAAACAACAGTATGCTTGTTCGCCCACTCATTTTGCTTTCACTGGAGACCAGATGTTAATTTATAATATGAGCCCCCCACAAGCCCACCAGCCCAGTGCCTGAGGGGCGAACATAAATCTACCTCATCACTGTTAAAGACAAGGGCACTTGAAGGACAGTCATAACCATCCACTGACCAAGTTCATCCAGTCATCTCGTTTTTATTATCGATAAAAATTGTGATATTCAATTTTTTTATTTTTTTTTTTACTGTTGATGAAATTTCACATCAACCCTGCTCAAAGAGTTAAAAAGGGAATCAGGAGTTATCCAGATTGCCATCTGACTTTTGTTCCTTGAACAGGAGCACCATAACGGAGAGAAATTGGCCCATGATTGACAGAGGCCCTAAAAAAAATAATTTCACTTTGCTACAGAACCCAGGCTGAACCCCTGACGGTGAGTCAGACAGGTTCTGGCTCTTTATCACTGACTGCTGTTTATGCCAATTACAGAACAATGGGGGCCTGCAGAGCAATCAGAGGATGAATGAAGGAAGCTTCACTTCAGGCTAATTACCAGGCTACTAAAGAATTCAAATGAGAGATTCAACACATGACATTACTTGTAATGTCACAATTCAAAAGAAGAATCTCTACAATTATAGACTAAAACTACCTGAGAAGAAGAATGATGATGCGTGGCACAAAAGGAGAGCAATCAGAACAAAGAGGCAAAACAAAATGGATCATAGGAGTCGGAAAGGATCAGATGGTCGGATAATCTTACTCATCTTAATCAAAATCATTTCAGCTCCGATGTTTATCATGCACGTCATTCCAAATTCGCAAAAAAATAACGTTAAGCCGACGAGTACAATAAACGGCAGACCTATGCGAAGATACATCTGCCATTAGTGGTAAAAGGTGGTATTACATCTCAAAACTATATAGTGGAATAACACTATTTGAAGAAAATTGGATTCATTTCTTTGCCCACGCTCGGCCTGCTCTGTATTATTTTAAATGCAGAAAATCCAAGCATTTTCCTGTAATTAAATGCGAGTATTAATCACATGCACACACAAGTGTCACTTAAGCTCCCTTTTCATCTTCATCCTCCTCTTTGCTCTTTCTTTCTCTCAAGAAGAAGCTGACTTAATTGACACCCCCCCTCTACTCCCACACCAACTAATAAAAAAAAATAAAAAAAATAAGCACTACTGCTGACTCTGGATTAGACTCTCAACAATCAAGCCGCTTTTGGAGGAAAAGGCTCCTTGGAGACGGGCTGCTGGTGGTTGGGGACGTCCCATCTAATGCAATTTCTTCCATGTTCCAGCGATAAATGAATAAACTCCTCACGGCATGAGGCGTAATTAATTTAGAATGCCGAAAATGAAATCAAGACGGGATCGGGGGCTACACAGAGGAGATGACGGAGAAGAAAGATGGGTGTTATGTTCTTTGTACACAAGTATCTGCTGATGTAGGGGTCGCAGAACATGGGAGAAGGTGAGGTCCAATGCAGAGTCAATAAAGGAAATAATTAGTCATGCAGGAGGATAATGAATTTCTTTTCTTTTTTAAGCAGCAACTTCACATTAGAAATCGGAAAAAATACTTTTAGGCGCTTTGCTGAAACTAAGACGGAATAGCCAACTCGAGACTATTCAAAAATTGCCCGTCTCTCGTCATTCTGTATCAAATCCTACAATTTATTTTTTCCAAATTACCACAACGTTGATATGATGAAACAATTTCAAGTCAGGTTTCCCGTTCAATACTCGGCTTGGCAATCTGCCGACAAGCGGAATGGCGACGCATATACAATATATGATTTTACAGCCTTTATGGGAGGCACATGGGAGCTCAGCCCCCATTGGCTCCCACATAACTCAAAGTCTGATAAAGACATCCTTGTTCACTATTTCACAAGGCCCGTCTCCTGCTTTGACAAAACACTTATCTTTATGTGTTTTACTCTGTGCAATAAAAGACAGGTACACTGCACCGACTACGATTTAGAGATCGCATTTGACCTTGGCAACTGGCAGCGCTGTGAAGATAAGCATTCGAGAGACTTTTACAGTGCCTGGGAAAAGGAAAGTGTGGGGCATTCCGCAGCACGCCCCGCCTCCTCGGTCATTAAAAGCCACCCAAACGCCCACCGAATACAGTTTAGAGAATAAACGATGTCTGATTTTTGCCTCATTTGTCTCAATTGTGGAAAGCATTAATTCCAAATCCCGTCTCGTGTCGAACGCGCTAATCCTACGACATCAATGTAAGTAATGCCGCTTGTCAAGTTGTGGTTCCGGCCATTTTGATTTTTCACAGTCCCATATTTATTCCCCGAGTCGCACCCAGCTGGCAGCCGCAGAGCCGGAACTAAGCTCATTTTCACTTGCTAATTAGAACGCTTCCTCAATGAAAGCAATGAGCTTCACGGCCATGTTTTACCGTGTTGCCTTTCAGACAAGGCCGCAGGCGTCATACAGTTGGATCATTTTCCATTTGATTTAGCAGAGGTGATTGATGGTGTAACCCCCCACCCCCCCTCCCTCCCTCCCTCCCTCCCGAACAAGGATAAAATGAAAAATATGTTTGTGTTTGTTACACCACGGGCAAAAGCGAGACAAGCTCATCAGACAAACTCACACTTGCATTCACGTAAAACGCGTTTCCCTCTTTTTGGCGTGCACCTCCATGTTGCCGCCTCCTTAATGGATGGCGTAAAAGGAGGCTCTCATTTGCCAATGTGTCTGCTCTGGACTGATTGCGGCGAGGTGATGAATGGCTGACGGAGGCTCGGTTGGGGTGCAGAGGAAACAATTAGTGCCATGTTGATCTCGCCTCTTCTCCTCTGCCCTCCATCCATCGCTTATCAACCCCCCCTCTTCCTGTGTTCTCCAAGTCAATCATTCTCTATCTGTGTTGCCATCTCATCAGCAAAAGCATCTCGCTCCTTCTCTCCACAAATTCCCACCTTAATATGAGGCAAGACAGAGAATGGAGGACAATTTTTGTGAGGTCCTTGTCATCAATGTTGGAGGGAGGGGCTGTGAAATAAACGAATGGGGAGGGGGGGGGCTGTCAATGTTGTTTTTGCTTCATCATCTCTGTTGTGTTATTTACTTGACAAAGTCACCTTCAAAGAGCACCTTGCGCCTACAGCAATTAAAGTCAGCCGCAGCAGTGCTTGCTTAGCCGACAAAATCTGACCCGCCTTTCACCTCCCACGAACAAAAGATATGATTATTCTATCTTATTTCTGCAAGGGGAGTTGCAGTTAGCCTAAAAAGATATTTCTATAAATAATAAATGGGGTATGTTCAAAATCATTGCATAGCGTTAGTTGAGAAAATCAAACTGCAGTGCCCTTGAGCTTGTCAACTCATGTTTTTACAATAAATGATCTGCTGTCTCAAGTGGTAAGAAAATAAAATATTGAGAGGAAGTAGTTTGGCTCATGTAGCCGAAGTGGATTAATATTTTTAAATCCTCCACTTACTCTGGTATTATTTTGCTTTCCTCCATGTTCTCTTTTGTTTGCTACTCAATGTTTTTTTTTTTTCATTACATGTCATGTTTTTCTGTTGGCATCAATTTAGTTTGTAACTCAGTTTTACCTGATTGGTTATTTCTATTCATCCTTTTCGGCCAATAAAAAGTCTAAGTATTTAGAGTTTTATTTATTATTATTATCATTTATTTATTTATTTATTTATTTATTTAAAGAAATTAGCTTTCCTAAAGTCAGGTCAAAAGTCTTTTCAGGAAATATTTTGCTGCATCATCTGACGCTTACAATAATCGTTGCATTTCAAACCATAATGAGAAAAGACGTATTTTAAACCCTCCCGTGTAAAAACACAAAATTTGAGCCTTTCACAGTGAATTGGGTATTCATTAATGAAAGAGCTGCCAAAGTGTGTGCAGAAAAGCTCTCCAGGCTTTTGCAAGCCATTACGATGAGCCCTCGTGGAAATGAAGAGAGCGAAAGGGCCTTCAATGGGCTTTTTGATAATGCGTGTGGGAGTGTTGTTCTGCGTTTGAGCCATGGCAGGAGGTAGGCAACCGGACGTGGCCACTTTATTAGAAACGCCTGTAAAATCGAGTTACCCAAAACTATTTGATCATATTTCATCCAACTCTTCATCCCCCCCATAGGTAACCATAGTAACAAATTGGAAGGTGGATATAGCTCACAGGTTAAGAGCGTCACCATCATACATGCGATGGTGTTCAAATGTGCACGCACCTACCCGCTGTGGGTCCTGGAATGTGGCTGACAATGACAGAGAAGCAGGACGCCGGGTAATGGAGTTTGTAGCGGTGGCGAGTGCATCACGGCGACAGATGCTAGTCCCGCGGGACACTGTGAGGGACCAAGCACTCATTCACTGGCGTTGTCTCATGGTGGGAGGACATGGAGTACCCCTACGGACACACACGGGTGGAGACAGTGATATGTTACACATTCACAGATGGTCACGGGAGGAAGGGAGAGGCTTTTGAACCATGAACTGTACAAAGAGATGGCCAAAGCTAGATCTGGAAAGTGACGTGCAAATAAAGGCCAAGGAGAGGCCAAGGAATCTTTTTTTTTTCTATTAAAGTGAATTTCAATTGAATTACTCCTATGAAGAAATTGAATTCAACAAGTATTACATATATATAAATTAATATTATGTATATATTATTTAATATAATATATATGAAATTAAATTTGAAAAAATAAAATAAACCATATGACAATTTTTAATTTATTTTTTCCTGTTTGAAAGTCTTTTTGTGACTACCATGATTGATACACAAAAAAGTATTATATCCAAAAATACATGAAGTACTAACCTCCACTAGTTAACTATTGAACACAAATAATGCCAAAGACTCATTATCACAAACACCGCCAAAAGCTCTTTGTCACCGTCTACCTGTCGCACTTTTCCTTTTTTTATTTTTTTAAAGGACTCTCATCCGAGCCCACAGGTACCCATGAGAGCCCCAAAATTAGCCTGCAGATGTTTGTTGCGAAAGTCATGCTCGGGAATTACCTTTAAAAGGGAAGTTTAGAGAGGCTAATTTTACCTCGTGCTTAATGGACAAATGTGTCTAGACAGTTTTGACCACATCCTCTCAGGGGTGTCTATGTTGTGATGATGCTTTATACCCAGCGAAAATTGCAAACAAAACAAATGGGACCAAAGCATAGTCCGAGTCAACAATGGTGAGGAAAACACAGCTTTGGTTCGACCCATTTCTCATCAAACAATTTCTTCATAATTCAATAAATTGACATTGACCAATGGTGGGAATTATTAAATTCCTTCGCTTTTATTTGCATTTTGTTGATCTCTCTAATTTAGTCAATGTGTTGTAAAAGGTAAATTATTTCGACATAATGTGTCCGACTCCCATCAGGCTTTGCACTTAAAGCTCTCATCCAATTAAATGGCACTTAACGTGCTTAGCTATCACTGATGGATTGCTTCACTTTTCGCAAAGTCACTCTCCAGTTCTCATTGGACGAGAAGTTCTTTGTAGAATCGTGGAGCAACCCGCCGTGAATAGCTCTACATTGGAGCGGTGTGAAAACTTGACCTGCAGACAAGGACAGAAAAAACTTTTTTCAATTTTGCAGCATTGCTCCAATGTCAACAGGCAAAGCTATAGGCAAGGGAACCAACGATATGCTTACAAAAGCAGCAAAGCCTAAGCTGTCAATTGCTGAAGGCCTCACATCTGTCCAAATGATATTTGAAATGAAATAGAAAAATGGAAGTGTATATGACTTTTGGGAACCTGTGTATACAGAGATGAAAAAGCGAGCGAGACCTTGACTATAAGAAAATAGTTTGGCTTTTTTTTTTGTCACTATCAAGATTTCTTCCTTAGTAATTTTTGATTTAATTTCACTACAACAAATGTAAGACGGAATGTCCGCAACGCAAAAAAATCTACTACCTGCGTACAAGCAGGGGGGAAAGAAATGCTACTCATTAAATGTGTCATGCCTGAAGCGAAACATTACCATCAAATATTGGCAACAAACCGAGTTAAATGAGCAATTAGCTCTTTTATGAGATGACTATGGAAGTCCACAAGCTATTTGTTTACCTTGCTAATGAACACTGAGGTGGTTAATTGCAGAACATAAGTCGGAGGCATTTTTTTTTATCCCGTCTTTTAATTGTAACAAGAATTGCACTTCTATTGTTCTATTAACGTTTGGTTTCACTTTAAATGACGCCGACAGCGGGTTGTTGGAGATTGAGCACACTTTGAGTGTCGAGTACAATAGCCAGGTGAGATAAACACGTAGCATCTTGAAAGGTGTACTCCTCAAGAAGGAAGCCGCTCCATTTTTTTTTTGTTATTAAGATTTCCTTTCCTCTGTTGTGCAGCATAAAGCATTTTTTTGCTCCATACTTGCACCTCTCCTATAACATGTCCCATCTCATTACCATAAAGTTACATTGACTCCATCCCATCCAGCTACCTGCTGCGTGCTCTATAGAGTTGCTGGCTCAGTTCGAAATCTACACTTTGAGTCATTTGCATGCTCTCACCGGTTCGCTGTGTAGTTTGTGTATTTTTTTTTTTTTCCATCTATAGTGTGAAAGCAGAAACATCTCCCTGAGGTTTTGAATCCCAGCCAACTATCTCAATATATTCGACTAAATTAGAAATAAGGAGATGAACGGGGGGAAATATATGCAGGAAATAATGCAGAAGGGCCCAGCCAATCAGCTTCCAGTAAAACGTCCTCATGCAAGCGGTCAAAGACATCCATCAAAGACAGGAGGTGTCGTATTTGTCTCCCTTTGCGCAATTCCGGTAGGCTGCAAAATCCTTTAGTGGCGTGACATTGAAGTTCATCTTTGTGACCGTGTAGGAACTCAATAGCAAACTCAAAATAGCCCTACGACGCCCACACGAGCACAAACAGGCAGGCAGGAAGTGAAGCCCACCGTAATGTAATTTTGTCTCGATTAAAATGGTGGGAATTGGATCTGAGGTAAAAGGCCATGTCAAGAGAGAACAAATGGGAGCAGCGGCGTATGGCGGAAGATGAACGAGTGTCCGGGTGATTGAGAGTCGGGGCGGCAAGAGACAGAAATGATAGTAGGGGGGGGTGATATGGGTCTATATTAATCCGTTGTGGAGAAGGCGCCTTGCCTCTCGACGCGTGATGACCTCCTTGTGAGGAGGGGAGGTCATTAACTTTCCACATGATCATTTACCACCATTATGTGTTGCTCCTCCGGCGTGGACTACAAATTCACACCAGCGTTTGTTTCATCCATTCCTGCTGGCCATTTTTGATGCTTTTAACAATTTCGACGTGCAACTTGACTGTTCGAATTATTCAGTGGCTTTTTATGACCTGTCTGTCATTTCAACTTCACTTTGACCAGACGGCCATTGATCGCATTGTGTACCCACCAGCAACATGATAAACAACAGTATTGGCTCAAGGGGTTCATTGTATTCCACTTTTAACAGAGCAGCTCCTCACCTAGCGAGAACACGACAAAACCGATTAGACTGTCTTGCATGTGTGATGTTTACATACTGTGGAGTGATCCAGAGTCTATATGACAGTCTTGTCAGGATAAACACATGCAGTACTTGTGTAAGTGACACACGTTTAATACGGCGCGAGCACTTGCCTGCCATTAAGATCCGCCAGACGTGACAGAGTGCATTACGGAGATACGTCAGATTTGCAAAAGATTATCGGAGATGATATCATCAGTCGAAGCATATTTTTTTTAGCATACAGAAAGCTCAGCGTGAAAAAAGGATTGGGCCTCAGTACACAACATCAATCCCGATTTTTGTTTGTATGTATCAAACAACGGCTTGTCGTAAATAATGTTGCAGGTTTGAATAACAGTGTGACATTATTGATTTTATTTTGGAACTTGATTTTAAGATTCTCACAGCCTGATTTTTTTTTTTTTTTTTAATTTGTCCTCAAAAATTAAAATTAATAAATGAACCTAATCAATACATCACTAGTAGTAATGAAATGATTATTTATGTTATGTTGTGATCAAAGTGCTGTTAAAAGACAGTTGTTAATTTTCACTGCGTGTTCTCATGAGTGAGAAATCGGAGTGTCATTCGATGAAGGCCATACACGCTATAACGTGCAGATCCCAAGGGTGAGTACGGGCAGAGAAAGTAATCTGTGATGGCGAATAATATGCGATCTCTTTCAGAAGGTCAATACATATTATCATGGCCAGATTGTCTGCGTTCATTTCAGACAGAATGTTTCAGTAGCACACGAGGGGCCTCGGAACCAGAGGTGAGGGACTTGATTTTAGGACAAAAACTGGAGCGGATTAATTCAATCATTGGTTTGTTGTCGATTAATCGATTATTTCTGTCACCTCTATGATAGAAAATAACAAAAGGTTTCTTTATCAATACTAAAAATGATAGTACAGTATATTATAGGGAGCTTATGTATTCCCATTGCCCGTAAATGGCAATATGGCCGACTGCACACAGGCGTTAAGGTGTGAATTAAAACAATTTCCTAATTTGAATACAACTGGAGCACAAAGCAGATGATGAAATTGCAGCGGGCTTGAACATTGTTTGGAATGGAAGCGAGCGCGAGATAGCATCCAGACTCACGTGGCCGCTCGCTGCTCAGGCAAAAAAAGAAAGTACCCAATCTCACTTGGCTCGAGAGGCAAAATGAAAAGGGACGGCTCGGAAAATTGAAGAGAATAGGAGGGAGTAAGAAAAGAATGTGACACCTAAAGAGGGGGTAAGATATGTTTATGAAAAGGTAAAATGAGAGAAAAAATGAAAGTAGGCAAGGACAAGTGGGTATAAAGGGAGAAATGGAGTGCACCTTATTTGAATGGCTTTGCTTCTCTTTGATAGTCAATGCCTACTAATGTATCAGTCTGGGACGAGGACCGACTGAGAACATTTAGGGAGTCATTTAAAGTTTAGTCTGACTTACACACATCACTTTCAGAAGACAGTTAAACATGACAGCTTCAAGTTTAGACTTGAGTCCCAAGAGTGTTAATGCGGAACTCTTTACTTTTCCCTGCATTTTTGGTTTTTTTCTACTCTCCTCTTTTCTCCTGTCCTCTTTTATTACTGTTGTTGATACCAGCTCATCTAAGATTTGACATCAAGAAGCCTGTTTTGGGCTAAAAGTGTCATCCAAGATTTAATGTTACCTTCAACAGGCATCATTTGTCACCCTGGGTGTCTGCTTATCCTACGACTTACGACGGTTGTAAACATAAAACAAGTTCTCATTATGAGTGTAGTGTTTTGTGCGAATATTAAATCATCTTTGTAGAGACAGTTTTACATGTAAAGTGGAGTTTCATTTATTTATATTTATTCATATGTATTTATATTTATTTATACTTACATTTATTTATATTTATTTATACATATTTATTTATATTTATTCACATTTAAATTTTTATATATATTTATATTTATTTATAATTATTTATATTTATTTAAATTCTGCACTGAGCGTAATTAATGTGCATGAGACTAAAACACTTAATATTTGCCTCTTCGACTATATGCCAATTGATTCAAAGCTTTGATTAAATCAAAGGTCCAGTAAACATACCAAAAGACCAACAATGTTTGCTCAAACGTAATAAATATCATTTTTCATGAAATCTGACGAAAGACGGGTGAGGTTGAATATCAAATCGCTAATGTGTGTGTGTGTGTTCCTCCGATGAGCTAAGCGAGTCTTAATTTGCTCATTTTAGAAGCCCATGATTTCAGCGCTATCTGATATTATATGTCCTTGTAGGTGCTCCTTGTAGCACTCAATCGATCTTTTCTGACTTTCCGGGATTCATTTCTAATTTATTACTCTATACCAGACATTATTGATTTCAAAGAATATTCAACTAAAAAAGGCATAATAGCTCAGGTCCCAGCTGTACGTACAGTATTCCATTGAGCTAAATATTTCAAAAGGGAAGAAGATCTGATTGCTAAGAAATTGTAGCTGGAGTCAAAGTTAATGTCACAGCTATTTTTGCAAGTGCTGGAGCATTTTAAAAAATGTCCTCAGAATTAAAAAGAGTTGCTACATAAACAGCAACATAGCTGATTATTCATCATTCTGACATTGGTTGTCTCCAATATGTCCGCCATGTCCAGCTTGGAGAATCAACAAAAACATTTTTTTTTTTTTTCCCACAATCTAAAATAAAGTGCATGATACAGTTGAGATGGTAGAGAACTCTGTTCAAAGGGCATTACAAGAGCATTAGAGAAACGATGGACACCATGACAAGGAATCGTCATTGTGTGTTTTGATGATATCATGGTGAACAATGAAGTATGACCCACCACCACCCACCCTAGAGGTTTCTACACTGAGATAATAGGAGAAGCTACAAGGCTTGTGCTGATAACGTCCCTGGAGGTTGTTGAAGACGAGTCTGTTTTTGGAGACATTTTCACACTCTGTCTCTCTCCACAAACACACAAAGAAATGCGTTTGGGGATCCTGAGCTTCATCGATTCCTTAAAACAACCGTACTCATCCAAAGAAAAAAAACAATGATAACTTGTTTGTGTCTGAAGCACCAAGCAGAGTATGATAAATTATATTCATCCTAACGCTCAACCGTAACAAATGAGCATCAATGTTTGCAGCTCGCATTTTGCCTAACGTGTTCTTAAAACCAAATGTTGGAAGAATACAGCTTCAATTTTATAAAAGTATTATGCGGCTTATATTTTATTCATGTTTGTATGTGTGTCAATCTGATCACTATAGTTATTTATCTCCACTGAACAATGATTGGCATCTTCACTGGCGGAGCTAGGGGGGGGTGACGGGGGCACCGGACTCCCCTAAAATGTACTTGGGCCACCCCAAGTGCTACTTTTTTCCCCAACCTGAAATATCCTTGGCCACCCCCAAGAAAAACGTCCTCGCTATGCCAGCAAGCATCTTTGGCAAAAGTCGGCACTCTCCCGGAGTATAATTCTCTCTAAATGGGTTCTCGCTCTGACGAAGAGAAATGAATGTCTGAAGAACACTTGTAAATTGTGACTGCTTAAAACAAGACTCCTCTACGGTGCCAACAGCATAAAACATTCAAATAATATGAACGCTATCTTTCTTTCTCTCCTGCGTTTCGTGCCAGTAGTTAATAAAAATGGACATTGCTGTGGGCTTTGGTGATATTTATGTCGCCCACGGAGATCATTTATTTATTAGAAGAAAAATGACTTTTTACTGGCCGTGTATGATAACCTGATATATTCTCTCCTTTTTCGGCAGTAAAAATCAGCCCGATTCGCACTTGCTTTTCTCTCCCACTTAGAAAATCTATAAATTTCACCTCCCTAACACTCACAAGCTCCATCTTCACTCCTGCTCAGGGCTGATTAACTCGGAGGACAAATTGCAGCCTTGTATCTATTAGCACCCATCCAGGTGCTTAACCAACTTAAAAAGGTCCGCAAAATACGTTCCATTTGGATTTTTGCAGCAAAGAAGCAGCACAATTGTTTATTCTTTTCTTCTTTTTTTTTTTTTTTGGCTACGGGCTATCTGCTCTGTAGTCAAGTCACATTATTCTAACTGACTGCTCGCGCTGTCCTTCTAAAATAAATATGATTGCACACAGGGGGTAGATTTAATTTGTGCAACACAGAGTCCCAAGTCAAATTAAACAGAGTATTTACTGGCACTACATGCAAAGCAGGCAACAAAACAAAAAAGTTAAGGTGTCAAAACAAGGAAAAGTCCAAACTCCTTTATGTCATTCTAATTTGGAATTGAGATAGACTGCTATTATTGTCTTTAAGGCCCTTTAGGCGGACACTATATTATTATCCAAAAGAATCGGAATGAAAGTGGAAATGCAGTTATAGTGTATTTTTCCATTTCGATCCACAAGCAAAATAAGGCCCACTTGAAATGTCGTTACGCCTTTGACCAAAACAATAAAATAAAATACACAAGGGTGATTAAAATTGAAGAGGGGGGATTCTATTTGGACCTTAGGTGAGATTTCAAGTGCTGCAAACATATCATTTGAACATGTTCCAATTTCAACTGTGCCCTGTGTTCCGCACACACACAAATCAGTGGCAGTGGTTGACTAGATAAAATATGAATACAATGTATCCCTGTGGGATGCATTAAATGATGTCTGAAAATGGTCGATTAACCTTGCAAGTGAGCGGCGGCATCTTGCCAAGTAGCCTAAAGCTGCTATGATAGTGGCTTGTCCAAAAATAACCGCACCAATCAGTGTCCTGGGTCGAGCTAAGAGCGTGCCCTTGTTGACAAATGACTGCCACTAAGGTAGAGGTCACCAACATGATGAAAACTCGGAGCTACTTCTTAGACGTTGATTAATGCAAAGGACTACTAGTTTGATACATGTCTGAAAATTGGATCTGCAACATTTCATTTTTATAAATCACATTTTTAAATGCTCATTGTTACAACATTCAGGAAATCACAATGTCCCATGTGCTATTTTGAGAACAAGCTAGCAGGGTGCTCTAAGAAATTGAATATAAAGAAATAAATGCTTGACAAGAACTCGATTTATAAGATAAGCTTGTTTTGTTTTTTTTGTAAATAATAGATAGTTGATCAACCACATAGTTGGCCACATCCATTGCGACTGTCTACCAAAATCTCCCCTGGAACGTCGGAACCTGCCCTTCCTCTGTCAATCACAAGTCTGTATCCTGTCAAGATCACTGTCATTGATTGGCACTTGGCCAGCTTGCCACACACACTCACCAAGTGTGTGCAACATTCCGTGACATTTCCTACTTTTAGACGAACATGTTAATCCAGCAGAAGTTAGAATAAGATTGGGGTGTCCTAACGGTATACAGAAAATTTAACAACTGGTATTCTTCATTAAAAAAAAGAAAAAAATTATTATTATATTTTTCAGTTTTCTATTAAAGATAGCAAGGAAAACTGGTCATGATTTTTGGGGTGGAGCGCTGCCCTTTGTCCACTAGAATAGATACGCCCCTGCACATAGCAACAACATAAAATGAAGCTATTTTTGCTTCTGAAAGTGAATTTATCTTTTTACCAGGGAAAGAGTAATCTTGTTAGTGTTTTAATTACAATGTCTATGTCTAGAAGCTAGAATATTATTTTTAGTAGTTGTAGTTAAGGGGATTCAATCAATATGCAATTATGAATTGTCAGTGATACAAGCTAATATGTGAAAGCCTTCAGAGCCAAACTCTAATTTAATGTCTTGAAATAAACATTTTAGCACACCATGAGGTGCGTGGGCGGGCCCACCTGTATTGTAGTCGAGGTGATGCGGGGTTGCCATGGCAGCAACCCAGGTTTTATATTGTCCTTATAATTCCGTGTAGCATCCAACTGAGGCTCTTATTTCAAATGGATTCAAAATGGAGCAGTGTCTTTAATGATTTGACGTTCAAATGAATCAGAATACAAAAAAAAACGACCTGTTCTATACTTGAACTTTTACGATGGCAAAGTTTAACCCCGAGAATTAATACAGTCAATTCCTTTCTACTCAAACTCCAAGCAGTCAAGGGTCGAACAGATTGCGCGAGAGTGACCCTTTTGATATTTCACCATGAAACAGACTCTCTTGTGTGCACTTGCCATTTTTATATACTTCCATATGTTCTTCAGATTAAGTGCTCCAGAGGTGATGATTCATTGATGGCTTTGCAATGTATTCACTTGAAAAACATTTACTCAAGCACATCTCTATATATACAAATGGACGCATCACCGATGTCATAAAAAAAATAATCTAAATAAAATCTACTCTCAAACGTGTGAGAAATTAGTGTAACCTAACATTAACACAACACACACATCCCCCAAAAGGCTCCGCCGCCGCACTATCATTACTTATTAATTCTTTCAGACAACCTTCCTAACTGCCGAGCTATTTCAGGGGGCACAATGATCTTCAAATCATGTGCCAGTGAGCCATTCTCTTCCTGCCCTCATCACTCTTCTGTCCGACCCACTCTTTTTTTTTTTTCTTCTCCAACAGTCGGACAGGATGGAGGGTGTTTGCATGCAAGAGGCAAAAAGACAAATAGAGAGACCACAGGCTTTGAGATAATAGCCGATCAGTTGACTGTGCAGTCACACAGCGCCCTCTATAGGTCACTAACCAAACTGCTATTTGATGCAAAGGGTCAAAGAGGTTAGAAATGCACCAATTTAGAAAAGGGGTTGTTTATTTGCTTACATATACGAAGCTACCATAAAGCATCCTTTGTCTGTTTGTGCTACTTCACCATCAGCAATATTTCCTCCGAGCTTTGTGTTGGTTCACTGCAGTGCGTGTGTTTGCATGCTGTCACACACATCCCCCACATCCGCCGCCTTTAGTTGCTGCCAGGGCTCCCTGCAGGTATTTCTGCACTCTTATTTAATTTCTCACAGCATCATGATTTCTACCTCTCTCACACGCACGCACGCACCTTTGCTAAGTGTTAAGCGGCTTCTTCCCCACTGCATCTTCCGCAATGAGAAGCTCCTGCGGTGCAGCGAGAATGAAGAAATGAAATTGCGTGTGTGGGCTGCCGCATCATCTGTTCTCCATTTAGTTTGTTTGGTGTTTATTCGTGACAAGATTCATCTGTTGTGTAGTTTGTTGAGGACTGGAAAACAATCATTTCCTCCTGAATATGCATTCTCATTAAGCTTGTCAAGACATTTTAAGATGGAAAAAAGAACCTAAGCTTTAATATTACTATCGTATGTGATGTATATTTATTAAAAATTGATGTGCGAGAAAGAAAAAAAACGTAGATTTCGAATCAGTGCAAAATAATTAGTTTTTTTTCTTGCATCTCTGATTAAAAAAATTATTTAAAAAAAATCTTTACAGATTATTTGAAATTGAATAATCAGAGTTCAAATACTTCCTGTTTCAAATTTACTGTCAAACAAAATAGTATGCTGCCACCGAGTGATCAACAGTGGAATTACACTCAAAATAGACCAAAAAATACATTTTGATTAAGACATCTCAATCTGGTGACGTTCTTCTCAACATCGAGAAGCGTCGTACTCACAGGAAAACATTATGAACATACCCCAATAGGATTTTCTACATATATTAAAGGCAGAGTGCAAAAAAGGTGCAAGGCAAGCAATTGTGCAGGCCTTGCAAAAAGTCTCAAGTGCCTTAAACCCCCCGCGGGTCCAATAGCAAAGCTCAAGCTTTGCGTCTGCCTGCTTTTTTGGCAGCTTGTTATGTTCGGTCCACTGTGTAGGAAGGGCCGAGGTGACTGCCACACTCTGACTCAGTCATGAAGTGGCAATTGCACTCCGCAGTAAGGAAGAAAAAAAAAAAAAAAAGTCAGCCGCTATCTCCCTGATTGCATGAGTCCTCCTGCAAGGCCAGCAGACATGTTGATGACCTGCTAGTCATTTTTTTTTTTTTTTTTTTAAGATATGAGTCAGGACTCTGAAGGTCCGCACTGTGTAGGCTGCTTCATCATTCCGAGTCGCTTTTCCTTGAGCGGAATCAGCGATGATCATATTGCATAAACAGATTTTTGTGCCTCTGCACACATTCAGGGGGGGAATAAAATAAGAAAAATTTGACATGGGACTTAAGTCAGCTGAGGGTTAACAAAATTACATTCCATGTGTAAGTATTTTATTACCAGAAAAACCAGTGCTAGAAGTTTTAAAGCGTAGCAAAATTAAAATTGAAGCGTTCAGGCTCTATTGAATCGTGTCGTATCTCCGGAGATTATGTTGCATCCCAAATTGAAAAACATGCGATTGAAAAATTCTCGCCGCATAAAAACGCATCAGTCTCAGTTGGAGAGGCACTCGTCTGTGTTGTGTTACAGGAGAAAACAAAACGGCGGCACCCCCCCCACCCCGCAACACGCAGGCACTCTCATGAATATGAAGCGAGGCCATCGGGATGGAGTCTTAGCATTAGCCAGATTGGCCTCTCGCAACAAACTTTGTGATGCATTTTAAAAGGTGTGAAAAAGAAATAGAATATTTCATTTCAATTACAATTATGCAAACTGAAGGAGTCCAGGAGGGGTTGAATGTTTTGCTTGGACTAATTAGGAACAAATTAAGTTCATTCGAGGAAATTGTTTACGATTTAGCTCATTCGTAAAAAGGAATTACAATTTGATCTAGGCTAGGGAAGCAAAATAAAAAGAAAATAACTTTTTGAAATGTGAAACCAGTCAACAGCTTCAAAGTTTGCCCAGCACAATGAGACAGCAACCTCCTCATCATCTTCTTCCTTGTGGCTTTTTCCCACAACATGATTACCAAAAAATTGTTCATTTCAGCGATACATATTGCAGCCTGTGATGAGGCCTTGGAGACAGACAAGGGCAAAGCACACAGAGCACAATATATGACATCGGTTTCTTCCGCTCGTCCGCCTTGGGCTCTTTTTACAGAGCTTCTGCAGAATTACAGCGATAGCTGCGTGGAGGGCAAGACTTGTGCGATGTAGCTTAGCTTGCTACAAGGTGAGTACACTGCCAGATCTAAAAAACATACTGGAGGGCAACAATAAAACAGCCACGGAGAGACAAGAAGGAAAGGGAACGGCGGGGAAATGAGAAACAACACTGAAGTGTTCAAAAGACGGGGACAAAAGAGTCACTCCCCCCCCCCCTCCCCTTCGTCCTGCAGCATCTTCTTCTGACATGACTAATACATCACTTTCAGTCCATCAATCACAAGACGCAAACCATCGATCCACATGTCTTTATACCTTTGGAAAACAGGAGATGCAGTGTTCCACTAGTGTCGCCTATCATTTGTTTTATTTCCGACCAATACTACAAATAGGGAAGGTTCCGGAGGATTTTCTGATGACAAATTACTGAGATAGGAGTTGGATTTCAATACTTTCAAATCATAAATAAGCCATTTTTTTTTCTTTTGTATAAAAAGCAAGACTGCGTCTCAGTGTCACAAATAAATAACACAAAAATTGCACAGCCACGCATTGTGTCAAAGGTGTTTTTCTCCTCGGAGCCCTGGTTGCTTTTGGATACCTTCGGTATGGTCGATATAGCTCATTTGTAAAGTTCTTTCCTAAGAAAGGAAGGGAACTTTTTGAACCCTGAACTGTTGTTTCCCCGTGGACACCAAGCAGAACATTCTCTGTGAAATTAAGTTACTCTTTGGTGCAATTCTCCCCGCAGCAATGCAGAGGCATTAGAAGTTGTGCGCCTTTCCTAAATGCCTCAGTGGAGGTAAATGTTTTTTTAAAACAAAAACATAAAAGAATGTATTTTTGGACACAGAGCTTAACAATTAAACTGCAGTCACTTAAAAATAAAAATTGAACTCACGGGAGGGAGTTGTCACATGCTCTGCTTCCCTCAACCAACACTTCTGACAGTTGCCAGTGAGCTTCAACGTTACGGCTGCAGCATGCCAAATAAATGTTTACGGGAGATAGAGGGAAACCCACATCACGATCAATGATTTTTTTTTTTTTTGAGTCGTCTACCAAATGTGTCTTTACGTGATTGGGCAAATTGGCATCACATCCCACACGGTGAGACGTGATGAGAGAAAGAAAATGTCGGGCTGTCTTTCTGCAAAAAGCTGAACGCAGGTTGCGATTGTAAATATCTTGGCAATTTTTCATTGGCGCTGAATTTTACTGGCCTGGTGGTGTGACGATAAAGGGACAGTAAAACTTACGTTTCCTCGTGAGGAGACACAAAAACAAATGACTGGTGATCATGACTTATATCGTAGATATAAATCAGAAGAAAAAAAAAAATTGGTGGTGCTGGATTGAGCTTTCAGATGTGCTTTATATTCCGTCAATGTTGTGAGAGGTGGATGACTTGCTACATCTCCGAAACGCATCCTTTAACCTCATTCACTCCTTTCCTCATCTCTTAATTAACCCCCCCCGCTTTCCTCACCTTTTTCTCTTCTCATTCCTCTTTCGGCCTTTCACTCCATCCCTCAATTTCTCCGCCGGCTGCGACTCCACGCCTGCCGCTGATTGATGACGAGACAAATCTCTCAAGGACAGGCACCTTGTTAAAGTCCAACCAACGTTTCCTGTCTGTGGGACCAAATGGAGACGGAAGCTCTTAGTTAGTCTGATTGCATTGGTGATGGTGGTTCATGCCTGATAAAAGATGGGTCATTTCCTGAAACTGAACAGAGAAGATATAGTAGATAGCAATGCGTCCAGGCCCTGAGGTAACAAAGCAGCCCCAAACCCGCCTACATATTACTGCAAGCAGACTTTGTATGTCAATTAAGACTTAAATAAAGATCAGATCAAACTTTAGGATCAATTTATGATGAAATTGAGCTCATTCCAAATGTTTCCTACAAGCTCCTTTTTTAGCATCTACCAGAGGGGGTGTCAACTGTCATATGGAAAGAAGAAGTGGCAAAAGGAGGGATCTGCTGTCTGTGGTGCCCCCCCCCCCCCCCCCCAAGGGGATGGGCTGAGTCATTTTGGACAGATAGTGACAAGCTGTGGTCTGATTAATGACGAGGAAGTCGATGTATTTATCACTGCCTCACATCAGCCCTGAGAGAAAGACTGGTTTGGGGCAAGAAGGGAGAATGGCAGATGAGACAGAGCAGACAGAGCTTGGTAGATTAATAAGGAGGGTGAGGGGAAAAAATATATATATATTCCTCAAGCAGGCATCCCGATTTAATTAAACAGTGTACCATATAAAAGTCAATAAATGGGCTCCTCCAAAAGTATTGGAACAGTACCCAGTTTGGCGTATTTAACATCCAACTACAAGTCGGAAGTTCCTAAAAACAAAACTTGTCGTAAATGTATGCAAATATATGGTTAACATGGTGTCTGACTTTCTTTTTTTTTTCTAATTCCGGCTTCTTTGTTTTGCAGATTTACTGTTTGTCTTTGTTTATGCGCGGGTAAACAGACTATAATTGAGCAGCCGGTCAAACAAACCTAAATCATGGTCGTCGCATTGGGAGACGACGGAGAGAGAGGGATGAACGATGGAAACGTACGGCGACGCCACATCTGCATTTTCAAAACAAGACTTGCTTGTCCCAACAGATGATTTCTCATTGCGTTCCACTTGCCGGATGAATAAAACAAGCACTCAGTCGCCAGCCATGAGTACCTGAACAAATTGTGATGAATTGGTGTCCTCCGCAGTCAAATCAAGAGAGCTTGTTTTGAAATCAGTCAGCCATTCACAAATGGAGATTAATGGAAATAGCTGTGATTTAACGCAAGCTATTGAGCACTCTGCGATGGACATTCAAGGCCAGTTGAAACTTTGATGAACTTTTCCTCACCGTGAGATTCTTGCTCATTAGTCTTTTGGGTGATCGGAATTTTAACGGGGAGATACAAAACTGAGGCCAACGTCATTAAAAACAAAAATTTATTGCATACATGCAATCATCTCTGCATCCTCCATTGCTATTCTGCCCTCTTTATTCCCCTTCACTTCCTCTCCTCCCCTTCCCCAGGCCTTCCACCGACTCATTCAACATTTATGGCCGTCTGGAACATACGCTAGCAGCAGGAAAAAAAAAAAAAAGGGCGTGTATTCTTTTCCTAACACCAGCACGGGTTATTTAGTATTTGACTGGGTGTGTTTCTTTTCACTCCTATTACATCAATTCTCTGGTGGCATCTCACGACTGAACACTTTTACCGGAGCAAACAGTGTCTGGAGCTCGAGACAAATCTTCCCCCCCACAGGGGGCGCCGTCCTAATCTTGTCAAATTTCCACTGTCATTTGAATGTAAATCACAAGTCTGCTTTGGATGGCTAACGTAGGGTGAAGCAGCGGATCATCTCGGAAAACGTGCAACCGCTACGCCAGAACAGATTATGACTTTTTTTTTTTTTCGTCATGTGAATGTTCCCATTTTTTTGGCGGCAGAAATGTAATCATAGCATCTTCGGAACTTTGGGCCTACAACCGGCGGGTCGCTTGTGTTGCTGAATGACAGCATTCCATTAGTAGGAGCTTTCTTCTTTGTGGATTTAATTAATTAGTAGCCCGCCTCGAGTTGAAAGAGGGAGGATTACATCGAGTGAGATAAACGGAAGCTCTGGAGAAGAGCAGAGGGTCAGCGGTTGAAGTGTTAAGACGAAGTGAGGTTAGCGTTGAATTATTTAGATGCTCACAATGTTCCTGTCCATTAAATGTGACGCAATGTAAACAAAGCTGCGTTTTGATTGGACCACAATAAAAAAATGTATTTGATGGGCATTTTTTAACAACTTCCACTTCACTGAACTTTTTTTTTTATGACTTGGGGGGATCTTAATGGACAAGCATTGACATGCCAAGCACATCGAAATAGACAGATTATATTTCAGAGCTTCTTTCATTTCATGCCTCGAGCGTGCTTGGCCGTTACATTCCATCACGCGTGTTCATAATGAAAGGTGCTTTTCTTTGCTATTTTCTATTCAACCACTTAGGGGCAATTTCGCGAGATCTTATGTTTGAATACTCGGCCCAGTGGGTATTAAAATGAGATGAAATGGGATTATAATAATGCGAGAACCCTCAAAGAAGGCAATCCGTGCGCGGCGCTGTTCTCTCAGGCGCCACGGCAATCACTATGGGAGAATATTAATTACTGTCAAAGCGCTGGGAATGTTATTAGGATTTCGCTCTATGCATCTTGCAGTCACTGCTACGAGTCAAAGTGGGCACCACTTAAAACCCGGCAAGAAGATATGATTTTTTTTTAGACCGTCGAAGATGCTATTTGACTGTTTCATGGCCACATTTGAACCACTTTTGGCTTTTGTGTAACTTTCTTCTCAACCTCGGCCGGCCTTCCTTCCGCCCGTCTTTCCCTCCCTCCCACAGGCACAGTGGATCAGAGCTTTTCAGGTGATAAATACCTTGGACCAAGGGCTCACCAGCCACCGATTCCTGCCACTTTACTGTGTCACATTGTGGCCGAGGCCTCATTAAAAAGGCATTAGCCTCCTCTTGGTCCCATGATGGCCATGTCTGGTTCAGTCCCTGCCGCAGGGATTTATTTAAAAGTGGCGGCTGGAATAGATAAGGACAGGAGAGTTAGGAGAGGAAAACGAAACGGAGAAGGAGGGAGAGCTGGAGATGTAATGAAAGGGAATATTTGGTTGGAGAGAGAAGGGGGTGGAGGGCATGGCATGTCTGATGATGAACCCAAAGTCCGGTCGGCAAGGGAGGCGGAAGCGGAGACCCGGAACACTCCCATGAGTTCACATGCTTTCCGCCTCTAATTGATACCGGCCAATTAAAGCCACCCAGGTCTCACCTTGATGGGGGGTGAGGAGGAGCGCTATGACAAGGGGATGAAGGGGATGCCGGGGTTGGACGAGATGGGAGAGGTGAAAAGCAGAGGTCGGAGGAGAAAAATGAAAACACTAGGGTAAGCATTTGCAGCACATCATTAGTAAATAAGTAGTCTGAAGGGAGGCAGGAAGGAGAGGGGTGAAGAGAGGAGGAGGACTCAACTCTAACTTCATCCAACTAACGGAAAACAGAAACTGTGGAAGCCTCTGTTCAGGTTTTTAAAAAAATATGACCATATTGCTAAGATTTTGGGTTTCAAAATAGTCCACAAAGAGAAAAAAGTCATTTATTTATTTATTATGTATTATTATATACTTTTTTTTTTATTGTTATATTATTATTATTATATTCTACATATATATATTTTTTAATAATATATAATAATATGCTGTAGGAAGCGATACTCATCTTAAAAGCACATTCCTGTCGGAAGAGGCGGCCGCTGAATAAATGTGGGAGTAAAAAAAAACGAGACGATAAAGTCAAGCAAACATGAAATACCGCGACAGGCTTGATAAGTGTCGCAGCAGACTTTGGGTGGGCCTGACAGAGATACAAGCCGACAGACTATTTATCTAAAGCTCCAATTCAAATGGCGCTGCCCTCTGCCCTCCTTCTAGTGATGGATGGAGGAAAAATAATTGCATGGGTTACCTGTCACCGCCGACGCATGTTTGTCCGTCCGTCTATTGACAGGTTGGGGAAATCAAGCTCCGGGTGCAGGCCGCTCAAATGCAGGACGGGGTCAGACGGTCGAGCATTACTCAGGTGTCGACGACTCTGGTTTTGGTGGTAAAATAGCTGCGGACAGATGGATAGGGTGTCACTTGTCAGGAGCGCCTCAATCTACACACGCTTGCTGGTTCAGAGCTCAGACAGGAGGCGGGAAGGGGAACTCATGGACCCATGCAGATCAGAGAGACAAGGTCATGAGGTCTCAGGTGGAAGATCGGATTTTTTTTTCCTGGTTGTCATGTACACTTATTTATAGACAATAATCCAATTTGCAGGAAAGAGTCTGACTTGAGCTTCAGTATAGAAAATAAATAAATGGATGTTTACAGTGACTCAATTATTTGAAGGAATTCGCTCACTAATTTGTCCGTTATTATTTACGGCATAATTTTCTTTACTGCCAGCCTGTTCGACTCTTCCCGAGGTCTCTAATTGAAGGCAAAAAAATATTTTTATGTTTGTGCACAGCTTGCTCTGTTTTCTAACTAAACTGTTTGTTTACGGAGCAGCATCAGCACCGGGAGGCCATCAAGAAGTCGTCCAAGTAGACAATATTGCGCATGGAAGTTTCTCAGCCGACAATTAAAAGCGTTGAGAACATCAACGTTAGCCATCTAATAACCATTAGCCATGCGAAGAACCTGCTTGGAGGAAATATCGACTGCAAGCACAGCAGATTCAGCCTACACGGCGAACATCTGTGCTCGACCGCAGAGCATCCCACGACTTTGCAATATGAAGCAGTTTTATTTTTAAGACTTATTATTTATTAATCCATCCATATCATGTTTGCTGCACTGGGAGCATCAAATAAAAGGGGCTGCAAACTTAATCTCCTCTTCTCACTGTTATTTCGGTTTCCCGCTGAGGGTTCGACCGAGAGCCCGCAAATTTAATCTCCTCATATAAGATTTTTTTTGTAATATTTCTAATATATGAATCAGAAACGTGTCCCTTTGGTGAACTGCCGTATCGATCCGGTCCCTGCGTGCCAAATAGCAAAAGTTACTTTTAAAACTTTGTTATGACTCAAGAGTTGTATTTAAAATTTGACATTCATTTAGATGATTAATTTTATTTTATTTTTTTTTAAATAATACCTTACAGTTACTGTTTACAACTTGAGGCAACTTCTTTCGACAGACTGCCTGATATTTTATTAATACGAATCAACTTTTTTTCACCGCTCATATTAATATTTAACTCCGGATGTTTGTCACCAGAGACAAGCAGTGTACATTTTAATCAGCAGTCTTGCAGTCACTTCAAGCTTGCTTACAAATTCATAACTTCTCCTTGTTTATGTGCAACATCTTTTTAATAATCTCTCAGCGCTCGGGATGCGGGACGAGGAGGATGTTGCTGAAATAGCCGGACAGTAATGAGACGACAAGAGCGCGGACATTTTTGCTGACGCCTGTAGAATCCCCCAAAGTAATTAATAATAGGATTCCTTACATTCTTCTATACAAGCCAGCCTGGCTATTCCTTATTACTTAACTCAGCAGGCATGACGTTCCCATGAGTGCACTCCTGTATCACCCTCCAAAAAAGGTCAAACAAAGTTGAAAGGCAATCAGTCCCCAACCTTATTCCCAACACAGGTGATTTACTTCCTGGGTCTGCATGCTAGAAGGACCCCCGAAGGGATTTGAGGTGGGCCACCATGGTCAGGTGAGGCCTTGTTTATGAAGAAGAAAAAAAAAAAAAAAGATATTGATGGCTTCAAGTCTCGCTAACACGGTGATTATTAGCGTAAATTACAAACAGGCAAAAGGCGCTAAGCACTTTATGGAGTAACAAGGCAGCGGTTCAAACTAATTGAGCTGTTATCTTTATTTGCAGTGGTCACCGGGATATTACAAGAGGCAAGTATTAAAATGCTAATTGAAAAGGTTTTATTCGTTGGAAGATTAATTAATTCTTTTATATGGTCGTTCAACTGGCCATTACTATACAAGCATTTAACATTCACTTTTGGCACAAATAATATTTAACTCTCATTCGGAATTCAGTGTTTATTGCATCCTGGCAGCCTTTGAAAAAGTTTTTTTCCACCACACAGGTTATAAACCCAAGTGAGATTTTATCCCGGGTAATACACAGCAAACTGGGTGAAGCCAAATGGCAGAATAACCTTTGACCTTTTCTCACTCAGCTGTGGAGCACCTAGCTAGTCGTTTACAGCCGTAGAAAATCTGAGGTGTGATAGATTGGGCTGGTTCGGAACAACCGGTCCATGGTCATGTGACCCCCCAAAAAAATAAAAACAGATGGATATTTGAAATGTTCTTAGCCCTCTACTGGCCAATTGAAGAAACCAAATCCCCCATAGACGACTTTTCCATCTCACCTCTATTTTTTTTCCAATCTATTGCTGCCAAAATGTAATCAAGTCTAGATCTTGACAATATTGACAAGCCCCGTTGAATTATGTCAAATTCTATCGACCTGCATTCGGGCTATTATGTGCACACACACAAACTCATATTGGTGAAAACAATACGCGTGTGTGAAGACTAATAACTTACTCTAATGTATTCCACTGCCGGCACAATTAGATTGTCAATTACACAAACTCTTATATCTGCCTTTAATATGTGCACGCTATCGAACCAACGCAGAGAAAACACTTTGAATCGCTACCATTGGAAGTAATAACCCTTTTCATTAGTATCTCATCACTGAAACTACACATTGTGAATAAACCCGACAGATAATGCGAGTCATTATAAACACGCCGATGGACGATAAAATGAAACCTTTGGTGAAATTAAATCAACCAACAATCAATTGAATAATTTATTAAATGTATTTGGTATCCTAAGCAACGCGGTGAGTAATGAGCGGGTTGTGCTGAGTCGGGGGGGGAAAAAAAAGGTTAGGTATTTTTACTCTGCAATTTTGTTTTTTTTTCTGCTTTCTGTTTCCTCCATCTTGGTTCCACCCCCTTCTATGTAAAGCCTATAAATCATACGGTGATAGATTAGCCCCGCTGGGGATGTCCCAACCCGAGACTCCGGCGGGCTTTGCTCACCAGATACACTCCTTTTGTTCTGAATCCATGTCACCGGGGGATATTTACATGAAGGCCACTGATCCCAGTCATCCTGGTTTGAAAAAGAGAAAAGAATAGGTTACATTCACAGAAACACTCCAAGGACAATAAAAGGCATCTATACGAGATAAAATTCTAGGTTATATTCAGACTTGGTGGGATAAAAATGCTACAATTGTCGCTATTTAAATGCAAAGTGTGTGTTTGAGTTCATACCACATTTTGCATCTTCACGGTTTGTTTTTTACTTAAGCGAATATAATTCCGAGTTCGGTGTCATGCACAACAAGAAACAAGGTCACTTGCTAACATGATAATTTGACGAAGGAAAAAAAAAAGCAGTCACTCACCCTCAATTTTAACTGCAGGCGACTCTCACAATAAGATTAAATATTTATGTAACACAGTGAGCAGTCACTGTTGTGACAAAGAAATAGCATAGTTGGAAATATCAGGGCGAGTTATCACCCTGTTGTTAATTCCACATGACTTCTATTGAGTGAAAGCAACTTGCCGCTATTTTAGGTCATGCAGATTCTCCTTTTGACTTAAGTATGTCACTTTTTAAAATTTACACACACATATTTCCTGAAAATTCACAGATTGTCCCCAAAAAGTCAATAAAATTTGTTTTTATTTACCTGTTTTTCAAATGTCTTTGTCTTGGAAGAAAGTTGAAATGAGGATAAAAGCATATAGGAGAGTAAATTGATTTCAGGTGTGTCATGCAAGTGGGTGTGGAAAATGTGACAAAGAGAAGGTTGCATGCTAAGAAGGTTTCAAGAGCGCACTTGGAAAAACAATTTTAAGGAAATGAAGTTTAGAGTGAAGGTTGTGTGTTTCCAGAGAGAAATAAACAAACACCAAGGACACACAAATAGAAGACAAAAAGGGTTTGGAAGTAACCAGCATTAAGGATTTTGTGTTATTAAAAAAAAAAAAAAAGAAAACGCATTATTAAATACTCAGGGAAGAATTTGACTTTTAGTAACCTGGACTTTTCTCAGCTACTCGGGATCTCCAGCAATCCTGTGCAATTGTCAGTGACAAGCTATAAGGCTTTTTAATAAATGAAAATAAGAGGAAATTTCTGCCAGCAGACAGGAACCTGGATTTTCTTTTTCACCTGGTTGCCTTTTAAAAGTGTCTCAGTCTGTATTATACCGTGACGTTTTTCAGGGTCCGCTCCAGATAAGAGTAAATAAAGCTTTTATTGCCTTGATTCCTCCAACGATAGACCTGGCGGTGTAATATAGCCACCGGGATATCTGGGGATTGGTGAAAAATAAGGATGGGAACAAGGTACCATGATGGGGGACAAAATAAAAACCCTACAGCAATACAGAAAACAATTCCTTATTATACAAAGCACATTGTTGCATAATTAACACTTGAATGTTTGTCTAATTAAAAAAACTAATTGACAAGCTTTAAAATGCATGCTGGTAAACATACATATAATCTCCGCAGATTATAATAAAGGTCATATGTGACGGAAAACCATTTCCATCTGCGAGCTCACACAGATGACACTTATCGATCCAGTATTAAAACTGCTAAAGACGCCGGCGCCAAATCAATACTTTTCAACCACTTTGAAAATTCCTTTTGTGCAAGAAAAGCTCTCATGTGGTTTGATTAATTTCTGACAGTACAGTTGAATGGTTACTGACTTTTTTTTTTTTTTTAGATTTGATGTCCTATTAGAATGGTAATGTGACAGCCACTTATTGCTTAACTTGACTTTATTCATGTGTATTTATGACTAACAGCCATCGCTTTCCAGACATTTTAGGATTTTCGATGTAATAGCTTTCTTTCAGTCTGCAATTTTGCGATGAATTGACGCAGATTATCATTTGACACTTTGTATTGGCGTCATGAATTTGACATTAAGGAGTCATTTAGGGAGTGAAAATGCGATATATTATTATTTCTCTTTTTTTTATTAGACAAGGAAAACATTGGTTTTATATTGCAAATATCAAAAATAAAAGTAAAAATATAAATAAAAATTTAAAAAAATAAAATTTAATTGCACATTAAAAAGACAAATTATTCATCCATTCATTCATATTCATTATGGAGCCTGCAGGCCTCACTAAATGTCACCATTGGAACTAAACACAACCGATCTTGGATTTGCAGCAAATCATCATTGTGATAACGATAATGATTGTTATTATCATCTCATTTGTGCAGGAATACCTAATTCAGCAAGGGACCCACCTTCCACTGCTAATTGGCATCCCAATGTGGAAACTAATTTCAATTAATTATCAATTCATAACAGAAATCAACACTTCCGCACGGAGTAAGTATTTAAAAAGACGACACCCATCCCAGAGTGCTGGACTCTGATCTTTGCAATTTCACTGGAATTGTTTAATCCTCCCACTGCGACGTGCTGCTTGACAAGGAAATGTTAATTACCCGTGTACATTAGCCGCATTCTCTTGTTGACTCTTGACTCCAATTTGCACATCAGTGGATTGTGATTTTCAAGCGCCGCAATCTTCTGAAGGCTTTTGGAGGGTGTTGGGAAAAGCAGTTTCCAAACTTGATTCAACCCTGCCGCAGGCTCCGAGTCACAGTGGTACAAGCTAAAGAGGTTTGTTTTTTTATTTTTATTTTTTCTAGGCCATGTTGATCTGTTTTAATATTGCTTCCTGTGCTTGTGAGGAAAAATCCTGGAGATTTAGGTGGGGGGAACAGAGGGCAAAAAATAAAGGATATCAGAGAAGGAAAGCAAGCGGGGTTGTGTTTACTCAGCAAGAACTAAGTCTTAGAAAAGATATCTAAGGCAGATACGAGCTGCATGTGATTAGGAAATGCTTAAAAGCAGACTTTTGTTCAAATCGGCCAGGGGACTCTCATATCGGTTCCATCTGCAGTGACCGTCCTTTTTACTACACTCGGAAGCCACCATTACAAAAGAGGGGGGGGGGGGGGTCAGTTAATAGCATTATTTACATCTAAGGGTTGCGTTTTTTCTTGTGAAACGAAAAAAAAAGGCACAACTTCAGGCTTGACGCGTTTCAGTAGTCACCCCGGCAGGATGTGAAGGTCAAAAGCATAACTGCTGAACATCAGCATTTTTTTTTTTACGCACCAACCTCAGCTTCCATGAGCAGAGATAAACATCAGGAAAATGATGGGAGCATCACCTTGACTCGCACGTGTCTATTCATCTGACGCTGGATCTTATTAGCTTCAATGTTTTTCCTTCCGTCGCTATAGTAACAAATATATATTGCCAAGAGACTTACTTTCCAAATCCCCCCCAAAAAAAGCACCAGGCTACTTCCTGTCTGGTTGCCTGGCAACCAACGTCAAATTTACAGTTAACATTTTCCAAGTAATCTGCCCTACAGAGAGTTGTTTTATCTCCCGACTAAAATTCCATTTTCATGTTTAATTTAAAATAAAGCCTTATGCCAGAACATTAATCAAACAGATGGCAAGCGAAGCTGTGGGAGCCAGCAGACCATTCTTAAGTAAATAATTGTCTGAAATATTCACTGTGCTGTCACTCAACTTCTATTAATTAACAACATCTTTGTACAACTTTGTGTAGCGTGTCCACACGCGTGTGTGTGTCATTGTTTTGTAACCCTCTAATCATATCACTTCTAATAAAAAAAAAAAGGAAATGAAGATTTATTTATTTTTTAAAGCTGCATGTTTTATTATAGAGGGGAAAAAAATGGATGACATGTTTATGGGTTGTGCATCCAGATAGCACCTAAGGGATGTGTTACAATAAAGCATTTGATTGACCCCACAATGATAAGTGTCACTACTATAGGCCTCTCGGTGTCACATTTGAGGGGCAAATTTTACATATGAGCAACAACACCGTGACTCCCCTTAAAAATCTAATCGTTTAATCCATATGCAATTAAATGCACCACTAACCCCCCCCCCCTCCCTTTTGATGATTAATAGTTTAGAGTTGCTTATGTAAGCCAAATTTTTGTGCAAAGCAGTTCTGCACCACTGAAATTTAGAGCGGGAGTATTTTAATAAACATGTTAAAGAATAACTCAAACAGTGGGATTATAAATACATCTTCAATCTCAGATCTATAATAAATAAATAAATATTAAATAATAAATCATATTACTGTACGGTGATTACCTGGAAAACCTGCAATGCTACAAATGATAAATATAATCCCCCTGCACAACCCAAGGTGAACAGTAAGACATTTGAACTTTAAAAAAAAAAATATGAGGGGGGGGGGGGGGTCTGTTTTGTTCAAGGACAGATTCGGACCCTTTGTCTCCTTTCGCGGTCTCCTAATGAATTGGTTTTAGCCTGTTTGGGAGCAAATTATCCTTCCCTCCCCTCCTAATTTTCCAATTTGCTGTGTCATTTATACCTAATTGAGGGCCGCAGAGGGCTGCATTACTCTCACAAATAGGGCGATATAGTTTATTGAAGGTCTGCTTTATACAGAGGAGCTGCTAAAGCAAACATCAATTGTAAGACCATATAGAAGATGGGGATTTTCCCGGGAGGCTTTCTTGCAAAAGAGGCTTTAATTATTTCTCAAAGGCAATGCCTGCCCCATTGCTACTTGCTACCTAGCACGACTCGTTTTATAGCCTCACTCCTCCTCTTTTCTGTAATGGAGATAATTAATGAGGTGAGAATTCACTTTATTTCATCTCTGCTCTGTCGCCTTGCCTGGAATTTGCATCACATATTCATTGAGCCAAATAAGAAAGGGCTTTTTCAATCCGGACGAGTCTTGCGTGAAAAGAATGTCGAGTTTTGCATCCATTGCACATCATCTTGTTTGATTGTAAAAGTGGTTAACTTTGCAATGAACACATTGTGTCGGATGTTAGTCATTATACCACACGGATATTCAATTTAAAGTTGAAAAAAAGAATTCATTTTTGCCAACACTTAATTGTGTTTCTATTTAAAACGTGTTTATATTTCGCAACAGCAATCACTATCGTGTCCTTTGCTGACAAATATTTTTGTTCTCTTTGTTTTTAGTGTCGCCCAAGGAAAAACTTGTCCCTGCGCCATCAGCCAACCTCCTGCTTGGCTTCCTTCGGAGCCTAATTTCCACAGGATTTTTTTAATGGCAGCAGATGTTCTTTTCAATCCCACCTGTCATCAGGGGCCGCCCATCAAAACACCATCAGGACCCTGCTGGCCACCCAACCAACACGTGTCTGGAATCCAACATGTGTGGTTCAGTCTTATTTCCAAGGCAGCCCTGCAGTGAGTTGTTTCACCACATCATCATTTTTGGGTCGTCAAGCGGCTTTTTTTTTTTTTTTTTGCTGACAAACATAGCAAAAGAACAGTGCAAGCCCTTGGTTGTTTCACTATGGATTGAGTGAGAGACAGTGGCAGCAGGCAATGTAAGTACGTGAATAAATCGATTAGGGGAGCACTTGACGGATGGGATTTATAGGCGGCCCCGACGCGATGGAGAATTCATTTCTCCGGGAGAACATGCCCCCACCAGGTTCATCCATCTTGGCGGGAAATTTGGCAGGTTCCCCAGGGTTGGGAGCTCAATTAACCAAAGGGCTCTAGCCATTAGGGGGGAGAGAATAGCTTTGTTGAGGAAACCACGTTTAATGGTTGCAGAGAAAAAAAGCAATTGTGAGGATGCAAACTGGAGGAAGATAAGAAGTGGACAAAATGTCTAAGAACATAACTTACAATAGAGGAGAAGAAAATAATCAAACCCCCCAAAAGGAATCATCTGGTAATTGCTGGTACCTGCAGTTCCTTAGGTTGACACAGGGTGTCGCTAAAACGCTGTTTAAATGGAAATTGGCGTTAAAGAGCTATGTTGGAAAGTCGTACTGGGTTTTTTTTTAATCAAAACCTCTGTAATACATTTAGTTTTGGGGTAATGTTGTAAGATTGGGTTTGATATATTATATTCTTCTAAACACAAAAAAAGGATATTCAATACTAATTTGTTTTATCAATTTAAATATGTTGAACTTTGTGTTGAAAAAAATATATATATAAAATTTTAATAGATGACCACTACAACAAAGTTTCAATTTGGCTATAACGCAAGAGTGATTCGAAAAAAAAAATTAAATATTGTTCTCATGTGAAGTACCTGATAGATTTTACTTGCGTGTGATGTGCTCAAATTGAGTATCTTGGTATGTTCTCCATTTCCAGTATCTCAAGTTCCAGTCCTTCATCCTGCACATCTCCTCAGATGATTTATGTGGAAGCGTTGCTCCGTGACCTCAAAGTCCTCCCCATTCATTCCCCACTGCCCACGTGCTTAGTGAAAACTGAGCCATCCGTGCAATATGGCAATTTTCCACCCACCGAGAGAATTAGAATAAAGGATCCGAGCAAAACTGTGACGATTGGGATGTGTAGAGCAGGTGTGCAAAGACTTCGCCAACAAGGGAGTTGAAGTCCATGCACTGCTGATCACAGCATCTGTCGTTGTGGGTGACTTGGAGGTTTTGGGTTTTTTTGCAGCGCTGAGTGACAGCAGATGATCAAGTGTTTAAGATGAATACAGATGGAAGGGGCCAGGCTTTGCCTCTGTTTGGGGCAGAGTTCCTGTCCCACTGCTTGGTAGCATATGCATCAGAAGCAAGCGGAAATAGCATTTGTGCACTCGTCTGCAAGGACCCAAGGTGAGGCTAGGCCCGACCCGTCGCCTCTTCCCAGGTGAAAACCCCTGATGAGCTCTTTAGGCTTCATAACGAGCTTCTAATTGGCAGCTCACTTGTCCTTGAAGGTCAGAGTGCATGTTCCTGTGCCAGCAGAGAGAGAGAGGCTGCCAACTTGCGCCACTCACGAATATCCCTCTGTGCAAACAAAGTCATGAAAGGACAAAGGGAAGTTTGAGCAGAAGTAAAAGTTGATTTCATGTGCCACAAAGACCGTTTAAATCTGAATAGCATGTTTGGACTAGTGGAAAAGGAAATTTTGAACTTGAACTTTTTCTTCATTGACATATGTGATACCAGAAAAATCTATTGTGTGTTTGCAGTCTAAAAATGGTCAGTACAGCTTAAAAGGCAAATAAATAATGTGAGTGAATGTTGTGGAAAATATTCAAAGTATCTAAATCTGCTCTCATAAAGGCATTTATTGTTTGAAAGGGCAGTCAGAGACGAAGCCCTGCAAAAAAATATTAAAGTCAATGAAGAAATGCTGCTATCTAGTGACTATTTTACAGCAGTACAGTTGATGTTCTCATCTAAAGCGCGCCCTCTTGCGGCCAATACGAGGTACTGCAACCCCCCACTCGAAATAAAGGCTAAATAAAAACTCCACTAATGTGATGAATCCAATGCCAACTCCTTTTATGTACAAGAGTGTGAAGCAAAAATAACAGACATGGCAGAACACCCAGAGGGATTACAGAAATTAAAGCGAAGACCACTACAAAATGTATACAGTACACAAGCTGAACATTTAAAACCCGCATATACACATGGACAGCAGTCAGGCGAGTGAATTCTAGGTAACGCGTTGGAAAAAAATTCGTTTTTGTTTTTTTGTTTTTTTTTAAAAAAAAAAAAAAAAAAGGAAGAAATCAGGAAGAAAAGGCGAGCGAATAATATCCAATCAAAGTCGTCAAACAAATATTAAAACTATTTCGCAAACGGAGACGATTGGGTCCGAGCTAGGATTCACACAGTGTTGAGAGACGATTCTGTTGGAGAAAGAGAGAAAAATTTAGGCAAAAAAAAAAAAATGAATTTGGCTCTTGAACCTGCAATATGGACATATGATAGATATACACTACCTGCAAAAGGCGAATATTCCTCAAGGCGGTTTCACCCAGCGTGGACAGATCCACTGAATCCACCTGACTAGCCAGCAGCTGAATACTCTAAAAAAATAATAATAATAAACAACTTGATGTTATTCAGATCCATTTTTTAGGGGGAAATTGAAAGCTACATTTGCCAAGGACTCACCTCTCCATTACCAACTGGGACATTTATAATAATCTCATCGTTGTTGTCGGTGATGGGCGAGCCGTTGACGGAAAAGCTGAAGACTCTCTCCTTGTGGCGAGGAACTCTCAAACCTGGAGTGTTGGGAAGTCTGAAGTGGAGAAAGTTCAAAAGTTGAGTCATCCATTTGGACCTTTGGCTAAACTAAGCCCGCCACATCTAGCGGTTACCTTGGGTCAAAGCGTGGCGTGATGAGGGGCGTTTTACCCATCATGGAGGCGTCCAACAGGGACCTTGCGGGAGTCACCGTGGGATTCCTTGATGATCTAAAAATTATGATAACAGCAATACCATCACATAAAACCATAATAAATGATATTTTTATCTTTATTTGTTGTAATATCATCTCCTACCTTCTGACTGGTCCATTTTGTTGGATGATTGACAGAGCTTTTGCTCGTTTTGATGTAGTTGGGGGCTTCTTTGCAGGTCTCCCCTGAATGCAGAGGAAGATACAGACACTGTGTAAAATGCATGTCAAGTTTCAAGTCAAGTTTATTTGTATAGCCCTAAATCACAAGCAGTCTCAAAGGGCTTCACATAGACAAAAATTGACAATTATTCTCAAAGCATCCCCTGATCTTAAGCTCCCAAAAGGGCAAGGAAAAACTCAAAACCCCTGCCCGGGGAAAATGAGAAACCTTGAGAAGGGACCACAGATGGAAGGATCCCCCTTTCAGGATCACCAGGCATCTCAATCAAAATGAGTTATTACCTTTTTCAAAGTCCTAGGTGCCTTTTCTTCATTTGAACCAGATTTGGCTGCGCTCTTCTTCTCCGACGCTGTGTGGAGACAAGCAATGCAGTGAAAAAAAAAGTTATTTTTATATGAATTATCATGCCACAGTAGAGTGACAATCATCTCAAACTGCGGATAAACCAGGAAGACATTTATACAATACTGCACTTACTGAAAATTTCCAACCAAGTCATTTTCCTATATTCAGATGGGAGCTTAATGATAGCCATATTGTAGCTGTTGCGAAGATCCTTCAACAAATGGAATTCCTTCTCGTGCAGTTGATGAAGTCTTGTTTGTACTATTAAAACAATTAAGAAACATCACTGGACTCAAACATTAAGGCATTTATTTAGGGGATGCTCAAAAACAATGGGTAAGCATTATTATATATATCAAAGTCTCTTTTTCATCATATTATCACATTTTTACCTTCATTGTCGAAATCTTCCAGAAATGCGATGAGTTTGGAGCTGCTGAGTTGTTTTTTCACTTGCTTGGTGGTTCTTTTCCTGGGAGCCATGACTGAATGTAGACAATAGTCGAAAGCAAAATGTTTTAATTATAAGCGTCATTGAAAAATGCATAGTATTAGCATAATGCATTAGCTTAGCATGGAAGTTACAAGGTAATTTAAACCATTTAGGTTCGTCTAATCCTTTAAATACATTCAATGAAATCTAGTATGTTCCGATATTAGCTGGGTTGTTTACTCACCGTCTCTTCCCTTTTAAAATGCGATTTATAATTCTCCTTCTTTGAACAGCGGTTTGCAGGATGCAATACAATTTGAAATTCCCGTCGGAACACAAAATGCACCAATCAGGGCTCGGTCTTATTGCGTCACTTCCCGTCAAGAGGAGACCAATAGGTGTGTAAAACGTCATCTGTTTACAGTGCCAAACCGGAAATCGTTGTAAAAGCAACATGGAAATATGCTTAACGAGAACTACATGGTGACTAGCGTGTCTATTTTACGCAAAATCGAAATAAATGTGTCTCGATTCAACTATATTTTCAGACCCACCCCAAAATGTCGAAACCTGCCCTCCTAACCATCCATCAAGTATTGAGAAAAAGCTTCCATAATCTCGAAAACCACCAAAAGATGTGGACGAGCGTTTTAGCAGAGTGCATCCCTCTGATGGCATCTCTGGAGAATTTAGCAGAGCAATCGAGGGCGCTTTCCAACATCCAGATCTCCAATACGCCTCTGAAAGCCTTTCCAGAAGTAGAGGAACTGCTGCGTTTCAAGCTCTTGCAAGCCATGGATACCGTGTTGTGCAAACTCCATGAAAATATGTAAGTGAATATGCATCATTACCAAAACTGCTGTGCAAAGCTCCAGGTTTAATGCAATTAAATAGAACTCTTTCTTTTAGGGCTTCACTCCACTCACTGAGAGACTCGCTGAGTAACCAGGTCTCAACAGTTGTCCAGTTGTATGAGCAAAACACAGATAGTCTGGATTTGGTCACTGTCACCGAGCGCTCAGCCATCATCCCATCCGTCGTGGACATGCTGGAGTGGCTCCAGGATGCTGAGCGTCACTATCGACGACAGTATCCTCTTTGCTAATGCATGGATTGGAATTGTATCATACCATCTGTTGTGCCTTTCCTCAAATCATGTGATCAGATTCATAAGGAGGAAGACGCTGCTGCACACACTCAGTTCAGGCAACCTCGATTTTTTGGGATCTTCTACTAAGAGATGGAAAGAGTTGGACTCTCCCACTGAAGAGGATCGCATCACAGGTTGATATCAATAATACTGATCAGAACAACCTAATACTAAAAATCTATCATGCTTGTCTAATTTCAGATACACTTTGCAAAGTCTCCTTCATTGGATCTGGCTAAATGGCGGAGAAAAGATGAGTGCAGTGCTTGCACTCTCAAAGTAACAATGCAATGGACAGCTGAAAATAATAGGATCCTGTTTTGTTTTTCTCAAACTTAATATATTTCATAATACAGCTCACAAAAAGGACAAACAGATCCACACTTTAACAAACTGCTTTTATTTCACATTTGGGAATTTTCTCAATCAAGGCTTTAAATGACAGGAAATAACTAGGTAAAACACAAAACAAGCCATCATCGAAACTTTTGGGGGTCTTTGAAGACAATACTGTATTTTTTTTTTTTAGGCACTCATTTTAGAACTATACAGACCACAAGTTTAAATACAAATAAATACACTGAATGTTGACATAAATAATTGAATAGCTTCTTTTGTCATTATCTCATTACACATACTCCTTAAGTGGGAGACTTGTAGATGTGATGGTTTTGGGCAAATTGGGTGCAGAAACAGGTGAATTAGCAAAGCTGCGACCCACGTACCCCCTCCGGTACCTGCCTCCCCTCTCCGCCAGGGGGCACGTGCTACTAAGCACAGCTCCGCTAATCATCAAAATAACCGCAGCGGCCCAACCCAGATAAATAGCCTGGCCGAGCTCTCGTTTATGCATCACGGGCACGTTGGGGTTGTAGAAATCCTGAATGACCGTGTTAGCCGTCCAGGAAACGGGAACGAGAACGCACAAGCCGGTCAGGATGAAAAGAATCCCCCCGGAAAGCGCGATGCCCGCTTTTGCTTGGCGATCATCTCCAGCGCAGGTGGTGCACTTCATTCCGCAGCAGGACACGGTACAGGAGAGCCAGCCCAAGAAGATAGCCAAACACATAAGGGCACGTGCAGCTTGGATGTCAGGAGGCAAGGCCAGCAGGGAGTCGTACGTCTTGCATTGCATGTGACCGGTGGTCTGGTAAATGCAGCTCATCCAGATGCCCTCCCACTTGATTTCTGACGTCAGGATGTTGCTGCCGATAAAGGCCGACACTTTCCATTGAGGCAGGGCCGTGACCGCTATCGCCATGATCCAGCCGGTGACGGCGCAAGTGAAGCTGATGAGTTGCATGCCAGTGTTAACCATGATTGAAGTCTTTCTCTTGATCAGAATTCAAATCTTCCAAAGTGTACTTTTTTTGCTACCCCGAGCATCCAAGGGAAATGGCTCCCACTTTCTCCTGGTAATTGACATCCATCCGTTGAAAAGGATCACAGTGCCACACACTTTCTCCTCCCTCTCATTCCTACGCTTGACTCAATGCATTATTGAGTAGGCAATAGCTGTGCAGCCACCTGTGGCAGTCTTTTGATGCACAATTGAAGTTCAGCAGGTCCAGACTTTACTACAGCTGATTTATCTTTCAGGTTTAACAATGACAATTTGTAGCTTTACCTTGATAAGTCATAGAAATCTGCAGCCAGGCCCTTATTTGGAAGAAAATATCCACATGAATAATTCCCCTAAAAAAAATGTCTTCAAGAAGAAATCATCAGATTTCCTTAGAAAAACAAAAACCTTCATCCAGTGCTGTCTCTGCGTAGATAACAAGCACTCAGGCTTTCCAAGCCTTGATGAAGCCACTTCAGCGGCTGCACGGTTTTACCCTTCCCCCTTCTTACCAACCTCCTCGAAAGCTAACAAGGTCCAAATCGGTGTGGAAATATCAAGTCGGATTGAACACCGGGAAATCTGGGGGAGCAATACTGAGCGTGGCCCCATTCGGTAGGTGGGGGGAGTCTAGGGGGCGGGGGGGGGGTCAACAAAAGGGAGGGAGATGGATGTTCAGTGGATCAGTTGACACAAAAACAACATGGGGTCCTTTACAAAAGGAGATTACGCAGTTTCACCTCATGCCACGTTCTATTTAAAGGAGCATTTATAAAACATAACAGTTGCTTTCAGGATTAACAAGAATTTTGAAATTGATAAAAGCCAGAAGATAAATTGGCCGTATGGAAAAAATACCAACGCTGCCATTTGGTTCATGCATTTCCTTAAATTAATTGCAGTGGAATTGTTTAAATGGTAAAATATTCGATACGTTTTTTTAAATATATAGAAATGCTGTTCTTCTCCTGCATAATGTACATTAAACCTCAATGTGCGAATGAATTAAATATATCATCAAGATCTGTTTCGGGTTTCCTTTCTTCTGTAGCTCACCGAGGTAACAGTGGTCATGACAACGAGTTGGGACACAAAGCGGGGGCGGGTTCGAGAGGGGGATGACAATTGGAGTAGGAACTGGATTGGTTTCATTTTTTTTTTTTTTTTTTAAAGTGATGTTCATATTGTTGAACATGCAACTTTACCCTGACTGCTGGACAGAAAATTGTATTTTGTATTTTCAACCTCACTTTGACCTTGTGAGGTCACACAGAATATTCAAAGTCAATTTCTGAGCCAATACTGCCCTCTAGTGGCAAAGATCATGCACACAGAGGCCTAAAATGAATATAAAATAATCTGATGACACACTGTTACAGGCATAAAATACCAATTTATTACTTTGCACATAAACACAATAATTCCCTGCAGGCTAAAAAACAATTATTTGAGCTTTTCATAATAGCAATACAGTGTGAATGGCCAAATATAGGGGAGGTTCTACAACATGCCCCTTCTACTGGTCAAAAAAAAAGTGTAGGATAGCTTGAATTGAAGCGTTCCAATCCTTTGTATTGCTATTAGAGAACACGAGATGACAAAAAAAAAAAAAAAAATTGGAGCAGAGCTGAAACAGCTCCCTCCTTGCCAAAAATAAAAATACACAAAGAACTCTATTAAGATAATTGATATAACAGAGTGATAATGGGAATGTAACAGTTTCTCACCCTCCCCTTTTTTGGGACAGAAATAAGTCTTAATTTATAAGAGGTAAAAAGAGGGGAACCCTTTTGTGGAGAAAGGAGACAATCTAAAGAGGCTTGGCCACAGGTATGAACCAGGAAGAAGGAGACAAATATGGAGGCTCACTATAACTCGGCAAAAAGAGGAGGGGGGGTATGCTCTTAAACGGACATGATTTATGAATAAAGTACCTCGTTTGAATTTGAACACGACCAAAAGAGCAGACCCCCCCCCCGATACATCTTTGCCGTACAATAGACAAAATTGACATTGTGTGGGAAGATCACAAAAAAATTGAACAGATATTGCTAAACAGTTTCAATAAAGTGATACATTGACACCAAAAAAAGATTTTTTTTAAGCCTTATAAATATAATTCAAAACCCCCCCCTTTTTTTTTTTTTTTTTTTTTTTTTTAAGTAGAATACTCTGGCATGCAGGCAAGCAAAACCTAGTCAACAAAATGTGTCTAAAATCTATGTAACTATACCACCAAATGTCAAATGCACATCCCCACTGATTGACACAAGCAAATGAAACATGGGGGGGAAAAAAACTACAAGGACAGAAGACAATAAAAAAAAAAAATAATGAAAATAACAGCTTTGTGTTTCTGCATTTTAAAAGTCGAACTGGGTTATATTGCTTGATGCTGCCATTTTACAAACAGCACTGCAGTTCATCAGGCTTAAGCTTCATTAAATATTCAATTTGTAAAAACCAGATGAAGAATAAAAGCCTTCCATAGCGCCTCCCTTCACTTATTTGCATTCAAAATCCGGACAAGCCTCTCAAATTCTCGGCTTGACGCCAACGCACACGCCTACAACAGGTAAGTGCTCAAACTCATTCATAATAAACCTGCTGCTTTACGGGTGGTTTATTACAAAAGGGTTTTGACTTTTGAGCTGTACCCCCCTGATGAGGCGTGCGTGCCGACTGCCACCCCCATCGCTCTCAGACCGTCCGGAAATAAAACCCGGGGAGGCGCCACTTGTGCAACTCCGGAAGTGACCGTTTAATGGGCGTTAATAGAAACCAGGGGCAGTGCTCATGCTAACTCATTCGATCCAGTGTTAAAAATGCATGAGAATAAGAAACACTTGTATAGCAAAGACCTTTAAGAGTAAGAGTGGTATACATCAAATACATACAGAAGAATTGAAACCATTTATATAAAAAAAAAAAAAGGAATCTCATTGCCTATCGCAAACCGTTTGAAAATACAACACCCCCCCCAAATCTAGCTCCGCTACAATTACGATCCCTGATTGTCTCCATCTAACTGGTCAAAACCGACTCTGGAGTGCTACACGGAAGCCCCAATTTCGACACCAAGCTTCAAGTTGAAGACCAACAAAGGAAGCATGAGTTAATCCATCCACGTCTTCTCGCCCATTAGCCGCGATGCTACAACAAAATCCCAACTCGTGACCTCCAGCCAACCCCCTGAACTACTCCAAACAATTCACCCGCCCCCCGACTAAAATTTTCAATCACAACAATTACAACATTGACAACCACGATAACACGGTAGCACTAAATTCTAACCAACCGTTTTTTTTTTTTTTTTTAAGATAACCACAAAACATCCTTATATTAAAAATTTACAAATCTGCTTTATTGATTCGTATGTATAAATGCATAAAGGTAATAGAGATCGAGAGTGCCCTCTGTTGCTTGCCTAGTGTCCCGGGTCAGTGCAATGAATTGGTCATCATTTGCAAATGAGACCTAAAAAAAAAAAAAAAACATAACTACTCTGCTTTCTGGCCCTAGAAATTACCACCATAAAAAAAACAACGTCCAGCAGTGTCATCATAAAATCTTTCCGATAATCAGGTCCAAAGAAAAATCCTATTTGTCACACCGAAGGCGGCGCTGATACGTCTGCTGTGTTTTTAGGCCTTAAGCCCAAACAGCAGCTCCCAAAGCAGAGCCCGTCCCCGGCCAGACCTCAGATATTGTTCCCTAGATGAAATATCACTTTCTATCCAAAAAAAAAAAAAAATAAAAATCAACAGTTTGCCCAGCACGTGTGCAAATCCCGCCTATGGTAGTCCAAAAATCGAACTTAATTTGAATCTATAAGCGACCCAGGACTGCTAAAACCTCCTCGCTGAATTCATTTCTCTCAAAGCTGCTCTAGAGATGTAAATATGATTTATATGTACTGTATACTTGAATATAAAAAAACAACAAATCTGAGGCATTTACAGCAGTTAGCTCCTCAATTTCCCTTTACAATTCAGTGGCCTGCCATGAAAGCTTGTGCGCGCACACACAAAACATATATTTACACAAACACCGGCTACTCTTCCGCAAGGATGGGAGGAAAGTAGTAATGGGCATGAACACCCAGGTCACCTCGTTTGTAAAAGACTGAAAGAGGAAAAAAGTTAAAACACTCATAAAAAGGAAAAAAAATATAGAATATATATATTCATTCTCAAAAGGTCAACCCCCACCCCCCTTGCCCCTCCCCGCTCCATCTCTTCATGTAGAGTTCCCTCCCGATAAAACCCAAGACCTTGTGACAGATTTTGCCCGAGTGGGCTTTGAGGTAAAAGTAGATCAGAGTTCCGCCTAGCTGGGAGAGCCAAAGAGTTTCGTCGACACCAAATGGTGGCTGAAACACTCCGTTGCTCAGTATCTTAAAAATACGAGTGTAGACATTCAGATAGAAAAAAGAAAAAAAAAAAGAAAAATAATGGCTCAATTATGTAGTAGTATGTGTGTGTGGTTTTTTTCTTGTTATTTTCCTGTCATTTTTCCGTGCGCCGGAAACCCTTAAGGGTTTTCCGTGCCAAATTGCTGGTTAGAATGGCGACCCGACTGGGAAGACTAAGCTTAAGCTTGTTTCATTAAAAAGCTACCGCGTATAGAATCCCGTCAAATTGTCGCTTTGGTGCACATTTAGAAAAAGAAAAAAAAAAGTGACTGTGATGAGGAAGTACAAAGACGAGGATATAATGGATAAAAAAGAAAAATACAGACGGGATGCGAGTCCACGTGTGGACGGGCAGATAAGCTCGCTAGTTTAGGCGAAGTACATGGTGTGCTGGGTGTCATAGTGGATCTGAACCGCCTTGGCTAAAGCCTGAGGGTCACGGCCGTTACTCTGACCTGACACATGGCTTCCCTCAGCACTGCAAAAAAAAAAAAAAAAAATGTAAACACTCATAATTTCAGACAGAACTGGGTGGATTTTTTTTTTGCGACCTCACCTGTCATGGTCTTTGTCCACCAGATGGTATCGAGCCCGGAAAGCCACCAGCCTGGCGTAGTAAGCGGGCGCCGGGATGGAGACGGAGCGCGTGCAGCGGACGTAAGTGTGGCACAGCTGGTAGGTGAGAAGCTGCAGTTCGTCGGCCGTGAAACAGTTGTCGTCCCACAGGACGTGGTAGTGGGATGGACGACTGGTACCCTGAGGAAAGGGAAAGGTGGTCAAGAACATGTTGTCATAGGAGGAAGGCAGCAAATGGGCCTCACCTGAATTCCAGCGTGGCTGCACAGATAGAAATCAAACTCGGACGGATGCGTGATGGTGCTGTCCACCGTGGTGCCGGCTGGTACGTTGCCACTCTTCCCAACCTTAACAAAATGACAGGTTTTTTTTGTTTAGAAATTAATTTAAATATAATTAAAAAATAATTTAATAAATAATAATAATTAAAACCATTTCTTACCCTCTCAGCTTTATCAGAGCAGAAAAGACGAGTGTGATGACGCTTCTGGACCACAATGTAGGTAATGCCCGGCCGGTAGTCCTCCTCTAGACTGATGCACGCCTTCCTGATGGCTATCAACTCCGGCCATGCGACCTAAAAAAATAAATAAAAATATTAACTCCAACGTTTCTGCAAGCCATCATGCAGAATTAAAAACATTGAGCGGACCTGTTTCATCTGGCCTTCAGACACACCGCCGCGATAATAGATGATACGAGTTGGCTTGAAGCGTGTGGACTTGTAAAACTGGATCAGTAGCTCTCGCACCATGTTGGTCAGGTCTTGAATGACTTCCTGACTGAAGAGCTGCTCCTAAAGACACCAGAAATTTGACAAAATGTATTATTTGTCCACCTCAAGACGTTGACCTGGAGACGAACCTGGGACATGTCTTGACGGGACGTCTGGACTCGAACTGTGGCGCAGTAACGGCTCGGGTGGCCATCCATGCTGCCCACCACCGCCGCTATGGATGGTTTCTTGCCGTCACCTGCTGGGGGATGAGTGACATCTGCGCCCAGGAAGATGACGGGCTGCTGGAACACGGACGGCCTGAGAAAGAAAGAAATGTGTGTCAGCATTGTGGAGATTACAAAAAAATATTTAGCCAACCAACGCAAGATGTTAAAACCAGAAAATCTCCAGACCTCTGGTGCGGCACCAGGACGTTGTTGATGCCTCCCAGCTTGGCATTGATCTTGAGGCAGAGGTTGGAGAGCGTTTGCGGGGACGTCTTGACCACATTCTTCACCTGAACACACTGAGTGGCCATTCCGAGGAGAGTGTCCCCAACACGCTTCACCTCAGCTGCGGGGAAGAATCGAGGCTATTTTTTTTTTTGCCTCATCTATAAAACATCTGGAAAAAAATGGTGCTTACCATAGACGGGTGTTTTTCCAGGCAGGATGACAACAATGAGCTGCAGCCCCACGTAAGACATCTTGAGGTGTTTAAACATAGGCTCCACACTGTCCGCCCCTTGGGCGTATTTACAGAAACATGGCTGGCCCTGAATGGGCATCCCGGCATCCTTTGAGATCTTACGCAATTGGTCAGTGAAGCTCCTACGGAAACAAAGCCCGGCTCGTTAGCCGTCCGAGCCCGTGGCGTGTCAATCCGGTTGATACTCACTTGAGCAGATCCTCTCGGCATTGTTTCTGCGGCGCGAAGCAAGCCACGGCCCAGACCTTGATCTCGATACCGGCGTAGAACTGCTTGCCTCTCATATCCCACACGCCCTGATTGGGCGTGGCCACCGTTTTATTCTGCGGAGAGAGTCCCTGACCTCTTAGTCAACCCACCGCTTGGACGAGCCGATACACTCATCAATTAACAAGCAATGCAAAAAAAGGATGGTTGTAAAGACAAATCTAGACGGAAAGAAGCTTTCTACTTGGTTAACAAGCTTTACCAAAGACTATTAAGAGCCTAGTCGGCTCCTTAGTAAATGAGCCAAGTAGTTAATTGTGGCCACTTGGCAGCAAGTGTTTCGCAATGTTTTTTTTCTCCATTCATCACAAATTATGTCATAGATAAAAACTCAATGATTGATAAGCAGGACTTAAACGTGCCTATTAAAATCGAGACGGCTCATCCAATGAATGAATAACACGGTACACATTTAAAAAGGTATTCCCCAGAAGCCGATTCGACTTGCTATCAATCGAGAGGTGTCGTGCAGAACAAAATAAGAAAAGCATCCAAACACTAAGAGAGTGTTGCAAATGATCATTTCGTGCCAACACAATTGCAGGGAGTTTGATTTCTTGAAAGGGTGCCAAATTGCCCCTTCAATGAGTGTTTAAAGGATTTTACTGCTGGACGCTGGGTGATAAACAAGTCTCATTGACATCCTGGTGGCACCTCAACCCCCCCCCCCCCCCCCTCTCTCTCTCGATTCAGCCTTCCTCACCATTTTTAAACAAAATATCTGCTCCAGTGTTCAAACACAAATGTGTGATTTTCTCAGCGGTCAGCATAAAAATATTTACGGCCAATTTTGAGCATCGGTCATATAATTTATTGAGCTCTCTCCAGATGCGGCCGGATGGCTGAATTAAGATTAAGTGGGCGAATCAGCAGTCTTTCGTGATTAGACCCCCACACCCACCCACGAGTAAACACAAACATGACAAATAATTACCCAATGTGAGACTTATTTTTATTTACTTACAAATAACTTAGCAGTGCTCTTCAAATTGCATTTTTTTTTTTTTTTTAAACCATACAATTGAATCCACTTCATAATAAATTAATATGGAACACGAATGCCGCCAACTGTTCCAGTTTCTCTCATGGCCCTTTTGGAAAATTAATTGCCCACCCTTGGTACCATCGAGGATCTGCACACTGAGACTGCTGAGATGCTGCACAGAACGCAGGGCTAGGTCCAGGTCGAGTTCCTTTAAATGTAATAATTTGACACAGCATTTTGATTCGGAATTAATAAAGGAGAATTTCAGAAAATGTTCTGCAAACCTGGAGAGAAAAGCCCGTCGTTCCAACATTCACTCAGACACCATTCATCATTAGGTAGGTAACCCGGATCGGTACTCACCCTGCCGCAGTCCCTCCCGGTATCTGTACTCACCCGGCCCCCATACTGTAGCATGGGCGCAGGGAGCACTCGTCCGGTCACCTCGGTCATGTCATTGTGAACCACAATGCCAAATTCCTTCAGGTACGGGTCCGGGCCCCCGACCATGCTGTTGCTTTTGACCTGGAAGGAAAGTCCAAGTTGAGATCTTTTGAAATGAGCCAGAGAGATCTTCCCTCACCAGTCTGCTGATCTCTTCTTGTCTATCAGGGGCGGAGCGAGCGGTAGCTTTGATCATGGTGGACGTCTGGTTGTCTGTGAGTTTCTTAATACAGCGTTGTCCGGCTACGATGTTGCAGACCTATCCAAAAAAAGGGGGAGGAGTCATTAAGAGGATGCACACTGTGATCTTTGAGTGTGTCCTTCTCACCTCCAATGGCAGATAAGTGTGCTTCTGTTCCTGTCCTACTTGCAGACAGGGCAAATGAGGATACTTGAGTTGCAGATTGTACTTCTGCTTAAAATACTGGGCGACGGTGCACTCCATTGCCTGGCCATTCTCCAGCTGTAAGGGGAACCTGTCAAGAAAAAAGGTGGATTAACTCAAATTTGCCCCAAAAAAATTAAAATGCATGCAACTGGAGGTTTCTAATGGAAGCAACTTACGTTTGGTGGCTAGCCGGCCGGCGGGTGACGTTGCACACGCGGTACTTCCTCTTCATCTGGCCACAGTGGGTGACCTCCACTTTCAAGCCTGTCAAGGCGCAAGGAAAAAAAACTGACGCAAGGTTCAATCTCCTGCAGAGTTTTCTTTTAAACGTATATGTTGAGAGTCTTTATTTGGCCAAACCTCACCTCTAATTTCCTTGGTAAATTTGACACGCTGCGAATCAGTCAGGGGTTTGGTTTGTTCGTTGATGTTCTGGATATCTAAAACCTCGCACATGAACTCGATCACCGGCTGGGCACGGTAGAAAGCAGTGGCCGACACTATGGGTAAAAAAAAAAAAAAAAGTTATTTCAGCACGAGTAACCTGGGAGGTTATCGGAGTTCAACAAAGCCTTACCATCGATGTTGAGCATCATGTTCCACATGGCGGGACGGACGGACTGATGGAAACCAAACCACACTTCCCTGCCTCCACCTAAAGGATGGTAGTAGCCCTCAGGAGGAGAAAAGAAGGAACGCCCCACTGGAGTGTATCTATGGAAACAGACACCGAGATAGCAAGGAACACGCAATAAAACAACGGTGTTCATAAATAAAAGATAAAGACCTCATGGAAGGGAGATGCCGCGTGATGACATCCAGAGCCTGAACGGAGTCCTCCGGGACTTCGTTCAGGTGACCGGACAACGCTTCGAGGAGCATCTGAAGGCTGACCACAGACACCCACTGCAAGGAAACCTTGAAGGTTTGATCTTTGCCTTCGCCAGGTAGGGTCACCTCCAAATCCACCTGATGGAGAAAATGAGATTGTTTGCCTCCAGGAAATGGACGGAGAGTCGAGTGGAATACTAACCCTGTCCCTTCCTATCGGCAGTGGGTGCGCTGTGTACATGTTCCTCTTCCCATCATAGCCAGGTTGTCGATCTCCAAAAATTTGCATTTTGAAGTGCCGCACCATGGTGTCCACCACTTCCCTGGAAAGCAAGAAAATGGTTAAAAAAATAATTTTTTTTAAAAATTGAAATGCAATCTACCTGTTGACCCTCCGCGGCCGTTTCTCAGGCTTGATGTCAATATCATAATGATAGACATCAATCTTGGGAATCTGCACTTGGAAGTGGTTGGCCAGGAGACGGATGGGTTTCCCCACCGTGCCAAGGCCGGGACGCCGCGGAGGCTGGAACAGAGAGGTAGGAGCAGGCGGGCCTGGAGAAAGGAAGAAATCATCATGACCCAGATTGTCAAATCATTCCACAACAAATGATTGATCCAGAACTCCGCCCCCCTGACTGAGAGTCCAAGAGGGCCCAGCGAAACAATGACCTCCAATTATCATCTGGCCCACCCCGGCTCCACCCAGACATACGAGGGCGTCCGACCCAAACAAAGCTTCCCTCGGCCAGACAGTAGCGACGCCATATGGGAGGGGAGATCTGCCGAGTCCGGGATTACCGTTACATTTGGTACGAGGCGCGGTTCTGTCTACATTTGATCACCATGTTTATCTTCCTTTGAATTCATTGGACATCCATGAGCGCATAGACATTCAGCGTCATCAACTTTGGGGGTATTGAAGGAGCCTCGGGGGGGAGGGGGTACTTAATGCTTTTGTCAACTGACAGCTAAAGGACTAAAGGGGGGGTCCTGGTGAACTCCGTGCGGCCACACGCTCTAGTTAACAAGTGAGGCGCGAGAGCACAGACAATCGGGGACCCCAATGCTTCACCGGATTCGCCCCTATCAAGAGTGGGGCCCCCAAACGACCCCCCGACAAATAAACACTCTTCCAGCCTAGTAGCAGTAGTTTGATTGCTGCTTTGCTATTGTTAGCATTGTAAGATTGTGACTCACCCTTGACAATGCATGGCGCATTTATTTCCAGTGTCTTGTTGTAACACATGACCTTAGCATGAAACAGGGTTTTTATTTTTATTTTTTTAATTTATAAAAAAAGAAAAAAAAAAACACTAACCTCCTGCTACTTGCAAAAGCTCAAACAGTACAGTTTGGAAAACACTTGATTTTGTTCACCCATTTAAATTTGCAGGTTTTTATGTATCCTTGGTAACCACAGCGTGATCACGCAGTCGGACAGCTGGGTCTGTACCCAGCAGGTGGATGATGGTCGGTTCTGGTGATGACTCAGAGACTGACCAGAACTAAGCGGTCTACGCACGGACGCCCACACCTGCAAATACCTGGTTAAGCAAGGGATTACATTTTTGGGGAGTTTTCTTTGCTTGCACGCCTTATGAAAATATTTACAGGTATGCTCCTTTATTCTCTTCTCACATTGTGGCAATCTCTTTCTTGAAAATCACACCATGTCTTTGTGGTTTGACAAAAAGCAATACAGAGCAGTTCTTCCGTTCCAGTAGATGTGCCGTGCGCATTCGTTTGTGCGAATTGATCGTCCGCTTCGATTGCATTCTGCAAGTTTGCTACAATTGCAACAATTAAGTTGGATTAAAATGGAGTCTGCATAATAGTCAAATCCACATGATAAAGCTTCCATAGTGTGGAGACTCCACACCTGTGGAGACCTGACTAATTAATTCCACATAAGCAGCACTTGCTAACAAATTTACAAATTTCCACTGCATTAGTGTAACGCCAGCCTTGCTTTTATGATCAAATTTAGAAAACATCGCTATGCTTCTCAACAAAGCAGACGAGAGGAAGGATGTGTTGTATTTGTGCAAGGAGGAAAGAAAACATTAGGGGCTCGTAATTGTTATCGCCTTGCGTTAAGGTGCACGCTTCCTTAAAGCAACTGCACAGCCGGGAAGTGGCTTTGTTATCATATAGCGGATGAGTAATTTGGAGCATGCCTGCAGTCGTGCGATGGTGAAAAGAGCCGTCCGTCGGTCCGTCCATCCCCGCTGTGTGTGTCCTCCTCACATGCGCATGGCAGAGAAGCCCGACGCAATAACACGGCCGATAAAAAAAAAATCGTCATTTACTGGTTGTACGTTCCCCTTTTTAAACGGATCTCGAGCGGAGAAAAGCACGCTGTCCCGATGGCGAAGGTTCAAAAATAAAACGGGACTAATTCTAAGGGGGCACGATTTTCTTGGAAATCGATATGATGGCCTGTTGTCAGTGTCTAGAAACATCGTGGTTTTGATCGATTTGAAGAAACGTGTCGTGTAAACACACTACGACGCGGAAGGGAGGGAGGAAGGAAAGAGGTCCTAGTTAAATCCCCACACACAATACCAGCTCCGACACGACGAGCCGTGCGTGCCTCACATAAATAAAAGCACACGGGCACGTCCGCAGAACACACACACTGCACACACACATTCGACGTTCGAGCCCAAAAATTCACCCGACGTCAATAATGTCACGCTGAGAAACACATGGGGTGGATCTGCGTTTGTTTTCCGTCGGTGCTTCGAGGCCTCGGTGCAGCCGCGGCCCCCAGTGAAGCTGCACACCTGCGCACACGAGTTGCAACGCGGTTCTCTCCGCTTAACCATAGCCTCGTATTTGTCTTATTTCTTACCGGGTCCGAGCGCTTCCATTGCCGAGGCCTCGCTCTCCGACTCTGTCCCGGCCTGGCGGCTCCGTACCGACGCTGAAATTGGGGGCGGTATCGCGAAGCTTAAAGTGGCTAATTTAAGAAAAAGGGAATAAAAGACAGCGAGGAGTGCTGTTGACTGGGCTGGCTGACCCGAACTACTGATACTGCCGCTTCTGGCGCTGGGGATTTGTAACAGCGCATGCGTGAGTGGGAGGCAATCAGTTGGGAGCTGCGCATGCGCGCGCGAGTTAATCAAGCGCTCATCAATAACACCAATTAATTGATTAATTCTTTTAGAGAACGATTTTGATTCATAAGCCACAACATACAGCGAAAATCTTGAGACCACTTTATTTATATTGCGTATTTCATACAAAGTTACAAAAGAATATTTAATGGCAACATTTAAAGACATAGTACAACGATTAAAGGAAACTAGAACAAAATAATTCAAGACATTAAAGTAGAGAAACAAAAGGTATTTTATTGTAGTGGCCTCCGACTCCAGTCCTTGCACACCACATTATTACTAATATTACTTAAAGAGCATACACTACAAGAACAGGATTTTGATAAGATCTTTGGCATAGGTCTGGGGATATTTTTAACCTAAATTTAAAACAATATACACTTGGGGCTAACTTGAATTCTGTTACCATCTTATTCCATTTGTGTGCAGCATAACAGGTTGTTTTGAGCTGAGCATTTATCTAATCTGCTCAGGCTTCAACACATTCAGGGATTTATAAATCAATAGCATAATATTAATATTGCTGCTAATAATAAACCCGAATAATGAACACTTTTCCACGCCTCAATCCCGCCCGCCGAAAAAGTCCAAAGACGTAAATCACGCACGTTTAAATTATTCAAATGTAGGCGGGACAAACGTCTCTGAAGAACCAATAGGAAAGCAGAACGTCACCGATTGACAGCTCAGTGACAAAAACTGTGGTCCAGCTGTCACGGCGCGCGAAAGATAAAATTTGGTGCCTTGAGAACAGGCGGGAGGACGAAAGGCGATCGACCTAAACGCGGTCTTATTCCACTTTAAATGACCGAATTAGCCCTTATCGTTAAGGCATTAACTTTTTGGATGCGCTGCCACAAGTTGACGAGACTTTTATTTTCTCACTGTTGATTTCTTTGTTTACAAGCTTCGAGTAAGTAGCAAGCGGGCAACGAGATGACCTTGGTCCTTTCTCAACAACTGGTTAGTAAATACTTTTTACGAGACAACATTTCTGCTTATTGTGTAATAAACTCGAAAATATTCACTCCTATGTGCGATCAACATTTATTTACTATTGTTAGCTTGTGCTAGTTAGCGAGCTAGGTCACTTGGTCATAGCTAGCTAAATTGCATCTTCTTTCATTAGCTTCGGTTTAACAATGTTACACAGCATTCGTGTTTGAATTCCGCGTTTATTTAATGTTCTGAATAGTTTTCTTTGTTGCGATGTCATCTTTAGCTTTGTCCTCATTGTTTGCTTTGCTCCAAGGCGCCACTCGCTCATGTCCTCAAAGAGCATGCATGCAGAGTTAAAGCTGTAGCCACATCTTTTCTAAATGTTGTTAAATGTGTTTCGACCCAGGCTGAAGGTTTCTCGGCCCCTACAGAAACAGAAAGCGATTCAGACAGTGGAATGGGCTCTCCAGCTGAGGAAATCTTACCAGAGCCAACAAACAATAGAGAGGAGCGTCCAGGTGAAGTTGCAAGACAATCGAGATTGAATTTACGTAAAGTCATTTTTATGACTGAGCCCTTTTTGTTTTTCCAGACTCTGACGAGGAAGAAGACATTCATGTTCGTAGAAAGCCTCGCTGTAATGCCATCAGAGACAGCGACAGCGAAGAGGAAGGGGTGCCTGAGGTGGAAGCATTAGTAATAGCTATGAGTGAGGAGGAGGTGGAAACAGATGAGAAACAAAAGGTTAAAAAGACCAGAAGGAGGATTTCTGCTGTCGGAGACAGCGAATCTGAGCAAGAAGAGGATGAGCAGCAGCACACTAAGAAGGGTGGCAAAACTACAAAAGATTCCAAAAAGAGGGAGAGGAGTCAAAGGCACCGGGACAAAAAGGAGAAACATAGTAAAAATGTTGAAAAATCGAAAAAGAAAGAGAGATTCTCTGACTTGAATGAAGTGAGTGATCTCCAATGCACCCTTTTGGTTTCTTTTGCACAATCCTGCTTGCAAAAATGTTACAATGAGAGGAAAGACTGCTTCGGTTTTTGCGTCACGCCGATAATGACAAACCTCTTTGTGTCCAGGGTGCACCATTCCCCGGCATTCTAAATGACAGCGGCTGCTTGTTGAGCAACACGGATCTCTTTGACACCGGTATCAACGATGAGTCGGACGAGGAAGAGTCACTCGATTCAATCCGAGCAGCTGTCAAACAAAAAATGAAAAAGGTACATTGCGTCAAACATTACTGTAAAAAAAAGGTCTTTATGTGATTATTTTTTAATATTAATATAGGAACCATTCCTGGATGAAGAAGAGGAAGGAGATGAATTGCAAAAGCCCCAGCGTGTAGTAAGCAATGCTAATAATCACTCAGAAATGAAAATGAACCCAAAATGTGAGTTTGACTTACGCTTTTGTGCGCTCTTAGGAGAGAAAAGCTGCACGTGCAAGTAAAGAGGCAATGAAGCAGCTCCACAGTGAGTCTCAGAGGCTGATCAGAGGTCAGTTTATACACACACACACACTCATGGTGTTTGTCATGAATCAACATGAGGCTTCAATCTTTGGCATGTTTCTCTAACGTAGAGTCAGAACTCGGCCTTCCATATCACATCCCGGAGCCAAAGACCATTAGCCAATTTTTTAAGAAGAGAGCCAGGCCTGAGGGACCTGCCATGGCTCTGTTGAAGTAAATGCGCAACTTGTTCTGCATGTCACATTAGTTTATTGTTGATGGTTAGCATTTTCATTGAAACTAAATAAAATGTAATCATTTAGGTCTAGACGGTATTCGGCGGTAATGTTGGAGAAACCAGCACCACCTCCAGCCAACCCCGCCAGTGAAGAACAGGATTCCGAGACGTTCTCTCAGCTCAAAACATTACCAGAACCTGCTGCTAAATCTCCGCCGCAGGAGGAAGAAAGCTCGAGTCAACCACAAGAGACGGCTACCGAGAGCTTAGAACCCGACCAGGAATCGGTCCCGATGCTTTATCTCTCTGAGAGTTTGCAGGAGACGATTACAACCGATTCTTCAGTGAAACCGATATCTGAAGAGGAGGCCATTAGGAACCCGATTGAAGCTCTGGTTGATGTCCAGCAAGCAGCTGCAGTTGAGCCCACCAAGCCCAAAATGGACAAACTAGCCCGACTAAAAGAGCTTGGACTGGACCCTCCGCCTGTTGCTAAACTGCGTGCCAATGAAGGAGCTTTTGTTCTCCTTGAACCAGCACCACAAAAGCCAGGTCAGTCATGATTTCTTTAAAAACTGCCTAATCCTCCGCTGCCATCTTTTCTTACATTGCTTTTTCTCCAATCAGGCGTGGAGGCTCTGAAGAAGCGGTACCTTCGTCACATCCACGCGCCGGTCCGGCCGCAAGGAGAGCACACGCTGCGGCTCAACATCGTCCGTAAAGACACAACCCCGTCCGGCAAGGAGGAGTTGCTCTCCGAGTCCGTCACGGTTAAAGAAGGACAAGAGGAGCCGGCGCCGACCAAACCTGGTGTGAAACCAAACCAGTTTATCTTGTTTAATTTCTGTTGGAGCCTTTTGAGTCTTTGACAAGTACTCAAATCGTCACAGGGGAGAAACTGCTGACCCTGAAGCAGCGACTGCAGCTCGCCATGGCGCAGCGGAGACAAGAAGAGCGAGTACGCAAGGCCGAGCTGAATCGCCTGGATAATGAAGAGTGCGGAGAGGAAGAGGAGGAGGCAGAAATGACTGATGAAGACGAAGAGGTGGGCGTTTTTCCTTGTTACCTTGACTACAATGTGCTTACTTTTAGTTGGATGTATCACAGGGTTTGGATGACTTATTGGGAGGCGAAGAGGAGGAGGAGGAAGATGGCAGCGTGGCATTGAATTGCCCGCCAGTCACTCCAGACATAATTAACACTGATGGAACACTCATACTGTTCCCTGGCAACTCCAGTTCTCGTACCGGGTAAGTTGGTTTTGCATTTATAATTCACCTGGCAAAGTTTAAAAAAAAACTGGGATATGTTTCAATTATTTTTCTTTTCTTTTAAGTGATGGTGGAAGGCGATCTGGTGTTGGACAATACGGCGCTAGTAAACTCGGTAAGCTTATTCGATTTCAAAATGGATTACTAATGAAAAAAAAAAATTTAACGCAAGTGTCTTCTCTAGAAGAGGACGACTCACTGTCTCTGATGAAAGACATCAGCCACAACAGCAGCTTTGAGCTGGCCGGATCCATGATCACGTCCTACCAGCCGGTCAACCATCAGCGGAGAGGCGCGAACAACTCCAACTCCAGCTCCGTCTTCCGTTCACCTTCTCCGTGTCTTTTCCGGCCCAGCATCCTCAGCTCTGCTTCCAAGGTGAGATGCAAAAAAAAAAATAATATTCTTGTCATCCTCTGACTTTGCTTCTTGTCTTTCTGACAGAGCTCCGGGAAACTGTCGGAGCCTTCGCTGTGCCTTCCGGTTGAGGACTCCCAAGATTTGTACGCCCCTCCTTCACCGGTGGACTCTGAGCCCACAGACGAAGTCGCCAGACCCGGCGGTCTGGGCGGAGATTCTGATGGTCGCTTCTCTCTAGAGGACGACACCCACTCCCAGTTACTCGACGCCGACGGCTTCCTCAATGTGGGTCCGCGACCCGGTGCCGTCCGCTCGCACAAGAGAAAATTAATCCTGGACAGCATGGACGAAAACGCAATGGACGCCAACATGGGGGAGCTTTTTGGAATGTGCTCCGGGGGGTTCGGGAGGGCGCCGAGCGGCGAAGAGGCGCCAGTCGCCGGTGAAGAACTTCTCGGACTATGCTCGGGAGCATTTCCGACAACGCAGACAGGGGAGGAGGCCCAAACTGATAAGAGCGAGCAGCGAGAACAGGATGAAGATTTGGAAAACAGCATGGATCGATTACTCGAGCTTTGTTCTGGCAAATTTCCGAGCTCAGGTTGAATATTTTTTTCAACCTTGTAACATTGGCATCGTATGTTGCACCGGTTACTAATTGGACTACTTTTTTGTGGTACTTTTAGGTTCTTCCCTCATGGGTTCACCAGCACAAGACAGGTAATGTCAAAAATTGAATCTGTTGAGAATCGAGATAATGACGCGAGGAAATGATGTTCTCACGTTGACTTCTTTCTAGCAGTAAGAAGACACCGCAGGATGAGGAAGAGGAGGAGGTGGAAGAAGAGGACTGTGACTTTCGGCTTCTGTCAGACGTGGTATGTAACAGCAAATGTATCCAATAAAAAAAGAGCAAGAATGCAGTATTGTTTGAGATTTAATCTGGATTTGTTTTGTAGGAAGACGAAGAAGGGGATGAGGAAACAGATGAAGAGGAAGAGAATAATGAGGTAGAAGAGGAGGAGTTGAATGGAGTGTTTGCACCCAACCCCAGTCGCAAGAAAAAGAAGAAAAAAATGTAAGTGAAGATTCGAGAGGAGCGTAGCTGCGGGTTGAAAACGTTTTGACCTCCGCCCTCTGCTTTGCCAGGCGCCTGACCGACTACGTGGACTCCGAAGCCGAACTGTCGGGCAGCGACGAGGGCAGCGGCGATGAAGATGATGACGGAGAAAGCGAGTATGAGGAAGAGGAGCTTCTGGAGGAGCTTCCGTCTGATGAAGAGCTGCATGACCAGGTCAACAAGATCCACATGTGAGTGAATTATTATTATTTTTTTTTTAAACGAGCTGGCCTGTATACAAATTGTTGCTTTTAACGTTCTTGCAGGAAGCAAGTCATGGATGATGACAAGCGCCGCTTGAGGCTGTACCAGGAACGCTACCTCGCCGATGGTGATTTGCATTCTGATGGCCCCGGAAGAGCTCGCCGCTTCCGTTGGAAAAATATAGGTTTGTTGCGAGAGAGTTTTATTTTTTTTCCCCATAACAAACTGAATACAGAATTGGTAAAAAATTGGTCACCTGTTGCAGATGATGACTTCAACGCAGACGGGACCGAAGCTGAGGGTGAGGAGGAGCATGAGGGTGATGATGATATTGATCAGATTGAAATCCAGAGGAGGAAAGAGAGACTGGAGAGGGAACAGTGGCTCAGAGAACAGGTGGGCCAAAATACCTGTTGAAATTTGTACACAAATCCAAAAACTTGGCACTCATTTTCCATTTCCTTGCATTGCTTCAGTCCCAACAGAAAGACAAGAAAGTGACCGATTTGGATGAGGACATTGGAGAGGAAGATAGTCAGTTCATGAAGTTGGCAAAGAAGGTGACGGCTAAAAGTTTGCAGAAGAAAGGTTCGTTTGTGTTTTCTTACCAAACTTGACTTACAAACTCAAATTAGAAGTTAAAACATGTGTTGCTAATATCTCCCAATTCACAACACAGAACTTCCTGTTGCACCACCGCCACAGAAGACATCAACAACTCTCAATCCATTCCTGCGACCCTCACAGGTATGTTGATGGGGTTTTTTTTTTGCTTGCCGTCAAATAATAAAAGTGTATTATGTGTGTGAAGGCTAAAAGAGGTTCCCTGCTGAGTCAGCCTCAGTCTGTCCTTCAAAAATTGGCGTCCATATCCGAAGGAAACCCACTGGCACCCAGAAACAGCCGGGGGTTCCTCTTTCAGACGTTGTCTCCAGAGAAGGATGGAGAAGATTCTCAGAATCATGTGAGTGGACGAATTATATAATTGGCTTATAAATTATAATGTAAAAATTGCAAAGGGATGTACAATGAACAAAAATGTAGTTTGAGGTAAACTCAAGCAACCTAACATTTCGCCACTAGATAGCGCCAAAAGCTCACATTCTGGCAAAACAGACTAAAATGTGTGAATTTTTCACCAAATTGAAGCTTTGTGTTTTGATTGACAGGTGACAAAGAGGAGGGGGAACTTGGGAGCGGTCAACCCGGCCGCCAAGAGGGTCTGCAGGCAGGACGTGTCCGCCGGAAACGCAAAAACACCCCATCGAAGCATTTTTAGCTTCTTGGACCACTGATATGGAAACGTAGGCTGATGAGTATTAACAATGTTTGAGGTAACTTCTGACGCTACAATATGAGTGAGTACAACTCATGTTTCTATTTTGTTCAGCTCATAGCCAACTAATTATTTTTTTTAAACATGTTCAAGCGCAATGTTTTGCTGTGTATATAGGGATGATTTTTTTTAAAGCGGTTTTGTTTTTGTATTTTACATGTAAATCAAATTATATTTTAATAAATGTCTGCAATTATTGTCTCTTTTGGAGCATCACATTTACAATATTATGGAATCTTCTTGACGGCCGATTTTCTTCTCAGCCTTAATTGAAGTTTGCAAGGCTAATAATAGACAGACATTATAACAGGCCCCTTAAGTCTCTCCACCTCATTAGTTGCTATGCCGATTAAGAGAAAAGTGTCCTGGGGTTGCGTTGCCGTGCAGGAGGGCCACATTACATATCATTTAGAGCCGATGCTAAACAAAGTGCTTACTTTTAGACTTTTGCCATATTTATTCACCTTGAATGTTTTTCCAGTATATTGCAGATTTATTATTTAGCCTCTTTCATGGGGTCAAGAAAGCCAATTTAATTCATTTCATTATTTTCATGCCTTCCAATATGGATTTTCAACCCCCCCCCCCCCCTCCCTGTGGAGTGTGAGCATTGAGGTCAAAGGTCATAAAACTTGACCCAAAAAAAAAAAAAAACCTGAGCTCCCAACACAAGAGCCAGGAAGGTTACACATTTTGGCACGCATGGAGGTTCTGAGTTTCTAAATATCTAGAGGACACGGATCGGCTTCGACTCTGATTATGAGGATAAAAGAGGGCAGAGGGTGGAATAATTGGAGAGAAACAAAAGCCGTTGCACCCAAGGGTCTTTTTGCTGTGTGCCATGCAGCATCCAAAGATAAAAGTGTAATTATAGTGCAAAACAAGCCATGCTGGATTTCACTTTAGCACGTCTAGGCTAATTTGGCTCATTTTGGAGCAGTCCTGGCTTGCTTTTCTTTTTTTACGCTGGCTTTGTGCATCTCTTCTGCACACTGGCAATCTGACAGCGTGGCCCATGGGTGCCGGCCGCCCTCGGCCGCTGTCACGGCCCGAGATCGCCGCTGGAGCAGATGTGGAGGGAAGTGGGTCACGAAGCTTCGGGCTGTGGGAGTAGTCAGAAACAAGGTCTTTTTATGCACAAGGTAAGTCATGCTCTTTTTTTTTTTTATGTGTGACATTACGGTAACAGGCCTCAATTTTGCAATGTTTTCTAACTTCTTTTAAAAGAGTGAGATAAAGAGAGTGATGACTTTGCGTGTGACGAGGCCTCGGGCACGTGGCTTGCGTTTGATGTATTTTTTATGGGCTTAGGCTACTGGTGAACGATGGAAGGGGCGGGGAGGGTGCCTGGAGCTGGTGGATTTCAATGTGGATGTTGTTGAAGGGGAAGCAAGAGGGGATGGAACTGTGTGTGTGTGTGTTCGAGCAAGTGGGGGATGAGTTTTTCCGCCGCCAGCGACGATGTGTCAGGGGGACGGCAACGGAGAGGAGAGACACTTGTTAAGTCTGTCTGATGTAGCCTCTCGATATCACACACTTACAATAATCCAGGGGAAAAAAATACTTGCTACTAACTATTGGGCCCGTAAGATTGTTAATTATAGTTGCATTATGGGTATTATGTAATTGCCAGTTTTTAAAAAAATATTTTTGAAGCTAAACACACTTTTGTACTTTTTCAATCAGTTTTTCTCTTTTATCAATTTTTTTTAAAAACAACAGACTTGTTTAGTGCAGAGTGTGAGTACGTTTGAAGCCTCTGGTGATTTTCTTTTCTAATTTTAGCCTCAACTGTTTGCATAACTTTGAATCATCAGACCAAATGATGGCTTAACTCGAGGATCACTCTGTGCTTTTTTCGGGATGATTTTATATTTCCTGGGGGCGTAAATGAACTTGAGCCAGCTCTTGATTGTATAACTTGTCATGTGGCTATTCTGAACAAGTGATACAGTGATGAAAATATTTTTTCTAGTTAGGGTTGAGGTCCACAGACCGACTCCATGAAGGTTCCTGTGTGTACTTTGAGGGGCTGCTCCTCATCCTTACTCCATGATCTCCATGATTTTGCATGAAGCTCCAAGTCAAAGTCTGTTAATTCATTTTTTGTTTTTTTTATTTCACGCATAAAAACATTGTGCAACATTTTGTTGTGTTTTGTTTTTTTTAAAAAGAAGACCATCACTATTATAATTGCCTATAATAATATATAATAATATATATATATAATAATATAATATATAATAATATAATGCACCACAGCAAAACAATACAGTACTCCCTCGTTTATCGCGGATAATTGGTTCCAAAAACCGCAAAGTATGGTCACCAACAAGAAGTACTGGGCAGGCTAACGAGTTAGCGGAAAGATGCTAATTCGCGATCGTGCTAACACGCGAAAAAGGACTTCTTAAAGGAATGTAAACGAACATTTGGAGCAATACTACATTGTCCTAAAGGTTAGACACATGTTTCCTCAATTTAGAAGTTTTATTTTGACTTTTAAATGTTTTTTTAATTTTGGAAAAAAAAATCCGCGATGTAGTGAAGCCGCGATAAACGAAACGCGAAGTAGCGAGGGATCACTGTATATATAAAAAAAAGTGCTTTGTCACTTTCCTCTTATTCTTTCGTTTCCTGTCCACCCAGCCCAGACGTCCGCGTCTTTATTTTTTTCATACGAGTCAGGGGATGGCAAGAGGAAGAAGAGGGAAGGGAAGGGAGGGGGTGATGAGGGAAGAGGAGGATCAACAACACCGCGTCGGAGGCGGGGGAAAACGTTGGGAAAGGCGCAACGTCGGTCCAGCCCTTCTCCATCGAGCAGCTAACCCGCACATAAGGTAAGAAATCAACCACAAGCGCATGCAAATGAGGCTGAAATGTCAGTCAAGTGACTTAAGCGAGCAACAAATAGGAAGAGGAAAGGGAGGCTGCTGTGTTGATTTTTTTTTTTTATCAAGGAAGGGAAAGAGAGGAGAGAGCACTGAGATGGGGTGAGTGTTACATAACGCGCTAGAGAAAGACGCATTTCGCTTATTTCGCCATATTTTTATTTTATTTTTATTCCTCGTTGGTGATTTTTTTGATAATCCGATATGAAGCCCATTAGTCGTCGTTTTTCTGCTTTCTATAACCATCTAGCCAAATCCATGGAACCTTTAAAGAACCGAGACGTCCATCCTGCATCGACTCTATTTGGGTATTTTTCTTATTATTTTGATATTTGTTTTCTGGGCCGCGCGTATGATGAGCTGTCCTTCAGCACCGCGCATGCACGCGGAGGGAGGGGGGGAGTGGGCTTCATGGTGGGGGGGGATTGACAGCAGCCTCAAGTCAGGATTAGAGAAATTTCCATTCCGGGGTGACACGTATATGTGTGATGTTAATAGAATTGGAGAGCAGCATCGTCGCCTGTAGTTATTATAAACATTGGAAGTATTTTGGGGTGACCTGCAAAAGGGTGATTTAGAGGTGAGACGGCACATTTCATTTTTTTTATTTTTTATTCTGTCTCCTTACAGTGAGAATCAATCCAGACCAGAAATGCTTCATCAATATCAACCACAGGCCTGTAAAGGTCAAAACTCCAATAATCCTCGCTCCTCGTCATCGTTGTCGAGCAAGAAGTTTGATCAAGATGGCAACTATAATTTTGTGACAAGCAATGGAAGAGGAAGAGGAGATGAAAACCAAAACCCTCCGCGCCCGAGTAAACTGGGTCCTCTGAGTCCCGATTTAAGAAGTTCATCCTCCCACAGCAGCTCCGGGCTCTTGTCACCTCGCTCCCGCATGCCAAGCTGGAGCACGCTGGAGCCGCTTCCCGAAATCGAATATGGTGATGACAGCCATGGCCGAGTGCCTCCTGATGGAGCTGAGGAAAGGAGGATGGTGGAAGAGGAGGGACAGGTGATGGCCAAGCATAGGGAGAAGATGGAGCTCCAGAGAAGAAAAAGTAGCAACCGAGGCAGGGATGATATGGAGGAGTTGATGAAGCTTGAAAATGACGACGAGTGGGGGGACAGCGGTTCCGAGTCGGACTCTGGTGGGAGCATGTCGTCCGTTCGATTAGAGAAAGGAAGCAACTGGTTAGCTTCAGGAGGTTTGGAGCGTATGTCGTTCGGGGAACAAAAACCGACCCAGCACGATTTTGAGCCCACCAGAAGCAACTGTAGAGAATCATCAGGAAAACGGAGAAGCTTAAACCGCAGCTCCATGTCGGGCAGTCACCTCGGAAACCTCCTGGAGGAAGGAGCGGAGGAGAAGCACGACCAGTCGTCGGATTCTGACGGCGAGCTTCCTGAAATGATGGACGCCGTGTGGACGCTGCGGGACCGCGAGAGGTTCAAGGCCCAGGAGATGGAGAAGCACCAGGTGCAGCTGACCATGTATCGGCGTCTGGCTCTCATCCGCTGGCTTCGCACTCTGCAAGGCCGCATTGAGGAGCAGCAGAACCGCCTGCAGTCCAGCTTTGACATCATCCTGACGCACAGGAAAGAACTGCTCCGTATGGGTGCCGCTGTGGTCAACGCCGCGCCGCCTGCAGCCGTGGGACAGTCATAGGAGCACGAATAAAAAACAATATATTTATTTCTGAGCTAAAAAAAAATCCAAGAAAATTATTAGCAAGCAACAACTGGATTAGGAAAGCAGTTTTGTTAGCAATTATCACTTGGACTAAAGGGGAAATTCCTCGATAAAAATAAAAGTATCATTAATTAGCACAAATATGTATTTCCTTCTACTTGCACTTTGAAAATGATAGTTGACCTTGTTTTTTTTACCTAGAGATTAAGACAATCTAGAGTTGATCCGTTTTGTGTTTTTTATCTACCGAAGCAAAGTCGTAAAAAACATTCAATGTCTTTATGTTGTAAGTCAATGTGATTGTCCAAAAAAATAAGAATAACTTGATTGTGTGTAATTATCGTAAAAATGTCATTAAATACAATATCAAAATAGCTTAAGTGTTTTTAAATTCTTGGGACGTATCGCAAATTAAATATTTTGTTTGTCATTATATTTCCATTGAATGTCCGCTCTGAAGCAGAGTAAATTTAGCACACAGCGTTCATTTTCTTCCTAATCGGCGTGTTTATCGATGTTCTGCTGCGCACACTGTAATCCACCCTTGGGGCTAAATGTCCTTTTAGCCAACAATTGCCTCTTTGTCTGTTGAATAAAAGTCGTTTTGTATGGGCCCATCACACGGGCTCGGCCAACGTGTGTTCTGCAGAAAGTGTGATTGCCGTGTGAGGCTGTTGCCCTCCGGCACTGAGATCATCCCACCTCTGTGTGTGTGTGTCTGTGTGTGTGTGTGTGTGTGTGTGTGTGTGTGTGTGTGTGTGTGTGTGTGTGTGTGTGTGTTCAAAGCGATACCAGCATCTTTGCCACCCTTTAATTGTGTGCAAGTTTGAGGAGGCCCTCACCCATGCAAAACACCCTTAGGGGGGATCATGTCAGTCTGTAACCCCGCCCCCTTCAAAGAAGCCACGCCCCCCGGTAAACAGACGTCAGGTACCAGGAAAAAGGCCAAAGCCTCAGGGCAAGCTAAAAGAAAATCCCTTCTTCTCTTATCGCGTCTTTGTGGTGCAATGATTGCAGTGAGTAGAACGAATTTCCATATTGATCCGCCGTTTTTTTTTGCTTGTTGCAAGACATGAAAAGCGAGAGGGATAACATGTTTACAGCAGTTGCAATGGTTTGTCTGCAATCTGCATGAAAGTAGCTCAAAAAGGGGACAAACGTTGCTTTTGATGGGGTTTTATAAAACACTAAATGCAATTTCAAGGTGGGCTAACTGATTACAAGAAACTAATGTCTGTGTTTTATAAATCATTTTGTAGACTAAATAAGAAATCTTTGTTGTTTTTGTTGTTGTCATAAATAGATTGTGTGTAAAAAAAAAACATGTTTTAATACATGGACTGTTGTTCCTAAGAAGTGGACGTTTGTAGATAAACGTAAATAAATAAAAAGGGTGCAAAGGTAGAATTAGATTTGATTTAGCCTCGCATTTTAAAAAAAAATTATTATCACATTTTAAAATTGCAATTTCTAATATACTCCATCGTAATGTTGATTTGAACTCGATCAATTGTTTAATCTTAGTTTTAAATAAATGTTTATATGACATGAATGGTAGTTCTTATGTTTCATCTATTTGAATTATAATCACAACCACAAGGGGGCGACTCTAGATCATAAACCTAATGGGATGAGCCTATCCACTGCTGTTAACGAGGCAACCTGAAATATTGTCCCCCTCTATCGAAATGGTCATAAAACATGGCGGGTATTGTATTTTAAAATTTAGAGAGTCTTTTTGACAAAGAACGAACGCAAAAAAAAGTATAATTACGTGCGAATATTTTTTTAATATATTTTTTGACTTCAAATATAAAAACTATCATGTCTCATGGTGTGAGTTTGCTAAATATCTACACTTTTCTTATCATACATTTCTGTTTGCGGGTTCAAATCATGTCTTTGTGTGCCCTTTTTTTTTTTTTTCCCCAACCATGTTGGGCAACTCTTGGCTCATCTCATTGCAAGTGAAGTTTGGCACTTCAATATGGCTTAATCCCAAGACCATGAACATTTCTTCTTCATGCCATCTTATTTTTATATAACCATACAGATAGAGAACCTGCATCCCCCCAAAAAAGTGTTTTCAACTGGATCGGCCTTCCTTCTTTTTGGACAATATTCATCATATTACACTCCTGCTGTGGCCAAGTTGGTGTGTGTGGGTCTTTTTGAACATAGACATGCATATAGAAGCTATCATAGTCTCCCTCGCCCCTTCTTTCCTCTGCCTGATGTAGTGTGACAGTGTGTTAGCCCGCAGCACTCTGCTGGCTTGGAAACAATCAGCTTTGACAGAAAGGGGGTGGAGGAGGTGGTGTTGCGTTGGGGTGGGGGAGCTCAGGGGGGAGCAAGGAGGGGGTGAGGAAGGGTGAGTGAGGGTGCAGGGAACTTGCGGCCGGAGGCCTGGGTATGATGAACTGGATGAAAAGAGTTGTCGATTGAGGCAAAAGCTGGATGCGGGGAAGGATGGATGGACAAAGTGTGCATGACAGAAATGAGGATTGCAATACTTTGCTGCACAGTTGGGTAGCAGTAAGAAAATATTTGAAAGTAGCTCCTGCGCTGACGACTCGGGGAAAACATCACAATGAGTTCATTTTGTGGAGCAAACTTACATAAGTGAGCCAACCTTTGTCACCTTGTTGTCACTTAACCACTTGACTCTCTCCATTAATTTACTCAGTGGAGCGATTTATAAAAGCCCCTTCTCAAAAGTGCCCCCACTTGTCACTCACCGGCTCAGCTGCCTCGCCTGCTTTAACCAGCTAATAAATATGAAAACAGCAGGTTAAAGTTTTATCTCTGAAAGGATTAGCGTCTTCTATGGAGTCCTGTGAAAAATCCCCCAAACCTCATAATGCTCAATGTTGTGCTATAAAACCGTGTTGGACAAAAGAAGCTTTTTCACGCATAAGGGGTTTTCTCAAAAGCACATTGAGTGGAGCCGGGCCCCGGACCCGCCCATAGATTATGTGGCTGTCAAATGAAAGCACGGCTGGGAGCGGCAGGTGCGTGTGCCAAGCACGAGGAGGGAGGCGGGGGGGGTCACGGGGGTCTGGTGACCACGCAGGGTGGAGGTACGGAAAATGCTACGCAGCTGCCGGCGGGAATGTTTGCACATTGTCACTTTCATTTGCTCTTTTGCTTTTCAACATAGACCCCCACGGCTGAGTCGGGGGTCCCCTCAATGCTACAAAGATGCGGTAAACGGTGACACTCGGTCCACAAAGACCACATGGGAAGCAGGTCGTGCCCACCTCAGTGCCGTGAAATGATATCGATGGAGAGTTTTACAAAACTCTTTGGGCTTGTCATGCTTTTCTTCCCCGCGGGCTTTTTTTTACGCAACTGAGTGGATTTTTTTGGAAGCTACGTCAACATATGGCAGACGAAGCTGTTTAATAATGCGGCCTCATGAATTTAGCGGCGTATAAGTTTGCCAAAAATCAATCAAATAACACACACGATGCAAATGGAGCTCCACGCTAAATAATCTCATGTCATGTGGCTTTTCACGGAGTCTTATCTTTTCTTCTCATGCATTCACAATAAGGTCAGCGCATTGTTATCGGTATTAGAAGACCACGCTGACCCGGGCTGCATCTTCGCGCCCAAAATTGGTTGTTTGCATCACACCTTGGCGTCTAATCTCAGTCGTCCCATTCCAAACTGTAGCCTAAGGCTATGTGTGGGTCCTCGCTTAATCCCCCCCCCCCCTTAGGAAAGTCTCCATTGGGATTTGGCAAAACTGTTACATGTCAGAAGCGCACAAGGCCGCTTTTTCACACCATCGTCTAGCAAAAAAGGGATTAATGGCTCGGCTATTATGCGCGATGAAAATGAATAACAAACAGCCGTCTGTTTATGCTATCCTTTTTTTATCGCATCGTCTGAATAAGTCTGGTTTGAAATCAGCGTGTTAAATTTGCGTACCATATTTGATGTTACACTTTGTTTTGACTTTGATGACCCCTGACTTGGATAAAGTCGCAATCAACACAAAGAAAATCTTCCACCTCGGCATCATTTCTCCTCATTGCACTATTTTTCCCCCCCTTCATTCCCGCAACTGCCAACACGGCTCGCACGGAACATCCGCAAATGAAATATGAAACAGTGTGTGTGATAAACTGGTAGATAATCATCTTTTCATTAAAACTTTCATCCCGAGTGACTTAAATATTCAAGGGGCCAATTACGACGCTTTGTATCTCTTTCCCTCACACTCCGGCTTTCCTTAACAAGAGCAGTCAGAAGGCTGCGTGGCTTGAGGGGTTGAGTGAGAGCATCATTATGGAGTGGTCCAGTGGAGGGGGGGGGGGGACTTGCCGTCCCTCATTGGGGGAGACGGGGAGCAGCAGGCCAAATACAGGGAGAAGGACAAAAAAAAAACAGAAGGTAACAAAACTTGGGATGCTGGGAAAAGACAACAGACGAGATGAATATAGATTTTCCATGCAGATAGTGCAAATTATGAATGCCGCAAACATGGTGCACGCTTCTCGTGTATTAGCAGTCGGAGCACTGAAGCCCACGGGCGATTCCTGTGTGAGCTTGCGATAAAGGGGGGAAAAGAGAGAGGAAGTACAATGGGGGAGGCGGGAGGGGAAGTTAGTTGGTTGTATGGGAGGGGGGAGAGTGCTTCCTCTGTGCTTTAAAAAGCCTCTGGATCGTGTCCCCCGTTGGTCCATCTTTACACACACACATAGAATCCCTCACCCAATTGCCCCCCCCCCCACCCTTCCCCCTTAAAAAGAGTGTCTTGGCAGGGTAATTAAGAATGGCCTCTAAACACAGGCGTAAGGCAGCCACGCTCCAGATGAAAGTAAATGATTAAAATAATTACAGACTGCGAGATGACGAGCCGGAGTGTGGGGTGGCCGCCGGACATTTGTCAGTAATTAGATAATTAATCTGAATGCAAATGATGAGCCCTAACGAAGCAGTCAAGCTGAACCGGAGACAACTGCCGTGAGTGAAATGGAAAGGGAGGGGGGGGGAAGGAAAAACACATCTATATTGAGAGTGTAAAATATCCACCCTGCTTAAAAAATCAGACACTCCCAAGAAAAAGGCAACATTTGGGTGCTGGTAGTTGACAGCTCCCGTCTTACTCTGTTTTTCGCTTGCAGTGATGGTGACAAACATGTTAAAAATATATACCAAAAAAAAAAAAGGCCTCGTATGCTACACGCAGTTGAAATGTCAAACGAAGGATACCACCCGAGGATGCAAACAGAGCGCTTCCGTATATGAATGAGTAAATTGTGGATTTACTCCCTGTCTACAAACACTCATTATTTCTCAACAACATAGCCACAAACTATTTTTTATGGAGAAGTGCAAAGGGCTCTTGGATGAAAATTACCATTCTGCTGCCAATCCCTAATAATGTTGACTGAAAAAAAACATCTTGCTCATAGCACACCTCCAGACAGCAGCTTGGATAAAAAGACATATGTGACAGTGAAGCACTCGCCCCCCCTGTTAGAACAAATTAAAGCACACATCCATTTAGCTTGTTAAAAACCCCGAGAGCCAATGTTTTACCTGCCCACTGGTTGTTCAATGGAGACTGATGGCTCACTCATTCAGCCTGACATAATCACTGGAGACCAATGCTGCATGAAGGAATGCGGTGCATTTGTCTAACAAGTCTCGGCTGTACGCATTGCGCAACAGCGTGATTGGGATTTGTCCACAAGGAAATTCGACTGTCGTATTAAAAGTCCATTGCACCACATGCGTGCATTTTGTAAAATATTCTACTTGATATATAAATAAATGTCACAAGCGCAAATGACATAAAAATGTAATATTTATTTAAGAACAGAAGCAGAAAAACAAGAAATTTCTTTAATGGTTAACTACCATAACAATCAGCAGGTGCTTATGAAAGTCCAAGTTTCTGCAGAATTGGACTTATTTAGAATTGGACGTTATTTAGAGAGGAAAAACAAAATACTATTAAACATTTACACACTTATGGCAGAATTTCCATGAAGGAGATGCTAGAACATGTGAAAATAGGCAATATTATAACTGATTAACGCAGAACTGTCCTCTTAAATGTGACATTTAACCAGTATGTCAGTGTCCACGTTGATTTTACTCCACAACCAACTCAAATTGTTCAGCCTCCTGGAACTCAGCGTTCATCTTGGCCGAAAGGGCGTCCAACTCCGTGACGTCGATCTGCCGGACCTTCCTGCGGTTCCTCTTCTTCTTTACCAACGCCACCCCGGGGATGTCGATGTCCGGACCACAGTCCTCACCGTCCAGAATGAAAGAACTTGGGGCAGAGGTGATGCTTGAAAACTCCAGAGCCGAATTAGCTCGACTCACGCTTCGTCCCACCTCGGGGGTCTGCAGCATCTCGAAGCCGAAAAGATGCTCTCGTGCTTCGGGGTTGTTGAAGGATTTGTCGCTGATTCTGGTGTAGGAGCGACGCACTTTCTGTGACCACATCGCATCGCGTGGTTCCTCCTCGAGCTGTTGCGGAGGATGCTGGACCGGCGTGGATGGTGCAAGGGTCGCAGAAGGCACGGTGGCCTTCTTTGCACTGGAGAGCCGCCCGCTCTTCCGAACGGAACCAGGAGTGGAGATCTTTTGCCTCTTCTGCTGTTTTCCTTCTGATCGCCTCGGTGTGTTTTCTTTGTCGTGCGCGGATGCAGCAATTGCTTTCTTTGGCACTATTTTCCTCACGGTAATAAACCGCTTGACGGGAACATTACTGTCACGCGCCATGTTTTCTTCCGTATTTACCAAGGGAGATGTCAGCCGCGGGGATCGTCTCCGCTGCGTCGAGTCGTTTAGTTTATTCGAATCCATCGTTTTTTGACTCGGAGGTGTTCGCCCCTTCATTCGATCTCCCATCGGGTTTTAAATAACGAATACAGCACTTTTTTTTTGACGAGTGTACAGCGACAAATGCACAAAGTCCGCTCAAAATGCCCGCCCGAGTCGCGTGTTTTTGACGTCATTCCGGTTTCCGGTGACGTATAACCCCTGCGACGACTACTCGTAACTTTTGCTGAATAATCTGAGCAAGCGAAGCTAGAGCGCGTCTTTTATATACATTAATATCTATTACGTTACCCCCCGTAATACAAAATGGAATATTTAATCGGTATACAGGGACCAGATTATGTCCTCGTCGCTGCCGATAATGCCGCGCTCAGCAGTGTAATTAAGTTGAAAGAAGGTAAGTGGTAATGTGTTAGCTTAGCATCACTAGCCGAATCGAAACTGACATATCATGCTTATGTCGGTGTATTATTCTAAACTTCCGAACGTCTTGAATTAAATACATTTGTGTGTCGGGTACGACTTTAGCTTCTTTGTTGTGAAAGTGTTCCTATTCATTTCTACTTAAACCGTCCGAGGTTAAATTCACGCAGATTGTTTTTGTAATTGTTATCATGGCTTTGTACATGTATGTCATATAAATATATTAAATGTGTCCATTTCATGTAATAGATGTATTCTATATGTATAATAGCTTCATTAGACAAATTCTCCTGTATTTTCTTGTGAGGATAAAGCGGTACAAAAAGATGAATAACAAAGCAAAAATGAATCTGTCCAAAAGTGATTAAAATGCTCAAGATGCACTTTGTGATGGTTAATTGTCCCCATATGTTTCAGACGATGACAAGATGTTCAAACTTAGCGAAAAGATCTTGCTGCTGTGCGTGGGGGAGGCAGGAGACACGGTGCAGTTTGCAGAGTATATCCAAAAGAATGTGCAGCTCTACAAAATGAGAAACGGTAAGCACTTCAAATTGGATTATAAGTCTACTAAAAGGAAATACCTTGTCTAATTTATTTTTATTTTTAAATCTTTGTCTTTGCAGGCTATGAGCTCAGCCCAGCAGCCGCAGCAAATTTCACAAGGAAGAACCTTGCGGAGTACCTTAGAAGCAGGGTAACTATACTCAACATGTAAAAGGATAAAATAATATATATAATTTAAAATAATAATAATAACAACTTAGTAAGTATGCATAATGTCACCCTATGCAACCCTGATTTGAAAACAGGGTGTTTAAGTAGATGAATTGGTAATTCCACATATTAAATTGCCATGGAGATTTTTTTAATTTCACTGTTGATGTTTTAAAGCAATAGATGTTTCACTTGTCAGTTTAAAATTCATTGATGATAGATATACCAACAGTGTATATACAGTACTTAATTAGTCATTATAAAAATTCAACATTGTGCGCTTAAGCCAATATATAGCAAATAATTGAAATTTACTTTTATTTTTTTTTGCTAAAACAATTTTTTCTGATCATTTGCGTATGTCGTGACGCTCGCACTCATTTGTCCGAAACTGTGCAGCTGCTTCCTTTCACAATAGCAGAAGGGTGAAAATAATTACAAAAAAAACAATTAGTGTAGCCGGGAAGGGAATGTGGGACACATCGAGCCAGGGATAGGGGCGGGCTAGCGGGAGGAGGGGCGTGAAGGGAGGCTGTGGGTGTCCCAGTGGGGACAACACATACTCTCAGTAGACCCACACTGTACAAAATGGAGTGTGAGAACCAGTAGGAGTCAATGTACACATGGTTTGAAATTCTCCAGTATGTCTGGGAGTTACTTTATGGATCGAAACGCTGTGAAATGCAAACCTGCTCGATGGAAACAAGGCTTTATCCACCCAAAGAAAAGAATCCGCCAAAAATTTGCACATGGAAGAGTGCTTCGGGATCATTTGTATTCAGTCAAGGTTGGAAAATGTTGAGCAGAACATTTTTATTCATGTCTTGTCATCCGCTGCAAGGGAATCTTTATTTTTGTGCCTCATGGTTACGACTTTGGCTTTGTAAGCGCAGGATTTATCAATGCTGCATTCTCAGGAGTGCTGAAAAACCAAATCCAAAGCATTTTTTCTCCCAACTAGCATCCCACACCTTCCTCCAGCTATGTTTCCTCATCCATTCAGCAATCTCCAGAGTATCCGAACATTTGCAAATTGTGTTGGGTTAACCGTTTATTTTTTTCCCCCCCATGTTTTCTTTTGAATATAAAGTCCGGAACATCAATATTTCACAATCGATTTTCTTTTAATTTGCTTACAAATGATTGGAAATAGTAACAAAATAGCAACTGGTGGACTCTTTCTTCTTTATTCTCTGCCAAAATCTGCTTCATGCAGTGCACTAATGAACTCGCAGTTTAAGACGGTCGGCGGACCAAAACGTCATTAAGTATCGATTTATATGAAACTGCCTCGAGTTCTAACCTTTGTTCAGTTGCTGTCTGGGCAACTGTCCCAGATATTTGACAATTGCTTGTAATTAATTTGATTCAATCAAAGCAGATTAATATCTAGCCACAGTTAAAAGACGCTTTATCAAGATAATGATTTGTTTTCGATCCCAATTTTTAACTCCTCGATCCTCAAGTCAAACCCCCCCCCCCCCTCCCGAAAAATAATCACCGCATTGCCAGCGTATTCAAAGCCCTAGGTTAAAAACTACTGGCTGATAAATTCATCAGTGCTATATGGCCTTCCCCCCCCCCCCCTGCAGGATGCATTCCAGATGAGTTCTATAGACTAAGAGATGTCATACTCCAGTGGCTGCCGACCACCGGGAGGTGTCGTTAACTCTCGTCAGCGGAGCGCGTCTGAACGGACAAACGTGGTTTACGTAGCACGCCGCTTACCAACCTGCCGTCCAGGAAAACAACTGGGCCGGCGTTATTAACCTCTGGAGAACTGCGTTTACTCCCGCTTCGGGGAGCGGGGAGAGCGAGCGAAACAAAGGAAGAAAAAAAAAAATGGCGGCAAACATAATCACCGGAGGCTTTGGCAAGCCCGCATCGGTAATGAGGCGCAGGATTTAACGCCGAGCCTAACAACAAGTCGAATCTCTTTGTCCCGCAGTAGATGATTGTAATCTTCAATGTTTTATGATTAATAGCAATTAAACACAAGGGTTGAATACTTCAGGGAGCGATAGCATAATTGATTTTAGGGCCATCCCCCTAACAGCGATCATTGCGACGGTAACCTGTTAGCCTTTGCACGGCGCCGCTCGCTCTACAGCTGGGCCCATATGTGTGCGTGATCAATTTCTAACACTGGCACAAATAATTACTGGTGCCATATTGCACACAGCTCTACGGCTCCTGCACAGATGAACAATTAATAGGACAGATTGAGGAGAAATGCCAATAAAGGGAACATGCCCGGGGGGCAGGGTGCAAAAACTGGGGGGAGAGGAGCGGGCCACAGGAAGGAAGGCAGAGCTGAAACTTGGGTGACGACTCGGAACAGCGGTACCCTGTTTGCGTGGTCGCTAATTTTTCGAATCATCTCGCTGCTTTGTTTTCGCGTCCCGGTTTTTATGGACGTTGTCGATGCGAGTTGTCACTCACCAGGCAGCTTTTTGTCTCGTCGGGTTGTGGATTATTCCAAAAGTGTGCGGCGCTGATCAGATGTATTGTTTGTCAATCGAGGTGTGAATTCAGGTGGCGGGGTTAACAAGGTGCCTTTGAGGTGACATGGGAAGGTTATTTTGATTGTATTATTGTTACATTGTAACTAGTGAGGCAGGTGTCTGCTTCGTGGGGGTGATGCCACTGGGGTGTTTGCCGGCTCACAGAGGAGTTTAAAAAAAACAAAAAAAAAACGCACGTGCAAACACACTATTCGTCCGTACCTGCTGTGCACCGACACACATATTTGTTGCTTTCGAGTGAGTGAGCGCGAGGGCATTATTAACACTCACACTAAAACCCGCTCCACAGGGGATATAACAATCATCCCCCTCGTGGCAAATATCACGCCAACACAAGTCGCCGAAATAAGCAGGTCAAATGCGAGCGAAATTGAAATGACAGGGCAGGTGTGGAGATCGTAGCCCGAATGAATCACCTCGCTGCGAGAGCCAGCATAATATTATTGTTTTTCTGTTTTGCCGCTAATCAAAAACATTCTTTGTCTGTCAAGCATTTAGGCTCCTCGATGTTTTTGGAGCCCTCCGAATTGCGTTTTGTTTTTCTTTAATTGAGGAAAGAAATTAGTGTACTGGAGGGAGAGAAGAGGCTGGAAGCGTGGAAGATGTAATTTCTAAAGATGGAGCGGGGGTGCAAGCGAAACGACTTTAGAAGTTTTTAATGAGCCCTGGCGTGACTCGGGGGCTCGGGGTGAAGGCAGCGGGAGAGGAGAGGAGGGGACGAACGAGCGAAAGGGGGGGGGGTGCGATGGAGGAGGCAACACGGGTGCTGACTTCCAGCAGATGTCACACTGCAAGTGACTAAATAAACAAACAGTTTTGCTCCATGTCGTCCATTTTCCGTAACGTGAAAATCCTCTCACGGTAAAATTTTGACGCTCCCTTGGTCAGTAAGGAACGAGCAGCATACCTTAAACAATCTGAGATTCAATGCACATCGATCATCCTCGGCATGAGCAAGGCGGGATGCCGAGTCGGCCTTCATCGTCTCCTCTCTTCAGACGCCATATCACGTCAACTTGTTGCTGGCGGGCTACGACGACGCAGACGGGCCGGGTCTCTACTACATGGACTACCTGTCCTCGCTGGCCAAGGCCCCCTTCGCCGCTCACGGCTACGGCGCCTTTTTTACGCTCTCCATCCTCGACCGCTACTACAGACCAGGTTTGTGTTAGGCCACTGCTTGTCTCCCCAATTTCACAGTTGGTTAACCTGTCCTCGTTTCTTCCAGATCTGACCAGAGATGAAGCAATAGACGTGTTGAAGAAGTGCATTGACGAAGTGAGTTGTTTTAACTTTAACTTTAATTTGAATACAATAACTTTCTGAAAATTAGGAGTCGATTTCTCATCCAATACAGTTTTACTTAGTGTTTCCTTATGTCCTGATTGTTTCTCCCTCCACCAGCTGAACAGACGCTTCATCCTGAACCTTCCCTCCTTCACCGTCCGTTTGATTGACAAGGAGGGCATCCATGACCTGGAGAAGCTCTCTCCCACCAAGTGACCGTTCCCTGCTTAGCTACCAGCAAATCACAACCTTTTTTTTTCTTTTTTCTATTCTACCAATGACCTCCTTGTTCTTTCTGTTCCAATAAAAAGTGACACGCAGTTGAGATATACACTCTTTGTCCCTGTGGTGCTTTTCGCTATACTCTCTAGTTTACTCATCTGCAACATGGAAAGAGAACACGCTCCTGGCTGTGTACTTTTGCACTTGGATTCAGTCAATGTGCAGTGGACAATTGCTCATGCTTTTGCACATGCAAAATATATCTATATAGCTTTTGCACATGCAAAATGTATATATATATTATATATATAACATATATAATATATATGTGTGTATTTGTATATATATATATACGCATATATATGTACGTGTATATATATATATATATGTGTGTGTGTGTGTATATATATATATATATATACACACACACACAACTCCATATATATATATATAGATATGTAGATATATTTATATGTATATATTAAATGAATACACCTTCAGGAAGAGACATGAAATAAATTTGCTGCTGTGGGCCTAAAAAAGTGTAATGGGCAAGATATGGCCCACGGGCCATATGTTTGTCACCTGTGAGTTTGCAAGTGCTCTTATATAACATTGTTTCCATGAATCTTACAAAGTATTTGTCCTTGTAAATGTAAAACCAAGACAGGCTTGTAACGTCACTGAACATCGCTGTCTCGCCACCCCATTCCACAGACAGGTGATTAATAAACATTAAACAATCCCTCCTCTCTCAAACGCACCGGAATCTTCTTGACGGGAAGAGCAGCATATGTTTGCCTGCAGGCACACACACGGAGATGGAGAGCGGCCCTGCTGAGTGTCAGATAGAGGGAGGCGGTGGGGGGTTTAGGGAGGGGTGGTTGCTGGAGCGAGTGATGGAGGAGGCGAGCGGAGGTTAGGTTACTGAGAGGAGTAATGAGATGGGGAGGAGAGCGAGGGAGATAAGACAGGTATTGGCGAGGATGCGTGCGGCCCCTGGAAAGCTGAAGTAGCGTTTGGCGGACCAGGAGAGCTGGTCCATAGGAAGCAGGTGACTCACAAACAGATGGTTGAATCCGAGTTGGATGGCTTATTGGTCACTGGGGGTCAAACCTCTGCATGTGCCCATCCAAGGCTGCAGATGGAGCGGAGTTCCCCTTGAGTCCCTTTTAGGCCCCCTTAGTTTTACCATAGTCGCTATTTGAAGAGGTTTTTAATAAGAGAAGTTAGCATAGTTTGATGTTGACGGAAGCATAAATGTGTCAACGATCTATCTGCGGCTTTTCGCTTCGATGTTAACCTGCAGGGCCATCACGTTAAGAAGTCATGAAAGCGTTAAAGATACTCTGGAGACCTTGATGGTCTTTGGAAGCAATCCGTCTTGTAAAGGGAGATGTTTTAAGATTAGAGGGGAACTCATGGAGGCTTCCTCCGACTGTTGATGACAACATTAGACATTATGAGGACTGCAAATCGAATTGGAAGACGAAACTTATTTCATAAAAAAAATTGGTGAGGAACCAATAAATGTAATGGAAATACCGCATCTGAAAATAAAATCTTGAAACGTTGATTTTGTATATGATAAAACAATTGGGTTCATTTTACTAACATTTTTGGAGAATATGAAGTTTTTTTTTTTTAGGTTTGTATTTTTATATATATTTGATCAAAATATTCCAAAAAAAAAATCTGTAAAACACATCCATTCATATTTTTTTTAATAATATATTACATTTATGTTGTAATACAATAATAACAACGGTAATAACAAGAATAAACATACACACAAAGTACAAAATGATTTTTGCTCTTTTCTTAACTTATATACACAACAAGTAGAACTTCCTCCCCTCGCCTTGAGCTGCATTTCCAACTTTCTCTCTTCCCACAGCAGATGAAACATGCAACTCCATTTCCCATGAGCACCCTGCTAAAAACTACAAACCCAAGCCGAGAATGAAGCCCGTCGGCGAAAGAGCAGGTTGTTGCCCCAGATATGGCTTATGTACGACACGTCCCGCATGAGTCCAAAAACGGTTGAAAAATCCACTTCCACAAACACGCCTTTTTAAAAAAAAAAATAAAAATAGGTGTGAAGTAAAACAATACTGCCATATGTAAGAGTTCATCCTGATGTGGATGTTACTGAGAAGAGGTCCATTTGAAGTGAGGTTTATGGACAAACATTACAGTACATCACAGTACATCTTCTGGACTCGTTTCTCGATTTGTCCCAAAGGTTGCAACACAGAGAAGTTCTGGCCTCTTTTTTTTTTTAAGCCCTGTTTATTTACGATGCTTCATCTCCTTGTCATGGTGCCCTTTCCCTCCGCCGTCTCCTTTGTCTAGCATTTTGATGGCCTCCATCAGGTAGCTTTGGAAAGCGGAGAGCGCGGCGCAGATGGCGGGAGTTCCGAAGCCGTGGGTGAGCAGGCTGAAGTGGGTGAGGCTCCCCTGGAGGCTGGGCTCCAGGCAAGGGCTGGGTCGGCTGCCCCCGAGTGGCGAGCGATCCTGGGACATGAGGTCTACAAACTCCTTGCAGATCTCCCTTTGATAAAAAAAAAAAGGTGAGAGAGTCACACATGCTATATTCTGCCGATACACCCAACCCAATGTCAAAGGTCAAGTCAAACAGGAAGTGCCACTCACTTGGTAGCGAGCAGCATGCTGCGTCGCGTCGGAAGCTGGTCGGGCTCGCTCTGCCTGCACAGATACTCGGCGGCGGCTCTGGCGGGGAACTCGGTCTCGCACACGTATCCGAAATCCCTCGCCAGATGGACGGCCTCACCTGGAAGAGGAGGAGTGAGGTGATTAGATGATTTAAATTTAGCACAATGAAAACAGGGCAGGTCACATCTGGTTGAGTTTCCGTGAAAGTGCTGCACAAAGTGTTGCGCAATCTGCCAGGTCAGAGAAAATATCGTGCACCCGTTTTCTCACTTGCACTATTTATACAGTTCACCAGTCTTTTGGCTTCTTTCTTTAAATGACACCCCGGACTTGCGTGCGCTCGACTTAATATTCACATAAGCGAACGCAAACATATTTCTGCCCGTCTCAATCTGTTAAGATACGGGAGGGTCAGCGTGTTGGAGCGCACGTCGTACCCTCCACCAGAGATGTTAGCAGAGTGACGTTGGCTGCCTTGCGTCGCCCGGCGGGCAGGTTGAGGCCAATCTTCTCCAGACGCTCTCTCAGACAGCGGCCACCATTCTTGGACTTGGCCCTGAGGGGAGATCGAGACAGAGAGCAGTTTTTAGTATATGGTCCAATCTGTGTGTGTGTGTGTGTTCCACTGAAATCGTCTCATGATCCCTGTCAACACTCAAATGCATCTTGTATGTTCTATTTTCTGCTCACCGTTGACTTTTATTGACGCACCCTTTTTTTTATACACAGTTCTGACAGACAGTGACGAATCGCCACCAAGCAGGAGGTCGCCTTTTTCCGTAGAGGAGAAATATATTTTCCTTCCCTTTTAGATCCTTTAATGAGCCCCATCCATGAGTTTCTTGCCTCGAGGCTCCGGCTTCATTAAAAATGTTGCCTTCTCTTGTGATTTTGTCCCATGACCCATTTTGGTTCCTCAAGCTCTGACCTCACTTTGTGCTTGTAAGATATCATCAAAGAGGTTTAGAAGGACGGGGACAACACGAGTTGTATTTTGAAGTTAGGTCCATGACCTTCCTCAGCTTGGTCAATGCATTTAAAAGTTATCCAGCTAACCCTGAAAAAAAATGTATTTTTGTTCTTTTTTTTATGAATAGTTCGTTTAGCTTCTGTTACCTGCGGAGGACTCCGCCCAACAGAGAAGCGTTGAGGCACTCGGGTGGGGAGAGTCGCCGCTGCACCTCCCCGACGGTGACCTTGTACTTGGAGGTGGAGCTGAGAAGCGACAGGCGGCCCGGCACCGAGCAGAAAACCTCGGCCGGGTTGGACACGGCGCCCATGCCGAGGCCGTCCTTACCGAGAGATAAGGCGGACAGGGAAGAACCGTTCAGCTTGGATGGGATGGGAACTGGAAAGTCAAAGGAGAAAAAGGTATTGGCTGAGGTAATCATTTTATTCAATTTGACATATTGAAATGTGGCGGCACCAAAAAAAAAAAACATATTAGGGGTGTCCAGCTATCCAATAGAAGACCAGGGCTACTTTCTACAAAACAGCTCAAGTTCACGAGGGTGAAATTAAAACCATTTATGTAAATCCCCATCTGACTATAATGTATTCAGTGTTTGCTCTAAATGCGGCACGCTGCTTGTTGATTCTGTTGTCTAAACTGCAGGTGGTTCTGTTTTATATGCAAAAAAAAAAAAAAAAAAAACTTGATTCCACACCTCAAAGAGATTAATTCACACTCAATTCACCAACTTGAGTTTTTCTTAACTTTTGAATCAGTCCAGTCGACGGCAACATAATAAACAGCTTCGATGCTAACTGTGCTATCATGACAATTTTGAGATCATGTTCTAATTCTTTTTTTTTTTTTTAAACAACGCATCCCCCCTCTACTTTCTAACTGGACCCTTGTGTCTATTGAAAAGGCCCACAAAATAGTCCACTCAATATTTTTAATATTACCAAAATGGTCCTGCAAATTTCCCCACAAATCCACTTTTATCATCTCAATTTTTTTTCTCCTTGGCCCACTTCCCTTTCCTGTTCACTTTAATCCCCCCCCCCCTCCCTCCCCGCCCTTCTCACTCTCTCTCACTCACTCATATGACCATGAACAGTTCATTAAGAATGTGTGCCTTTGGGGTGAAAGTCTGCAGCTGAGTATTAGAGGACTTCTTGACTTCAAATGAAATAGCAAAACAGAATTATTTATAGTGTGTGCGCGTGAGTGTGTGTGTGTTTCAGTCAGCAAGGCAAGACTGGTGTTGGAGCGCCATTACTAAACACAAAACCCCCTTCAGCATGTATAGCACAATTATATAGGTGCACACTTTGGACACAAGCGCAAGGCCTTTCTCCTCACACACACACACATATATTAGGAGCTTACCTTTTTTAATGACAGAGTGGTCCAGGATGCCCAAGGCTGATCCTTCCTCCATTCCCTGTGTCAGGCAGACAGTCACTATCATTTATCTACTGGCCTTATAGCCTACACACACACACTGCTTTTCTCTTCAAATCCTCTAAAAACTAAAGATGCTTTATAGCAAGGGGTGTCAAACTCGTTTTTTTTCGCAGGCCGCATTGTAGTCATAGCTTCTTTCGGAGGGCCATTATGACTGTCAACCCAAATAAATGTATGAGCACCTCATATTATATACAGTAAAAGCTACAAAACAAACTGACAAATAATTTTAAATCAGATGAGTAAAAACTGGTCAAATATTTAAAAAAAAAAAGATATTATTAAAAGTGAAGACAATTTGCAATTCGAGTAATGACACACGAATTTGTCCACCTAAAATGATGTGGCGGGCCGTATCTGGACCCCGGGCCATGAGTTTGACACCTGTGCTTTATAGCATGATATAAAAAAATAAATATATAATAATTTCAAATTTCTAGTTGTATCATTTAATTATTGTTCAAACTAAGATATCATTTGACATACACAGGAGAAAAATATGATGTTAAATAAAGTTGATCTAAACACCTCATGAAAAAAGTCCGTCGACCATTTTAATGCAGTCAGCAGCAATAAACAAATAAAAAACAGTGACTGTTATCATTTTTAGTGTTTCAAACTAATGCATAAAAGAAAAAAAAAAAGTTCATATCGGACCTGAACTGAACTCGCAAAATGCACAAATAGTCAGCTTGGTTTTCGTTTGACTTAATGAAATCCGTTTAATGCATTTGCTCCATTCATTCAAGCGGTGATAAAAGGCGAGCGAGCTCCTTTGTGCTAAATTCATATAGTGCAGGATATCGTCCATTAATCAAATAAAGACGCTTGTCGCACAGGCCTCCGTTTAGCAGCGACATGCCCGCCTTGACTGTGTTCTTCTGGCGCGCCTCCCCGACGTGGCTTTTCTTAATAATGAGCGTGCACATCAATTGGTCGCGCTGTGTTTGTGCAGCACGCAGGGCAACAAACAGCGTCTGCAGCTGCACCTGCTGCGTGCGGGGAAGCTGACTGCTCACTAAACCTTACAAACTATTCTTTTGGGCTATAGAAAAAAAAATGCAGAAGGGGGGGATAGTGGGAGTCATTTTGTCTAGTACGCCACGCGTAAAAAAGACGCGAATGCATTGATTTCTAACATCCATGCTTCATGTAACAGGGCATAATTTAATTCTGTTTTGTGAACGTCTCAGCAATGTTTGAAAATTGTTAAACAGGTTAATTTGACTCAAAAGGGATATCGTGTTATTATTTGATATGCATAACTTCTTATATTTTTCTTATGTGGAAATATTAATACGAACTTTATTGAGGAGGTGTCTACCATTTGTGAACATTATTGTAATTTCCTTATAACATATTTTTTGTCAAGAAATCACTTTAAGTTGTATTTTGGGAAAAACATTTGCTACATTTTTATATTATAATTTACACATTTGATGTTTCATGCCAAATATATTTTGACACCATATTTTGGTTTTATTTTTTGCAGTCCCTCAACAATAATCATTTTAACGTGTAGGGTAATAAAAAATCATATTGAATTGATTTTTGATTGAGCTTAAACTTATCCACTATTTTTTTTTCCCACCTAAAATCGTGCGTACTTTACGCATTCGTTACGCAGCGCCAACATTCCAAAAAAGACGCAAGTCAGAGAGATCACCTGAAGCTCATCCAGGCCGTGATGTCCTATGTGCATCCCGAGGGGTCCGTCTCCCAGGGCGGCGGCTCCTTCCCCGAGACCGTGGAGCAGGCGGGGGACAGCCGCATAATCCCTCCGGGGATCGAGCCCGAGAGCCCGGTGCGTTTGCGATAAAAGCCCCGCTTCGTCGGAGCGCGACCTCTGCGAGTGCCATGCGGCTTGCTGATGTTGATGTATGGAGTTAATGGAGGGGTAAGGGTCCGACAGGTGGGAGTAGGCCGAGTCCTGGCTTTGGGAGTATGACAGGGAGGATTGCGGGTACGGGGGAGGGAAGTAAGGGGGCTGGAAGTCGGAGGCCGGAGTGTGGCAGAGGGGGGGAGCCGAAGAGTAGGCGGCCTGGTTGAGGGAGGACAACTGGGAGAGGCGCCCGCTCGGTGAGGAGCTGCTCAGTCCGTCTGCGCGCTCCTAAAACACAAACTTTTATTGTAAATCATTTTGAAGCTGTGCAAAGATTTATTATTATATCTAATTTAATGCATACTGGCAGAATCGCCCCTTGGCATGCCACAAAGGTCGCAGTCACGGCAATGCACTTTTTTTTTTGATCACTTACTCCAAAATGTTGCATCCTCGTTTTGTTAAAATAATTAAAATTACGCAAATATTCCGTAAAGCACTGTCCGTCCCAAAAAAAGTTATTGAATCCATTTAATCCACCAGGCTCGCGCACATCCTGACACGATTGGATTTTTTTTTTTTAGAGCTGGGTCAACCGGATCAATGTGGCTCCATTATTTGACACAGACATTTGCACCACTAGATATGAAGTGAAATTCCATATGTGCAAAATTTTTAATTTATAATATCATAAAAAGATTTTCATGCCATTCATTTTAATGCGCAAAACGCAAGTATAAAGTCACTTGTCATACAAAACGGGACAAATCCTTTAAGACTCAAGTCTTGTGCATTATAATAATAATAAAACAAACAAGTGGGCGCACAATTATGATATCAAGCGCTAATAAATTTCAAAATGATCCAAAAACAAATGCGTAAAAAGCGCCGCACTCACCATAGCTGAATAGGTGTGAATTAACATCTGGACTCACTGTGAATACCCTCAATGTCAAAAAATAAATAAAAATACAGCAAAAAAAAAAAAATCAACAGGATGCTCAACCTTCCAAGAGATCACGAAAACTCCCCACAATGTAATCCAGCTTCGTTTCACCGGTCCATTAATGAACTCGATGTGTTATTTACTTTTTCTTCAAGGCTCGGTGACTTTACGCACAAGCAAGGAACACACACATACACGCACGCGGCACACGTACACACCATCACACGCACACACATTTAGACGGAGGCGTGGATGCTCTCCATGAAGCCACTACTTATAGGTTTGGTGCAGCTGAGAGAATAAGGGGAGGGGTCGACGGGGTCCACTTCTCTTAAAGAGATATATTCAGTCAATTAGTACATTCCCACACACTTAAATAAAAACCTTTGACGCACTATTTTTTTGATATTTATAATTTACCTGACGAATTGCATCTCCTTTTTCAATTTGACTATTTTTTTATTTAATAGATATCCACGTCATTATTGTGTATTTTGTATTAATATGCGCGATAAAAATAACCTATCACTTCCAATTACGCACTAAACGCAACTTTTTACGCACAGTCTAATCAAATTAAATAAGTGGAATACATGGAATGGAATACCTGCATGCCATCAGTCTTGTTCCGGGCCTTCCACAGCATGCTTCAGCCCGTCCAAAAAGTGAAAGATTAAAAAATAATAATAATAATAAAAGGGAAAGAAGAAGTGATGTTGGGTGGAGAGGTGAGAGAGAAGTGAGTTAGTGTGTCACGCCATGCAGGAGTTTGTATGAGTGAGGAGTCGTGGGGACAGAAGAGAGAGTAGGAGGGCACATTTCAAAAGAAAGGGGGCGGGAGGTGTGAGGTATAGTAAAAGGGGGGTAGATAGATTGAAACTTTTTTTGGACGTTTTTTTTTTTTTTGTAGAGCAGGGATTCCCCATAAGTCTAGGAAGGCTCCCACTAGTATATACTGGCTCCCTCTGGTGGCACATGAAAGAATCACTGCCTGAACACTGTTCGGTTATATTTAACTTTGCTGTTTTTAAAAGCTTTTATTTCAGTCCAATTCTCAAACATCTACTGACATCCAATTTATTTATATCATAAATTGCAATGTATTGATGATCACTTCCACAACTAATGATGTATCAGAAATTATAGCTTTATACTTCGAATATTGCTTAGTTATGAATTTTAGCTACCCATCTTGTTTATTCCTTGTTGTAGTTGTGAGCTTTGCTGAACTTCTAAGTATCTCTCACTTTGAATAGTGTTTTTGATCCTATAGGATCGCGATCCAAATATATTAACAGTGTCATAATTACAGGAACAGGTTAAAAAGAAAAACAAGTTCCACAGCACCATCTTGTGGTCAACGTGAAGAACTACACTACTCAGTTACTTTTGGGAATGAAATTAAGTGTAACGCAGGAAACAAGGATTAATATTCTGTAAGAAAATATTTTTATTAAATTCGGTAACCTTGACATAATTCTGAAAATAAGATCAATTGAAACAAATACACATTGGCATCAGAATTTCCCTTCGTTACAAACTTCTGCAAGTGTTTAAAGCTTTTTACTTTATTTATTTCACTCCTATCACCTTCTTAAGGTTCCTCATGGAGTTTAAAGCGCCTTTATCATTCTTCATAGCATCTCCAATGTCCTGTTTGCAGAGTGGGCACTGGTTGGCTAAGGCACACAGAGCCTCCTCGAGGGCCTCCTGCGTGTGCTGGTCCGGTAGTGCGCTACAGCAACCCAAGATGCCCAGCGTGTTCCTCAACCATCCTTCCTCTCTGACCAGCGCCGTCAACCACGACTGAGAACGAAAGCAGCCCCCCAAAGCCTGCAAAGCCAGCCTCCAGAGCTCGGCGACTTCATCCCAGCTCTCCTCCCAACCTGGGCTGACCTTGACCGGCCCTGGACTGAGCGCAGAGTCCAGAGCGCTGTGGAGAAAGCGGAGAGCTGTGGAAAAGAAGCGTCTCTGACTGGCTTCAGCTGAACCTGGAATAAAGAAGGTAGATTTTGTTTTCACACTTCTGTTCAAGATTGATTCTCACTTAAAACATTACCTGATTTCAGTCTGCCGATCATCAGACCCAATGTGCAGTAATTAGCTGCAAGGACAAGGAGGCTAGCTTTGTGCACCAAAACAGGAAGTGCTTCACTCAGGTGCTTCTCCAAAGTTATGAAACATTGATCCTTCCTGGAAAACAATGCACCATCAAATATAAATATGAGAAGAAATCCCATTCACTGAATGGAGATTGACATTTGGCTGCTACCTGACTCTTTCAGGCTCGGTGACGGAGAAGTTCAAGAGGGCCGAGCAGGCCGTCTCCATGCTGGGCTCCCTCACTGACGATGCTCCGCTTTTACCCTTCAAGGAAGTAAAGCTGTGCGAAAGGTAGTACACCAGCAAAGCCGGCGTGTCGAGAGCCAGCAGCACCTTCCTGGGACCTTCCTCGGCGGACAGGTGACACAGAGCTGGCAGAAGATACCTGAAGATAGGAGAAAAGTCAAAAATACTCAAATCAATTCATTAATGTGGTCTTGTTTTTGTACCTAAGCGCCTCTTTGCCCGTCCAGGTCTCCTTCTCATTGACGACGGACATCTCATCCATCCAGTTGGAGAGCGCCTGCTCGGAATTCGCAGCCATTAAGTGGCTCCGTGAGTACTCGATGAGAACTGGCAGCAGCGTGGTCACTTCCTCCTTAAGGCAGGAAGTCTCCTCGGCCAGCCATGAGCACAAGCAGCGGAATGTGGCGAAGATAAAAGGGTCGCCATAGCGACTCGGGTCCATCTTGGAAAACAGGAAGAGATCAATCATTTGCACTAAGTGGAACTCCGGCACGGTCCACCAAAACTTTACCTGTTGTTGCAAGTGGTACATCAGAGCCGAGAAGGCCTCCTCCAGTACGCCAAGGACCTGCTTGCTCTGCTGTAGACTTAAGGAGGTGATGGAACTCTGAGCGGGTGGAGCAGCGGACATAACAGCCGGGTTGCAGGCCTGCTCGATGGCCGCCTCCATGATTCGATAACAACCTGGGCAATAAAGAGAAGAAGGTAAATTGTGTTTGAACACATTAGCACCTAATCTCATTTATGACCTCATTATTTATTGCTCATCAACTACCTGTGAGTGTGTCCTGCAGGTCTTGGCTCAAAATATTCCCAGGCGGTTCCTCTAATCCCATCCGAACCTCCACACAAGCCCGATTAACCAGTAAGCAGCAGACCTTTGGCGGTCCAGCCAGCTCCCAACCATACAAATCAAGCAGACAAGCGCCGAGCACCAAAACTGGCCCGATTTGCCTCGGAGTCAACTTTGACTGTACCAAAGGTCGTAGTCCCCCCCACACTCGGCTCACGACTTCCCTCAGGATGTCCTTCTCTACTGTGAACCCTCCTGGGGGTAGAACATCGACCAACTGGGAACACATATCCAGCCTGGTTTGATCTGTGGATTTGCAGAAGTCCTCGGACATCTTCACCAGCAGCGGCAGCAATTCGGCCGAGTGTTTGCGCCACGCTTTATCTTTGGTTTTACCCGAGAGGAGGCAAACAAGCAAGGGAAGCCCCATCTTCTGACTCAAGGTCTGGTTTCTTTCTAAAGCCTGGCAGAGAGCGGGTATAGCACCTCGGTTCAGCAGATGTTCAGGACCTCTGGGTTGGCCACACACGGATGTCAGAACCTGGTAACAGTCAGCGGCTATGACCTCATCAAGCTTTCCAGGTGATGCTACATCATCATCGTACTTTTCCTCGCTGATCTCTCCATTTTCATCACAGGTCTGTTGTTGGTTGGCCGAACCATGAGATAGAATTCCCAGCAGTAGCGGAATGGTGGCAAGGAGCTGAGGCTGAGAGGCCATGTCTGGATCTGTGCTTAAGGCAGACAACAGAGCCGTCCCCAATGAAATGAGCTCATCGGGGGGCAATACAGGGTCCCCAATCCCCTTCGTTGCAGTCAGCAACAGCCGAGCTGGAAGATTGAGACCAACAGCCTCAAAGATTCGCCTCAAGGTGGGTTTGTCCAATCGGGAAGCCGGGCACAAGCGCGTGATCTGGGAATGGAGAGAATTGACCAAATATGGGTTCGTGATCGTGCACATTGGAGATGCATGATCGGTTGCGTCAAAGATCTCATTAGATAAGGAGAGACGATGGTGACATACCAAAAGAAGTGCAGCCATTGTCTGGCTATCATTTTTAGCATGTTTGAGAGCGTGGAGGCATCTCTCCAACACATCCCTCTTAGCATCCGTCAGACCACCTCCCGCATCATTTTCTGGACATCCTCCACTTTCTTCTGCTTGCTCTTCTCCTCCGGAGAACTGATCACTCACTGTTGGACCTTCTGCCATCGTGGCTTCACAATGTCATGGAGAATGTACTCAAAAAAGTTAGGATGTGATCATTAGCGGTTTGCAATGCACTGCTGTTAGGAAACCAGCATCGCGTTTTAGCTGCTATTCTTGATTACAGTGATAAGAAAATATAAATGATTTATTTAAAAATCGCTCACTTGGATGAGAGATCCTGCGCGCTTCTCATGGGCTCCCACCGGAAGTGGAATGTCAAAGTAAATGACAAGTAACCAATGAAAACGCTCTGACATATTCAGTTGCCCAATCGCAGCAACGGTAGTTGGAAAGTGCCATCGCCATTTTTGAAACGTCGGTGAAGCGATGTTTGGCATATTTATCGAAAATTTACATTCCACGCCATTTATTTTCTTTAACCAATCTTCTAGTGTAATTCCGAGTGGTGCAACAAAGTCAATAAGGTGAGTATTAATGTTTGACAATTCGTCTTTAGTAGTTGTGGCGCAGACCGGAAATAGTAAGATTAAGACACATTAATGTGTCCTTCATTAACCACTGGAGAGTCAATGTGTTTACGTTAAACGTCTATGCATTCTATAATCTTGGGTTACTATCTTCATGAATTTGCTTTTACAATAAGTAAATATATGTGTCATTGTGTCTTCATCACTTATTAAAGGAAATTACTGGCGTGTTTTATATTTTATTTTGACAGTGCTAACGGAAGTGCTTCCATGTCCTAGAAGTACCTTGATTGAGCTTATAGGGGCACATCAGCTGAACAAGTGAGAAGGATAGTGACCAAATTTACTGTACTGAAGGGAACAACAAGGATCGAACACGCCACGGCGATCGCGACAAATGAAAGACGAATGAGCACGACTACCGTTTTCTTCTGAATCGTATTGGTGGGAGTTGCATTTTGGAAAATCCCACGCGTGGCCACAGCGCGTAAATAAGTCATAGCGATGCCAGCAGCTGTTTGGTTCAAGGTGCCTTAAAGGATCCAGGATTGAACAGGTACACTACTTTGCAATGCATAAAGTGATCCGCCAAATGCGGCAGATTTCGGATCCAAGCGTTTGCAATGGCGTGTTAATGTAATGACTCGCCAAGCCGGCGCAAATCGGCCTCATATGACTACAATATGATAATGGAGACTCGTGCAGATGAGCTGGCTTGTGTTTTAAATCACATGCGCCGAGCCAAGCAATGCTGCAGGTGTGATTTTTATCACCAGGCAGCACAAGGTCCAATGGAATGTGCCTGTTTAATTGGAGATGATTAAAATACATTTCTTCTTTTCAAAGCCTGTGCGTGGGATTTCAAGAGAGACCTTCCATCTTCCTGCTTCAGCTGAGAAGGGCAAGGAAACAAAGTTGCCACCTGCACCTCTCGGTCATTGTTGTCCTTATGGATTGGCGAAAAAGATCCTTTTAGACCGAAACGCCTCCACGCTGTCATCAACCTAGGTGAACGAGATGTCTTCTGCTGCTGCACATGTTGACAGTCTCACCCAGCCTTGAGGCATCAAAAAACAAATTGGTAAGACGGTGAAATAAATGTGAATAAATCACTTTTGTGTAAACAAATGGAGGGATTATTTTTACCTGGGGTGTTTTTTAAGCATCAAATGCTCGGATGCTACCCGAGGAGGATGGAAGCGGACCGTGTCATCGGGTTTGTGTCAGCTAGTTGGCTTTCGAAGCGCTGCTCTTCCTGGTAAAAATGATTTGTTGATATGGAAGGTCTGTGTTTCCTGCTTCCTTGACAACTCATCTGAAAAAGTAAGAATAGTATGAGTAGAATCCACTCATGCACTTTCCTGGAAGACATCAAATCTAGACAGGTTTTTTTTATGAAATGTTAATCTCCCATCACCCAAGGAGTTCTCATTGTTAATGTGCTTTTTAATAGGTTGATTCTGACAGCCATGCCGCATCTCCTGCACACATCGTTGGTCTCGTTTCTCCACCAATCTGCTGCCAACCTAGCTCCACGCTGTGCCTGACTTGTCTCAACTTCAGCGTCGGCCTGCCGGTAAATTTCGGTGCCGTCAAACAGGCCGCACTTTTGAGAAATATACGCCCAACCGTTGCAACACTTCTCGGGTGTGACTGCAGGCATGCAGCTGTTAAAATTGTCACAATATAATTCAAAATAATCTTTTCTCTTTAGGTCATTTAAAATGTCTTCTGCATACCAGCATCTACTCACTTGGAGTTTACCACACCTCCTCCTCCTACCGCTAACCCACCTCTGGCTTTTGGCCCCTCCTACAGGTAAAACAAACCCAATTAAAAAATTGAAAGGACATTTATTGACTAATGATAAATTGACATCAGGAACACAATGGTTTACATAAGGTGTGTCCTCATCCTCTTTGGAGTCCGTTTTGCTTGTTTGTTACTCTTCTGATCCAATCAGACTATTGGGGGATGGGGTTCCCAATGTGGAAAGAGAACAATAAGTGCTCTGTTTGACTGGATGTTGCTGACGGGAGAAGAGTGGACAAGAGGTGGAGTGACTGAACCGAGGCCAAAGAGGTCTTTGAACAAATCACGGGTTTTCTCAGAGCAACTCAAGTGTTTTCTTGCAAGGATAAAGTTTCTCATTGTGGTCACCTCAGAGGGTGGAGTTTTGAGTTTGGGCCCTAATCAGCGTCTTGTTGTCAAGGAAAAGCCTAATTTCCACTCTCAGACTATTCAAGTTGAGAAATGTTCGGTTAGTGACAGTTGAGCCATTTAGCGGCGCTTTTGTCAACACATTCTGATCCCTGCCTTCCTCTCCGCACATGCCGAAAGTTGCTTGAGCAGGATGAGCTGGTTGGCTTGTTGCATGACGGCATTCGTCATCACTGTATGAGATCCAAGATGACACTTTTTTTTTGTCATCGCCTCAAATCAACTAACATTACTCGTTTTTCAACATACGAGCTCAGCCAAGATGATTATTTATTTTTTTCCCCCTCTAGGTGTATCAGCAAATATGTGCCACGTTACCGGAGGGGTGCTGGGGCTCCACTGGACAAGCGTCGTCGGCCTGGGCTGGTCCCCTCTAGCGGACGGCCAAGGCGGAGCGACGTGTTGGGAGACGTGCTGCTTGAGGCCCAATTGCAAGGCGGTGTGGAGTCTCGGTGGCCGATGTGTGCTTCTTAGTTGCTCCCTCAAGGGAGGCTGTCCCATCTTGTTTCTGCCTCAACCTCATCAGGAGTCTCTCGGACTCCTTCAGATACTAAGCAAGGTATAACTGACAACAGTATCAGAATTAGCAATACACCTAAAATCATTTTGATGCATGAATGGATCATTTTTGGAAATGCTGTATTTGTGGTTGGAAGGGTTCTCCCACGAAAAGAGGGAGGAGCGTTCGTCAGGCGAGTCAAGAAGTGCAACCACAACAGCCGAGCTCGGTAATTACCGTAATTAGAAAGTCTGCTTCGCTTTATGATTGACAGTTTTTGTTTTTCCATTCTAATTCATCGAGACCTTCATTAACAGTTTCAACTTGAACCAGGAATGCGTTAAAAATGCACTGTCACAGTTTAGACCCGTTTTAAATTTCGACTTTGTACAACTTTCTTCAGGAAATTCCCAAATCTGAACCAGCGCAGTTGGCGCCGAGCCCAAGCGTCGTTCCCGAAGGAGACCATAAGAACGTCAATCAATCTACCAACAGGACGAGCGAACCCGCCTCACAGCAGAACGCCACTCTCGTCGACACCGCCGCGTCTTCCAATACGAGTGATGTCAGCACGACCGCAACGACTACCGTCAGCGTAGCCGTAACTCCAACACAGGCTGGTAAGAAATGCATGTCATGGTTTCAGAGCAGATAAGCCTAGCGTGGAAATAGCTACGGTTGTATACACAGCGGCAAAGGAGATATTGCGTAAAGGTCATCACTGGGTCGAAATAAGATTAAGTGATTGACGCACAACGCAGACGCGCTGCCATCTGTAATTGCTTACTATCACGTTTCAGTTTTGACCCAGTTTTATTTTCTACAACATAACTTTTTGGACATTTTGAAGCTCATAAAAAAAATGCTCCGAACAAGTTCAAGCTAACATTTGGTTAATAATTAATATGTTCCAATAAAATGCCTCCACGAGGATATTAACCCTGATTGTCACGCCGTATTATTGGCATCACCTGATTTTTTTTTTTCCCATGCCAGTGAGGGAGCTGGTGGTGTCGGCAGGGGAGAGCGTTGAGGTCACGCTACCGCGCAGCTCGGTCGAGCTTAACGCATTCGTGGTGCCGGCCCCTACGCCAGGTGAGTCGCACAACTCGATTCATTTTCCTTCCTTGACACGCTTGAATGAAGCAAGTTGCAAATCCACCAGTTCAAAAATGATCCTTATCAGTCACCGCATGAGCAGTTTGGTATTTACTCACTTTTCATGGCACCGCTTCCCAACAGATTCAAAATATATATTTGATTGGCGTCTGATAACTCATCCCAAAGATTACAGTGGGGTGATGGAAGGAAAGCACAGCAAGACCCTAAAACTCAGCCAGGTACAGCCTTCATCACAATCTGACACGAATGCTTTTTAAACTTCAGATTTCTTGAATTTATTTTCCTCAGCTCACAGTTGGTCTGTACGAGTTTGAGGTGACCGTGGCTGGAGGAGGTGCTCATGGAGAAGGTTACGTCAATGTCACTGTCAAACCAGGTAAGAGAAATATTTTTAAAAAAATGATAGTCATATTTACGTAACACAGCATGCTAATGAAGATAAGTCTGAGTCTCCAGTCGTACACCTCACTAAGCATGTTAAGTTCTTGTTTTCCACCTGACAGAGCCGCGGGTAAACAAACCCCCCGTTGCCGTAGTTTCCCCAAAGTTCCAAGAGATCTCCTTGCCGACAAGCTCGACGGTGATAGACGGAAGCCGTGAGTCTTTCAATCAAACAGTTTTGCAGGTTGATGCTACGTTTGAAATGTTTTGATATGTTTTCAGAGAGCAAAGATGATGACAAAGTAGTGGCGTGGCACTGGGAGGAGGTCAAAGGTCCCCTCAGGGAAGAGAAGGTGTCTGCTAACACGCCCGTCCTCACGCTCACCAACTTGGTCCCGGGGAACTACACGTTCAAGTAAACGTTTATGAATTGGTTAACTTCTTACTCCAGGAAGCAGATCTCGGTACTTAATCAGATTTTGTTTTGTTTTCCTTTGCCAGTTTGACTGTCACCGACTCCGATGGCGCCCAAGACTCAACACTGGCCACCCTGTCTGTCAACAAAGCCAAAGATTACAAGCCCGAGGCCAACGCCGGCCCCAACCAGGTCAACATTTGTACACAATACTCTGGCGCAATAAAACGATTTGTAGGAGGAAAATTATTTTTAGCAGTTTGTTTAGCATGTTGACTTTCACAAAACTTGACTGATAACGATGCTGTCTTTTAAAAACTTTATTTTTTTTATTTTTTTTATTTTCCGTTACGCAGGTCATCACCTTACCACGTAATTCCATCACGCTGTATGGCAACCAGAGCACAGATGACCACGACTCCCTCGCCTATGAATGGTCCCTCAGTCCCGAGAGCAAAGACAAGGTGGTGGAGATGCAAGTGAGTCTTTTTGGGATCGTGATTATTTTTTTGCTGAGCGAGGCACATTTCTCTATTTGTTTTTTTTTTTGTTTGTTTTCTTTTTAAAACAGGTCATGTGTTTGTATTTTGCAGGGCGTGCGCACACAGACCTTGCAGCTATCAGCCATGCAAGAGGGCGATTATACTTTCAAACTCACTGTGACCGACTCTACCGGACAGCAAGACACGGCTTATGTCACGGTTATTGTGCAGCCAGGTAAACACATTCCGCCATTCCATGCCTTGATAAAAGCGTGAAGGTGGTCTTTTCTGTCCACCCTGCCTCATTTTCCATCCCTGCAGAAAACAATAAAGCACCTGTGGCAGACGCGGGACCGGAAAAAGAACTGACTCTACCGGTTGATCGAACGATACTGGATGGCAGTAAGAGCAGCGATGACCAAAAGATAGTCACCTACCATTGGAAGCAGACCAAGTAAGTGGTGGTTAGTTACGATGAGCTAACGGCGTAAAAAAAGCATTCTGCTTTAATCCTTGATTCCCTCTGCCAAGGGGTCCTGATGGTGTGAAGATTGAGAACGCAGACAGTGCCGTTGCCACGGTGACAGGCCTGGAGGTGGGCACTTACGAGTTCACCCTGACGGTGACCGACGAGAGGAAGCTGCAGAGTAGCGACACAGTCACGGTCATCGCCAGAGAAGGTGGGGGCAGAAGATTACTCAGAGGGATTTGTTTTGCTTATTTTATTAATGTCTTGGCTTGGACTACTTTCAGAACTGGACCAGCCCCCTGTGGCTCGCGTGGTTTCCAGCCCGCCCGTCTCTCTGCCGGTGCGGACCGCCACTCTGGATGGATCTCGCTCCACGGATGACAAAGGTGGCATCAGCTACCTGTGGACCAGAGATGACAGCAGCCCCGCTGCTGGGGTGAGTTTGTTGACAATTTTGTGCCAAGCTTCTCGACTTACCGTAAGTCATCCATACAGTTTCACTTTTGAGTGCATCAGTCGAAAGGCATCTCGCCAGACAGGAAGTCGAAGTTGCCAAATTGAGTTGTTGACGTATTGCGCAGCCAACTGAACAAACGTCTCACTCCTTTCACAGGATGTGCTGAACAACTCTGATCACCAAGCTGTCTTGTTTCTGGGAAACCTTGTGCCGGGCAAGTATAGCTTCACTCTGACTGTCACAGACAGCAAAGGGCAAATCAACACGGACAGCGGCACGTTGGAAGTCAAGCCCGGTACGCTCAGATGAGCAAGTATTGAAACACGACTGAATGATTTTGCTACCGTGGGATTAAATTGAACGCGTTGGCAGTTTGAAATGTTTCAGCTCCGCTTGACTCTTTGTTTGTTTTGACTCTCGGTCAGACCCGTGGGAGCGTGACCAGGTGGAGCTGGTCTTAGAGGTGCCAATAACGCAGGTTTCCCACCGTCAACGTGACATGCTGCTGCGGCAGGTCGGAGTGTTGCTCGGCGTCCTCGATAGCGACATCATCGTTCGAGAGATCGGTGCGTTCAATGAGCACAGGTGAGTCGTTATGTTAGGGAAAGAAAAATATTTTTGGGGAAGGGGGTCTGGAATGTTATGATTAGAGTGCTACTTTCTCCCTCTTTTGTTTTGGCCTCAGTACCAGGTTGGTTTTTCTGGTGTCAGGCGGTCCAGGGCGCCCTCCTCTGTCCGGTTACAGCGTTGCACTCAGCTTGCGCAACAAACTGCGTAAACAAAAGAACGACTTTCTCATTTACAAGGCCTTGCGGGTGGACACCGTCAGTGAGTTCCGTACTGTACTTACACTATGTAAAGTTCTCCTGTTTGAAATCATTTCATAATTTATAGATATTTTATAAAACCCCATTATATCTGCTGTCTTCCCACAGTCTGCCAACTGAACTGTTCCAGTCATGGCGAGTGTGACTCATTCACTCGACGTTGTGTGTGCCATCCTTTCTGGATGGAGAACTTCATCAGAGCTCAGTTCGGCGACGCCGAGAGCAACTGCGGTAAGTCGAGACGGAACTTTAAAGAAATGACCATTTTGTATCGATTTGATAAATGTTTTTGTTTGCAGAGTGGAGCGTACTCTATGTGACCATAGCATCCTTTATGATTGTGGTTGCCGTGGCGACGGTGGTCTGGGGGTGTGTGTGTTGCTGTAACAGGTGAGATGATTCTACTAAAGACTTTTTAGTAATCATTTCTTACTCTGTGCCATAGCATGATTGTGTATTTGTTTTCTGTTTTCCTACAAGACGTAAAAGCAAAGCACGCAGAAGCAAAAGCCGTTATAAAATACTGGAAGCTGACGAGCAAGACGCTTTGGAGCTCCAACCGCCCAGAGCTGGTAAGTTTGGATGTTTTGATAGCGTGCACACAATGGCTAAAATCGCTCGGGTGCCACCTCACCTCCCCAGGGCGCATCAAGCCAGTACCCGCCCCCACCTCGTCTGCCCTCATGCACTCCGACTCAGACTTGGAAAGCGATGACGGGCAGGTTGGGTTTTCGTGGACGGAGCAGGAGCGCGGTCACCTTCTGCGACCGCAAAACGGCTCCTTGAGGAACGGCCAGGGTCCCGTGAGAGGAAAGAAGCCCAGAGAAGAGCTGTTATAGCAAAACCAGGTGAAGCACACTGATCCGTCCTTAATGCTTCTTCATTTCACCCCTCCTGGAACACGTGGAACTTGAAAACACTGTTACACTGAAAAACTGAGCCATGGCAGAGGAAAAAGAGTGAGCGCTGTTTTTTTTTTTTTGAATAGATGAATATCAGCACCTGATTATTTAAACTGAGACATTACCAAGGTGACTCACAAAGTGAAACCAGCAAACCGCCACCACCGTCGTACTTCCAAACTTTGCTTCTAGTCGACCTGCACGAATGCACAGAACTGTCTTCACACTGTTACAGGTTAGCAGGACGCTAGCAAACATTTATAAATTGAGAGGTCGGCAAAAAAAAAAAAAAAAAAAAAAAAAGAAGTGCATGACCACTTGCAGTCATTCCGGATCTGGAACTAACCCTTTTTCCTGGCTGATGTGCCAAAACATCTTCAAAGTATTGTATGTGCGTGTAGCTGTCTTTCGCCTGCGTTGTGATGTTTGATCGGATGGAGCCCAAATCCTGCTTGTAATCTGAAAGTTCCGACCCACACAAATGAACACACACCGGAGCATACAACATGAATGAAGACACCACCTTGAGCAAAAAATCTTCCCGCTTTGATTCAGTTGATTGATGCACTTTTGTTTCATGTTGAAGTCTCTCATGTATTCTTCACGCAATTATTGCCGTGAATATAACGAGAGGAGCTTTTCCGTAGCTTTGCGTGAAGAATAAGCTAAAACCAAATGATTTCTTTCTTTTCACTTTGCATGCCGAATGTGAAACACGAGAGAACCCGGAAGTTGAGTTCCACACTCTTAAAAGGATTATATGTCACCGTCTCATCTCAGTCCATAATTAATGTGAAGTAATGACTTTTGCAGATTAATGTGCACTGTACTGTCAAATCATCTCATGATGAGGTCAAATATGCTGCACTGCTTTGTGGTTTTTCTTTCTTCATTCGAGCTGTAGACGAAGTCAAATTAAGCACACCCAAGTGCCAACTCAATATCTGTCTTGACTTTGCTGGAGTTCACTGTGAAGGCAGAAACAAAAGAATGTGGAACAATGACGAAGGGAGAGTCATTTAAAACGTTTTAAATGAGGTTTAGCGGAAGGATTATGTTTGTGCTGTGTGATTTGATACAACTGGATAATCTGGGAATTAGAATAAAGACTTCATTTTATTCTTGCTTTGATGGAGGACAGTTGTTTGTATGTTCCCTTACTGCAAACACTCGAGACCACTTTGGGTCATAATTGTGTGTTCATTTATGCGAAATTCTATATTACAAAAGATTGCAAAATGATCATTCCATGGTGTTGTGGGGACACCAAGCAGAATAGATGTGTGATCATCGTCTGTCTTTGTTGACTTTTATTAACCTATTAACGCTATTGGGTGTCCTTTGCCACTCCATTACAACTCAACAGCGAGAATGGGGCCATAACAATTTTATTATGGACAACTGCCCTCAGTATTGTGCGTAATTGAAGCTGAGGTAAAGATTATCATGCATTCTGAGGAAATTATTTTCTCGTTAAATAAAGGCCAGGCCCTTATGAGTTTTGTGTGACCTTTCCAAACAGTTGAAATATTCACTGCATGCTTGTCTTGTCAGGTTTTAATCTTTTTTTCTTGTATGCTTGCCAAAATAGAGATTACAAATAGATTAAAAAAAAGAAAGTCTGGTTTTAGTGACAAGCCGTTTGAATGATGTTAAAAGTGGATACAACTCACTGTTGCATTATGGGGAATGTAGTGTTTTAAGGATGTAAAAATATACTTACGGTAAATTCAACACTTTTATTGATATTAATCAAATCGATTATTAGGATGACATGTCTTTGGAATATGACCCACCAGTTTGAAAACCAATTTACAGGTTTAAATTGCAATCTCGCTCATGTTGATGATTACATTTACATTGAAAACAACGCGTGCTTTCAATAGAGCACGGCGCTGCCATGAAATATGAAAAGGGGATTATTATTTTGCGCTTGTCTCCATAATTTTCTTTATACGCCTTATATGGCAAAGGAACGGCTCGCACAGACAAGGGCGGAAACGAAGCGCGGTGACAGCTGGGTAAGTTCATCCAGGAAGAAAAAGACCAAGCTCGGTCTGCTTCGCCCAGGCTATACAACTCGACGTCCGAATCTACGACTTGAGTGGACACTTGACCCATTCTAGGAGGTAAAATCACATTTATTGCACTTGCAGTGGTTTCACGGTTACATTTTTAAAGTGTATTTTTTGCGTCTACCGTAAACCACAACGGAGCGCCGCCTCATTCAGAAATCACACCCGGCTAGCCGATGTTGCTAACTGCTAACGCCACCGCATCAGTTTTCGCACATATTGGAGTCATCGCACTTATTTGTTTATTTTAGTCGAATAAAGTAAATGAATGAGTTTTATTTTTTTTAAGAGTGCCACGGGGATAAAAACATTTTAGCATATTTGTGCTAACGGAGGGCGTGTTAGCGATGACAACCAGGAAATGCCGAAAGCAGGCAAAAATTGCAAACAGGGAAGTAGCAAATAATCATTATGTAATCGGTTTACGGAACTGCAACTTACAAGTATCTGCACTGTAAATATAAATAAAACGCTGGTTACGATTTCTAGTTTGCGGTCTTTCAATGCTGCATTATATAATTCTCCTCGCGTGCCTTTTCGAAAATGAATCTTTGCATATCAAGTCAAAGTTGCAATCCATGACTTAAAATTATTTACAAATAATTATGCATTCATCTAGTGAGGTGTTCATGGACTTGCCGAAAATGCAGATTCCGCAAACCCACTGCCAGCCAGCCAGCCGTATCGGCTTGAATTCTAATCACAAATCCATTTGACGCATTAAAGTGCAATTGACTGAAGTCAATGGCCGTGCTTTGTTTTCGTTTTGCACGTTCAGATTACTTTGGAAGTAAGGTAGTTTGACGTTTATTTGCCTCATGCTTTCAACAAACACAGGTTTGTCCAAAAAAAAAAAAAAAAGAATTGTCGTGCTGCTAACGTCATGCACTTTAAAAAGGTTTTGGATGAGTTTGTTGTTCGTAAAGCAAAGAACTCCGCTTCTAACTAACGAATATGGGTATGTTTTCTTTCTAACAGTGCTAGTTTATCAGATATATAGAATTAGCTCTTCTTAATAAAAAAGTAGTATTTCCAATTAAACTAGCAACATCGACAAAAACAACAATGTTAGAATTAACTTTTGATAAAGTTTCTATATTTATGCGAAGCATAGCCGCATCCAAAGGTGAGCTCAGATTTTTTTAAAAGTGGAATATCCGATGGATACTGAAACGCACTTTAACCAGAACGTCTCACCGCCCCTGAACCTCTCCCAGGCTTTTTTCCGGCAGCATGGTGGCGCTCTTTGACAACAAACGTCTCCCAAAGATGTACGTAGGTCTCAAATGTATAATCATGTATTAGAAGGCTCCATCTAAGTATGAATGTTTATTATTTAGATTTACCGTGTAGTAATTTAAAAGACCACTGGTCATAATGTGAAAAGTATCACCCGCCAATATTGGCTGGACATTTGCAAAAGCAATTAATCAATTAAGCGTTGAATTAAATTCAAGAGGCCACTCCATCAAAAATTGCTTATATTAGGAAATGTGAAAATTAAACCTTCCTTTACTGGCACTACAAGGCAATTAGGTCATGGGTATTAGTGGTTGCGTGTCCTTCCCTAATCTAATTTTATCTCCAAGACTGGCTGAGAAATGAAAGTACTGCTCCTTCTCAATGTGTGGTGCTGCTGCAGGTTTGAATTATTGTCAACCTTTGGTCACCGAGTCGTTTTCTAACACACCCAGAGTCGGATGTCTACATAGTATTTTGCAAGTCCTGACCTGCTTCACTTCTGTTTTCTTAGCTAAGCAGTAGAAAAATGCAAAATGTCCCCCCCCCTCGGTTGTGTAAGATGTTGGCTTGTGTTATTGTATACATGTGATTTAAAAGATATTAATAATTTCTGAGACTTCTGTATTTATTTATTGGTGACATTAAAAAGACTCCAGGCTAGGTTTTAAGCATACCCGCCTAACTAACTCCATATCAGCGTGTCCTGATTGGGAGACTGATTCCTAATCGCTTCTAATCCCCCACAGGTATGGCTGAGCTTGCGAGTCTGGTGCAGCGGCTGGAGTTGGCCGTGGGCCGTCTGGAGGCGATGTCGGGCCCTGGCGGTTGCAACGAAGGCTCTGCCGGTGGAGGTAATTTGAAGAGACCTACCAACCTAGTTGAGAATAAGATTTCTAAAGCCATTTATTTTTTGTTAACAGCTGTCTCAGCCTACGTTGAGGCCTTTGATGAGATCATCAGCGGTCCGATGAGTCAATATTACTGCCACAGTCAGAAGATAGGGGGCGATGTCCTGAAACATGTACGTAACTGGAACGTCGTTACACGTCTTTAAAAGTCTTTTCTTCAGTCATGTTTTGTTCTTGTCCTCGTCACAGGCAGAAATGATGAAGCAAGCGTTTGCCAGTCAGAGACAAGTTCTTGTAACAGCCTCCAGTGCTCAGAAGCCCGCCGATGTACGTTTGAGCTCGCCATGAAATTCCGGAGCATACAAACCGTTTTATTTTCGAAGCGTGACCCAGCCCGGCTGCCATGTTTCACGCCATTCGTCTGTTTGCCAAGGACGTTTTGAGCGGCCTCCTGCGGCCGATGTCCCAAGCCATCGAGGAAGTGCAGGCGCTGCGCGAGAAGAACCGCACATCCAAACATTTCAACCACCTCTCCGCCATCAGCGAGAGCGTGCCCGCTCTCGGATGGGTTGCCGTGGTGAGCTGATTTTCTTTTGGTCGATTATTGGAATTGAATGCTGAGGTTATCAATAATGTTTTCTTTCTGTCCTAGGCCCCAAAACCAGGCCCGTATGTTAAAGAGATGCAGGACGCCGCCATGTTCTACACCAACCGTGTGCTCAAGGACTACAAGGAAAAGTAAAGAAATCTTTATTTTGTGCTTTCTGAATTTTTGTTTTCCTTGCTTGATCATTTTAAGTTTACAGAATATTAGCCCGATCGATAATTGGTCCATCACTAGTTTTATTGTTATTGTATAAATGTTTTTATTCATTGTGATCACATTACCTTTTTTTTTGTTTCTGTTCCGTTCAAAGAGACAAGACGCACGTGGATTGGGTGCGCTCCTATTTGGCAATCTGGACCGATTTGCAGAATTACATCAAGCAATACCACACCACCGGTCTTTCCTGGAGCAAAACCGTGAGCGCCCGATTTCGTCAACACGACAGTTATTGCCATAAAGGGTTTGTTGAGAGCGAGTCCAAAAAGATAACAATTTGCTCCCCAGGGCCAAGTGGCTTCGACCTCTGCAGCCCCTGGCAGGAGCGCTCCCCCGCCCCCACCTCCTCCCGGACCTCCTCCTCCTCCTCTTTCAATGGACAGCTCGTCTGGACACGGCGACAGTGACCCCATCAATCGGAATGCCTTGTTTGAGTCCATCAACAAGGGGGCCGACATCACCAAGGGTAAGCTGTTTTATTTACATGACTGTTTTGAAATGGGAGGAATTTGGAAGTTAGGTTCATCATTCTTCAGTATCCTCGCTTTCTTTTTCCCAGGCCTCAAGCATGTTAAGGATGATGAGAAAACCCACAAGAATCCTGAACTCAGAGCTGGCTCCGGACCAAAACCCTTCACCAGCCCAAAACCCTTCTGCAGCCCGACTCCCCGAGCGGCTCCATCAGCCGCCCCGTCACGCAGCGCCCCTCCCGTTCTCGAGCTGGACGGGAAGAAGTGGAAAGTGGTATGTGACTCGGACCTCCCTCCCCATAAGTTGGAAGTCGGACCTTCTACGAAGCAACAAACTGATTTTTTATTTTTATTTTTTGTGCGCCCACTCTACAGGAGAACCAAGATGGCCAACAAGGTCTGATGATCACTGACACCGAACTCAAGCAAGTGGTTTACGCTTTCAAGTGTAGCAACAGCACTCTGCAGGTCAAAGGCAAACTCAACTCCATCATTTTGGGTAAGTGATGGGAAAAAAATGAATAAAAAAAAAAAATTTCAAGTCTACTGAGCAAAATGATCTTTCATTTTCCTTTCAGATAACTGCAAGAAAATGGGCCTGGTGTTCGACGACGTCGTCGGCATCGTGGAAGTCATAAACTGCAGGGATATCAAAATCCAGGTTTGTGTGCGACGTGGAACGTCTCGGCGAAGCATATTTTAGGCGCCGTTAAAAAATGAGCGTGTCGTCATGTGCAGGTTTTGGGACGGGTTCCCACCATCTCCATCAACAAGACTGACGGTTGCCACGTGTACCTGAGCCAAAAGTCGCTGGACTGCGAGATCATCAGCGCCAAGAGCTCAGAGATGAACATCCTGGTGCCCGGCAAGGATGGCGATTTCGTAAGTATCCCTTCGATACTAATGTGGTGCCATGCGTGTATCGATTAGTAAATTGAAATTGTCGTCGTCGCTCCACAGTCGGAGTTCCCGGTTCCTGAGCAGTTCAAGACTGTCTGGGACGGCGCCAAGCTCGTGACCACATCAACAGAGATTGCAGGATAGAAGGGGCGGCACGCCGTGCGGGCCGGGCCGCCTTTGCCCGGCACCTCACACGCCCCTCTCCCCCTATTTTCGCCAAGTCCACCTTGACTGATTACCCGCACTCACCAGCTAACACACACACACACGCTGTAGAGTCGAGAATCAGACATCATGCATTTTCGCCCCATCCCTTTTCCTCGGCCAAGCACAGCTTTCGCTGTTCCCTTCCCACAGCCAATGAGGACTGCTCGCGTTTATCTGAAGCTTTCCTCCAGCCAATCAGCAGGGAGCACTTTGCCAACTGTATATTTATCCGGATAATGCTGTTCTAAATTAGCCGCTATAGTTAAGTGGATATCTTCTCTGCAGCCACAGTTATCAAGATGCTTCATGCACGAATTATCTGCTCATGGCTAACGAAGCCCCCCCCCCACCCACTCACCCCAGTTAACGGCGAGGTAGGTTTCCGTTCCTGATTATGCAATTCCATGAAGCACTTGTTAAATGGTTTCTCCAGCCTCCACGTGGCACATAAAGTGAAAATATTAACAGTTGTTGTGTATATTAGCCGACGCATTAATTAGGAGTCAAATCCGGTCAGACATCAAAAGTTTTCATCTCAAGCGGATCGTTTGAATAAAACTAACTTGTAATCGTGTGTTCTTGTATACACATTCCCAAGTATTTGACATTCCGTGGAAAGAAAAGATGCGGTGAAGAGCAGTTTAATTGCTGGTGACGGGCTCCTGCTGTTGTTTCGAAAATGCAAAAGTTGCCCCCCCCCCCCCCAAAAAAAATTGGTGTTTCATCATGGCCTTGAAAATCATGTCTAGATGTTAAGTCTTCTTGGCTCCATCGTTAATAACTTGATTACATACGCCAAGACAAGTTTGGTTTGTCAGCGTTTGGAAGCTGTGGGTTGTCTTTAATATTTTCTTCTCTTTTTTTGTGGAGGTGGTTGGTTTCACAATCAGGTTTCTGCTCATTCGTACTGGAGACATCATTAAAATGTTGCGATAACATTCTTGTTTGTATTTTTATTTAGGACATGCACACATATTAACAGCAGAACTTTCTTTTAAAAACGAATCAAGTAAGAAATAGTAGACTGGTAAATTGATCCTTAACTACTCAGCATGTGACAGATAAGTGCAAGTGCTGTGCTTTTTGCATTCCCATGGCCAAATAGCGAAATTTTCTTTTCCTAGCGCAAGTAAGGCAGCAGGTTTGCGTCGAACCATTCTTTAGTGAACTGAAGGTGATCTCCTTGTGTTGCAAGAAAAACCAGCTTTCCCGCCTTGTCCATGGCAGCCAGGCCCAAGCGATCCTACATCAGAGCAAAAATAAGAAACTACAGCAATGATTCTATCATGTCTGAACTCGCACATACCTCTTTATAGAGAACACTCTCCTGCAGCGTTTCAATTTCTTTGGCTTGACCCGTTTTCAGGAAGCCAAACCACTACGATAAGATAGTTACGGGTTGTTAGCGCAAAAATAAACAAAGCTGCAAATCAAAAGTCTTATTTACCTCCGAATCAACAGGATCCACCACAGAATCCTGCAGGAACTTAACCATGACAAACTTGTCCAGCATCTGAAGATTTTTCTTGTAAGTCTCGTTTACAACCTTTTGGGGAAAAAAAATAAATGAGAATCTTCGCGAGTGCACTTCGCAATCCACATACGGACCCTCTCCTGGTTGATGTCAGCCAGGAAGAGACTGTGCTTCTTGTACAAGTCGTCATTCAGAGGGTCATGCCAGTACTGGGCCTGCACCAAGCTGAAAAAAGCAGAGCGGCTTAAAAATGGAGCAATAAATGTAAGTCAATGTGGAGAAATAAGATAATTTACTGTTTTTGAACCATGTCACTGTAAGCTTCAGTGTTAAGGGCCTTTCTGATCATATCACAAATGTGAGAAGCCTCTCCAGGACACTTTGGCAGCCCGTACACACCTAAGGATTGCACATTAGGTTCTCGTGGCTGTTTGGGACCTCAAGGACTCGGCGGTGGTGGATTTTCATACCTTGGTGCTGGCCACCGACAGAGATGAGCGTCTTCATTGGTGGAGAAGGGCATCGCTGTGCCACGGCTCTCCTGCAAAGACAGGAAGTGTTTTGTAATGTCGCATGTTAAACCTTCAAGTGTCAAAATAGTTACATACAGAAATTGCGCCCCTTGTGAGAATCCCATGGCATTATATCCTCCTTTTAACTGGGGATTTCCAGACAGCTGACTGCACACCATGGACACCTGATCGTTCACATCCATGAAGAATCCATTTTTTGTGTCCTGTGAGGAACATATTAGACATCCATGTGATCTTTGGAACTTGCAACTTTCAAATACTCTGATATTGACCTCCACAACATTGTCGCCAATCATCAATGACAGCACGTAAATTCCCGGAATCTCCTGCTGGATCATTTTTTTTATTGCTCCCAGGCTGAGCGGGTTGCAGCAACTGTCACCTGGACACATAACCATTGCATATTTTGGGGGGATTAAATTGCTCATCAAACTCATCCCACCATATGAATGCACAATTTAAGTACTATACTCACCCATCCCATGCCACATAACCAGAGGTAATGTCCCATTGACTGAGCCTTGAGCTGGTCTGCTTGCAACCAGCACCACCGGAACCACCAAGAGGAACCACAGGACGACTGGTGTCATCTTGGAACCTGCAAAGCATGAGTTAGATATCTGATAATAGAATAGAATAAAATAGAATATAATGCCCTTTATTGTCGTTTTACAACTTAGTTGTACAACGAAATTCGGATAGCTGCTCCCTTCCTCGTGCAAACGTACAAAATTTAAAAAAGTATAAAAGGAAGTCTGAGAATAAAAGTGAAAGCATTCAACCATTACAAATAAATAATGACTTTATTCATTTGTCTGTGGAGCAACTAAACGTCCTTCCGTTTGATTGCAGAAGCTGATTTTTGGTGATCTCACATTGATATTTAATCCGTGGTTTGAAAACGTAAACATTGTGGTTGTTTAGTTTGTGGTTATCGCAGGGCCTTTCTTATTAGTTCGTCGATTCCACACGTTCGCTAAGGACCGCAGATTTACTTTTCAGGTATTCACAACGAATAAAGCATAGTTCTAATCAGTACAACACGATAAAGTACAAATTTACACTAGAAGTATAAAATTAGGTTTGTAAGCATTACTCACCGTTCTGAAGACTTCCTGTATTTGATCACATGACAGCGTAGGCAGACAGCCAATCAGAGAAAAGGGGCGGGGCCCGTAGTAAAAGTGGCTTGTGACTGGATTTCTAGTACACACGAACTGTTTAGCCAGTTGACTTTTTATGATATAATAACGCTTTAATGCGTCGGTATATATTTTACTAGCACACCACGAAGATATCATTCGGTTTAATGTCAGCTTTACACGTTTTTCACCGGATGTAGTGGGTCTGCTGCTAAGTTAGCTTGCCATGCTAGTTCGCGTAGAACATTATCGACAACATTCCTCGTCGGATCATTTAGCCAGCCGAATAACAACTCCGACTCCGGTGAGTTTGGAATATTAAAGTGGGTTCGGCAACGTCCACGATGTCGATCGAGTTTGAAGAACCAGCGTTAACTGGGTGTTACGACATCGTAGGCTCGTTTCCCAAAAGTTTTGGTTACGGGCTGGAGGAAGCAGACATGGAGGAGAGCCCAGTGTCAGCTGAAAAGCCGAGGATACTGCTGATGGGACGGAGACGCAGCGGAAAGTCGTCCATTCAGAAGGTAAACTTCGATTAAATGCGTTTTTATCCTCGATTTTTCAATTTCCCCCCTTTTACTCAGGTGGTTTTCCACAAAATGTCACCCAATGAGACTTTGTTTCTGGAGAGCACCAACAAAATCTACAAGGATGACATCTCCAGCAGCTCCTTTGTCAACTTCCAAATTTGGGATTTTCCTGGCCAAGTGGATTTTTGTGACCCGACATTCGACAGCGAAATGATTTTCAATGGAACAGGCGCATTGATCTTTGTCATTGACGCTCAGGTGAGATGTGATTAAATCTGGCGTAACAAGGTTTAAATAAACAGTTCTTCTCGTGTCATCTGTTCCCCAGGATGATTACATGGAGGCTCTTGAAAAGCTGCAAGTAACCGTGTCAAGAGCCTACAAAGTAAATCCTGATATCAATTTTGAAGTGTTCATCCATAAGGTCGACGGCCTTTCAGATGATCACAAAATAGAAACGCAAAGAGACATTCATCAGAGGGCTAACGATGATCTAGCTGATGCTAGCCTTGAGAAGGTTCACCTCAGGTAAGCGATTGAGTGGTGCAAAACTATTTTTTTTGTTGACATTACAGATTAAATGTCCCTTTGTTGCCTCCTTAGCTTCTACTTGACCAGCATCTACGACCACTCCATATTCGAGGCCTTCAGCAAAGTAGTCCAGAAGCTCATACCTCAATTACCGACGTTGGAGAACCTCCTAAACATTTTCATATCTGTAAGATCCTTTTTTTTTTTTTTTGTATCCCATTGTTCTTGTGTGGAAAATGCTTAGTGTATATCCTGTCATGCACGGGCAGCATTCCGGGATCGAGAAGGCCTTCCTTTTCGATGTGGTCAGCAAGATTTACATCGCCACAGACAGCTCTCCAGTGGACATGCAGTCATATGAGCTCTGTTGCGACATGATCGATGTTGTCATCGACGTTTCTTGTATTTACGGGTAAGATGCGAGTTTGCGAATGATCCCATCGATGGATTGACATTTATCATCCTTCGGCAGACTGCTGGACGATGGAAGCGGCTGCGCTTATGACAAGGAGTCTTTGGCCATCATCAAACTTAACAACACCACAGTGCTTTATTTGAAAGAGGTCACCGAGTTCCTCGCGCTCGTTTGCATCCTCCGAGAGGAGAGTTTTGAGAGAAAAGGTGAGTTGTCAAAAAATGCTAACATTGGTGTTGATGCCAAATCATTTTTTTTTCACACAAATTAGAGTTGTAAACTTTTCTCTCCACAGGTCTCATCGAGTACAATTTTCACTGTTTCCGAAAAGCTATCTGCGAGGTGTTTGAAGTTTCTGCCTCCAACCAAAGCGCCGTTCTCAAGAGATCAAACTCGTCAAGCAGCAGCCTCAAATATGCCGACCTCAATGGGAGTGGCATCTAAATATAAAAGCAAAATGCTATGAGCTCCTCGTTTTGGCACCTTGTTAAGTGACAGGTTTGTCAAAATTCCAGGTAACACATACATGGCATATATTCTTGCTGTCGTCTTATGTGTTCCTACTCAGGCATTTTTTTGTGCTTCGTGTCATATTTGTGGGACAGCTGAGGTGCTTCTCATCGTTTTTTTTTTTTTTTTAATATATTTAACCTTGAAGACTTGTACGGTGTTTCCTAAGAATACAGGTCTTTACATTTACATTTTCTAAGGCCAAAAATTCAAGTCAAATGCTAATGATGATTTATTTTTTACTGTACATATCTACTTTTAATAATAAAAACTATATTGATCATTGAAGCGTTCACTCCTATTTTTATTTGTTGTTTATGCTGATTGAAAAAAAAAAAAAAAAATTCCCACTAATATTATACGTGTTTTAAACTCTGTTCAAATTGAGCTGTGTCAATATTTTGTTTGGCAAGCATTGTCCCACCAGGGTATGAAGTCCACCAGAGTCTCAGGTTGCCCACTGGAACCCGGTAAGTAATTGTAATTCTTATGTTTGGCCACAAGACGGCAGCATAGTTCAATTTAAACGATAGCGCTTATTTCAAGACTTGCAATCCACCTGTATACATTGTAATTAAACTTCAAGATGATTTAATGTGCTCATCCATAATACACATGTTTAATGAATGGAAGAATAATCCAAATAAAAGCTACAATTATGTTTATAAACAGAAACAAAAAAAAGGGGGGGTCTACTGATAGCTGCGACTAATCTTGGGTCATTATTATGGAATGCCACCACAACGCCAATTTGGAATGATTATAGTAAACAAACCCTTAATTTGTAGTTGGGAGCAGCGCAGTTGACTTTTTCACAAGCTTTCTGTGAATTTAATTACCAAAACACGCCCTCATTGCCTCAACTAATTTGCCTTCTAGGAGTGGGAACTCCCGTCGGGGTGCCAAAAAGAGTGCAAGAAGACACAGAGGGACGAAAGGGGCGGCGTTTGCGGAATGCTTGGCGTTTTTACGCATCCGATGCGCACGTTTCAAGTCAGTGTGCAAACGCCGAGCCCACAAGAACCCACGCAGGAGTGGAACCATTTGTCATTTTGTTAACAGGACATTCTGATGCACCAAGAAAGGTATAGTCAAACATATTCATTGATTGCTACTCATTTTTTAATATCTTGTATTTATTCTGAAATCTTCATGCAAGCATATTATTATTATTATTATTATCATCCATCTATTATCTGAACTTTTTGTATTTTATTATTATATATTAATTCCCAATGTGTGTGTTTATTTTATTGCTCATAAAAAAAACAAAATGACTTTAAAGCATTCATATTTGTCTGTGCAGTCACAAGTCAACACATGTGACCCTTACCATCCAGGATGCACCCGAAAGGATGTCCTTTCTTTAGAATACGGAAATGGTCTGAGGTTGTTAGGGTAGACTAAAATGGGTAAAATGTGTGTAGCTATTACTACTAATGGCAAGGCAAGGCAGTTCTATTTATAAAGCGTGTTGCATACATAAACAATGTGCTTCACTTAGTAACCAAACAACAACCGAGGGACCCCACATATAACCCGACTCCAAATTGGCTCAGAACCTTTTTAGAACTGTTCCTTTTAGTTTTAAGTTTCCAACTTGTCCAACATATTTACTGAGATTTATTGCTGTCCAATAAGACGAGAAGTCTTTTCTTATGGGGGTCATGATGTCATGTCTGTGACTAAAAAAAAAAAAAAAAAATCCTCCTTCAAGCATGCTCAGAATTTCCATCATCTTGTTCTTGTGCCATTTGAGTAAAAAAAATTACTTTTGTGATATTTTGGGGATTGGTGTAGGTCAGCAGCACAAATATACTTTTCTTGCACTTTTGATGGATCTAGATTTCAAGAGAAAGACCATCATCGCTCAAGTTAAGTGATTTTCTCCTTCAATTCTGTGGAACCCAACCAAAAAAGCAAATATACTCCCTAAACTGTTAAAACATTGCAGTAATGCATCTTACATAACCCTCCCCCCCCCCCCCCCCCCCTTCCCTCATCTTGCCTTTTGCCATATCCATTTATAGATAAAACACCTCTGACTCAGAAAGCTCGGCAGCACACAACAGACAAAGTAGCAAACTGTTACTCCGGGCGACGTCTCCAAGATAACAAACACTTGTGACATTAACACCTAAGACCCAAAGTGGACACTCTAAATATTAGAGAACACTTGCTCCATGGGAAAAGGTAGTTATTTTTGTCTGTACTTCAATTTGAAACTGATCTTTTTTTTTATTTTAAGTGGCCAGAATCACCAGAACATTGAACGTCTTTGTAATCCGGGGTCATCTGATGTCTGTAATAGAGGCAGCTTTGTTTTTACTCTTAACACTTTCCAAACCTCAGGGTGTCACTTTCCTCCAACATTGTGTACGCACCTCCATCAATATTCTCTTTCATAAAAAAAAAAAAAAAAGAAAAGTCAAGGGTGTGGAAGTCAAGAGCCAAACAATACTTGAACTGTGCTGAGCAGGAGAAAGCCGTTAAACCTCCTCCAAAACTATTCCAGTGGGAATAAACAGTTTAAAGTGGGGAGGTAATTATAAATTGTTACCCACTGTACCGCTCTGGGTCGTTTGGCGGCTGTTCCGTGAAAGAAGAAAGCCCAGATTGTTACCTTCAAAACAGCTCAGTGTGTTTCTATCCAGGTTCTGTTTTATTTCCCAAAGCATATCATAATCACGCTTAGCCAAGTTGGAAAATGTTCTAAGATGTGCCTCTGATACTTTTCCACAGAACTTTGCAACAATAATGTGGTCATAAAGCAGATGCAAATAATTACACCTTGATATAAAACGGACCATTTACACTCAAATGGGTCGAACGTTCCTGGCTGCGGTCGTAGAAAATTCTCCGTGGTCGATCCTGGGAGATGGTTGACATTTGACTCCGAGCGAGTGTCTCGGTGGGAATGCAAAATGTGTTTCGTCAAGGTGAAGTGCAAGGTTTAAATAGTCGTGACAGGTGGAGCTTTAATCCCGTCAGAATCTTTTGGGATGCACAAAGTGTTACACAACAGAGCTTCAATCCACACAATGCATCTGTTGTGACTTATAATGAGAAACAACGGGGGTGTAAAAAAAAAAAAAACTATGCAAGGAAGGAAAGCCATTGTGTTGCCGGATTGATCCCAGCCAAGTATCAACATGAATAGAATTTTTTTTTTTGGACATTTTCAGAGGGAAGTCAGATAGACAGATGTTTTGACTCGACTGAATTATTTTTTTTTTGACCCAGTAAGATTGTTGCGATCAGCAGGGAGCGATGTCTTAACATACCAAATGGTAAAAAAAAAAAAAAATTCTAAACACCAAGAAGAAGCTGTGTTTATGTTTTTTTTTTATTCGAGTACCAGTAGTTGCATCGTTGGTTACCAGACGGGCGACGCAGACACGCGGAATGTAAACTCAATGTAAAAGATGATTCCTTTACACGGCAGATGCAAACTTAAGTCTCCATAAAGGTCAACATTCTGAAGCAGGAAATTTGTGAGCCATCATTATTTCAAAGCGTCTTCATAACAAAGAAATGTATTTGCAGAAAAGTCGATGAGGCCTTGGCTAGTTTGTGAGCTCTGGGTCATGTCATTGTTTTGACAGAAAACTCCGTAGCCTTCCCTTTCCTTCTGTCTGTCAGTGTTTAACCAACTCCCTGACCATCCTCCCATGTTTGCTAAATTCTTTGTCCGCAGGAGGTCATCTTGACATCATGAGTGATCGCTTCGACTGCAAAAACTGCTCCGAGTCCCTTTACGGACGCAAATACATCCAAGTGGAGGACAACCCGCATTGCATCCCGTGCTACGACCGCCTCTATGCCAACACCTGCCAGGAATGTAAAGAAATAATCAGCCATAATGCAAAAGTAAGTTTCATTTTTTGGAAAAAATAGTCACAGTCGCTCTTTTATTGGTTTTGAACCCGATAAAAAGAAAGCACTCAAGAAAACACCCGCAAATGTCACCAAGGTCAAGAGTGTCCTGTGAATCATGAGCTCCCTGTGAGGGAGCGAGAGTAAATTACACTCCTGCTTACTTTGGCCCTCTAGCGAAGCGGCGGCCATCCCTCATCCCACTCTCTGGTTGTTTTTTGCGAAAGGCCACGCCCTTTAAATCCTTTTTTTTTCACCCCAGTTCTTCAATAGGCCCATTTATCAAATCTGAACTGCTGTTGAACTGCAGCTGTTGGAGAACAAAACAGAAGTTCATCTATTTATGTTTCAAGACACGTCCGCCATTTTCTTCCAACAGGAGCTCTGCTATAACGACAGACATTACCACGAACACTGCTTCCGCTGCGTCCGCTGCGAACGTTCTCTGGCCGACGAACCCTTCACCAAACACGATGACGCTCTGGTTTGCAGCGAGTGTTACAGCAACGAGTTCTCCTCCAAGTGCGTGGTCTGCGACAAGAAAGTTCTGCCTGGTGAGATACATGCCTTTCTCCCACCCCGGGAAATGAGCCATGGGAGGATCTCGCTAATAGCGCCGCTACATTTCCACTCCAGGCATGACAGGTTAAGATGTGACGAAATGATTGCCGCGGCCGTTTGATGCTGCGGCCTCTGCGGTTGGTGTCGGATGGCTGAAAAGTTTTCCTATCTTGCGAAAGGGATATTCGTGCTATGCCACTAAAATAGGGGGTTGGGAATTTAGCCCGAAATATCGATGCTGACCTTTTTAAATGTTAGGACACAAACTGATATCCAAAATATGTCGCTGGAATAGATAGAAGACACATTATATTGAATGATTGAATTGGTTCTGTGGATAATTTTCCATAATATACCCGTCCAACAGCATCTTTTAAGTCAAACCAGGAAGTATGCTGAACAGGTTGAACCATCGCGTATTTCAAAGCCTCACGTGAAGATAACCATCGTAAACATTTTTGACAGGATCGAAGATGTTAGAGTACGGCGGCTCCACGTGGCACGAGGACTGCTTCGTGTGTCACGGTTGCGACAAACCCATCGGCGCCGAGGCCTTCATCCCGGACAAAAACAATTACTACTGCGTGCCGTGCTACGAGAACAGACTTGCTCCTCGGTGCTGCCATTGCAACAAGGTGAAACAAAAACGATAAATAAAAATAATATACTGCAGAAATTCATGATGTCATTTTGTGTTTGCGACCTGCAGGCTCTGACTAAAGGAGGGGTGACCTACAGGGACGAGGTGTGGCACAAAGAGTGCTTCCTCTGCACGGGCTGCAAAACTACTCTGGCCGGACAGCCTTTCACCTCGGAGGGGGAAAAACCGTATTGCGTCAAATGCTTTAGCAGCCTCTATGCCAAAAAATGCGCTGGCTGCAACACGGCCATCACAGGTTAGTAAAGCCCTCGCTGATATTCATTTCCAGAATTGCTGGCCAGTGTGACTCGGAACGTACCAAATGTGTCCCCCGCAGGGTTCGGCGATGGCAAATATATTTCTTTCGGGGAGCAGCAGTGGCACCAGCCCTGCTTCAAGTGCTCCCGATGCTCCGTGTCGTTGGTCGGTTCCGGCTTCTTCCCGGACCGTGATCAGATTCTGTGTACGGACTGCAACAATGACGACTGACTGACTAACTGACTGAACCACAAAACCTCAGCGGTGCACGTGAACGCGGCAAATGCACCAGTTCACTCGTAGCTTATTCGCCTCAAGTCGCCACATTGGGTTTTTTTTTTGGTGTAAAATGGGCTGAAGTTTGTTTGCACTCCACGTTTTATAAATTAAATATAAGCTTATGTTATCATTTAAATTATTACCCCGAGTAACATTTTGCATGCAAATGTAGTAGTATTTGTACAAAATGTAATTTGAAAAATGTTTGCTTTGTGTGTATGTAGCAAATACATTGTGTTGCTTTGATACAGTAAATCAGAAACTTTGGATTGTAACAATTAGTATCTTAGAAGAGTTGAGTTCACCTTCTAATGAATGTCATATATTTAATCCAATAATTTAACTTCAACTAGTCTATTAAGCTCCTCCCACTTTGCCGGCCAAAAATAGCGCTCCCATGCGAACCGACTCTTACAATTACCCGTATAAATATTTACAGATCAGCACCCCTGTTCCAATGATGACGTCATAATGTAGAAATGCCAAGCTCGTGTGCAAAAAAGCCTGATCTTGGATCATTTGCAGAAATAAAAAAACATCTTAAGTAGTGCACATGGGAGCACATGACCTCCTCTTAGGTCTGTGTTATTTCATCACTACCCCAAACGTGTGGTTGTCATGTGGGTGACGTGAACATCCTGTCACTTCCTGCTTTTGATGACCCCTATTGCAACAATCGTCAGCCTAATACTCACTCGGGTCCTTATCGACTCCAGATGACAAATAAATAATTAAAAAGAGCCTTGTGGTGCTGTTTTTTGTCTAAGTGGTTTCCCAGGCCTCATCCTGAAATATAGTTGACCTTGTTTGAGGCAGCGAAGGACTTGTTTGCTCCCGGGAGAAGGAGGAGGAGGAGGAAGGACGGCAAATATTCAGTGTCATGTCATCGCCGCTCAGTTAAGTACCAAATGCACACTTTTAGGCTAAAAAAAGAAAAGAAAATTATTTTTATTCCCATAATGTGCTTTTTCTATTCTTCTGCTTGTATTTTTATTTTCACCAGTAAAACGTGTCATCATGCAGATCCCAGCTTTTAAAAAGTCAAAAACAAAGCATGTCACTTGAAACCAACAATTTTCTACCCCCCCCCAAAAAAAACCCACAAACGTCCTCAGGCCACAGACTGCCATTTCCTTTCTGCACTCGAGAGGATAACAAAAATAAAAGTCCTATCCATTGCTCTCTTGATAATTACTGTATAGCTGCCGTGCAAAAGCGACGCTCGAGTCATTTAAAATCCGTCAAAGGAATCCAACTCGGTTCGGCAAGTTGTAATTAAAAACCTTGTTGAATTTCCTGACGTGACAGGAAAGTCATCCATATCAGCAAGTGGAATGTGTCTTTATTTAATATAAAAAAAAAAGAAAAGCCAGTCGATATTTTTAAATCCCTATAAATGTCACATTACGGTGGCAAAGCGCTACTTTTATCTAAATACATCTATTATTTCAATGTAGTTCTTTGACACATGACACTACAAGATTGCCGCCAAAGCACTACTTTTATCTAAACATTTATTACACTTCATTGGCATAATTTAGGCCATGTTTTATTATCGTAGATTTACTTAAGCTATTCATAATCATGTATGTTAACAATTGCCATTTCCCTCAACTTTCCAACGTCCTCGTTTGAATCACGCCCATTTCTGAAATAGTCCTTTTTGACCACAACTATGACCGTATGTTTCACAACAACAAGCTATGTATAACCGTGACAGAATCTCTCCCCAGACAAGCCGTAATTATAGTGTGCAAGAAGTGTCTCCAGTAAGTTTTGGAACGAACCGGCACGACAAGATTTTCAGACTATTTCTATGCCAAATGCCAGCTAATCACTTTTGTAACTTAGTCTAAACTTTCTGACCCTAAAATAAAAAAAAGGTTGAAGGCCTTAATGCTCCAGTGTAGGAAAAGTACTTATGAAACGGGTGAGCCAAATGAAACGTGACTCGAGGATGGAAAGGCTGCTTGAAACCAGGGAATGTATTTTGGAGACTTCACAGTTTATCCATCACCGCATCTGCCAGCGTAGCATTAAGTTCTCTCTTACAGTTTCCAACGTCTTTGTCATGCGGATATGCTACTTTTGTCTCGTGAAAGATTAGGGGCGTATTTGGAATAGTAATGCTATGCTAAAAGGATCATCTACTGGGCCTATTAGAAATACTGGCAACCAAAATTTGAAAATTTATTCCCATCAGTATATTTTTATTTTATTCAGGAGAAAATTGGAATTTTAGATTTTTAGTTTCTATGTTGCATTTTTGTCACAATAATTAATTAAGTAGTAAACATGTAAACTGTTTGCAAGCTTCTAGTTATTTTACTAGTTGACATTTATTCAAAGAGCACATTTACAAGCCATTTAACGCCGATATTTACTATTCTTAAGGCAATGCTGCCTCCTGCAGGTCAGTCTTTGTACTACATTAAATTTGACTATTTTTTTAAAAAAAACCAGCATCACTGGTAATTTATTAGCTTCTTGAAAAACAATGAAATAAAACAATACAGATAATCGAAGGGGGTTCACAACAATGTGGGCTGAAAAAAAATTGCCGACAAAATAAATAGTCTTTTTTTTAAACACTATACAAAATGTTACTGGCTGGTGTGGAGTAACATGCAGGACACTTGGAAGATGGGGAATGTTTTCAATGCATCATAGATGAAATATGACAAGTGTGGGGGAGGGGGGGTGTAAAAAGTTCACAAAGTCTCTTGTGGGTCCACATCTTGCACTTGTCTTGCTCAGGTAGAATATTCCTGCATAAGGAGAAGAAAATCGAAATGATCAAATTCAAAAAGGCATCAATTGTTGGATTTTTGATCAATCAGACTTACAGCTCTGGGTTTCTTGTTCACTTTCATGTCGAACCTGAAAACAGAGATATCGGGTTTAGATATGAGAGATTGCGTTCTGAGAGCAATGACAAAAAGCCGTGCCACTACTGTACCATGAGGGAGCCTCAAAACCAAACCACAGCAAAATAAAATGCTAAACTGTTCTTTTTTTTTTTATGCAGACAAACCTGCAACCAGCCCATCATCTTACAACAACAGCACTGCTTTTGATTCCCAGAAAATATGTGACGCCGGGCCCAGAAACAAGCCATGAGGAGTGATGGATGCTGAGAGGTATTCAAAAACATGCAGCGTAACTCAAAAACTAGCAGGCTTTAAAATCGACATCAGGATGCGGTTACGAGCGGACAGGATGTGCAGACCACAGGAGCAGGAAGTAAAATTCAGAACTTACTCAAAGTCATAATCAAACATGGCAGAAGGGCTGGGAGGGAAGGGGGAGGAGTCAGCATTACAAGAGGAAAAGATCAGCAGCTGTTAGTTCACCAACCACGGTCGGAACCCCGACAAGCTTAGAGCCTACTAAAATAATATGTAGTGAGATCCCAAATACCGACAAATATTTGACATTCAGATTTATTTGGACTATTTCGGAGGAATCCTGCATTGTTCATTTGGTAATCCTACCCTATAATTAAGAAGGAATATACAGCCTGTACTAACGTGATTAATTTGTGTCTACCTGTGCCGGTTTTTGTTCTTCCTCTTCTTATGGCTTCCGTGATGACTACCAGATGAAGAGGAAGATGCAGCTTTTTGAGGTTTTAAGTCCTGCAGGGTGGAGTCGACGTCCTCCGTGTCCTCCTGGCTGGGTTCGTTTTCTTGGTTCTGAAGGTCTGGAGAGGCGTCGCTTTCTGTGCCGCTCCCCGCCTCACCTGACAAGAGAAACCAGACCTCAGCGAACGGACATTATGACATCTTTTGGGCGCGCATCTCTTTCCTCACGTTTTTCGTTCATGTGATCTGGTATCCCACCGAGCGCGCACACTGCCTGTTGATAAAAAAAAAAATAATTCTAAGGTGAGTTCTTTTGTGAGATACCTCAAATGGGTTAGGGTTAGACTTACTGCAACTGATGTGACTGATGACTTGCTGAACAGACGCTCAGCCTCCTTGAATTTTCGATTTCGTCTGTCAGTTTTACTATTAGAATTCCTGTAAGAACCATGATATGAATTAATAATGTAAATTAGCTTTTACTCCTGCGCTTACAACTTACTTTTGGTTGGTTAGGTATCGGTCCCATCCTCTGATGATGTTGCCGTACATTTGAGTGTCTTCTAGGTAGCTGCCTTCAAAGGCATATATTTGTCGCTCCAAATTCACAAGCGTCTCCTACAACACAATTGAAAAATAACTTGTTTGGCATTCTTGAGCAGTGAAAGTCTGAAATTGTTACTCTTCCCTGTTTTAATTAGTAAATATTTGTTTTCACTCTGTGGTAGTTTTCTATTAATATGAATGAGTGTATTTTTATGAATGACATTGTAAAAATGACATTTTCCTCATGGAATGAATAAATATTTTTTATCCTTATAGAACACCAATAATGTTGAACCGTTTTTACTTTTACAAGCTATATATTTATTTGGATTATTATTCTAAATCATACTTAATATGCGCCTGCCATTTGTTTGTCCGGGTTTGGTGACGTCATTAAATCAAAATCCCGCGAGAATTTGATTCCCACGCAGACCCCGGTCTAGCTTCTAGCAGGTTAGCCTTGCACAGAAAAATTAAGCTGGTGCAGATTAACAAAGTATTCAAGCGTCTTGAAACGTAGGTAGATTTAATTCAACATCGCAGAACATAACATATAAAGCACAAAGTTTAAACGACGAATGAGCCTAAAGTTTAGCTTAGAAAGAAGCGCGATGCAGGTAGCCTTTATTAGCCTAGCATGTACAAGGCCTAAGCTAACCCACTCCGGCTGAAATGTCATCATAAACGTTACAATTTTGCGTTAGAGGAGACCCCGCACGTTTAGAAAATCAAAACACTTTTATCGACGTAACATAAACATACTGCAAGCTCTTGTTTCCTCTTCACCAGTTCGGCAAGCTCCCGGCGGGTGTCCGGGATCTGCGGCGGAGTAGCCTTAGCGTGCATCGCCATGATGGATCGAGCAGTGGAGATCGCAGAGAAACAAAAAAGGTGGCGGGATAGCTTGCAGTAACGCCTAAATGCGTGGTTGCATCCGCCAGGTGGCGCTAAAAGACCGTAGAAATAAGTTGGCATCAAATCACTATGGCAACAAGCTGCAGAGTAGTAGTTGCAGCTTTTTTTGTAGTTGCAGTTTTGTAGGGAATTCTTTGCCACCCATATTTGCCATCTAATTAAGGTTTGTGCCCAAACAAAGGTCGTGATCTAAAAGTAATGCAAGGCGGTATGGAAAATAGTTGGATGGATAGAACGGTTTTAAAATGTCACAATGATGCCTTTTGCCTCTGTGCATTCCATTTTGTAGTAATTCTGCAGTCTATTACAGAGAGAGAAGATTCAGACCCACCACCAACTTCTTCATTTTTCTGGTTCAGGTGATATTTCAGCCTCTCAGAAATATTTTTTTTTTACTGTTTACTTCATTATTCCTAAGAAACATATTGTTGTTTCTTTGTAATTCAAGGAGGAGACATTCAGGAATGGCTATTCTTCATGCATTTGCATCCAAAACCAAAAGAGGATGCTGCACAACGCGCAAGGTATTTCTAATGCAACATGAATAAAAAGTTCATTTTCAATTACAACCTTTTCATCCAGATTATAATTAGACAGCGCATTGTTGACATTACATTATAAGGGCGACAAAATGAAGTACAACAAATTGCAATGCCATGCGTAAAGCACTTTTAATTGTCCATGCAAATATATTGACAATCAAAGTCTAGCGTTACATCAAACAGCAAATTGAAAATCATCAGGGTCAAGAATTTCATCTTTGTTGATTCAGCTGCTTACTATGGAGAACACACGCTCAAAGCCGTCCACATGCATCAAATCTTTGCATGGTGGAGGTACTTTACTTTTTATTTTGTTAATCCTGATCTAAATTTTTTTTTTACCAGAAATATTGAGAGAAAGCGGATCAAACATTATCGCAAAGGTGATCGTTTTGCCGTGCTACAACGTCAAGTGAATATAATTCTGTTTATCCCTAATCCCAAAACCGGCGTAGAGCGGTTGATCAAACTGGTGTGAGATAGTACGGAGGTGTTTCAGCTTTTCTCCGGCGATACTATAGAAGGACAAAGTACCGCCGGGATAATCCAGAAACACTCCAAGCTTGTTAATAGACAGACCGTAAAGGCTCCAGTTTATATCAAGCAACCTGTAGCTTTTTTGCATTTCTATCAAGTAGGAATCCCCCGCGCTTATTCCCCAGGAAGATTTGAAATCTGTGAACTCCTGTTTGTAATAGCCAACTTCGTCGGAGGTCTTTGGCGTTGACGTATACGCGACGGCCAAACAAACGTGACCCCTCCACTCCACCTCCCAATAATGACGACCGCTTAGCTGCTCATTGCATAGAACATGATCGAAATCTTGAAACCTGGAGCTGTTTTTCGCATAGTGCTGGGTGATGCCAAACGTGGCTTTCTTGTTTCCATCTGTCAGACTGAGATTGTTGCTGACGGTATTCTGGTCCAGCGTGAGGTCAGTCGTATCTGAGGGATGAAGAGAAATAAATGGACTTTGGAAATGTGAACGGCGCGGCAGAAGAAAGATAGGAACTTACACCAGATGACATCCTTTCTGTCTGTGATGCTCCCCACCGGTGGCATGGATGGCTGCGAGAAGTTGTCGGAGATCCGTTTGTAATCTTTGTAATGATAGATGGTCGCTCCCTTGTATTTGTTATTTGGCAAAGCCACGATCAGGAACTTGGCGCTGGTGCTACGCTTGAGAAGTTTGGCAAATTTGGCAAACTCTTGGGCCTTCTCTCTCATTTTGACGACGACATCATGGGGGAAAGACGCTGATACGTCACTCACGTTCCCAGTCTGGAATGTGTCCAGGTATTTACCCATGGATTCCAGGAAGAGGTCTTTGGTGTCCAAGTCGGTGAAAACATAGCAGATGACATCGGTGACTCCCGGAGTGAGCACCACTCGGTCCAGTTCGGACTGATTGCGCACCACCCGAGCGGTGGTGTCGGTCAGCATCACGTTAATGCAGGACTCGACCACGTTGATGGCTCGTTCCTTGGTGTCCAACCACTTGGTCAGGTGCTGCCGGGCGAATGGAGAATTCTCTCGAGCGTTTAAAAACGTATTCAAAGCGCTCTCGTCGGCTGTGCCGGCGCGGATGGAGGGGAGGTTCTTGGCCAGATTCTGTTTGAGGGACGCTTTGTAAAAAGTGCCAAGTTGTTTGAAACTGCTCAGGTTTTTGTAGATGACTGGGATCTGTCTGACCGTGATGCTGGTCAAACTGTCGTTGCATCTCATTTTGATTTGGTTTTCATCTTCTATGGCCACATGGATTTTCCTGGCCAGTCCGGTGCTGAGGTCCTTGACCAGCTTCGCAGCGTTGTCGTGCAGCTGGTTCAGAGGATACAGCCAGATGTTCAGGGGAGCACTATTCTGCGGATCGGCTATGAGTTTTGGAATCTCGCAGTAGGCTTCTACCGCCTGGACAAAAGTGGCCGGGTTGGAATCGAGAATGAGGTCTCCGTAGAATGTGCAGCCGAACTTGTTTGTCAGCTTTTTCTCTTCTTCGGTCAGCTGGACACTTGCATTTCCTGAAATTTCAAACGAGGGAATCTTCTTGATCACAGCTTGCATGCTACCCTGGATGTCTTGAACGCTGCTAGCGTCCACCTTCTGACTATCAAACACAAAGACGGCATTTGCCCCGTAGAGGATACCCGTGACCAAATGGGTGGCCTTGCTGCTCTCAATCACTTGCTTCTGTTGGCTGTCGAGCGGCCCGAGAGCAGGAAGCGACAGCTGCTTAAACACGGTGCTAGCTTTGTACTGGAAAGTGACCCTGCTCTGGTTCTTGAATTTCTTCTGGTTACTCAGGTATTTGGCAGAGCCTCCAACTTCAACCAACCCCCCCAAGAAACTCATACTCAAAGAAGCTTCAATATCCATCAGAGAAGACCTCGATTCAATGGTGTCCGAGGCGGTGATCTTAAAGGAACTGCTTTTCTGGGCGTTTTCAGAAGTCTGGCTCTCCAGAGTGACTTTATCCCACAGAGTGAAACCTACACAAACCAGTCAAAGTTAAGTCTTTTGGTATCCCAGAATAACAACAAGGACAAATGTTCTACCTGGGATGAGTTCGTCTTTGCGAGCGTCGTAGAGCATCCCCAAAGTGAAGGGCTGACCCAGAGCGGCCATTTTCAGAGTGGTCGACATGCCTAGAGATATGAAGAGTACCTGGACAGGCAAAAGATAGAACGGAACTTTGAAGCAATCATTTCTCAACACGCTAATCGTGCCGAGTCGCCACTTACCTGACAAAGGTGGGATGAACAGCGGAGTTGTTTGAGAGTCTTCTCAACTTGCAACCGGAGAAAGCAGCGTGATCATCTGTGAAAAGGCAAGCACATTTATAGTGAAAATCTTTGGGGACATTTTTTTGCATGTATTTTCATGTTGGTATTGTTACATTTGAAATACATGCAGTCATTTGACTTTCAAATAAATTTGCGTTACGTTGAGCCTAAAGTCAAGTTTCACCTTATTTTTGCTTTTACTGATGTTCAAAAACAAAATTTGTCAGTTTTCGCAAAACTGAGTTGTTCCCCCCCCAAATATATTTATTAAATGTTAAATATAATGTATAAAAAACTACATTTGAAAGTACCGTGTTTTCCATGCATAATGCGCAAAATGTAACTAATTTATTGTCCTAAAATCTGGTGTGCGCATTATGCATGGGTACAACAATTTTTGAAGAAAATCTCCCTCGAAATAAAACTTGAAATCACACCTTTCTTCTTGTTTGTTGTCAATTGCGCATCGCATTCAGCCATCCTGCCCAACACACTTAGTCAGTAAAATTCATAATTGACGACACATCGTTTGATGCGATGGTGCAATCCTTGATGGTGTGTTATTGTCAAATATTGTTTGTTTTTTAATCTCCATCGCAAACCCGATATCATACGCAGGCCGCCATGACAGATGCGCAGAACGGATGCGCAAGACACGTCAGCTACATAAAGAGCGAGAGTTCAGTTCTCGACCTAAATGCGTATTACAGGTAATATTTTATTTCACAACACTTTGCCTTGTTCCTTTCTTCTCTGCTGTTCACTTCAAACACGCTCCATACGTACACAATGCTCTCGTATCAGACGCTTGCTCGATCCCCTGCTCGTTTGCTGTCACAATGTACCCTACACAAATCCGAAACATTTCTTCGCTATCGAGTTTGCTACCGCATGCGCAGTGATACTGACCGGCAGAATAACATCCGGTTGTTCCCAAAGATGATCTTTTTTCTGAAATAATTTTACGTTTACGGATTTAAGTAGGAGTCAAAATTTGGGTGCGTATTATACATGGGTACAGGCTTTTTTCCAGCATCGACATACCATTTTTAGGGTGCGTATTATGCACGGGAGCGCATTATGCATGGAAAAACGCGGTAAGTTGTTGAATAGGTTGGGCGCTGGTCGTGAGATAACATTTACATGTTTGGAACAACGTGTTAAAAAGTGGAGTTTACAGTTTTAAAGCTTGCCCGCATCCTTTGAATTCAGCCCCATGGAAAATCGCAACCTCCCCCTGGTCATTTTTTAATGATTTGCGTCATGCAAACAATCTTATTCAAATTTAGACATTTACATTTTCAACCTTCTTTGCGCTGTACTATTCAAACTCGCTCTGCATTGCCAGAAAATTGGGCCGTTCTTGTAATTCTTGAAAATAACATTCACGTCATGCATTAATGCGTCAAAGCCGCCACCAGGTGGCGCCAAAGTACCGTAGCGATAAGGCCCTCATTGGAGAACATATCACCGTAGCAACAAGCTGCAGCGCAGTAGTTGAAGCTCACAAGTTTTACTTCATCCTTTTCGGTGACCTCTCACATGATCTCAATTGCAACAAATTGATTGCATTCCAATTTTGAGCTAACGAGCCATCTATTTTTATCGTTTCCCTTAATATTGGGATGCTTTTATGCGGTTCTGATATGTGCTGGGAGGGAGTTGCTGCAGTCCCAGCTGCTTGCGGCCCGGCCCGCCTCTGGAACAGCTGACAGATTCTGATGACACTAGAATGCCAACTGCTCAAGGGCAACGTGAAGGAGTGGACATGAATTTGGGATGGTGCTTCACCTTTGGGTCAAACACATTCTCAAATTTTTGAAAAACGGAGCCACCATCATGAGTAACATTAAATACGACTGGTATAGTTGGACTGTGTTTATTCAAATGAATTATCTTTTTTTTTTTCATATTTTTCACGCCCTTCCGAACAACTGCTTGACTCCCACACAGCAGCAGCTGTAGTTATATTCAGATGATGACCTCAACCGTGCCTTCTTCAAATATGTTTACCTCCGCTCTTGTGAGCTTGGCGGGGGATTTTAACAGTGTGAGGAGATTTTTTTTGTAACCACGCCCCTCCTCCAGTCAAAAGGAGGATGTCGACGTGCAAAACAAGCTTATGTTGAGGTTTGTGTTATCCAGCTCAGTGGCCTAGTGGTAGAGTGTCCGCCCTGAGACTGGAAGGTTGTGGGTTCAAACCCCGGCCGGGTCATACCAAAGACTATAAAAATGGGACCCATTGCCTCCCTGCTTGGCACTCAGCATTAAGGGTTGGAATTGGGGGGTTAGATCACCAACTGATTCCCGAGCGCGGCACCGCTGCTGCTCACTGCTCCCCTCTCCCCCAGGGGATGGATTAAAATCACATGGGGATGGGTTAAATGCAGAGGACAAATTTCACCACACCCAGGTGTGTGTGTGACGATCATTGGGACTTTAATCTTTAATCTTAATCTTGTGTGGAGGAGGTGCAATTATACATGCCTTTGTGGGAGCTTCTCTGATCCGCCCTGCGTTTCAAACAAGTATGGACAAGTACTCCCCCAAAAAGAGCAGTCACGGTTTTGTTCATACCGGTGTGTACATTTCAGGAAGAGATTAGACGAGATTTATTTAATCTTGTTGCTTCTGTCTGTCATAAAAAACAAATGGTGACAGTGATGAAAAAAAGTTCATGACAACTCCAAGGGCCCCATTAGAAAAAATAACATTTTCACTTTGTGGTGTTGAAGTGGTAGGCCTTAGTTCTATATCTCTGGCGGCATTTCTGACTACAGACTCTCAGTTGTTCCTGGATGGCTTCTTTCATACTTGCTGTCCTTATACGGAGGTCAAACAGCTCAATTTGACGTCACTGTTTATCTCCATCTTTTTTCTTGTGGCTGTTCTCATTCTCTTCTGTATCTCAAGATCATGACCTAAGCAACAAAGATTCTCTTCAGGTTCCCCAAGGCGCTATTCCTGAAGATCCAAGACACTCGCTCTACTTTATTGCAACACATGACCCACAGCAATAGTTGGAAAACAACACAAGATTACAGTGTGATCAGTGTTTTGGAACGCTTCCGATTTGTATAATTGATTTTCGGTCTTGCTGTGGATTTCACCAGGTTTAAAATACTTCAAATGGAAGCATGCGTTTTATTGTAATTGCATTGACGATTTTTTCTTTGAATGCAATCATTTGCCCCTCGGAGTGAGTTGGAATGAAGACCTCACCGTGCGGTGCTAATACATTCGTATTAATAGTTAATTAGATTGTCATCACAAATCATATGAATGACATAGCAGACAATGCCTTGTCACTTTATGTTCATCTGAAAAATGGCCTCACATTAGCATTCAATTAGTGTCCATATGATCCCAGCACTTTCCTGTCATTTTAATTCATTTATGCTCCAACTTTAGTCGATTGCACAGTTCTACCGTTATAAACAGTTAACTTGGGCTCTAGTGTTGTAATTACACCGACTTCACAACATATAAGTCACCCTGTTTTCAGCTGCTCGAAATCATCTGATGGGTCAAACCATTCCCTGAGTTAAAAGAAGAAAAGTGCTTTTCGACAAACTACAATCTGCAAACTAAATACAACGTACGGCGAATAAAAATATTGCCGTGGTTATGTCGACATGCATTTTTGCACATAAATGCATGCACAAAAGAACAATGTCGCTTGTCCGAGCACATGGTAAAGTCCAGCTTTCCGGCATGCGGTTTTCTCAACGATCAATTTCGTGAAGTTAATCACAGCGCGCAAGGATAATGACCGGAAGCCGCGAATTACCTTCAAAATAAGATATATCTTAAAATGTCAAACTTCACCCTTACCTCCACTGCAAGTAGATTGAGAATATGTTGTCGAATAAATATTTTTATATTTGAATAAATTTTCTGGATGCAAACATTTGTTGCCATGTTGGGATTTACGATGAGTCGCTTTTGTGAAAATGCGCAGAAGGCCTAAAATTTTATAGCGAACACCTTAACCGGAAAATGATCATTTTTCACGTAACTTGATCAAGTTGCAGTTGGCTCAACTGAGGCATTTTATTCCCACTGTGGATTTTCCACAGAAGACGCGTTGCACGCGCCTAATGCCAATTAGCCAAACACTAATGTCACTTTATATTGTATAAAGCTTCCGCGTCGTTTTCAGCGGCCATTAATCGACTTCTATTGGTTTTGCTGTCGCTTTTCTGCTTTTCCGTTTGGATTTGAGAAAGGGCGTGTTTGGCTGAATCAGGACCGGGAGTTGCAGCTCCTGTACTTGGGAGACTGGTGAGGAATGACAGCAACTACAATCCGCCTGAATGGACGCAATGGATTATAAGGATCTTGGACATCATTTCGACGAGAAGCTGACACTGACAAATAAATGTGAGTACACCGGACACAACACTGCACTAAAATAGGTCATGGTGCGTAGTAAAATAAATGACTTGTGATAGTGGCAGTGGAAATACTGCATTGTTTTTTTTTAGGCATAACGCGTGTAAATTAAAAAATAATCCATCATGCTGATGTCTATAAAAACGCTTCTCACCCCCCCACCGCCTCATTTCAATGAACAAGATGGATCATAAAGCTGGAGACAAACATCTACCCTTCATCTCCCCTTGACCTGTGCATCTTGATGGACGATGTCACCCCCTCCCTTCCCCTGTCTCCAGCAGACGTGCATTACCTTTATTACTGTTTTTCATGCGTGGGTGTCCGTCCATGCATTTCCTGGTGCTCAGAGGAACATCACTTAGGAAGAGAGAGAGAGGACATTTATCCTTTTGGACTTACGAAGCATGGTAACTTCATATTTCATGAAGGTCCTAGTGGATACTAATTCAAATGGTGTCAACCAGACCCCCACTGTGATGCTCTTGCCTTCTCGTATTATAGTACATGCTACTAAATGCGATAACTTGGTTTCCGGGCCTTCCACCGAGAGCTCCAGTACGTTATCAGGAATGTGACATACCCCGAAAAGACAGGCACGCGAGATAAACTGAAACATTGTCAGTCTCTCAGAGTCTCAGTCTTGTAAAAATAGCAAAGGGGAAAACAAGAGAAGCGGATCCCAACCCACGGATTGTTTGCTTTTTACAGCTTGGTGTGTGTGTGCAGGCCCTGAATGGCCGTCATAATCCCAAAATGCTCGACGAAGAGACCATCCCAGTCCAAACAATGATGTGATAGTGGTTCATTCAAGCCCTGATACGGATCTAAGTATGACTAAAGAACTTTGGACTGTTTTTTTGGGACGTGGATGAGTTCACTCCCCAAGGCCCAGTAAGGAAAAAATTGTGTGAGTGGTGCAGATGGAAAAACTTTCGACCTTCTGCGGCGTTGCCCTGGAGTTAGGATCTCAGTTTTCGGTTAAACACAGCACTGAAAAGAATCACGAGACGCCGACTCACACTCCCTTTTGTCCACATTGCTCCCGAGCTATGTTGACGTAATGTTCTTGGCTCGCTGTCAAGATCCCCGCCGGTCTGGAAATCCAGTCTCAAAACCTTACATTGTGTACTTAGGAGTGCAAAGTCCACCATTTTTCCCCAAATGGGTGTAAATTTCTTAAATGTATGTGAATTGAAGTGAAGAGCTTTTTTTTTTTGGTGAGAATGTCTGAGAAACTACCGCTTGGAGGGCGAGACGTAGAAAAGGAGGAGACCGGAGCTCGTCTCTAAGCGCCGGTCCACGTCAGCGAAGCCGAGAGCAGATGTTATAAATCTCTGCCATGACGCCCTCGCAGGAAAAGGAGAGGAAGGGCCTCCATTCTCCAGGAAGGAGAATGAAAGAGCTTCCTGAGGGTTTACGCTCAGATTACTCATGTTTCCCCACCTCATTCTCTTTTCGCCGGTTCAAAAATCGTCATTGATGTTATTAATCCTGTTTGGGGGGATTATTTCAGTCCAAATAAACCCCGTCATTGGAGAGATTAGCCATTGTGGCAACGGGCAAATACATTTTAAGTCGGAGGGACTCGTTGATTATTTCATATATAATGGAGAAGTCGTCTGGCTAATTCAATTCTTGGTTCTCTGCAGTAACCAAGATGTTTGTGTTGATGCACCGCTCTGACCTCAGGGGAATTGCAAACAGATGCAGCAGCACTCTCTGGTTGTGTGTGTGTGAGGCACTTCCAACCCTGGTTGTCCACTCAATCCCACCACTCAGTCTGTAGATTCTATTATTAGAATGTAGATGTTGACTACCATTGACTGTCTTCATCTGCTTCATTTGTTTCGCGACTTCGCGGACACGAGCTCAGGATGAGGTCACGTCCGCAGAACTATTTGCAACTTCTTGTTGAACCTCTTGCACCATCTTTGGCCTTCCCTTTAGTCTCCACGTGGAGAAGCAGGAAAATATGAATAAGGAATGAATCATCTATGATTAATGCCGTGCCTGTGTTGCAGCTCTGTGACTGGGTAACCCACTTCTTTGTTTAAAGGCATCTGGAGAGCCTTCGTCTCAAAGGAGTCACATCCTGTCTTCCCTCTTCCTCACACAGAGTCTGTTTTGACTCTCGCAAGTGTCGCCGTATGGACGCCTCATGATCACTGAGATATAAAGTTTGTTTTCCACTCACTGACCTTTTGTTATTTGTCACGAGTCGCAGATTAGGCAAAAAAAAACGGACCCACTAATTGACAGAAAAGAAAATATTCAGGGAATGTCACACTCTCAGCTGCCTCGTTGTTGTTGTCCGCAACAACTCTGGAATGTTCTTCCACTTTTCCCCCCCGAGGCGTGGACACTTATGGCCTGGGAGCATTTCCGTGTTTTTAATATACACACAGGAAGTGCTGTCAGGGAATTCAAATGTACATATTTGGATTTACTTTCCTCCATGCAATAAATTGAGCTAGTAGGCGGTCGTGGCAATTTGTTGCATGCTATGCTGAGTTGTTAGATGCCTGAGATTCCTGAGGTGGTCTGACCCAGATATAACAACACACGCCAGTCATTACTGATTTTGGCGGAGTTTTGGTCTGGTTGCCTCACAACTAACACCATCCTTGAGTGAATCATTACACCACATTTAGAATCAATAAAATATGTTTACTTTATGACGGAGCCAAGTAAAGGTCACCTGGAATCTGGTCGAGAACCTTTTCACATCTTTATTAAATCATCTTGCTTTTGTTTGCCGGCTTTAAAATCCGCCCGATAAACAGTCTGTGTTTTTAAAAAAAAAAAGATTCCGGGAAAGAATGAGAGTGTAACATGAGCCGTTGCGGCCTAACTCGAATTCTTGTCACTGCGGCTTCAGTTTAACGTGGATGGCCAAGCCTTATTTTCCATGCTTTGTTTCTCGGTCTTGGTTCTTTTGGTCAACTTGCTGCAAGGTGCCTCGGCAGACGCTTTGCCCCTTTTATGGCCGACATTCTCTGTATGGTGCCCGTCGCTATTTATAAACGCAAAGTCTGTCACAGTGGCACAGAAACCTAAGATAGCAGACAGGGAGGGGAGGGGGTGAGCGGGCGTGTTTGAGTTTGTCATTCTATCACGAGGGTTTGCTCACACGTGATCCCATTTTTGTTGGTCATGTTTGTTTTGTTGTGTTGACAGGTGAAACGATATCTTCTCGCGTTGTAACTTTTGGTGAATGTTCTCTAACATGGACACGAATGGAGTGTTTTGCTAGCAGGAAATTAAACCTGCTACCAACTGGACAAATCTGTTGCAGCCTCGCCCTGTCATGTGATGGACGGTCGTCTTCTTGCGCCATTGTTTTGTTGCTTCATGTGTCTTATCGCTGGGGCGCCTGCTGTTCTTTCTGGCTTTGTAATTTTCTTTGTTTCCAGTATAATTCAAAATTCTACTATGTAACTACATCATTATATCAAACTATATAATCTTCTCAAATTTGGTAAAGGACAGAAACGACTTCTAGCTCGCCGTCATATTTGAGCCGCTTTTTTTTTTTTTTTCTGTCTCGCCGTAAGAAATTGGATCCAATTTAACATCCCACGATTCCTCCTTATTACCGTACAGTGGGGTGCGTTGGAAAGAAGCCCGGTGTTAATCTGTAATTTATGTCTTTGGCCGGGTCCATGGAGAGCGTCATTCTCCATCTGCCCATTGTGGGCAATGTGAGAGGAGAGTTGGCCTTCAGCCTCTCGACGTCCATCTTTATCTCCTCGCTCTGTTTTTTTTTTTCTCATTCCAACAGTCTGTTCATAACAATAAAAATAAATTAATTAATTTAAAAAAAAACATGACTAGGTTTTCTGCCGAGCTGAAAGGGTAAGGGAGGGGCGGCGCAGTCTTGCCGCAGATGTGTGAGTGACGTGTGAAAGAGAAGTTAATGGTTTCTAATGAGGTTGGAGTGTTGACGATAATGAAGCCCCTGCGAACTCCTGAGGTTTGATAGTAAAAGTGCATCAGCCACGAAGGAAGCAAGCCAGTACAATCAATACTGTCAATAATGTTGCAATAAATAAAAAAAAAGCTAATTTTCTTTTCTCTCTTCCCAGCTCTGCCCTTGCAAGGTGACATCCACAATGGAGACAAGTGTTTAGGCAGCGTGTTTCTGACGCCGGACGACTCGGCCATCACGGACCTTTCTTGCAAGACTGAGTCCTGCACCAAAGCAGAAAGCCCCACCGAGACAGATGCCTCCTGCAAGACGGACACGTCGGTTCCGGGCGCCAGCGCCGCCAGCCCTCGGCCCAAGAAAGGTGACTGCTGGTTTTACGTAACCCAGTTTTCCAAACGAGAGGCATGACAAAAACATAGCGGTTCAAGCAAAGCATTGCAAACAAATGTTCATAAATAATAAAGATAATAACAAATAAAATATAATAAAAGATATAATTAATGTACAAGCAATTTTAATGGATAACGCTTTGCAGCCAAGTGACAACCTGCAAGGTCACTTTTCTGTTGCGTAAATAAAAAAAAAAAGATGAATAAGCATTTTTATTTACTGTCCCGTAGGTGCACCAACAACACCAGGCATTTTTTGACCCATGTCGTTGGAGATAAACTAAAGCCCGCATGTAAAATGCAATGTGTGAGACAGTTACATAATTTTCTACTCTGATGTCGATCAATTCATTCCCGCCAGACAGATGGCTTTGGGCAAAAGCCAAATCATTTGTCGCATGCAGGTTGGGGGTTGGCGGGGGCACTTTAATGGCATCTCAGTGGGACGCGGCCTGTTAATGTAAACTGTACATCCCTATAACAGAGCCAAGGTGGAGAGCGAGAGAGAGGCAGGGATTAAAATCTGGTTGCCATGGTGACGGCGCTGAAGTGTCGCACGCTCTGATTCGTCCACATACATGGCATACATATCGGGATCAGTCGAGCAGCCAGTGGCAAAAGACACAAAAGTGTGCAAATCATTCCAAAATATTATTGTAAGCAAGTCAGGCTGCTTCGACCTTGAGAAATCCTCACAAATTGTCGTGCGGCGTCTTCCACAGATTCCATGAACTCCGAGCAGCGGCAGAAGCTCGCCAAGCAAAGGAGGGAGGAAAGAGCCCGATATATCGGTGAGTAATAAACCCGATTCACGAACTGCTTTGTGCACTACTCAAGTAGATGCATGTCTTTTTTTTTAAATTCTGCCCTACTTTATTCTAACCTCTTTTATCGCCGTCCCTTCCCTGGCTCTCTGTTATTGACGTTTCTTATTGTTGTCTCCTTGCATGGCTTTCAGAAGAGCAAACGCAGTTGCAAGGTAAGGCGCTTTACTAAAACCGTCAATTGCGTTCAAATCATTCCGAAATAACAAAACTGGATTTTTGGGGGTGGATTCACTTTCTGAGATTTTTTTAAATTTGATTCATTTGATTTCCATTCTAACCTCAAATGCATGTTTCACATTTTGACACTATTATGGCCTTGACTGGAAAATTAAAATGATTTATCATTTTGAATTTTTTTTTTCTTCTTCTCCCCCCGGACAACAAAGGTATGGGTGGTTTCTAATCGGTGACCTCTGACCTTTTGAGTGCTCTCTTAAATGAAGGACCAGAAAATTTATGTCTGTCATCCTCCCAGATGAGTGGAAAAGGCGATAATGTTATGAAGCCTTGGGCGAGCCACCATTAATGCGATGTGAAACCAGGCCTTGCACAGCGATTAGATTTAATTACCATATTCATTAGCATCGCTAGTGCTGTCGCACCACAGTTGGAACGACATCTTGGTGATCGCCTTATTCAAGATTTATTCCACGATGGTGGCTCCTATTGCGAATCAATATAAACGCTGAACCGTGTCCTCCAAAACGACTTTACAATCCAGACAAATTTTGGTCCAAATGAAAGAGGATCTGCTGGTGATTTTTCCCGAAGCCTATAAATACAAACCCAAGCTTTAACTTCATGTATTTTTCACAATTCTGCAGTAATCCTGCAAGCATAATGGGATTTTTTTTTTTTTTTCCCCCCTCGCCAGCAATTGGATTACCAGAAGGAGTTTGTCATTGCCAAACACTGAACGGGAGAAAAATCGCATCTTAGCGTGACACTGCTAAATTCCTCAGGACTAAAGCCACAAAATATTTTTAAATAATCTTCCACAACAAAATATTACTGCTGACTCATTCAGTTTCCGAATTGACATGAGGCTGAAGGTTCAAAAGCAAGCACAGCTGCTCTCCAGCATGACAAAAGTTTAATTGAAAAGAGCCCATTGCTGTTTAATTGTTCCCCGACCAAATGAGCCGTGGTCGCGTACAGACTTGCATCTGCTCAAGCAGTCTTTGAAGCACCGCGGGGAAACTTAAGCAACAATTGCTGTGGAAAAAAACCTTTCATCTGCTTCCACTCTTCAGGGCACAGCGAGGAGAACATCTTGACTAGCTTTGTGAAGCCTTGAAATGACACACCTTTTTCGTGATAACAGCGGCAAAGAAAGCCCAGTGGCTGGAGAAGGAAGAGAAGGCCCGGCGGCTGAGAGAGAGTCAGCTGGAGGACCGCAGGAAGAAGCTGGAGGAACAGCGACTGAAGGCCGAAAAACGCAGAGCTCTTCTGGAGGAGAAACAGAGACAGAAACTGGAGAAGAACAAGGTCAGTTTCACCTTCGTAGCGCTTGGAACGTTCTGATTTGCTGTCTTTGCGGCGCAGGAGCGATACGAGTCAGCCATCAAGAGGTCCACAAAAAAGACGTGGGCCGAGATCCGCCAGCAGAGATGGTCTTGGGCGGGTGGACTCAACCAGACTTCCCGTAGGGAAAGTAAGTTTTGGGAGCCAAATATATCGGCATGGTCATTTTGATTGAAGAAGCGTTGCACAGCCAGTCGTCCAAGTGACGCAATTTGAGGAAATGTTCTCAGAAAGCGGTTGCGAGGGCGGAGTACACATGACGTCAGTGCTGGGAAATTGTCTTGCGATATGGCAACTTTCATTTTGAACTGGCCACCAAGGGGCAGATTTTTTTTTCTTCTTCTTTCTTCCTACTCCTTTTACTGACCCCTCCCCTTACCGTTCCTCAAAATCTTCCCCCTTCCACCGACCCAGTGGGAATTCATTTGACCCCAGGCACGGGTGCGTCGCTCCCCTTTTCTCCAGAGTAAGGGCCGACGGTGTGAACAGATGTTGTGTGTTGCGTTCTCTCCGGTGCAGGCAGATGTTCGGCCTCCACGGTCAACTTGCCGAGACAGGTGGACCCTGTCATTAACAGCAGGCTGTCCAAGTCCTCTGCCACCCTGTGGAACTCCCCCAGCAGAAGTAAGGACGAGGCAACGTCAATGTCCGCCAGGCTTTCCTCCCTCCTCATCCCGCTCCACCCCCTCCCCCCCTCTCTGATTTTTGGGTTTTCTTTGATTATTATAATCGTCGTGTCTGGTGACCTGCCTGCCTGCCTGCGCTTGGTGATCGGTCATTGGCCGCGCACCTCCCCCCCCCCCAGCAACACTCTCACGGTCTCTCGTGCGCATCGTGGTGTTTTAATTTGACTTTTCATTTTGGTTTTGGTTGTCTTTGATTTCCGTGCATTTTGGGTCTTCTCATCTTTGAAGTCATAGCACCATGCCTCGTCGTCTTGAATGTCTCTTCACGGCATTTTCATGTGGCGTCTCCCTCCACCTTTCTGTCGGTGGCTCGAAGTCGGTGGTATCGGTGTTGGTGGTCTCGGTGGTGCGATGAACTTTTCTGTTCATGAGCAGTGTCTTCATATTGAATTGTGTTACTTTTTTATTTTATTTTTTTTATTCAACAAACTGTTTTCCTTACATGACCACATCCTTCAATCTGCGACTACAGATTGAACGCTACTACTAATGTCGTGGCATCTTGTTCAAACATAGTGGGGCCTCTTTGAGGCAATATTTTGGTATTGTGGTGCGCTAAGTCAGCATGCTAATATGCTTACTGGGATATTAAGAACATAATATTGTTTGTATGTCTACATCGAAGACATTTCAGATATGAAATATGAATCATGAGCATATTGCATCCCCGCAATGTGGGAAAATCATTGGTGAAAAGAGTGTGCTGACATTTCCACATGGGCGCAAGCACCACACTACCCACACAGCAAAACCGGGCCTCCTTCTTGCCGCATTGGAGAAAGAGGAGAGGAGGTGGCGGGTGGTCCACTGCGGTTGCCTAGCAACAGGAGGTAGTCCTTTTATTGGTTCGTCATAAAATACACGGGCGAAGGTGACAGCATGCGCTCTTACTGTATACAAGGACGGTAGTTTATGATCCCGAAAAAGCAATTGACGTTTACTCGTGAGGAGCAAATGTGTTATGATTGCGGAATTTAAAATACATTTGGAAATGTCAACATACCTTTTTTTTTTTATTGTGGGTAAAATTCTGTACGCTATAAAAGTCTTAAAATTCCTGTTTACTAATGCTTACAAATATGAATGTATCATATAATAATAATTCATACGTGAAAAGTGCAGCGGGGACAATTGACGTGCTGCGACAGGTGGAGAGGATTTGACAATGACCCGATATTGACGGCGCCCTCTTGTGTCAGCCCGCAGCCTGCGTCTGAGCCCGTGGGAGAGCAAGATCGTGGAGCGGCTCATGACGCCTACGCTGTCCTTCCTGGCTCGCAGTCGCAGCGCCGCCACCCTCCTCAACAACAGTGACTCTTGTGAGTGTGTCTGTGTGTGTGTGTGTGTCACTAAACCAATTGTGTTATTGTCTCTGTCTGCATTTAACAATGACTTACAAAGAGTCTTAAAGTTTTATACCAACCTGCATGGTGTGTAAATGTGTGTGACCCCCCCCCTCCCCTCCCCTATCCCTGCATGTCTACACACTACTCAGACTCTCATCACTGCTCCCGCTCAGCTTCAGCCAGCCCGCTCAACGCCTGCTCCCACCATCCCCACCAAAACTCCGCCGAGCGCTGGAGGCACTCCTCCGCCAGCACGCCCGACATCACCCAGCGTCAGCGTCAACGAAACTTCACACCGGTAGGCACGATTTGCCATATTGGGAACGACCTTCCTTTCTAAACATCTATTTGTGTTCTGCGGAGTAAATTGCAAGATCATTATGTTGCCAGGCAACAAGTGGCAGCTCGCTTTTCCTTATTTTGCTTTGTGATGCAGTACATTTTTTTAGTACCTTTCACAGTTGGATAACTTGGTTCATTAATATTTCTGATTTACGTGGTCGGTGTCCTCCTCTAAAATAGCGGCTCAGTAAAAATACATTTGGCCGCCGGCCGCGTCTTCTTACAAACAGCAAAATGAGATCAGTCGGAGTGCATTTGTGTGTAAAAGATGAAAGCTTGAGAGAGAGCGGCTTCACCCTCAAGGCGAAGTACGATGGCGAGATGATCGGAAAATGATATGAATAACAATGGTTGAAACTTATTTTAAAGCTGATGTAAGCAGAACCTGCGGCTACATCTGTTGCTAGGTAACCAGTGGATGATCCCATCTAAGCCGGCGCTGATTTAAACCCTCCGTTTAAACTTTTGGGCTGTTTTCAAGGTTGACAAAAAGAAGAAAGAGAAGAAGGACAAGGAGAGAGAGAACGAGAAAGAGAAGAGCGCGCTGACAAAAGAGAGAGTACAGAAGAAGAGACAGACGGCATCGCCCATCACAATTACGAGGAGATCCATGCCAGAGTCCAGGTATTCCAGCAGAGATGAAAGTTATTTATTCTTGGAGTCGGGTTGTTTTGAACAGATGGTCCGAGATGCTCTTATCTGACTACTAAGAGACGTTCTGCTCAGACTGAACTGGGTTTTCGCAATTGATGCTTTTTTTTGGTCCCTCGAGTGAGACAATGGTGTCAACACAAAGCGGAGTTCCGCTTCCACTTGACCTAGTTTTGTTTTATACACAAGTGTACCTGGAAAGTCAAAACTTCTCCTGACACGGTGACAGTCCCATTTCCTTTTGAGGTCATCCGTTCCCTTGCGTGCTTCTTCCCTATCTCAGCACCCCCAAGCCAAGAACCAGACCTCCATCACCCGCTCCTCCCAAAAGTCGTCCCTTATCACCTTTGGTCCCAGCGCCGGGTTCCAAGACGCCCACGGGGAAGAAGACGCCCCCTCCTGGCTCCAAAACCCGACCTAAACGGGCCCAGACGCCCGCCAGGTTGCAGGCCCAGACGGTCACCACGGTCGCCGTGGAAACCAGCCAAGAACCCAAGGTGTCGAACGCTTCAGAGGAGAAAAAGGGTGAGTGTGGTAACCATGGTGACGATAGCCATCCTTCAAGGTGGGCTTCGGGTTTTGGCTGCCATCCATATTACGCAGCGTTGATGTGTTTACTGTCATTATTTACTGTCACTTGCCTTCTCCATAATACATCTCCATCCTCCCCTGTAGACTCCCATAATGTGTCAGCTGCTACCCCAGCGTCATCTCCTTCCCCCAACCCACCACTTGTTGAAGCCTCCCACGGGTCTGTGCCCAAAGAAGAGCTCGCCACACCAGCTGCCTCGCCCGCAGTCAACGCCGCAAGTAATCCGACCGCGGCGCCCAGCAGGCCATCAGCTGGCACCAACGACCCCGAGGAGGCCGCTCGCGTCCTGGCCGAAAAACGCAGGCAAGCGCGGGAGCAGCGGGAGAGGGAAGAGCAGGAGCGCCAAGAGCAAGAGCACAAGAACAGGTTTGGCTGCGTGCCATACTGTAAGAGTAGGCGTCCCCATACGGCATGTCTAAAATGCACGATTTCTTCCAGGATCCTCCGGGAAGAGGCGATGGCACGGGAGGCGGAAGAGCGGAAACGCCGAGAGGAGGAAGCTCGCTTCATGGCCGAGCAGCAGCGTGTGAGGGATGAAGCCCAGCGAGCTGAAGATGAGAAGGAGGCCAAGGAGCGGGCCAAAGCTGAGCAAGAGGAGAACGACAGGCTGCAGAAACAGGCCGGTGCTTTAATGAATGACGGATTTAGCTTTTTTTTTTTTAAATATGTGGCAGTCCAGCTGAGAGCCCCGTTGTACCATCTGGGACACTTAATGCATAGAAGCATGGTCCAGCCGCCTGCGCTGTCTGGCATCTGGGCAGATTAAAAAAAAAGGGGGAGAAGTACAGTATGCGTGCCACTGTCATGGATTCGATGTATCACGCATGAGCCCTAATAGTCAGAGGCCCCTTGTCTACCCGGGCACATGCCAGCTGGTGACCTCCATAATAGCGATGAGTGGCGGCTGAGGGAGCCATTGTGATGGAGGAGATAGTGTCTCCTTCACTGAGCGCGCCTGCGGTGGGCTGATGGTCAGACAAGCAGAGTCAGTGTACGCCAGCACGACGCTAGCTCTCGGCTAGCCTATCCTTGACTCCCCTTTGCTCCTTCAATGGAGCCATTGTTTTACATGACAGTGGTCGAGATTGGCTGGAATCTTATTTATGGGCATGTGAGAGCTACCTGCCAAATTTTGGAGCCTGCTCATTCAGTAGACGTGGAAGGATTATAAATTTGTAGCTTAATAGCGTATTTCAGGATATGTCTGCTACAATGACTGTAAATACTTACTGAACCATGTAAGAGAGCTTATGTACTGTATCTATAGAATTGCTAGGGTCTACAGCACTGCCTGGTTATGTACCGCCCTCTAGTGGAAGCTTGCAGCAATTTATTTTTAAGTTTAAGCCAGAGCATGAGACTAAAGACATATTTTTACAGGAAATAATGAAATGTTTTTACTATTTCAAGGGAAGAAATAATACAAGGGGGGGTCATAAAAAATGCATGAAAATTAAACAATGTAGCAAAGCAAACTTGTCATTATGTCGACAGACGTCTTACAAACTGTTTCTTTTTGACCTAATTACAGAGGGAGGAGGCCGAGGCCAAAGCGCGCGAAGAGGCCGAGCAGCAGCGCATGGAGAGAGAAAAACACTTTCAAAAGGAAGAGCAGGAGCGACTGGAGAGAAAGAAGGTGGGGAGAAGCATGTCCTTAACGTGAAAGTCCATCTTTCATCTTGAGGAAAGCGCAGCTAAGTTATTTACTGTGTGTACAGCGTCTCGAAGAGATCATGAAGAGGACTCGCAAGAGTGATGCAGGAGAAAAAGTAGGTCTAACAAATAAAACCTGGTGTCCTTTTGTCTCATCCTTATAAAATCCTGTTTTGTGTTCATTACAGAAAGATGTGAAGGCATCTCCACAGGTTAATGGAAAGGACTCAGACCTCACAAAAGGTATCTGACTCTCTCGAATGATTATTTTCCATGTCTGGATTTGTTCCACGATAATCTATTTTGGTGACAGGTGAAAACCTGCTGAGTCCCGCCGCCAGCGGGTCAACTCCGGTCGTGAACGGAGTGCAGCCTGACGGTCACCAGAACGGCGTGTCGGCCAACAGCGAGTTTGATCAGATCATGCAACGGAACAGCGGCGCTAACCCGGCCGCTCCCCAGAGTGGACTGGTGACGGGAGGAGAGCCCTTCCTGATGAAAACAGGGCCTATGAAATCTCAGCATGTAGCAGGTATGTAATCGGCAATGATGATGGACAACAGCATTTACATGGGACGGATTATTATTATTATTTTCTCCCTGTATTATCTCCTCTTCTCTTACAGAGGTCCTGTGAGTCCCCCATCCATTCATGGGCTCGCCTTACGTCTCCGCTTCCGCATATTCATGCTACATCACAACAGCTTATACAGATTAGAACACATAAAAAAAAATGTGTGCCAAAAAAGCAACACGCCTGTGCTGACTCCATGACAACACGTTAGGACAAAGGAAGGGGGAAAACACACGCTCATCTAAAAGAATGAAAATATACATATATAATTCAGTATTCTCTTGTCTTCGACACAAGTTCCGCTGCAAGTTTTATTGACATGTCACATGCACATTCTTCTACAGTGCACCTTAAAGATGACTGAATTTTTAGAAAATACAGTATAAGACCTGTGGGGATAAAAAAAAGATTTCTTGTTTGACAATGGTTGTTATTATTACCGTCGTTCTGATATTGTTAAGTTGAACAATGTGCGTTTGTCGTTTTTGTCTTGAAATGTTGAGTTATTTAACATGAAGAGCAGACAGTGTATGTAAATGTATAATGAGCCTGGCTGCCTATAGGCCTCCTGTCACAGGAGATCTGTGAAATAAAGCTTTATGAAAGGGAAGCTACATGTCTGCATTTTAATTTTGAAGTTGAATTTGTTTATTTACTGTGCAACTTAAACTCAGATTCAGATCACATTTTGAGGAACAGGAGCAGTAAAGGTGAGTTTTGATTTGTTTGAGTTTTTATTACAAAATAAAAAAATATTGGCAACAAATAATTAACTGTTAACATTTCTTAATTCATCCGAATTATATTTATTTTAAATAATGCATTTTAAAAACTGTGGATGAATCACCGGTTTATTTAAAAAAATTAAATATTCTCCTCATTTTAACTTTGAACATTCGTCACTCGCGTTGCAACGTCACAGTAATCTCGCGACATTTTGATCGATAGCCGTCCACGAGCTTATCAGTCGACGTTCGGAGATCGTTGGAATCCTCGCCGTACATGAACTGCTAGCGGATAGGAAAAACATGCTTTTATTTCATTTATATATCTAACTTGAATTTGCCTGACAGTCCGATCTTCTATTTAGGACGGGAAGGAGCCGCTTCATTTGCGTGCGTCGTCACGTAGCTGCTACTAGCCTCGCGCTAGTTAGCTTCTTTGCTAACCATCCATTTCGGAAAAATACAGGAAGCAGAGCACGCACGAAGCGCGGCCTAAAAGGTTGCTCTCTACTCACAGACGCCTTCGATTATTCTCAAAATCTGCACAGGTAATTAATACACGCTTTTTATCTATCAATCATCTTGGTAAGGTATTAATCTGCAACAGCTAACTAGCCAATAAAAGGATTATCAACGTTTAGTCAACGTTCGCCTTGAACGCGCTTAACGTTGCGATCGGGGGCGGTTTTGGCGAGTGAATTAAAACATCGAATATATGTCAACATGTATGCATCAATGCATGATTATGTTTAAAATTTCAATTCGATTATACCTCATACGTTTAATACAACAAGGTACCTGTTCTTTAATCTCTGCAGCAAGTGTTCCCATTATGACAAATATAGCTCAATTGTTGTTTAATGCGTGCAACTCTTGCATATATACAATTTATTTTTGTTAAGCATAGTGAGCTGTGATCAGATTCTCATTAAAAGCTATTCAATGTCTTTTTGGCGTCAGAAAAACGTCCTTAGCGTGGCCTGTAGTGAAGCTTGTTGGGTGGTAAAGTGATATCAAGTAATTTGAGCTGCTTCTTAAAACCCTCTTGGGGGAAATCGTGTATCGAGATAGAAAGAATCCACTTCCTGTTCTTTTAATGCTTAGTGTTTGGTTACATCCATTAAAGCGTGTGAAAGCCTTTTCTTTAATCATCCGATTTCAGAACACACAAGCTAACTGAAGGCCTTACAGTAAGTGAAACCACTGGTGTCGTGCATGAAAAACAAAGCGGTCTTGTTCTTGTCCGTGTGTAAATAATAAATGGCGCTTGTAGGCCTTCTCCCACTTCCCAAAATGGCCACTCAACGGGTTCATCTACTCGGCAACCGATGCCTTGTAAACGCCAGTAAGGGTGCTTTTAAATCGAGTGGTTGGCCTTTCGTGTAGATAAAAAATGGTGTAAGCGTCATGGCAACCAGTGTGAAACCCATAGCAACCGTTTGTTGTCTCAGGACATTCCATCGAAATGCTTAAATATTTGCTTACTTGAATATTGCTACCGTGGGATATTTTAGTAATTGATTTTGATGTTTTAAATGAACTTGGATTAAAACCAAAATCATCCTGAAGAGCAGCACCATTCCAACTTGTGTGCTGCACACCGCACGGATTGTGTGCATCGTTGCTGCAGGCTGTTTGCATGTTGTTGCAGCTGCTGCAGCATTTCTCCGTTCAACCTGTTGTCCTCTCTATGTCATCATCACGCGGGTTTAAAATGTTCACACTGTTGAAGGCCATGCAAGCTTTGTGATGAAAACTAAGAACGAAGTCTATTTGTTTATTTAAGCGCGTTTATTGCACAACATTTTAACCTTTGCCCTAGTCCGAGCGGTTGACCTCCTGTTGCACATTTGCTCGGCAAATAGTGCAGCATTGATTGGCACCTTTCACATGAATCTGTTTCTGTTCTTTTTTTTCCCCAAGGATATTTAATCTGAAATAAGGGCTCAGATGGCACCATACTCTCCTTCTCGCTCCAACTCCAGATCCAAGTCCAGGTCCAGATCTGTATCTAGATCTCAGTCTAGAAGCCGCTCTCGCTCAAGATCCAGAAAGCGTCGTTACAGGTAAGTCACACCTGAATGTTTTGTATTGCAGATTTTCTTTTGAAGACTTTTTTTATTTATTTGTCTTCATTGTGGGCACTTCTTTCCGTTTTCTCTCAGCTCTAGGTCCCGGTCCCGCTCTCGTTCCCGCACACCTATGTCCTACCGAAATTATCCCTCCCGGGATTATCAGAACAACCGGGGCTACAACCGCGGCTACAACCGCGGCTATCGGAGGCCCTTCCACTTCCGCGGCCGCAATCGGGGCTATTACCCTCGCGGTCACTACCAGAACAGGGGAGGCGGCTATGGCTACAAGTCTAACTGGCAGGGCGGCGGAGGCGGCGGCGGCGGCTGGCACGACCGCAAACGTGACCAGGACAACCGCTCGCACAGCCCCAGGAGAGGGCGCTCACGCTCCCACACGCCAAACAAGCGCTCGGCCAGCCGCTCGCACTCCCGCCACTCGGACCGCTCGTCGTCCGAGCAGTCTCATCGCTCGAGGGCTTCCAGCACCTCCAGGTCACGCTCGTCCACCCCGTGCCCCCGCAACAAGGGCAAACCCAGCTCCAAGATTACGAAGGAGAAGCAAGGAGAGAGTCAAGCGGAGAAGCCATCCGGAGAAGGCACCGTGATCGAGAAAGCCTCCGGAGGTAAATGGATCGACTACGAGGCGGGCCGAGGCGGCTCCGAGGCGGCTCAGAAGGAAGACGCCGCGTCCGCCGACAGCCCCCCCAAATCGGGGCAGACGGCCTCCTTCGGCGGCTTCGGCTTCTTCTCCAAGGAGGATGCCAAGTCTGGAGAAAAGATGGTGATCTCTGCTGCCTTCAAAAAGTATGTCTGTTGCACCTTAATGGGATTCTTGCTTCCTTTATTTTCACAGCAACTTGTGCAACATGTCATTTTTCTTTCAAATATTTTAGCCTTTTTCCAAAGATCATTGGATGAATCATCAGTTTAAAATGGAATAGGACTGACTCCCTGATTTTAAATATGACAATTGTCCTTTGATGTGCACTGAGAGGAACTTTATTGAAATCCCACGTACTTAGAAAGAAGCGCATTACGTGAGTATAAATACTGTCTCATCGTCTGTCCTATTTGCCGCGGGGAAGGCCTTTTGCCCCCCTCCTCCCACCCCCGCCCCGCCCCTCCCCTACACATACGATGTCACTTTTGCTCAGACTTTGCTGCATCGCCTTTCTTTGCTTGTTGACCAACCGCCACCGATGCTCACCTCTGTCGTGCTTTGTCATGGTGCATCAATTCTTACGGGTGGTTTGGTTTGGCATTTGGGCAGAATAAAACCAGTCACCCCCCCCCCTTCCCTCCCTCCCTCCCCCCGACCGTCAGCGAGTTGCGAAGTTCTCTTTTAACGCTCGCTTGTCGTTTTGTTAGGTTCTTGGCTGAAAACAAAAACAAAAAGCAGGCCGCTGAGAAGGACGATGGAAACGAGAGCGAGAAGAGCAGCACCGAGAGAGATCAAGAGAAGGGCATCAAGTCCGGAGACGTCTTCAGCATCTCCATTCCGTACGTCGACGCCAAGGATGACAAGACCTTGCCGTTCTTCGACGAAGAGGAGGAGGAGTTCCTCAAGTCGCACGGCTTGAAAGACCGAGACGCAGACGAGGACGGTGCGGGCAAGTCCAACCCCACGCCGCGAGACATCTTTGGGAAGTGGGGCGACGAGCCCACCTATTCCACCTCCTACCCGTTGCTGAAGGAGAAAAGCCGCAGAGATGAGGATGCGGAGACCTTGGATAAAATGGTGGAGGAGATGTATCAGAGCCGCAAGCACAGCAAGAAAGAGGAGAAGGCCAAGAAGAAGGAGAAGAAAGAGAAGGAGAAAGAGAAGAACAAACGTAGTCCCTCCCCCGCTGTGCCTTCCAAAGTCAAGGACAGACCGCTCTTCCCCGGGGCTTTCCCTCGTGAGGAGTCTCCCGCACGCCTGGCGTCATCCAGGGAGGACTTTGAACAGAGAGTGGCGTCTTTGGAAGAAATGCCAAGGTACGCCCACTGGCATCCACTGTCGAGCGCTGACTTGTTGTGTCCTCCTAAACCTTGGCCTCCTTTGTTCTTTTGCTCTCTCAGCTCCTCTATGGCTAAGAATCGCCTCACGGCCAGAGATCTGGTGAATCCCTCGAAGAAAGATTCGGAGTTCCGCTCCATCTTCCAGAATATTCAGTCCACCCAGCTTCGCAGCAGCCCCGCTGAGCTCTTCGCTCAGCACATAGTGTCCATTGTGCATTACATCAAAGGTACAGTGCTGCCAAGTGCGGCTCGGCTCGCGGGACTTCTTTTCACGGCGGCCATGATGTCGCGTGCCTTTAGCGGTGACCACGGATGCGTCCGAACGTTTGTTTTGACACGCCTTCACGCTCGCCGTCTCTTTGTTTCGCAGCTCAACACTTCCCTTCCTCAGAAATGACTTTAAGCGAGCGCTTCGCCATGTACCAAAGAAAAGCTGCAGAGGCAGAAATGAAGCCAAGGAAGAGCCCCGAAATCCACAGGTGGAAGGAAACTCGCAACACTTTGAACACAATGTCACTCTTATTTCTTTTTTTAAATGGCCTCTTCTTCTCTGGTCTTTTAGGAGAATTGATGTTTCCCCCAGTGCCTTTAAGAGGCACTCTCACCTGTTTGAGGAAATGGACGACCCCAGTTTCAAGGTGACCTGTCGTTTAGCAACTTGACCCATTTTTTTCCCCACAGCCGGATTTGAGACGACCCAAAACGGCCGTGTTCAGCTTTGTGCTTTTCTTTCAAAGGATGCTTTTTTCTAAATCAAAAGAGCCCAATTGTGTATTGTAAGTGCCAAGCGAGCCTGCAGCCTATGAGATATGGTTATTGATTGGGTATGTACCAACCCCCCCGAGCAAAAGGCTAAAAGGAAGGGAGTTATGATCCTGAGTCCAAGCCTCTCATGGGACGCTTATCAATGCCTTAACCTTGTAAGTATCTTTCCATGAAAAGAAACTTGAAGCTACAAAACTACTGTCACGTTAAATAATTCAGCTTGAATGATACATGCATGCGCCTGGTTTCCATCACTTCTTGTTTTATGCTCAACTGTAACTGAAATACACAGCAGGTTGCATTTAACTGTGAGTACCTGGTCTCGGCCACTAGGGGGATACACCAAATGGTGTGAGTCAATTGGAAGTGCATTCATGCCAAGAGTTCACCTCGCCAAATGAATAGCAGTAATTGATTCGTGTTTCATCACTGGCTTCGACGGCTGCGTCTTTGCTCACGCCCGTGTGCCTTTCGCTGCAGGATTCAAGCAAAAAGTTGAAAGGGGACACCATGGACCTTCGTCTGGACATTGAAAGGCGTAAGAGGTTTGCCGGGAAGGAGTACAAGCGCGAGGCAGGCCGGAGCCCAGAAGGCTCCCGGGAGAGGTCCTCTGAGAAATCGGGGAAGCACCACAAGAAATCCAAGTGAGTGGCAGAGAGATGACGTCAAGGTATTTTCGATTTGGTGTGTTCTCACCTCGCGGCGTCTTTGCAGGAAATCAAAGAAGAAGCGTGACCGCTCGCCATCCTCGTCCTCTTCCTCGTCCTCCCCGTCCCCTTTCCCGTCCGCGCCGCCACCGTTCCGACCCAAGGAATACATGGCAGGAGAAGGGCCGGAGCATTTTGAGGAGGGCTTCTCTCACACCCGCTACCCGCCGCGGGACTACGGGGGGGACCGCGGGCACCCGCGGGATTTTGAGGGCCAGCACATGGAAGGCCAGAGAGGCAGAGGCCGCGGATTCGTAAGTGATTGCGTGCGCTCGCGTGCTCTTTTCTTCTCAGTGAGTAAAAGTCGAACAAAAGCAGGAATGTCCGATCGCAATCCGACTGGCTTCCTCCCGTTTCAGTTTCCCAGAATGAGAGGACGAGGATGGAACAGGGGCAATTATCCAGGCAACAACAACAACAGCAATGGCAACCCTGCCAACATGAATCCTCAAGGGCGCCCCCCAGAGGAGGAATGGGATCCCGAGTACACACCCAAGAGCAGGAAGTATTACTTGGTGAGTCACGATGACGTTAAATCTCGACATGGACTTTGAATGGCTTCTTGGCATTAGGGCTGGGCAATTAACCCAAATGTAATCAGGATTTCGATTTTGACCTCTTAGGAAGAACGGAATGGAAGAGTGTGATTGTGCCGAGCGGCGCCGTGTATTTGCAAGTTCCCAGCGTATCCTGAATTTTGTACTTTTTTCATTTTTTTTGTTTTTTTTCCATTTGAGATTTTACTGTGAAACTAAACGCTTGAAGAATGACACACGTTGTATATTTCAATACAAGACAAAACCATTGCCAGTGCTAATGCTGAAGTCAATATAAAATCCTTTCCAGAATGTTTCCATTGGATTCCAAAAGTGATAATCCTTCAAATAATAAAATTATATACATAAAAACATTCAAACGCTGTTGAAACACATAACACGGAAATAATGTAACGAAATTCAAAGGCCCATCTTCTTCCCAATTTGTGAAATACAATTTTATTAAAAGAAATCAATCCCAACTTTCTTCTTCTACTCTTGTTTGATTGTTTGTACTCCTTGCATGCACGGCACCACACTGCCCCTAAGAGGCCAACGCGCGCACAGCAGGATCAGCTGGTATTTATTTTTTTTAATTGATATTATCCTAGTATTAGTATTATTTGTTACAAATTGATTTTCTGTTTGTTACTGTTACCGTTGAGTTTTCAACGATTCCATTTTAATGTTGTACAATGTGCATTAATCGTGATTTCAACACCAGTCAAAATTGTAATGATTTCATCCTCTAATCGCCCAGCCCTACTTGGCGTGCAGATTTTTTCTCCTGTCAAATGTTCCATTGCACTTAAATACTTTTCCTCCCCTCCCAGATTGATCTCATTCTAAAGTTTGATTCTGTCTTGTTTCTAGCATGATGACCGCGATGGCGAGAAAACCTGGGTGGACAACCGCGGGCGCGGCCGGGGGTCCTTCATGCCCCGCCGGGGTCGCTTCGTGTACCGCAAGGGAGGCAGCAGCCCCAAGTGGGCCCACGATATGTTCCAGAATGCGGAGCAGCCCGAGATGGGAGAAGACAACATCGAGGCGGAGCATAAAGATGCCAAGAGTGCTGACGAAGGCCTGAAATCCTAAACAGCCAGTCGGTGTGTCCACATGTTGGTGCGCTTGTTTTTTTTCTCCCCCCTCCCCACCTGTATCTCTCCTCATTTCATTGTCTTTATAGATCGAGTGAAGAAGTTGGTTTAAAGTTTTTATGTCATGTGTTCGATGACCGAACGGTTTATTGTTGAATACTAAGGCGGCGGCGTTAAATAAACGTGGGAAAAAATTACAAAAATATTTGTGCCTTAGATGACTAAAAAAAAAGAAAAATACAATTCTACGTAAGTGTTTTTGCGGTTTGAAACGGAGGGAGAATTGAACCCCATTATATCTTTTTTTTCTTTTTTTTTTTTCTCTTTCTCTAGGGGGCCCCGCTGACATCTTGATGTTAAAACTGCATGAACATATTAATGCTTCTCTCCATGGGACCAATCAATAGTTGCAATTTGGATTTAAAAAAAAAAAAATTTTAGCACCCACTTCATTTGTGAATATATTAGTGTTTCCATTTAAAAGTCCACCTGAAAATCAAACTGTTTTGCTATAGACATAAAAATATGGATACTTGCTCTCTAGGTTTATATGTCATTTTAGCAAAGTAGCTACCTTTTTATTTGATGTAGTTTTAATTGACAGGCAGAAGTTGCGTAATTATGTACACAGTTATAAATGTTCAATTGTTGTAATACTTGGGGGTAAACAAGTTGAACTATTTTGGGGGGGTGAAGGTAATTTCAGTTTAAACTCGTCATTAAAGCGGACGTTAAAAAAAAAGAAAAGTAGGCAAGATGTTTTCAATCTCTTGACTGTACGCAACAACTGTGGATCTGCGGTTCTTTTTGTTTAATATGAAGCTGGCAACTTTTATATTGTTGAAGAGCTGTCATGTTTGTCGTTTAATTTTCAATAAATGTCCTTATCTTTAATTTGGGAAAGAAGTTGTAAGAGTTCTATTTGGGATGAGATTGGACATCCTAAATCATGTTAGGTGCTCCACTTTCTGCATAATGAAGCTTTTCATGGAGAAGTGCTTCTCTGGTCTTTGCCAACAGAAAGTTCTCCCGCTCTCCAGACTTTGCTCGGATCCACTCAGGGAAGCTCGGCACAGTCTGGCGAAACTCAATGTCTCTTTCATAGAGCTAAACAAGACGTGTCTTTACTCGAGAGCCGCGTTGTTGGAAGGCTGCTGGGAATTGTGCGGAAAGAGAAACACGGAGCGTCGGGGTCAGTGACACTCGCCCGTTGGGAAAGCTGGGAAAACTTTTTTTTTTTTTTTTCCTGAAAGGAAGTCCGCTGGAATAAATGTACCCAGACAGACCCATTTTGGAAAAGTTGTGGTCTTAACCAAATGTTTATTGGCCCACTTTATTTTCTTTTATGGTGCCCTTATAAGGGGATACTCAGGACTTTTCAAATTTAATGGATTATTATAGCAGATTCCCCCAAGTTGACTTCATTGTTTTTGGAAAATTGGGTATTTTTAACCTTTATTTCCAGTTTGGATTCCAAGCGAGATCTTAGATACGAATATACATTTCAAAGTTCTTGCACAACAACAAATGCCTGAGTTTCCTGTAATATCAGATTGAGTTGGTGAAGATCCACTTTCAAGTGACTACACATCTTCCATGGGTTCCAAGACAAAAGGTAAGCAGAGCTGCGCTGGCTTAAGTGTTAGTGTCTGCTAAATGTTAATATACAAAATTAATACCAAATGATGAAATACATTAAAATAAAAAACTCGTAATTTCCATTGCAATGGACGCAGATGTTTGGGACACTAGTGGTAATGAACCCGTCCGACAGTTCCCGTCCCAGTGACCAGGATGTCGGGCTGTCCATTCCTCCAGATCTCCCTGATGATGCGCTCCCTCTCTTCCAGACGCCGAGCCTTCTCCAGCTCCTCGACCGAGTCGAACACGTCGACGCTCTTCAGAGTTCCCATGGACCGCGTGCTTCGCTCATCCATGGGCACTAGAGTCATTTTCTGGCTCCCTTCCTCCTCTTCCTCCGCTATGCTCTCATCCTCTTCCTCTTCGCTGGATTCCCTCAGCTGCCTCCTCTCGGGGGACGGAGCCGGCCTGCTGACACGGCGGCGTGACCTGCAGGTGATGCCGGTCACCAGGAGGCACAGCGCCATGAGAAGGCCGAAACAGACGCCCATCATGAAGTAGAGGGCGAAGCTCTCCGGGTTGGCTGGATGGACAGGTGGAGTCAAATCAAGCTTATTTGAGAAGATTTTTTTTTTTCCTGAGATCTTCTTACCTTTTATATGCGCGTACGTCGCCATGCTGTTACTGAGCAGCTCCATGTCTTTCCTAATAGGCTCCATCTTGATTTATTTAACAAGTTTCTAGCATCTCCAAGGTCTGGCTTTCCTTTAAACTCTGGAGACCCTCAGCTCCTGTCGGATAAAAATCACACGCAAACAGAAGTTCACAAACTTTTCAAGCAGCAGACATTCCAGACAGCCGCAAGAACCGAAAGTATTTTATGTTCGGCTTTCAGCAACGACATGGGCCTTAACTAATGGGGATGTTTATATTTATGACATCAGTGCCTGAGGGGACTCATTTCCAGTTTCCTGTGTCAAACAGCTCCACTTCGACTCTTGTTTCACACAGCAACAGTGACATTTTTGGCTCAAGTTTTTTTGGGTTGTGGATTTTATCTGCTGACTGAGACTTTTTTTTCCCCCCCAGCTTTTTGTAACAAATTGGGGATAATGTAAATACCGCCATCACTAAACAGTCCCACGGTTACAGTTAATGTAAACAAAATGGCCGCCCCCCCCCTCATTAAAATAACAACATACATGGGAGCTAAAAAGTTTTCCCTCTTGTGCTTTCTCTCCAGGGAGAACAAAATTCTCCCCCTTGTTCCAGTTGCTCGACTCACTCATCCACCCTGATCTTTATCCTAATGACTCTTGGCAGACCCCCACAAAAACTTTGCCTGATTACAGTCTTCTGGAATGGCATTATCACAGCGACAACTGAAATCAGTTTCAAAATCATCTCCAGTCTCCATATTTTTGTTGACCCATCAACAAGTGTATTTTTAATCCGAATGGCACAAACAAGTGGTTTGTGGTCGTCCGGGCAGGAAACACTTTACAGAAATACCAGACGGAGACAAATGTCCATTTTTATACAGCGTTGGGCAGACAAATGAAAGCCCAATCGCGTCTTGACTTAACTTCGGCAGCTGTAGCTGTTTACGTGACCCCATAAAAACCTACTCGGGCTCAACTCTCCCGCATTTCCTGCCCGGATAATCCCATTTAAGATGAAAGCTGGAGGCTCTGACAACAAGCAATCAATGTGGTCTTCAACAATGGACTCGAGGGACAAATACACACTTTGCACGTTGATTTCTTAGCTGTTGTTGCACTCATGAAAAACTGTAGGACTACTTTGGGAGGAAAATTCTTAATGAGGTTGGTTAATTACCTAAAACAGCGGTAAGGGACTTATTTGATCTTGTCGCCCCTAGGCAATTTTAAAAGCAAATAAAACCTCAAAGGAAGCATAATAAAAGACCCCAAACCCTGCAAATGCTAATGATTAAATACAGTTAATATAAACTAACTTGTTCAAAACCACAATGTGGACAAGTACTATAGAAAAGAAATAACTTTTTTTTAGCTCACAGCATTTTTTTTCCTTCATAAATTTAGCAAGGCAAGCTGAACTGGATAGAAAAATTATTATAGAGAAAAAATCAGTATGGCCTTGTAATATTTTAATTAATATTCTTGCTTTAGCGGATCACTCACCGTGCATCAGCGCACTCCTACTAAATATCCAGTGAAGATGTAGAAGTCCACACGTGTGAAGAGTGACATGTCATTAGTTCCTCCACAGGAAAGCAGTGAGACGCCGCCAGGAGAGAGATGATGTTGCCGCTCCTGAAGTCCTAACATCCACTCCCACTCATCTTGAGTGGGAGGACACCCTGCTACTTAGATTCCTGAAGAAACTAAGCTCCTTCTTTTACCTTCCAAAAGATGCATGCCATGCCATGCAATGCAAAGGACACTCTCTTCCAAGTTGCTGTTCACAGTGAGGTGATGTGTCCACTCACTGCTGCTTGCAAAACACACCGCAGGTCTGTTCATTTGGAGAGCCAGGAGGGTGGAACAGGAAATAGCTTGTCGACTGTTTTGGGCACAGGGCCCTTTGCTTCCTTGCTGCTGACGCTGGCGGGGACTTGTGGATTAATTGAGCTCTTTGTATTTTAATCGAGGAAGGGAGGCGGAAAAATCTGTGCCCGTCCCAGGATACATTATAACTCAGGCGAACAGGTGGTGTTGTTTGATTAAACGTGGAAGATCATTTTCAACATGTACTCCGGAAGGGATCTTAATTATAGCTCCAAAATTTTGGAATTCGTGATGATTCACGCTTGAGGTACTTTTGGACCAAAACATTCAGTGTGTGAGAGGCTGGATGTGAGCCGTGGTCAACAGCAGCTTCTGTGTTGAGGAGTCTGCGTCTTGTAAAATGATTGTTTACGCGACTGAGCCCGTGTTATGTTCTATTCTGAATTTAGCAGCGTGGCTGATGTGGTCCGGCATCAACCGTAAGCGTTCATTATGTGGCCCGTTGTCACTCCGCACAATCTCAAGGTTAGCCAGGAGAATAAAAACACAGGAATAAAAGCCACATCCAAAACAATGATCCATCCCAGGGACATTCCGAAAGTTCTGAGGCATAATGCTCTTAAGTTTGAAATGACATCCTTCGATCGTGGCTTGATGTGTCCCAGCTGCATCTGTGTTTTGTCAGGCCTGCCCTCTTCCTGACACCCGGCAAGAATAACATCGCCCTTCTTGCAAATTCCTTAAATTCCCATTCATTGGGAGGACACTGGGACCAGCAGTTTTTCTATTAAGGGAAACGCTCTTCCTTTCACTGGCCCATCCCGTGTGCTGGACGAATGTTTTCCTCGATGTACGGGCGCTTACCAATTGATTTCACAGACAGTTGGACTCTGTGGCGCAGGAGCAAATAATGGACACACCCGTCCGTTGTCCTCATTGTAATATTTGCACTTTCTATTAACAAAGGGCTTTTGTTCTGTAATGGGAAAAGCTTGATTTCCTACTTTGGATTAAATGTACCTGCAGGAAGTCGGTGTTTACATTTTCGACGAATCCTTTACATTTGTTTCTATGGTACACAAAAAAATGTTCTTCTAATTGTCTGGCAACATTTTCCAGCTAAAGAAAAGCAGCCCTTGCTTCAGAAAAAGAAATCATCCATTATTTTATATCATTAAAGCTTTATTTTTATTAGAAATAAACTCAAAAAGCTTCAGTTCATTTAGTTTGTCTTCTTCTTGGCATACTCCTTTCTGCCTCCTCCCTCTTTTCCAAAATTACGGACACGGTGGATCTTGGCCAGCTGACCCTGTATAGTCTTCATGATGTCCATGTGGTCAGGGATATGAACGTATCGGATGTTTCGACCGGTGATGAAGAGATCCTGCAAGTGAGTTTGGCGACCCTTGCTGTCACGGTAGACCACCTCCTCCAGGCGTACGTTCATGAAGGCGTCCACGTTGACCACCCGGCCCCGTGCAGTGCTCTCGTTCCTCAGGTCCACCGTGGTCACCTCCCCTCGCAGGCCCTGGAGAAGCACCACCATGCTGTTCTCTGCAATGGTGCGCTCCCGGATGGAGCTGAAGTTCTCCACTTGGCTTGACAGCGGGCTCTCAGTTTTTTCTGACTCCATGGCTTCCTGCAAGAAGCCTCAAGATTAGCACACTGGTGCATAAAGGAACTATGCGTGTGCAGTACATTAATTTAAATATATTTAAGCTTATATTTAAACACTATGTTAATGTTCAAATTGCACGTCTTGCAATAATAACTTTATATAATTTGAAGCTGCATCTCGTTTTTCTAAAACAATTGTTCACCATCGCAATAATGGAGAACTATTTTTTGTTAGTACCGTTTTGTTGGAACCATTGCAATAATGCGTTATTTAAGTAACTTTGATTAAAACCATGCAACAAGAAACACCGTTACAAACAAAACTATTGAGCGATCGAAATATGCATATCCAACATATTACCTTGCGTTTTAATCCACTAGAAAATAACACATTTTGAAAAAGCCTTCGCGGAAGAATGCCGAACACTTCCGGGTACAGGGAACAAAACGGATTGGCCCATTTAAGCTCAGATACAGCTGTTTGCATAGCAACACTGCCCCCTGCCGGATTTTGGAAAATCCACAATTCTTGGCTATTATATTTCCAAAAGAAAGGTATTCAAAAAGAGGAATAATCATCAACAAATATTTTATTAAGCGTTTCAAAAAATATAGTGAACTGCAATAAATTAATTACAACTGTTTTGAAATAATTTACAATTTTTTTAAATTTATTTTAAGTGATAGAATAATGCGTTATTTCAGTAACTTTGATTAAAAGCATGCAACTAGTAACGCAACTACAAAAAAAAACTATTGAGCGATCGAGCTATTAATATCCAACATGGAAATATTAGCTTGCGTTTTAATCCATTACAAAATTACACATTTTGAAAAAGCTTTCGCGGAAGAATGACGAACACTTCCGGGTACAGGGAGCAAAACGGATTGACCCATTTAACCTCAGATACAGCTGTTTGCATTGCAACACTGCCCCCTGCCGGATTTTGAAAGACTCACAGTTCTTTGCGATTATATTTCTCAAATAAAGTAGTCCAAAAGAGGAATAATCATCAACAAATATTTTATTAAGCGTTTCAAAAAATATAGTGAACTTGAATAAATTAATTACAACTGTTTTGAAATAATTTACAATTTTTTTAAATTTATTTGGGGTACATTGAAGTTGTGAGTGATTAATAATAATAATAATAATAATAATAATAAAAGAGAATTATGTCACAAGGATTCAAGGTCATCCATCATAGACAGCAGGTCATCGCCCTTGTCGCTGTTTACATTTTCTGGGGTCTTGTCTTGTTCTACAAAAAGTCTGGCGATTTGAGCCAGCTGAGTTGAGGAATTTTCATCCTGCAATAGATCAATATTTCAATCATATATCATTTCCAGAAACACGTGGCCATTTACCTTCAGGGCTTGTATATTCATCACTTCAAATGACTCCTCGGCTCCTCCTGAAGCTCCCCTATTATAAAATACACGTCAAATTAAACGAAAAGCATCATGCTAAACATGACAGCTGCAGAAATAAATCACATACTCGTCATCGTCTTCTTGAACAGCGGCGAGCAGGTTGATCTGAAATCCGGTTTCAGAACCAGATACGTTCTCAATCTCAACAGTGCCCATCAGGCGGGCCAGTAGATTGAGCTCTTCTTTAGCCATCGGGTTGGGAGAGGCGTCTTCCAGGTTCTTCAGCACCAACACATTCCATTTAGGTTTTTATAATAGCCATACAAATATTTTTGGAGTTTTACTGCAATACCTTCACTGAGGGACCTTTGGATGATTCTCCTCCCAGATTTACACTATACCTTTAAAACAGCAAAAAAAGTGTTAGCTTGTATCTAAAAAAATTGATATAAAAAAGAAATAAAAGGTGCACAACATGTTCATGCCCAGTTTGATGACTCGGTTTCCACGTAGGCCAAATGATGCGTCTTTTGTAGGGCGACTGTAGCTCCCTCCCGATTGGAAACGGCTCTGTCGCATTTCCCGTCCCTTTTTGTCAAATATCCTACACAGACACGATGGAGATGATGATGATAAACTTTTCAGTAACACAATCAGTTGTCACCTAATGACCCCAGGAACGTCCATTCCGTGAGGCACCGGGCCAGATGTTGACAAGGCGAAACGTCCATTGGGATTTTGGATTTTGTTTTGGAGGAAAATGGACACCTGAATGAGAAAACACAGTGTTTTAATTTCCCTCGTGTACAGCGTTGAATTACTAGCAAAGGAACTCACGCGGATGTGCGTGTCCTGTAAGAATGTGAGCAGCGTTTGTCGGAGAAGCTGGAATTCACCTGCAGTCATAGACGAGTATATCTACAGTGAAAATAAACATGTCCCCAATGTACACAGTAAACAGAAAGCTTGAAGCGAGCACACTTGGCCTCTAATTTAAAAAAAAGGCAGAAATACAATTTGTTTTAAAAAGTTTCTAGATTCTAGACTGGATGCAGGCTACCTCGATGATTTTTCTGTGAGTCTCGTCCACTAAGTTTACAACGGCAGGAGTGTCCTTCACATATTCCCTGATGCTGTCGATGTGATTATATGAGATGAGCAGCAGGTCCTTAGGACGCGGACACTGGAAGACTTGATACTTGAAGGCCATGAGTATCAGATCGTAGAGCTGTTTGAAAATTGACAAAAAAAATTAAATTTAGCAAGTGCGGATAGTTTTTTTTGTTACCTTCTCCATGCTGACTGTGTTTAATTTCATAATGGAGACGTGCGCCAAGCGAGTTAGGACGACTTTCATTGTCCTGTGTGAATAAAGCAGCTGAGGTTTCAGAAGTTCATCCATGAAGGCTTTGCTGAACATGGTCCCCACAATGTCGTTCATCACTGTCAACACAGGAGGATCATATGTTGGGTGTCACACCCTGGAAATATTTAAAAATATTTTGCTACATTGTAAATGATGTGTTAAATTTTTAAAAGCGTATAAATGCATAGCACAATTCACAGAGATTGAAAATAAATTTTCACAGACTGTACCTCGTTGTCTGTCATTATCAGACCATACTCCTGCAGTAATCCAAAGAAAAAAAAAATTGTTATCCTCTCAAAAATAATAAAAGTTTTGCATACTTCATGATTTGGAAAAACTGGCAGAAACAGAGGCGAAAGATTCCAACCTACCTTTGTCAGATTTGTCCTCAGAGGTGTTCCGAGCGTGCAGGCGTTGGTCCAGTATGTAAAGCATCTCGCCTCCAAGGTTAATAAAAACCAAGGGGAGAGTTCTCATCGACATCCTGCAAAACCCTCGAAAGACTGCAACTACTCGGACGGTGGTGTCTTTTTAAAGAACATGTTTCCTGGAGCAGGTTGAGGCCCTTTTTTCCATGCTCTTATCCAAGCATGCCTCTGCAGAGAACCCTAAGATGCGACAGGTGGTCAGGATGAGGATCAGCCATGGCCAGGCTCATCCTCATTGGCCGCTGTGCAATGATGACATATACTGGATAATGCACTTAGACTGTTGGGAGAAATTTGGATTGGGGAGGAAAATAATGACAGCTGGTAAAAGGTCTTCATTGTTTATTGCACAATACCATATATCAAGCATGTAAATTCATTCTGCACAAAGAGTGCGTTCTATTTTTAGCAAACTTTTTTTTTTAATCAAAGGTGCGTTTGTTAGACTTATGAAAGCGTCTTCCCATGTTTTAATACATCTGCATAATTAATTTCAAACATAATACCAAGATGTAATTCTCGATTTAGTCGACAGAGAGCAGTAAAGAGCACAATCTGGTTGCGGAGATTAGTCAAGCAAGTTGACTGCAAGAAATTTGGGATGAAAACACACCGAGCGTTCCCTCACGATTTTATAATCTGAAAGAGAATGAACACTTTGGTTCTCACGGGAAGGAAATCTCGACGTTTGACCTGGAGAGGCTGAAAAGCTTCATAAGGTTAGTGCGTCTTTTCATTTGTGTGAAAATATGAGAATGTCGTTTCTGTGTCTGCAGGTGTCGACCGGTGTTTACTTGTGGTTATCTCAAAAAGTGACGCTTTTCCCCCTCATGATTCTGTTTGATCGTATCCATGATCTAGTTGTGTGTAAACAGAATTCATTACACTTGCCTAGATCTGTAATAAAATTTTAAAATAAGAAGATACCGCAAGTTTTTGGGCACTGTTGGAGATGTGAACAATTTTATTTCCTCAAGTTCAATGTGCTCTCAATTTTTAAAATTTGTGTCTACAGATGACACGCATGACTTTTTGTTGACAAACTGCTGAAAGTAATTTAAAGTAATTTGTATATTTAAAATAAAGTAATACAGGTGCAAAAAGGTGGTATGAATATTGTAATATATTTCTTCAGCACCATTGCAATATATATTTGCTGCTTTTGTGGTTATAATTGATTGAAGGGTCAAATATTCTCCCTGCCTGTCTCTGATTAGATAATTAAAATGATTTTAAATGTACTTGTATTGAAAATAAGTATTCTGCTATTTTTTTTCAACAGGTGGAACAGTCTGCACCAGGAAGAGAGGATGGATATTTAAATGACATCCGTGGACTCCCCTCCCCACTAGTCACAGAGCAGTTGTACTCGATGGCGCATTTTCTGTAACACGATGGAGCCCACTGGGTTTTCTCCAGACGAGCTTAAGTCCTCTCTGAGCCGTGGCCACCTTGAGGCCCAGCTGGACTTCTTCCATAAGTTAGGTTACTCCACGCAGCAGGTCAGAGCCGTGCTCAAGAAATACGGCCCCAACACGGACCGAAATAAAGTTCTCGGAGAGCTGGTACGGATGAGAGCCGACCTGAGGGCCCAGCAGGGGCCCGTGACCACTTTGTCGGTGCCGCTTACCAAAGATGACAACCGGGCCGCTGAATCGCAGAAGTTGCTGCTTGCTTCTCAAAAAGGGGGCAGCGATGATGAAAATGCTCTGAGGCCCATTGTCATAGACGGGAGCAATGTAGCCATGAGGTGAGAACTCATATTTATCTATTTATTTTTATTTTTTAAATATTAAGAAGAGAACAAAATGTATGAACATTTTCATGCTCTCTCATATTGTGAAGAGTGTAAACTTTTTTTTACAGACACTCTCACATGCCAAACTTTTGTGGTCATGCAATGTGTAATCGACATCAGTTCTAATCTTAAGTATGTTGTACGAATGTAATCATGGCAGTTGTGAACAAAACAATCATTGATTTAAGCATTGAGCACGTCATTTCAAAATCTTGAAAGCTGGAGTGTTGTACTTTGATACAGTTGTGAAAGTTCACCAATGTTTTGCATATACGAGACTTCAGGAATGACGGCTGAGTATGCGCTCACCTTTCATTTGACCCATTTGGAGGATGTACACGCATGGGTGTGTGTCAGGCATGTCGGTGCACGTAAGGGACTTGCACCTTGAATATGCAAATCAGATTTTCCCGGAACCAGCCTGACTGCATTTTACTGTCTGGCCAATAAGATCTTAGTTGATCTGTGTGCTGATGTTTTAAAAAAAAAAAAACATGATCCAGAAATATGTTTTATGTATGTCGTTATCCGTGACAAATGATTTTGGGCTCAACCCAAATACTTTGAAGGCTTTACATAGTAGTAGAATATTTGTTGTGTTACCATCGTTGCAACTCAAATCATCTTTCCCTATTGAAATGAATGGAAATGCTGTTAATCCGCCCCCCAAAAAACAACAAATGTTTGTTTTAATATTCAAAAGTAACAATCTTGTACTTTATAATTTTTATTCTATTTTTATTATGGTCGAAGTCAGGCTGACTACTTTTTTTTTCTTATCTTGAACTCTTCCCACGTTAGCATAAAAATGATAATCCGGTAAAGCCCTGGATTTATTATAAAGGTGTGGTGTGACTAAACTGCCAAGTGTTTCTCTGAACAAAATGTCTCAATCAGCCACGGGAACAAGGAAGTGTTCTCTTGCATGGGAATCCAGTTGGCGGTGGATTTCTTTTTGAAGCGAGGCCACACCACCATCACCGTGTTTGTTCCATCCTGGAGGAAAGAGCAGCCGAGACCCGATGTTCCGATCTCAGGTAAGAGATGTTGCTCTGCAGCTGTTGACCGTTGAATTGGTCCGATGCTTACTCACTTTGTTTGCAGATCAAAAAACTCTAGCAGATCTGGAAAAGAAGAAGTACCTGACGTTCACGCCGTCACGCCGCGTGAGGCACAAGCGGGTGGTCTGCAACGACGACAAGTTCATCGTTCAGCTGGCCTTCGACACCGGCGGCGTCATCGTGTCCAACGACGTCTACCGTGACCTCCAGATGGACAAGCCCGAGTGGAAGACTTGCATCGAGGAGAGGCTGCTTATGTACTCCTTTGTGAATGATAAGTAAGTTCTTAGCCAGGAAATAAAAAAATCATTTATCAGGTGATCTTCAAAAATGTGACATTAATGATAACAGGTTCATGGTTCCCGATGACCCACTCGGCCGAGACGGTCCCAACCTGGACAACTTCTTGCGATGGTCTCCGAAGACTCCCCAAAAACTTCCGTGCCCTTACGGTGAGTCAAGTTGTCATTTTATTTTTTTATTTGCTTTAAACATGCTGCGACTTGTTTATATTTTCTATAAGTAAACAAACAAGACAAATCCAAATGTTTTTGTGTTCATCTAACAGGAAAGAAATGTACCTACGGACTCAAATGCAAATACCTCCACCCTGGGCGAGCCAAGCAGTCCAATTGCTTGCTCGCAGATGAACTTCGAGAAAACGCAAAGCTCGCCCCCGCCGTTCCCAAATCATCCGTCAGAAGTCACGTCCCCGGCCAGAGCTGCTCATTAGTCGAAGATGCGGCAAGGAAATTACCTCTGGGACTTGAGAAAGGCTCCTTGAAAAAAGACAAAGCGACTCACTGTTCGAGGCAGAAGACCTCGTGTAAAAAGGGGAAGAGCAGTTTGGGTTCTTCTGATCACAGCTCTCATAAGCAGCTCGATTCTGGTATCGGTTCTATCGAGAGTCAATCGGCGGAGGCTCAACAGCCTTACTGTCATGGAGCAACATCTGGCAGTTCCTATTCCATGCTGACGTCCCATCCTCGGAGCGCACCGAGCTGCTGCTGCCTCCACGACTCCGCCTCATGGCCAACATTTCAAGACCAACATCTCTGTCACAGCGTCAGGTCAGCGCATCGGCACAGCGCCGACGTGACGCCCGCGGACTCGCCATGGCAGACCGCCTACAGGGAGGAGAGGAAAGCCACACGTACGAAGCTCCTCGCTATCTTCAGTACCGACTTGGTGGACGCGACCATGAACATGTTTCCGCTTGTGGTGGACCCTCAGATGTTGGCTGCTGAGATCATCATGATGCAAAGTCACAATAAGATAAGAAACTGTTAAGTTGTGTACTTTTTGTACTGTGGTGACCATCTTTTGTTGAAATGCTTTTTTGGAAATCTGTGAATAATTCACCCACTCAAAAACTCTTATGATGCCATGAGATTGCGTCAGAGTGCTATTTTTGTCCAAATGAAGCTCATCATGTCCTTTCCACATAGTTACTTGGCACCACAGTGAGACAAGATAGTAACAGATGACTAATTTTGTGTTAACATCTCCATTCACTTGGCACCAAGGTAATATATATATTTTTTACTTTGGCTTGAGCACAAAAATAGTATCTAAAACGTAAATTTGCAGATATTGTACTGCAAAAATGCAGAGGTTCACTGTATGTTACAGTAAACAATGTTTCCGTAATGAATGGGACAAAAGTATAATTGGCACGTCTATTTTAGTTCCTCAGTGCTGGAAAAATAAAAACAAATAAATGCCCTGCCCTGCAATTGCGTCAGACTTAACCTTTGTTGCGCAAGATGAGCTCTTACGGAAAACTCCTTTTTTTTTTTGGGACAGACACGAAAATGGCCCTCCCTGGCTTGTACCTGGACATTATGCAAATACTGCACAGGAGGAGGATCTTCAGGCCTCTTATTCGAGTGGATGACAATTTTAAGACAAGTTACTTCCCCCTGGTTTTCATTGCTAATATTTTTATACAAAACTTGATATTTAAATAATCCCAGATGGACGGATCCAATTTTGCAGTTACACAATTCCATTATCGTCGTTACTTTGGGATCTGGGCGCCGTGCTTTATGAAATGTGGTTTTAAGCAAGATTATCTGAAAAACGTGTTAATGTCGCCACCTGCTGGATAGTTGAGGAATGAAGGCGAGGCTCCAGTGGCAACGCTGCAAAAGTGTTAAAAAGTGATGTACAAATCATTTGTAAAAATAAATGCAATAATTATTGAATTGATTTCAATCCGTTTAAGACATAGTGCTTGGGTTTCAACACACACGCACAAAAAGAAATGATTTAATAGTCGTAGAGATAATTAAAAATACAAATCGTCAAGTTTATAAGTTTTGTAACCTGCACGAATGTTTGTGTGTACAGCACAAACAAAAAACTCGCGTAAATATATTTATTTCATAGTTTAGGAAGACCTTTTCAAAAATGGATTTTGACTTGGTAACTACATTACCCACAAATCAATTCGGCTTGGCGCAGGCGCAATGTCAGTCCACTCGCAAAACAATTACTCATTAAAGAGCTAGCAATACGAAGACATTCTGCAGTTATGTAGCTCAATTATTCCGATCTCTAACATGCTGGGCTTGATTATTATAAGATAACTTTTACGGCCACTCTTGGGCTCAAAAACCTGTTTAAAAGCGCCTGTATTTGCGCGAAAGCTAACAAAAGTAGCCACATGCTAACAGGCTACAGTGAGTTTGCGATGCACTGCAGTTTTGTTTTTGTCTCTCAGACCGATCGGCTAGCGGCGCAAAGGAGCTAACCTGCAGCTCTATGTTTTTTTCCTGTCTTTTCGATGGTGGCCTTTGGAAAATAAGCTCCTCGTCGCTAGACCAAGTGTCCAGCTAAAGATGTGGCAAAGTGTCGGGCTCACATTGCTGGTCATTGTGGCCACGCTGTTTTGTGTTCTTATCTTCATGTTGTGCGGTAAGTTTGGAAGGACGATTATCTTGATCTTCATTTTCAACTTGCATAACCCGATGGCTTACAGTAAAGCCCATGTTCGTCATTGTTGATGCACATTTAGATGATTGTGTCCACTTGCAATGAGGATTAGGAGTCATATACAAGTTTATATGCCACCCAAGAAGTCTATTTTTATCTTTTGGTGGTGTGTCAGTTTCGACTGAAAGTAATGTCATACTGCAATGAATCATGCATGGAATGCCATTTAACATTTCCATTACCTCAGTGCACAGAAGAGCAATTATATTGACGCCAAGCTTCTTCTTACATGACATCATTTAAAATGTTGAAAAGCTTGCATTAATTGTGACAGGTTAGTATATCAAGAGTCTTGGAAAATGACAACACACAGGCTGCGATTTGCAAAATAAAAATCAAAACAACCTTTTCTTCATTTTGGGTGGTCGGTAGTATTTATTGATACCATTTTTGTTGACGATTTATATTTCTATACGCCGGACACGAGTGCACGTAATGGCCTAACTCTTACATTGCGATGTTGCCCATCTCCGTTTCAGGTTGGTATGTGGTCTGGCAGCTCTTCTTGTCCAAGTTCAAGTTCCTGCGCGAGCTCGTCGGGGACGCAGCCGCCCCGCGGGCGCAAGCGCAGCCGTCCGAAAGCGAGAACGAACGCGCCGCTGACGTCCCCGCACGCAACCGTCCCGGGACTGCACGCCAAAGAGTCGCCTTCCCGGAGAGCACCTTGTAGATCGCCTCTGACCACATCACCTTACACTAAACGGGAATCTTTCCTGACTGACATTCGGTTGAAGACTTGACCGGACCTGAAAGCCATCCATTTCTTAATGTCGAATCTTCTTTATTAAGTTAAAAAAAAAAAATGTGGTGGCAATGGATTGTGTTTGTAAGTAAGCTGACGACCTGTGTGGACTTCTTCACCTTCTTAAATTGCAATGAAATGGAAAGTTGTCAACCCTGTGGCACACGAATGCACATACACACACACAATGTACACTTGAAGAGCACTTGACAAGGAACACTGACAAAGCCGTGTGATGTTTTGATGCTGCTACATACGACACAAGCTGACATCCCGGAGCTCCCAATGGACGCTCCCTGCTGCAGACTGGGCCGCCATTATGGCGTCCAGACCCGTCTCGCTCTCTGCCCGCACCAGCGTCAAGTCTAAATGGCGTCTGTTGTTTTCATCACGTCAGCTCCTTTTTCTATTCCGTCTACAAGCAGGCCAAATGAACTCAGAGCAAGGCCTTGTCGATATTTGTCTTCTGCTTTCCTTCCAGGTAGAATCAATCATTTGCACCTTTTAATTGATGATTATTGTTTTCTGTGGGGCAGCCGCTTCAAACCAAACATGTTGAGCTCAGTCCTATTTTCTGCTCAAATGTCTTCAATTATTTTTTTATATTAAAGTCCTCATAATTGAATTGTTTCTTCTCTTACAAGTGCGGACTTTGTTCGGTCATAATGCTTTGAAATTCACTGAAGAAAGTTTCTTTTAGTGAGGTTTGTCGTCTGCATTCTACAAAGTGTCCACCAGGCGGCAGCATTGCACAGGAAATCAATAGTGTTTACGCTTTTTCGCGAGAAAGACGGCATCTTCTTCATCAAGTGACATGTTTGGCAGTAGGCACGATTTTATTTTACTCCTCGTGAAAAATATGTGCTTTGGTGTCACCCAAACACACCAGTACCACCCAATTTTGCAAATATGCACATATTAAACCACATTTACTTGATAAGCGTGTGCATCCTGCAAGACAACATCCTCTTGCAGTTCTATTCTTTGCCATTCTGATCCTTCCTCTCCTTCAAATTTGGCTGCGTGGTCTGGAACCTGCAGCTGGGGCCCTCCGCCCGCCCCTCTTCCTTGAAGCAAAGACAGCTCTTCTGTCTTTTAGAAGCTGTAATTTCAGATTCTGCAAATACTTTACAGGAAATGATTGTGGTAAACCACGGAAATGACATCCACTCCAGTTCTTTTTCTCTGTCTGTGCACGCTGTGCTTTTTGCTGCACGCTTGGTGACACCACCACTTGCAAACAAGGTGAGCAGCTGATGCCCCCCCCCCCCCCAACCTTTCCTCGCTGCAAATTTCCAGCCTAACACCTGCTCGCTGTTTCTCTGCAGTGTGTCGAGACTGCACAATTGGGATCAAGCAAACTGCAACCACAAGCCTGCTGTTTTTCCAGCAGCACAACAGAGCGAGCCAGGTTTGTCATGTTTGTTTTGTAGCTCCTGGTGACACAAACACACACATGCACACTCGTTGAAAGACAAAAAGCTAGCGAGGACTAAAATAACTCAATTGATTCACTGACATGACCTCATGGTGCTTTCTAGTCAATAAATCCTCCACAGAATGCAAAAGCACAAATTTAGGTAAAGCTATGGGCTCACTTGTAATATTTTTCTGGCTTGTCGCTTCCCACATGACATTTTTATGACCAAATTAATTCTCCAATATCGCTTAACCAATGGAAAATCGGTTTTATTTTCATGCATACGCGAGGTAGCGAGGCCAACAACCAGAGTTTCATCCTAATAAGCGAATATTGGAAAATAAACATCAATATACGATTCCATATTGTTTTGCAAATGTTGTAAATGAGTGCCAGGCAGCCGCCAATATTTATTTTCCTACTGTTGGTTCAATAAAACTGCTGTTGCTTGCCTTGGCAAAGCAGATTAGCACTGAATAAGACTTTGCTCAAGCTAAATTGAGCTGACATCTTCTGATTACTATTTAGTTATATGGAGAAGCCTTTTAAAAAGTGATTGCATTTGCAAATTCCTTTTCCTTCTCGTCTCCCCGGAGAGCGCGAGCAGGAATGCGGTAGATAATAAAAACAAATTGCTTGGCATGCAGTGCCGGTGTATGCGAGCTGAAAAGAGGTTTTAATGAGATTTTCTGATTCAGAGAGGGGGGGGGGGGGTCCTCGTTGTGATTATGGGCATCTATTCTTCATCTATCTTTAGAGCAGCCACTCTTTGGGGAGACACTCTATTTCACTGAAGTTGAAACAACTTAGTGGGATTAGTAAAGATGAGAAAAGGATTTTTGTTTCGATGACACGTAGCTACTCCCATGTAGCCGATGTAAAGAGCGTCTTTGGAGTCAGGCAAAATGCGTTTTGGCATTTTTGGAAAAACGTCTCTCACGGCTCAGAGAACACGTACAAAACACATCATGCCCTCATTCGCCTCTGTCAGATTCAATGTTCTGCAGGGGGCTGAGGAATTCGTCTGTCTGCTAGCTTAAAGTACAGTACAACCCATTAAGTGAGAATTTAAAAATAAACGGCTATTTTTAGAGGAGAAGCTATGAATAACTCTTTGTCGGATGAAAAAAAAACCCATCCGCTGGTCACTCCTAATTATTCAATCTTAATAATCAATTGGCCGATTCTTTTCTCCATTCGTTCCAATCAAAAGAATCTAAAAGTTGAACCGTTGCGAATATTTGATCATCATCGGTAAGAGTAAAGAAAAGACGCAGTGTCATGGTTATGAACAAATCTTTACTTTATCTGTGGAGAACGACCACTTCCAACGTAAACACACAAACGCACACACACGGATATTAACATCGTTTCGGATCTACTGTCACACATCCAGCAGTACGACACATCAACAACACTATATGGGTGAAAGGAACATAAGGTGCTTCATAATATATGACTGGAATGTTATGAAAAACGTCCACATAAAACAATCTAGACCAAAATAGAGCATATATTTACATAACATGACATTTTTTTTATATAATAGGTGGAGGTGGGGGGGGGAGAATCACCATTTGGCCATTTGAAGCAATTGTTCTTTGAATTGTTGTGCGTGATGTGAAAGATCAGTGACTCTGTCCACCATTTCCTGGATGGCGGATGTGTTGGGGTAGTTGAGTGCCGCCGCTTTGGTGGCGCCCACCACCGTTTTTAACAAGTCACATAACACGTTACTGGAGTTCATCACCCGGTTGGCCACCTCGGGAGCGGCGGCCTGCCGGGACAGCGTGTCGCCGATGAAGACCAGTTTGTGAGCGCTAAGGATGACGAATTTACTGTGGGCCACAAAGATGCGGGGTGGTTGCCCGCCGCTCACGCAGCTGAAGAAGGCGTCCACGGCGCTGAGGAGCGTGACAAAGTGCTGCTCGCATTGCTCCGAGTAGAAACCCAGAAGCTGGCGGTCCCGCGTGCACGTGCGCGTGGAGGCGGGCGGGGGCGGCGTCTCGGTGTGGGGGGTCGCCGTCCTCCCCGGGTGTTGGTGAGGCATCCATTGAGAGATATCGTTCTCCACTGGTTTGATCACTTCCTGCTCCAGCTTCTTGAACTGGTTGATCTGGAGACAATCAGAGGATCGACATTATTATTTTTGAAAAACTTGCTTCTCAGGTGTTTGCTCACCTGTTCCTGACCCAGTTGAGCTTGATTCTGCTTGATGATATTTTCTTTCTCCAGCAGCTCCTTCTGCTGACGCTCAAAATCTTCTTTGCCCTGCAAGTGAGGAAACATCTATATTGTTGTATATGCTAATGGGAAATTGATTTATGATTAGAGGTGGACAAGGTACCTGAAGATGTACGTAGTCGTAGTCTTCCATCCAGCTTTTAACACATTTCTCGCTGTGGTTCATGTTGTCCTTGTCTTGGCTGGAGGACACCGGGAAGGGTTTGGTCTGCCCGCCGCCGTAAGTGTCGCTCTCCGAGGACGGCGACGTTAGCGGGTGGCTCATGTTGTTATCGTCGGGCGTGCTCCCGCCCGAGAAGGACCCCTCCATGTGCGTCCGTCGGAACAGCAGCTCGGCGGCGTTGCCTATCGTGGAGGCCAGCTGCTTGGCGTCATCCGGCACCGTTCTGGAGACCATGACGAAGCGATCCAGCTCGTCGCTCTTGCTGTGGTGCTTGGCGGCGGCGGCCAACATGTTCAGCGCCCAGCCGTTGTTCTCCAAGACCTGATGGATCTGCAGGAGGATCTGCTGCGAGTCCTCCAGCCGTCCCAGTTGCCTCCTCAGCTTGCTGTGAAGGGTGGAATCGGAAAGCGCCGTGGCGTTGGCCGCCGCTCCTTTCCCGAAGACGATAAAGTCCCTCAGACCTACTCGGACCCTGTCCAGCACCGCACGGACGTCGTTGGCGTGGCGCTCCATGAAAGGAAAAGTCCTCCAGTGAGGAGACGCCGCCATGGAATGCAAAGCCCCGACCGAGACCTCCGCGGCCTGCTGCAGACGGTACAACCTCTGCACGGCGGTGTCCACATCCAAAGCCAAGCGGCCTTCCGAGCTGGCGGCCGTGGAGGAGGACGACGTGGACATGCTGCTCCGCGTGCTGCCCGTGCTGGAGAACGACAAGCGGTTGACGCCATCGGTCACGTCGGCTACGGCTCGGGACTCCTGGACGGGGACGTCGTACACGCCCTTGTCCCTGTCGGCGGGCAAGCTTCTATGCTGGGAGAGCTGCATGCCCCTCGGGATGTCGTAGACGTCGCTGGGCGAGACCGCCCCGACGGACAGCAGGGCCGTCGGGGGGACGTCGTAGATGCCCTCGTTACTGTTCTGTTGATGCTGATGGCCGGCCGGCTCCATGCTGGAGGGGAAGTCGTAAACGGACTGAGGGTTGTGCGTGCTTTTGGGCGGAGGGACGTCATAGATGCCCTCCTGCATCTGTTTGAGAGGCTGCGGGAAATCGTACGTGCCCTCCTGCTGGGCGGGCGTGGCTCTGCAGGGTGGCACCGAGTACACCTGAAGGACAAGGACGGCCATGTTCGTTTACATTTGGGATGGAATCCAGTTCAAATCAACATCGCAATGTAACGCGGTCGAATGCAAGATTTGAAACCACAACGGCTGCCATTTTGAAAAAGCAACATACTTCCCACGAGCCTCGAAATGCACTTCTCAACTTTAATTAGGAACGACACCCGACGCATTTCTGCTTATGAGAAACAAACTGTTGGACGTCGGCCTGAAAAAATGGAAACGTAGAAGCTGTGGAAAGTCAAGAGCTTTGTTTTTGATTTTCCCATGGAAGCTTCAGACGGAATTAACCGCACTCGCGGCGCTTCGGTTCAACTCTGCAAAGCTTTTATTCGGCGTGACCGCAAAAATGTCATAAATGTGACTTTTAAGCGTATTATTAATTTATCTTTGCCAATTCTAGCAAACAGCAGGAACTGTATCAAGAACGTCAAATTATCTTTTCAATTGCCGTCACTTCCTTCCTAAAGCAAACAGAGTGAGATCGCCTTTTCTTTTATTACCGCTTGTGAAGAAGGAGGGACGTCGTAAACGTCTTGTCCTTGTGTCCTGAGGTCCGCTTGAGACGGGGGGACGTCGTAGATATCTTGGTTCCGTGCTGCTCCGTGCTGTCCGGGGTAGGGCGAGCCTAACATCTGACCTGGTGGAACATCATAAACCTGGAAAAAGGGAACAAAAAAAAACATTAAATGTAAATTTCAGGGAAAATATTCGATAAAGAAATTAGGATTTAAAAAAAAAAAAAGGGACCTACCCCCTGTGATCGAATGGGTGGGACATCATAGAGGTCCTGTTGGTTGTGCTGGCCTGGGCTGTAGGTGTACGTCTGTCCCACTCTGGTGGGGGTCACCACCTGTCCAATGCCATCAGGGAGAAGAGCAAACAATGAGAGGTGCTGTCTGAAATGGCTTCACAGCAGTGCTTACGACAAATGCTAGCCAGTTGCAAACACAGCCACGCAGACTCTGCGGCTCTTTTCTTTTTTTTTTTTGGACTGATTTCATTTTTGCTGCTATGGATGAATCAACTCAAATAACCACTTAACGCTATGCTGCAGACATGCTTTGAGAATAATGACGTGATTACTGCTCGGAAAACAAATCCTCTTTCTAGCTTCTCTTGGACCCGTGCCATTTTTGCCTTTCTCTCTTTCAATCCTCCATATTGCTCTCTTTCCCGTCAGTGGTGATCAGTCCTTCCACACCTCCTAATCCCACTCTTTCCATCCCCCCGTACCGCTGCTGTCTCGTAGCCCCCTAAAAGCCGAGCTGCAGACCTCCTCGCTGCGTCAGACAGACAGAGGAATTCTGGGAATGTCCCTCTCTGGGCCCAGAACTGCTTTTTCCACCCCCACTTGCTACCGTCGCCTCACGAGAACCAGCAAGGTTCATTACTCTGTTTTGAAAATAGCAATTGTACTCGTCTTGAGTCATCATAAAACTAGCCAAATAATGTTTCTGATAATGAAGAAAAGCTCAGCCAGCACAGAACGGGATTAATGTTTCAGGGAAAGAAGAAGCGGGTTGACTGCTCTGGTAAAGAGATTTATGAAAAAAAATCAACGGGAGGTGGGGAGAGAGGGAACAGTGAGGAATGGAAAATAGGAGTATGTTGCTCAGTATGGAAAGGAATGCCATTCAACGTTGAAGTTCATATGGTTCTAATCAGTTTGATTTGAACAAGCTCGAGGTGATTTAAGGTGTTCATTGCTAGCATACCTGCCGTGCAAATGAAACGTAGACTGAAAGTCTATTAAAGGTCATTCCAAGCCCGCGGCTTGAGTCTGTGCCTTGACGATAAGCGGATATCTGGAGCCAGCTGCCACATACAGATGGCAGCAAGGTGCCCGTCCGTGTAAGGCCTTACGTGACCTTTTCCGCAGGTACGTGTCATGGCCTCCCTCTTGTTTACCCAGCACGCTGTTGCGTAGACGCCGGCCGCCCGGCCGCCGTCATAATTGCTGCTTTGTAAATATTTACCGGCTTCAATGAGCTTTTTTGTGGCACCCTTTTTTGAGAGAGAGGCGAGGCGATGACATCACCAAAGGTCTCCTGAGCGACCGGACAAACATTTGCTCTCACTAAGGTGCTCCAAGGATTCCTTCAAACTATGTGACTAAAGCGGGATCAGGTAAAAGATGCTGGTCATGACAATTGGGCAACCTTGCACTGCTATAAATGAGGAGGCTCGATGAGCTGTCGAGCTAGATGTTGACAAATCTTAGGGTGCGTCACACTATGACATCATTAGTTAAGAGTGGAACTTTTATGTATGGGAGTGCGGGTCTGAACGTAGGGAGTGTTTGATGAATCACTTTACAAAAACATCCACTCGGCGTCGCTTCGTAACGCGCAAAAGCAATTATTGCATGAAATGGAGTTTTTAAATGCTCGTATCGCCGTTAGCTCGCCAAAAACCGCCGCCCCAACCAGACAGGCGACTTAATGAGGACGAGCTACTGATTCCGGGCTCGAATAAGGATTGTCTTTCATCCGCTCGGATCAAAGCGAATTCTCAATCCGTTGGAATGTTAAAAGACGACACGCCGTTTCTGAGAAAACGTCATTACGTATCGTCAGTCCCTGGAGAAAATGGGACGGATTAATGAAAGCCCAATGAAGAGCGATAGTAAAATTGTGCAATCCCACAGACAAGACACCCAAGAGGTCAAATGACTGTTTGCTTTGCCCAAATTTTCCAGCAAAGAATTTCCTGTCCTCCCGTCTCACTTTGCTTTATGACTCATTTATAAACCTTCAAGGAGCAAAGTCCCCTCGGTATGCAAACCACACCGCAGATTTTGCTACAACTGATTTATGACCCCCGCCCCTCCCCTCTCGGTCATTTCTCATGGGCCAACGATTCATCACCGCCGTAACAATGGCGAGCGTTCGAAAGAGCCGGCGTGCTCCAGGAAGACATAAGTCACCTGAGCTCCGTAGAAAATACGATCGCGGCAAACAAACAGGTCATTAGTTCGCAGCTTTATCGAGGTAAACATGAGTCGATTCGTCCCGTATTTTTTATGGCGCTCTTGAAGGCATCGGATCTGTGGCCGTGACGCAGGAAATGCCCATACAAGGAGGAAAGTTCTCCGAGGGGGGGGGGCAGGAAGTGAGGAATGAATAGGCCGTCTGGTAGGCGTAGATAAGACGCTTGGCTGAGGTCTTTGAACTCTGAACCCAAGCCGTCTTTGAAGACCATGACCTCAGTGGAGCCAAACAGACATACCTTTCACAACGCAAAGCAGAGACAGAGGAAATCAAGAAATGTTCTTCTCCTCTTTGGGTTCGGCGGTTCCCCCCGTGAGGGTCAGTCAAGGACGAGGCCCGACTTCAAACCAGAGGGAGACGGCAGCGCCAAACCCCAGCGTGCATTTAGACACCAAAGCTCCAGACCACATGAAAAGAAAATAACCGGTTGCCAATCTGGATCTGCGTCGCGCTAGACCAGAAGACAAATTTTGGAGGAAATCATAAAGCGCGGCGGTCGCTTCAGAAAGTAAAAATTACAATTGAGCAACGCTGACTCAAGTTTAAGTCAATTTATTTTGGGCGCCGTAGTAACGGATCGCTACTACTCAATTAGAACGGGCCTCACATGCTAATTTCGTTCATCTCATGTGGCTGGATGGACAACAACAAACATGGCAAGTTGGCCTTTTCGATTTTTGTTATGCATCCAAATCATAATAAATCCGCTGGAACATGCTTGGGCGGCGTCCCTTAGCTGGATTTCCAACTCTTGCTTCATGGATGTCACAAATCCGCACGTTGTGTGGTCACGTTTTGGGTTTTACTCCAATAACCATTAGAAATGATATGAAGTCATAATTCTTTTTATCTCCAAGTTGATTCTACTTTAATTCCCTCTTGACTCCAATAAACCTATTTATAAAAACTTATAAAACCATGCTTGTTGGTCTCTTGTTGAAGGAAAGAAAAACCTTTCATTAGGTTTTCATTATTTTCCTTGCCTGTGCTTTCAGATGTCCCAATTCCAGGCCAGACTCTGAAAGTGACTGCCAAAAAAAAAGAACAAAAATAGAAGAGAAATGAAGGTGATTTGGAGGTTAAAGCTTCCCCGACGTGAGGAATGTTGTCATTTCTCGTCTTGCGTTACACTCAAGGCGACCACTGGCCCATTCATACGTTTGGAAAATAACTCTCGCCTCACTAATCGATTTTGAATCGTCGACGGCAGACTTAAAAATAAAAAAAGGACTTCTTCAACCATAACGGCCAAAAACAACTCGTACTATTTGGCAACGTCGGCCATTTTGAAAACTAACCTTGTGTGAGACGTCATTGTAAAACAACCGAGCTTTGTCTTGGATTCCAAACAATGCACAAACGAACCCCGAGGAGAACATTCATTTGCATGTGACGCATTTATCGAGACTAAAATCAAAATTCCATTCGAGTGAAATTCTACTCCCTGACAAATACACATCCACGGAAAAATTACTCATCCGAGCTTTCGTATAATCTCTCTAATAACAGGATTAGGGCGCAAAATACCGTTAGTTTGATTTTCCAGCGTTCCATCAAAGCTTTTTATACCAGCGTGTTGGAAAATAGCTTGTTGATAAGACTGCTTGATGTTTTGCTTGACTGACAGGTCCCTCCGGCTCTCCCAATCTTTATCTTGCAGTAATGTTTACCCACCCGAGTGCTCACCTGGGCTCATTCAAACGATAACCAAAGTTAATTTGTTCATAAAAGAAAAACACCCACAGGGTTGCGAAAGCTCCTTCGACGTATGATGAATATGTCTCCTCAAGGGATGATGTGTGAGAAGACGTTAGATAAATAACAAAATATTCCGTCACGCTTTCAGGAAAAACTGGATCGCCAGTTTGACGATAGCTGGGAGCATACCGAAATGTGATTTTGGTTGCCGGCCAATCACAGGGCACCAGATTGATTTGTTGACAAGTCTTTTTAAAGCCAGAATAACAGTTGGTGTGCATTTGCGTAATGTTTCCCGACAAATTTCTTTGCCAATGACAGTCCTGGCCTGGCGTGCTTATGCGACGTTTTCATTTTAACGGCCATGTGCGAACCCGAATCATTTTGTCGTCGCCTCTACGTGAACAAAATGTTCCCACACGTGATACTGGCACTATATTGTATATCATTTTTATTTTCTTTTGCAATGATTCATGTCCTGCTTTTATCTATACACAAGAAAAATTATATGCTGTGGAAAAAAATAAAATAAATCCAGCAATAAAACAACTATAGCTATGACTAACTATAGCGGCTATACCGTCAGTGACCAAGCTAAGTGCTATGTGTTTGCTAGTGAGCCGTAACCCAACAATTAAATACAGTGGAGGAAAAAAAAAGCTATTTTGAAAGCAGCTGGGCTCCACCAAAAAAAAAAAATGGCTTTGTGCACTTTTTTGCTTTTTCCCTGAACTGATTCCTTGGGCCTCTGTGGCTTAAACTGGCTCTGCAACACACAATGCACCCATGCACGACTAAAGCCAAGCGGGAGCCCTCGCACAAAAACACTACCCTGCTCTGTGGTAAACACCAGGCCCGGCCGGCACACCCATGTCCACATTTGTCATCGCAGACCCGCAATCTCGCTGACATGTCTGCCTTCTACTTGTTCAGCGAGGGCAATTGTGAACGGCGGGGGCCATCGCGTCGATATATGCAAATGTATGTTTGATATTAGCAATCCATAGGAAAGCCGCTCGGGATCAATTGGAGCCATATTTGGCACAGTTGAGTCTCTGAAATTCATTTTCCAGTGCAATGTTGTTCGTTTTCAAGCCACGTTTCCACGAAGCGGGACACTCTATTTTGCACGGTTATGTTTTGGAAGCTGGAGCGAATTGAAGTTTCCAGGCGGGGATCGTGATAATTGTAAACAGCGTAGCAGCACGTTGCCACACCACTGCAAATGAAAGATTTTGTGGAATGAGACACGATGAAATATTTGGTCTACACAAAAAAAAAAGTTGTGTTGAATTTATCCCATTTTATTTTGTTAAGTGGCTGGCACCAGATACTTATTTGTATAGTCTAATTAAAATACATCTGGATCCAAATGACTTTATTTTATGCAACCACTTGGGGAAATAAAATAGACTAAATTCAATTGTCTTTTTTTTTTTACGCAATCTGGAGTTAAAGGGAAAGTCATGAGACTCCTTGATAATATCTCACCTTGCTCGGCGTGTTATCAGCAGCGAGTGTGCTCCTCGGCGGCACTTGATAGACATCTTGTCCAGAGGGCACCTGGTAGACCTGCTGCTGTGGACTCTGGTACAGCCCCTGAGCCCCCGAGCCGGCCTTCTGCTGGTGAGGCGACTGGGCGGTGGCGGCGGCCGGCGACTGGGCCTCAAACTTCGGCCCGATGAGCAGCTTGAGGCGGTTGCCGGGGGCGATGCCTTGCCGGCCGTGCAGGGAGCAGAGCCACCAGCCCTCCAATCCGCCGGTGTTCTGTTCGATAACAGTTAGGATGTCCCCTTTGCGGAAGGCCAGCTCCTCTGGGGACTCGGGCATGTTGTCGTACAAGGCTTTAGCCATCAGGTTCTATGGAAAGACCAAAAAAATGTTTTGCTGGTGAAGTTGAAATGACCATGCAGATGGCATGAGCCCGCAGCTCCACGCCAGATGTCGTACAAACAAATGTGAACTTGACGGGATTTTCTCAGCTTGCGCCCCGCCTCAGGGCGCAGTTGCACGTTCCGGGCCAGCGGGGGTTGAGTCATAATGAGTCTAACAGGCAGATTTTGGCGATAGCAGATACCCTGGAGTGTGCCGTTGCAGTGTTTTAGCCAGCTATTTGCTGCTAATTGCCACATTAAATGCACCGTTATCCTTTTCGGTGGCTGGAAAGAATCAACTTAGCATGAATTAACAAATACTGGATGAGGTGGGACACTATATTGGAGACCTTTTGCACTTTTACAGTTTCCAGTCTTCTGGAAAGTTTTAACTCGATCCAACCATTTGTGTCTATTAAAGAACATTTGTGAGAGTTTTTGATCGCGTCAGTTCTTCCACAGGGGCTCCCCCACCAAAAAAACAACAACCTTCCACTAAATAGAATTGCCCAAAATGTCAATGACAAACTAATTCAAGGGGAACTAAGAGGACCTGCCAATCCACTTATTGATTAAATAATTGATAAAGAGGCTTTTTGTCTTGAAATCATCTTCAGCCCATGAACACGTCACTAATGGTCAGACTTTGTGACTGGATCAAGATTGCCGCCCTTTGGGAATCTTTCCAGTCCCTCTGGATTTAAACCTATTTATAAAATGCACGCAATTCTAGCCGATATTATCACCGATAATCATTTAAATGGGTCCTTTCACGGCCTTCTCCTCCGACATAATGAAATTGCCTCGACTTGCTGACCGACCGACAACGAAAGCGTTAAATTGCTGTTGACTTTTATTTGTCATTAAGTCCCATATATTATCAGATAAAGGATTTCCTTGCTTTTTATCGAGCCTTTATTGTACCGTAGCTCCGCGTGAGAACCAGGAAGTCGTCTTTGCGTATCCTCTCCTCGGTTTGAATCAAACAGTTCCCACGTGAAACTCTCGCATCTTAACGCCGTTATCTCTTCTCAGCCTTTGTCTAAGCGCACCGTCAGCGCCATTAGCCAACAACACTCGACACACCCACCAGTACCACCCAGCCACTAGCTGGACCCGCAACGCGTTCGATGCTGACCTTTAAGGTCATCCAATAGGAGGGGATGTGTATTTGCTGCTTCCGATAATATGATGTAAGCTGGCAGAGTCATCCATGAGGAAAGAAAAAAGCTTTTTACTCTGATTACCACCACGGCAACCGTATCCATGCAAGGGCATGTTTAAAATTGCTTTCAGCGGGCTCTTTTGTCTGCTCCTTTTGTTTCTGTTAATTACATTGGTGAAAATGCGGAACTCTTGTATTAAGCTCCCAAGCGGTATGCACTCGATGGAATGAAAATGTCAAATTATCTGTAGGAGAAGATGCCCGAATGTTTTATAAACCAGCAGCTCTGCGTTTCGACTTTTACGTTGTGTCGTCTGCCGTTTTTTCAGGGTCATTGGGAAGCTGGAGCATTTCCCACGTGACTTTGAAAGTAGACTTCTGCAACACATTTATGCAAAGCTAATCACATCACAAGCCCTGCAGCACATTGTTGCATCAACTTTATTGACTTCAGCCACTGCAGGGCTTTTTTTTTTTTAACAACTCAAAATGCAATATATTTAGTCAATCAGTCCTCGAAACATTTACATTTATAATCTGTTGTGGTAAATCTTTCGTGTCAGCTTCAAGGGAATCATATTTTATATTGCACCTTTACCCAGGAAATGTTAGTCACCCATGGATTAGATTTAAAACCCAATATAAAAGCATGAATGCAAATGTGAATGACCAGCGTGGCAAATGCAATAAAAGAGCCGTAAAAATTTACATAAACAGGTTGTTTGTGAAAATAATGTCCTTCTCATGTGACGCAAAGCGGGAAAACACAGCTCTGTGTTTATTTGCTCCGCTGTAATTTGAGCAGATAAAAAACAACTATTAAGCAAGCGTCGTGTCTCCGGCATAAACACCGATTAGTCACAACACGGTGACGCTCGTCTGCCATTGATCCTGGCTGTAAACACACGTGTTTGCCATTTGGATGTGGGTCGGCTGGTCGGTCGGCGTGTCAAGGAAAGGAAGGGCCCCTTCTGCGACTCCCACCTATGAGTGTGAGCTTCCAGGAAGTTATCATTTAGAGGTCAGTAGCAGGGCGAGTCGTTCTACCGCTCCCTCGAGAAAGGTATGATGTGTTTCTGGTCTCGACGACGGTGTCAAATTATTTTTTATCGCGGGCCGCATTGTAGTCAAAGTTTTCTTCGGAGGGCCATTAGAATGATGGATTTTTGTTCTGAATTGAGGGGACTAGTGAAAACTGTTCCAATATTTCATTAAGATTGAATTGTTGACATCTCAAGTGAAGACAATTTGTAATTTGTAAAGTTGATGAGGGGCCGCATAAAATGATGTGGCGGGCCGTATCTGGCCCTCCGACCTTAGGTTTGACACCTATAATCTAAAACAATTTGGCTTAGACACAATGTGATTGAAATCCTACTTCCAAGGCACTGTGATAGTAGAAAGTTGCAATATTACAAGCCTAAATAATCAGTTTCTCTTAGCCCTGTTTTTAAAAATGGAATCTGGACCGCAAGAGAAAATAAGACATAAAGCAAAAAAATCTTTTCCTTTGCCAGGCTGCCCACATCAGTTTTTTTAAAGGCCTCATGTTTTCATCAGTAGAAAGCATGAACGGAACTGTCTGCCTCTCCACCTGGATGACTGAATCCAACCTAAAGATCCAGCTGTCTGACCCCTCCCCTGCCCTGAACCCCCTTTCTACGTACACAGACAGTGATGACTCACGCAGGCTTTTTCCATCAACGTCTGGCCTCTACGCAGACTGTGTAAACCTCTCGCCTGCCTGTGCTGTTCAATCCAAAAATAAAATGGTCCTTACGTAACTTGGCTGGGGGCCTCACCTTTGCTGGAAAGGGTCAAACTTTTCAGGGTGGGGGGTAATGAAATCTTAAATCGTGGACAAACAAAAACATGCCACCACTGTAACTTTATGGAATAGCAAAAAAAAAGCAGCACACTGGTGTGTCCTGGTTTCACATGGTTATATATAGAAAATAATTATGGTAATGACGATAATGAGGACCTGATGACTTTTTACCAGTCGTTCCTCAGAGTGAAAGGGCCCTGCTGCGGGTGAGAGCCAGTTCAAATAAATGGGCCGTGTGAAGGGTTCTGGGTAGCAGAGACTCATGGGAAGTGCTTGAGTGCCCTGACTACATGGTAATTTCTTCATTTGGACATTTTTCAGGAAGGTTTAACCCCCCGATTATAGCCTCTTTGTAACCTCTGCCAGTGAGCATAATTACATAGCAAGGCTCCTTTAACGGGCAGACAGAAAATGGTATGGAAAACACAGCAGTAATGTCCGATGTCGTTTTTTCTCCACATAGACAGCGAGCCTTTATATACCAAGCTATAATCAACTCGGAACTATAATTTGAAATATTCAACCGGTACGGTCGTTGGGATTTAATAAAAAGCAGGCAAACGTACAGGACTACTAAATACTCATTGAGCAACTTTGGACCACTCACACTGGACTGATGTCATTGAATTACAAAGTAAACCAGTTTAAAACGAATCCAACGTGGGCCGAGTGCAACGCTTAAGGTTTTATGAAGTCACAGGAAGCGATTGTGAAATGTCAAAGTCGGAATGAATACTCCCCCTCGTCTGCTCTTAACCCTTTCCGTTCGTTTGTTTCTGGATTGTCACGTTAAGCGCGAGGTAGCGTGCCGTGACCCCGTGGTCAGTTCCTTCACCCTGCAGCACTTCCTGCAGAAGGTCGGCCTTATCGTTCCCCTCATCTTGTGCTGCCTTATGAGGGTTTTTAAAAGCACCAGCTATAATTAGGTGTCTGAGCCACGCTCAAAAAGCGCGTCTATTTCCGTGAATGTTAAGGAGTCCTTTGGACTCTGAGTGAAGTTGTCCCTCAAGGCCAAAATGCTATCTGGGTGCATCTTGGTAGACCCTGGAGACATAAATAAATCCCTCTAGAGGCCAAGAGCCAAGATTTAAAATCATCTTCATGGTATCACTGCAGGGCCACATTGGAGGCTTTTACATTTGGGATTTGACAATGAGATGGAAATTCATGGCGCTGTCCCGATGATTTCACGGTTAGCGAAGATCTTGCTGGAAATTGTGCCCCCAACATTCTTTTGTCTTTTTTTTCCAAGGAGAGGCGTCATCCCATCAAAATGATTTTGTAATCTCGAATTAAAGTAAAATAAATTCAATATTGTGTTGCTTTAAATCCCAAAACAAAAAGTCTTTTATGACTAGTTTGAACTAACCTTTGCACTGGTATTAATAACTTTACTCAGCTGTCCAGCTTCCTTCTTCCCACCAAGGGGGTCAACTGCCAAAGGGCATTCAGAGATGACCCTGCAAAATAGTTGGCATACTTGGAAATAATTCCAAACTGATATTGTGCATTCTTATCTGCCTTTGTGCGTTTTTTTTCTGTCATAGTAAAAATTGGCTGACGATGCGAGGGCACAGCGGGCGGGGTGTTTGCGGAGGGGGATGGTGAGGGAGGGAGGGAGGGGGCGAGTGGGGGGTCGCCATTCATTTATTCTCATTGGGGGAGCTGCTCATGTTCTTTTTAGTCATTGTAACAAAAATGAAAAGCAAAACTGATTTGGAGCTAAACTGGAGATGTCAATCAAAGTTGTCTGCTGTCTTTTTGTATTATTATTTCGACTTTATCGCTCCAACGACTCATTAACAGCACAAAGGGCCACCTTGAAACAATCTTGTGCATCTTCTGGACTGCATTCCCAAACACAAGGTCTTGGAATGTTCTCATTCTCACACATGCAGGGAGCTTCTCAACCTTTCTCTTGCCATCCCCTTCCCCCCATCACCAAACACTTTGCCCTTTCGTCGCCCCCCACAACTTCCTCTCCTTTTCATTTGCTGCAGCCCCCTTTTCAGCATCAGGGATTCTCCTCCCACTCCAAACAATGTCTGCTTCGCCCTCCTCCAGCTCCCCTTACCCTTGGACCTGTGCCTGGAAGCTGAACCCATAAAAAAATGAAACAGTGAGGAAAGCACACATTTTGGCCACCTAATCATTCCGAGCTATTTCGGCAACTGTGACATCAGCTATGGAAGTGCCAGTGGAATTTTTTTTTTTCCAGCAGAACAGTCTGAACTCTTGAAAGTAGCGCAGGTGAGACATCCAAGTGCGTGCATCCGACCCAACAGAAGAGATTACAGGCATTAAGACACCAGTGGGGGACAATCCTTCCCCTCACACCTGAGCACCTGTTTGGAAAGCCTCTCCGATAGACAACAAGCGCCCGCCCGGCCGGGTTAAACTTCTGCAACTCTACCCCTTGCCGCTTCATATAAATCATTCAATGGCACTAAGATCAAACACAAACATGGAGATGTTAGAGGTTAACCTCCACAGCTATTTTAGCAGCTTTGAACACGGCAGCTGAGCTGAAAGAAATCTGATAAACACAGCAGGGAGGCATCGAAGCAGTGACACATTCCTGCTCTCTCCATGCCAGCCCCCCCCCCCCCATTACATAATGTTGCCATCTATACAGTGAACCATCTACTAATTAGGGCCGAAGCCGAATAGTGAAAATCTCCCCGTAATTAAATAGTTTGCCGTTTTAGTATTGACACATAAAGTTGAAATTTGTCTTTGCGGGCCACATAAAATGATGCGATGGGCCGTATCTGGCCCCCGGTCCTCGAGTTTGACACCAATGATTTCAGGCTCCCATAAGTATTTGATTTCTCTTGCGCTTCGTAATATTAACAAAGGCATCCTGTCAAAGAGACGCCGGCTTCAAATAGATGCCCGGTACTGTTTGCAGTTGAGTAACTTAACGCCCTTGGTCACTATTTGAGGAAATAGGGTAAGTAAAAAGCACCCGCTGCGTCACTATCTTGAAAGGCAGGAGGAAAAAAAGTCAAACAAAGACATTCTTGCACACATATGAGTCTTGAAATGCTTCTCTGGTTCTGATTCATAAATATCCAAAATCCCCCCCCACTTGTAAAGATCACAGGCTGAAACCATGAGCTTGCTCTAAAGTGTATATTTAACAGAGCAATGAGTCAGTCCATGTGCACGCCTACTGACCCCCCCCCCAAAAAAAAAACAGCAAGCTGACGCTGAGCAACAGGGGAAGCTTGACAAACAACAACTTGAGAAAACAACCCACAAAACTGCAGCCCGTCATCCAAAACCTCTGAATCATTTCGGATGGGTTCCTACGAGATTGCGGTGAGCCCGTGAGCTCATCTAATGAAGACCAGCATTGGCTGAACTGAACAGACTGTTCACTTGTACAGCTGATAATCTCGAGTTAGGTCTTGCGTCACGACATATTTAAAAGCACACCGCACGGCGAGTGGAAGTAGTGCCGCTGAAGCCGCTTGGTATGAATATTTGAAGCTTTATAAACAAATCAGGAGGTGTCCCACTTTTTTTTTACTGTGTCAGTTGAGTCTAATTAAGGATGGCCAAATGTAGGCCTCAGGCACATGATCACATTGGCTTATTTTACAGGCTTGAACTGTAACCTATGATTATTTTACAACAGTATAAAACAATTTAGGATGAGAATGACCCATTGGCAGTGATCCTTGATCTTTGAGCTCTGATGCTACAAAACACTGACGACATCGAAAGTATATATAATAGGAAAGTGACAGAGTTGATTTTCAATTGAATTAGAAGCTGAAAAAAATATGTTTATTGTCTCTTGTGTAATCAATTCAGTGAATTAAATGAAACATAAGTCATAAAAATAACATAAAATATATATAATTTATATATTTGTATTTGTACAGCATAATTGCAATTTAAAGTGAATATATTCTAATATTCTAACTGTAATCATAAAAAAATGAAATGTCCGTCTGAGGTGTGCGGTGTGGTGAACCCATTAACATTTTCGCTCTACTTACGCCCCTGCTGGTGAAATAACTGTTGAAACATGGGCGACAGATTGGGGAGGAAAAAAAAAAAAAAAAAGAAGAGTCCGTGCGTGCATAAACCAAGCGGTTACGTATCAAGCAAGCGTCTAATAAGCAAAAGTGACAGTGCGTTCTTAATCTTATAACCACAAAGGATTTCCTCCGATCCGATCCTTTTCCCTGCAAAGTTAAAATCCAATATAAAAGTTAATTCATCGCCTGCAGCTTTTTTCCTTCTGATATCAGCAAACCCACTTTGACACCCGAGGCACCGTTAAGTCACTTACTTTATATTTCATTTTGCCGCTCCTCTAAAAGATTCCAAAATAGATGAGAATTATCCGCTTGTGTCGCATCAATGACAAAGAACTTTGGTGTAGTTAAGCAGCCATCCGGGGCTGCACAGACGGAGTAGCTCGCCGACTGAAACGCTCCTAGAACCGGACTGAGCCTTTGCGCTCAACATCTACCACCGTCCGCTTCTCTGCGCTCTGACGAAATGCGCTCTTCTGCATACGAGGCACCGATTGGTCCGAACACACACTAGCCCCGCCCTTACCCACCCCACTACCCCCCCTCTAGAAGTGACGTCATTATCATCTCCAAATATAGTATGAATAGATTCGGATTTATTGGAGCTATTTTTATTTATGCAAAATGTTTAATAATTAGACATTTTTTCTGAAATATCATACAGCCAGAATCAAATTAAATGGTGCAACTGCGGCCATTTTGCTGCTTGCCTGCCGTAACAATTTTCAAGTAGGAGAAATCACCTCCACTTTTGCAACTCTCTGATGTGCATTGGGTCATTTATCACACGCACAAGCTCTTAGTGGCTCATTGTCCACTGGCAAGAGTCATATCCTCACCATGCAAGGTATTCCGAAGCTTGTTTATGCAGCGTGTGCCTTGCAGCTGCAGCCCATTCAAATGGCTACCGCCGCTATTCTTTTCTGTCTACGGTATGTGATGAAGTGCATTGCAGCACCTGTTTCCTATACCAAACAGCTTTTCAGTTTGTTTGGATCAGCAAATATTAATCATCCCGTTTCCATAACATTAAGCCGGGCGGAGTCGGTCGTTCAGCGGCGTGCAATTTTCAGCTTGTTCAACTTGACATCCATTATCAGTTTGCTGCCAGTGGGAGATTTTGCGATCCAGCGAGCTGCGCAATCTCCCGCCAGCTTGAGTTACAGCTTCTAAATCCTCCTTTTGAACCTCCACAAAGTCAAACAATCCGCAGCTAGTGGAAGATTTGTATTGGGGCCCTGTCTCCTTGACAACAGCCACCATGGCCGCGGTATCTTTAACTCTCGCACCTAGCAGATTACACGAACGGCTGCAGTAGGTCGGCGGGGTGTTATGATGGCATATTTCAAGCACGGAAATAGCGGCGGTGTAAGATGAGACGCCCGCTTTTCATCTCGCCAGGTGTCAGCGCCGCACGGGTTGCGTAAGAGCCGACCCGGGGTTCAACAGTGGGTGCTACGTGGAGATCACAGGAACGTGCGAGCGCCGACGCGGGGAACCAAGTCTTAATGGACACAGGAGGAGGACAACGGCTCTTCTGTGCGCCGAGGTGGCCCCTCGCCGCTCACTGTGAAAGTCTGTTCCTCAAACTTACTCAGACACATTTATGGGAGTCTTAACCCCCCCCTTCTTACCTTCACGTTTCCCTCATGTTGCCTAGCACCTCCGCGTGGGTTTAGACAGATGAGACCTCAGTTAGTGTCTCCGTCTTTGTGCCCTGTGACCTCACGGCCCGGCAGCGGCACGGAGGAATGCACAAAATACACACAAAAAAAAGGAAAGAAGAGTAAGTCTGAAACAATGTTGTTTTGCTGCCAAAGGTCGCCTCACTCTCGAGTCGTACTGATTTACATCCCAAAACCACCAAAAGCTTTTGCCTGGTAACAAGATCATGCTGATAATAGTTTTGACATTTTCAAGATTTACAAAATCCAGTCAGAATTGAGAAATAGAATAGTGGCTACGATAATTGGAGCGGAATGGTGTGAAATAAACCAAACGACCAATGCGGCATTGAGGGCCCCCCGACTTGAACAAATGTGACTGACATGGCGGCTTTCATTTAAATGTAATTTCCACAGTTGTATTTCAATGAGCTGAATAGCTCCTTGTAACACGACTAAAGGCATCTCTTTATCTGGCCGTCAACTTGGCAGCGATAAAGGTGAAGACTGAAAAACAAGGCCATAAATAAACAGAATTAGGGCTCCTTCGCATTGCACCATGCGCACTGTGCACATGATTTACTGATTCAACTGGATGCCAAGGCCATTTTTTATATTCTGGTGTTCACAGTTTTTTTTTTTTTTAAATGGCTCACACTTGTTCATTCATTGTGCACAGCTCAGGCCAGCCTACCTTCTTCCCCCAGTGAGTAATTTGCCTGTGCATTGCTCTTGTATTGCTAGCGAGCTAACTGTTCATCATTCTGTCAGCAGCCACTGCAGGATAATGTTTCAGTGTCAAGAGAAGTTTTAAAATTCATGATATACTGATCCCCCCCCCCCGCTTACAGCTCGTTATTGACAAGACGGGGGTGAAAAATCCCGTTTTTCGAATTGACTGTGCGCAGATCCTACACTTGAACTTCCAATCATTCTCTTCACTGAGCAATAAGCTTTGTCATCCTCTCTCAAATTGATCCCGCTGGTTCACCCTGATCTTTGTGACGATATAGAAGCAGAGGTGTGATTACGTGTTGACACTCTCATTTCTGCAGCAAAGATTTTCAGCCGTTGCTGAGGTGTCAGACTGCTCGTATCAACTCTCGCTCTGATTGAACCTTGTTTTCTATGTGTGTGTGTCATGTGTGTTTACTGTGTGTATGCAGATTTAATCAGGCCAATGATCCCATGGGTGTGTTAAAGCAGCAGTGAGAAAGAAATGAGATCCTCATTTGCTGAATGGGATTATGAGGCAGCTAAAAATCTGCAAATTAGCTTTACGGAATCCCCAAAATGCAACTATTTGACATTTTCTTCGAGCAACAAAGGCTTGAACGTAAAATGAATCCATATTTTTTGTATTCAATGTTGTCATCTTGCGATAGACAATGGCTGCTATGAACTGCTGAGCAATTAAATCTCCAGACCGCAAAACGCAGATACGAAACAGATGAGCAGTAAATCGTCCCGTTTGAATTTCATATGTAAACAAACATGATATTGTTGAAATATCGACGTAATCTGCTCAGTTGCGTCCTCGAGTCCTCCATTTTAGTCAAGTCCGTGCCAAAGTCTGCTTTGCCTGTGCGATGCATCCAGCACATTTGGACTCTTGGAGCTGTCCAAGGCACTGAAACAAAAGCACAGAGAGGAAAACATTGTGGTTTTGGCTTTGCTCTGCTGGTTATTTATGGTGAGTATCCATCCATCCTTTTGTGCTTTGTGGGCAGTGACGACGCGGGAGGGAATTCTTGGAAGGGAATGTTATAAATAACTGAAATGTGCCTCAAATGTTTGGTGAGCAGTGAAGGCTGGCAGGGCACTTGAGTCGAACTATGCAAAAAAAAAAAAAAAAAAAAAAAAACATGGCTGTGCCAAGTGTGACCTACTTTTCGTGTCTTCAAACTGCTCGCCTCCCCCGCTAGCTATCAATCATCTCTCAAGCTCATGCCCCCTGCACATCTCAAAAGACAGGAAAAACCAATATCTGAGAGCAAATATAGTTCATGATTTTCAAAACAGACTACTAGAATAGTTTTCTAAAGATTTGGAAGGCTTTTTGTCCAAACAGGCTACCGATGGATAGTTTCTTAATGTAGGGTGTAGTCCGGCCTGGCACATTGCTCAATACAACAAATCTAATTGTGGCCCAGTCACAGTGCTCTGATTGCTCTTGAACACCAAGCTCCGCCAGGGATGTGTGGTTGAAAACTAAAACGAGCGCTGGATTTGGAAAGGGACGAAGTGAGACACGGTGAGACTCAGGACAGGCTCTTAAGTCCAATGAAGAGGTGATCCAATCCAAAGCCTCACTGGAAGGTGCATGTCATTATTCATTAGTGCTCTTCGCTTCCGCCCACAAATCTGCGAGCGTTTAAACTCCCACAAGAAATGTCTCATTCGATTATATTTTATGTGTCACTGTAACATTTAAAGCCTACTTAAATTGGACAATAAGATTTCAGGTCAGGAAATGATTACTGTAAATCTAAAGGTCCATAAAAGTATTAGGATATATCTTCTGAAATGTCTATTTGTTTAAATTCTAAATTTTTTTAGATGAGCGAATAAGGATAGAAAAGGCTCCCAGTCGTGAGGACCTCGAAGCTCGGTTTTGCGACACACGTATGCATCAAACCTGCCAAGTTGTGGTCAGCACTTTCGGCTCTCCAACGTTTCGCTCCCAGCGCATATGCAGATGTTAGCGGCAGCTGTTCAGATTTATGTGCGAGGCTGCTCCAGTAGCAGCTGTGCTTTTTTTTTTTTTTTTTTTGCAGAGTCAAATCAAATAAGTGTTTGTGCTTTTGAATTTGTGTCGTCGGCAAAAACTAAATACAAAACAATCATTAATAATGTGGAAAAAGAAATGTGAAGGCTCCTTCATGCTTAAATGTTTGCACAATGTTATTTTAGAATGATTTAACTCTACTAGTTATTTTTAGTTCCATCCATATTAATGAGATGCCAAGTTTCACTCATTGTTCCTCCATCGTTCATTAAATATTAAGTGAAGCGACATTATTTTTCTTGTTTTGAATCACAGCCTCATATTTTATTACATTTGGATTTTATGACATAATCATGCTAACTACAATTTTTCTTTTGCCAACAATTGTCATTAGTAATAATTTAGCCATAGGTTGTAAGTGATTTCAGAACAATTTAAATAATTGATAAGAAATTATTACCGTATTTTCCGCACTATAAGGCGCACCTAAAAACCTCCAATTTTCTCAAAGTGCGCCTTATAATCAGGTGCGCCTTATATATGGACCAATATTGAGCCACTACAGCAGGCGTGTCCAAAGTCCGGCCCGCGGGCCAAATGTATATATCTTATATATGGACAAAGTTTTAAAATGGGCCATTCATTGAAGGTGCGCCTTATAATCCGGTGCGCCTTATAGTGTAGAAAATACGGTATTGACTATTTACAAAAGTGAATATTGGCTCACTATTTGGCAAGAATGCCATAATTTATGGCAAAATAATTTTGCTGATCAATTTCTTAACCTGAGCTGATTTTCCCAAAATGTTCCTCAGGTATGTTAAAGCTCAATTTTACAACTCTCGCCAACATCTGATAAATATTTCCAGCAAGTAAACACTCAAAGAGCCAAAAGCAAAGACAGCAGATGAACATCCCATCATTGAAAGAATGTGCCTGCCATTTTGTTTTGTCTGCAGAGCTCATCTGTTTGGCCGTGTTTATACGAATCGTTGGCTTTAAGAGGCACGCTTGCTGTAAATCTCCAGTTGTAGACTAAATGATTTGGACTTGGCAACGAAATGTGTCGTGATGCTTATGTTAGTGACAAAGCGACATAGCATCAGATTCTAAAGGAAGCCATTTTCCCTTTTTATTTTTCTATTTATCTACCTGGGGCAAAAGCACTTTCACGGGAGCTGCTCCTTGAACAGAGGGCAGGAATAAAAGAAGAGGTCACGTTACCACCTCCTTTAGCTGCTGCGGGCGATCCAGCTCTACTTCTGACCTGCTTTAACCTGCCAGCATGCTTCTCGATCTCCTGAGTCCTCCCCCCATCCCCTCTCCTTTTTTTCTGCTCCAATCCGCCCGCATCCAGCAACACCCACGTCGTCAGCCCTCGCTGTATCTCGTTATAAACAAACCCGTTGAAAGCCCGGGGAATGTTTTTGGAAGACAAAAGATGCTTGTTTGTGAGTGACATTCAAAAACACTAATGAAGCTTCACTTAAATTGGTAGTTGTTTAGGTTTGAATTAATTACACTTGGTTGTTATAAGAAACTAAAATTCAAAAGTGGTCTATCTTTTTTTTTGGTGTAGACTGTTGTTGTTTTTCGTTTCTTGATTGTCTCTAAAATAAAATGAAAAAAACCTCGAAAAAAATTCTGATCATTTTTCCAAACCGCTGAACATGACTTAAATCTACAACACATGTAACAAATAAAAACCAGTATTGTGTCTTGTATCAGTTTATTTTAAAAATCTGAAATAAAATTGAATAATTCCAACACTTGAATCATTTTTTTCCAACGTAAAGCATTTCAGATTTTTTTTCAAATTTATTTAAATTATACTGCCGTGAGACAATATGAACGCCCTGTGTACAGTTTCTTTTCTTTTTTTTTTCTTTTAGGGTGAAGGCAGCTATATTTCATTCTGACAGCTCTATAGTTGTGTGGTACAGTAATACTACCATGCACACACGATACAAACTTCTTTTGAGGGATTATACAGAGCAGGATGTTGTTGATTCCAAACAAAGAGGTTAACCTTTCACTCTCCTGGTTTGTTTGCATCACTTTATCGCTAGTGAATGAGCACTCAGGCAACTTGAGCTCTTTTTATTTCCATGTCAACAGCTCAATATTGAAGATAATTCAGCGAGGGATTTTTTTAGGTTGGAAAGCACAAAGGAGTGTTTTGCAGAAGAAATATGAGATCGTACTGGGTAAAATTAAACTTGAGGTTTCAATTACATGATTAATGGCGCTTCCGTTCTAAGTCGGAAAAACGAGTACAGACTGAATGTTATTGCACAATTTTGTCAGGAGCTGTTGTGTTTGTTTTAAGGCAAGGGGAAAAAAAATTGTAACACAATTCTACATCGCTCTAAATTACAACCGCAATACATATACACAATGAACATGTTGTTAAATTAAATGTGAAAGGCAAATTACAAAACATCCAAATGTGAACTTGTCATTTGATTCCACCGCCTGTCTGCAAGTTGAGGCCAAAAATGTAAGCCGTCCCCAAATAAAAAATTAAAAAAATAGAGCTGTTTCCCGCCTGCTTGGCACATTTCAGCGCATCAAATCCCGAGTCGCAAGCAAAGGAGAAGTGGGTCAAGGCAGCTGCTTCCAAACTTGACGATCCCCGTTAGCATAGCGCTGCCAGACTGCATTTCCCCCCCGGCATGAAAACCTCAAACCCTTTTCCACTCCTGCCACAATCGAGTCGGACCTCTGATGTCTGTCTTCTAAACCTGTTCCCTAACTTGTCACAGCGCTGAGGAAAAATCAATGAAATATTAGTTTGAGCTTCAACAGAGGAGAGCTGCTTTAGCATTTGGGATCCCGCAGGGATTCATGCCTGGCCCCTTGCAGTTGTTATCTCTTCAAAACACCCAAACAGATGATGCTTTGTTTTTCCTGACATGTCTGGACTGGCTTTCCACTTACTGGTTCTTGTATTCCTTCTACAGAGGTCTCATTGATTTCCAATGATTTTTTTTTCGGCCCATCATTCTGCATATGATAATATTTCATTTCGAGACCAGGCTTGAAATGAATCTCTTAGCATACTGAGACACTTCCTCACTTATAAAGCATTTGTTTTGTTTGTGGAGTGTCTTGGGAATAAATTGTCACCATCAAATTATTCTTCTCTTCCTGTTTTTCATTTGCTTACTTTATATTCATGACCCAGAAGTGTTTTTCAATCAAATATTTTCTGTAATTTTGACTTTATAATTACATTAGCTCATGTTAATGATAAAAACAATGTTGTGTTCCGATTTAGGACGTTGTCTTAGAAACAAGACAAACCACTGTACTAGATGTGATTAATTGAGAATAATTAATGTCTATTTGGTTAGCCTTGGTCTTATTTGGCTAAAAAAAAAAAAAGCAGTTACATAGATCAGAATGTAAAATCCTTGTCGGAAAGTCTGATTCAGTAACCCAACGCAAATGAGATTATTTCGAAGCTGCCGATCATTAGTGCTAAGCCATCCCGGGCCATTGATGACTCATCTGGTCCCACATTAAGTCAATTATATCAATGCAGCAGATGGAAAACATGAATTCAAACTACAACATAGTTTTTATTTTGACTATAGCAACATTTTGAACTTCAATTCTCAAGTGGGTTTGAAAAATATTTACTGCGTGTTTCTGGTCTCTTCTAACAGGATTACAAATATATTTCCTGACGCAAAGCCGATGGATGGAAAAACTGAAAGCGACATCCTGACATCCTCACAGGTAAAATGAGCTTATGTCATTTTACCATCTCTTCGGGGCGGATTGAAGTGTTTCGTTTCCACGCATGACAGAATATACTCCAATGTGGTGTGGGAAAGCGAGGAACAAAATACCTCACCCACAGTTGAATGTAACCTGAGAAGCATCCACTTAAAACACAACAGATATCAGGTAGCAATTGTTTAAAAAAAATCCTTAGGGACATGTAGACCACTATTAAGTTGAGGAGCAACATGGCGTCTCCATCTTTAGTTGTGTGACTGCAGACATGACACATGTGCGCTTAATCCCATGACAAATACCGGCCAGAATTTCACACATGATTTAATGTGCGTTCATTCATCAGGGTTGGCACGGAACCGGGGATGTGCTTGGAAGGAGGAGGAGGGTAAACAAGAAGAGCAAAAGTTTTATTTCTCAACTGTGCTTAATCTGCCATGAAATAACACTGCCTGTTGACTCCTATCACCTTTGGTGCGGCTTAACTGGTTGAGCAGTTGGTGACCACCCACAGGGTTGTGTCATCACCATGCCATGAGAGGATCACCCCAGCTCACACACAAACACTGAAAAAAAGAAGACAAATGTTTATTTAACATTTAAATACTAATATTGGCAAAAATCCTTCTTGTCACTTAATTTCCTTTTTGGAGATTGAGTTACTCTCAAATCTCTCAAATCAGCACATCTTTGGATTTTAATGACAGTTCCAGCTTCTCTGACCACCTCTGGTGTGATAAGAAGTTATACTATCGGGTCTAATGTGGATCAGATTACCAGATGTATAGCAATACATCTCATAATCTCCACCAGGACAGGAAGCAGTGAGTCCAGGAGACCGAGCGTCTCCGTCTGACCTCAGCGACTGTCTGTAGCTCCACCTGAAAAAGCAAAAGCTGACCTGGAGTAATGTGGAGGAATTTTTCAATCATAATAATAATAATGCATTTCGACTGACATTTGCTCTGCTGTTTGAGGAAGTGTTTACATATTTGTGTTTGTGCTTGCACTTAATTTTCTGTAGGACAACCTTCATCTCAAGCTCCGGTTTACTTTAACAAAGACTTGCTAATGATTTGAACTTTCCTCTAAGAGTAAACACTACTGTCATTGCTCCCAGGAGAAGCTCAACACTCCAATCATTTTTTTTTTTTTACATTTCCCCTTTGCCGGATTGGATATTATTATTCTGCTTTCATTTTGCTGGTCACAGAGCAAATAATTCCATATTTGGTTTCACAGATGGCAGGATTATAACATGCAAATGAGCTCACTAGAGGAAGATATGAAGAAAAATATTGAGAGACTTTTTTTTCCCTCTCGCTCTCTCTGTGCTGGTAATTATTTTTGGTGTGACAGATGGAACGAGCGGGGAATAGTTCCAAAGTAAACTAATGAATATTAATTACGATAAAAGAGGCGAGTTTAAACAGGATTCTTTGAGGTTTTTAATTTTTTTTTTTACTACTAATCTTGTTTGCTATTATACATCATGCATAAATGATCACATACAGTGGATATAAAAAGTCTACACACCCCTGCTCAAATATCAGATTTATCAGGGGTGTGTAGACTTTTAATACTTGCCCGTATCATGTCCACGATTAAAATCATAATGTATTTTTATTAATGAAATAAAAAAAACAGATTTTTATCTTCAACGGGCCTGCCGTGGTGATTGAAACAGGAAGTGACACGCTAATGACTGCAAAATGAAATCTAGCCAGAGCTCGCCGCAGGATAGCGGGGATGATGATGGACGTGCGTGCGGCTGGCTTGGCGACGACGCACGTCACCTGCTCATCGCACACGTAACTGGACGGCCACTTAACGAGGCCTGTTTCCAATCAAGCAGACGGATGGACGTGCGGGCTGCCTCATCTGTCCTCCCTGCCAACCCAGCAAGAATGCTACGTGCCCCCGGAATCCAATTTCCCTTCACAGCCTGTAATACCTCGTTTGAGGTTTTACTGCATGTTTATCCGATGGATTTTCCTCCTGCCAGGACCACAAGGGACTGGAACGGTGTCCACTTGAATTTTTCCATAGTGCGGCTTGGGGAAGTAGGAGTGTCATGGAGCTAATGTGCTGCCTGGCCGTTGAACCGTGAGGGTGGATCCTCGTGTGGATGGGAGGATGACATTTATGATGGGAAGCCTGTAATTATGTGGGCATCTGCCAGATAGCTACAGCACCGGTGTTATGTTCACCGTGAGGACCGGAATGCTCGGGTTTCATTTAGGTGTTTATTCATTAGTATCCAGTTGGAGTATTTTTCCAGACTTCCTTTCAGACTCAAATTTTGTCTGACATGCTTGCAAAAAAAAATTGAAGGTATTTTTTTTTTTTTTTTTGCTTGTCTCTGGCATTTTTGGAGAGCAGCAGGTAATACATCTGGAAGAGGCAACCAACCTTGCCAGGCCTCATTTGAAGCTCCACTGCTGAACTGTGACCTATCAAATCGTTGGGCCTTAAACTAAAAAAGAAAAGGGCAAAGAGAGCATCTGTTGTCCTTCTGAACGCTCATAAACTATTCAAACAGTATTCAGAAAGGAACTGATTGACAGGGAATGTGCAATTGGGCATTTTTGGCCGTGTTGTGAAGCAGATTGCAAATGTTTGGTAAACATCGGGATTAAACGGGCTCAGCTGATTCACACTAAACATACACACTGTAATCTTCTTATTCACCAAACAAGGTTTGGAAATAACTTCTACTTTAAATCATGGGGACATTTAAATTCTAGTTTAATATTTAGTCTTGTGTTATACATTTACAAGAAAGCAGCACAATTTCCTGGTGTCCCAAAACACCTTTTAATAATTAATAGCTCTCCCTGCTTCATTCTTGCTTGAGTAAGATTTCATCTCACCTGAAATGAAAGTGTGCACACACACACACTCCCATTTTACTCAAATTCTCCAGGCGTGAAAGTGAAGCTGATCAAAGCTCTATAAAGGCTTTTGGTGCCTTTGCAGGAATATTTCACTGCTCAAAGTAAATCTCCACATTATGTTGAAAGGATGCCTATTTATATAGATTTTTAAAAAAAAAAAAATTCCTTTCACCACAAATCAAGATACATGTCAGTATACAGTCATCAACCACATTATTATCCACCTTCTAATCTAATAATAAAAAAAAAAATTCTTGCTCTCACTTTTAATTGACACTGAAAATTGAGGCAAATTATTTGGGCCACCTCCAGAATGACAGAATGAGTTTAGTCTTGACTGGCAATGTGATTATGAAAGTATTTCTACACTCACTGTAATGTGTCATTTAAAAAAAAAATCCGTTTCTCAGAAATTCTCCCACCTCAATGACGATTGCATCATATCCGTGACTCCATTTGTCACAGCCTGATTTATTATAACTATTCTCCAGTACATGGAAATCCCAGTTTTCAATGGGGCCATTGTGATAGGTGACTAACTTGCCAGTAACTAACACACCTGAAATGATCAATATCGAGCGTGCAAACAACAGCGATGAACCCGTGTGATAATTTCAGCAGATCCCAGACAACGATAAGCTTACCAGAATCCTTCGTTTATGCTTATGGAAAGTTTGCTTGTTGATTTGGAAGCTTTATCAGCATCACCCTCATACAGACGGAATCTGTTTCTTTCCTTTTCTGCTCCAGACAAGTTCGAGCGGATCCAGGAGAGATGTTAGCCTCAAGGGGAGGGTCAAGTTCTAATAATTGAAGTTTCAGATTGTTGGTCTGTTTTATGGTAAGAATTTAGTGGCTGCATGTCGAATCCAACGGAACGTGTAGTATCGGTTTCATTTTTTTCCAATATTGTTGTTCTGCACAGTGAGATTTAAATTCATGTGAAGGTCAGTAATTACAAAGTTTTTGCTGTGAACAAATCTTAGCCCCGAGGTGACGTTTGCTTAATAAGAGGCCAATACGCCCACGAGGCAACATCATGAAGCAACATGTCCTCTTTGTAGTCATTCACCACAAAATATTTCTAACCAGAAGTAAATAGGATTTGTCTTTCACTAGAATTACATTGCCTAAAGCAATATGGACCTCATTCTGGTTTTCCCACAGTTTAAAAACGACGTCAGTAATCAGTCAACATGATTCTTGATGTAACCCTTCAAAGACACAAGACCCCTATAATCAGATAAAACCTCGGTCATTGACAACGCAGTACATGACGTCTTTTCTTTTTTTCCCCAAAAGTCACACAAGTGTCAAGTTAGAAGATCTTGTTTTCATTTGATTGTTAGCAACATTGTGGAAAAAAAATATCTATGGAACTTCCCATGTATGTTACCAGAGTTATGACTGCGGTTCAATTGATTGCCAAACTTGTGACGTGGATTTATGTTTCATGTGGTGGCAGTGAGGGGATCAAGCTCTCTCTTGTTCTCCTGATGTTACGTGTCCCACTTCAAATGCATTTGTGGTTTACGATTGTAACCACCTGCACCCGTCCAGGTGAGGCACAATAACACTCAAAGTTCCATGTTATCCTTGCATAGGGGATTCCCAGCCTAGCATTAATTTTGCATTTGTAATATACACATGTTTTTTATTATTGTTTGAAGGCTAGAAAGCTTCAGAATCTGTTGGACACTGTTTTTCTTCTTTGTCTTCATCCGGCATGTTAGACCAAACATAGATAAAAAGACAAAAACAGAGGAGCCGCTGGTTTCTGATTGCATGTCTCAGTCTGGGGGGGTAAACTGCTTGCACCTTGAGTCACCACTCAGCCTGTTGGCTCTGGTTAAAGTGCTCTTGACTGTGACAAGGATGTCAGCCAGATCAGGGGGCTTCATGACTGGTGACTCACCTTGGTCAAGGGCATCTACCCTAGGGGTGGTGGGGGTGACAAAAAAAAGACAAAACACATGCTGGGAGGCTGATTTGCAGAGAGAGAGAAGAAAAAAAACTGATGAATAGAGAAACGTCTCACCTTACAAGTTCTCTGACATCAATGTGAAATCACAATAGGCTCAATATAAAAACCAGCGCGTGAAGAGTTCAAAAGGTGCATGTCAATGGAGTCCAATATACAGTGATGTATCAGGTTGCCCCCAAAATCCCCATCTGAAGACAAAAAAAGGAGCTGAGCAATTAGATAACCTCACCTTTCAAATGCAGACTGACAATAGACTGACCTCAAAGGATATTAATATACAAAACTTGTAGGATAGTGAAAATCCTTGCCTTCTTTTGTGAAAAAAGAAAATGGTGACAATGTGCAAACTGTTCTGATAGTTGCAGTAGTTAACCAGGCCAATTGCAACGTGGGATGAGAACGCCACCTGCTGGCCAATGCTCTACTCGCCCTACCTTATAAAAACGGGTTGAGTTTGACATATTGCTGATTGAATTTACTTTTAAAAAGAGGAGATATTTGACATGCAATTATTTCTGTCTATTCGACCACCATCACTGATTGGATGTCAATTTCTATTTTAACCTTTATTTTATCATTCAGCCAGCATGGCGTGTTTATATAAATAAAATATTTGCAATCTTCTCAGAGACCGATGGCATCTCAAGGAGAATCCATGCACACTCTATATAAACAAGGCGAAACGTGTTGTAGGGTTTAACAGTATTAAGACGTACTTCAGGACCACGGATAGCTCCCCATCGTAATTGACAACGCCCCGGAAGTAACCCGCTGCTCGGCAAGTGCCTTATTCTTTTTGTTTTCTTTACCCCGCTCCTCATTCAAAACCCAAACTAAACTCTTGGAATCATTATTAATGATTAATATTATTTGTTGTTGTTTTAAAAAAGAAAAAATAGTCGAGGTGCCCTTTTCTGATTGGCTGATTTCTACATCAGGAGAGCTTGCGCCGGCCGGCCGGTTGCGCGCACCAGAAGCACGCTAGAATAAAAAAGAAAGGTTCGCTAGAATTACTTTCACTCCAGTGTAACTAGCGCTCGTTGCTAATCTACCTTTGCCTACGTCACCACCCTGTTTCCCATTCATAAAGCTACTTTAATACGAAATATGCCCACGTAATATGAGTCTTTTAAAAAACGGTGCGCCTGTCCCTTTAAGGGTTATGTAGCCGGGCTGGTCAATGTAGGACGAGCGACCGACCGTGCGTGCGCGCTCCTGCCCGAGGTCCGGCTGCCGTCTTCATCATGGCCTCCACACCGCCGACTCCGCCGCAACCGAGGATGAAGCGATCAGCATACAGCCCTTCCCTTCCCGACGCGGAGACGGACGCCAAGCCGAAACAGCGGCACCGGTAGAGGCGAGCCGCGCCGGGGAGAGCCGCGCCTCACAGCCAATGCCACCCCGGTCTCCCCCATGCCTTCGCTCAAAGCCAAGCACGGCTATTCAATAAAGGAGGGTGAGAACCCGGGCGGTGGCAGAAACATGTCAACAAACAGGGATTATTCCGTTAATCTATCGGTGCAGCAAGTGCTGAGTCTTTGGGTGCAAGGGACGACGTTGCAGCACTTTGCAGGTATGTATGCAAGCCGGCCGGCCGGACGAAAGGTGCCGTGCGTCCGCTATTCAGCACTGGACGCTCGAGTGGCATTCAAATTGGAATAAAGCGATGTAACGTGATATTCGTGCTCACATGCTGACGCTATTACTACCACAGGAAAATGAATGAGACATGGCCAATTTGTATTTTTATGACGTGGGTGCACCCTTCTGTGAACTGAATGATGTGTATCCCCCCTTTGTCTAGCTTGCCATGAGCGAGGATTTAAAAAAAAAAAAATCGATACCTTTATGATCGTCATCTTCAATAGTCTTTTATAGTGCTTGAATGCAAATTCAGTTTTATTACGATCAAGTCATTTTTTGCCCTTGTCAGGTGAAGTTTTAAACATGGTGTTTCTATTTCCCCTGTACAAACAGGTTTAACCCTAATGAAACATTTATATTTTAATCTAACATACATAAAAATATTTCAAAACAGACCCATCCATCCCAGCTGACTTTTTGGGTGCACCCCTTGAGTTGGGTCACCTGCCAGTTTCATCCCACAATTTTCTTTTGTGCTGCATTTTGTATGCAGGGAATTATTATTATTATTATTTTTGTGTGTGAGCAGAAAATTCAAAGACAGGACATGTCATCATTTCCGATTGCCACCTTTTTTTTAGCTGCTTGCTTTGCATCCTGTGTGTTGAGCAACGTGTCGAGCATGAGCGAAAAAGAGGTAGTGGATGATGCTGAGTCAGCAGGAAGCCTTGAGCGCATGTAAAGCTGCGTGAAAGCGGAGGCGCAACACAGCATGGAAAGCGCTGATGAGGAGAGTGTATATAGAATACTGCCACCTGATCCCCCCCCTCCCCCAAAATCTGAATCCCTCCCCCAATACCAACCAGGTGATAAATGACCAAGTGAGACATGAAATGGGGTCATGGTGAGAATGTATGTGGTCCAACTGCACAATAGAAATAGACCTCACTAAGTACCTAATATCTTGAAATGTAATCATCTGTGTGTGTTTTTTTTTTGTGTACTTCCATGTCAGAAATGTGGTACTGGGTGTTCCTGTGGTGTCTTTTCTCCTCACTCTTCGTCCACGGGGTGATGGGGATGCTCATGTTCGTCATGCTGCAGCGCCACAAGCGGGGCCGTCTCATCGCCGTTGTGCTGGTCAGCGTGGGTTTCCTGGCCTCCCTCTCCGGAGGCGTCATCACCAGTAAGTTGTTGTTTCATGCATTATTATCTCTGCTTTTTTTTTTTTTTTTTTAATGCGCTCAGCAGAATCTGTTCAGCCTGGGGATGACAGTTTGCTTACGTCAGCCACAGGTGGCGCTGACAAGGGCAAAGGCTTGTGGGCTTCCTCATTAAACTTTTCCAGTCGGACCTCTAAATGTTCACCCAATCGCTCTCTGTCACTGTTTCCAGCTCGGATCCTGAAATAGACAATAAATTATTAATGCCAAGCAATAAAAAAGTCTGCACTGGATTTTTGTTGTCCTCAGGCGCAGCGATAGCGGGCGTGTACCGCGTGGCAGGGAAGGACATGGCACCCCTGGAGGCTCTGCTTCTCGGTGTGGGCCAAACCAGCCTCTCTGTCGTCATATCCTTCTCACGCATCCTGGCCACACTCTGAAATGAAGGTAATAGTTGAAGGACACAGACTTAATGAATGGCAGCCAATCAGAGACTTGAAATTGGCCTCTTGACCTTTGGGACTGGGTCCAAAAGTTGAGTTACTGCCATGTTTACGAGCGGGAACTCGGTTCAGCACAAGCAGCGCCAGGCAAACACAGCTCCATCCTCAGCTTCTGGACTGAAAGCCATGTTGGGGGTAACTTTGTGCCAACAGTCTGCTCTATATGAATGGGAATTTTTTAAAACATAAAATGGGTTCCTTTTTTAAGAGTCCGCTTGAGAACAAAAGTCGAGCAGTGACGACGCAACAAATGTTGAAAGCTATACAGTATTAATCATCACCCGGAGGTTTCACAGATTCTCGTTATCATTCCTTTTCGTTCAACAAACATGAAAACAAGTATCAGTGCCAAAAACTGCTTGCGAGTGAATGTTTGGGAGCGTTGCTATTAGCTACACTTGTTTGCTCTCTATTTTTTTTTTTTTTTTTTTAAAAACCTTGTCCCTTAAGTTATAAAGGTTTGATTTAAATCTGAAGAAGCTAGCGCCGCACATTTGACTCCAGACCAGAAGGGGGCATTGTGATCCCACAGCACTGCCAAAGAAACATGAAAAAGAAAATGCAAAATTGACAACAAAAGTGGATTGAAGGTAAGATAAATCGACGCTAGCTTTTTCAAATGGACTTTTTAACTTTGAATTTTGCACTGATTTTTACTCTTGCCTTGTTTTACCATGTAACTCTGGCGTGACATGTTACACTGAAATGAGTGATAGCATTTTTTTTTTAATTTTGAAATGCTGTCAAGATGTGCTTGAATGATATTGTTTGTGGTCAAGTAGGTCATAAACAAGTTTGTGTCCCGGGATTAAAAAAAGGCCCAAAATGTCAACAGCACATGACACCAAACCCAAAAATAGGAAGTCGAAGGGTATTTAATGCCAAAGTATCATTCATATGCTAGCTTTATTTCTTCCATCTCATTTTAGTGATGTAACATTTTTTTTAATGAATTGCTGCTTCAAGATCGGTCGGAAAATGTCATGACTGCTTTGAGTCAGTTTTTTGTGTGCCTTTTTCAAGGTATTCTGAAGGGTTATGTAACTGACACGCTCACCTACATTACCAGTTTTGTACACAAGAGGGCGTCATTGCACTGCATTAAAAACGCTGCGATGACAAATGAGACTTTTTTTTGTTTTTTGCATGCTTCCCAACTATCAAACTAATTGGAAAGCCAACTCAAACCCTCAATTTAATCTAATAATAGCTTTTATTACGAATTATTTACGAATTATTTCCCTCTTTTTCAAGGACCAAAGCTGTTTTTTTTCCACCATTTTTTATTTATTTGCAAATTTTATCATGTAAATTTTTTTTAACGGTGCTTTTGCAGCGTGTGTGATTGCTACCAACAATATTTATGTGCTATTCTTTAATACAAAGAGGTTATTAGTTGTTTTAAATGGTGTGCCCTAAAGCAGTATTTTCCAGCCTTTGGAGCCAAGGCAAATATTTGGCAGTATATGAACAAAGAAATATTATTTGCAGGAAAAACAAACGAACAAAATGGCCCCTCACTCTTTTACCCAGATGCCACATTGTGATTGCATGTGTCGTGTGCTAACGTGTGAAAGAGGTAATGTTCAAAACCTACAGTGGCACTGACAGTGCAGTGGTAAATAATGTATCATATGTTAATTCATTAAAAAAAAACGTTTTGTACCAGCCAAGCAGCTGATATTTATAACAATGGCTTATGTACAAATTGTTCCTTATAAATATCAGTTGAAATAAAAAAAAAGAAATCTTTTTAGAATACAAAAGCGTGTGGAGTGATGTTTTATTTACACTTTGAATATGTGATTATTAATACAGTGGTGCCCTAAGCTGCAAATTGTTGAACCCAATTTAGCTCTACGTGCCCACCCGCCACAAAGCAGGCCATTTTTAGACAAACCCAAACGTGCTTTGTCTTTGTCAGGCTAAAGGAAATTGGCTGTTTCTATTTAGTGGCATGAGTAAAAAAAAAAAAAAGTTTAATATGCGATCAACATTGTAATGACAGGCGGACGGGGCCACCCCATTCCCCTCCCTAAACATTTTGATTACACCCCAGACTCCAAACACAATTCCCAAGCATGCACACAATTGTTTTGTAACTTGACATTTTGTTGCTATTCCAGCAATGGGGTGGAATTTCTCAGACAGGATGTGATTTTTTGTTTTTATTTTAAACTTTCCCAAGCGTTAGTTGCACCCAGACATGCCAAGCTTCCTCAAAGCGACGTGATGACTTTATAGCACGGCTGATGATTTGATAGAACAAAGGTCTCGAGTTTTTTTTTTTTTTTTTTTTTCTTCGTGTTATTTTGCTCTTTAACCACTCAAACTAGGCTGGCGCTGATCTAATAATAAATGAGAAAAGTACATAAGTCATGAATACGGGTGCCGCTTTGCATATTCAAATGGAAAAATAAAGAAGCTAGACATGATGCTGTCACCCTCGCCACTCGCTCCTATTGTCTTATTATTTCCGCCGCAGGAAATACTCAAGAGTTGAGCGTGAGTGCAGACAAGGGGACTGCATGCCTGCTTTGTAAAAAAACACCCCTTCAACAATGACTGGAAACAGGCCAAGTCTTTTGAGCCAGCAGATCACTTTACATTATTGACCTTGCCTTTGTGTTTTGGAGTTTGACTCCAGTCGCTCAACATGTACAGTATATAAAGAGCAGACAACAGACAAACACTTCACCAGGCCGGGCTCCATCGGAGACCCGGCCCGCTGTCAGATCAGCGCCGGCTGTCTGGGCCTGACTCTGATCTCTGTGTCTGAGTTTACTTTGGGAGAAAACCTCCATCCCGACCTCCCGGGCTGGAATGTTCTACACGTTTTCCCGCAGTGACAACAACACAATGAAATCTGAGTCAAGCCGGAGAGCGCCGATCAAATGAAGGCCAAACACAACTTCAATTGCTCCAAATTTAGATCAGACAATTATAGTCTATTGAGATTTGATTGAGAGCTACAATGGATATAAAAAGTCTACACACCCTTAATTTAGATAAGACAATTTTAGTCTATTGAGGATTTTCAATCTGATTTGATAGTGGATATAAAATGTCTACACACCCCTAATCAAATGTGCTGGTGCATATAAAAAAAAAAAATCTGGATCCTTCTTATGTACAAGCTTTGTGTTGTCCTCCATTGTGTTACCACAACTCTCCCCCACTTGTATAATATTGTTGTTGTTCTCCATAAAGGCCACAAGAGGGCAGCATCTTCCCTCTTTGGATGAGGCTTCTGGCTGTCTACCTCAAGCGAGGAGCCCCAAGGCGATTTAGCCTCCAGCAAGTATAGGACAGAAACGCCATCACTCACTTTGACAGTCAATATCCTGGCAAAGCAGGTGATGATCAATTCTAAATCGAGACATTAGTCACATATTCACCTGAGGCCCATAAACTGGATAATCTGGAGATGGAAGTGGTGGCTTGCTGATTTTCAAATAGATGTCAAGAGACACCTTTGCTTATTTCAAGCATTTATTTTCTAAGATATTTTATTTGTGTTCTGACATTATTGTACAGTAGTGTCTTGTGACAAACTAAAAATGGCCTCTTTCCAAAAAAGGAAAAAAGCAATACCTCTGGAATGTTGATGACAAATCGAAAGTTAAAAAAAACACCCGGGCCTCCAGAAACCAGGAAGCAAGGACCAGCTGATCCCTCTCCACAGAATGAGCCAGTTTCTGCTGCCATGGGAAACTCAGCCATGACATTCATCTGTCTTTCACAGGTAATTATTTATTCCTATTTGGAGTTATTAATATTGATGACTGATTTATGCATTAAATGTTTGTCTTTCTGATTGGCTGTTAGCTAGCAACTAAAAAAGCATTATCCAGGAAATTAAACTCAGCTAAAACCTGCTTTTCTTTTTGAGTCTCTAACTTTGATCAAAACGCTGGAGAAATCTTCTTTGTTTCTGAAATGAATTGCTTTTTCCTTTGTTCCCCTCCCGGTGAAACGACACATCCATTTCCCTTTCAACAAATGAAAGTAGCACGATTCTGCGATAAGAATCATCGATCTTGGTCACAGAGGGTGGCTCAGACACATTTGAACATTGGACTGATAAGAGCGGCCTTGTGTCAGAGCTCAGATAGCATCGCGTCGTATGCGGTGTGAATTGAGGACTACTTTTTCAAGTCAAAGGATTTCCTCCTTTGTGCACTCTGCCGCACCCTTATGTAATATGTTTGTGTCAGTTGTAACTGTGAGGCGTCTGGGGGCTTTCTTGATCCAGATGAGTTGTGATATATATTTAAAAAAAAAAAGCTTCTCGTTCATCAATAATGAATCCAGAGTGAACGCGTCAAAACCCGGCAGACTACACCAGAACAGTTATATAATGCTTAGGCTAAATGCTACGGCCTTTTTCGAAAACGGCCGAGACAGTGACGGCTCTCCTGCAGAGCTGGCGCCCTCCCCCCCCCCGATCTTGGCGCCCTTACCCTGCCCGGGTCCTGACATTTTGATGGAGTGCACCGGGGTCTGTGGCGCTAACAAGCCACCGCTGAGACGTCGCCGCTCATTTGAGCACCGGCAGCCGTCCCGCGGCTTTCAGTGAACCGGGTGATGGATACGGGCACTTTCATCTCAGCCATTACTTTCACCTTGCTGGCTGGTAATGGTGACCTTTCCCCAAATGTTGTCTAACACTTAGCTAAGTAGTAGCGAGCAAGAATGTGACAATGATGGCTGGCGGAGTCCACAGGTTGCTCAGACCAAACAAGTCTTGTGTTATGTAATAAAATTTAATACAGTTTTCTTAAGATCACAGCAGAAATTCTACTTTGCACACCAGGTGGAAAGTCGTGCAATTTATTTTTCCCTTCCCATAGATATGATGTGTGTGTGTGGGTGGCAAGATAGTGGGGTAAAAATAAAGCGCAAACAGAATGAGTCACCCTTCCCTCAATCCCAGTCTGGTTATAAATAAATCCACGTCGAAACGCGCACATGCATACGCGTCCACACGCGTGGCTGACATTACATAAGCCTGCGTGGGAGGTGTGACGCCATGCATGTATAATTCATGGATGTGGGACTGAACTCAGGGGGGGAGGTCTTGTACCTCAGCGAGCCCCCAAACTCATCACGTATTATTCTCCGTGGGATCTCCATTGCAATTTCGGAGAGTGTGTTAGGTGGAGAGTGAGGTGACGGCTCGTTCAGAAATGACAGCGCTGAGCTATTTGAAGATGGCAATTTTTTTGGGAGTGAAATTTGACTTGATTTCAAATCTGCATTTAGTGCATTAATGGATCCATGGAGGCGGCAAAGTTATCTATAATGTGCTCATGACAGTTAATATAGTAAGTGACCCAATGTATTCAGAATCAATGTCCAATTAAGAACTCTAAAATTCTAATCAGAACAATTCGATGGATTTTGTTTTTTTGGAGCAGGTGCATTGTTAGGTACAGTCTGTTTCCGTTTTGTCCACAAGGGGCGCTAAAGTATTTAAAATAATTCATTTGTTATTGATTTAAAGCAAAACAGCATTATAGTGTAATATAATAAAATAAATAAAAATAAAAGCCCACTGAGACATGTAACGTAATGCATCGGGTCCTGGAGACTTGTTTCTTCTGCAAGCTGGCCTCAGGTCTGTCTTGTCTCAGCCGCTGGCTGTGCACTGCCATGATATTCCCCAGAGCCTGAGCACACAGGGACAAGAGAAGGTTATTAAGTGCTGCATGTAACTCATAAATCAGCTGATGGATGAAGCACCAGGGGAGCTGCTTCCGACTCCTCCTCTCCTCCCCGACCAATATGGTATTTTTCCAACAAACCCAGTCTTTTTTTTTTCTCTCTCTTTTCCCTCCTCCTTTTTTCTTTTTCCAGTTGAAGGTCTTAAAGTAGAAACAATGCAGCTGACGGGTTTTTTCCTTGTGTTCCCCCCCCCCCCCCCCCCCCCCCCCTTCCCTGGAAATGTTTTCCAGGCATTTAAAGTGTAAACAAGCAGAAAGACTTTTATGAAGACTTTACATTAAACAACTTAATGGTCTGTGGTTAAACTCAACGGACGCCCCATTAGGTACACCCCCGCTCCAGAATATAACTACAAGTGTGACTGGCGCTATATAATTATGCTATATTTGGAATCAGGCCTCTTCCAATTGATTGCAGCTAAAAATGCATATATCGGATATTCGGATGGAACGTCAATGCAATCAATCACGATTAATATATATGTTCAATTTCCTTTTTGCGACTTGCACTCATCTGAAAATGTCGTGCCAACAGGCTCTTGTCATATAAGCATTTTCCCTTATTAGTGAAACCAGGCCTTCCTAAGAGCAGGAATTTTCCTCCCTGTGGTCACGTCACTGGAAATGTTGACACTAAGGCTGCTCCAAAAAAAAAAGAGACTCTTCTGCTTCAGGAGCCAGAATTCCAGTCTCCTCTTCCTCATCCTTCCTTCCCTCCTGTGATGACAATGATGATATATCATCAGTCATTCACCAAACGGCAAACATGTAAATGGTTGTCGGCCTTTTTTTTTTTTTTTGACCGTGACTCATCTGCCTCACAGTTCTCGGTTTGAAATTGTCTCGAGGTGTGAATCTGAGTGTGAATGGTTTGTTTAAAATTGCCCGTCTCCAGCTGGCCCGTGAACCTAATGAGGCCAAGCACCATGGAAATGGAATGGGCTGATGTGGGTCAACTGGGGACACTAAAATAAAAGGACTACATTTTTTCCTAAAAGCAAAGTTTAAATGTCTGGAATCAAGCAATTGGGCTAAAACGGGATTACCTCAGCTCCATTTTTCCGAGTAATGCCGCATTTAAGGTTGGCATTGGAGGAAAAGTGATTTTCTTTGTGTTGGGCACTTGATTCTTCCATTTGGTGTAGTCAATAAACTTCTTCCATTTTTGCTCTACTTATTGAGTAGCTTTCAGTATTAAACCGGAGAGTGTAATCTCATTTAAACCAACAAAAATGCATGAATTGGTAATAGCTTTTCTTTTAACTGCAATAATGGCAGCAATGTTATCAACCTTGACTTTTAAATGCTTTCCATCATTCTAGCATTTTTTTATTCTATGTGAACACTTAAGTTTTGACTTTCTTTTCTTTAAACCTCCCCAGCCATGTAATTGGGGAATGTACTGCGCATCAGTATTTGTGTGTGTTTGAGGGGGTCGACTTGGGGGGGAGGAGTCTTGAGTATTACCAAGGCAACAGCCTCAGTTATGTAACATCATATGGTGTTGTGAAAACAAGGCATCATGCAACGTGTTCCCCACAGCATGGATGGAACAAAAAAAAAAGCTCTAATGCTTCAGTGAGTTCAATTTGAATCTGCAATCATTTTCAGTCTTGTCACAAATCCAGAAGTGCCAAAGCTAGAAATATATATTTTTTAATTAACCCCCCCCACACACAGATTATATATTGCACTCTTCTGTCCCCCTTGCAGTGCTTTTTTTTCCAGAACTGTAAATGATAAAACCATCTCCGCTATTGTGTGTGGGCGTGCAGATAGCATGAGGACGGGGAGGCAAAAACAAAACCCACATGTTTCCTCACTAACAAACCCGCCGCAACAACTGCTGTCATTTTATTATATTCGATTACATTTGAGGTCGACACAAGCGTCGTCATCGACACGCCTCATTACAAAATCAGCATCCGCTACTTGTTCCAACACTTGCAAAATAAAAATAAAAAGTTTCTCCATTCAAATGAGCTATTTCAAGTCGTCGTTGCTGAAGCAGGTGAGTCATAAAGTGCAAAGTGAGCCAGGAGTCCCACTCTGCAGTCTGCAGGATGCCTGTAATGCGACAGTGGGTGGCTGTCACACAATCACTTATTAATGGTAATGCTTTACTGCGGTACTGTTACGTTTGTATTTCTCACAATTTAAGAGTACAATAAATATTTAAAAATATCTGTTTCAATAACCATTGGATCACAATGAAGCGTCACTTGAATCATCGCTGGTGAAGCTGAGGACTAACGTGTAAAATAGATTTTTGATATTTACACCTATTTCGCAAGAGCCCATACTGTTGAGCAAAAAATAGTCTGACCTTTAGAGTTCTGTGATGAACCAACTCATGGGGGGGGGGTATAAAGAAGGAGTATGGGCAGAGGATGAAAATAAAAACATTACATCATGATGCCAAAAGGGGGGGAGGCACAGTGGTCCTGTGTTTAATCCTGGACTGGACTTTCTATTTGGGGATTTTGGGTGGATGAGGTAGACTTTGTTATTCCTGTCCTTAGTCTACTCGGTTAATTAGGAGTCTAAAATATCCATAGATGTTATTTATGTAACCTAGGCAGTTGCACCTCTCATCCCAAATCAGGAGAGGCTCCAGCTCACCCTTGACCCAAACAATACAGACCATTTCATCATGTTTATAAACAATCTGTGTGATATCTATCTCGTTTCATCTTATGCAAATCCTCATTATGACTTTAAAATGCAATGAATACCCAAATGTTGACTTAAAAATCCATATGAAAGGCCCTAGTTTCTTTGCATACAGAAAGCAACAACTTGGACAGATCGCAGCTAATTTCTTTTTTGTTCCGTCTATTATTGAACACTACTGCTTATTTGGAATCGACTGCATGCATTTTCCTCCAGGTAACGCTGGCAGAATGGCCCGCTGTTGTGTCCCTGCTGCGGGTTAGTGCATGGGAAAGCCCGGGCGGTGGTGGCGGAGGGGCACAACGTGACCTGACAACAAGGAACCTCCGGGAAAACCGTCAATCCTAAACTATGCACCGAGGAGAGAGAGGATGAGGCTCCGTCAAGGGGGTGTACGTATAACGACATGTCACTGTGGCTCCACGCGTGGACGAGATACGCGTGCTTTTATGGCTCATGTATAACCTTTATTGAGACTGTCTTGTACTTAACACAGATAAGAACAATGGGCGAGCATTAGGTTCAGCGAGTGGGTTGAAGTCACGGGCGCTGCGGCCATCGCGAACCTCCCGCTGGCTCTGGAGGACACCCCGTGACTGGGAGGCGGAGAAGGGACCCCCGATGACGTCAGTGGGCCTGTCTGTTTCCTGCAATAGAAAGTGAGGGAGAAGGTGAAGAGAGAAATCCGGAGCTGAAGCACATCTTTCGTCGTTTTAAAGGTGCGTTACAATTATTAGCTTAACAACTCCCGTGAGTATAAATAAAGCAACTCAAATCGCGCTTGTTTATTTTCCCTCTGCGTGTGTGAGAGACGCTGCACGGGTGGGTTTCTACTCTCTCGTGTTACAGGTTGCTTTACTCTTTCAAAGCTGCTGTCTATTGCGGTCTCGTCATGCGTGTCTCCGACATTAAAGTTCACTTGCAAGCTAAACTGTTCATGATGTCCCGACGAGTGCAATTGACTGGCGCGTGGTTGACCACGACAGTAACTTAACTCCTCATTGTGCTTTTTTTTTTTTTTTTTTTGCACTCTAAGATTCTTGCTATTTCCGCCCCTTCAGTCGCTTGCTTGTGCAGGGTTGCGTATGTCGATATTGTGTAAACGTGCATGCGTGTACGTGGGTTTTGTTGTCTGAAGGGAAGTGTTCCATTTAGCTGTTGCAGCGACAGCGAGGGGTTTTCCCTGGCTCCTCCCTCTCTTGCAGGGCGTTCACGTGTTGCAACGAAATGCGCGTTTCCCCCATGCATCGCTTTGGCTCGCCTCATCCCATTGCTGTATTTAGCAAAAAAAAAAAAGAGTAGGGGGGGGGGGGGGTGATATCTCAAAGTGTTTTACACAACTCCCCTCGAAACGTGCATCTCCAAATTGCCACGCACGCTCATTCATCGCAGTGCGCACAATTGCACATGTCCTTATTTTACACAATGGCTCTGATGGGTCCACGGGCGTGCGTGTTGATTCCAGTCAGGTGTGTTGCAACCAGAAGCGTTCGGGTATTTCAAGCGTGATGGTGTTTTTCTCGGGTTAGCATCAGGGTGTTTCCTCAAACATCACGCACGCCACACGCACGAAGGAGAGGGAGCGCAGAGAGAGAGAAGAGGATAGTCTTGCAGATAGACAGGACATACTGACAGGCGTGCACGTCTCTCGCCGTCGTCGAACCTGCTCTGGAGAATTCCAAGTGTGCACCCAGGTGAGAGGCTCGTCGTGCGGCAGGCAATGCATGGACACAAACGTGGTTGTATGCGGGCAGATGATGCAGCCAACAGTGCTGTTCTCTCTCATCCGATGATGTCATTGCTCTGGCGCCACATGTAGCAAGTGTATGGAGAAAAAGCATCCACTTGTAGTAAGTGTTATGCAATAACGGCGCAGGGCAAACAAAGGAGGCTTCTTCAAGCAATGCTGCTCACTGCAACGTGCAGGTGTTGATATGGCTCGCTTGGACTTGAGAAGGATAATGTAAGGGGAAAGAAAGCAGCAACATGCCATTTATTGACAATATGTTACCTGCTTTTTTTTTTAGCCCGGATCCCTCCGATGCAGGCGGAAACACATTTTGCGGCTATATACACGGAACTTCCATCCCTAAATCTAAAGCTGACCATTATTATATAATATATTTCCCCAATGGTTTTTAAGTTGCATGGCTTAGCTGTCCTGTGAACTTAAAACATGGGCACACATGTGATGCTTGTCCTCCGAGCCACCCTGAGCATTCGTTGCAAGAGCGCATAGAGCTTTTATTGTTTGCATCTTTCATCAGCCGAGGACAGCAACCCGCATGTCAATCGGGTTTTTTTTTTTTGGGTGAAAACTCCAAAGGGCAGGTTGCATCTGATGCAGATCCGAGGTGGTGTACTCATGTGATCACAGAGGACCTCTGAGAAGCCAGGACACCTGTTTGAGGAAGAACCTCAATCAAGTGCTCTGTCCTAGACTAGCAGCTGCCAAGTGACAGAATACAAGGCCGGCATAGTGCGGCTTTTCTGCTCAACTCATTCGAACGTGTTTTTTTTGTTGTTGCAGATGTATGCAGACGAGCACGCCGCATGTCGCAAGTCCTCCGACAGTAGCGCCCAGTTTTCCCAGGATGCACTTGTGAACTGAGGAGGAAAGATGCCGCGTACCAAGCAGAACAACCCCAAGAATCTAAAAGGTGGGAATGTCATGAACGAGTCAGTTACTCTGTAAATTGTTTTAAAAAATATATATATATTATTGTTCTGGAAGATGTATCACTTTCAGGACAGGGAGATGAATCGGGTAATTCTTGCCAGCATCTTGCCAGCCGTTGGCTGAAAGAAGTCGTGTGTTAGGTTGTGAACTGACAGATTCATGTGTCAACAGACGTTTGCCGTTCACAGATCTGGGCATTGGTAGCGTTGCATGCTGGGGTGTGAAAAGATGCCACGCTTGATCTGGACGGCAAATTTCCATGATGCCTCTGAGCACCTTTTGTTGATTTGAATCGGACGCGATTATTTGGTGGAGTGAAGCCGAGAATTATTTTTTTCCCTCTTTCCCGCTGCTTTTTTTTTTTTTAAATCAGCATTTTCTTGCTGAGGTCCATTAGAAGCCTTACCTTCATTAAGCAGAAAACACAAATGGCGTGCTGTCACATGCGCAAATGTGGAAAATGTCTTTTCCTGGAACCTCTCAGAACGCTTCTCACACTCCCCGCCAACGCCGTCACATGATTCTTGTCTCCATGTTTGAAGAACAAACTTATTTTGACCAACACAACTGGCCCAAGAAGGTCACCATATAGAAATTAATCCTCTAAATGTTTTGAAATCACTTTTTTGAAGGAGGAGGCTAACTGGTGTAAAATAACAAATGTATTTATCATTATTTATAATTTATATTTTTTTATTATTATTTATAATAGTTTCTTTTTAAATTATTTATTTAATCTATTTTTTAAAGTAATTTTTTTAAATTAATTAATTAGAACAAGATTTTTTTTTTTCCCTCCCCAGATATGTATGTATAAATCGCGGCCTCTCCGACTTTGAGCATACTGATAGTAACTACTACTGAGTGAGCACGCCAGTTCCTAGTTATAGGACAAATCCTGCTGTGTCTGGCAGCTGGTAAGTGGTTTCATAAACCACGGGGGACGCGATGGGCCAGACCACATAAATTCAAGTTGCACTTATATGAAACGTAATAGTCTTATGAAATCACTTTCCTATTGGAATCTATCTGCCGCAGGTCTGCATGGCTGTGAAAGTTACGCAACAGTTGCTCCTTTCGTTTCCTTCGATAATAACCTTTGGCTGGTGTGTGTGTTGTCGAGTTGTTTGAATTAATCGACAGGAAGTCGAATAATGACGCGATAGCTGCGACTGGGGAATGTGGGTGTCTGTCAAGTCTGCCGTGGGAATTGCTTTTCACAATTTGGAAACCGGGATTGATCGGTCGAATCTGGTGGAGTTTGTGACCTGTGCACAATTGGCGGATTGGATGGAACGTTGTCTGTTGTTTTATTTTTTTGATGAATCCTCTGGTTACTTTAGCAGAGCATTCTTGGCTCTATTTCGGAGCGAATCATAATAAACGATCACATATTGTAAACACAGGCAAGGGGGGGGGGGGGTGTCCGCTGAGTTTGACCGTGCATTCTTAGGTTCCTTTTTGTTTTCTTTCCTAAGGAAGGAAAATCCGCGACAAAGGAGACTTTTGCAATCAGTGGTGAGTTTAGCTGAACAATGCAAAGATGAACTGCAGGGAGTGATTCATATTTGTTTACATGGTAAACAATATCAAGATTTCAGCACTTTTTTTTTTTTCTGTGCAGTGAGTAATTTGAATGAAAACAAGCCATTAACTTTTTATACGATTTCCCACCAAATTTGCATTTGAGCATTTCAAACTTTACAAGCCTAGAAGCAGATGTGGCAAAAACGCAGCAGCTCAATATTATTATCCGTGTATTTTTCCTTTATGACGTACTTTGCGGGTAACAATGCAGAAATTTTGGAACTCCCGCAAACCCCCCCCCCCCCCCCCCCTTCTTGTTTACTTTTGTCAAACAGCTGGTCTCTAAGCAGCTCAAGCCAAACACCCAGTGGTTTCCCCCCCCCCCTTCAGACAGAATATCTCTCTTTCTTTTTCTCTCTGTGGACATTAGCAGCAACACTTAGCTCATAGCTGGCAGGCAAACATTAAGTGGGTGATATAAATGTTTCCCAAAAATGAACACAACAAACACGCAGGCCCTTGAACGAAATTCCACTTAAAGTGACAAATTTGTGCTGCTAGCTTTTTTTTCTTCTTTTTTTTTAATTTTCATGCAGATTTTTTTCCATCGTGTGAAAACTCTGGAGAGTCACTTTTAGGGATGTGATTCTAAAAAAAGCAGACACCTAGTCTGGTCACATTCTAACTTGAGCCTGTGACCTGAATGTCAGTGGGGATGTGGTTCAGGTCAGCCTGGGTGGTCTGTGTTTTTCCAGACCTGCTGAATGCTTCTTTCATTCTGGAAAGTCAAAGTTAGAACATCTCTGTCATAAATGGTGGGCGAGGGAGGGGCAGGTGGATTTTGTTTATGATGGCGTAAGTTGCATTTTCACATATAGGCAGACTTCAAATATCAACTCTGTGGTGTTTGTCATACGCCTGTGCAATGTTTTTTTTTTTGCGTCCCTGAAAATGTACGCGGACTTTTTGTTGTTGTTTACGGAACGAACTGTGCATGCCCCGCTTGTCGTATAAAAAGTTTCTTCTGGGCTGGACTCAGCTTTAGCCTGCTGTGTGATGAATGCCCAACAACTGCTGTTAAACGTGGAAAATATTCACCCCTGTAAAGCCGAACGCAGACGCTGAGATTGCTCAAAAGTATACATGTCGATAAATAAATTGCGTTTTACTTCACTAATCTTATTTAAATGCTTCGCAACAACAGTGCAGGTCATAAGGTTCCGGCCGAGTAATTTTCCACAACTTTTGCTGTTAATGGTTAACTTTTTGCTGACCATGGCGAAATAATCGGTTCAGTCCACTCCGGTGGAAAGTCTGAGGTTGAACACAACCTGTTTAGGGATTTCGAAATATTGTTATGAGAGGAAATCATCGCAAAATGTTTATTAAAGGGTGCAGGCATTGTGAATTGTCATGCAAGTGTAAAAATAAGTCAACCACACATTAATGACAAATTTTTTTTATTGTATGTATTATTATACTTAATCATATTTATTTAATATTCAATAATATGTCAACAGAACTTTAGTCTGGGCATTTTTTTTTTTTTAAACTCAACAAATCAGGTCAATCAATTAAGTAAACAAACATTTGGCTTATGCAAACACGCTTAGCCAGGGAAGGGAAGGAGTTAATAGGTTGGCCTTGTTGAATGGATTTTTGACATGTTGTGTCATGCTCAGGCAGCCAAACCAGTGTTTCCGTACGGGCCCTTCAAATTACAGTGTGCGAATGCAGCACCGTTCACACAAAGGGAAGTTCTCTCCCAGAGGCAGGAATAAACCTGAGTTTTGGCAACAGTAACTACAACAGACAGGCAGAAACTTGTTTGGGGAAGTCGGCTCCGAGCCGGACGTATAAGCTCACAAAAGCTTTCACTTTGAGATATGCAAAGCGAGGGAGTTGCTGGAATTTACATGGCCAGATTATTTGAGTACATGAAACTGAGCATGGTGGAAATGTGGGTTAATGTCTCCTCATTCTTATTCACGGAAGTGAAAGAGAACCGAATTATTTAACAGAACAGTAAATTTGAGCACACACCCCACCCCTTTTTTTAATTTTCTTTAATCAATTGGGATTTTTAAATGGGAGTTGCCCGCTATTCACAATTAAGGTGACCGCCGCCCATATTTTGAACAGCTGAGCAAATGTTCATTCTTTTTAGATTGAGTCACAATTTGTAATCAACAAGTTCGACACAATTTCAACTATACCAACAAATATATGTATTTGAAAAATAATTCCTCATGTGTTCTCTGTGTGTGATATTTTGCCAAGTGTGAAAACTGATTTTTTTTTTTTTAAGAATTATTCAAGAAGAGCGAGTTTGTTCTCTCAGGCATGAATGCAGTGAGGTGACCTGTCAGGTCAGTGTGTGTGTGTTTGTGTGTTGTGTGTGTGTGTCCTTGGCTTCCTCGCGGGTGAGTAACAAAGCATTGCGGCCCAGTCAGTCAAATTATTCGGCTTAAACTTTTCAAAGTGAAGCATTAGTGAAGGGCTCAAGGCGAGCCGAGTCAAATTGGAGCTAACGAACGGTGACCTTCTCATTCTTATTAGTCCCGTATGCACACGCACGACCCTCCTCCCTCCCCAGGTGAGCTGCTCCCGCCCGGAGAGCCACTTCCTGGAAACTGGACCCGCATTGATGTTGGCAACTCACAAAGGTGAGCGCCGGCGTAGGAGTCGGAATGATGAGGGGAAAATGGAGTTGGGAGCCAAACAGGATTTGTCCGCGCTGACGTCAGCAAAGAGGCTGAGTGTAGCGGAAGAAAATCTCCCCGCGGTGCCGTGCCGGGACTGGATGTCGCATTATTTGGACATGTGTGTGCGTGACACATTGAAGGGGTCATAGTTCAGAGAAATACCTATACAAAAACTTTCTCTGTTAGATTGAAGCGGCTGAATCCAAGGTTGGAGAGGGAAAGGGGGGGGGATTTTTTTTCTGATTGAGGGGAAAAAGTGAGGTGAGCTAGCTAGAGGTAAACAAAAAAAAAAGTTTCCAAAATAAATAGAGCAGTAAAGCTAGCGCCGGAAACCCTTAAAAGGGTGATTGTGTGTGTGTGTGTGTGTGTGTAGCTGGCATTGCTTAATGGCTTGCACAAGCAAAGCCCAATGAAGGGGGTTGCTAGGGAAACAGAGCAGCATGAATCTCGGGCTGCAGGTGCTGTTCCTCGTGTCCTACTGCTGGAACCTCCTACGAGTAGGAGAGGGGGGTTTAAAAGATGCGTTTTGGGGAAAAGTGCAAAGAGATCAAATGATTTCTCCGGACGTGTCGGAATTATGTGGCACGAATATGTGGCAAATATTTGAGCCCGCTTGCACGTTCGGTGATGTGCTGCGGCAAGAGACCAAAGCCAACTGGCGCTGAAAGGCAATTTTCGGGGACAACAACAATACTGTCAATCGGCGGCTGGCACAGAGCGGCACAATTGAGTTCTGGGCGGCTCTGTAACAATTGCTGAATGTTAGTTTAGATGAGGCAGACCTTGAGTCAAAGACATTGGTGTTGTGTTACTAAATGTTAGAGGGAGGAGGGAAGGGGTCAGTTGCCGAGCGATGCCTTTAAGGTCAGGTTGTAGGACTGTATTTATCAACACTGACACTTGCTTTGTCTTTGACTATGACGTCGTCTTTGCAAGCCGTAGCCAATCAAAGCCGCTTCGGAGTCGACTTTCAAGCCAGATTGCGTGAAGGCACACGTTGGAGACATTTTAAGAAGGTTAGGAGCACAACAAGTCATTTGAAATGATTATGGAAAATTGCAGCTGGGCTTTTTTGTGCGTTGTTTTTGTTGACATGAAAAATGTTGTTTATGGTGTTACCGCTAACATCTTGTTTGCTATTTACGACAGTTGCAATTATAGTAGAAATTTGCTTCCATGTGGAATAACTCAACTCTACATTTTGATTGACTACTTTTTTGCTCTTACACATATCAGAAAGCTGCATCTTAGGAAGAAAAAAACAAAAGCATTTCGAAGCCCCCGCATGTTCATTCACAAAATCTTTGCTGCGATCGTTTCCTCTCTCTTTGTGTAGGCTCGCTGCCATCAGAAGGAAATCTGTTGTTTTGTCTGTGCGATTGGCGTGGTATTGACTGAGCGAGGAGGCGGAGGTGTGGGAGGTAGTCGATGTGTCTGTGCCGTCAAGGGTCACTCGTATCAAATGATTGGAGGGGTGAAGGAGCGTTAGGCTTGCCTAGTTGGACCACTGGAAGCCCCGCCCCCCCCTCGAGAAAGCAAAGCGAGGTCAGTGAGGTTGGGTCAATATTTTAACGCTCATAGCACAGACACATTTAGAGTAGGGTCAAGAGGTGCACCTCAGCCATTCACGAGTGGCGACCAACATAATGAATTGTTTGATGAAGTCTTTACGATGGGAAACTTGCGCCCTTTGCGTTGTCCACCGATCACACCAAGTGATCGTAATCTTCCGCCATCACCTATAGAACTTATCTCAAGTCATGTTGTCGGTTGACGTCGCGGCGCTTCTGTGTAAAGAGAAATGCCTCCCACCTCTGTCAACAGCCAAGAAAAGCAAAAGCGCATGCGAGGGAGAGAAAGGTGGGTGGATGGCACGGATGCAACGTCAAAGGCGTAACGGAGTAGGCGAATGATGTCAGACGCAAAGACTGTTTTTAACCGGCAACTGATAACACCTATTATCTCGGAAAGCCGGACTTGGCATTACGTTTTTTTAAAATTATTTTGTTCTAATCGTTTTGACAACGAAACTGAAAAACGAGATGAATGTCAACAGGTTAAAATGAAAGAAGAAAGGGGGCAGGGTGGGGGGGCTTGGGCAAAGGGGTGCCCGCCTGCTGGCAAGGCTAAGTCCTATTGCGTAACATTGGTCATCTCTTCCTTTAGCTGCTGTTTCCATGGAGCGAGAGATGGTACAAATGAGAGCAGAAAGCTCTTGGGGAATTAATCTGTCTCGAAAATAACTACTTCTGACTCCTCGTCTTAGAAATAAAAAAAACAAAAAACGTTCACACCCAAAAGTTGTTTGTAAGTGTGGTCAACTATTGTTTGGGCATCGTTGCATAATTAGAGCTCCTCCCATCGGCCATGTTATTTAACCAATACAATTGACACTTGAAACCCGTCTCATAGTTTCATGTACAGTCGCTATAAAAAGTCTACACACCCATATTCACATACCAAGTTTTGGTAATGTTGATGAGAAGAAAACTGGTTTGATGACAACATTGGAGGAGCTGCAGGAAGTTCTGGCATGTAATGGAAATTTTCCACACGTGACAACAATCAGCTAGCTTCCTCATGCCTTGCATGAGGAGTGTGAATATGAAATTGTCGGAAAATTGAAACGCTAAATTTATTTTTCCAATACTTTTTTTTATGCATTTGCACAGCACTGTGCAGCCGTTTTATATCCACTGCATATTTGATGTTTCCAAACCTCCCCCTTATATAAATCGCTGTCCTGTGTTGATGTGGAGGCGGTCCATTACACCCTCCCACTCTCTGTCTAACTCTTTGGATAATTTGTCTTGCAATTTCTTCCTCTAATTCTTTCTTGGATTAGTCCCCATGTGCTCATTGCGGCGGACCCCCAACATTCGCTCGCTCGCTCGCCTGACACAAGAGGGATCAATGGATGGGTATTTATAGCTTCTGCCAGGGCGTGGGAGGTTGTGGGCAACAAGTAGGTTAGTGGCTAATCTGATGTTGACAGTGGCTGAGAGCGACTTATTCATATAGAGAAATTGGATTTTATTTTTAGAGCCTCCGTAGTGCGAGGCAACATTGCTTAGCTTGGGGAAGTCTGCATATAGGCAGGCAGGGCTTTCCCTCATTTTTGGGAAGTGATTTTAAAAAAAAAAAAAAAAAAAAGGAGAGGTGAGTAGGAGGGGGGTGAGGAGGAACACAAAGGCGGACAAGCAGGCAGGCAGGGAGGAGAACCAAGTGTGGTTGCTAGACTGACAGTCGGCAGAGGTGAGGAGCGAAATCTCTGCTCAGACACACACACAGCTGCGTATTTGTGGCAGACGGCGTCCAGACGCTCAGCTCTTGTGGCATTTTAGCTCCTGCTCGTTTCGTTTTTTTTTTTTGTAATTTATCCATACCGGCTGGAAGACAGAGCGGGCCCAGCCGGGAATGTCAGAGATTATCGGTCCAGGAAGTTGTCAGGAATGTCAGGTGCTTGCCCGGTGAGCACGTTTTGAGTCTGGGAAGGGAAGCCAGCCGGCTGGCAGTCGGTCGCGGGCGAAGAAACGACGAGACTTCTTCGCTTCGCTTCACAGGTATGGTGGGGAACTTTTGCATGTGTCTTGGCATCACTTTGTGTTGTGTCCTTTTTTTTTTTACCTCTTCTATCAGTCAATTTTTCAACTTTATCTGCAGCTATTTAGTTGCTCGTCATTTTTCAGAAATGTTGTCATTGATTTATTTTTTTTTTCCTTTTGCAGTTTAAGTTAGTGATTTTATTGTGCTAGTTGTAGTTGGTCTTTATTGTGTTCTATTTTTTTATTGCTATAATGCATTTTGCAGAAATGTTGTCATTGATGTCAATAGTTTTTTTTCTTTTGCAGTATAAGTTAGTGATTTTATTGTGCTAGTTGTAGTTGGTTTTATTGTGTTTTTTTTTTTATTGCTATAATGCACTATAAATTAGCGTTGTTGGCATCGACATTTTTCAATTTTTCGATCGCTTATCCACTTCATTTCACTTTATTTGGAATATTTTGAGTCAAAATAGGGAATCAAAAGTATCCCCTAAAATGTCAAAGTTTAGGAAGCGACTTAAAAATTACAACATTGGCCAGACAGGAAATGACCCCTCCTTGCTCGTCCTTCCTCTTGCCTGATCTCACCCCCTCGGTGCAGTAATAATGTCAGTGACGGACGGCTATGGCCGCTCGCTCAGTCTCAGCGGCGTGTTCCCCCGTCCCAGGCCCGGCAGCTGCAGCACGGCGTGAGCGTGAGGACGGGATAAGCTTGAGCGCTGCAGCGGCTGGACATGAGCTGTCAGCGTTATGCAACAGAGATAGAGCAGATCAGAACTTATTAATATAAATGTATGATTTGATGGTTCACAGCATCCAATTGACTTTTGTTTGCACTTTTCAGACATTTATGGTTAATCAATATTACAATTCGTATTAGCGATTGATGCTAAATTGCCATGTAAACAAAAGACTGACAGTGTTATTGGATTTTTACGCCAAAATTGTGAACTAATTAGCCAAAGGTCAAAGGTGCATATCAGCATATCTGATGTGAGGGAAGGTGGCAAATGAAGTTTTATGAACATGAGCGAAGGAGTGGGAGGGAAATGAAGACAGCGAGGGAACGCCGTGTGTCTCTCTGTGCCATTATGTAACGTTACCTCGTGCCCACTGGCAATGGCGAGTGGTGCGGAGGTGGGCGCCAACTTCATCACTGAGGTACCCGAGAGGAAGCGTAGCAAAGGTCAAACTTTTTTTGTATTTGACCTCAACTTGGGCTGGCCAATGTGGAAATCTAGGCGAGATTTCAAATGCATGGATATGGGAATGGTAAATGAGCGAGATAATCAGATGGAGCTTGTGCGATGGCGTCCCCCGGGACTTAAACCAGCGGGAGCCTTCGAGCGGCTCCAGAAAAACCTGGCGGGAGTCTGTTGAAGCGCCTGCGGGTCTCTGCAGACAGGATGACAGCAACATTGTCATGACACATAGGATGGGGGTGAAGGCGAGCCCGCTAACCATATATGGCAAAAAAAAAAAAATAACACGATCCCTCTTTGGTCTTTTGCAAAAGTTCAAATGGACAATAGCATTTTGAAACGAAGATCTGTCGATCCATATGTTCCGAAAATATTTTCGCTCTACTTGATTGTAACCGGGGGGAAAAAAAATAGTGATGTCATCGAAGTCGTTGAGCTATAATCGGTAACATTAACCTAGGTTATAAATCGAGGGAGTTAATGCATAACAGAAGGATGAAGTATGCCGTTGCGTGTCGGATTTTCCCCTTTATGGCAGTTTTTGCTTCTTTCTTTCGATTGACTTTGAAACAAGCCATACTAATTAAGTCATACTCATTTAAATAATACACATCATGGTCGAATCTTACTCATTTCAATGGACTAAAGAAGGAAAAAAAATGGCTTCAATTAAATCGGAGCATTTATAGTGCTGACGTGTCCAACATATTTCCTTGTGCCACATTCGTAGTCACGGTAACAACTTTGATTAACATCTTCGCTCTCCCCCCCGGAGGGCGGTTAGCAGGTGGCAGCTGATGGACCAAAGTTTGATGGTTGAGAGAGTCTCATTTTGTAATCTAAACATTGGAGAGGAGGAGGCGAAGCCAAGATGCAGGAGATGAACCTGAGCAGGATCTGACGTCTGTTTTGTAACTTGATCAATGACCTCACAACATTTAGATCCTTATTTCCTGCGTAGCCTCATTACCTTGTCTTATTCTCACCGCCTCTGAGCCTCATAAGCCCCCGATCTAATTAAGAGTTCTCTCTGCATAGCTGAAATAGTCCCTTTCTTCCATTGCGAAGATGGCACGGCGATTAGATTTTGAGATCAGAGGTGGCTCCGTCAAAATTGTTTTGAGTCGGATCGTACGCGGTTACGTCAGGGTCTCGGAATTGTACGTCTTGTCAATGACAAATTACCGTCATCAACTGCTGGACTGGGGTTGCCAGGTTTCAAAGTGCGCTTTGAGATTTCAGTTTGGAGGGAATTCAAACTTGGATCCAATTGATGAATGAGATGCATTAGGTTTTTTTTTCTTCTTCAAAAGTGTGCAAAAAAAATCAGCTGTATGGCTTGACACAAACAGAATACTGCAGAAAAACTGTTTGTTTGTACTTTCTATTTGCCAACAAAAACGTTTATGTTCACCAACATAATTACAGAGCAAAATTTTGCTCCTGACATTTTTTTCCCCTTAACATGGATTTCCTAGCAGTGATGCAGCAAAAACACCCATGTTGTTTTGACGCTGGCCTGACAAAATGTTTGCGAACTTCTTCTGCGGGCCCGCTTGTGAAAGCCGCACATTTCACATAATGACTAATCCGAAAATAAAGCGAAGGGTTCTTCCTCTTTTTTTAGGATTCGCTCAGCATAGTTGCGGGAGTTCAACCGGAGAGGTCAGTGACTCGGCCTCAAACGAATGGTCCAACCAAGTGATCAGATCGGTGAATAGATCCAAATTTGGTTGTAGAAGGTCAATTTAAAGGCAAACGCATGTATAATATTACAATAAGCCCCGCCCACATTTGAAATATCAACCTTGTCCTTTAAAGCTAACTGCAAGCCATCCAAAAGTGACCTAATGGGCTTTTATTCTTTTTTTTCCGTTGGTATTTTCAGTCATCCCTGAGTCAACTTTTTCCAACCCGATTTGCATTTCCATGACCAGTTTAAACACGCAAAGCCGTGCCAAGTTGTTTTCAGGACAGGCTGTGTCTGAAGCTGGGCCAAAGCACACTCCAAGAAGTTTGGGTTACGTCTCGCCTCCTTTTGGGCTGCCCTCTCTCCTTTTCCTTTTTCAACAATTTTTATTATTTCAAATTCTTGCACAGTACTTCTAACCCGGTAGTCAAACATCTTATATACTGTATTTAAGAATTTAAAAATTAATAATAATACTAGGAATTTAAAATATAAAAAAATTTATGTAACTCCTAGAACTACCAAGTCATTATAAAAAGGAAAGAGAAAAAAAAGGCTTCCTCGGGTAAACACTCTCGCCCAGTGAGTAAGCTGTTGGGCAACTCGCTGTTGGCAGGGAACATTAAGCCCCGCCTCCCCCTTCAGGACAAACAAGACAGGAGGGGGAGACCAAGCGAAGGATCCCCTGGAGGGTGCCAAAGCCGGTTTAAGTGACGTCACCTGGCCTGCTATGTTCAGGCTGACCCCGCCTCCCTCCCACACTCCCTAATTCCAATCCCTCCCTCCCCCTTTCACCTCACCTCTACGCTCCACCTCCTCTCTTCCTGGGCCTTACAGGAATTCCCCTCCTCGTCACATTATTATGAGGAAACCGCTGGCAACACCCCAAAACCACTGCAGAGCTCCAGCTGATTGGGCGGAAACATAGCAGTGAGTGTTTTGACAGAGAAGCATGCATGTACTGACTTTTTCTTGGTCAGGGACAAAAGGAGGCACTGATTGTTTATTTCCATGAAACATGAGCCAAGCGTGCGGTAAGAAATGAACATTTTGTTCTATTTGTCAAGCACACGCGCTTTTGTTTTTTGGTATTCTGAGCTTGTGTTGGGCGTGATGAGAATTTTTGGTTTGCACTATTGATTATAGACAGATTTAATGTTGTGTAAGTAAATGGCCAAAGTTCATTTGTAAAGTGGAGTTTACCTCAAATATATTCCTTTGACAAAAACAAATTTAAGTCACAATGAGTTAGGGAAATGTCACTCACTATGCTTAGGTCCTTTTTTCGAAGCTGTTGCAAAGGAGGAAGTGGCTATATGCACGTATATAATTTTTTTGTCTCTTATCTGAATTATAAGTATCGTCAAAAGGATGCAAAGAAATTATATTCCGCTGCAGTACTGCATCTATCTACCCACCCGGTGGTTTTCTCCTTCCATCAATTCTTCACCAGGGTGCCCACGCAGACTCAATAATCAGTGGCCTCCAGTTTGATGCTCCTGAGACCTCTAGTTTCCTGCGGGGGCAGCAGCACTGTGGATATAAAAAGTCTACACACCCCTGTCCGAAAGCCTGACAGAGACCAAGATCAATTCAATTGAAACTCTTAGCAAAAGAAATCTCACGTTGAGGACTTTGTCATAATTATTTCCTGGTAAAATCATTTTTTTTTATTACTCCTAAGAATTGAGATTTGAGTGGTTCTGTCAGAAGTCAGCACACAATTGTTGGAGACAGACAATCTTTCATCCCTTACTCATTTTGTGCTTCCTTTTTTTTTGTCCAGTAGATTAGACAGAGTGAGTCATTCCAGCTTCTTACAAAGATATTACAAAAAAATTCCAAGATATTCTGACTGATGATGATGACTTTTAGCATAATGGGACACTCCCGCTCTGGCGGGGATTCCTTAGCACCCCATCATTGTCTGACCACGGTCACGGTCTGTGAAGACGACTTCACTTCCAGATTGATTTATTACCCTTCCGAGCGTGGGGAGTCGCGCTCTCTTTTCTGCAAAGATAAAGAATTTGTCTGTAGCTGACGCAAAGTGTTATGGCCACTTATTGCATGGGTCAGCAGCTGAGGGCTGCAAAAACTTCTTCACAGGCTACAGGAAGAAAGCCCAGATACAATCTGCAGACTTCCTCTCAAGTTAGCAAAGAATTTTGCAGCGCTCACTTATCTGCTGGCTGGTGGAATTTGTATTGTCCGAAGATGTGAAGGATGTTCTTCGAATGAATACAACCAACTTTTATATAACCTTTAACGAATGACAGATGACATTTTGCCAATGTACCCAGGGGCGGCGCTATGGGGTGGCCAAGGGTGGGCAGACCAGAAAAAAAACTTATCATTTTATGCTAAATTGCATCAGACTTCTTCTGGAAATCTTGACAAAACTTTTTAAGAAGCTAAAACCAGTTTGAGGTGCATGTTGTCAAATGCCCTTGACTGTCTCCGTGAGAGTATCCGCAGCATGTGTGTGTATTTTGCACAAAGCCCGGGCGTGTACAGAATGCTGGTGAAGGTGCTCGAGTTACATAATCCTTCCGCGCTTTGACGAGGAAGAAGGGGGCAGCTGCCGGCTAGCATCTCGTCATCTTCTTCCCGCTTGTTTTCTCTTCCTCTCTATTGAATTTGGATGCCGCACTGTGTATCCTATCTCCAGATCTCCGTCCGTCCTGATGTCTCCCCGGTTGCATCATGTCTTGCACACACATCAGTCCAAATGCCTTTCACCTTTGACTTGTCCTTTACTTTTTTTTTTTTGCACGCGTGGACCATCTGCTCAGACTCTTCTGTTTCGAGTGTACAGGCTGGTGTGGTGTTGTGCATACTAATGATATCAGATGCTGTTCTATCAAAACAACTAGAGCGTGTATTTTTTTTGATGCTAGCAGGGAAGTGCAGCAGCTTGAACGACGAAAAGCCGGCAGAGCAGCCTGAAACGAGTAAACATTGTGCATATGGAGACTTCACGCCGCCCGTTATGGCGGCCATCGGGGAGGCCTGTTGTTGGTACGGTTGTGAGGTGGACGTCTTGATTCTTCAGATTGACATCCCGACCTGCTGTGCATGTCGCAGATCACACCAGGTGAACATTAGAATTCAAGCCTGCGTGTGTTTGAGGACCTCGCTCTGGCCTTTGGGGTGCTACTAATTCCGTTTCCCCCCCACATCATGTAGGGGGGGGGGGTGCACGGGGGAATTCAAGATGTGCAGTTGTCATGACAGCAACCAAAAAGAAGCCAGACTCTCTCGCTCACAATCTTCTGCATCGGCCAGGCAACCACCCGAGCTAAATCATTGGCGATTGTTGTCAAAATTCTGGATGCCTTCCACAACCTGTTCTGGTTTTCATCTCCAGGCGACCTGTTGATCTTCTCCCCTTTTTCTTGTTCCTTTGCGGCTTCCACGCTTTGCAGATGGCGAGACGAACGTCTCTAAGCCCCTTTTGGTGAAATATTCGACCATCATGAAGATGACTCCAGCAAACCCAAGCGCAGATAATGAGGGAAATTTGAACCGTATAATCATTCCCTGCTGTCTTAATAACTTGGCTTGCGTGGATGGAATATTTTGTCCTTATTAAGGGACCGCAGCCTTGTCGCTTTCTACTCCTTGTTTCCTCCGGTCTGACTTCACGGGTGTCGTTCAGCGCGAGGGGCTCTTGTTTGCGGTTACTTATGTAAGGGGAGCAATTTGATTTCGACCCAAGAACTAATTCAGTGTATTTTGGGCAGTAATCACCTCTGCCTCAGGTTGCCAGTGTGGTCTGACCTCCAGTAATAAGTTCAAACAAGGAATCATCTCAGCGCTCTCCAAGAAAGGATTGCGCAAACATTGTTTAGTCAAGGGGTGGAATCCCAGGGCCAATGCTAGAAGAGCGAGAATCCAAAATGTCTGCAGAACCTACTCATGGCTTTGATCGACATTAGCGAATGCGGTGCCCTCTGTTGCTGTGTTTCTGCTGGCAGGGCGTCTTTGTTTTGCTCTGGATGGGAACACATTATGTAATCTGTGGCGTGTGCCTGGGATAGAAAGAGAAGGGTGCGACTTGTAACACACATAATGACATAATCCACTGACCTCGTGCACCAGCCGCTCATGTCCTCCTCCTTCTCCTCTCTGTGTATATTCCCGGCATGGAATTACACTCATTTTGGCAACGACGGAAGAACATCCTTTTTCGCCCTCCAATAACGTGTGCGGTCAAAAAACGAAATTGCCGCAATTGGTCCTCGAGGACCCGTCTCGAACCGTGATGTCATATCAAGCAGAAAAGCCATGGTGGATTTATTTTTCCAGTCAGGGTCAGGGGAGGAAAACTCGTAGTGGTCCGCTATTATATGAATTAATAGCGTTGGTAAAATGGAGGATTCCGATTGTGGGTGAACTGGGGCCAATCGCAGGGCTCGGATGTTTGATACAAAAGAATCACTCGTGCAGATGTTTGATGATATTTATGAAATTAAACTTGTTTGGTTCTTTTTCAAAACGGGTGTGCGTGGCAAGCGCGCTGCCTCGACGATGACGGTAGTTTCCATTATGGAACGGTGCGCTCGCTCGCTCGCTCGCTCGGCTATGGAAGAATATCTGTTTTTCATTTAACAGACATCAGCCTGCATCGGGCCGTGTGGGAGGAATTCCGAGTAACATTACTTTGATTCTGCCATCCATTCACAGTTGCGTACAGTATGTGGGCACATGCATGCGGCCGCTCTCTTGATGCTGAAAATGTACCAATTCTTGCATTCCAGATAAAATCCAAGAGGCCCAGAAAGAGCTGAAAGAACCCACAAGCTCAAGGAAAGGTAAGAGATATTTCCTTTAATATTTTTTTTTTTTTTTTTGCAATGGTATTTTTTTTTTTCCCCCTCCAAATGTGCCTTTTGATAGAAATGGTGGCAGTGACCTGAGCAACTATGGAGTCATGCTTCTAATGAAAATGAAAAACAACTCCAACTCACGAGCAGGTCATTAGAGCGTTGATTGAATTATCGTTTTTAATGAGATTGAGAACAGCTTGTGTGGAGGAGCCAAATGGACATGTCATCATATTCTTGTCCCTATGTGCCCGCTAAATGATGACTAGACTTTTTATTACATACACTTTGGACGTTTTTTTTTTTTTACAATTAACCACCTGATTGAAAACCTTATACAGCTTTCTAGATGCATCATTAGTTTTGGCTCCACATTTATTTTGGCTGAGTATTTTCAATAAAGCCTTTTTTTTTTTTTTATGCTTTCAATGCCGTTGTGTGGATAATGGATTAGCAAGAACAGGGCGTTCCTCAGTCTAATTATGCCAAATACCCTGGAGGAGCCGTGACCTTGGGAAATACCTTTGGCAGGCGGGAAACTGTGACATGTCACTATTAGCTTTATATAACATATCCTGAGCCACCTTTTTCTAAGCCAACAAAGGATGATGCTGATGTGGAATTAATTGGGGTGTAACGCCTTTGGAACAGGAATAATGTTGACATAAATGACGGTTTAAAAGTTTTGTGGGTTTTTTTTCCACAGGTTTAGCTGAAAGCAGTGGACAAATTGAAGATAGCATCAAAGGCTTGAAAAGAAAAAAGCTTGTTGCCGAGAACAAGCAAAAGAAAATCCCCAAGTCTCCAGTCAAGAAACCACTGCAGTTAAAAACTCCCCAAAGTGTGGAAGGAGAACCCCCCGAGGAAACGACACCTTGCTCCCCGGCTCCTGACAGTCCTTCTCGTAATCCTCCCAAATCATTGAATGGGAAAAGGGAGTCACAGGATGCTCAGCCGAGCGAACCATCCCCTGACAAAGGGGAACCTGTCACTGACCATGAAAGGCTGAAGCAAGAGGACCCCAAGTCAACGTCACACAGCCCAACCCACGACGATGAGGAGGCTTCTGTAAAAGTGGAGAGCAACGCCTGCAGCTTTGAGAAAGATCCCTACCACACCAGCGCTCCGCTTGATGTGCTCCTGAAGGCGATGGAGCCTGACATGCTGACACTTACAGAGAGGAAAGGGACCTTCCAAGTCACAGCCACTGCAAAAGCAACGTCTACTCTTCAAGCCTCGGCTGAATTATCAAACATGCCAGCTGTTAATATCGGTGGTCTCCATCCGCAATCGTCTCCTATGCAGACATATTATATTGACAAACAGGGTAATTTTATTGGCATTGCAGCACCGGTACAGGAAAATGTCCAGGCAACACAGGGTGACCCTTTGCAATCGTTATCGTTTGCAAATCAACATTTTATTCCCGTCGTATCTAATCCGGAAAAGCCGAGGCTTCACATGAGTTTTAATACCGGATTGTCGACGATAACTCACGCGCCGGCTCCCTCGGGCTCAAATGCTTTGCCAAAAAGCCAACCCCCAATCGTGCATACCTGCCAGTCACTCTCGGCAAGTGTCCCCAGCACCATTCAGGTTCCAGTTACACCTGGAAACAACCACGTTCAGATTACAACGGTCATGAACTTTGGGTCCGAGCAGGTTTCCAAGGACCAAAAGCCGAAGAAGCCGGGGAAATATGTTTGTGAATACTGCAACCGGGCGTGTGCAAAACCCAGCGTGCTCCTCAAACATATCAGGTCTCACACAGGAGAAAGACCATACCCCTGTGTCACTTGTGGCTTTTCCTTCAAAACCAAGAGCAACTTGTATAAGCACAAGAAATCCCATGCTCACGCCATAAAACTTGGTCTCATCGCACGCTCGGAATCAGGAGGCGCATTGCTGTCGCAAGATTCTGACAAAGCCCTCGGAACGCACTCGGAGGTGGAGGAGAGCGGCGACAGCGACGACGACGGAAGTACCGTCGATCTGGATCCGGATTCGTCGCAAAGCAGCGCGGCGGCCTTGTCGGAAAACAGCCTCCAGAGTTCTGGTGCGAACCACGGAGAAATGGACTCAACTGCCGACAAATCAGCTCAAAGAGGTCACGAACCCAAAGTGACAGCTGTGCTCCCAAAAGTTGTCGTGTACCCCGTAAACGTTTCGCCTCTGAGGGCAGATAGTCCACGAGTTACCGGCGCAGCACCCGAACAAGCGGCTTCGCAACGGCAACGAGATTTCTCAAACGTTAATCTGAGATCGAATATCACGGTCTTGTCATCTCTAAAAGAAGTCGTTAGTACGAGTCCCTCGCTGGACACTGTGAGCGAAGACGAAGACCAACGCTGCAAGTCTCCACTTTTAAGCGGACACGCTGAACTCCAAAGGCAACAAGCGACCGACTTTTCCCAACAGCAACAAGCCAAGTGTCTACTCAGCCCCCGTAGTTTGGGAAGTACCGATTCCGGCTACTTCTCCCGCTCGGAAAGCGCTGACCAGGCGATGAGTCCACCGAGTCCGTTTGTCAAGATCACGCCACCTAGTGAAATTGACCTACTTAAAAAGGATAGTCCTCATGTCCCCCCGGTTGTTGCGACAATAATGCATGTGGCAGTGGAGCAGAAGTCCCAAGCAAAAGAGGGACAGATGCGACCCCCGTTAGAAACCAAAACCCTTTCTCTTGAAGAACGAATCTCAAAGCTGATATCTGATAATGAGGCGGTGGTAGACAACAAGCAACTGGACAGTGTTAAACCAAGACGGACGTCTCTGTCGAGGAGAGGTAGCATCGACTCTCCCAAATCCTACATCTTTAAAGATTCCTTTCAGTTTGACCTGAAACCAATCGGAAGAAGGTCCAGTTCCAGTTCAGACATCCCCAAGTCGCCGTTCACTCCCACCGACAAATCCAAGCCGGTTTTTCTTCTCTCCGTACCTTCTCCATACTCCCCGATGGATTGTTTGCCGATAACGAGGAGTAACTCGATGCCGACGACGCCGGGTCACTCCGCTCTTCCGCTCAATATCGCCCACCTGCCCCACAATTTACGAATTTGTCATTCATTTGAGGAAAAAAGTTCAATTCATGACGATGTCTTTTCGTCCGCACCGTCGACTCCCAATCCGGCGATACATTCTCGGACTTTGGTCCGACAAGCTGCAGTGGAGGATTTTTCCACCGGCGACGGGCACCGACTTCCCAGCGTTCGCTCCATGGATGACGGATATCACGGTGCGAATAACAGCACGGAAATGATGCAAAGAAGTCGATCTTTTGAGCACAGTCAGGAAAGACAACGAAAACTTCAGCAAAATAAAGGCACCATGTACGAGTGCGAAACGTGTCGAAACCGTTACAGAAAGCTGGAGAATTTTGAAACGCACAAGAAATTTTACTGCTCCGAACTTCACGGGCCAAAGAACAAGCCTCCCGTTGTGAAAGAAACAGATCAAGATGTCTTTCATAGCAACATGCAAACAAATTTAGTTTCTAGGCCAACAATCGGCCCCGGATTAGTCGAACAACAGACGTCGTTCCGAAAGAGAAGGAAAATGAAAAGTGTGGGAGATGAAGATGATCAGTCGCCGACCGACACAAATCCACCTTGCTCCGTTAGTTTCGATTCAGGTCGGTTACTGGCGACCTTTGGAAATCCCACATTCCCCCAGCACGCCGTCATGGTTGACATCCAACCCAAAAACAACCAACCGAAGCTACCTCAAATTCAACTCGTAGCACGGGGTACGGGCGCTTCCGATTCGAGACTCTCGCCCATTCGAGAGACTCAGAGCAGCACCACGGCGAAAACAGAAATGCAGAGGCAAGGCAGCGGCACTTCAGTCATCAGACACACCAACTCTCTGAGTAGACCGAGTTCATTTGAAACCGACTCTATAGATCGGAGTTCTCCGTTGGACAGTAGAGAAAAAGACGTTCTGAAATCCAAAGCAGATGTAACGGCAACTGATCTCGAAAAGTTACCAAGCAAAACCATCGAAGCCGATTCGAGGAATCAAAGGACCGAGAGTACCGCGGCAGTACCGGGAGAAAATTCGACTCCAGCTCAACAGTGTCGTCTGGTACGTCAAAACAACATCCAGGTTCCGGAGATTTTGGTCACCGAAGAGCCCGACAGAGAACACGAAACGCAACCTTCGGAGCAGACGGAAAAGCCGACGGATCAATTCAGCTGGCCGCAAAGAAGCGAGAGTTTGTCCAAGCTACCGGCGGAGAAACTTCCACCGAAAAAGAAAAGAATCCGTCTCGCTCAAATGGAGCACTCGTCAGGCGAATCGAGTTTCGAGTCCAGCCTCTCGCGAAGCCTGAGCCGAGACAGTACTCTCTCGCACTGTTCCAGCATATCAACCTCTTTTGACAGAGAAGAACCGTCAAGATCAGAGAGTCCTTCAGGAGCCGAGTGCGTCAGCAGAATTGCCGAGCCGCAAGGTCAGCCCAAAGTCTTCAGCACGCTCGGTGTACCGGGAGTGATGCGGCGTGCGGCGTCCGAGCAGATCACTTGTACTCAACCCTCAGTGGAAATTTCATGTGACTACCGTAGCAAGTCTTTTGACTGTGGCAATTCCTCTCCCAGAAGAGGTCAGTCACCAGTCGGTCACCCCAAAAGTGGACCAATCAGCCAAGGTGCCCAGGTCCCACTTATTGAAAGGAGGCGTGGGCCATTAGTTCGCCAAATGTCTCTAAAGATCTGCCCGGATAATCAACAGTCTGTTCGAAAAGCTGTCATCAATCTCGACAAAACTCCAATCGCAAACTCTCTAAACCAAAACAGATCCCAAATTCAACTTGTCAACCGATATACTGCGGCCCAGCCTTTCGTCATCCATCCTGGAGAATTACCCCTGCAAGGAAATGAACAAATGGTCCAAAGTATACATCTGGGCTGCCCGACACAGCAGCCCCAAGTCCATGGCCTTCCTCATCCTTGGCACCAAACATCTAGAGTTCAAGTATGCCAAAAGCTACAGCAACCCCTGAGCCAGATTTTAATCGGAAGTAAGAATGCCCTAAACAAGGAAGACAGTCAAAGCCTTGTGCCTAAATACCAAATGCAGTATCCTACTCAAAGGCCAAGTCAAACATTTTCCTTCTCCAACGCACAAGAATCGTTACCGGTTTTAGCAATGCCTCTTCCCAATCCCATTTTAAGCGTTTCAAAATCTTCACACGTCTATCCCAATCAGGCCGGTCTTTATTCGGACTTTGAGAAAAAATCCGTCGACGCCGCTCAAAGCCAAGCCGGCGCTATCCCGTTACCGCAGATCCTGATAACCCACGAGCAGATGCACACCGCTCGCTCCGGCTCCAGTAAGAGCAACCTTCCGGTCGTAGATGCTGAAACTCACGCGGCACCGATCATAAAGAAAGATCGGACTCCAATCAGTAGTCTCCAAAGTAAAACGGTCGAAAGGCCGTCATCTCTTGGTTCTTTACATTGCACACAGAAATTGGCATCGGTGACTCTATGCCCGCAACAGGAACCCATCGCCTCCAGTAAAAGAATGCTATCACCGGCTAACAGTTTGGACATCTACATGGAAAAACATCAAAAACGTGCCAAGGACGAAAACGGCGCCGTCTGCCTCACCGACGGCAGGTCGGTCAATTATCTGAATTCCACTCTATCCGAAGTGACCAGACAACGGAAGCTGACGCTGGTTCGGCAGGTTTGCACAACCGAGCCGGCGGATAGTCCCATCGAGACCGAGGCTCCTCCTTTGCCTTCCGTTAAAACCGACACAGAGAAGGATCTCGATGACGTGAAGCCGATGTCACCCGACAGTACCGGTCTGGAAAAAAACACGGTTATTCCCGAAGAGGCTCACCCTGTCCTGGTTCCCAGTCTGCCTGGTCGCCAGGTTGCCTTGATGCCAAGCAGTCACTCCCAGAAGCCTCAAAAAGTGGAAGAACTTCGGTGGAATCCCATCAAATCGCCCATAAGACCAGCGAGTTTCCACGGCGGCCAAGTGAAACTGGCCACATCTGTTTCTGTGGTTAACACCAAAGACAGCCACCGTCTGTCTTTCCCCAGCCTGAAGACAACCACCACTTTCACATGGTGCTTCTTGATGAAGAGGAAACAACTTCACACTTTGCAGACCGACCTGAAAACATCAGCATATGCCGCTTGGGCAGTCAACCCAAACAATCCCAACCCACTCAGGTTGCCCACCAAGGTGCTCATGTCTCTCCTGGACTCCAAACAGAGCTCCAAGAAAATCCACTACACCTCGGCTATAAAAACATCTGGAAAATCGGATATCTTGTCTTACTCCGGCAAGCTGAAAGATGTCATGCCACGGGTAACGACACGTTTTTGGATTCGTTGGAAGGCATGAATATATCAAAATAATCAAAACAACATTCCTTTACAGGTACCGGTGACTCAGAAGAGCAGATCCGTTGAAACCAGAAGTAAAACGGAAGCGCATTCCAGCAATGAGTCAGACAAAGAACCGACATCAAAAACCGAACCGAGACGGATCAAAATCTTTGACGGCGGGTAGGAATTTTGTCGTACTTTTCCCCGCTTAATTGTTCCTCTGTACTTTTATCTCATCTTCACCCTCGTCTCTTCCCCCCACAGATACAAATCCAACGAAGAGTACGTGTACGTCCGTGGGCGAGGGCGCGGGAAATACATCTGTGAGGAATGCGGCATCCGTTGTAAGAAGCCCAGCATGTTGCGCAAACACATCCGCACCCACTCTGATGTTCGGCCGTATCACTGCACCCACTGCAACTTCTCCTTCAAGACCAAAGGTGAGAACGTTCGGAGGCAACAACGAAACATTCCTCCGACACGAAAAACCCGGCTCAGCATCCCTTTAATGAAGATGCTGTGATTCACCCAGTCGTTATCAAACTCGCCTCCTTCCCACGCCGACAGTGCCGAACAGTACTTTTTTGTCAGAACAACCCACGTTCCTTTTAACTCAGCCTTGCCCATGCGGAGACTCTTATCTCATCGCGTGTCTTATATAAGCGTGTCCTATGATATCACCTTTTTTTTTCCCCTCCTTTGCAGGAAATCTCACCAAGCATATGAAGTCCAAGGCGCATAGTAAGAAATGCATGGAGATGGGCGTGCCCGTTGGACTCAGTGAAGATCAAGATGCAGAGGATTCAGGTATATGAATGAGCTGTGACCCAAAAAAAGTAATAAAATCCTTACTCTGTTGCTATGTCATTGAGCTTTTGCTGTGGTCTAATAAAACATTCTAAACGCAGCTTCATCCTCTGTTAACTCCAAGTGCATGTAGGCGGCAAGCACATTTACAAAGAGGAAATTGCTGCGTCTAATTTTAGAAAAAAAAAAACAAGGAGACAAGCTGCCTGAAAGCATTCAATGGTCCCAGTCTCTAAGATATTTGTTTTTCCACCTCTGCAAGTGCCGGAGGTGTTTGACGGTCTGAGGGGGGGGGGGTAACTCCACTGACTTGCATTTCACTAAAATAAACTTACCATCTTCTAAACATACTTTTCGGATCCATCCGCAGGCGACCGCAGTCAAGTGAGCAGCGTCGACCGGCAAGATTCCGACGGCGACGACTCCGACGGCCCCGACGAGGAAGAGAATGAAGACGAGGAAGAGGAGGACAGCCAAGCGGAATCCGGCCTGTCCACCAACCCTTCCGTGTCCACCAGCCCGCAACATATCCCGTCCAAAGAGAGCGAGGTCCCTCCCAGTGCCCTCCTGGCTCAGATGTCAATCAGCTCCCTTGCTCCAGAATCCCTCACCTCAGACTCTGTCCTCATCATGAACCCTTTGCCGCTGAGTAAGCAGTACTCAATCTCGGGGTATTGCCCGAGCTCCACGCCGCTTTGTAGCTTTCTGCCGCCTGTCGTCACCAGCGCCGAGTCCAATTGCTCCGACACTGAGTCGGTGCATATGATGAGCCCGGTGTCACCGTGCAGGCAGATGTCCATCGACTACCCTGACGTTGATGTTCCCCTAACCCCCCCAGTGACAGGGACGGGATTTAGACCGTGCCAGGTAAGGCCAATTGTTGTATCTTGAAATTATTTGTTGGCTCAAGTTTTTTGTCAGTGTTTTCATTCCAGCCCACATTTGCTTTTTCCCGCCCAGAAGTGGCACCGATTGTTTGCAAACATTATGAAGAGGTTTCTCTCCGCTTACTTTGAATTCAATATACTGAAAAGCTCAATTCCACTGAGTAGTTCCAGTTTATTTTTCCATTATGTGGTTTGGAGTGGTAAACCCTAATCACACTGGTTTCTACCACAAGGTGCGTAGGCGGGATGCCAATAGATACCTCAGCTATGTAAACAGTGTGACACAAACCCAAACAGCTTTGAGTCATTTCTTTCCGTCATGGTCCCGCCATTTTCCACACTACCAGTTAACAAACTTTTATAAACACAATTGCCCAATTTATCCAATAAAGAGGTCAAGTGGGCTTGTTTCAAGTTCACCACTCCCAGTATTTACCGTCGATTAATTTTATCTTTCTTTTCCCCGCCTTCAATAGGAACTGTCTTCTGCTACACATCCTTTGGTAAAAACCGAGAGTGGCATGCCAGTGGACCGAAGCACGCAGACGTCAACTTCACAAAGTCCGACGCACGCTCCCCTACAAGCCCCGAGACTGGAGACACCGACCCACCTATTCAGTCACCTGCCTCTGCACTCCCAGCAACCTTTTCGCTCCCCTTACAGTATGGTTCCTGTCGGAGGGATCCAACTGGTGCCTGCCGGACTGGCGGCTTATTCCACCTTTGTGCCAATTCAGGCCGGTCCCGTTCAGCTCACCATCCCGGCCGTGAGCGTCATCCACAGAAACACGAGTCCGTCGACGGCCCCTAATTCTTCCCCCCGACCGGACGGCTTGCAGCCCCAGCCGCTTGTGATCCAGGAACCGATCGGCAACATGGTACCCTGCTTCCCCATCCGACAAGTGACTGACTTGCAGTGTCAGTCGGTTGGTTTGGAGACACTCAGCCTAATGGGCCTAACCAACACGGGGCTAGCGTCCAGCCAAATGCTTCCCCAGCAAGGGGTCGCCTTGCAGGTTCTGGCTGCAAGTCCCACCTCCCAAAGCAGCACCAGCACCCAGACGCACATACCGGGCCTCCAGATCGTTAACATCGCCCTGCCGGCCATCATTCCCACCCTAAGCCCGCTGCCATCCCGTAGTCCTCTACCTTGGTCGTCGGACAGGCAAGGGAGCCCCGACGCGCTCGGAACACAATCATCTCAAAGCCCCTCCTCGGCTCGCACCGCCACTCCCCAACCTGGTTCTTTCTCAGTCCGCTCCTCTCCAGAACTGAATTCGGGCAACGCTGCAGAGCTCACACAGACTTCAAAGAAATCCTCACAGCAGCATGCAGCCCCGCAAAGTCCAGCACACGGACTTGTGGGTGTGGCGACCCCCAAGCACGGCGATGATGATGCACCTAAGAAAGGGACACTGGTGTCCAGCAGGCAGAAGATCATTGATGATGAGGTTTCCAGTGATGATGAAGACAGACTGGTTATCGCCACCTGAAAACAAGCCCAAGCTCACCTTTGTGGATTTTGTATGTAATTGTAGTCACTTTAAGACTGAAAAAAAACTTCTTCAGGGGTTTGTTTCTGTGCAAATCACCTTTCAAAGCACAGACGCTGACATTCACATTGTACGTGCAATCTTATGGCAATTAGAATGATGACCAATGGTTTTATTTTTTAATTTTGTCAGCTCCGGAAAAAATGTTTTTGTACATGTTGTATAGACGATTGTGCCTTTATGGAGTTTCTTGTTTAGGAACGTGTACATAATTCCATATAAATTCACTAGTTGCTTGTGTTTATGTAAATATACTATATACCAAGTTAGAAGTTGCATAACAATGGAGGATATCACTTCGTTTTTTTTTTTTTTAAGATCATTTCTCATTCGTAAATTTATTGAATTATAATTGTCGTACTGGTATATGTACATTTCTATGGCTTACGGGGCAATGTTTATGTGTACAAATGTTGTGTTCAACTATTTATTCAAATTCATCTAGTGCCCATTCTGACTTTTTGGTCCATTGGTATGTGCATTATGGTTGCTTTACTTTGCTGTATCGATATTCTGAACTGTATAAGTAAAGATTTGTTTACAAACACTCAAACATATTATTTTATTTTATTATTGCACTCAATGACTCGAAACTGTAATATTCCATGTTTGCAGTGTTACTCCGCAAGCCAGCAGCCACCATTTCAGGTACGTCCCCAGAAATATAAATATTGTTATTCCATTCCTGCAGAATAATCTAATATAGCCACGCGGACTCGTCCCTTGAGTCCAACTCTAACGAGCGACTGAAATCTTTGTTATTCTCTTGAGCGGGATGATTCTTCTTTTTGAAGAATGAGGTCATGGATTACCCACAGTAATTGCAGGAATAAAATGATTCTACACAAATAACTTTACAAATACTGACAAGTAAAACACTGATTGTTATATTATTGCTGTTCATGCCTCATCCTCTCATGCCCATTAAAACACATAATTTAGACTCTCCTATGTATTAATCCCATGAATGACACTTGGTGGAATATTAAATTGTTTTGATTTGACTACAGTGACTGGAGTCGTGCTTGAGGGCTCTTTGAGGACCTGCAGCAGCCATGGACTGAATGAGGAAAACCTCGTCCTTGCGTTAAGCATCTTTGCAGCCCATTCACAAGGTGACTCATGCAACGACTCTCCCACAACAGCCTCCCCCTGACGTTGGATGCAGTAAAACAGGCGATGGGAAAGTGAACAGAGACATCTTGAGGTCAGTATATAGAAGTTCTCAAACCTTTTATTACATGTTGAGAGTTTGGGCCAGAAGCACTGACCTACATTTACAATTTCAAATGTCTTGCATGTCATTGAAATAATTTATTCCACACAGTCCTAGCACGACTTCATTAGATGGATCAAATTTGATCATCTGTAAGTTTCACTGTTCCAATACTTTTCTATGACAGAGCAGCTTTTTGTACCAGTGCCATGAACTGTTCCACTACCCAGTGGAAACTAAATGCTGAAGTCTGATTAGGAGCCCCCCCCCAAATCTTCACCCTGTCAAGATACTTGACACAGAAGAACACAAGCAAGGTCAGTTTTCCACTCGTACCAGCTCCGCTTAAGTATTTTCTCCATGTGTGGGTTGAGAAAATACATTACGCCTTCCTTCTATTTCTGTCTTTTTGTTTGCACAATTGCTGATGAGGTCATTTGTATGATTTGCAGCCACTCTGATAAGTAAATAGCTCGTCATAGTTATTCCAAATCTATTTATATGTCACAGCTCTGGAAAGTTCACCGTGAGGGAAAAATACACACAAACAAGGATGTCATGGACGTCAGCAATTTTGACTGTGTAAAAACAAAACAAACAAAAAACAGTAGTGACATTTAGAATGCACCATGTTGTGCCTATGAGAATGTAAAATAATTGAGTATTTTTGTTCAACTTTGTTAAACTCCAAAGAACAATGGGGAAAATGTTTTATTTTATTTTTGTACTGTGTGCATGTCTGCATTTTAACAAAGAGTTTTCACATATATAAATGTCTTCAAACAATATATATATAAATACAATATGTACATTATCTCATAGCCGTGACTGTAAATTATATTATTTTGTCCAATTCCAAAACGCTTAGTCTCAATGAAATTCCTGTTAGGGGTTAAAATGACACTTTTCACACTTTTGTATTGCTCTGCTGCCATCTAGCGGATCCGCGTAAAACCTCCCTGGAGGTGTCTCGTAGGAATGTGAAGTCGCAGTCATTTGTCTCCCCGCCTTCTTTATCAGCTTGCTCACCGACAACATTTGTCTGGGTGGAAGCCAGAGGACACAACTGTATGGAGGAAGAGGGGGGGGGGGGGGGGGGGTTAAATACTTGTATAAAGCTGAGAGTGAACATGTGGGGCCACATTCACGCGCAACAGCAGAAACTTCTGTGCTCACCTCTCAGGACGCGTTTTGACACTTTGCTGCAAAGGACGGGCACTCGTTTTTCTGATTTTGCTTTTTCCTGGATTATTTCGATTTTCTTTAAACCGGAGTGATGGATATTTACATCTTATTTTCCGTCTTGTCTTTGATGCACTCCTGGATTTTAAGCATAGGTAAGGAAAACACTTCTTTTCATTCTGCTCAATTTGTAATACATTTATATTCATGAAAACAAGTGTTTCATTGTTGTATTTATTTTTCATTTCAGCAATCTGCGCTCCTGTTGAAACGTCAACCACAGTTTCACAAGTGCGCCATGTGCGCGAAAAGCGCTGCTCATGCGCGACTTTCTTGGACAAGGAATGCGTTTATTTCTGCCACTTGGACATCATATGGGTCAACACTCCTGAGTAAGTTTTGCAAAATGTTTCATATTGACTATAATTATTTGTATAAATCTGGGGAAAACAATCTGTAAATTTATAGTATTTATTTGCAGAAATTAAAAAAATGGTTCAAATAAATCATCTTGAAACTGCTACTTCAAAAATAACCCAATTCTGTTTAAAAAAAAAGAAAAAAATGGACCAACCAATTCAACCTAACTTATACAAACAACCCAAATAATAAACAAATAGGAAGTCCATCCAATTTGTTCGCTTCTAAATTTAAAAGACGACATTTGAATTAGAAGTGAAATGTCTTCAATAAAGGCTCCAAACACAATGATTGAACAGCAAAGTTCATTTTTTCCCCCCAGATCTATATCTATATAATAATATTCTATATAATGGCACAATAATCCCATAATTCTGAATTGAAATCATGTCAAAGTGATGACTTTATCTTGGTCTAAAATCTCCATTGTCCTTTTCCAGGCGTATCGTTTCATATGGCTTGGGCAATGCCCCCAGGAAAAGGCGTTCAGTCCAGGTTGCCACGGCAACCGCAAGTGGTCGCTCCCGCTGTCGTTGCCTGCATCAGGGAGACCTCACCTGCACTGACTTCTGCCAGAGGTGGGTCATTTACATCCGACATCCAGCATCATTAAACCTGTGTCACATTACTGGAAACGGGTGGAAAAACAAAAATCCTTTTTAAGCATGTACAGGCGTGTTTGAGTGGGTGTTCAAGCGCATGGTTGCTTAAATGCCCTTAAATAGGGGGATATAATTGCAAGTCATCATGTCATCTTTATGTTGCTTACAGGGAGGAGACATCAGTAAAGAATGAAATCCCTTCTGATGAGGGCCCCGAGCTGGAGGCTGACACAAGCAAGACTAAAAGGTATATTAAAAAATATATTTTTTTAGGAATACAACCCAATACACGAAAAGTTTGTATTATTTAATAATCTTCTGAATAATTAAGCGGCGCACCCACACATACAAAGTTGTTATTTATTATTATGTGACAACATATAAGAAAGGAGGACAATTATGTTTTTAAGTCTTGGGCAATTCCTGTCTAGTTTGCTCATAATTGGACAGTAATGATTCCTCTATTTATCAGAGCATTTATTTGGAATTCTAGGCATTGCGTGACTAATAACTTCCATTTCCGATAACTTGAAACATGCCTAATTGCTCTCTCCTTCTTTGTGTGCAGTATGAACAATCAAAGAAGGGCGCCGCCGCCCCGGATCAGCGCCGCCGTCGAAAGGCTTCTTAAAAAGTGGACGCAAAGCCGCAGGCTGAAAACGCCACTGAAGATGACCCGTTACCCTCAAGCCAGAAGTGGAAAGATTTCTTTACCTTCTCTATAACTCAGGGATCTTCATAAACCCATCGACCACCTCGGTGATGGCGACGTGAGCACCTCCATCTTGATTGCATCCCAAGCGGAGAGAAAACTGAGACAAGGAGCTGAGATTTCAAGAGATAAGCTGATGACAAGATTTTTTTTTCTCTGCAGTCACCTCTATGCACTCCAAATAGAACATCAAGTAACATTTCAAGCCATTTTCTTTTTTTTTTTACGTCAGACAACCACTGCCATCTGTGGATTATTTTTAATTCTCAAAAAGTTGGATACCAACGTGTAGTCAGGAATAAGCCATTCTGGTTGAACCACTTCCTGTCTACATCAAGATCCTATGTAGCTCACGGAAATGCAAATTTCATAGTTCACCTCCAAAAAGTATTTCCTTCCTCAATAGGTCTTATATATTGTCATATTTATTCCTATATTTGTACTTGTTTCGTCAGCCATATTGGTTATGCACTATGTCATTTCTGTGAAATGTTTTGACGTGAAGATGCCAAATTGTGGCGAAAAATATTTTAATAAATGTGTTTATTTAAAATCTGAGTCAACTCCTGTTTGTTTTATCAACGCAGAAGAGTGCAATACATCGATTGTGATATAAAAATATATTCAAGAGAAATTCCAGCTGGTGTGCGATGACGGAAATTTTAGGTCTAAAGTTGTTGTTGACCATGAAAGCATTTTAAGATGTCATGTTGCCACTTGCCTTATTAAATTTGCTATAAATAAGGTACCATTGAGCTACCACTGAATCAAAACAAGACATACCCAAACGTGCTGCGACTTGTAGGTGATGTTAATGAACTTCTGTCCCGGTCGAAAAATAATCGCCGATATTTTTGATGTCCAACTTGACTGCTCAGTGCCGCCGTCTGTCCGGCAGGGGCGGATCTATTTTTCTCGGACACAGGGCTGTGGACCACCCCAAAAAAAAAAAATCCTAAATTTATGTGAGGCAGTTTTTCAAAATGACAAATTTATTTATAATTGCTTGTATATTGGTTACAGTTTTTTTTCTTGTATGCAGCCCTGAGAAGAAAAAGTTTGCACCCCCCCCCTTGTTGGACATCATCAGTGACTTAATCCTGCCCCGATGATCATCTTTCTCATCTTTCTTGCTTTTGCATCAACCACCTGCTGAGACGTGAGTCATCAATGAGTCACTCTTCAAGTATTCTCTGTCTGGCTTTGAGAACTTTGAGGGTCCGGTGAGAACCTTCAGCCTCGGCGCTTTAGTTACCTTTTAAATAATCTTGGGTCTAATTTCCCGAAAATACATAACTCAACATATTAACACTGCTACTAGCAGGAAAGAGGAGCAGGAAAAGTGGGATAGGGAAACGGGGAAAACAAGCAGTCTGTCTGCAAAACAAAGAATAAGCATCTTTGTTGAGTATGATGTGTTTTATTTGAAGATTTATATTCTTCTGACATGTTATTAGGTCATGATTGTAGACATTTTTTAGTTGAACAATGCACAATACAATCGCAGCAAATCATTTTTTGTGCTGACAGCAAACGATTCTCTTTGATCGGGCCATGGATCGGGAATCATCGTCATTAATGCCTTGGTTCAAGTTTCTCCATGTCTGGAATGACTGTCTTGTTTTTTTAAAACTGTCATCATCTACAGTGGCTTAAAAAAACAACAACAACCTTTGACACTCAAAAAGTCAAAAGTTCAGATATGTTTTCAAATGTTTGAACCCTTTTTTGCATTGGATGTATTCTGTACGTTAGCGTCTTTGCTACATCGGTTCTCCCGATTGGCTCTTATTTCCGTGCAGTGTGGTGAATGTCATACAAGTTGTTCTTGGGTTAGCTTCAAACGGCGGCGCAACTAAATTCACTCCCATCACTCATCGCTAAATTGTTTGAACTGGCAGCAGGCCGCAACCCAGTGCAAATTGGTGGAAAGCATTTAACTCTGCAGGCTGTGTGGCAGATGTATTCTAATTAGACTTACTGTGCCTGCGGCTGCTAGCAATAAATGCCTGTTACTGTTTCTGCGCATGCCAACGTTTCCAGATCCACCTGGTTCGTGATTGCAAAACAGTTGAAGACGTGCAGAGTCATCTCGGATGGAAAGTTATATAAGAGAAAAAAAATATATTTAACCAGTAAAGTACAATACAATTGATACAATATTTATTTTAAAGACCAATCCTTATGATGCAGGAGTTAAATAATAAAACCCGCTTCTAGGTTATCAGATTGACATTCTCATCATTCTATTTAAAACCCAATGACATGACCTTTACTGCATGAATCAGCTTTGGCCTAATAAAGCTTTCAGTTCTGCATCAACATCCCTCCTTGCATAATCTACTTGCAGTCCAAAGAGGTGAACGTGCACGAGCCCAGCCTGGCCCGGCCTGGCGACACAACACAATGGCAGTCCGCGTCTGAACTATTCACTTCAATGCAAACAACTCCCTTGGGAGGTTAGCTTTTGACACAAGTCATTAGTCTATTGAATAGCGTGCGAGCTAGCATAATAGCCCATTACACAGCGAGGAATCTCCACCGCTCGGCAGGAATTCTGCAGCTCGCCAGCCAACAATAGAAAGGGAACGTCGGGGCGGGGCCTCGACTTCTGACGAGCCCGGCCAGCGCTAACTCAACACACCAAATTTTCCGTTCTCAAGCACACTCGTAAAGAGTGATATTGAGATTTTGGCTTAAATGGATCGGGGTGATCACGTGGCGGCTCTCATCACCCCGCTTGCCTGTAATCCAAGTGTCCCTACCTGTCAGGCGTGCAAAACATGACAGGAATATCCCCTCGCATATTTGAACTGAGACTGTGCTGACAGACGTGAATCTGAGACGCTTGGCTTTATTTAAAGTGACTGAGAAAGGAACGAGGAGACGGCTCTCACCTGTTGCTTATATAAACGGGGAATGTTGGGAATGCGTGGAATTGTAGACTTCGTTTTATTAAAGGGGTCAGCGTTACAATCTTTAATCCAAATTTAGCCCAGAGATGCCAGAAATGCAAAATAAACATTCTCCATGGAGCCTATATGTATACATGAGAAGTACATTACATAACGTGTTTATACATTTGGACAAGACTCGTTGACTCCAAGCTGTTTAAAAAAAAAAAATTCAGCTTCTTGATGCAAACATTTGTGAGAGCCTTATGCCAGGAATGAGGGTGTGCATACTTATGCAACCTTTTACTTCCACACTCTACAAGATTATTTTTTTCAATACATTTGAGTTGTGCATATGTAGGTCTGTCGGGATTGTGTAGAGGTGTGGAGACTTTTTATATTGCTCAATGGAGTTGAAGGAAATCCAAAAAAACACGTTACAAAGCGTCTTGGTATTCCAGCTATTGCCTTTTGTCGCCGTTGTTACATTGTTTGGTATTATCTCATTATAAAAATAAAGTTTTGGGCTTCAGCACCTAATCAATCCAGCGTATTGTCGCACTATCAGACTAAATATTAAGACAAGCGTCCACATTTTTGTGTTCTGGGGGCGTCATGAATCTTGCACAGTTATGCCTGGAGAGCTTTTCCGCTGTTTTTTGCTCGACTTTCTTTTGTCTGCTGTGTTTGTTTACATTGCCAGGCGGGTAGCGATGAGATGCTCTTTTTGTCGTCCATGTCTTTCATATACAAATATTGACAGGCGTGTGAAAGCCGTGGAAAATGTTATTTCATCTGTGATTCATCCCAGCGTCCTGTCAGTCATTGTTTGAAGGGATAATGTTTGCGAAGCACCTGGGCAAGCGGCGTTCTTGCGGGTGAGCCACATCCTGTGTAAAAAACAATATCCAGATATCAATTATGTAAATACACAACATCTGGTGTCAACGCATCCTTGCATGTTTGTATGTGTGGTGTTGTTGTTTTGTTAGGAAGGCTGCCAAATGATAAACTTGTTTTGGTCTCATTGTGTCAGAGCTTTTCATACGTAATCATGGTCGCCTGTGGCTCGGGCGGAACGCCACCACCATTGTTCACGTCGGGGCCTGGAACTTAACATTCTTTACAGTTGTCAACATGGGGGGGGTGGATAAAAAAAAAAAAAATCTCGTGTAATCATCCTTTAGTCATTTTTAATGAGTAGCTGCTGCATCTGACCTAATTACATCACATAACGGTGATATTTTGCACGATATCATTAAAAATGCAATTGTTATTTAGGCATAGACATCCACAGCTGTTTTAAAAATAAAATAAAATGGCTCAGTACTAGAGAGCACCTCAGGTCCACTGGTTCGAATAGTTGATCCAGGCGTTGACACCCTACATGCAGGGACAAGTTATGGTTCCTTTCCGAATCAAAGACTAAAATCACAAACATCTTTTCTCACACTTATAATCATTATGAACATGAAACCGTCCAAGTTGATGAATGAAATAGTAAATGACACATCAAAAGAGACGTAGTTGACCACATGAGGTGCTTCCACTTGAATCGCTGATAAGACTACAAAAACAGTCATTTGCTGTGCTGATGGAACATTATCTCTAATTTTTTTTTTTTGGTCGCTTTGCAACACATTCCAGGCATATTTCCATTCAGACCCATTTCCTATTGACGGCGTCTGTCGCCACAAAGCCGCCCCCCCACCCCACGCAATGCTGATTAGTGTGTGGAAAATGTGAACAATGACGACTGTAGTCTGAGGTCTTGTCGCGTCATTAGAGATTCACCTCTATGTGTGGAGAGAAAATAAAACTTCCAAATTCACAATTCCCCTTTTTATTTTATTAGGCCTCGTCTCGCCGCAACGACGAGGCACTCTAAATTGGCCCCGCCAACCCAAAAAACAGTTTTCACCTAAAACCATCTTTTAGTGTGTCAAACTCAAATTGTTTACGTGTGTGTCCTCAAGGGTGAAAGTTATCCTACTAGAAACCTTGCGGGGCGGCGTGTCACAACAAGCAATGACGACCCGCACGCACACACCTAGACGCACACACAGAGGTTTACACATTATGTTATCGTCTCCGATCCCATCTTATCGGATCAGCCAGCTATTGTACTGTGCTGGAGACACGGTGTGTGTTGCAGCTCTGCTACTACTCGGCTAATGTCGCTTCGCCCTCTCGCTCGTTGCTAGGCCGTTATCTGTGGCAACACATAAGATTGGGAGCACCTGCAGCATAGTTGGGGAGATTTTTTTTCCCTAAACAAAAGTACAACTCTGTCAAAAGTTAGTGATTCATCTGACTGATTGTCACACACGTCTACCACAAACAAGGGTCACCTTAAATTTTTCCCGTAAGCGTTAAAAGGATTTCTTACAGTTGGTAGGTTATGTAACATTGGTTTCATGCTGTGTGCGGTTCAAGTAATTTCGAGGAGTTCTTTTTACGCCCTGTTATTTTCTCTATTTATATTTGCTTTGCAATAACGTCTGTTTGGATTTGTTGTTTGTAGTCATTATATGTGCTTGGACTGGAGGGAAAATATTTTACAACTGCTTTTAAAAAAAATGTGTACAACTATATGCATTTATTTCTACATATAACCAGCCATTTATTTTTTATAGCACTTAAAAGACTGACTGGTTATATGATTCAATGTAAATGTTAGAAAGTAGCTTGTGAAGTAAGGCCATTAGGCCCTGAGAACTTGTGATGTCATTTTCAGTAGTCAGCAAGTAGGAAAATGTGTTTTAAAAAGTGTACATGAACATTATGAAGTTAGCAAATTAATTGTAGACAAAATATTAGCTTTATACTGCTGAAAATGACTAAATAATATAATAATAATTTCCCTTTTAGCATTAAATAAACAAACCTTGGCAGGGCAAAATATATGATTTAGTGAACATTTTTCTTTTAAAAATTAGTTAATATATAATTTATTGTATGGCAATTTTAAACTTAACCTAACCTGAGAGTGCCAAAAGAAACAACAACCGCGGGATAATTCACATGAGGTCAGCAGATTCAAGATGCCAAGTGTCAGTTTTTTGTGGGTCTTATCTTCCACATATGACGTACGCGTCAAACATCTACGCACGCTGAGCTCAGCATCTGGCAGCTGCATCACGCAGAAGCTTCTACTGTACCACCTGCAAAGCCGCAGATGTTACAGTAGCGCTTGACAGGTGTGACCCCCCCAACGCTCCACTACGCTAACTCTGACACGAAGCTTCCTGCTGATATTGAAATTCGTAGAAGCTATCATCATTATCGTATAATGTTGTCGTCTCGATAGAAAAATAACATAAGCATGGCGCTTGTTTGGGTGCAGTCGTTATATTAAATATTGAATGTGCACTGGCTGGTAGCAACATGATTTTCTTTGGCGGAGATATGAATTGAGACTGTTGTTACTTGTCAGCTTGTAAACACTGAGCAACATGTTCCATAATAGTAAAAATGTTTCCTTGCTTCTAGCATACACAAATTATTCACATAATCTGTTAGTTATCATTTTCATAATAAATTATGGACTGTTGATAAATAATGCTGTCTGAAAAGAGAATATTATGAAGAAGTTGAGGAGATGAACTGAGACAATTTTTCCTCAGTGGTCAGTGGATTTCATTTTTCTTTTCAGTAAAAAAAAAAAAGAAAATTCCGTCAAATTAATTCAGTTTATTGGGTTCATTATTGAACTTGACGGCTATAATTGAACGTACTCATCATAACTTTACATTGAGCAAGAAAATGCATTTTATTGTTGGTAGCAGTTACTTATTTTGTTGAGTCGTGGCCATTATTGTATGCATTTAAAAATGACGCCATTTTTTTTTCTTGCCTCACCCAACATCCATAACCCATAATTTGCATAAATGGAAGCTAGCTTGTTTGACTGCTACGCCTACACTCACATCAGTATCCAAGTTTATTTTTACATTCATTCAGCCTGGAACAAAAATGGGGGTTAGGAGAGGGGAGGGGGTGAGCAGGGGCCCGTGACCCATTTATCAAAGCATTGCTCAGTATTTACTTAGCCGAGTGCATCCTGCCCATTGCTCCTGATTGCTGGTGTGATGTCCTTACATTTTGCCGCGTAACCTTTTTTATCTGATTAGCAAAACAGCAACATGCAGTCTGCTCTATTGCTGACATCCCAGCAAATCAATGTAAATATCCCCCCGTTGTGCTCATTTGCCACAAAAGCACAGATAGAAGATTGGCTACGTGTGTGTGTGTGTGTGTGTGTTAAAGGACACATGACTTTCCGTGCATTCCTAGTCTCGTTGACCCTTGGATCTTCCTGAGGAACTGCTGTAAGGACGACATCAACTGAATGTCAGCCTTTATAAGCGGAGGGGATAAAAACATGGCGTGATTTATCTTGGCAGCTTGTTTGTTATTTCTAACAAGACATTAGGTGAAAATGTTCCTCTTAAGCGGAAATTTACTTCCAGAACTAAAGAGTTGCTGGAATGCAGTCGTCTTACCTAATGTGACTGAGGTGATGGAGAGAGAAAAAAAATATCGGAACACATGCAGAAGAGGGAGGTTGCCCAATTTTAAGTTCCTTAGTCGCACGTGCTGGAAGACTCGGAATCCAAAATTTCCATCTGGACATTTGGTATCTTGAATTTTTTGCCATCCTTATCCGCATTCTTCATCTGGGCCTGATGTCTGTGCCAGCCGCCTGGTGTCTCCCATCTTTTCTTTTTTTCCGTGGCCCACATCTTAAAGTGTATATTTTTAAAGTCTAGCCTCCAGTTGGCAGAAGATGCCCGACGCTCTTAATCCTTGACCCGTCCATCACACATCCCCCGGGCCACTGAGATCAAAGTTGGACACAAAGGTCACAGGGTTCAACCCCCTGGTGGGCTGTTTAAATCCATCAAAGACGCTTCCGAAAGAACCCACAACTACTACGAAATACTTCCTCGTGTCACTTGGATTTTCTTGCGTGCAACGTGTCTCCTCGGACAATGAGATCATCCATTCAGCTTCAAATATGAGGAAACGGCTCATTGTCACGCTAATCCCAAAGCCATGAGCCCCGCACACATACGCACGTCTCAACTGCTCCATTAAGCGCCGTGCCGCAAGCGTCGACAGATAACTTCTTACTGGGGATAATCCTGAACCTCAGTGGAGGTATTAGTATCAATTTGAAATCTGAAAATCCTCACCAAAACCTCAACACGTGAGATAAAGATCAACATCAATAATAATGATTTTTGCTTTATTTGGGAGATGACAAGTGCATTCGCGGAATTTGCATGCTCTCGCCGTTCTTACGAAAAACGATAAATATCAACACGAAGCAGCCAACAGAGGCTAAAGAAAAATCATGTTGCAACTGGTGTCGTACGCAGGCGAGATCCGTATCACTTTTGAAAGTAGGCCAAAAGTCTACTTTGTGGCTCTGGGAAGTCGCTATGAGGAAAACAAGAGGAGGAATGAAAAGTAATGTCTTTTCCGTCACAAACGTGAGGACAGAAGTGAAGGCGTAAACAGGATGGAACTGGACCCGTGCAGCTTGTGGGGTCCGTCCAGTGCAGGAGGCACCTGGCATCATTCATTCAGCACCAAATTCTCCTTCTCATACTTCTGTATCACTCGTCTGTGCAGGTGATGGACCTCCCAGAATTCCCAGACAAAGATGGCTGACTCATAATAAGAAAGAAAATGTGCAGCCATTCATCTTCATCTCACAGGTTGACCATGTGGTTAATCCGTATGAATTATCGCACTGCTAACTGTGGTTTAATATTTCACAGGCGAGCTGGGAGGGCTTTGGTGGAAGCACAGGAAAAAAAAAATGACATAACTACGATTTGCGTGCTATAGTCTCCTTCGGGAAGATTACACGTGCGGTAAGTATGCTCATATGTGAAGAATTGTAAAACAGTAAATTCCTCTAATTAATCCTTGTGCTCAGAAATTCACACGCTAAGCACCTGACCAAAGAGATGATTGCGAAATAGTTTGCGCTTTTCCAAAAATGAAAGTATATGTGTGAGGTCTCGATAAACACGTGCTGGTCTGTGTGGAGCTAAGTTACATAATAGTTTGGTTTTCTCCACCCATGACTTGGAGGCGAGGCAAAATTCCAGGTAACTTTTAAATCCATGATTGTGTAGTCTTTAACGATTTAAAAGGAAGTCACGTGAGGAGCTGGTACGTTGAGCCTGCTCATGCGACATTTTTGACTCCCCAGATCATTGCTTGTTTAGGATCACCACTCCCATGTGTGTGTGTACGTCGCTGCTCGGTGTCAGGGCAAGACCAGAGAGGCACCACCTGGAAGTACTTCTCCACAGGTTAAAGGTCAATGCCTTTGGACCTGACTGACAACGTCTGTGGGCCCAACAAAGTGTAATCAGAGAAAAATTTGAGAAGAAAACATAACAGCCATGTTTTTATTCAAATTTATTTACAGCCATGTTTTTATTCACATTTATTTATTCATTCTTTATTTAGATATGTTTCTTGAATTGATTTATTCTATTTAAAAAAAAAAATCCCCTTTTTTAACCAGACGTATTTCCAGGAATCCTTTCCAATTCCCTGACTTGATTCCCAAACACGCCTGATAAACTCACCAATGTCAATGCGTCAATTCTCGAAAGAGGTCACCATGATTTTTCAACCTTCCAAGCAAAATCAAGAAGACCCAAGGATCGACGTGTCTTTAAGAACGTAAGTCCAGATTGAAGCAAGGTCAGTCAAGCAGCATGGCAGCTATTTAGTCTATTCATCCACGGCTCCTCATAACATCCAACGGGGGGCTCTCGGGCTTCACGTCTCCGCTTATCAAGGCATGCCAGACATTCTCTCCACGCGTGTTTGTGTGCGATTGAATACGGCGCACGTTGCTGTGCGTGGAAATGTTTATGCGTGCATGCTCGGACCTGAGCGCAGACGTGAGCGTAAACATGTGAATTCACCTCCTTAAAATTCCAAACACTTGTCGTGGCCACAAAAGCAAAACAACGGGATGGTTTCCTGTTTTGTTCTCGGGGGCCCTTTTGAAAGTGGAGACTCCCCCTCTTTCCAGCATCCACCTCCTTCCCTCATTCTTCAGCTTCCCAGGTAATCATTAAGTACTTTTCCATTTTAGATTACAGCAGCTTTTGAGTCTTATCTTGTTTTCAATGAGCAACTTTTGGCAAATTCCAACAACATGCTTCCTGTTGTTCACTTTCCAAAGGACAAGTGGTGCTGAAACGGCTGAAGCATGAAAAAAATGATAAAAATGATCATTTTTTTCTTGTTATAATTCACTCACGTGATTGTTTCTTTTCTAAGATGATGCTGGCTTTGTCACGGTTCCCAACCACTCCCATGAACCCAAAAACAAATATGCTCGGTGAAAACGTGAGTGTTTGCTGTGTTCCATTAAAAGTTTTTTTTTTTTTTAGGAACGCCCCCAGTAAATAAACCAAGGAGACGGCATTATTGCAACAGCTGATTGTTCCCCGAGTCAAAACAACACACGCTCACGCCGCTGTGGAATGGCACTGTAATAACAAACAATTCTTATTTTTTGCCATGAGTGCTTAGACAATTGGAATTGCCAGGCAAGGAGTGCGGAAATAACAGGAACCGTACAGTGGCCCCTGCAGCACACGAGATAAGAACACGTCTCAATGTGGAACCAAAGTTGCCTCATAAAAGTACCGGTCATGAATAAACCTAATAATATTCGACTAATGTCAACTCACACGTAGAGTGGAGCCTCGAAGATCAACACAGGATGTTCATATTTCATGTAATTGTCTTTTTTTTTTTTTTAAAGGTCAGGTCACATACCGCGCATGCCATGATCATTTGACAGAGATTTCTCGAAGTCAGGACGAACAGCAAAATGTGTTTTGTCAGGTTGTTACGCTTCTTTTGTTCGCACGTTATGACACTCATCGGTGGCGCTAATTGACAGCCATTTTGTCCTTTTCAGTCTTCACACTACTTTGATGTCATGGAAAATATATGACAACAACTCCTGGAATGCCGGCTCATGGTAAATCCTTTGCTGTGAACGCCCTCACACACACACACACACACACACACACACACACACACACGAACGAAAAGGACATTCGAACGTAAAAGAAAATGTGCTCAAATGGTTTTGCAGACAATTATCGGCATGTTTGGAATAAAGGCTTGGAAAATATGAGTGACAAAAAAAAAAATTATCTCTGTCAAACGTTCATTGTGTTGTCTTATTAAAGAAGCGTCTTGTTGTTGGTAAAATGAAATTTCTCAAGCATGCTTGCGGTTTGCATCGACTTGCACTCTTAATTGTTTTAAATACTGATAACAGCTCTTGCGCAATAGGCCGAATACTGATGAAAATCGCTGAGAAAAACACATAAAAACATATATACAACAAGATACATCTTGCAAACGCTAAAAGCAGAATTCAGATGTCAATCATCATTTTTCAGTGATTTATTTGCTGCAGTTTAAAAGAAGTTGTGTAACTAGATTACACTGCGTGTGGCCATTTCAAATTCAAATCGAAAGCTATGAAATCGAGTTTTGAATCTCTGCGACTGAATGTTACTTGAATCATTTAAATTTATATTGCAATATACACGTGACAATGACACGCCCCCCTACGGCACAAACAGGTTTTTTAAAATCCTTAAGACCCATAAAATGACTCTGCCGTGTCATTTGAGGGAATTCAATCTCTGTGAACTTTGATGCCCTGAGGACTTTGGTTTATGAGCCAAAGCAACATTCCCACCACACCTCACGAGAAGTTCCCCAGCAATCACAACAACAAACCTGTTCCGTGGAAGTGACTCCAACGAGTAGAATTATGTCTGAATTGATAATAAATGATGATATTTGGTTGATGATTGTGTTTATGTGCTCGGGCACTTGAAGGGTTGCTATGGATCCAACCAAACATTGCAGTTTAGTCACCAAGAAAATAGGAGATGTTGATTTCCTGTTCCTCTTGTTCTCACTTCCTCCAAATGCTTCCTTGGATTATGCAGCTCAGATTGCAAAATGTGTTTTGGGTGCAAATGATTTCAAACTAGGGTTAGGGCTTCAAAGTAGGGTTTCATACTAGAGTTAGGGTTTCAAAGTAGGCTTTAAAGCTAGGCTTGGGGTCTCAAAGTAGGGTTTCATACGAGATTTAGGGTCTCAAAGTAGGGTTTAAAGCTAGGGGTAGGGCTTCAAAATAGGGTTTTATACTAGAGTTAGGTTTTCAAAGTAGGGTTAGGGTTTCAAAGTAGGGTTTCATACTAGAGTTAGGGTTTCAAACTAAGAATTAAAGCTAGGGTTAGGGTTTCAAAGTAGGGTTTTATACTAGAGTTAGGGTTTCAAAGTAGGGTTTAAAACTAGGGTTGGGGTTTCAAAGTAGCGCTTCATACTAGAGTTAGGGTTTCAAAGTAGGCTTTGAAGCTAAGGTTAGGGTTTCAGACATGACTTTAAAGCTAGGGTTAGGGTTTCAAACTATGGTTTCAAACTAGGGTTATGGTTTCAAAGTAGGGTTTAAAGCTAGGTTTAGGGTTTCAAAGTAGTATAATATATAATATGAGGTGCTCATACATTTATTTGGGTTGATAGTCATAAAGAAGCTATGACTACAATGCGGCCCGCGAAAAAAATTAGTTTGACACCCCTGTACTAGGCCAAACAGAGATCTTAAATTCGGTCGATTTAGTAAATTTGTACCTGAAATATGCAAAAATACTTTGAAAGCTTCACGCCAAAGTGACCAAGCGGCAAAAACATTACCTGGTGTTCAGAAGAACTGGGTCCGAAACCTATTGTGAGTACCTTTTGTATATCAAACAGATATACATGAGTCTCGAAGTCGAGTCTCCTGCACTCAAGGCAAAAACTTTCCATAAAAAGGCAAACAGGGATCTTGCTCATTGGTCTTAGTAAATTTACCTGAAATGTATGTGAAATACACAAAAATACTTTGAAATGTTCACGCCAAAGTAGCAAAGCAGTAAAAACTTTGCCTGGTGTTCAGGAGACCAGGGTTCAAGACCCATGGTGTACAACATTTATATATGAAACAGAGATACGTGAGTCTCGAACTTGAGTCTCCTACACTCAAGGCAAAAACTTTGAGTTTTGAATCTCTGCTACTACCCTACTTTGAAACCCTAACCTTAGCATTAAACCCTAGTTTGTAAAGCCATTTTCAGGTGTACCTAATAAGAGGCCACTTCATTAGGGAAAAATCACAGCCAACGCTTAATTGAAAGTGAAAAGTGCCACACCCGCCCTCACCCCCACTTTCTGATTGGCTGTTTGATCTGTGACGTCACACGGACACTCCATTAGGTATATTTTCAAGTGAACTTAATAACAGGCCACTTTATTAGGGAAATATCATGGTCACAGGTGTCAAGCTCTAGTCCTCAGGGCCGCGTTCCAATATGTATTCCAAGTTACCCTCGTTAAGTGCACCTGTGTGAAAAGTTTTAGCCACTTTCACGTCCTGCAGGAGCTAAAACTTTTCACGCAGGTGCACTTAACGAGGGAATCCCACGGACACTCCATTAGGTACACCGCCATTTTCAAGTGTACCTCATAACAGGCCACTTTATTAGGGAAATATCATGGTCAAAGGTCACAGGTGTCAAGCTCTAGTCCTCAGGGCCGCGTTCCAACATGTTTTCCAAGATTCCCTCGTTAAGTGCACCTGCGTGAAAAGTTTTAGCCACTTTCACGTCCTGCAGGAGCTAAAACTTTTCACGCAGGTGCACTTAACGAGGGAATCCCACGGACACTCCATTAGGTACACCGCCATTTTCAAGTGTACCTCATAACAGGCCACTTTATTAGGGAAATATCATGGTCAAAGGTCACAGGTGTCAAGCTCTAGTCCTCAGGGCCGCGTTCCAACATGTTTTCCAAGTTACCCTCGTTAAGTGCACCTGCGTGAAAAGTTTTAGCCACTTTCACGTCCTGCAGGAGCTAAAACTTTTCACGCAGGTGCACTTAACGAGGGAATCCCACGGACACTCCATTAGGTACACCGCCATTTTCAAGTGTACCTCATAACAGGCCACTTTATTAGGGAAATATCATGGTCAAAGGTCACAGGTGTCAAGCTCTAGTCCTCAGGGCCGCGTTCCAACATGTTTTCCAAGTTACCCTCGTTAAGTGCACCTGCGTGAAAAGTTTTAGCCACTTTCACGTCCTGCAGGAGCTAAAACTTTTCACGCAGGTGCACTTAACGAGGGAATCCCACGGACACTCCATTAGGTACACCGCCATTTTCAAGTGTACCTAATAACAGGCCACTTTATTAGGGAAATATCATGGTCAAAGGTCACAGGTGTCAAGCTCTAGTCCTCAGGGCCGCGTTCCAACATGTTTTCCAAGTTACCCTCGTTAAGTGCACCTGCGTGAAAAGTTTTAGCCACTTTCACGTCCTGCAGGAGCTAAAACTTTTCACGCAGGTGCACTTAACGAGGGAATCCCACGGACACTCCATTAGGTACACCGCAATTTTCAGGTGTGTCTAATAACAGGCCACTTCATTAGGGAAAAATCATGGCCAAAGCTGAACTGAAAGTGAAAAGTGCCACACCCGCCCTCACCCCCACCTCCTGATTGGCTGGTTGATCTGTGACGTCACACAGACACTCCATTAGGTACACCCCCATTTTCAGGTGTACCTAATAACTAAAAACACATATATATGCATATATATAACCCTAGATCTAGCTCTAACCCTAACCCTAACCCTAACCCTAATTCTAACCCTAGCTCCAGCTCTAACCCTAACCCTAGCTCTAACTCTAACCCTAACCCTAATTCTAACCCTAGCTCCAGCTCTAACTCTAACCCTAACCCTAGCTCTAACCCTAACCCTAGATCTAGCTCTAACCCTAACCTAGCTCCAGCTCTAACCCTAGCTCTAACCCTAGCTCTAACCCTAACCCTAACCCTAACCCTAACCCTAGATCTAGCTCTAACCCTAACCCTAACCCTAGCTCTAACCCTAACCCTAGCTCCAGCTCTAACCCTAGCTCTAACCCTAACCCTAACCCTAGATCTAGCTCTAGCTCTAACCCTAACCCTAACCCTAACCCTAACCCTAACCCTAACCCTAACCCTAACCCTAGCTCTAACCCTAACCCTAAGCCTAACCCTAATTCTATCCCTAGCTCCAGCTCCAGCTCTAACCCTAACCCTAACCCTAACCCTAACCCTAGATCTAGCTCTAACCCTAGCTCTAACCCTAGCTCTAACCCTAACCCTAACCCTAACCCTAACCCTAGATCTAGATCTAACCCTAACCCTAGATCTAGATCTAGATCTAGCTCTAGCTCTAGCTCTAACCCTAACCCTAACCCTAACCCTAGCTCTAACCCTAACCCTAACCCTAGATCTAGCTCCAGCCCTAACCCTAGATCTAGCTCTAACACTAACCCTAACCCTAACCCTAACCCTAATTCTAACCCTAGCTCCAGCTCTAACCCTAACCCTAACCCTAACCCTAGCTCTAACTCTAACCCTAACCCTAATTCTAACCCTAGCTCCAGCTCTAACTCTAACCCTAACCCTAGCTCTAACCCTAACCCTAGATCTAGCTCTAACCCTAACCTAGCTCCAGCTCTAACCCTAGCTCTAACCCTAACCCTAACCCTAACCCTAACCCTAGATCTAGCTCTAACCCTAACCCTAGCTCTAACCCTAACCCTAGCTCCAGCTCTAACCCTAGCTCTAACCCTAACCCTAACCCTAGATCTAGCTCTAGCTCTAACCCTAACCCTAACCCTAACCCTAGCTCTAACCCTAACCCTAAGCCTAACCCTAATTCTATCCCTAGCTCCAGCTCTAACCCTAACCCTAACCCTAACCCTAGATCTAGCTCTAACCCTAACCCTAACCCTAGCTCTAACCCTAACCCTAACCCTAACCCTAGATCTAGCTCCAGCCCTAACCCTAGATCTAGATCTAACCCTAACCCTAGATCTAGATCTAGATCTAGCTCTAGCTCTAACCCTAACCCTAGCTCTAACCCTAACCCTAGATCTAGCTCCAGCCCTAACCCTAGATCTAGCTCTAACCCTAATTCTAACCCTAGCTCTAACCCCAGATCTAGCTCTAACCCTAAACTTTAGGAAGGTGTAAGGTCATATGGGGCAGCACACGAGTAACTGTGTTGCAAATTTTCTATGATAAAAACTATAGGCTCCACTGAGATTCGAACCCGTGTCGCTGGGGTGAGAGCCCAGCGTACTAACCACTACACTATGGAACCCTCGCTCACATTTACTGGAATAGTAATGGTTTTATGGGTTAGGGTTAGGGTTAGCTCAAGCAAATAGACCGGTGACGTGTCATATTTTCACATTTATGATAAATATATAAATACGATGAAATAAAAATGATACGACTATTTCTTTCTTTTAGTAGTTTTTTTTTTTGTTTTTCCTTGCTCTCTTGGGAGCATAAGATCAGGGGATGCTTTGAGAATAATTGCCACGGCCGCGGCGCATGCGCAGTTCGCTGTTCCATTTTCAGGTGTACCTAAGAACTTGATGCATTTTTTGGACGTGTCAAGAATGTGTATTTGGCTACTTGCTCTTTATTTTGGGGGACACCAACACATATTACACAACGTAAAACACATATACATAGTGTCATATAAAGCAGTTAACCAAATGTCACATTTTTGTTTTCAAAAAAATAAAAACAAGGAATAAAACACCAGACAAGTTTTAACAGGTTTTTAATGTTTATTAAAATAAAAAATAATAATACAAGTAAATTTCAAACCAGCACTCTAATGTGAAATTGCAGTAGATATACATACACATATTGTCATATAAAGCAGTTAACCAAATGTCTGATTTTTATGTTTTAATTGGCGAATATAAAAACAAGGAATAAAACACCAGACAAGTTTTAACATAAATGTTTAGTAAAAATAATAATATTAAAAGTAGGGTTTTATACTAGAGTTAGGGTTTCAAAGTAGGCTTTAAAGCTAGGCTTGGGGTCTCAAAGTAGGGTTTCATACGAGATCTAGGGTTTCAAAGTAGGGTTTAAAGCTAGGGTTAGGGCTTCAAAGTAGGGTTTTATACTAGAGTTAGGGTTTCAAAGTAGGGTTTAAAGCTAGAGTTAGGGGTTCAAAGTAAGGTTTTATACTAGAGTTAGGGTTTCAAAGTAGGGTTTAAAGCTAGGGTTAGGGCTTTATACTAGAGATAGGGTTTCAAAGTAGGGTTTAAAGCTAGGGTTAGGGCTTCAAAGTAGGGATTTATACTGGAGTTAGGGTTTCAAAGTAGGGTTTAAAGCCAGGCTTGGGGTCTCAAAGTAGGGTTTCATACGAGATTTAGGGTTTCAAAGTAGGGTTAGGGTTAGGGTTTCAGACGGGTTTAAAGCGATGGTTATGGTTTCAAACTATGGTTTCAAATTAGGATTAGGGTTTCAAAGTAGGGTTTCATACTAGAGTTGGGGTTTCAAAGTATATTTTAAAATATTAAAAAATATATTTAAAAATATATATAATTAAAAGTGAAGACAATTTCCAATTTTAGTCATGACACACGAATTTGATGGACAATTTGTCTTCGAGGGCAACATAAAATGATGTGGCGGGTTGTATCTGGCCCCCGGGCCTTGAGTTTCACACCTGTGCTTTAGAAGTTACAAAGTATTATAAAACTAATCTGACAGTAGTTCAAGCTTTTTTTATGGGTGTGCATTGAACCTCCTAATAGCGTGCAGGTGTACCTCAATTGTTTGGGCTGATTTGACTTTTTAAAGTTTTTGTTTTGTCAGTGTCAATCTGAAGCTAATTGTGCTATAAGGTGTTTTTGTAAACAAACCAGGCAACCAAGGCAACGTGCTTTACCTGCTCGCGTGCAGGTGGCGACTACCAGCTAGAACTAGTTCTACGCTTGACATTTTCCTCCTCTTTGTCACGACAGCAATGACGTTTGTCAATTATATCTTTTGGATACAAAGAGAAATAAATTTTAAAAAAAAAGGCAATAGTTGGATGGACATTTCTCTTTGCATCTGTGTTGTCATTTGTTTGGGGTTGGTCGCATGGGGGTTACTGAGATAAAAATCTGCATCCGGTGTGCCATCTGATATACGAAGACTGTGAAATCCATCAAGAATGACCAAATAAGGGGATTCGTCATATAGAAAGCAAACAAAAACACCCTCATCTTCGGTGTATTATTTCCACTGAATAACTGATTAGGTCTGACTCACCTGCAAGGAATGCTTGTCTTCGGGTCAGAGATGCAATGTGTCCTGTCAGGGTCGCAATGTTGGGTAAACTATTCATTCCCAAATAAGGATTTGAATGTACCTGCAAACCACATGTTTCCTGGTTTTGGCAAAGGAGCCAATCACAGCAGGGGGTGAGGGCAGTATCACCTTTCTCATGCATGATGTCACCATTTTTTTTTTATCCATCTTGGTTGAATAATTTCCTCTTCTACATCCTCCTGACGTTGGTTTGAGAGGCACAATGCTTTTTGCTTTATTGGCTTGTTAGTCAATCACAATTACAATAAATGAAAACATAACAGATCTGGTTTGTACCCATTAAAACTGCATTTAATATTCTATGCTTTACCTTTTGATAGCTAAACTGCCAATAAAACGAGCACTGATCCTGTTGGAACTAACTCATTTGATGTTGCATGACGTTGCAGTTTCCACAACAACCACAAGACGGCGACATAACAACTACAATTCGTTCTTTAAGTCCATTTCTGCTTCTGTTCTGTAGCAAATATGGCTTAATTGTTTTGAGTGTGTTTTTTTTAAGCTCAAAGTAACAGAGAAAGCATATAAAGACACATTTAATAACAAATTAATTCATTGATATCTTTCTATTATTCAATGACACATTTATTGAATTATTTAATGTAGCATTTATTTGATTTGCTTCACGGACTATTGCCTCCAAGCTCTTTATCTGCCCTCATCTTCACACTTTCCTGCAAACGCTTGATGCATCCGGTGGCCTGACATTCTTTACTCAGGCTGCCTGCGTCCCCCCTGCAGCCCCTGTCTTGGATGTTTGCTCTGTGACAGGCCTTCTCCCTGACGCGTGGATGGAGCTGTCCTCCAGGGGTCAGGGAGCAGCGGGGTCAGGGGTTAACACCACCGGCGGCGTTTTAACAACAAATAAGTCGCTCAGGTCTTTCTTCGGCCCTATAAATCCCATCACACCCTAGAAACAACTAATGTGCTTTCTCACTTCATTTATTTGAAGCTAAGGTTATATATATGTCATCTTTAAGGGTATAAATCACGTCTCCAAATTGCCACCAGGGGCTCAGCGTCTATTCAGTGTGCAGACAGTAAAAATGCAAGCAATCTGGTAAAACGCATTGAGCTAATGGGGGTGAGGATCAGTCGGCTGATCCCCTTCCCGGATCAAATGTTTGCTATGTGTTAACAGCAATCTTCTGCCTGTGGGATCAGGATGTGTGTTTGTGTGACTAATGGTGTAGAGAACACCCCTGATGATATGTTCTTCAATGGAGGGGTTAACAGGTTTGACCCTGACCCCCACCCCCTAAAGTAAAAGACAGAAAGACACGTCATTAGGTACACATAGACGATATAATGTGATTTAAGAATTCCCTATGAAATTCTGCTTTTACTGGAATATGGAACACTGCATCAGTGTTTCTAATAATTTGCATCCTCCAGCAAGCAAAATACAACCACAAAAATAAACATGCTTTTAACTTTCATATCTAGAAGTACTCTGGACTTTGGGTTAGGTCCACTGAAATAGCTGTTTTCAAGCATACATGTCAAAATTAGAAAATGTTTCTGATGCAGGTTTAGTACCAAACAACGCATAAGAGCTTAATCGCGTGCAATGAGCGCTCTCTACTTGTAAGGACTGGAACTGGATCTCACAACAAGGCAATTATTTTAAATTCCGCCAGAGGGCAGTATTGCTATAGGAAATTTGAAATAAACCAGATTGAGGAGAGTTTAGTTCATGAAATTATTTACATACATTATACAGTACATTATTTTGGCTCGCTAGGTAATTTAAAATCTGATTGGTAGTGTTTAGGCAAGCTGAGAAGGTTCTTCTATGTCTTCACGATTACATTACATTAAAAAAAAAAGGAAGTCACCAATGTCTGCAGACTCAGGTTAATTAGTAGAGTCCAGCATTTGAAGCAAACATGGTGAAGCAGTTATCTTTTATTTCTGTACTAGATTTCACTTTGTGAACCTGTCTGACTTCCCCAACCTCAATTTATTCTCCTCACCTTTTTCCAACACCTCCAGGTCTCCATCCTATCTATTCGTTCTGATCTTCTAGCTTTGATGCGTCCTTGTGATGCTGAATCAATTTCGGGGTATTTCTTTGTGCTCTCTCTCTTTGTTCCAGGAAGCGAGGGTGACATCATGTTCTGACTCTGTAAATAAACTGAAAAACTGAGATGAAAAAAAAATGAACAGAACATTTTGTTTGGGAGCGGAAAGATTATTATTAAGAGGCCACTTAAGAGAAACACTTTCTGAGTAATCGAATGTGTTTTTGTGCAGTGGTAAATTAGTAGGTAGATGGGAGCAAAGAGAAATGGACTTGTCTGACACGATAACATACAAAACAACAAAACCACTAAAAGTGATGTGACTCTGATGGATTCCACTCTCCGCATTAGTGTTTTAATGGTTGTAATGTAGGGCAAGGAAGTGGGTCAAACTTGGTCATATTAAAAAAGAATGAAATGGAAAAAAAATCATACAAATAAAAAGAATCCCATTATATTAGTTTTATTTGGGATGGATGTTATCTGCATATTCATCTGCTTTTAATTCCATCTGTAGTTTTCAAACATGTAATTGGGAATTAGATGACAAACAGCATCACGAGACTTGACGCTGTGTGTATCCTTCATCAGTGGATAACAACAGTTCTTTTCATGGCAGTCAGTGTATCCGGGTCAGCTGGGCAGGAGATGCAGAATCCTGCAGCTGTATGTGTGTGTGTGAACAGCTAGTCAAAGTAGTACAAAGTATCTGCAGTGTGTGTTTTTTTTTTGTTACCAAAGGCTTATTTACTGCTGTTGATTTGTTTTGAACCACACTGGCTTAAAAAATGCATTGCAATTTATAAACTCCTTTTTTTTTTTAACATCAATCATGTTTTTAGATGATTCTGTTGTTTTGAATAATAAATGTTTTCGCCCCCACTTTGATTCACTTTTCTGTCTGTTTTGCAGCAGAGCTGTCATCTTAATACCCAATAGTTGTCTGCAAAATGTGTTTGTTTGCATTTTGGCTGCCCACATATTCTTATCTCCACTGCTCCATCCTGACTTGATTGCTGTGTTGTTGTTGTTTTTCCCCTCGACCAATTGTGCCCCTTTGGGAAAACAAACCACTTCCCATCTCATGTAGTTCTCATCCAGCTGCGTTAATGACAAGAGGATTTAACTAATTACTAAAAAATGTAGTTGTTTTAAAAATACCACGTTTGAAGCTGAATATTTTAGATCGCAGGGACAAAACTGTGAAAGTTGGAGCTGTTTGTTTGTTGATATTTTTATTTTCCTCGTGAGGCATCTGATCCTCTTTCACCTGACACCTCATGATCAAGAGACATTTATCAGAAGATAGTTACATAATATAACCTGACCCACAAAAGGATTATGTCCCAAATAAAGTGGAAGGTTAATGCATGTTTATATATCTTAATACTTAGGTCTGCACCATTGGGAAACACCAAGTTTATTGGTTGGACCGTGCGTGCGCTGCAAGCTGACCTCAGTGCAACAGCATGAAGCAAGAGTCAGGGGGGCGGGGCTACAAGTGTGCGCCCACTGGCTGCAAGAAGCGGACTGATATGCCCGAGAGCTCGCTCGCTCACAAGTGCGTCTGCTTGGAGCGGCTCTGGAACCCGAATGAGCGCTCCATTTGGAAGACTCGGGGATGACGCCAATATTCTTCACTGAACGGATGGGACATAGCTGAAAGCTGCAGACACTGTGGAGATCCGCATCTTCAAACATGGAGAAGATATTTGAGCGCAATGTTTATATTAGAGTCGCGCGCATGAGGAGGATGACAACCGCATCTCGTCCGCATGGACAACGCGCTGTTGCATCTGTGAAAAGCGCCTCAAAGCTTCCACGAGAGTGACTTTCGTGTCTTCTGTGTACTGGGAGGAGGAAAAAGAAAAAAAACCTCTTCATTGCCAGTTTGTGCTTTTGCAGACTGCGACACAGTTGGATTTAAAATTCTGCTATATTCTCAGGTAAGCATTTTTGAGTGTTTTCTGTTGAGAATTGGAAATGTAATTTTTTTTTTTTATTTGTGCCAAGCAAACTTCTCAAATCTATGAATGGAGTTTGATGGCGCTATAGAGCCACAGATGATGTCACAATAGCTTCTTCAGACATTACTTCTGGATGGTGTAAAACAACAAAATCCTTTTTTTTTTCTTCCAAATTCTTAACAACCAGTTGATATCGCAACAATTGTTATGCCAGTTGTTAGCGATCAACACAATACAAAGCTGAAGATTTTTGTTCGTTGCTCTTTAACATCTTTGAGATGGATGACAAGTGCGGAAATCCATTGTTTTCAGTTTTCTACAAAATGACACCTTTGCTTTGAGTGCATCATGTCGAAAACAGAATGTTCAGTCAAGTGTGACAGAAAGCATTTTTCTTTTCGTCAGTTGCAGATCATTTCTGATCCAGCTCAGGCATCATCATGGGTACCGTACTTTCTCTGTCGCCCGTCTCGCGCAAGTCAGGCTACTACGAAAACCGTCCCGGTTCGTTAAGCCACTACCCGAGCCTGAGCAGCCGATCTCTCAACAACCAGAAAGAGCGCGGCTTGAAGAGAGGCCAGTCCATCTTCCTCCCGGTGCTCACATGGAAACGTCTGGTGGCCTCCACCAAGAAGAAAGGGAACGCCAAGAAAGGCTCCAATGCACCACTTGGCCCGGTTGACCCTCTCAACAACAACAACAACCTAAACATCTACCAAAAGGATCCCGTGCTGCACCTCAACTACGAGAATGTGAGGAAGTCTCTGTCGTGCGCTAACTTGAGCAGCTACGAGGTGCCGGTGGGACTCGGGCTAGGGCTCGGTTACGGCCTGGGACTGGGCCACGGGTACGGCTGCATGAAACCACAGCAGCTTTCTTCTGTGAAAAAAATCCCGCAGGGGACCTTGAGCACGTCCCCTAAACGTGTCATCGTCCAAGCGTCCACCAGCGAGCTGCTTCGCTGCTTGGGGGAGTTCCTGTGCTGTCGCTGCTACCGCCTCAAGCATCTGTTGCCGTCCGACCCTGTTCTGTGGTTGCGGGCCGTGGATCGCTCGCTTCTGCTCCAGGGCTGGCAGGACCAGGCCTTCGTCACACCGGCTAACGTGGTCTTCGTGTACATGCTGTGTCGAGACGTGGTGGACGGGGATTTGGTAGCGTCGGAGCACGAGCTGCAGGCCATCCTGCTCACCTGCCTCTACCTGTCCTACTCCTACATGGGTAACGAAATATCCTACCCGCTCAAGCCCTTCCTGGTTGAAGCGGGTAAGGAAGCCTTCTGGGACCGATGCCTCGCCATCATCAACGCCACGAGTTCTAAGATGCTGCGAATCAACGCGGACCCTCATTTTTTCACGCAAGTGTTTGCCGAACTCAAAAGCGAAGGGGGGTGTGGTCCGCAAGATTACAGTCGGGTTCTGGAGAGGTGAGAGGAGTCGCGGAAGATGCCGACAGATGCAAGCTGGTTCCGTTGCCATAAGTATTTATTTGATGATTGCAACTTTGGGGTTGGTTGACAATTCTTGGATGGAAATTTGAGGCAAAAAAATAATCTGCAATTTTGAAAAGCATTTCAATTGAATTCTCTCTTGCCACATCCTCATGCCCTACTTTTTTTTTAAACCAACAGCAACCATGAAAAATTGAAGCACCATTTACCTCAAGAATCTTCTTGAGCGGACTTGAATTGCAGAACCTTTTGCTCCACCTGTCCCAACAAAAGTCTTGCACAGCATGTGCGAGGCCTCCAGTTGTCTCAGCTGCCTCTCGGGATCCTTCAGCATCCTCACGCATTTTTGGGGGGGGATAAATCAACATGCACGGCTCAGACCGGAGTACGCCATTGTCGCCGAGCACCGTGGCGGATTTCCAGCAACATCCAAGCCGATTGGATTGACATTTTCATCAGAGACTGAATCATAAAATGCGGCACAGACAGTTTAATCTGACTAAATTGGATATTCCGAGACAATGCCGAGCCATCTCGCAACACCGGCAGAGTGATGGATGGGAACAGCTGCACGTCGGTACCACGCCAGTCCTGCTGTGTGCTTTTATGGGTCACCTGGCCTGAGGGGACAGTTGCCTATTTTTACTCAAATTAAATTTACCAGGGAGCTTTCCAGAGTCGTAGTAGTTTCATATCCCGCTTTAGCGCCGACGCATGTGAGCGGAAAGCGTGACCGACTTGTGCCGTGGCCAGCCGCCAGGGTCATCAGCTGTTTAGCCCGTCCTGCGTTCCCCTGCTTCTTGTTGACAGGCCGCCGCAGCCCGGCTGCTAATTAGATTAGCAGATTACGACTCCCCAAATCTCTCAAGACCTCTGCCCCTTCTTGGCCACTCAATAACCCCCGCAGAGTCCGACTGCTAAATCCAGGCCGCGCTGGACGGCGAGTATTTAAATGCCCGGTCATGTGCTCTTTATTCAGAATAAAAGCGTGACACACGTGCACTGGTCAGAGTCCAATCTGGCGTCTAATGAGTGCACCGTACATTCTCATCCGTCATGCACAGGCTTCTTAAAACAGCGAGTTCATTCGTTTTAATGTGAGTTATGCACGACATTTTGATCATTTTGATGCTTTTCAGTGTTATTCGTACTTTGATCACAAAGAAGTTCATTTATAAAATGAACATAACGCAATGCCTGAGAAGCATCTTCATTCAGATCCTCAGGGAAAAAAAAAGTATATAGGCTAATTGCATCTTCTACTAAAATAAGTGCAGAGCAGTGACCCAGTATTTTTGCACAATACTTTACAGTATTCCAAAATCATATCAAATTTGATCTTAACACATATAAACATCCCCTTAGTGGGTAATCCAGCGCTAATCCTCCCGCCCAATCAGATGGAGAGGGAGCGAGGGATGACGAGATGGAAGGGGAGGGGGGGTCGGAATGCACTGAGATTTTGATGTCACACTCGCTGTGCAGTTTTTGACCTCCCGGCTCAGCCTTCAAATCCTCCTTTAACAAAGTGAAGGCCACATAGGCCCAAAGCTGCCTATTCCCAGCCCCGTTTGAGTCAAACCCGCCCGAGGGGGAGCTCGCATGAGTCACACCAGTCAAGCAGATAAGAGCGACGGCGTGATTCATAACCCGAAAGAGAGGCGCCTTTTCTTGGCCTTCAAATGGCAGCCATTTTGCTCTCATTGTTACTTCTGCACCCCCTCGCTCGCTTGCACAGTTTTGACAAGGACACTTGTGTCTCATCTGCCCCCCCCCCCCCCCCTTCTCCCTGCCGCCCCGTGTTCAGCTGTTCATTAGATTTGACACCCCAACCCGCCAGCTATCGTCAGGACAAGGAAGGGCAGAATTGTTGTCATATTTGTTTTTACTTAATGAGACTGGGGGATACATTTAAAGGTTACATCCCCAATTTGAAATCAGAGCATGGAAATGAGCAACACGGCAACTGTCTCCTCTTTCAATCCGTACCTGAGCAGGATCCGGTAGCTGCTCCTCCGATCCTTCCAAGCCAATTAACTGCCGTCTCAGCTGGAGTTGGAATTCACTTCATCCAATCAAAAGCCTCCTTAGAGATCGACTTGCAGGACAGGAAGCACACCATGTTTGTGGTCCCTCTTTGTGCATCACAAGGACTTGATGGTTGCTTGGACCTGAAATTTACATTTGTGGAGATGTGTGTTATTTATCCTAAAAATGCAAATTCAGAGATAAAAAAATAAAATAAAATTGCCGCGCACACAGTTAAACCCAAAGTAGGTCAGACTGTGGCCAAATGTAGTGTTCAAGTGGATGTTTACATAATCTCAAGGCTGGCGATTACACTAGTTAGTGATGATATAAGACTGTAAATTGTGTTTGAGGTATTCATCAAGTATTTGCCTTTGTCATTGTTTTTTTATCTTGAATAACTTTGGACTTGAATTTTTTTTTGTGGGGCAGAAAATGAAAATAATAGTAATTCGAAAGGTCACCAAATAAAACAACTCAACTAGGGTATGGTCACAAAAATGGTCCCAATTGGTTTTCTAAATGAGGAAATATTATTTAACTGTAACCATTTCCACTTTTAGCTGAACGTGATGAAAATGTGGAATGGTGTTGAGTTCGCACAACTCTGTGAGTTGTGTTAAATTATTGGACTGCTGCTGAAGGTTAGCATGATCGCCTTAACATGGTGACTGGTGTAAATAAGACGTTATGTAAAAAAAAAAAAAAAAAAAAATGGCAAGTATGAAGAAAAAAAAAATAGAAGTGATAGTGATGTCCTGTCGTAGAACGCATGCTGGCCGGTAGTTTAGAAATGTACTGTATGCTTTTTTTTTTTTTTTTAGCTTTTTATACATACTGAATTCTCATCTTAATATTTGTTGGCCATTTTAAAAACTCTTTTTTTTTTAAGAAGCATGTCGCCAACATCCAATATGACTGCTCATGCTTAGAAACACTGGAAACAAAACTATTTCATAGGTTACAGCTATTAAAATAAAAACATGTGATTTCTTCAGGCAAAAAAAAAAAACAAGTTATCAAATTGATCAAGTTAGCGACTATCAATGGCTTTTACCATCAATGCAGCAGATGGTGACACAAAGATGGTCATTGTACTTGTGGTGTTTGTCTCCGGCAGCTCCAGGGCAGCCTGCGTACACACAGATTGTTTCACAGTTACAGCAACGTTGGGCAGATGTTAAAACAAATATCTAAATATAATATAACTGCTGAATTTCAATCTCCCCCTTCCAGCTTGGTCCCTCTGGGTTTCCATGGTTACCTTCCTGGGTAACCTAAAACAAAGAAGCACATTAACTTGAATGAACTTTCACAAAAGTCACTAAAAGTGTGTGGCTAATAAAAAGAAAACTTGAAGACAATTTTTTTTTCTTTTTTTCATGATGACAATGTGGATTATTTAATAAAGTATGGAGCTGAAGTACAACTGCAGTGTCAATATTTTTTTTGTTTCAACACAAGTGAACTAAAACGGCCTCTGTCTACAATGAAGCTAATTTGTTTGCTAATGAATTCATACGAGACAAACCTTGGGCACTTCTGTTCCGTGGTTGCTTTGAGGAGGCCTCGGTTGCTCTTCACTGACTTTTACGAGCCTGCTGGGATCACTCATTTTGCAAACACACTCTGTCAATGCTTCCTAGAAAAGGATTAGGGTTCGCAAGACCTGGTAGCCAGATGTACCGTTCAATGTCGTCCATGCCTGTTTATGTCTCGCTGTTTGAATCCAATAACAGCCAGTTTCATCTTTTATGCCTAACGTAACAAACTTCCAATTGTTTTGTGTTCAAGGAACCAGTTCCACCAATTCAACTTCAAACATGAAGTCACACATGACCAGCACAATTAATCCGCCGGGAATCCTGTCGGCAGAATTAATTTGAGTTTGAGGAAAAGGTCATGAGAAAACTTGAGGTCAAAATAAAAATAAAGAATAAATAATAGTAAATAATAAATAACAGATTAAAATAAATGAAAAATTAAAACAGGACATTTTTAATATAATAGTTTTATGTTTTTTTTATTAACAAAAATATTTTTCCAATTTTACTTTTAGATATATCCTTATTTTTCATTCACTATAATAAATTTAAAGCGGAGCTTCTCAGGTTATCTGAAATGTTGCACCAGCTGGATGTGAAAAAAACGCAGCTCCTAATTCCCTAAATGGGCATTTAAATATCCAAGTTAGAACTCTTTGTCAAATTTGTCCAGATTAGTAAACATCCAGTCTGGTGGCATGTTGGTTTAGATGGAGCCGAGCGAATAGCAATCTGCCCCTCATGTTACTGTAATCTCCAACATGTGACCTCCCCTCCAGTCTGATAATGGAGAGATGCATGAAGGAAAAAAAAACCCTGCTGGGCTCTCCAGAGCAGTGCTGGGTCTGCCCTGAGAGGATTTAGGGGCAAAAAACACAGCTCTGGGACACATATTATGCTAAATCCTCTCCAAGTCATTACGAAATTCTAATTGCGCGGCTGGTAATCCCTAAAGAGAAGCAAAGCAGGTGCCAGCCTCTCCATAATGGAATTGCATGGCGCTTAAAGTGATTGCATCAACAATCAGCCAGGCCTGATCAATTCGATTAGAGCTCGACGACTCGTATTTGTATAACGTGAGGAGATAAAGAAGAACGCATTCATCATTTTCTATCCACCTGTCGAAAAACAGAACAGACTCCAAAGTTCTGTTCCTTGCATACAAAAACAAGCTAAGAAGACATTTTAACTTCCCCAAGAGTCGTTCACACATTCATGAAAGACAGTCACACTGATGTGAGGACCGTTATAGACCATCTTGCAAGGTGTGAATTGATGTTAGAGTGTCTGAGAAAGGATGTCAAGAGACTGATAAGTGAGTAAGAGTCCAATTAAACCCTTTCAAGGTGTTGGACTGTCGTTAAAGTCAGAAAAAAAAAAAAAAAAGGAATGAATGTCAAATATGATCTGGCAGTGTGGCTTCCATTTGCAAAATAACAAATTTTACCTTTAGTCTTGCGTGATATGTTTTTTTTTTTTTTTTTGCATTTTGATACCAACGTCTGCAATCATTCGGATGTAATCCTGAGGACACCAAAGGGACAAGACAGGAAATAACTCATGCGTCGTTTAGTCCAGTTTTCTACAGTCGGTGAGCTCCATTGCATGTTTTCAACGGACGCTTTGGATTACAGATAAATCCGACTGTTTGTGCTCTCGTCTAAACAACCGGGATATTGTATCTGAGTGGATTGCGTACAGGAAACCCCAAAACATTAAGTCAGTGTATTTTAGAAAACAGATTTATTTAAAAGTCATTTACAGAGCGCACCGGGGATTTTTTTATCACTGGGAATTCTAACGCACATAAACTGTTTGAATAATTTATTCTGTTCACTTTTATTTCTGTTACGAAGAAAGCATTTTTTAAATGCTCAAACCTATCAAATTTGTGTTGTATGACAGGATGAAATAACTCTCTCACTTGACCGGAACCAGTAGAATAAAACCATCTTTGCTCTTCTTGAAATCAGCGTGAGTTTGGCCCGCCTTGGTTTCCACGGTAACAGTCTTGGGTTTGCCTCGCATGTTTACCCGGATGCCGGACGGACACACCTTCACAGCTAACGGTGTTTTTCTTACACTGAAAGACAAAAAGATATGATGGCTGTCAATATTTTCCGTTACCTTCTCAAGTCAAGTCACTGGACAGGCTAATATTTTATATTCTACTTATCCTTATTTGACAACAGCACTGTCAGTTGAAGATGATCCAGGAAGTCGCTGCTTCCTGTTGGCCTTCAGGGACCCCCCACCGCCCCTACCCACCCCTGTGGCAGACACAAACTGGCACAACACGAAACTCAATAGCATCCTTATCCTAATGAATGAATCCTCTACTGTATCCCTCGACATCCCAACGACGCTCTCCCTTTTCCATCAATGGCTGCATTTAATTCAAATTGCAAAAATCTCTGAAGCCGACCAGCTATTATTTGAATTTGGTGACTGATATCGAGGATAAACCAGATTGGCAACGGAGTCAGTTTCTCCTGAGATAAGCTTAGACAGAAGCTTCACATTTTCAAAAGGTGAATTATAATTAAAAATGACAAAATATGTAACCTACTTATCGTGGAATGGTGACAGCAGAGGAGCAAAATGGAAAGGACAGTCTATTAGGTACACCCAGCACCATGAAATTCCAACAGTACCAACAAGCTGCTCATTTTCTGATTCTACAAAATGATTGCAGACAGAACCAATTAGAGCGTCCATACCGCCTCCACTATTAGATCCCACGTGTTTATAAATGAAAACCTCCTCCCCTCCTGGTGAGTGGTCATGTCATGCGTAATTGCTCCTTGGGAAGTGCGTCAACAACATGGACAAATTCAGACAGTTGCTTCGTGTGAACGCCGCAGTTGGTCGCTTTGACGTACACATTTACACATTTAACTGGAGGTGTTGGGAACGCTGTTGGAAATAAAAGACAAAAGTCCAGTGAATGTGATCAGCTCACAAGCAAAACACCCCAATTGGCAGCTCATCAAATGGAATTCATTCATAAATAATGGGCCATAATATGACTGTTGTGTTTGAGAGGAAGTGAATCATAGTTAACGAGCATTCACCCAAACCTTTTTGGAAAATTATTGGAAAAATTAAAGTAAAAATTCAAATTAAGTAAAAATGTATAAAAATAAAAATAAAAATAAATAAAACTAGCTGAAATAGATAAAAAGTGCAGTGGTGACTATGATGCAAACAATGAATCGCTTGTACAGGACTGAATCTATTCTCTCTCCAAACATGACCTGCACTGAGCTGAGCTGAGTCCACATCCAGACAAGAGTTGAATAATTTATCGCCTCCTAGACAGCGGCGGAGACAGATTTGGGGTGCAAAGACGGCACCTCAGACCTCCCGCTGCCACCAGCTCCACCTCTTCATCTTATCTTCCTCTCTCACCCTCTTGCAAGCCTGCCGGCCTCCATCTTTCTCCCCTGTCACTGCCTCTAAGAAGCTGAGTGCAGCTAATACAATGTGAATATGTGCCTCTGGCGCCTCCATGATGGAGGAATCACTGGCTGTTTTATTGGCGCCTGGCCCGCCAATGTGTGGCCAAGCGTAGCCAGCGAGCAGGTTGCCAAACTGTTATTAATGTCGTTTGTCCTTTTATGGGCCAATCAGATCAACTCGGAGCTTTATGTAGAGTCGGGATAATGCGGCATCGCCGATAAAAATCAAGGTGATAAAAAAAAAATTCTTCATCTGCCCACACAAATTGTAAATTAGCTGTTTTGTGTGGATTTTTTTTTGGTTTTTTTTGTCAAGCTCTTTGTGTTATGACGGTTACTCCCAATTGTCCCACTAACTGATGACATCACCTAAACAGATCTAGAACATTTTGACAGAATGCTACAAACTGTAACAGATCAGACACTCCATCAATCTTTTTTTTTTTTTTTTGTGCTTCAGTGTTGCCTGTTTCCTCCCCAAACTTTATGTCTCAATTCAATGTCATCTTCTTCAGGTGTAATTGGGTCTCAGGAGGGAATCAACGCGTCACAAAACTGACAGCGCGGAACAAAATGTGAGGCAGGTCAAGCCCTGCAGCGTCACGACAAAAGAAACTAAACGAAAAAAAAACCTCTTTCCTGCCTTTCTTTCATTGTCACTTTTTCCTCTGGGCAGTTAGAAAGCCACTCGGCAACAAAAGCATCAAATGTCTTCAATTTAAAAGGATAGTTAATTTATCACTTTGCCCTCGAAACTATCACCAAGGCATTTCCGTTCCAGCTACCAAGTATTGGCGTCATTCATCAATTCAAACCAAGAAACAATCTGCGGCATTCTGGGAAAAAAAAAAAAATTAGTCATACGTGGAGCAAACTGTGACCAGTGACATATATTTTGCACAAGCCCTGAATCATTAACAGTAGGCTAAGTATCATCGAGTGTGACGTGTTCCTCGTGGTCGATCAATTCTGAAGACCAGAGATTAAATCTAAGAGGACATCTGAGTCATCTTGAGAGGACACAAAATTGAATAGGAGGCCGCATGATTTGGGTCACGTGCTGTGGTTGATCTGTTGATTGCAGATGATTTAAGATTTTCTGAATTTTTTTTTTGTGTGGGCTGAAATTTTAAGCAGATGACAGCACAAGGTTTGTTTTGATTCAGTTTATGTGCTCACTGTCCGATTCGGAGCGGAGCCAGTTGGGTCAGTTTTTACTCGGTGCGCACGTCATCATTGTGCCAATTTGTCTGAGGTAGAATTAGTGCATGACTGACGATCAAATGCACAAAGAGGTGCTTTGAAAGGGAAATTGCTTCGAGGTCAGTAGCCAAATAGTTTTATTTTTGGGCGTCGGAATACAGAAATTTTATTCATACAATTAGTTGTGCATTTGAGAATGTGCGGTCTAAAATAATATGAATCCAATTGACTTCATTTGCTTCACATGACCCACCGAGTTGATGAGAGTAAGAAATAGGTCAGTGTCTACTCACTATTTACTTCCACCTGAGTTATAAAAGCTGTTGCCATGGTTACTCACCATATGATCAAACCCGCATTACTACTGATCCTAATCCATTAAATCAAAAGTTGGAACTAGCAGAAGATAGAAGTGGGATTTGGGCAGCAACTTCTCGAGGTGGGCCGGACAGACAACCACTGAGGGAGAAAAAGCAGAAAGGGGAGGGGGGGAGCAAAGAAACAGAGGAGGCTATTTCAAGACTAGGATAGCCGAAAAAGTTCATTTGAAAAGAGCATATTCGCCCACGTCCGCTTTAAGTGCCGGTCAGCCAAAGAGGTCAGACATCAACAAGTCTGTCGGTGACCAAGCGAGCAGCATGTGGGCAAGCACATAACAAGATGGCTCACATATGCTCAGAGGTAGGATTGGGTTTCTCAGAAAAGGGAGGGCTGACCCAGAAGATGGTAATGACTTTAAAGGCATCATCCATATTCATAAATGATCATCTAGAACATGAGAGACGTAGCTTGGGGAAGGGGGGGACTACGAGAAACTCGAGTGCTGGAGAAGTTGATGGAATGACCAAAATCCCCAAATCACCTTTTTAAAACAGCGAACTTGAGCTTGTCTACTCGGCTGGGACAGATCATAGTCTAAATCCTGCCCTGAGCCTTCTCATACTCTCCCAGCTGTCCCAGCAGATGGTCCACAAGTTCAAACTACGACACTCCCCCATCCCCACAATACACACCACTTCTTTGCAAATATACACACACACACACACACACACACACACAGACGCACATTATACATACCAGCACACGAGACGTCCATTCGTCATGCTCTCAAAAGGAAAAGGATATTTAGAGATACAATTTGTAGTACCCTAATTTAGTTTTGGTTAATGTATTTCAGTATTTTTATTCTTTTGGATACATTTTATTTATGTATTTTATTATTAATTTTTTATCATCTATGGTGGTATTGCATTTAATGTGCCCTGCTTTAAAATTTTAGCAATTAATAATTAATGTCACTATCCAGTACGTTTTTATTTGTAACTGTCACTTCCAATTCCCTCTGAGTGTCATCTTCCGAAAAAAAAAAATGCCGAGCCAGCACTTTGGTCTTCGGGATAAATGATCGCAGAATCCTACTCATAAATGATAGTGATTGCTTTTTTTGGCAGTATCTCGTTCTTGGGGAATGCGATCACAATGCACCCTATGGTTAAATTTAGTATGGACTGTTCCTTGAGACAAGCACTATTTCTAACAGCGTGCTGCCATTCTGGGCCACGGTGATAAGAGAAACGAGGTGATAGGAAGAGAAAGCCAGAGACAGATAGACAGAGGTGATGGGATGCATGCTGTGGGACACACGATTCGCAGAGGGAACACCACGTACTTCCAAGCCACGTTTGAAGCTTAAAATGATGCCTTCAGTGACCCAATTTTATACAACCCCGCATCTCAGCTGCCACATAAACACACATAGTACATCTTCTCCTCACATTATAGAATCTTCTTTTGTCCAGCCCGGACTTTGTTTGCTAAGTTTTCTTTTGCTGAGCAGCCTAATCAAGGGTCACGACCTTCTTCATTCACCACAGATGGTGCCCACAAAGGCAAGCAAGGTGGAGGGAGGCGGAGGGGGACGGTGAAATTGACTCCCACCGCAAAGAGCAATGCAGCTGCCGCAATGATCCCAAGTGAACAAAAAAAAAAAAAATAGGATCATCTCAAATCGGGCCTCCCAGACAACGAAAAGACATAAAAAATCAAATAACCCGGTCACGAGGGAGTCAGCTCGTTTATGTAGCGATGATAACGACGTGCGAGCGCTTTTCGCGCCGGAGGCCAAGCAATGAAATGTACAACAATCTGCATGGTGGGGGGGAGAAAAACAAGCCGCATCTTCCAGTGCTTGCAATCTCATCTATAAACAACGTTCACATTTGGATGCGATAAATGTCATTCCGCCGCAGTAATTCACCACAGGTGTGCACACATGACAGTGATGAATACCAACAAGATGATTTGCATATTGGTTACGTGACATTTATTAGTGGAGGCCTTTGAACAGGAAAAGAGGACAGAATTGAGTTTCAAAATAAAACCAACGGCATCACTGACCGTGTAAAGTGGTCCACCAAGGTTCCCACCAGTTCGCCGACCCGGTCCTGGTTGGGACAGAGTTCCCCGTATTGGAAACACAGAAGAACGTCATCCTGCGAAGATATGTGCAGCGCCACCATCTGGTCTACTCCGCTAGTCACGCTCAATCCTGTTAGCTGTGAATATAAACAGAAAAGCTATTTTTCCAATAATGGGGTCAACTGTGATTGATGTTTCTGCCTTGTCAAACTTTTGAATAATTGATTTCTTTTTAACGACCCGGTGCTGCTTTCATGCAGCTTTTACGGGCAATTGAATTGCTCAAGCAAGATTGTTGTGCATGGATTGAAATAGTGTAAATCTTTTTTAATATTATGCTATATGGGAAAACATCTCCTGCTCTGAAGGCAGTACAGAAGTCTCTAAAAATTGCTAGGTTTTGTTTTCATGGCTTTAAAAGAACAGTAAAAAAAAAATCATAATAATAGTTGCTAAGTATAGAAACAGTCGCTAAGTTTGGATCACCGAGTAGTCGCTCCAGGGCCTAGCTCAACCCCGGTCGTCAAGGTAACAAAAACAGGACTCAACATTTGCATGAGACGGAACCGACTTCTCGTGTAAGAACATCAGAAGTATTTATTTATGATGAAGACAAGAAATCTCAAGCTGTCATTATCAATAATGCGTATAAATCAAGGATTTTAATACTTACAGTGTCCAAGGGAATTTTCTTTAAGATCTTGAATTGTTTTTTTGGCTCTAATTTATAAAAATACTTGTCCGTCATGAGTAAGCCGCGGTCGGTGCTTTTGTTGAACCTGTTCACCTAAAAGGGCACAAGAAAAAAAAAAAAGGTGCAGTTTTATATCACTTGCATAATGTTTGCGAATGGGCTCATTTGACAGAAATGCAAAAGCACAAAACAAATTGAATCGAATTTTAAAGCAGCATTTCGATTTATGTGTCCGCACTCTCCATTGTCCTTGATATGGAAAAATGCAGCATATCATCCACTGGGAGATGATAAAAGCAAATTCAGCAAAATAAAAAAAACAGGGCTTCAGCTGACTGAGGATTATTCCTTCTGCTTTTATTTGACTTTTTCCGGAGACTCGAGAATGCTCAATTTGCAAATCTGTTTGTTCAAGCAACCAAATGCGATTCATTCACCTTCCTACAGAAGCCCGAGAAGAGAACTTGACTGTACTCGTCTTTGTTCCTCAGCTCCCGGGAGAAGTGAGCGAAGGCGGAACTGGATTGAGGGCAGTCTCGCACCTGCAGGAATCAAAGACGGGTATTATTTTGAAAATGCATCTCATTAGCTACAAGAGGGGCAGTGTAATGGCATGCAGTCCAAAAAACTAAAGTGCTATTATATTGTCTTAGCGAACATCAGCAGCTGCCCATGATGATGCTTATGCGGCTGGGTTGATAATTCTGGCGAGAGTCTTTCGACAGTAATGGGGGATTTTATTGCCTCTCTCACTGCAGCCAATTATATATATATATATATATATTATTTTTTTTTCGTCGTGCTTCCAGGGACACACACTTACAAAAATTACACAACGTACATCAACACACATTACAAACACAATAATGAGTTCCATTATATTAATTATTACATTAATTATAAATAATATAATAATGATTATATTAATATTAATAATCAATTTATATCTGGAGAATTATTTTCTCTATTAAATGCAATCAGTTGCTTCTGACCCAGAACTTTTGCCCTACTTATTTTGTATTAGTACCGCATTGATTGGTCTTTGTAGAATTAAGCCCAATCACGTGAAGTCGGCGGCCTGAACAAGACTTTGGAGTCACGAGCCATCTCAGACACATGGGAGGAGTGACTCAGGACTGTGCTGAAGTCATGCTCACGCTCCCTCAACTATAGCCAGCAAACAAGCTCGGATTAGTTACTAAAAGAACAGAGTGTGGGATTCATTGGAGGGTGGGCGGGGGGGGGGCGCTCACAAGTACCTCAGTCACATTGTTTACTTGCTGGAGTTGTCACATGCATAAATTCACAAGAGATTATTGCTAAGTGTAAAAAGACAATTAGATTCCATTGAGCAAGAAAAGTGCACGTGGAATAAGAAAATGTCATGAAATGGATTTTCATCGTCGCTGTCTTTCAAGTCACAAGGATGTAAACAGGATTCAGTAAAAGGCCACGGGGTTTCAAGAAAACTCATCGAAGAGCATTGATTGATAGGCCCCCCTCTAGTATGCAAAAGAATCTCTGCCAAAGTTGTTTTTAATATGCAATATATTTTAATTAAATCATTTAAGTCTGTTTTTTTTTATTATCCTATATCCACGCACGGTATTTATGTTCAAACTGCACATAATATTACCATGGCTTTCAATCCTTTGGAATACAATGGTGTTATTTCTGATGAACACTGAGGCCTACTACGCTACTGTATTTCAATCCTGGTCATTACAGCGCTACATGTAGAGCTCAAATTTTGCTTATTGCAATCATGGCCCTTCAGAGTTGAGTGCCACCACTGATTATAGAACTTTCTCCATATTTTCCTTACATTGGCTAAGTAGTCTCCCTCCCAGGCTCGACAGCAGCCCCAGTCTTTTCTCTCCCCGCCGAGAGTAGTCAGAGCGGCGACTTTGGCTCGAATCTCAAGCATGTCTGACGGCGGGATTTTCTTCACCATCTGTCTCGCCCACCACCTAAAATCAAAATGTGTTTACTTGACGATTGCCCAATTTTGTGAGTAAAGTAGAAAGACCTTTTCTGACCTGCGATGCAACATGACTGTGATGATGTGAAACTGTGTCAGAGCGGCAGGTGGAGTCGGCCACTCGATGCTTTTTCCGTAGTCGGCCATGTTTCTGACATTGGCGAACCGCTGCTCGACTTCTCGGAAGTGGGCCTTGACCTTGTAGCGCTTAAAGCAGCCCGTGATGGCATAAATGGCCCTCAACCGCCGGCACCTCATACGAGCGAGAGCTCCCCGCCATACCTATGTGAAGTTTAAAATGGAGAGAGCCAGTTTGCGGCATGAGTGCTCCAATTCAGGAAAGACTTCTGTGTAGACTCATCCAACTAGGTCATCAGGAGAAGAAAGGAGATGGTAATTTTATCATAAGTAATTGACTTTTATGTAACTGCATCTCATTAATTATCCACATAACTGCCATAGAGGATGAAGAGATTCATCCAAAGTTGTGACAGTGAAGCAGCAATGGCAACACGGCTGACCTTTTGTAAGAAAAGCACCAGGATGGGGATGAGGGCAGCTCGCTCTTGTTCCAAAGTGAAGAGAGATCGAGGCGTCCGTACAAAAAGCTTGGTGTGACCGTAGGCCACGTCGTCCTGGAAACCGTGCTGCTTGACGATGGCCTCCACCGCATCCCGGTCGGACTCCATCAGGTGATTGGGCCAAGTGTATTCGCATGTCATTTTATACCTTGAGTAAAATGGCATTGTTTGGATTTTTCTTTTTTTTTTTTTTAACTCAGATTAGGGAAAAAAAATAAGAATGTCTCTTACCTCTGCAAGAAACGAGCGTAGGGCTGCCTGTAGGCGAAACCCGCCCTTCGCACCATGACGTTCTCCAGAAGACCCAGATAAGCCACCTGATGTTGGCAGCGAGCATCATCAAACAACAACGGGGACTTCAACTCGTTTGGTTTTATGCATCTCACGTAGTACGGCTCCTGCATCAACACAAAGGTGGGTCAACTTTCTAACTTTTTTGGTGCAATTTGGAAAGCCTGGCTAAGGAGGTGCAGAAAAACCTTGAAGATGCTTTCACGTATTCACAGCGGGATATGATAAGGTCAAGCGGTATGTTAGCCTTTAAACGCAGAAAAGGACAAAATTGCCGTGGCTATAATGTACGCCGTGCATGATGATGAGCAGCAGTCGTACGTCAGCACGCTCAGAATAGCTCAGTGACTCACCAAAAAGGTGGCAAGACATATTGACTCGAGCAAGAAAGACCATTTAGAGTCTTCAGTGAACATGACATACTTTTTCATTGTGTTTAGAGAAGTGGGAAGAGGAAGTACCTTGCAGGCCAGTTTATCCACCAAAGCCACAATGGAATTTTTGAAGAGGGTAGCTGCTGTAAGCGGGCGCTTGGTGACCTCCGTGATGCCGAGTTGACCATCCGGCCACATCTCCTTCATCACTGGGTTGGAGCTTCAAAAGCAAGGGGAGCAACATTTTTGAGGAAATAAGCCAGATGGGTCAAAAGGAGACTTGGCGTGTTTGGTACCTGTGATACATGAGGCGCTTAAAATCTTGGAAAAGTAGATCTTTGTTTTTTTCCAAAAAGCCCTCGACGGAATATCTGTGATAAAAAGATTTATGGGTAAAATTAATTCAGATGGATGTAGAGCTGAAGAGTATTTAGAGAAGACTCAAGATGATCAAATTAAAAGAAATGAGACACAACTTACACATCATGACCTAGTGAGTGATTTCACGACTTGGTTCCAGCCGACTCAAAGTATTAAAAGAAACGCTTAGCAGATTTACAAAACAGGAACGCAACTCTTGGGGTGGCAAAAAAAAAAAAAAAAAGTGAACCGTCTACAATTTAATCCGTCTGCTCCTTGCAAAATGTTTGGGTGGCTTTCTGAGCATCAGAGGTCATGATGTCACTCCACAGCAGGAGTTACATAAGATGTTCATCAAACCAGCTGGGGTGCATGCAAAATATATATATATTTATTTCTCATTAACAACTCTGTAGTAAGAAAGCGCTGTGATGCAAATTTACGAAAATTCAGAAAAAAATGTACCACAATGTGACAACACTCAAATTATCAAGTCGTTTGTGTCGCATATTTGCCGATACAACACAAGCCTCAACTCCCCGAAAACTTTTTTTTGCAGTCACTTTGGAAAGGTTAGCGGAGGTGGGAGCACACATTTCCGGTAGGAGAGAAGAAGAAGAAGCACATGAGAACAAGTCGTGGCATTCACTTGAAAGGACAGGTAGATTGTAGAGGACATGCAGGGATAAGGTCAGATGCTCTCTGGAGATGAGACGACGGCTTAAACTGAGGAAAGTGAAGGTCAAGGTCGGCACAGAGGAAGGAGGAGCCCCAGCTGACATAAATGTGAGATTTTAACTGCATAAGATTGGACAGTTTGTATCTCAAATCATCTTTCCTGATTAAAATAAATGGGAACGACATTAATGCGTTCCAGTCTTCCCAGCTTTTGTGCTGCTCCTTCCGGTGTTCCCGCCTTAGCCACCTGGGGGCAGTATAACTCAGCCAGACATATTCTCTGTTTGTTGAAGGAGCAAAGGATTCATCAGGTAAACATGAGGGGAAAAGAAAAAAAGGATGGGTGAAGTAGGTCAAAGCTTGTGTGTTTACAGGAAGCTGGGGTGGATGGGTATTTTGTTCTCAAAGGGGTGGAAGGTATATTTAGACAGAGTAAAGCTTGACTCAGATGAGATGAGATGAGATGGAAAGTGGGCTGCGCCAGTGACATATCATGGACATGGCCCTGACCCTGTCAAATCGTGGCCGACAGAGACGAAGATTCATCGCAGTCCATCTTTATGATCAAGTGTTTCAGTTCTTTGTACAATTTTTCTTCTCAAGTCAAAGCATCTCCTTCACCCCCCCTTCGTGATATATTAATGTCCCTTCCCCTCTCAAGATTGAGGCCAGTACACGTGACCGCTGTGATTCTTCTGAAACCAAATCCACAGTCGCACTGATGGCCAAAGGCCCCATCTGGCCTCGCTGACATTTACTGTACATCAGTGAACGCATTAAACAAGTGGAGCAGTTAAAGACATGCAGCCAGAGCTGTAGTAAATGTAAAATAATCATAAATAAGACTGTGAATTTAGATCCCAAAGATCCTGCACCATATCAATGCTTCATTTAATATGTAGACACAGCTGGAATAAAGTCTGATCGAATTTAATGGATGCCACATCGGCGCTTTTAGTTTCCCATCAAACAGTAATAAAACTACTAAAATGTTTCTGCTGCAAATGTCCTGGACTGACCTCTTAATAGGATCATGTGGATTATACCCCTGAACCCGGCCTCCATTTTCCAGCCCGGCCCAAAACACAAAGGTTAAATACTCTATAAGGGCAACTCACGTGACGTCTCCTGCATAGTGGCGGATTCGAAAGTGCTTTTGGAAGTCCATGGTTTTGTCAGTAGGGGTGAGCTGTAAATGGAAAGGTGAAAAGTGTCACTTTTGAACCATCAAATGTGAAATAATTTTTTTATTTGATGGTTTTAGCCCAAACTGAAGGCAGAGTAAAGAAACTCTGCCCTCTTGTGGCAGAAACTAAAAACTGCATTGATATTTGAGTTTGTTTATAAATTTGCCTCATCTAAAAATAAATCTGAAACAAAGGTGTATAATTTTGAAGCTCACCTTTCGGGATGTGTAGTGAGGATGTTGTGCTAGTTTGACGTCCATGCTGTCCAGGCAAACAGTGTCTGTGACTTTACCAACAGTGAGACAAGCTTCATCCAAAATGGAGATGATCCCTTTGTGCTGCTGCTCCACGAGATCCACGATAATCTGGTTGTTGAAGTAGTCAATCTGTGTATGAAAAAAAAAAGATTAGTAAAAATGATTGTTTTATTATATATGTTAATTTTCTGTCCCTTACATGTTGCCATTGGATACCCTCTCGATTATATTCGGCTTGTTCCTGTTGGAGGATCAGCTCGATGAAAAGTTGCTGCAGTTTTTCGTTGCAGTAGTTGATGCAAAACTGCTCAAAACTGGCCCAAACAAAAATAAACAAACACCCGAGCAATATTAACATCAATTAGTCATCATCTTATATTGAAAGAGCGGAAACACTCCAACCTGTTGTTGTCAAATATCTCAAATCCGTAAATATCCAGCACACCAATGACGGTATTTTTCCCATGAAGCGCCGGGTTGTAATCTTTGACCTCGATGATGTCATTGATGCGTCCGACAATCCACCCAAAAAGTCTCTCATAGAGAGCCTATAATGAGAAAGCGGCAGGTTCATCGAACTGGATAGCAAATCAATCAATTAATATAAGGCACCTTGCTAAAAGCATCCCGCCCAAAACAGGCCTCTTCTTCCGTGTGACCTTTCTCAATGACCTCGCCACCGCCGGTGGCTACGGTACGAAACAGCAAGCTCTTCACGACACTGTCGGCGTCTGTTCCCGTCAATTCTGCGATGTGGTTCACAGCTTCAAGGTCCAAAACTTCAACATTCTCACCATCACCCCCAAACTGGATATTACCCTAAAATAAAAAAATAAATGCATTCCAGTAAATTCATGTTAAGGGCAATATTGTTTTTGAAGAACTTACAAGATGGAGGATGGAAGCTAGAATTTGATAAGTTGAGTGAATTTCCTTTTTGGAAAAGCCAATCACTTCCAGGGCATGAACGACAGCTTTGTGGCTTGACTGATCGCTGTTCGACGTCTACGGAAAAAGAAATACAAATAACAACCGAGTTGATATTTTTATTTCATTCATTCATTATGACGCAACAAAAAAAAAAAGGGAAGCATAAATGAAATCAACTCACAGAGGCCGCGGCTCCCTCCTTAGTGTACACATAAACACTCGGATCATTTTGCAGGTGAAACGAGGCGATGGTTTCATTCGATCCTCCTCGTAAAAACTGAGGAGGGGGGGTGATCAGATTTGCTTCTGCTAGCATGAATGGTTTGTGCAGATGAAAATTTACCTGGTAAAATGCATGGAAGTTCCTCTCCCCTTCTTGCTGGTGAACCACTCTGGACTTCAGGTCGTGCAAAAAAAAGGAAAGAAAAACAAAATGAACTAAAGGAAAACATCATTAGCGAGCAGAACTAGCGGCCACTCTCACCTTCTCCAGTAAGTAGTTGTTGATGTGACCTCCCATGGGGTCACCATTGAAATTAAAGTTGATGTCCATGTACTTGCCGAAACGGCTGGAGTTGTCGTTGCGATTGGTCTTGGCGTTCCCGAAAGCTTCCAGGACACAGTTGGACTTGAGTAGAACGCTCTTCACGCTTGATTGATGTGCATAAGAAAAATAGAAATAATTATAATAAATATAACAAAGTCAAATCAATACTTTGAAACAATTTGATCCCTTGCTTACCTTTCAACATCGGCTCTCTGACTTGGGTTTGTGATGGCCGCAATGTACTGCATGATGTATTTACTGGCTTCTGTTTTCCCGGCACCGCTTTCACCTAAAAGGAGCGTAATTATTTCACAATCTTAAAATATTGGTTAAAAAAAAAAAGTGTTAAATGCTGACCTGATATGACAATGCAAGTGTCTTTAGCTCGTCTTTTCATGGCCTTATAGGCGGCGTCGGACACTGCGTAGAGATGAGGCGGGTTCTCGTATAGCTCACGACCACGGTATGCGGCGATTGCGTCTTTCCCGTAGATGTCCATTTCTTTGTACGGGTTCACAGAAACCACCACGTCGCCGATGTAGGTGTAGATCCGACCCTTTTCGAACCTGTCCACAACAAACATGACCTTCAAATTACATCCCATGTATATAAATAATAAAATATAAAAAAATAAATACATAAATAAAAAATAAAAATAACAGAGCTGCACCTAGTTACAGGTTCAGAGAAATTTGGCCTTACTATTCAACCTATAGTGTCGTGCTGTGATGCCAGGAAATGGCACAACAGTGGGTCGTCACTGAAAGCAGGAAATGAAACTTATGTCACAGCCCGATTGTTGAATCTACTGGCGGGTTAAGTTGAGTTGATCGTGGTGACCAAGTCTAAAATTGCTTGACTAAACACAGCACAGACACTTTGTTTTTAATTTTGCTTAAGGTTCCACAGCCTTCAGTTGCAGATTCACACTGAAGGATGTTGATATTAGTACATGTCCGACTTAAGATTCGTTTGATGCGCTTCACATTTAAAAGAAAGATGTTGCTAAATAAACATTATAACCAAAAGTCATGTTGTGAGCTGCACTGGAGCATCACGCAAAAATATATTTTTAAACTCACAAAACAGTTAATGTAAAGCCATTCGTGGCACAATGAAAATCTTTACATCACTCGCTTCCTCTTCCTCAGTCTAACAGTACTCACCTCAATTTGAGATTGTCCATAAACTGCTCCATGGTCACCTCATCCAGAAGCACAAAGTCTGACTTGCCAAACTCGAGGCCTTCCATCTCTGCCATCCTTTTGGCCGGATTCAGCAAATAAGATCAGAACTCAAGACAGACGGATAGGGAACAGAAAGTGAAGTTACAAAAAAAAAGAGAAGTATGGCTGACTTCTGAGCAGACGGTGACGGAGGCGTGGTTGCGATTTACTCATGTCGAGAAGTCTGCAAGCGGCAGCACGTCATCCTGTCAGCTCAAGCGCATTGATAGTATCAAAAAAGTGAGAGGCTGTCTTTGAAAAGGAACATAACTTCTGCTTCCTCCTGTGCTTTCTCATTCCGACAAGTGTTGAAAACCAAAAAACCCAGACCACTCGATAATATCAAAGAAACCTTTTTTTATTCAGCTTCACATGAATATATGCACTGTAACTCCTATTAAAATGAAATATTTACAAATTGTTGCTCATAGTGCTAATAGCTGAAGACAGGCAAATGACACAATTTGATTTCCAGGCCATAAAATATTTTGATGGGCTGAGCCTTTCAAACCAGTCTCTGAAAAGGAAAGTGGGGGAGAAAACAGTGTAAATATAATTATACAGATTTTACAAATATCCAAAATTTAAATTCTTGAAAACAAGATATAATGGAATGTTGTTTTGAACTTGCCACTAGAGGGCACTACATCACATAAATCCTACTCATGGACATTAATAATCACAGAAATGATCAAACAGTAGATTATAATTTTTTGGGGGGGTCATAAATAATCTGTAGGAGGTTTACCTATAACCCTGCTACACATTTTCATAGCAGAGCCTCAAACAGCCTCCCACATTTTTCTAGCAGACTCTTGCACGAAGAACAGAGCAAGTTGCATGCTCAGTCTGTATGGAAGGTCTGCAGCCATAAATAAAAAGAATAAAATAAAAAATCTTACCATTCCATGTTCTGCTGGATATCTATAAGTGTCAAACAACACAATAATAATTAGAAGCCATGTTTAAAGTTTGCATGCACAGATGGTAGTAGTCCACGCCAGTGCAAAATAACAAAACCAAATCTTACTATGATAACAATACAACAACAACTCACATGCTTTAATTTACTTTATACGTTTGAAGGCGATAGAACGTAACAAATTGCACAACTTAAGCGCGATGACAACGGATTCGTAAAGAAAGCTTACGTCCTCACCAATGCATGAAAATAAAGGCGTTGCAGGAAAAAAAAGACGGATGTGACGCAAGGCAAAGTGTGCTCAATTGTACCAGCAGGGGGCAGTGAAACAACGCGAGCAAAGTACGTTCACTGTTTTGCCAGCAGGGGGCAGTAAAACAATGCAAATTGCTTTTATATGGAATAACAGCTATTTAAATATAATATACATATAGATTATAATATATATATTATGCTAAGATGATTTTTAGTCTGTCGTGCCTGAGTGACAAAAGCTTGAAACAGTTTTTCAAAAATCCAGATCATATTTTGGAGGCCAATTCTTATGTAGGAGGGCTTTCATAATGCAATGGCCAGCCGTTGCGGGTGGGAGTTGGCAACAGTGTAGCATCCTCCTCACGATACTCGTGGTCCGTGACTCACATTGTATTGCTGCACCACAATAAAGGCCATAGAGAAGCGGATCGCTTCGAGATCAATAACAGCGTTGTTTTCCGTCGGTGACCGCTTGTTCCGCTGACATTCTTTGTATTTAGAATAACATCCGAGACTGACAACCCAGCACTGTTTGCACGAAAACAAATAACCAAACAACTATTTGACCTCGAGGTCATCTGTTTGCACTGAATCGTGTTGATACAACTTCCAGTCAACTGGGTAGAAACAGAAGGCAGAAATATTTGATTTCTAACAGCATGTCATGTGCAAATTATGTATATTAGCATATAAAATAAAATAAAAAAACACAGCGGCACGTGTAGTCGCTCATACAGAGGGCACAGGGTGCATTCACTCTTTTAATCACCTGGATGGATCTTAACGCTAAGACGTTTTCTAGAACATAATTCCCCCCACCAATCTTAATGAGTCATCGGCGCAATACCCAGCGCAGGATGTTCTCGGTCTCGGGCCGATCATATCGTGCAGTCAAATCTCATCCTGACTTGCCCTTTATAAACCATGTAGCACCATGCAAGGAATATTATTTTAAAAAGGGCAAGAGTAGTCCTTAATAAGTGTGTCATGTGACTTCACATTACAGAATCCTTATCCTGAAATAACCTTTATTGAAGGTCAAGACATGGTCAGCATCATGACTCAGCAGAATGTTCCGCTTTGACTTTCCCAATCTCAAGTCCTGGAATTTTTTTTTTCTTACAGGTAGTTCCTTTTTGGGTACAATCAGTTCAGGGAATGTTTTGCTCAAGTAAACAAAAATGCTGCTATAAAGCAATAAAAGTTCTTTTATGATGAGCTATCAGACTTGTATTGTGGCCTATTCAAACATCTTTGGGTAAAGTTCCCCCCTTTGACCAAGAAGCTTTTATGGTCACGTTTTATGGCTTTTTCCACTTCGGCATTTAGAAGCGAGAAAAAAAACCAACCCCACAGAGTTTCATTGTTGTGAAGGTTGTTTTTTTCCACCTTAGGTGAAAGCTAAATTGATTACAAAATGTGACTAAATTAATTACATCATCCCATACTGAAAAACTAATCCGACATTTAAATGTTTTCTATATATTAAATGTCCCTATAAAGACACTGAGTAACCTTTATAGTTTCATTGACTGTAACTGGATTAGACAGGCGGTAATTATGAAGTAGATATGAGGAGGCAGAGATCCCAGCATGCACACTTTAACATGGAGGAAGTCCGGGACAGAACATGCTGATCTGTATTGTCGGAACTTGGGTCACTGTCGAACCCACTCGATCTCCTGCTATGAATAAAGCCACTTATACTAATAGTTATTTTAAATGTGAATGTCTATAAATAAATAAAAAATGCATTTCTACAAACCATGACAGATCCTGTTTCCAGATATGAACATTATTACTCAACATAATCTAAAAATGATGAATAAATTCGATTCAATGCATTACAAGGGACGAATCTAAGCAGCTGGTCAGAAAATGCGACGGCGAGAGAAGGCCAAAGCTGTACTAAGATGCTTTTAAGTCTATTATCTGAAGCCTAAATCGAACGGAATTAGTTTCTAAGTCGAACTGAGCTGAATAGTCCTGACAAATGCTTCCCAGTTTCATGTTAGTGTTTTTTTTAAATACATTACGGTTCTGCAGTTGCTCCTCGTTAGCGCCTGGAGGCTCAAAGCAAACATTGACTAAATCGTTTTCATACACTCATCCGGAAATTCAAGTTTGTTCTACTGCTTAAGCCGTTTTAAATTGCGCCATATCCATTTATCATCCTTAACGTCATTGCGATGTCCTACAATGTGTGACTTCACTTCATGGTAAAAAAAGAAAAGAAAACATTGGCGTGGAAATTATTTTTTTCTTTATAATGCTTGACGTAAGAGGCTTGAGTACATTGGAACTATGAAATGCACATTATAAACAAGCAGTTAAAAAGTTACTCATCGCTATTTTTTATTTTTTTTTCCCTGCTGCTCCATATTCATCGTTTCCAAGTCTTTAATGACATTTAAATCCCGAAACCTTGGAAATTACTTGGAGCAGGATGTGGATGGAATAAAACAAGCATGACCTGACAATACTTTTGTTTTCCTTCCATTCATCCTCATTCATTCATGATGTCGGATTAAGCGGCCCGTGTTAAATCCCTCTTGCGTTGGTATCGTCGCTCCCGTGCAACACTTTATCGGCTTTTTAAGCTCCACGGTGAAAGGGATTGATTTTTTTTTTCCTTTCCTAAATGAGGGTTTTATTTGAAGAATTACTGCACTGACACTAAACTAATCCCTATTACTCACACAAAAAAAAAAGTATAATCCAGCTGTTGAAAGATTTTGAAAATTGATCTCGACAATGGATTTGGGACAAAAAGTAGGCCGTACTTTAATATTCCGCTCTGAACTTTGACACCTGAATGTCTCCAGTTGGAGTCATTATCCTTTGAGTTGTGTCTTTTTTTTTTTTTTAACCGAAGTTACCAAAGATGGAGAGACAGGAGGATCGGGTCGAGCGGGGTCATCTCATTATATAACCCTAACCCTGGCATAAGTCGTTTCATGTGGCCTCCTCGGGAATGCATGCGGCTAAAGTCTTCCCATGAGTTTAAAATCCAAGTGTGCACATGGACATGGCGGACAAGTCACAAGATTGTGGAACGTGAGGTTCCACACCAGCGATCACTCGTTTGATCTCATGATTCGGCTCAAACCATCCAAATCAGCCAACGTCATTAAGCATAACATAAAAATGAGTTCCAACTCTAACGCCACCCTTTTTTTATGAGAGCTAAATAAATTAAGAAGTCAAAAAGAGCAAATATATATTGTACGAACATGCCGAATCAGGTCACGTGACACGAGCAAACAGCATGCTTAGGTAATTATTCTGCGGTAGGAAAAAAAAATAAAAATTGCCGCATGCACTGCAGTGACCCATTTCCACCTGTGTCTATGCAACAGAGAAAAGAAAAGCCGCTCTCCACGGGCAAGACCCAGTGGAAAATTCCTGCTCGGCTGGCCAAACAAACAGCGTGGGGTGCTCACAAAACGCCTGGACAAACTTGTCATTGTTTCGAGTAAGAAGTGCCTTATTCTCAGGAATTCCTGAGCTACGAGGAAGCCGAAAGGTCTTGTAAAAACGCTCATCAGCGCAACAATAGGCACAATCGTCATCAAAGCTGACATTCTTTTGTCCTTTTTCTGACTTACTGGATAAACTAGCCTAAAAAGGACAATATGTGACAATGAGGACTTCCGGTTTGATTTTAGAGTTAACTTCAAAAAAAAAAAAAAAAAGAAGAAATGTACTTATCCATAGTGCTTTGACGCCAAGAAGCCGTTGTATTTTAAATGACCCTCTATTGACCTTCATGACTTCCTGCTAACGGCGCCAAATATGATCCAGTTCTGGCATGGAAACATGCATTTATTTATTTATTTTTTTATCAATAAATGACCTTGGGCAGTGAAACAGGCCACTTAGCTAAAATGTACTAATGAAAATCATGCCAGAGCACTTGACCTCTTATATCGCATACAAATCATTCAATTGTAACGTAAAAAGCGGTGACAGAGAAGAAAGGGGGATTTTTCTGAATGTTAACAAAATATTTTCATCTCAAAAGCAAATGAACTACAAAGTGTTTTTCATTATTTGTATGATATAAACCATTTACCCTCCTAATAAGAAAAGTCCAGTTCCTCATAAGCTCAAAGAACGTTCGCATTGTGATTTTAAATTGCGTAAGTAACAATCGTAACTCATTAACACAGGGCACAATTTGATTTAACCCAATCTGACCTTTAGAAAAGTAAGGTGGATTTAAAAAGTCGACACGGCCCCTGTTGACTGTTCATGACCTCCAATAATAACCTGCACTTTCTACTTCGCTTTGTTTATGACCCCATTTTCCTGCGGCGTACACGTTCAGAAAAGAATGATCTGAATGTGAGCCAAGAGTCTGGAACACAAAAGAAGATTCTCCCTTGTGGTTATGAGGAGTGAGAATCATTCACTGTGTGCAGCACCCTCAGGCAAGCTGACAACGTACGCAGCCATGCATCTAGACAAGTCAAAGAAACTGGAGGGCGTTTGTTTCTTACAAGCTGTTAGGATTCTCCGGAGAGATATTTTAGTTGATCTAAGAAATCAAGCGATCGTATGACGTCAAGGAATTTACACTCTGATAGCTTTTGCAGTTTGAAAAAATAAGTCATTATTTAACGAATCGGATGTGATCACTCCCACAACGGCGCACACCTCCACCAATTTCGGTATTTTGCAAACGCACGCAGGTAGAAAATGGCGATTTTGCAAAACAAGCTGACTATTCTTCACGAAAATTATTCGCGCAGTCATGCGGTTCAAAACAGGCCAAGCTCTTGCAGCGTCTGCACCTGCAGCTCAGAGCCGACCCCCCCCCCCCCCTTTACTTTCTCATTTCTGGTTATTACATAATCTTCTTCAAACCAGGAAAGCTGACAAAATTCATAAGCTTCAAAATGTCACACTTTGAGAAAAAGTAAATCATTTAAATGCAATTGCTGTTGAAGAACATCCAAACTAGCATAGCATTGGCTAACCCCTCAGCTAATACTATAATCCAAAATTCTGCGAAAAGGTCTTTTGGGCGGATTTATTAGCCTTCTGTATGAGCTGTGTGTCGAGGATGCATGACTGCATTTGTTCCTAATTCCTACAGTGTACTCATGTGCACATTATTCCCAGAACTGCCCCCCCCCCCCCCCCCCCCACACACACACACACACACACACACACACACACGCAAGTGGTTCCATGAGGTAAGATTAGTTGTGTAACTTTTCGGGGCCCTAACCCGCCCGACGACACACGCTAATGAGATATTTAAACTCGCTCACACACAGAGGATGATCTTAAGTGTACATTTTGATCCCTTGGCCTTATACAATAAGCTTTTATTAAGATTAAGCAGATGGCGATGTTATATATGAGGGGAGTTTCCACGTAAGACGAACGATTGACGACTTTTTGATCTGACGCAATGTGAGTCATTACCTTTTTTAGGCCTGGGGAGGATTCCTGTGAATTACGTGGTGGCTATTTTAGTACAATACATTTTCCATCCTGCTCTGTCAATGGATGTATACTTGCCGGACACGCTACAATAGTCCACTGGAATTGTGCGTACTCATTACAATCACAAAGGAAGTGATCCCATTTTTACGACTGAGCTAAACTTTCTTTCATTCGTCTCCTCCCTCACTAGATTTCCGCATCAGCTTCCGTGTGATTGGTCCGAGATAAACATCACGATATTTTTACATCAAGGCTGTGACTCGTTGACATCACCAGCATTCTGCTTTTTGGTCATAGTCATTAAAAAAAAAAAATCTTTATAGTAAAAGTCAGCTGTCAAAACGTCACAGGGACAAAAATGTCCGACTTTGACGGAGGCCCACCCGACGGATCTAAATCCAGCATGAGCGGCGGCTAATCAGGTTAAAGATAGCTAAGACTCGGTGACCTACTGTACAGACAGCGTGAACTCAATCCCTCATCTCTACTCACCTGCCAACAAAGACAAAGGCTTTGTCCTCCCTCAACATTCAGTGGCCTTGAGGAACACAAAAGGGGGCTAGACAGGAAACAGAGAGGAGACACGTGAATACATACAGTAATTACCGTTGAAGTCTTTTCACTGGGTATAATGTTATTTGTTTCAGGCCGAGAGGAAGGAAGGAAGTCATTCGGTTTTCATGATCTGATTAGCATTGTTGACGTTTGAAAATATTTCATTTGCTGTGGTAGCGATGGAAAATAGAGATAAATAATACTTAATGACTAAAGACTAGAACAGAATTCAATGTCCACATGCCAAGAAATGACCGATGACCTTTTTTTTTTTCAAATAGTTTGCTTGTTTGTCACAGATAATTGGAGAAGAAGCACACTAATCATGTCAACAACCGCCATTCCGACATGTCCTTACTTGAATCCTGCAGCAATCATCTTGTCACACTCGATCATTTACTCTAAAGACACCTCCGAGGGATTGAGGATATTGGATGCTGATGAGCGGAGAGCATTAAAAGTGCAACTGTGGCCAATTAAAAAGCTCAAAGTCTATTCCCTGCTTTTCCTCCTGTGGCTTTTCCTCGTCATGGAGACTAGTTAGTAGTTTCCCTGCGGGACTCCTACACTCGTGGGAGCCGTAACCAGACACCTGCTTTTTTTGTTTTCTTCCAGGGTGGAGGATTTTGGTTGAGCAAGAGGTGCGTCACAGATCTTCGGTGTCAGTGACACGATTTTCTAAGGAAAAGGTGAAGTTGTTTGCCTTTAAATCGACCACTTTCCAATCCACTGCAGCTATTGAAAGGAAGAGAGAGATACAGAAGGGAGGTGTACGTGGATGCGGGCTGCGGTCGCATATCTGGATCTGGATGCTGTGCTGCACACAAATTTCCTGCCACTGATATTTTACTGGAAAAAAAGAGATGAAGACTGGCAAGAAATCCATCATAGGTAAGGCGGCACCTTTGATTTGCTGTCTGGGTAATTGGATTGGATGCTTCCATGCAACAAACGCACGTGATCGTGCAGCTTGAGATGTGCGACTTGTTTATTTTATTTTTTTTGCCAAGTCACTGTCCAGTTTATTTTGCCTCGTCATCTCATTTTATACACGAGGACTTAAAAATGTGATCTGGATGATGCTAGCATTATTTTAGTGATGATGTCATCATTTGTCAACAACCATTTATGCGATGGATGAGGGAGTTTGCCTCGCAACAAGTGGCCGACGTGGTTGGAAGCCATTTTGGTTGTTTGCAGATACATCTGTTTACATCCAAAATTTTGTCTCGTTAATGAGTGGTCAATTTTTTTTTGGGGGGGTAGCTGTGTTTTTTTTTTGTTGGTTTAGCCACATTTACGATCAGACTTTGCTTTCTTTGTTGAAGTGATGCCACTCACGTCTGATCAAATCAACCAAACAAGATAAAGCATTTTCCACATTGTCTCCATGGAAATGGACACAGTATCTCCTGCTCTGGAATTCAAAAGGGGAAACAAACAGTGTGATTCCAGTCACGGCCCCAGGAGATAATTGTAACTGGACTAAGCTGGATTTCGCTTGTGTTTCCCGAATATGCGAGACTAATAGAAAAGCAAACAGAAGCGAGCTGGTGCTGGTGGGGAGATTTTAAGCAGGCAAACATCTCTGTCGTGACTGCGTGGGCGTGAAAACGGAGGCGCGTGATGGTTCCTGCACCGTGCAAACGGACTGCTGGTATTAACTGACCAAAGCCATTAGCCAGCAGTCGGGTTTGCCTGCTTGCGTGACTCATTCCTCTCCCTTCTGCCGTCTTATAAACACAACACTGGGGGAATTAATACGCCAACATGGTAATCTTCTCATCGAGAAGTGATAGTGGAGCATCACGCTTTAGTCACAAGACGGAACAGGAAGGGTTTTGTGAAAGTGGCATGTGACAAGCACAGAGGAGACATAAAAAGATGCACGCTTCTCTCAAAGTATTACAATAGGGAAATGGAAAATGTTATTTTGGCTGTAGACTAAAAAAACGGCGCCTTTCCAGATGGAAATTTGAAACTGTTCAACCCCAAATGTTTTCACAGTAAATTGGCTTCATTCTAATATTGACCTAGAACAGAAAGTTACTGTATTAGCAAACAATCAAAACAAATAACAGCTAGCACACAAGGCTTGGCTAAAACACCCAGTTGATTTGTTTGTTTTTTTCCAGCTCTGTTGCCTAACACTTATTGCGGGAGAGAGAGTTCCCATTCCTTTTCTTTGTTCAATTTACTGGCATGGTGTATTGTGTTGCGGCTGCCATGACGCTGCATAGGCACGGCTAACACTGGCTGACACCCTGCTGCCGACGTTACAAGTCAGTGAGCGCGGTCTTGTCTCATCGTCATCATCAATGGACGACATTCCATGTGAAGAATTCAAAGGAATGAGGCGAGAAAGCCCAGAAGAGAATCGATTGTCACGATATCCCATCTGACGTAATTCTTTGTGTAAACAGAGCCGAGTGTTTGCGCTGGTAGATTGTCTTTCGGCACTACTGCAGCTGTAAGTGCGTTTCGGGGTTTTTTTTGTGTGTTTTTTTTAAAGGTCAGAATGTGCACTTCACTTCCGCTTTCCATGACACAAGTACTCATGCCGTTTATGAATGCATGGCTGTCACGTGCAAAACGGAAAGAAAGAAAACCACAAGGGATTCTCCATTGGCAGATGAATGCTCACACCTCCAAAAAAACCAGAATGACTCACTGGCTAGTTTGTTAGGCAGATATGTCATACCTCAAGCTCAGAAGGGCGATTTGCATAACGGCACACTTATGTAACTTACAAGGTTAGTGGACCACATCCACAACAGATGGACCCATCGTTGCCGGCCGGGGGGGCTTAGAAGAGCAATGGCGTCATGTCTCATTTCTCTGAATTTAAATCAATCCCGCTTGCCTGGTAAAGTCACCTTGACCTCGTGGTTGAGGAAAAGGGAGATGCATCAATAAAAATATTAACTGCGCGTTGCTTTTCTGCTATTTGGGTTGGATGCAATGGACCCTGCAGAATTTCCAGGGCTTCTCCACAGTCACAGCACATATTCAATATATATATATATTTTTTTGCTGTACTATGGCAGCCTCCAATTGGGAGAAACGAGGAGGAAGAAATCCTCACACTCCCACATCTTCCTCCTCCTCTGCAGTGAGATCGTCATTAGCCACCAAGGAAAGATGCAGTGGAATCCCGTGACGTCACGCCCCGACCGGTTGTCACGGCGACGGTCGTGACGTCAGTGGGCGTCACCAGCTGTACCACGTGTTTTATATAAATACAGTTGGCCGTCCCGAGTCGGCATTTGCCAAGTTCGAGCGGAGCGCGTTCGCTTTAATCCTGCGTGGGTAATTGGAACAAAGCAAGTTGGTGCCATTTGATTTTGAGAATATCACAGAGGAAATATTATTTGGGCTATTTTCTTTTTAACTACGTCTCAACATGGCTGTGACTGAAGCGGGATGCGACCTGACGTACTGCAAAATGAGGGGGATTGTTACTGTTCTCACCGGTGAGCGACCAAAATATTATCATCACGCCGCGTCATCTATTTTTATTAAACCTATTTTTATTTAATTGTGAGTTTTATTTCGGTTGCTTTAATACTTTGCATAGTTCTTCTCTTACCTGGCTGGATGATGACGTGTTCTTTATTGCGCTTTGGTATTTTACGCGCAATGACGCGTCGCACCCATCAAACGAATACATTTGAAATAACGTACAATTATAGTTTCTCGAGTGAATTAAGACTTTTTGGCGATGGAAAATCCTTTGTTGGCTGCCACCGATGACTAAATGAGTGACCCAAGAGGTTGCGTAACGAATAAGCCCGCAGCAGTATTAAGAGTTCCAATGGCGCAAATCTGTCCTATAAAGGGATTTTTGGAACTCGCACACAACGGATTATTGCACTTATTCCTTCTCCATTTTCACAGGAATAAAAGCTCTTTTGTTCATTCTTAAGTATGTCCTTTGTCTATTGTCCACACGCTCACCTTGCCAGAGCATTGCAAAATCGAAGTCTACCTTTATAAAGACGAATCAGAAAATACTTTCACAATATTGGCAGCATTTTCAATATACATCTTATTGTGTGTACCTCATGAGTTGTTTTAACGTCATGCTTCCTTTGTTTCCACTTTCCAGCTTTCATCAAGGAGAGAAAAATGGGATTGAATGATTTCATCCAGAAGTTGGTGTCCACCCCTCATATCTGCCAACAGTGAGTAAACAATATGATTTGCATACAAATGAAAATGAGACCCAAGGAGCATTTTGTAGTTATTTCTTGCCCCATTTAGATCACTGGCCAATCTAATCTGCCACCCTGAGCTGTATAGAACATTCTGTGAAAGGCTTAATCTGGCTCCAAGAAGCCAGGGTAAGAATAGGCCTTTTATGGTGAGCCTGTAACAATCCGCCCCACTGCTTAATCACCTGTACACGGTGTCCGCAAACCTATAATCAAATTAAAACATAAGGTTATTTAAATTAGCGGGTCAGCCATTAGATTGGGGTCTGGTATTGTGTAAAATATCAAAAGCAGTGCATCTAAAAAGGGCAACTAGCTGCGTCCTTGCAGAGCTGCCTCTTCATGGGTCAGACGCTTAAGCTTTTGCTCAGACGATTTAACGCCGAGGCACCTGTTGTAAACTTGACCCGTCTAACTGCTCATTCACTCGACAGCAAGTGCACGCTAATGTCAAAAATGCTCTTTAAATGCATCACTGTAATGTTGCAAAGCAGAAAATAAAATTATCCCTTTTTTTTCTCCCAGTGTTGAGGTCAACAACTTCCTGAAGATTGATGAGAATCAGAATGAAGAGGTTGAACGTGAGCTTGCTGAAAGAAGGGTAAGCAGAAATACTCGCTGTCTCATACATTTTTTTTCCTTGTAAACACTATTAACGTTTATTCATTCCTTTCTTTAAGGAGTTCCAAATTTCACAAAGTTCACTCGCTGAGGACACTCAGTAAGTACTTGGTTTTTACAATTAAGATTGCTCAAATTAAAATTCTCTGCATAATCCTAATCCTGTAACTCGCTTCCGTAGGATCAAACCCTGCGATTTCGACTACCTCAAGATTATCGGCAGAGGCAGCTTTGGAAAGGTAATTTTTATTTGCGATGCCTTTTTCTTGGATTATTTTCCCTTGACGCTAACGTGCATCTGCTCTGATCCAGGTTCTGCTTGCACGACACAAGGAGTCCACCAAATATTATGCTGTCAAAGTGCTGCAGAAAAAAATTATCCTGAAGAAGAAAGAGGTACAGTTTTCTACATTTTCAAAGGTCTTGTATATCAATATATACATATTTTGTTTTAATCATGCATTTTTTTTTTACTGTTTCCAGCAAAAGCATATCATGGCTGAACGTAGCGTTCTCATGAAGAACATCAAGCATCCCTTCCTCGTGGGGCTGCATTACTCCTTCCAGACTACCGACAAGCTTTACTTTGTACTTGACTACGTTAATGGCGGAGAGGTACGCCTCATCTGATCTCGACATGTAGCACAGATGTTTGTTTTTGAAGTTAACATCTTTTGTCCTTTCAGCTCTTCTACCATCTTCAGAGAGAAAGAGTCTTTTTGGAACCCCGCGCCAGATTTTACACTGCAGAAATTGCAAGTGCACTGGGCTACCTCCACTCACTGCATATTGTGTACAGGTAATGATTAAAAAACAGCCAACAGCGCCCTCTTGTGGACAAATGTAAGAAAGCATTCTTTTTACTGAAATTTTTTTTTTCTCTTTCTCATTTTTTCCTCACAGGGACCTCAAGCCCGAGAACATCCTGATAGACTCCCAAGGCCACATTGTCCTCACGGACTTCGGTCTCTGCAAGGAAGGTCTTGAAGCCAACGGCACAACAACAACTTTCTGCGGGACGCCGGAGGTACAATCCGAGTCCATATATTATGCTCCATCAACCAATGTGCCAAATGAAATAACTTTTGTTTTTAATCTTCATAGTATTTGGCTCCGGAGGTTCTCCAGAAGCAGGCCTATGACCGCACAGTTGACTGGTGGTGTTTGGGATCTGTACTCTATGAAATGCTTTATGGACTTGTAAGTTGAAAGTGGGACATTATAACTAACTCCTTTCTCATCCATGATTAAACTAAACGTGTCATCCTAACTTTTTTTTGCAGCCTCCCTTCTACAGCCGCAACACAGCTGAGATGTACAACAACATCTTGCACAAGGCTCCTATACTCAAACCCAATGTGTCCAACTCAGGAAGAGAGCTGCTCGAGGGGCTCCTGCAGAAGGATCGTACCAAGAGGCTGGGGGTTAAGGATGATTTTGTAAGTAGGCAAAACTGAATTTCTTACGATTGCTGAAAAGACACATGGAATAAAAAAAAATCTTTTTTTTCACTCTAGCTTGAACTGAAGTACCATTCCTTCTTCTCACCTATCAACTGGGACGACCTGATGGCCAAGAAGATCACGCCACCCTTTATTCCCTCTGTGGTAGGTTCAACTAAACATTGCAGTAGGAATCGATATAAGTTATTGTTACGAATTCTGCTAAAAAAGAATAGAGTGCAATATCTGACTACAGCCACTGGAGGCGCTGTTTTTGTTTTGGTTAAAAACAACTTCTAAACATGACATTTCCATCCTACTTGCTTTTGCAGAGTGGCCCCACAGACCTGCGCCACTTTGACCCCGAGTTCACCCACCTGCCTGTGTCCTCCTCCCTGTGCAATGACACCTTCAGCGTGACCGGCAGTATCAAAGAAGCAGCGGGGGCATTCCCGGGATTTTCCTACGGGCCTCCAGCAGACCATTTCTTTTTGTGAACGCCGGTATCGTTCTGAAACGACAAGCTCTGGATTGAGATTTGTTTCTGACAGCGGGACCTCGCGTGTCTACAAGGAACGTACTGAGGGTCAAAGTCATTTTACATGACTCGTGTACTGAGATGGACTTACATAATCACTGGCCCAAAGCTTCTGCCTCTAGCATCGAAAGCAAACTAAGTGTGCCAAGTACTGTTCCGCTACAGGACCACACAGCTCCTGATGTGACGATGAGAAGTGCCTGATGTTTAAAAAGCAATCGGGACGGCTCCTGCAAGAGTCAACTCCGATTCCACTCGACTTTTGACAGGAGCACACAAGCCGTCCGAGGTGCTGCCTTCATTCCACGATTGCGTAAACTTTATGTTGGAACTGAAATCATCAAAGTCCATTATGCAATTTGATTTCATGTTAATGCACATGTAGAAACATGGGTCAAGAAAAATATCATATCTTTACGTTGGACCAAATTTAACAAGAATGAAATCTTCTATTCTATAGATGTACATTTTCAAATTCTATTTATATTTCCATAAACACACACACACTTTGTAAAATGTGTAAGTTAACATTTCCCAGTGTGTAATGTGTATCTAGATATTTATCCATAGATTTAACGAAAATTATATTTATTGAACGACAATATATATATATATCTGTTACACCATATATTATTTGATCTGGAATACGTGATTCCACCAGCAATAACCGGTCTCAACAATACATATATCAATCATTGTTGGCATAAACGCTCCAAACTATAGAAAAGATGTCTTTGTATATATATATACTGTGTGCATCACGTAGAGAGAAACTGTGAATGTTTTGTGCCTGTCCAAGGCGGCCTGACCCACGTATACTGTGTGTACAGAACATATCTTTTTTTCCATTACCTGTTGTTCCCTCCAGTAGAGATGTTGATTTATTTAAGTGCTTCATTAACGAGGAACAATAGGATGGAGCAGACTTTGGCATTAGCCACAAGCCTTCTGCTTAATAGGGTTCTTAAAGTGCAATAAAATCCCATTGGCTTTGATGGAGGATTTATCGACGGATCTTACAACAGAATGGGAATAGTAATGTATGAAGTTGGGTTATGTTGTTGAAAATGGTTGATTTATTGCCCGTGCATATTAGATGCGTGTAAGAGGTGTATTTTAAAGCCTGCTGAAAAAAATACTGCACAGTTCCACATCATTTCTTCCATATTTGGAAGTTGTAATTTTGTATTTCAGTGTGTATTTATTTTTTCCTGCTATTGTTACCGTACGATGAAAGTAATTTACATGATCTACTTAAATATTGAAATGTCAAATTCCAAATAAAATCTCTTACCTGAACACCAATGTTGTCGTTGTCATATTTATTCATCCATTTTCTTTAGCCTACAAGCACAAACATACGCATACTTAGTGGTACAATTTTCCAACGTTTATTTATATAAATGCAATATTTATTTCATTGAACCTGTTAATGACAACATAAACATCATCGTCTTTACATACCGGTGAATGTAGTCATAAACAATCCAATGCTCTGCAACTGGATTGCAATTAACCTGTGATCAAATAAGAGAAAATTAAAATAAATATGTGCTTTGGTTTTATAAAGGTTGGGAAACAATGCAGGAGTGAGTAAACATTTCCTCACCTGTCGACAAGGCACCTGGGACGCCAAACGTGAAACGACAATGTGCGCATGCGCATCTTGCGCAGCAACGCCAACTTCCTGCAAAATAGTGCTCCGTTTCATAGACAAAGCTTTACACTTTGGATTCAATTGGAGATTCATAAATGTTAGCGTTGTGACTTCTCACCTTAAATGGTAAGACTGGTTTACTGATTGCAGTGCCACTATAATGCGTTGTTTTTTTACCCAATCGGCTTGAGGAATTTTGCTGCGGCAGCAGGACTGGGATGCTTTGCACGCTGCCATTTCGGTATCCGCTCCTATGGCGGCCGAACCCGACTAATGTCTGGAGCAGAAAACTTTTATGCCCGTGCAAAACTCATTATCTCATTGCCAGTCTGACGATCGTATCGCTCATTAACTAATATGGGCAATTAATGTAAAATGTAAATAAGAATGCTTTCGGTTTTGCTATTTGTGAAACTTTACTAAGCGCGTGAGTGAATCGCTAACATCGCACGTAGCTTCACGCGCTTTAAATATGAGCCATTCGAGCTGATCATAACGTTCGATCATTGGTAAACAAACTGATCATCGTGGCCATATGTTATTACCTACCCTTAAATCGACGTTCAAGCGGTAGCGTTTCAGGAATTAGTCTGGTGCCGTTTCACTTCTCATATCTCGGCTGGGTTATTTGCTGGTTCCTGCTAATGACGATTAAATGCTCCTTGATTTGCAAAATGCAAAAGCGATGATGGAGAGATGGGTGGTGCAGATGTGGTCCGAATATAACAACAGCGTAACTAAATTAGGTCATAACGCGATAAAAGCATTTTTTTTTTTTTTTTTGCAGTATTGCTTACGCAGAGGTTCAAAAAAACATGTGGAATAACACTAAATGTGACAGCAGATAATAAAACTTTTGTCGTTGTTTTGTTTCATTATGACTAATGTATGTATACGGTGTTTATTAGCTGGTAACAACACTTTGTCATATCACATAAAAATCTCTCCCATGACAAACACTGACTGTTGAACATAATTACTGCAAATATTTGTCTAAAAAAATGCGTTTAATTATTGAATACAAAATCAAACCTAATCCCACGCTAAGCCCAAGCGTGGCGGGCAGTCACACCTGCCTCACCTGTAGGTCCCGTGCAGGATAGGTGACCCAGACGCCCCACTTCCTGGGCTCCCCGTCGGGGGTGGTGTATCCATGTGTGTTTACGTATCAAGGGGAGGGGAGAGTTTTGTATTGGGGATAAACTACATAATCAATCCACATTTTCAATGGTCTCTTTGACCCTTTGTTGAAGCAGGGTCCGCACAGAACTCCCGAGTCCAGAGACTAGGCTGTGACGGCGCGCTATCTTGTCGGGTCGCTCTGCCGCTAAAATGGACGACTCGCAGGAGCTGCCGGTAAGTGTCCCCGCATTAATGACTAATGATTTCAAATTGGGCCGTCCTGCACTGACTCTTTCCCATCCTTTTGCCACAAACTGTTCTTCTACATTTGTGAGCTTCTTGTTTCTGAAAGCATCTTGTGAGCTTTTTCGTGCTAGAATGAGATATTATGCTTTCTTTTGGGGCATCAGGCAAAGAAAGCCAAGCTTGAAGTAGACAATGGATTGGAGAAAGAGCAAAGTAATAATAATTTGGGAGAAGATGGAAGCCCTGGCGCTGTGCTAGCTCCGTCAGAGCAGGGAAGCTCTTACTCTGCCCTGTCCATCTCCCAACTCGGTACACGTGAGTAAAAAATATGGAGAAATATGGACACAAGAATAACTGCTGAGTAAGGATTTTTCTGATTGCAGGAGATCGGGCGACCGAAGGAGATATCGGAGCGGCACCACAGTTGAACTCGTACGCACACTCTGGTATGAACGATATCACTTACGGATCGGAGTGCAAGTCAAACTGATGCTTGTGTTATGTTTACAGCCACAGACGCAACAGCCGGGTCAGAATACACCCAGCAGGTCTACGAAGGAAGCAAGTGAGTACACAGCATTAAATAAATGAAAAGTTCTTGTCAGTATTTTACAGTAATTGCATTTTTTTTTTTTTTTTTTTTTTTAGCTCTGTGGTGACATCATACCCCAGCCCGGTGGCCTTCCCTCCGCTGACTCAGTCTGCCGTGTATTCAGCTTTTCCACAGACAGGCCAAACGTATGGCCTCCCGCCCTTCGGTTAGCCCATTTTGTCTTTCCTCTCTACCGATCTGCTCACTAAAAACACGCCATCACCTCGCTTTAGTCGCCGCACTCTGCTTCTGCACTGTGGAATCGATTTGCTTTTGGGTTTCCCCCCCCCCGCTCCAAAAAAAACACCAAAGCCACAGCTTGACGGGAGGAATTTTTTTTTTGTCTTTCAAAAAACTCCTCGCCGTCTCCAATAACCCTCTTGCTGCTTCTTTCCTTCTTTGCTTTTCCTATCTGTTCGTCTTTAGGTGCTATGTGGCCAGGCATAAAAACAGAGACAGGTCTGCCAGAGGCGCCCTCTGGTGGCCAGCCTGGGTTTCTCAGCTTCAGCACCACATATACCTCAAGCCAGCCAAGTCAGCTGCACTACTCATACCCCAGCCAAGGCAAGCTGCAGCATCACTTGCTCAGGACAATGCTGTCACACTCTTGAGGAGAGCATTCTCCTGTGGTCGGATGGCCATGTGACTTCCTCTTTCCTGTCGCCTTGATTGACACACATGTACGTTCCTCTCAAGGCTCAAGTTTCACAACATCCAGTGTGTACTCCAACATCCCATCAGCTACAGCTGCAACCACAGCAGCCACCACGGTAGCACTCCAAGTAGGTCATGGATTTTGTTTTTTTTTAATGTCAGCATTTTAGATCCATTTTTTTTGTTGGGACTTCCTCAGGAATTTAGCGGCTACAACTCTCTGGGACAGAGCCAGTTCTCGCAGTATTACAGCCTGCCTTCCAGTTACGTGCCCGCGGGCCTGCCCAACAGCAACGACCACGGAGCCGCCGTGGGAGGGGCCGTGTACTCGGCCGTGAAGTCCAAAGAAGCCGCCTCGGCCGCATTACCTCCCAGAGGTACGTTTTGCTACCTCACCTCTCATCTCGACTTCGACTTTACACCACTGTCTTTCTCTAAGATGCGTCCCCGCCGGAGAATCTCCCAGCGGGGGCGGCCCTGCCCACCAGCGTGTCACATCCTGCTGGAGCCGGAGACCAAGATGAGGTGGGACGCAGGAACTCGATGGGAAAAGCTAAAGGGAAGGCCAAAAAGTGTGACAGCTCTCCACCTACTGAAAATGACCTGGAGGTAATCATGCTAGTCAAAGTCGCCGTTTTAAAATGACCGTCATGTCAATAATTGCCTGTTTTTTTTTTTTTAGCGTATCTTTCTGTGGGATTTGGATGAGACTATTATTATATTCCACTCACTGCTCACAGGCTCCTTTGCGCAAAAGTTTGGCAAGGTATGGCGACGTAAAAAAAATTAATAAAAATAGCCAAGATGTCTTCTGTATTTTGATTTTTTTTTTTTGCCCTACAACATTAGGACGCAGCGAGCATGCTGAATTTGGGCTTGCAGATGGAGGAGTTTATCTTTGAGTTGGCCGACAACCATCTGTTCTTCAACGACTTAGAGGTAACGTCACAATTTCGAGTCACCGAACCATGCGACTAACCCAATACAGAATACAATTCATAACAATGAGTTCTGCTTTCAGGACTGTGACCAAGTCCATGTTGAGGATGTCGCCTCAGACGACAACGGGCAAGACTTAAGGTGCTTTTTGTCAAACCGTGCCAAAATATTTTCGATTATTAGGATGGATTTTTGACTCGTCCCCCGTTTCTTAGTAATTACAATTTCCTGGCGGACGGATTTAACGGCCCCAGCGGCGGAGGAGCGGCAGGAGCCGCTACAGGCGTCCAGGGAGGTGTGGAGTGGATGCGCAAACTAGCCTTTCGCTACCGCCGCCTAAAAGAGATTTACAACAGCTACAAGGGAAATGTAGGAGGTGAGCTGGCACAAGATACCCCCCCCCCTCCATATTTACTCAGGAAATTCCAGTTTTAATTCCATTCATAATATTTTTTAAAATGCTTACATTTGATTGCAATTCTGTTTGTGGTCAGCAGAGAGCGCACGAGTACCTTTTTTTTTTTACCGTTGCAAATAAAGTCAGACTTTGGACATCAAACATGTTTCAGTTCAGATAAATAGAAAGTGTTTGTTTTCCCACTGTTTGCTTACGGCAAAATTTCAATTTAGAAACTACACAGAGATGATGATTAAAACAATAATATGACTTTAAATAATGCTGCTCTCCTGCAGGCCTGCTAAGTCCAGTGAAAAGGGAGCTGCTTTTACGGCTTCAGTCTGATATTGAAAACGTGACCGACTCCTGGCTCAGCACAGCGCTCAAGTCGCTACTGCTCATTCAGGCCAGGTCTGCTTTAATTGATCTCCCTCAACAACAACAAAAAATGTTGTAAATAATAGTTTGTTCCACCAACAGGGGGAAGTGTGTTAATGTCTTGGTCACCACAACTCAGCTGGTACCAGCACTGGCTAAAGTGCTGCTCTACGGCCTGGGAGATGTTTTCCCCATAGAGAACATCTACAGCGCCACAAAAATAGGTACAGGCCCCCATTGTTAATGAGCGTAGTACTGTCAAAAAATAAAAAAAGAATCGATCAATTTTGAGTTTTGCTTGCAGGTAAAGAAAGTTGCTTCGAGAGGATCGTCTCTCGCTTCGGGAAGAAAGTGACTTATGTTGTCATAGGTGACGGGCGCGATGAAGAGTTTGCAGCAAAACAGGTACATGTACTTTTTTCCAGTGAGAAGTGGAAATCAGTAAAAGTCAGTGCCGCCCTAGCTCAACTTCATATTTTTGTCGTCCTATATAGCACAACATGCCTTTTTGGCGGATCTCCGCTCACGGCGACCTGGTCTCCCTGCACCAAGCGCTGGAACTGGACTTCTTGTAAACGGCATTCAAGGAGAAAACTACAGCAGCCAGTTATTGTTTGTGGACGGACACAGATCAAGAATCTTCTACGCCTCCCAACGCTGCGTATTTACAGACAGCTGTGGACTCGCTGACAGATGGTCAATATGGATTGAGGCGGACTGTTAGGAACGGACTCTGCGTCCATTCGGCTGCTTTCGATGTCCTAGTGGCCAGCACTCCCTATTCTTTGGCAGCTAATCTCGCCACTGTTAAAAAAAACAATTGTATTCATTCGGACGTCTCCCTCCTTGATTTCAAATTACTGAATAGCCTTCGCTTCATGTGTGCGGTGTTTGCATTCAAAATGTTTCATCCATCGTTTATTTCTGGGCTCATTTGCACTCGTTTTGTTTGCACTCAGTTTGACAACAAGTACGGTGAACCCCTGCTAGAAAAAAAAAAAATGGAATTGCCCCCGAATGGATTACAATTGCTTTAAATTGCCACAAAAGCACTATTTGCCTTAATGAAACTCAACTCACGAAACCTTAGTTACTTGACACAAAGATGGCGGAAAAGCACTCTTTTTTTTTTTTTTTTTTTAACCCCTCAAATACTTTAACATAATCCGGGAATACCGAAGCGCGACTATACAGGGGTTCACTGTTATTGATCATCTGTTTGCTGATTAGTTTTTGTCTCCTACTGCAACATTTGAAATGTAAGAAGGAAGCCTCACACAATTCTATACAATCAATTCATAGTAGTAACAAAAGTTTCGAGCCTGTGGAAATGGTGCATCTTGGGTGTTCAGATGAGCTGAAATTTCATTCACTTTTTGAGAGGGGGGAGAAAAGAATTATTTTCCCACATTAACAATATTGATAAAATATTCTGCATAGCACAAGCTCAAGTGTCCTTCAAGAGTGTTCACATACGGAACTTGGTATTAAATTCAAGCATTGGTTGACATTTGTTTAAAGAAGTAGATAAGAATGTGACCCATGTAAATAATTATCTAAGTCACATTTTGGGACTCCACTCGGATGATTACTGATTTGATCCCCCCCCCACACACACACACAATTATTGTCAGCAGTGCTTCATTCATGCAATTAAATGTCAAACCAAATATTTACCAAAAAATGAAAACATTAAAGCATCTTGGGAAAGTTTGCTTTATGTTTGAAAACATGCTTTATATTGGAGAATACAATGCATCGTCATTCAATCGGTACAAAGCAGATCAAAGGTGGATGTGCAATACATTTTTCCATTGCACGTTAGTTTGACACTAAAAAAGGGGGGGGGGTCAACTTTGTCCGCACGACATGATGACTGAACAATTCTGAGCCTGAAGGTTTCGTCTTTACTCACTCGCAGCTTTTGGATCGTTAAGAATGTGGATTTTGAGTGTTTTCTTCATTTTGTTTTGCATATTTATATTGTGCCTTTAACCATCTGTATGCATAATCTCAAAGGGAAATGTGTACGTTTTTGTTTAGTCCTCGTAACGATGTATGGTTATCCTAAATGTTAAATTGCTCTTTTTTTGGAAGAATTTGTCCTTTTGTTTTAAATGTACTCGAGAAAAAAAAAAATCTCGACTCCTGTGTGTGTGCTCTGTATTACTGTTGAATAGATTTATTTGCATTTATTGGTTGTTGTGACATCATCTTGGCTTGGAGACAATCAAGAAGTAATACATAGTATTACCGGCTCGAAACGACAATGCGGTAAACAAATTGAACAAAACATTTGTCTTGTTTTTGTTCACTTTATGTACAATTGACAAAATGGCTCTACTATTTCTGATACATGACACAATTCTGTGATAATTCTGCATGTCTGTTTGAAAGTAAACAATGTTGAAGGTTCAATGTTATTCAAAGCTTTTTTTTTCTTTTTTCTAAATCATCTCATTCAAGGGGGTCTTTTAGACCACCGTAGCTATCTAGGACCTCAACAGATATCTGTAAAGATTTTCTGTTTATCTGATAAAGTCAATACATTGTAAATACCCTGAGTATTGTCTTGGAATATTTTCACGGCTTGTATTTGTTCGCGATACATAAATAAATACATTTGAATTACATTAGTAATTAAATTAAAAATATAAATAGTCATTTTAATAAACTAGTGGATGTTTTAGGCAAGAATAAAATTAATATTGTTCATACGGCGACACTATTTGTGATTATAATGATCGTCATAACCAAGGTAGTTAAGTTCTGTAAACATTTTGCTTTTTGTGATCGTCTGCAAACAATTGAGTACAGGTCCTTTTAAAAAAAAAAAAAAAAAAAGTGCTGACTATGCAGGTGGTAATAGATCCTCCTTGTTGGAAATGGAGAACTAGTTTCTTGTGATGTTCATGCACATGTCATGAGTAGAAATTCTCCGCCAGTTTCCTCATTCTTTTATTGGTTAGTCTGACATCGGCTCGTGACACGGCGGTGTCCACTTCATCTTCAATGGCGGCGCTCCGGTCGCCGATGTGAGGAAACTCGTTTTCCGCCGCATCGCCGGCTGAGAACATGACTGCCTTCTCTGGAGGGCTCGTGACATCTCCTTTCAGCGTCTTTTTTGTGACGTTTGGATGAAAGCGCTTGTAATAGAGTATTTTGACGATTAGTCCAAAGATGTAAAGTATGACCACACTGGTGGCAATGATGCAAGCATACATGAGGGAGATTTCAAAATGGGGTTGTGTGTATATTCTCCAGCACCACAAGCCGCACATGAGGGAAGTATCGAGCAGGATGAAGCTATGATACAACGTCGTCTTGAATCTAGTCTTCTCATCCAACACGTTGAACCAGTTGAAATACAAAATGAGGCCCACGGTGGCTTGGTAGAGAAACTCCCCACAGGGGCTGTCCATTAACTTTGGTTTGGAGCGCCACACGCAGAAGAAGAGGATTATCCAGGCGCAAATGAAGTGGGTGAAGATGAAGCAGGGCAGGACGGACGCAAAGAAGGCAATGGCGGCCAGCCGGGAGAAGATGAGAAGTAGGTTCCAGATAAAGTAGATGAGAAACGAGGCAATGCGTTGCACTTCTTTTTCGGGCAGGAAGGAACGGAGGGCGCGGTGGTACATGGAGACGCTGCAGGCGATGGCTGAAGCCGAGATCGAGGCCTTCAACACTGAGGACGACATTAGACATGCTACAATTTGGCGGTTCGCTAGTCACGAATTTCTGAAAGGCCCGGAGTTTCTCACAATATGGCAGGTTGCAAAATGGAGACAGACAGTCCTCAAATGGGAATTATAATAAAGAAATGAACAATATACTGTGGTCAAGATATTATTCACCATTACAAAATTACTGTATGCTTTCTATTTAATGATTTTCTTGCTTCATTAAAATACAAATTACAAAAATGCCATGAAACAATTCAAGTTTCTCTTAAAAAAAAAACATTTGAAGAGAAACTTAAATTGTTTCATGCCATTTTCATTCATATTAATGGTTAATTTTGGATAGAAAGTGCATTTTTGTGCTCAGGACAAAGCTATATCTAACAACATTCCTTTAGGCGCATTTTGGTGTCAAGAAACTATGCACGAGTGAGACGAGGAGTTTTATTTGCTCAAACTTTAGCTTTGTCTAACAGAACAGGTCTCTCGTGACTATAACATTATAAGTGGTACCTGTCCAAGGATCCACATGTCCCCTCTGCAGCATGATGGTAAGACTGAGGACCACTTGAGGTGCACTCTCTGAAAAAGCCTCAAAGAGTCGCAGCATGCTGAGGTCGTGAGTCAGGTACACCGCAGAGTCCGAGTCTTGGTTCTTTGTAATGCACCTGCACGGTGTGAGCTCCACAAGACCAGCATGTCTGGAAAAAGGAAAATGTGGAGACTCAAAAATCCACTTTTTTTTAAAAAAGTTAATTTATGTTGTTTAAAAATAAATGTCTTTCATATTAGTTTGTTGTTCATTTACACCCTGATTCAAAACTCGAACTTCAGAACAGAGCCAGACGTGAAGAGGGGAAGAAAAAAAATTGCAGTGTAGAGACTTCAAATCAAGCGGCCTAAGTCACAAACAAAACTTACGAACCTGAAGTAGACTCCAAGCTGCAAAAAGTGCACGACTTTCAATTGCCTCGGACTGAGACACCTCTCAATCGTTGACATCCTCTCAAAGTCATCATAAGTATACCAAAGCCAGCTGTAGGCTTGTCCAAGCACCGACGAGCCCAGAAGGACGAAGATCAACACCCCGAGATAGACGTATTCTTCTTCCTGGTACAGAGACACCACAGCCCAGATGTCCAGCCCAATGTCCACCAAATGTAAAGCCAGGCTCACGTAATTGAGGACACAATGAAACTTCGAGAACTTGAAGAAACTCATGATTCCACTTGGACTGCTACATGCCGACTTACCGATCCGAAGTCACGTCACTTAACAGAAAAAGTCCGTTGGACACGCCCCCTAAATAAAAACCCTGCCCTCAAGGACTATTAAAGGAATATGATAAGAAAACAAATCTGACATTCTTTAGCTTTCATTCACAAAATTCACTATAATGGTGTTAACTTATTGGTCCATCTATTGTTTGCAAGTATTGATTGATTGATCAATGGCTTACCAAGAGCTCTTCCAGTAAACATGACTCAGAAGAAGCTTCACACGTAATGGTTGCAGATAATAAAACACAGGCAAGAAACTTGCGGCTGGAAAACACTGATATGAATACACGCAATGATAATAATCATTAGTAAAAAATAATCATAATAAACAGCTTGCAAGATGAATAAAAGTTTTTTTTTGTGCAAAATTCCTCGAAAATTTTAATCCACATTTTAACTGTCACTATTGTCTGAGTTCTTATAAATACTTACAAGGTATAGCAATTCTATTATCAGGCATGAACAAGTGGCAAAAAATCCATTAGAAAAATGATCTTATAAAATGTCCTTCCTGTAATTCACTTCAGTACATATATGACATGATAAAGATGTTGTCCACTGTAAACAGTTTGACCTCAAAGTATGTATGGGTTCCGTTAGGCCACAGGAATGAATTATTGATACAAATCTGCCATATTGCCAACTTCATATGGCTATAATAACAAAGATATGATTGGACATTTCATTACACCTGCACAACTGACAGAACTGTATCCATCTGTCTTCCACAAAAAACAACAGTGGTCCGTTTTAATTGACACTGTATGAGAGGTATTCATTAAAAATCTTTCATTTGCACTTTGCAGTCAGGTAAACAAGTCAATCTTTCTACTGACTGGAGTAAAAGAGCGCCGCATTGTGTGCCATTCTTTTGTTGAGCAGCTGGGAGGACTCTGCAGCCTCCTGGATGGGAAACTCTCGGAAGGACACTTGTGAATCAGGCAAGTCGTCGGGCAGTCCGGGTTCCCTAAGTGGGGGCCTCCACAATTTAGGGTGGAAGCAGCAGTAGTAGATGCATTTAAAGAGCAGTCCTAGCAGGTAGGTAAGAGGTAGAGTGATGAGAAGGGCCATCGCGTACGGTTGGGAGGTCACGGGGTCTCGGTAGCACCACCAAGTGGCGAGCAGGATTCCGCCGTCGGTGGTGATGAAGGTATGGTAGATGATACTTCGGCTTCGAGTCCGACCCTCGGCTACGTTAAACCAGCTGAAGTACCAAATGAGCCCCACAGTGGCCCGGTAGAGCCATTCCCCACCGACGCTGTCCATAAAGTCGGTCCTCTGTCGCCAAGCCCAGATGACAAAGCTCGACCAAACGATGAGGAAGTGGGCGGCAATGTAGGCGGGCAGGACAGAAGCGAAGAGGGCGAGAGCAGCGACACGAGGGGAGATGAGCAGCAGGTTCCACAGGAAGTAGACCAAGGAGGAGCCCCAGCCCTGCTTGGCCTTGTCTGGCAGGAAGGAGCGCAGGCAGCGGTGGTAGTCCACCACCATCCAGGCTATGGACGTGGTTGACGCCACAATGCTGACGACTGCAAACACACACATGGTCAGTCACAACACACTTGTGATTAAGGGTCCATCAGTTCTAACGTGAAAGGGAAGAACTCACACTGGACGGTCCTGGCTTTGTTGGTGCGCAGCACCACATAGATCATGAGCGTGAGCTGCGGAGCGCTCTCGCAGAACGTCTCGATGAGCCGCAGCATGCTGAGGTCGTGGGTCAGGTAGACGGCGTACTCGGAGCCTTCCTCTTTACGCCACCATACCCGGAAGCCTTGCCTGATCGCCGAGATGTGCCTACAGTACGTGATGGGAATGCGTGATAAAATATTTGTTCATTCACGCAGCAGACCTCAACAAAGCAAAATAGGTATGGAATGTGACAGGATGCTGGGCAGACATTATCTGTCGCCGCCACACCTGAATTTGACATTTATGGTCACGGCACTTGTCAAATGTAATCATATGCTTGCATGCTGTGACGCATAGCTAGACAATGTTTGTGTGTTGGTAAGAAAATGTTGGAATCACAACAATGCGATGCTGCGTGTTGTAAATCGAATGCATGACTGCTTGAAATGAATGTTTCACCAAATGATCGGATTAAAATAATAGATATTACGTGTACCTGCATAGGAAACCCAGCTGCAGCACATGCAACAGACAGGTGAGCTTGACTCTGTCCACAAACAGAACCGCTTCGGCTCCGATTTCACTTCGGAAGCCGGGCAGTTGGCGGTCATATTTCAACCAGAACCAGCTAAACATTTGGACCAAGGAGGACGACACGATCATGAGGGCGACCAGTGCCCCGAACCACAAAAAGTCACCATGGCAGTAAAACTCGATGGCCACCCACAAGTCGGAGCCCCAGTCCACCAAAAAAGTACACACGCCGATGATAGAAAAAACGAAATCAATCCAGGAATATTTTGAAAAAGTCTCGCGCTCCATAATAACTTTTAGCCGGCTAGTTGCGCTGTTAGCTAACATTCGGCTGGCGACGCGTCCCGTTATTTGTCTCCAAATGAGACCTCACTTTACTTTCAATGGCCCACCACATTTCATCAAGTCTTACAAGCGGACATCAAAGTGTGATTATTCCGCCACCCTGCCAAACACAACATTATTATCACGCAAAAGTTCTACAACTTCTACTCAAGAGATTATTTTGAAAAACAATCCCCTCGGCGTTAAAGGTAGCCCCGCCCAAAACTGGCATAACGGGCTCAACATCCGGCAATGAAAGGGTGTTTTTGTGACTTTTAACCATTTCAATAGTACAGGTTTGTTTAAATAGTTAAAGTAAAATAAATTATGAGTAATAGTTTAACATGTACCTAAGTTTGAAGAAAAAAAAAAAATCCAAGTGTTGGAACAGTACTACATCTTCCCACAAGACGGCGATACTAAAACGCAAAGTCCTTTTGACAACCACTAAAAAGCCCCGAAGAAGAGAATAGACCACGCCTCGTCGTCGCGGCGCCATTGTAGCAGAACTGCTGATAAATCTGCTTCCCTCTTCCCGCATTCTTCTTACCTTTCGGCTTTTCTCGTTCTAACTGTCGAATTGTGATCTTCACAATTCGGCAGAATGTCAAGGGTGTATATCGGACGGCTGAGCTATCGAGCCAGGGAAAAAGACGTCGAGAGGTTCTTTAAGAGCTATGGGAAGATACTGGAAGTCGATTTGAAAAACGGGTAACGTTTCGGCCTTTTCCCTCGGTGACTGTTGGAATGCTAATGTTGAGCTAACCTGGCGGTATGGGCCTGTGCAGGCCCTACCGATCGGATTGTCTTTGTTATATTTTATTCAAGTAACCACCGCTGTGCACTTAATTATGCACGATTTTTTTATTACACACCATACTTCCTCTGCCGGTAGTTTAATCGTGGTTAGCGTGCTACGGCAGCAAGCTAATGCTAGACGTGGCAATGTCACAATGTGAGCGTGCACTTGTAACCGTGTAATACCTTTTTTTGTCTGTTCTTTGCACTCTTCTAGTCATCCAGGATCTATGTGTTTGATTAATTTTGTGTCTTATCGTCGCCGATCGTTCTCTCCAGGTATGGGTTCGTTGAATTTGATGACCCGCGCGACGCCGACGATGCCGTGTACGACCTGAACGGGAAGGAGCTGTGCGGGGAACGTGTGATTGTGGAGCACACCAAAGGACCTCGTCGTGATGGTGGCTACAGTGGAGGAGGAGGAGGAGGGGGAGGCGGGGGAGGAAGGAGTAAGTTCACCAACGAAACGATGTCTTTTCACAATTTATATTTATTAATTTACTCGTGATTTACTGCTAAACCGTTCCTCTTGGTGGCTTGTGTGCATGGAAATGTTGGGCTTCATAAATGTTGGCTTAAAGCGTTTGGATTGGGATGTAAACATTGAAGTTTCAGCAGATTCTGCAAACAGACATCGTCCCCATCATGGTCAGCTTTGTTTTCTTGATTACTCGTTTCCAACGGCCCTCTTTGCATGAAATTGAAAGACATCAATTGCAGACGAGCGAGATTCCCTGTTAAATTTGGGTGCACCCAAGCCACCAATGAGTAGTCAAATGAATCAATGTAGCAATTTACAAAACATATTTGCAAAAGGAAAACCTTCATTTTGATAATTCCGAATTCAATGTGTTGTGAATGTTTTATATTTTTTGAACATTCTATTAAAGTTGATTGTCAATTTTAAAGGTAAAGCTTTAACAAAGAACCTCAATGTTTCAATTGAAAGAGTCCTTTGCTGACTGCCCGCCCTATTGCTGGCCATGGTGTCCCCCTTTCCAAGAGTGTGGTTTGACCATTCTGGGCCCCTGGGCAGACCAAAAAAGGGAGCCATTGTGAATGAAGACCGCTATTGCCATTAGGCCCAGCCCAGGCCGGGTGGTGAGGATGCCATGGGGGTTAGGAACAGATGTGGGTTCAGCCTAAAAAAAGAACATTTACTCTAACACTCAGTTGTTTTTTAGGCTAGCTTAGAACCTTTTGTTTACCGGAACTGTCCTTTTTCAGTTCTTTGTAATTTTAAATGATTTAGAATATTCTGTATCTTACATTTAATGACTTGCTTTCTTTTAAGTATAGACAGAATTAGCTAAACTTGACCATTTTCGTACATGTACATAGATTTTATTTCTTTTTTTTTTTTTACTTAAGTTATTTTATGAACTTAAAATTTCCCAGTCTATTTTATTTCTGTCAGAGTGGCTTTAAGTATTTGTAGAATAGTGTGGAGTTCAAAATAATAAGCGCATCTCTATTGCTATGCGGTCCTCATTTTGTTGCTCTATCCTTGTTACCTTGCAAGGTGGTTACGGAGGACGTTGGGGGAGAGACCGCTATGGTCCACCTATTAGGACGGACTATCGACTCATTGTTGAGAATCTGTCCAGCCGATGCAGCTGGCAGGACTTAAAGGTACGTTTTATTATTTGAAAGTCGTACTGTACACATATATTGTCACTGGGATTAAAAATGTCTATTTTTATCCCGAAGGATTACATGAGGCAAGCAGGGGAGGTGACTTACGCCGATACGCACAAGGGTCGAAAGAACGAAGGGGTGATCGAGTTCAGGCTCTACGCTGACATGAAGCGGGCTCTGGAGAAGTTGGATGGCACCGAGGTCAACGGCAGAAAGATCCGTCTCATTGAAGACCGCCCCGGAGCTAAGCGCCGCCGTTCCTATTCACGCAGCAGAAGCCGTTCCAGGTACGAAGCACAACACGGGAAAATGATGGTGTTATTTGGTATTTTAGTGTTTGTTTCACAAAATGGTTCACTGTACTAACCTGCTGCTAATTCAGGTCCCGCTCCAGGAGCCGCAGGTCCCGCAAGAGCCGAAGCCGCAGCGAAAGCAGCAGTCGCAGCCGCTCCCGCTCCAGGTGAGACGTCACACTGTGCCGTAGTTTCGTTCGGTGTACTGCTTAAAGGAGGAATAGGATTTAAATGAATACAGACACGCTTTGTCGATTTCTTATTTAGTGTCTAATGACCTTTTTTTTCTGCAGGCCTGCTTCCCGCTCCCGCAGTCACTCCACCAGCAAGAAGACTAAAGGAAAGAGCAAGAAGGAAGACGAGCGCAGCAACGGGGACCGAAAGGACAAAGAGCAGAGTAGGAGCCGCAGCCCCAGAAGCAAGAAGAGCAAGAAAGAGGCAAAGAAGAGCAACGACGACGAGTCCAGATCCCGATCTAGGTCTCGCTCCCGTTCAGTCTCCAGGAAGTCTGCATCAAAGGGTCGTGACCCTCCCAAGAGCGAAGACGAGGCAGGCGAACAGGAGCGGCGTTCTCGCTCCTGCTCCCCCGCTGATTCGAAATCCAGAGCCAGGTCCAAGTCCAAATCTAAATCCAAGTCCCGCTCGCCTAGCCCCGTCAAAGAGCGCTCCCGCTCCGCTTCCCGTTCGGTCTCTCGTTCCAAATCCCGCTCCAAATCCCGTTCCCAGTCCCGCTCTCGTTCCCGCTCGTAGTTTTTTTGCACTGTCTGTCACCCCCTCCTCGTGTGTCCCCTCCCACTTTTGCATTACGCTCAACATGGGTTACGTCACGTTTTTGATAGGTAGTTGTTCAACCAAGATACTTGCTCTTGATGTCTTATGCACATCTCCCATTTCATTTGCTTTAACATTTTTCTCCTTTCCCGTAGACCCAAAAGTGGAGGCTTTTTAAATTCCAGTCTGAGACTCAAGTTTTTTTTAAGTTAATTTGGTGGTATATGTTTTTGTCCTAAATGTCGATGCTAAATATGTACTGCTGTGCTCGATTGGAATACACATTTCACCTTTTGTGAAAGCTCTTCAACATTATTTCAAATAAAAAAAGGCCTCTTGATTGTGTTTTCATTCATGATTTCTTAGTTTCCTTTACTGTTTATACTAGAAAATGCTGTTTGGTACCTTTTTAAAAGGGAGTGTAAGCATGATGTAAACAAAAAGTCCATCCATCCTCGTGTCCAATGCCCATCAGTCGTCGTCCTCCTCCTCCTCAGAAGACGACCGCGTTGTTCCACTGCTATCGTCCCGATATTTTCGAGCCAATAAGCGCAACTCCTCTAGTGCCTCGCTGTAGTCGGCCATTTCGAGACCCTGGGAAAGAAAGCTGGGGGCCACGCGGCGGACGTCGAAAGCGCTGATGCTGCGATGCAACTCTGAGAGCCACGGGTCCAACGCTGGCCCCGACTGGAGGGACGTGATGACCGGGACAGAGGAGACTTGAGCTATAAAGAGCAAATCATTTAGCACGCTAGAAAAGTTTCGGAGCAGAGGATGATGAAACTTAAGAAACTCACAACTAGTTGGAAGCAGGTCCTGCTGTAGACCTTGTTCGGTCAGGGCCTGACTGAATATCTGAGGGAAAGGTGGGGTCAATTTGCTAGGCCCGGATACCAACTGCAGAGCTCTGAAAGGGAGAACGTTTTTAAAACTTTGTAAAATTGATGTATGAATCCGTTGTGAGCCTTACAAAGGAGCCGTAGGATAGAAAGATGTGATGTAAGATGCTAGAACATCTTCCCCGCTGTGGAGGCTGTGAAGAGGAGATGGCGGTTTCATCCCTGGAGCAACAGAACTGATCAAAAAAAGACAAAATAATATTACAGATTGTTTCCACATAGGAAGATTCACCTAAAGGCAACCAACTATATACCTGGTTAGTCTTTGGCCTTCCAAGCCTTTGAGTGTCACCCACTGGCCATAGCATCGACCGTCGCCTGCTTCGGCGCACGTTGACAGTGGTTTCCACGGCAACGAGTCACAAGCACTCAGTGCATCGGGGAGAGAGCTGCCGTGCATCATTGGGAACGGGACGGCGCCGTAAGCTGCCACCACCTACAATTAAATATCATACAGTATGTAAAGTTGGAAGTCATTAAAGCAAATAATAAAATCACCTTTCTCCCCGACGTCGAGAGCGAGTCTGCCAACTGCCACATGGGGACGGAGTTGCTCCTCAGTCTGTACGGCACAGTGAGCGCATCCAAAGCGAGAGACAGGACAGAGCTGGAGTGGTACCAAAGTGACGGCTGCAACACAAACACGAGGTTATTCAGGAAATGCAATTTTTTTTTTATAAACTCAAGAGTACATACGTCATAGTTTAGGTAAGGGAAGCTTATAGGAGACGACGGGCGTAGACCCAGTCCTCCTCGCAGGGTCAGCGGACAGAAGAAGGAACTGTGACTGGCCATGTGGACCATCCCCAACGCACAGTTCAACAGATGGTAGAGGTCCTTCATTGGAGTCTGCTTGAACACAAACAACCTGTCAGCATTGGCACGAAACACTTTAAACAACGTTGAGTTAAACTCACTGAATTTGGGTGACTGATGGGAGCCGTTCCAAAAGTTAGGATGCCTCGAGCACCGTACGCATCCTGCAGCATTTCTGTGACCTTTGAGCCTAGACCTGCAAAGCCATCTGTCATGTCACAGAGCACCTGGAAACCCTAAAGTGGAGATGTAGTCAGAGGAGGAACAACCCGAGTCACCAAACAGTGACTACTTGTGATGTGATGATGCTTTAGGAGCAACTTACCTGGAAGTAGTCACACTCCTCAACAAAAAAATGCAATTTGTCGTCCAGATCTTCCAGCACTGCTCCCTGCAGCAGTGCTTCCCCCTGGCCGAAAGCCTCCAGACGATCAGCCTCTCTGATCATTAAAAAAAAAAGGGAGGAGGGGGTGCATGTCACTTTAAAAATGTAGAAAAACATCCACATAGTTAGCAAAACACACACCAAAAAAATCTTAATCTCTAACTCACCCATCATGGTTGTACTGATGGATAACAGAGATGGTCCGAGGGTGCAAGTGGATGCGTAGGAAGTCAGACCAGACCTTGACGCTACCCTCCAAGCTGTATTTCTTCTGGACTCGAGCAAGCTGACTATTGACAGTATCCACACTTAGAGAACCTGCGAGGCAGGTGAACAGATCAGGGAAAATGCACATTGGGTAAACGTTGATTCGATTTTACTTACATGAAGATCGGGAGCTGGATGAAAAACCTGGAACTGTCAGTATGTCCCCACACTGAGTATGAAAGAGCATAGATTGGAATTATAACCAAAAGTAATGTTTAATTGCCTAAATATTAATTTATTGGTTTACTCACATCCAATTTGTCCAGGTCTTCAAGAAAGGCATTTTTTGCAGGGGGGCTTTCTTTATGAACCATTAGGCTTCCATCCCTATTATACAGAGAATACTTATTATGAAAAATAAGTCGGTGCATGAAAAAACAAACCCTACCATACTGTTACGCTTTATTTACCAGGAAAGAGCAGATGTTTCTTTGCTAGTATCATACAGACTTCCCTCCTGCCGTAGAGTTTGTAGACTTCCTTTTGTGACAAATACATTCATTATGGGAACTATATGATTTCTCATCAAGTCACAGTAAACGGTTTATGATGCATTACGTTACCTTTGAGGTCCATGGAAATGAGGCGCGGAGTGTAGGTGATGCTGCCACCAAGAGTTTGACCTTCACGAAACATGACATCACTCTGGAAGTCTCCAGGTGGCATCTCTGGGTCATATGACAGTGATGCATCCTACAAACACAGTATGGCTGCATCACTTAGATTATTTTTACAGTTCTAAGAACGCTAAGACAATCAAATACAGTCCAAGGCTTGGCAATGAACATAATTTCCTCTCCACAGTTTTGCTTTTCCTTTGAAAAAAAAATCAATGCTCTAATAAAATAAAATTGCCTTCACTAACTTCAAGCTTTGTTTGGAAGCAACACAACACATGCAAAGCTAACATTGGAGCTAGCTGAGTTAGCTGGTTCTGTGTTTCTTACCTGTAAATTCCACCAATGAGTGCCCACGAAGTTGGAATAATGGCCCAGCTGAAGCGTGATGACCTCCCTACATATGTTACTCATTGTTAAAGATTGTGACAACTATCTGAGAAAACGTTTCATTTTATAAATGAGAAACATGGTTGGAAATGACGACACAAAAAGGCGACAACCTACTTAGCCCTAAGGATTTCTGATTGGCTGAGCAAGAATTCAAAGCAATATCATTGGATACTGAAATAGGGTAGTTTGGTTTCGCGGTGCCGTCGGATCACATGTGGACGTCCTTAATAATAATAATAATAATAATAATAATAATAATAATAATAATAATAATAATAATATTGTGATATTCGTGATATTTAAAACACAAAACTCTCAAAACTAATAAGGAAGTAAAATCAGCATTATTATTATTCGTGGAAATTCATGGTCTCAGAATGACGATTTATTAAAATATAACTTTATTACTAAGTACACAATGTACAGTATTCCATTTAGTGTTATAATTATGAAAAGATAAATTGTGTAAAACTAAATTAATTTTCAATGTTTTGCTATTTACTAATTACTACAGAAATCTGCATGCAATAAATATGATTCTGTGACTCACTTAATTTAATATTTTTTTCAGGCATTATTGTTCTTCTGTTACTATTACTATAAAAATCCTTAATCCACCATATGGTATTGAATAAAATTAAAATTCATTTTGTTTCAGTGAGTTTCTTTATTTGTGAACCACATAATCATCATTTTACATCTGCAAAGTGGTAGATGATTTTTAGATTATTGGTTTACATATTGTCATTGAACATGGAGACCAAAGGCTGGAACCAGCTGCTAAGCTCCTCCACCTTCTCCTGCAGGGTGTTGTACATGTCCTGGGAGGTCTTTTCATAGCGTGCTGTGATGTCCTCCGCCGTGGTCTGAATGGTGTCCTTCATGCTTTCCACCTGGGACCTCACAAGGTCATTCACGGTGTTGATCTTCGCCTGGGTGCTGTCTCGCACCTGAGCAACATAAGGATCTATACGGCTCCTTAAGTCCTCGATGTTGTCTGTGGTGCGTGAGTGGAGCTTCTGCAAATAGTTGGAAACCTGCCTGAGAGAAGAACAGCTTACTTTAGATAGTTAGTTTGCTTTTATGGTATCTTGGTCTCATTTTTTTTTCATCACAAAAAACTGACATTTGAACTGGGGTGTGTCGAATTTTTATATCCACTGTACATATCAAGACTGGTAGTAATATGATGCAAAAATAATGTTGATGCTAACCTTTGGATCTCCACGGCATCCTTGTTGAGGCGCTTCTTCAATTTGTGAGTGTAGGTGGCGACCCTGACTCTGACCTCCTCGGAGTTCGTCTCCACTATGCTCTGCAGTTCCTGCTGGTACTGTTCCACCTGCACTCTGGCGTCACTCACACGCACACGGAGAAGCTCGAGCAAGCCTTGCAGGTCGTTCCCCAGACGTTCAGCGGTTTCCCGAGTGTACGGAACCAGCTTGTCCTCCAGGTTGGTTCTATATGCTCCCAGCTCGGCCATGCTGTCTTGGATTAGGGTTCTGGAGGGAGTCACACAAAGTTAGGGCTGAGCCATTTTGTAAAATGCATAAACAAACTCACTCCAGTTCTCTGCTGATCTGGGAGCTCCTAATGTCCTTCACTATCTCGTCAGCCTTTGTATTCAGCTCTGTGATATAGTCTTGAAAGAATTCCTCCCAGGTCATCGCCGAGTCATCCTGGAAGAAACTCTTCCCTTGGCAGCCTGATCAAAACCCAATGAAAGGATTTAAGTCTGAATGTTCTTATGATGAATTTAAGTGACATGACTTGGCAGAAGAAACTCACCTGAGATGACTGCGAGGGTGGCAATTATTGCAAAGATCTTCATGGTGAGACTGGAGCAGACAGCTGAAATGAGATTGAATTATTTTCTTAAAATCAGATTTATAAAGGACAGATAAATAAAAATATGATGTAGCAAGAAAAGCTTACCAAGGACTTGCAGGTGACCAACGAGGTGGAGTGAGCTTGCCGTTCTGTATTTATACAGATCGGCCTGCGGTGATGTGATCCAGTAAACGTCACATGGGCGTTCGAAGTTCCCATCGTGAAGTGCGTTGTCAACTTTTATTGCTGTGTGTGTTATTTTGGCGCCACGTTGCACTCTGACGCACACTTGGAGTCACGGGTCAAAATTTGAAACATCTGATCTGAGATCTTTGTTGTCAGGATCCATACAATGATGCAAATGATGCAAAATTATTTTTAAATGGAAGTCAATTTATAATGAGCTCACATTATATTATTAAAGTGCTATTCCACAAACAATAAAAAAAATAGTTAAATTAATAGCAGAATTATTAATAGCACTCTAGTTTTATTTTATTATTTTCACCTCTTCTAATGGTAGATTTATTTATTTGATAGTGATGTGTAATTTTTATTTAACCACATTTCCATTCTTCCCACGGTTGCTTTTTTGTTTAAGATTTGATCTAATGTGATTTCACAGCAATTTTTACTGCTTTATTACACCATTCCAAATTTTGCACGTTTTGCATTTTTAAGTCAGCCTACCTAATTTCAAGATAAACTGCAGTCACAGATACAAAAGTGGGAAACGTGAGTTGAGTGGGGAAAGAAAATTACACCTTAATCCCACGTGTATATTTTACAATGGTATGATTTTTGGTAAAGCTTTAAAATATATAAACAATTATTTATAGTATCCTTCATGGTCGTATCTTATCTTTCATCAACACAATAAGCACAACAGAAATACATCTGAATTTTTTTTATTGTCTCTTGCAGTGGGCAACTGTCAAATATGAACAGAAAACAGACTTGAAATCAAAATGAGGTAGGAATGTTGCAATGTTGAGTCCAGCTCTTGACAACTTTTACTGGGTCATCTTGGTGAAGGACTCCCAGAGAGCAGCCAGCTGCTCCTTCAGGTTCTGGGTGTCAATGTCCAGCTTGGCCTTCAGCTGGTCTCCATAAGGGAGCAGCTTCTCTTGGATTTCCTTGGTCTTCTCTGTGAGCTGGCTGTGAAACCTCTGAGCCAGGGGCATGATGCTCTTCTGGAACTCCTCCAGGTTATTCTCCATCTTCTGCCTAAGTTCCTCAGTGTAAGGAACCATCTGGGTATGCAGCTTGTTGACATTCCTGTCCAGGTGGCTCTTCAGCTCCTGGCTTTTCTTCACCAGGACGGCCTTGAGAGATTCCGAGTCCATGGTTTCAGCGTAAGATGACACTTCTTTCTTCAGTTCCTCCACCTGCTCCTGGAGGTGCGTCACCACCTCGTCGGCATATGGCTGGAGGTGGGCTCTCATGGACGACAGATCCTTTTCTAGGCGGATCTTCAGCTGCTCAGCCTGCTGGAAGAAGCGCGACGTGAAGTCCTGGGTTACGTGAGTGCGGAGAACATCTGTGAATCTGTTGATGGCGGCCGTGCTCCCAGAAACGAGGGTGCTGCAGAGACAAGCATCACGTATCATATATGATCATGTTGAATTTCAGCTTTAGGTATTGTAATGAGTAAAAGTACTATTTTAAAAATGATAGTACAAGAGCAGACTGGGATTAATTTACATTCTGCAGAAGAAAAATTAAGGCTCTTGCTCCTGGGCGCTCCCTAGTGGCCACAAGTTTATTTTGTTTACGCTTTGAGTCGGACTATTTTGGCATTTCTTACTTGATTTCTTTTCCAAAATCTGACCGTCTGATCAGTGCCAGTGAGTCGTCAGCCGTGGATGTTGCCTTGGCAACATAGTCCCAAAAGGCATCTTTGATCATGTCCATCTGCGGCTTGGGCTGAGTCTGCTGCACGACTTTAGCATCACAACCTGGAGATAGAAAAGTTCATCGATTTTCTGCACGATTTATTTTGTTCAGGATTGCACAGTTCAGTTGTATTTCATTTTGAAATTCAATATATTTGAATTGAATCATCTGAATTTGTGCCAAATTAGAACATCTTACCGGCAAAAACAGCCAAAACGAAAACCAGGAGGAGCTTCATGACTGAAACTGCAAATGAGAAAGCAAACAGATTTCAGATAGTTTCAAAAGCGAAATAATCCAAAACATTTGAACTCGTGTTGGCTTTCTTACCTCTATAGATGAGCTGCAGAGTTGGGAAAGCTGCTGAATACTACGAGTCCTGCTGCAGCGTGCATGAATGAGTTTATATGGAGGTAGGTGAGGAGTAAAGTCCAGCTGAGAATGCGAGGTTGTCACTTGCGTTGCGCAATTCAAGAGCCTTGATACAATCACTCTGGTCTGAAGACCCTCTCGTGTTCAATCATTTATAAAATGAAATGTTTAGGTTTTCCTGTATATAATAAACATACTGAATTGTTGCATTTGTCCTGGCTAAATTCAAAGCTAAAACATTGAAAGGATTTTTTTTTTTTTTTTTTTTTAAATGGGAAAACACTTAATTTATTTGGTATGATTTATTTTGAACATGATAAAGGTCACTCCGTCACATGTCAATAGTGATGAGTTGTGACATCATTACCAACACATCAATGGATAAGATAGCAGGTCAGCTACTATTTCACTGTTGCTACAATTGAATGCATAAGTCCTTCATCATTCATCTTCTTCGCTGAAAATGTAAATCAGCGTTTAAGTGAACTATTTTTTGCATCTGCAGCTTTGCACAGTATGTCAAGGGATAAAAACATTTACATACCACAATGAAACTCTCTGGGAGGCTGTGGCCTTTTTGTCCAATAACTTCTCATGGCTACGTAAAAAAAAAAAAACAAGACAGACTATTATTTTTGCTTTGTTTTTGTTAATAAAATCTATTTGACCAGGTTCCAACACACTGCGTCACATATGAAACATAAAAAAGGCAAACTAAGCGAGGAAGACAAAGTGACATTTCCATCCTTCACTTTACAGTAAAAAAAAATAAAAATAAAGCAACAGTCCATGTGTTTCAGAAATGTGAAAATCAAGTTGATATGAGCTTTAACGGGAGCTAAATAACATGAAAACATCTGAAAGGTCAGTTAAAACACGAGGTTCTCAACATTTAAGTGCTAAATAGTTTGTCCCACATGTGTACCAAAGTGAGCGAGTCCATCCAGCTAAGGTCACTAAACATGCAGCCGCTCAGCTTAACCGATCGTAACGCCGAAACCGCACTGGAACTTGTTCTTGTTATGGTTGAGGAAGGAGGAGATAACCAAGGAGAGAGGCAGCGGCGGTAACTTCTTTTCTAGAGTTGCACCAACCACCCAGTTACTGTCTACTGAGCCTGAGAGAAGGAAATCATATGGTCGTTTCATCATCTTCATTCTTTCCATATTTAATAGTGTGTGGCCAAGAAAAGTGTCGTGTACCTTTAAACTGTAAATTGGCTTCGGGCACATCGAGCTGGTAGCCAAAGGACACGCTAGTATCTTGCATGCGAGTACTCGCGTCAAACTCCACACCCAACTGCAACTACGCAATATATGATGGTTAGTGAGCTGTGAAACAAAGAGCATGAATGGAATACAAAGAGAGGTGGACTAACCTGCTCATTAGCTCTGTGGTAGTAGGTGGCGTGCGCGCCGGCTGATCCCAGAGTTGCCGTGGCGACGTAGTTGTTGCCTGAATTAAAAAGCAAAATTACTTCAGTGAGAAATAACTTGAAGCAAGCACACTTGGCTTCTTTTTTTTTGGTCACAGATTTTCTGGACACTAAAAGTGCCTCACCTGTGTATCTGCCAACCAAAGCCATCACAGCACCCTCCTCTGATGGCTTTCGATGGTACACCAGCTCCCCTCCCAGAGCCAGAACAGGCGTGAGGGCCTGGAGGTAGTGCGTTACGACGATACCTGACAGGTGGACCGAAACAAAAAATGAGTGAATGTGGAGTACGTAAATGATATAAGTAGGTGATCTTACCAGAGCCATTAAGGACATCGGGGTTTCCGAGTGTGATTGTTGCTGTAAAATCTTTCCCTCTGAATTCTGCATCGCCTTGCCAGTTGACAAATTTATGTTGCTGTGTCTTAAAAAAAAAAAAAAAACGTTTAAAGATTTATGATTATACATTTTCATACCATTCATGGTTCTATGAAATGTACCTGGAAGGCCATTTTGGATCGTACGCTGTTGCTGATCTGGTGGATGACTTGAGCATTAAGGCTGCCAAGGTTGTCCATGTCGCCCACCATGACTGGAAAAGACTGAACACAGCAGTTATGTACAAAACGTCCAGACTAGAAATTCTACAAATATATTGATGCTTTTGAAAAATCAGCCTTAATTTTGAGCACCTAGTGGCGACATAACATAAAATTGGTTTCTTTTCAACAGGCTGAAAGATGCATTTTAATTGCAAAAATAAATAATTAAAATATTACTGTGGCCATACCTCTGCTGGACCTGTTTGCTTGAGTCCAACATATGTGGCACCAAATCTGTAGCTGGAATCCCCCAAAGTGCTCAGCAACACAGTGTGGCTCACCTGAATTTACATATATATAAATATACTGTATTAAATGTGATTCTGGTTCCCATTTAATTTGAAAACTGACAGTCAAAGTGGATTACATATTTACTGTGGCATGAATTCAGTATGTGGATGCAATGTCAAGCATAAAAAGTAAGTCAGCAAACCTGGAAGTGGTTACTAAGACCCTTATTGACAACTAGTCTGACGCCTTCCATCTGCATCGGGAAAACATCTAGGGAGGGGGTGAAAGGTGAACCGTGATATAGTAGGGGTTCACTGGATATCATATTGTTCGACGATCATCTCATTTACCTTTGCATTTGCGATGACATTCATCAAATGTACCAGGATTTGGCAGAGGATTGGTTTCTTCCTGTGGCTGTGCTGAAGTCAGACCGGTCGAGGGTGGTACTGAAGTTACCGAAGGCATCCCAAAGCCGGGTGGGACTGTCAAGCCAGGACCAGCCACACCAGCTGGGGATGGTGGCGGTGGGTGAGGGGAGCCAGCGGCCAATACACTCCCCATTCTGCAAGGTCACGAGGAGAAAGGTTAAGTGACAGGTCATGTTTAAGTCAGTTTGTGCAAAATTTTATTATCTTAGTTAATTGTACCTTGGGGTATCCTAATAGTTCTTCCTGTCACTATGATATATATTTATTGATATTATTTGTTGTGTAATATTGATCATTTTCGGGAATATGTCAGAATGTATGTCAGGCTGTTTTGATGAAAGTTATTGCGTCAAAAAACTGTCAATTCAACAATTCACAACTGTTAAATACATATTTGTCACATACAGTTACTAACATGTCAATTGAATGGGCAGCTAAGCTAGCTCAGCTACGCCAACCCTCATGCACGCTATCAATGGTTTGCAATTCATTGGCAGCTTTGGAGGTTTAAGTAAAACTTTTAGAAGGTTTTCGGGGGGTAAAAACTGCTTTAAAACATATAACAGTTGAAAAATTGGCAGAATGAATGAAGGAAAGTACTCACGTTGTTGCGTCAGAGGACGGAGCATGCGGAAGTACAACTCCAATTTGATTGGAGGATAAGTCAAGGTCCTCAAAAGGGATTGGTGGATGTACAGACATTGTCGCATGTTTATGATGTCACTACAACTTCAAAACATCATTGGCTAATCTAACAGTGGTGTAATTTATTGATATTTTCCACACACATTTATAGTTAATATTCCCTCCACTCATCAGGAAATAAAAACTCAAAGTAAACAATGGACTGTCAATTTCAGTTTATTGAATTTCACACTTCCTGCAAATAGTTCCAAATTACAATAGTGGAGGACAGTGAGAAACACTATTTGCTGAATTACCCAGTGTTTCTCAACAGATTTGGTCATTTTAGGAAAAAAAACAGGACAAAGCATTAGGATGCTGGGTGAACCTTAGAGAAATTACAATAGTAATGCAATCTCAAATACATTGATGACAAGAAAATTGAAAGAGCAATGATGAGGAACAATTTTTTTTCAAAACATTCAAATTGTTGTCTTTATAAAAGAAAAAAAAAGAGGGGGGCAAACTAGCATTTTTTTTTTTAAACTGTTCAACTCAAAGTTGTTGAGTGTCAAGAAGTTTGTCTATAGGCCAAAAAACAAACTGAATGACCCTGAATTTAGCACTATGACAACAACTAATGGGATTTTAGAAAGAATTCATACAATCACCAGCATATTTTATCTGCAGGGAAATTCAGAATCATATTACCACTCCTCCACATTATGTTGTTCAAATCAAAGCCAATTATCTAGCCACTTTGCAGGAACTTCAGTAGTACTTCGAATTTTTTACTGACTTTAGCTGTAACTGCCTGAAGCTTTGGAAGGTTGTGTTAGTGCTTCAGTCAAGGAAATTTTTTTTTTGTCTTTTCACCTCATGGAATTTTTAAATTTAGCAACATTTACCAATTGGAACATGAGGCAGTACTCCCAAATGTAATTTTAGTGCCCGTTTTGTTATTCTTCACTAAACGGGCTGTGAAAGTCTGCACACTGGACCCAAAAGAGTCAAGTGCGCACACACACAAAAGAAGTCAAAGTATCAGACAACAAAATCAAATATAACAGTCACCATTCATACTGGCATTCTATTTGATGTCAATTGTGACCCAGCACAACCTGCATTTATGTCATTCGGCCTTTTTTTTAATGAACAATTTTAAAGCTAATTTCAACCTCATTTAATTATGTTTAAAAACAAAAAAACAATCAGCCAGCTTTGAGACAGAATGACTTGTGGAAAGAAAGCATTCAATGAATACATAAAGCAAAGCTGATATTGGGTCACAATGGAGATCATGGAATGAAAATGGCAAAACAGTTAGGGGGGGAAAAAAATGACATTTGCCGTTAAGAGTTGGAAAGTCGGGGAGCTCACACGCCTGGCAAATGTAAACAAACATCTCATTCAAATTTAAGACTATCACCAACACAAATCTCTGCATATGGAAAAAGAAAACAAATGACATTTACATGCAGCGTCAAACCTTCAACAAGACCGATTTAATTTTTTTTTTTTTTAAGAGCAGAAGTTGTAACGAAGCAAGTGCTGATGCGATGTTTAGTCAAGTTGGGTTGAGGCTGCATGCAAATGATGCCATCCCACAGTAGGTCACTCACTCACTCACTCACTCACTCACTCACTCACTCACTCACTCACTCACTCACTCACTCACTCACTCACTCACTCACTCACTCACTCACTCAAATTTTTTGGTTTTGCTTCAGTGTAAATCCTGAAAATCTGTTTTAACAAAAACTGAAGAAATTTAAAAAAAAAAAAAAATTGCCTTCCCATCACCCCAAGTACTGTGTTTTAAATTTTTTGTAAACAATTTATAATTTAGGGATGGAAAAAAGAAAAAAAAAAGGTCAATCTTGGTTTGGGGAGGACCAAATAAAGTCGCAGCTGCCTCTTTAAAGATGCTACAAGTTTGCTTTCAAATCCAGAGCCCTGCCCACCCCACAATAAAGATAAATCTCTACTCCTTTCCATAACGGGATTTGCTGCAAAAAAAAATAATTATTGCTGCTGCTGCATGAAGCAAAGTGAAAAAATGTAATTGATGGAGCAGGGGGGGGAAAAAAAGCAGCTTTAACTGCTACAGCAGCAACACAAAAAGGTATCCAATAATATGCTCACGCGTTTGGCGTTCATCCACTAGGCAGCAGAGTTGGCATATACATTCACCAATTTCAAATTTATCTTCAGATCGGCGGAAACACAAATAAACCGATTCCATCTTCAGTGTCCATATTGCAAACAAAAAAAGCACAGATGTTGGAAATTTGAAGTCATGATTTACACCAATAGTCATAATTATCCTATGGATTGTAACTGCATCATTTATGAGCTTAATAACAATTTGAAACATTCTGCTTTGAACCAGTCTCTTCTGTTTGTTATACATTTGAAGGAATTCCAAACATGGCGTTTTGTTTTTTTCTGACCGTGTAAGATTATCCAAGGAGTACAAACTGACAGCATAAGGCCGCTATGAAAGTGAAACTGTTGCAGGCAGACATCCATGAATGGTTCCGCGTGTCTTATTGGTTTAAAATGGGAGTCACGCAATGGTGAGTAAAGCTGCCGATTTTATTGCAACGTTCACGTTCAACAGAAAAAAGGTTAAGGGAATTTGGACGCACCTTGCATACAAGTACCGTTATCTCTTTTTTTTGCTTGCGTGGTTGAAGTCGGCGCGTTATCAATTCAGACATCTCGTTCGCACGACAGGCTATGAAAGGAAATGTGTGCGTGGCAGGAAGTAAGGCACTTAAGTGGCAACAGTTGACGCAAATGATGGCTGGTGTTTTTGATGCTAAAGACCGACCGACCGTTCAGCTGTCAATTGCCAATGATGACGGACGGGTTCAAAACAGAAGTGATCCAATTTTCAAAATGGAGTCATAAGCTCAAATGCAGAACACAAGGACCAGAATGGGGTTTGATGCAAATAAAGATATTTTCTGTAAAAACAAACGAGATGTTGAAGAGGTGCCCGGGCGTGTCCTGCATGGAAGACAAAACTTGATTCAAAAAAAGATGCTTCAAAGTCAGCTACCCGTGTGTCCACAAGTTCTCACCAGCTTTAGGTGCTGCCGTCCTGCTGAAGTACTGATCTTTCTTGGACTTCCTCCACCTCGCAGTCGTCGCTGGACGAGTGGAACTCCGCCACGTAGAGACTCTTATCGATGCTGCCGGGAATGGGTTTGATGTCGGTCACCAGTTGGTCTTCGATGGTCTTGAGGTTGAAGCGGTCTTCCGATGTGATCAGGTTGATGGCTAAACCGAAATGACCGAACCTCCCTGTGAACACACGCGCGGCATGGTCAAGGCACAAACGTCCACGGAGGGTTGAACTTCGCTGGGTAGCGATCGCCATACCTGATCTTCCAATACGATGGAGGTACGTTTCCGCATTTCTCGGAAAGTCGAAGTTGATGACCACATTAACGGCCTGAATGTCGATACCCCGAGTGAAGAGATCTATTGAGGGGCGGTAATGGGTGTTCATTAGAAAGTCACTGACTGGTATGGAAAAATGAAGGAACTTACCGGTGCAGACCAGGTTCCTGCAGAGTCCATTTCTGAAGTCATGGAACACACGATTTCTGTATTCCTGACAACACAATAATACACACCTAAATTAATATTTTCTAAAAATTCAAAAAAGGATAAAAAAAAACAACAACATTGTACCTACCTGCATCATCTTAGCGTGGATGTAGAAGCACGAGTAGCCCAGCTGAGTGATCTTCTTAGCTAAGAGCTCCACCCTTTGTGTCGAGTTGCAGAAGATGATCGACTGGTTGATCTGAAGCTGCGGGAGACACAATCAAAGACTTTGTGAGGATTCAGGTGACAAAAATAATTCCCCATACATTTGGACTGTTACTCACCCTTGAGAAGAGTGTGTTGAGGCAGTGCACCTTCTGTCTTTCTGTGACGTAGGCGTAATACTGAGTGATGCCCTTCAGAGTCAGCTCCTCCATCAGGTTGATCTCATAAGGTTTCTGCAGATGCTTAGCCTACAGCAAGCATATGGAAAGGTTGGATTTACAACATTGACTGCAGCAGACTAAAAATCCAAACTAAGCCAGTAAGTGAGCAGCAAACAAGAGCGGGCACAAAAAAAACGAACAGCTTGGCTCGCGGCACGAAACAATTAGTGCCAACTGGCGCCGAGCCATCAGGGAAGGCCGAGTGAAGACGACTCACCATGAATTTTTGCACACTGATGGGGAAGGTTGCAGAGTAGAGCAGGATCTGCCTGTTCTTGGCCAGGAAGCTAATGATATCCTCGATGATCACCACAAAATCCTGAGACAGCAGTTTGTCGGCCTGAGAGGAGGGAGACGATTTTAAAGTCGATACCGAAATTTGAAGATGAGATTGTGTTCTTTAATAACATGCACTTACCTCATCCATCACCATCATCTGGACTCGATCCACTTTTGCCACTCCTTTCTTGATCAAATCCAGAATCCTACCCGGTGTGGCAATGACCACATGCACTAATACGGAAAAAGGGAAAAGACATGGAGCATTCCAAACAGGCAAACAAGTGGAGACAAGAAGAAGATTGCTCACCAGTCTCATCCAGGCGCATGATATCATCTCGTAGGTTGGTTCCCCCGGTGGTGGCCATGACTTTGACTCCTCCCAAGTGTTTGCTGATCTGGATGCAAATCTGGCTCACCTGCAGGGCCAACTCTCGAGTTGGCACAACTACCATTGCTAGGTGGTCGGGGAAAAAATAATGAAGTCAACGATTTTGCAAAACTAAACACAAGGCTGGGATTATTTTTAATCTCACCTTGTATGTAGCTCTTTTTAAGATCTATCCTCTCCAGCAATGGGATGAGATAGGCTCCACTTTTTCCGGTTCCATTCTTGGCCCGAGCCAAAATATCTCTTCCAGACAGGGCAATGGGAATACTCTCCTCCTGCAAGAAATGATCAAGTCATTTTACAAACTCACAATTAGCAACCTAGGATTGCAATCTATCACGTATGCTTTTTGAACCATACCTGCACAGGAGACGGCTTCTCCCAGCCCATCTCAAAAATGCCCATCAGAAGCTCTCTTTTCAGACAGTAATCCTCAAATTCATTCCCCTTCGTAGCGGTCACATCCTTGAAAAGACAAAATAGAATGTTGAAGATAAGACGTTTGAAGTTTTAAAATGGAAGCTATTTCACTCACCGAGGTTTTGACCCGGGTGTCTTTAGGAGGAAGCTTGAGGCTCTTTTTCCAGTCGTCTCCGAATTTGATGCCCCCTCCTTCTTGGGAGGCAGCACCTGCTTTCTGTGAGCCACCCATCACTTTTCCTTGAGTTGACGATCCTGGCTGGACTGAAGCTGGTTTGGGCTGTCCTCGGAGCTGCCCATTCTGCTTGTTCAGTCCCATGCCAAGTGGGCCAACATTTTCTGTTCTGGCTGTAGCCATGATCCTTTTTTTTGTATTTTTCTTTGCTCTAGTTTTATTTCAGTCCTTCCTTCAAGGTTGTATTTATGCCTTGTAGGTTTTTCTTACTAAAATTAATCTTCAAAATGTAAAAAAGATTAATAAAGCATTAACAAACAATAGATTCTTTTAAGTCCACAGCTTAATAAGCAATCAATCAATGATATTTACATATACACACGTACGTGCAGTTTGGTCCCCTTGAACAAGAGTGACCGACGTACAGGGAGAAAAAACAAAAACTTTTTTTTTTTTTTATACACAAGAAACTCTTCAAAATGAAGAGATGTTTGCATGAATACACTTGCTCACAATATAGAAAAATTATATGCGAACAAGTATTAAATGTGGCTCAAGTCCTGAAATAGAACAACTAAGGCAATCTCTGTACTGGGGGGGAATAATTTTGTCAATGTAATCTTTGTTCAGTATATTTGATTTTTACACTGAATAGTGCTTCCTGTCTTCAGTTCACCGAGTGTACTTGGTGTCCCTTTTTGAGGGGGACGGGGGGACGGATGTCCAACTCTGTACAAGTTTTCCCCCCCAAAATCATATATACTAAGATTATTTCCACCAGATAGGTATCACATGAACAAGGGGGAGATTTAGTCCAAAGCCAAAAAGCTTTCAACTCCTGGACACCACACGTCTGGAGGTCAAAGAGTCACCAGTGGGAGTGTGACCGTGTTCAAGGGGCTTCCCAATCAAAGCCAGCCAACAACTCAAATGCGTCACCTGAAAGATGTCGAAACAGAAGAATTTGGAAAATGCAAAGCACATTAATTAGCACAGAAAAAAGTTTCCAACTCAACTGAGGCAAAATATTTATTTTAAGAAGCGTTAAATTTATGTTTGGGTTAATTAAACAAATTGTCGTTACGTGCTCCGTCGACGCAAATAAACTAATCGCATGATGAGTTAACTTGGTTATCAAGCTAACCAGTGCCGATGTTAGCTTAAAACAAATTTGGGCTTTTGAAAGAAGACTTTATGGAATACGGGTCGAATTATATGTTTCCATTTGTACGATGTCGTTTTGAGGTAGATGTTGCGTTGCTAACTGCTTCAGCGAAAGCAATAAAATGTCCCGCATGTCATCTAAATTCGCACACAGTGCTAAAGTTAGCTATGAGCTAAGCAGCTTGTAACAACTGCTGTTTTTGTGAAGAAAACGGCTCGCAAACAGTACAACACTCACCTCAGTTCGCTGTTATTCTAAAGCAAACACTGCATTTCCCGTTGCTCCCAAACATCTATTTGATCATCACTTTTGATCACTGAAATGTACTTCAAATAAATCGCGTCTATTGTTTTTCCCTTTAAATCAACATGGTCGCCTTCTTCTTCGTCTTCTCTTCCTCGTCGTCTTGCTCCTGCTTCTATTTATCCTATGGGAAAGTGGGACGCTACTGACATCCACTGTCAAAGATGGGTACTGCAACAAGGAAGCATATTAGGGGAAAACAACGGTACAAAACACAAAAATGAACGTTCAATTGGCTTCCACTGTTCTGTCAGAATAGTTACAGAAACGTTTGGGGGCAACAATTGAGCATTTTTGATTTAATAAGGCTTTAAATATTACACTAATAAATAAAGAACAATTTATAGCAAGTATCTTCATTGCTGAGCAATACATTTTTCTTGCCACAATATTGTTCATATGTTACATAATGAATCTGTAAACTGTTTTGTGTAAGTAAACTATTAACCAAGGAATGTTTGGAAAGCTATTACAGTACTGTACATACACTACATAGGTTAAAAAGGCACTTCATGTTATCCACAAATATCGGCAAAACACAACGTCATTGTTGATCATAAAACCAACGAGGGAGGGGTGGGGGGGGGGGGAACCAGCATTTAATTGAATTTAACAGTGACGGAGAATAAACCTTTGGGCATGAATTTAAATTTCACCATCCCAAAGAATTGTAATTGATTCTTTTCATTTCTCTCCGATGGAAAGACTCCGAGAAAAAGAATCCCATTGATTAATCATAGTGTGATTAATCTCTTGTGGCTTCACCAGAACAGTCTTTTGTGTTTCCTTGCAGAAAAAGCTCCCTTATTTTCTCCAAGCAGATTTCTGCGGCAGCTTCGGTCTCCTTAGAGAGCTGTGACAGGCTGAGGAAGCCGTGCGGAAGGTCCTCCACCACCGTCAAGCTTACAGGCTGGCCCATGTTCCTCAGCTTCTTGGCGAACATCACTGAGTCATCCAGTAAAGCATCCAGAGCGGCGGCCTGTGCGGAAACATGCACAGGAAACAAAATGAAGTCAACTTCCTCAGTTAAGCAAAGGGGAGGGGGGGGGGGGGGGGGGGGGAAACAAAAATAGTTGTGTCTCTCACCACTAAGTGAACAGGCGGCAGGCCTCGTAGAAGCCTGTCGGGCGCGAGCAGCGGCGACACAAACGGGTTTCTGATGATTGGGCAGGAGGTGGGCTGTACAAGTGCGAGGCTTTCGGAGCGCAGGGGCTCAAAGGCCTCTGGGTAATCCAGTTGACAGTGGGAGTTTGGAGTGGAGGTGTGACTGTGTGTGGATTTTCCGTGTCTTGATGCTCTTGAGTGGGCTCCGCTTATGGGCCACACGGGCTGCAGGAAGGACTGGATCCAGCTGGAGGCTCCCTGTGTGAGATCACTGAGCAGTTCCGTGGTGTGTCTACCTAAGGTTCTCAGACTGTTGCATCCCACAACAGGCTGTGCAATCTGTGAGTCCACACCTAGCCGTAGAGAAATGATCAATTGTGAAGTCAAACTTTATATAATGACCCTCATGTACATTGAAGACGGTGTGTTTGGTGGTACAAGTAATGTTGTCCACATGTCGACATTACCCAGTTTGCACACAAATACATCGTCTATTTTGCGTTCAGGCATCATCATTAACTCCCATCGGCTTAAATGATGCGTCCCAACGTTGAGGCAGATCTACCTGCATAGGCGTTGAGGCACTTTGAAAGAGCGCCGAAAGGTAACAGCGGGTCAATGAGCGTGAGCAAGCGGGAGGGCGAGGCGTCGGTGGTGAGCAAGGTGGCAGGGTAGGCCGCCATGATGCCGTCGGGGACCCGGATGCCGCAGGTCATGGCCTTCATGGACACGGTGATGCAGAGGTTGCCGCCAGCGCTGTCGCCCGCCAGACAGACGAGCTCCGCCGTCGAGCCTGAAACACAAACGCGGAGAAGCTAAATCAAGCGACATTTATTCCAGGATGTTATACGCTCACCTAGCAGACGGCAGTTTTTCAAAGCCCAGCAGTAAGCGTAGAAACATTCCTCAAGAGCTCTAGGAAAGGGGGCTTCAGGTGACAGAGAGTAGTCAACAGAAAGAACAGGAACATTCAACCTCTTGGACCAGCTTCGCAGATAGTTCTGATATAGAAAAAAAAAACATGGAGCGGTTTTGGAGTCGGTAACGCATTATGGCGTGGAATTGAAAAATGATAAAAGAAGTCATTGGACCTCGTGGGATTTGGATGTCTGGGCCACAAAGCCTCCTCCGTGGAAATGAATGAGCAACCACGGGGAAAGGGGCTGCTTCTGCACCCACGGGAGATTGGAAGCAGAGACGGAGGGCGGATCGCCGCGAGAAAAAGACAAGAGCTCCTCACTGTCCTGCAAAGTAATAATTAAAAAGAAAACATTTATCGGGAAATATTACACAACGCTGATGCCGTTTTTCACCTGTCCTTGTCGAATCTCATGGGAGATCAAGCGCATGTGGACTGGGCCGGGACCCCAGTGGGCCAGTGGAGGTGACACAGTGGCAAACAGATTTGGGTCCGATGACAGGGGGAGGAGTAACGGAACGGGAGGTATCGTTAGCGTCAGGTTCAATTGGACCGGGTAGGAGGCGATTCGACACAAGCTCTGAGAAGAAAAGAAATACATTTAAACACTTATTTGGACTTCAGACGGGAAGAAGAACAATATTAGGAAGGATTAAGGATTAAAACATTTGACCCTGCCTACTGTTAAAATCTCAGACTCTGTGATATTCCAGAAGGACTTCCAAAACTGCATGTCCAGGTTCTGAGTAATGCGTTCAAATTCTGCACCGCGTAATTCTGGATCGATGACGTACTTTCCCGACGTGAGGAGAGACAGGGCTGCTAAACCTGACGACAAAAAAAAATTCAATGAGCTAAAAATAAAGCGGACGGAACCGTATCGCGAGACTCACCGAGCCCGGGCTGCTGTTTCCCATACGTCTCACCGTATGAGATCATGCTTATGACGATAGTCTGGAGGAACGGACGAAGACTCGGTGTGAACTGTCAAAAAAAAAAATCTCTTAGTTCGAACGTGTTCACAGAATCAATCCAGTTGTTGCCGACAGACCTGAAAGCCCAGACAGCGTCCATAAAAACAAGCTTTGTGCATGGAGCTGTATTCCTGCACATATCTGTGACTCAGGTCCAAGTCCTGAAGGGAGTAGAGCTGACCAAAATCGTTGTCGTTGATCAGCCGCTTGGCCAGGTAGAGCAACGCTCGGAGTTGGCAGAGCGCGCTGCAGTAGGCCTCCATCTCCGAGGCGTTGTGTTCCGCTCGGAAGAAGGCGCTCGAGTGATTTGATGCAATGTAGCGAGCCTTGTGCAGGACGTGTAAAAGACATGAACGGATCACCTGAAAATCACGGATAAAAAAAACAAAACAAAACTGAATATCCTTACAATCAAATATTCTGGCCACAGAAATCATTTCCATACCTTGATCAGGCTGCGGTATCCATTTCCAGGCGTTTGCGCGTCAAAGTCATAATGGTGATAGACGGCAGTGAAGCTGTCGACCAAAGGCTCAATAGCTCGAGCGTGTTCCTGAATCTTTTTCATGCACTTTACCAAGCGCTGAGTCACAGGGCCACAGGCAAGCTCAGCAGAAGGGTTGGAAAAAGCCGAGATATTTTCTTCACACGCGACCTCCAAGGCCGAAAAGGCAACCTTGAAATCCATGTCGGAGGCTGGGGATCAAAGAGAAGCAAATAAAACTCTAACCTCGTTTATATGCCTTTTTCTAGCTTGAAGTTACGTCATGTGATCATTGTGTGTATCTTAAAAAAGAAGGACTGTTAACCTTTGGGTAAAAATACACAAGACTTTAATGATTTGTTTGACTGCAACAAGTCGCTTCTTGGCTTTGACGGACTTGTTATCTTGCCGAGCTGAAGGAAGGCACTTTGGAACCCGGCCGTGATTTGCTGACCCTGCGATCGCACTTTGTTTTAGATGTGTGTAGCGAGTATTAGTCTGAAAAATAATGTGAAACTTGAAGTGCAGATCTATATTTTTTATTTAAAAAAAGTGACTACAATTTTTAATTAGAGATGCAACTTTTTTTTTGCAAACTGAATATTTCATATCATATCAATTAAGGGTTAGCGTTAATACAGACGTTCAAGGACACCAAGCCATCTCTGATTAAAATTTGCTGTTGACAAGTGTATTTTTCTAGACTAATCAATTTATTGATTAATGGAAAGCAGAAACAAACAAAACATGATAACAAGTTTCCTGTGGACCTTGTGTCTAAAATGATCTAAACACAACTACCCAATTTAAACGATTAAATTCTGTCAAAAGAAAAAAAAAATGTTTATACCTGTCGGATCTTCGTAACGGAACGACCTTTGACCTCACTCGTCCACACTGTCATAGATTAATATCGCTTTCTATTCTTACCTGTTCACGCGTCAACCCAACAAGCTCGAAGTATCACAAATAACCTTTTTGTCGATTATTTTGTCTCCAAATCATCCAAATTCAACCAACCTTACATAACGCTTTCACAAACTGATGCGCAACCATGTTGCATGTCGGAGCGAAAACTTTGACGGCCCCCCCACGATCAACAAGTTGCAGCCATGAAAAAAAAAAAAAAAAAGCAAGAAAACGCCTTAATCGCGTCTGTCAAGACGTTAATTTTTTTTAAAAAGCTACGCGTAGAGAAATAATACAATGTTTACTATGACTTACCGACAGCGACAGGCATCCCTGCTTCTTCCTCAATGGGGCGTCGGTGAGCGACGGAGCGCCCGGGGAATGCTGGGTAACGTCATGTGAGCGGCCGCACAGCTCGCATAACAAACCGCAAAGCTCACTGTCGCCTAGCAATTACTGTATTATTCGCCGTCAAAATAATAAATAATCATTTATAAAAGTTTGGCTAATTGATGATAGACAACAACAACAATAATAAAAATAATAAAAAAAAAGAATACAATAATACAAATAATAATAATATTAATAATAATAATAGTAAAAGCCAGGCATTGAGCGGGTGGCGATATAGGTCAAAATTGGTATGCATTTGTATGCCAGCTCACTCAAATGACATTTAATACAAAAGAGGCACTGTATACTGAATTCTGCCATCAAAAACATGATTATGCGCACTTTAAAATACAACTGTATGAGAAGTTTTCATCTAACACGGTGCAAAACTACTATATCAAACCACACAGTGGATGATTTATAAAATAAAGTGACTGAGGTATTCAAAAGTGACATTTTTGAATTTTTAATGATTATATTTGATGGCGTGCATTTTAAAGGTCACCTTAGTGAGCTTATGTTGCTTCAACATGACAATTACTGCAACTGTCAACTTATAAACATAAGCCTCCATTTCAACTGGACTCCATGCAGGTAGCAACCCGACCAACAAATGCTATTCTAGAATTTGACACTGTGAACCAAATATGGTAGACCTTTCCTCATCCTTCCTTCCTGATACACGAAGGTGTGTCGGAAATTCCTTTTCATTTGTTCCATCAACTTACTGAACTCATCATGTTTAAAGATTAACAATAATTACAACGGACTTGATTGGCCTTGATGGGACAAATGTTTGACGTATTGTTTTATCAAAGAAAATGTAATAATAGTACTGTCTTGTTGGAGCAGTAAATCAATTACAGATACGGGAAGTTGTCCTTCAGGAAGTTGTGATATTCCAGCTATATTCAAGGCACAATATATCTGATAGAGGCTTCTGTTTTCTCAACCCTATGACTCAACTTTTTCCCTGTAAACTCTGACTCACGGTAGTTTTCATTTAGCACAATATATAGTATCAATGTATCCAATATATATCAATGAACTCAATTTTCGTACTTTTATGAACCTGACTTGCTCTGTCTGACATTTTACTAACCTCCAAGGTTAAAACAACCCACCTGATGACCTCTGACCCCAGACTGATATTTTTCTCTTAAGTCAGGTTAACAACGGATGTATTGAGTTTACTCATAAACTGTCAACAGAAGTGGCGTGCTAATAGCTTCCCTTGAAGGCCTCGCCAGCTACTTTGATGAAAGAGTGTGTGAGTGTGTGTGTGCTGCTCTCTGCATGACTGGATGTCTTTGACTTCACTTTAATATAGCAAATCTGAATAGTCATAAAAGGGCACATCTTTGACCTATATGTCTTTGCATGATACAGTAAAAGCAGGAAAAAGAAATCTCACTTGTGATGCTAAGTAAATAGCAGTAAAATTTATATGACAGTATTTCGCCAATACTTATCACCAAATTGTTGCACGTGAGCATCACAAGGAAACAAATTTTCCTTATTGACTTGACGTTTTCTATTGAACATTGTGCAATATTGGATTTCTGGAAAGACCTGGCTTTCTCCTCAATGTTTTACTATCGGGAAGCTGTTAAACACTTCTACATTTGAAATGGATCAAAACATATTGCATATAAAATAGAAAACCAAATGAAAAAAGTTACATTTACATTTTTCGAACAAATTCGATTTTTTTTTTCCAATGTTTGGAGCTATCCTTTTTTAATATTTAAACCAAGAAGGGGATTCAGACATTTATAGGCAACTTCAAAGTCCAGTTTAAAATAGCAGGTGAAGTTATATAGTAACTTTACAACATAAAAGGAAAAAGGTATATAAACCATATATGGCACAAAAGGAGTGATGGGGGCACCCAATCTTCTATTGAATAAAGTGGTTGAACCCGCTGAGCCAGCAAGAAAGTAGGAGGAGACAGACAGGCATGAAGATGGGCTGAGCCTCACCTGTTGTAAAAAAAAAAAAGTGCACCCTCGACTGACTGCAGAAGACAGCCACCTTCCTCAGATGATGAGAGCAAAGTGAAAGACAGCTAGAAGACAATAGAGAGCAAACTTTGAGGTCAAAATAAAAACAGCAATGGCAACTGTGCGACATGCAACACTTTTCCTTTGCATCTTATTGATGCTTTCCCATGGACTGAGCTTGCACAGAGTGGCCCGCTCTGCACACAATGAGACAGAAAGAAGCAGTGATCAAGAAACAACCTCAGGATCGGAAACAGACCACGAGACGGAGGACAGTCATGGCGAAAGCGGCGGTCATGGCGAGGGCGGTGGTCATGGCGAGGGCGGTGAGCCCATCACTACTCTGCCCATTGTGTCTTGGAAGTGGAGTCATGTCTCGGTCCCATATTTAGTGGCTCTGTGGATTCTGGTCTCCTGGATCTGCAAACTCAGTAAGTCCATCAATGTTTATTGCGTGAAAAAAATAAAAAGTGAAGATGCTTGTACTTTCCTCTTCTTATTTTGGCTTGTTATTATCAACACTTATTTGAGGAATCGATCTCTAATTGATTATCAAATTAGCGGATCATTATTTTTGAAAATCGGTTAATCGTAATAATTTTACCCATTTTCTGACACACCAAACCTACAACTGAATCGCAAATAATTTATTGTAGCATTTTCTGCTCAGTCAATTTGTTTTTTAATAAAGTGATGGGGAAAAAAATATCCATTTGACAAAACATGCAACCGATTAATCGAGTATTCAAATAATCATTACACTACAGTCGAAATCTTGATTGATTAAAATTTCGGGGTCGTATTCGGGAGAAATAACACTTGATAGGATTAATGATAATAAATCTGGAGAGGCCTTGCTTGGAATGTTATGAGATGACTTGCATGTCATTATTTGTGCCTAAACACCAAAAACATGGCCAACCCTGTGGACACTGTAAATGATTGCAAGTGTGCGTGTGTCCATGTTTGTGTACACTTCATGATACATAAATAAGGGGATGTGCACTTCCTTATTGAATATGATGAAGGATTTGTGCAGGTCATTGAAAACAATGTTATTTTGTGTACGGAAAAAGATAAATGATCCAGCATTGAACTGTCACAAGTTGCAACAAACGTTGTTGTGATGTTTTGAGACGGTGCTTCCGTTTATCATCGGTGGGTCGAAACTAGAACTAGTACTGCAAATCCAAACAACCAAAAATATGCGCACACCCTCACTGTTGACTTTAACATCGGGACAATGACACCAATTTTCCCAGATTTTGTTTCCTGCTCGGGGAATCACAATGCTTTCTTTCTTTGTACTTGTGTTTTGTTTTTTTAGTGTTCTCCATGACTCAAAGTGTCATAGACATCAGCAATGAAATTTATGACCCACTTCTCGTGCTGGATGTGTCATTAATGACAACTTTAAAGTTCAATTCCCAGCACAATTCACCTTTACTAACACGGTAACCCATATTAGCTGTTATTACTCATCTTTATCTGAGTTTATAATGTGAATCCACGCTCTATTTATAACTCACTGGAGAGCTGAAGCCAATTTAAGCAAGTCAGCAGTTAAAAATCAATATTACGTCATAACCAGAGTTGCACACCTGTGTGAGAGCTCATATGTCAAACTAGCAAACCTTTTCTAACAAGGCTTTTTGTGCCTTGTCCTGCTCAAACAGGACGGAACACTTCAAATAAAACCTCCAGTCATACTTGCTCGAATCAGCAATTTTCATACCATATATATAAAAAAAAAAAAATGTAAAGGTCAGATTACGACGGCATGCAGAGCCCACTAAATTGCTTTTTATATCATAAATTTATACGCCGCAGTTGAATTGTATTTCACTTGAGTGCACCAAATTGCACATTTTCAGAACTTTCCATCTGTCTTTAACTAACGATTGCGTAACAGTGTCAATTATTACACAGCCTAAAGCTGCAAGATGAACCAGTTGAAATGTAGCCAAACACATCCGGAGCTTTACTTATCACGTAATCCATACCGGACACCTTTTCTGGACATCCGTTACACTAAGTCAACTTTCAACCTTGCTCATGGAGGAGATGCTGAATATATAAAAAGGCCGAGTTGTGTTTTCGGCTCACTCCGTCGTTTGACCACTGGACAACTCAAAGGCAAAGATAATTAAGAGTAAGAACTTTTTTTGCCCAAATGGAACCACGTGGACACGCACACGTTTGGCTTCTCGGGTTAGTACTGTTGATTTGTTTTATTCCCGGGGTCACGGCGGAGAACGGCGACCATCAACATTGCAAACCCGATGCAAGTGGTCATGAACACGCCTCCAACATCACCGGGATACCCATCGTGTCTTTTAAGTGGCATCATGTGGAGAGCCCTTATCTGATTGCGTTATGGATCATTGTTGCTTTTTTGTCAAAACTGGGTATGTAAAAATAATATTTGTTTATAGACATCCTCTTTAATAATAATATGAGTCTTATGCTCAGAATGTATTGTAGTTAAAATCATGCTACATGTGATTCAACATATTTCATGTTATTTTGGTTCCAAGAGGTCTTAGCAATAACACATAAGAGTAATTAAAAAGTTTTCTATTCTTAAATGAAGTAAAAAATTCAAAATAAAAGTCATCTAATGAATGCAACCCACACAACATAAATAATCCGCACTGACATAAATCAATATTGTGAAATAAGTGCCTTTTTTCTTTTACTGGTTCACTGAGCTTGATTATTAAGCCATAAAGTCAAGCAACCTTAACCAAATGTCTGTTTAGTTATGCAAAGTAATCTCCGGCCATTTATATTCACAACCATGGTTAATGATATGCCAAGGACAAAAAGTTCAAGAGTCGATCATTTGCAAATTTTGCAAGTTTAGGTTTTGTGATTTAGTTGGAGCTAAACTGGAGCTAAAATCCCCCAAATTAATTTGGAATGAGATTTTAAATAAACTCCCTTCACTTTAAATTCCTTTCCTGAGTTTCATTTATTTCTCTCGCTGCCACCTAATTAATTCTGTGACATTTCTTCATCTCTCAACAGTAATCGAGGCCAACCATCATGTGACAAATATAATCCCAGAGAGCGCCCTGCTCATTTCCTTTGGCTTCATCCTCGGCGGCATAATCTGGGGTGCGGATAAGGTCCAGACCTTCAAGTTGACCCCGACCGTTTTTTTCTTCTACCTGCTGCCCCAAATCATCCTGGATGCGGGCTATTTCATGCCAAACAAACTATTCTTCACTAACTTGGGAACCATCCTGGTCTACGCTATTATTGGGACTTGTTGGAACGCTGCTAGCTTGGGCCTCTCGCTATGGGGTTGTCACAAGGGAGGAGCTATGGGTAAGAATCATCTTCATTGGCCAATTACGTTAAAAACACAACAGAAAGTTTACAAATAATATATACGGTATTGCATACACATACAAACTGTACATAACTGCAAAGTCTGTCTTCTGACCTTCTGCAGGTGATCTGGAAATCGGCCTGCTGCAGTACCTTCTTTTTGGCAGTCTGATAGCCGCTGTGGACCCGGTAGCCGTCCTAGCTGTGTTTGAACAGGTCCATGTCAATGAGGTCCTCTTCATCCTGGTGTTTGGAGAGTCACTCCTCAACGATGGCGTGACAGTGGTTTGTAGACTCCATTCTAATATGACAATACAATATGAGCATGTACCACAAAATGACTCTTGGTGTGCCACAAGGCTCTATGTTGAGACCCTTGTTTTTACATGGCCAGATAATTAGCACTGAGTAACCACGCTTTTCCCCAACAAACCCAAAATAATAATTTTCTCTCTCTACTTTAGGTGCTCTTCAATGTATTTGATGCATTTGTCTCTCTGGGAGGAGCCAAAATTAATGCTGTGGAGATAATTAAAGGAATAAGTAAGGAGTCTTTAAATATGATTTGTGGGAATAATATGAAAAATTTCAAATAAATATTCTCCTTTGTCTCCAGTTTCCTTCTTTGTGGTGGCGTTCGGCGGCTCGCTACTCGGTATGGTGTTTGGTTTGCTGCTCTCTCTTCTGACCAGATGCACGAAAAATATTCAGATCATTGAGGCCGGCTTCATTTTCGTGTTGGGGTACCTCTCCTACCTCACTGCTGAGATGCTCTCCCTTTCTGCCATCCTTTCGTAAGTGCTCTTGAGCTATCAAACCATTTTTTCCCCCTCCCTAACTCATTCTAGGTTTTAAATTTGTTAGTTGTGCTTCCCCACTTTAGAATTGTCTTCTGTGGCGTCAGCTGCCAAAAGTACATCAACGCAAACATGGATGAAAGGTCCGTCACCACGGTCAGATATGCCATGAAGGTGCTCGCCAATGGATCAGAAACCATCATTTTTGTTTTCCTGGGAATATCTGCCGTTGATAAGGAAATATGGGTGTGGAACACGGGCTTTGTCCTCCTCACACTCTTCTTCATCTTTGTGTATCGGATCATTGGTAAGATTTGAGGTCTTTTTTGATGTGGAATTTCTAAATGTGATGGCTGAAAATTCCCCCAACAGGTGTTTTTTTCCTAACCTGGATCATGAACAAATTCCGGCTGGTTCGATTGGAGTTTATTGATCAGATTATTATGAGCTACGGTGGCCTGCGAGGGGCAGTTGCTTATGGCCTGGCAGTGATGCTGGATGGAAACAAGATTAAGGAGAAGAATTTAATGGTCTCCACGACTTTGATTGTAGTTTACTTCACTGTCATCCTTCAGGTATTGATTTTACGTCCCCAAAAAGACTCTTGGAAAAGTTTTTGATTGTGGTCTGTTTTTTTTTTTGGGGTTGTAGGGAGTAACTATGAAACCTCTCGTCACTTGGCTGAAAGTCAAGAGAGCTGCAGTGACCGAGCTCACACTTATCGAAAAAGTGCAAGACAAGGTGAATTTAAGATCAGTTTTCAGCCCCTCTACTGAAATAAACCTCCAAGACTTAAACTTTTTTTTTTTTTCAGGTATTCGATCACATGCTGGTCGCCATCGAAGACATATCGGGACAAATTGGACATAACTACATGAGAGACAAGTATGGCAACACTTTGATTAGGATTGAAATTTTTAACTGAACATTTTTTGCTTTCTGTGAAGGTGGAATCATTTCGAGGCGAAATATATGTCGAGAATTTTCATGAAGCCATCCGTAAGGAAGAATCGTGACCATGTCTTCAAAGTTTTCCATAAACTGAACCTTAAGGATGCTATGAGCTATGTGGATGAGGTGGGTGACCTAAACAGCTTCTATTTCTTCTTGCATATTCCCAACATCAAAAATAATTTTTCTGTTGGTGCAGGGTGAACGCAGGGGCTCTCTGGAGTTCATCCGAAACGAATCGGCATTCGTTGACTTCAAGAAAAAGTATGGTGACAGTTTCTCTGAGATGATGCCAGACATCATGGCTGACATGGCAGATGATCGTGGTACAATGTCCTCCATGGGGTGAGTGGACCAAAATACCAATTTCAGGTCTTCTACACTCGAATATAAAATAACTGCTTCGGTTTCACCTTCATAGACGAGACCCTGTGCCATCAGTGAGTTTGGAAATGCACCAGCAGTCCATAAAAGGTGTGAGGGAAGCAGAGGACATTAACAGCCATCATTTGCTACAGCAACATTTGTACAAAGGCAGAAAACAGGTATCACGTTCAAAACATCAAACTTTGATCATAAAGAATGAACTAATTTCTATTCTCAACATGCTAGCACCGACATAGGTATAGCCGGAGTCATTTTGACCTCAACAAAGATGAAAACGAAGTGCAGGAGATCTTCCAGAGGACCATGAGAAGTCGTTTGGAGTCATTCAAGTCAGCAAAAATGGGCGTTGCTCCGCCAAAGACCATAACCAAGCATCAAAAGAAAGACCAGCAACAAAAGGTCAAGCGGGGAGGCCAGCCGAGATCAATGCGTTGCGAAATGACTGTTTGTAAATAACAATTTTTCCTATATTGCAGATGTCATTCAGAAAAACAACAGATAAAAGTAAAACTTATCATTCCGGTGATGAAGATTTTGAGTTCTCAGAAGGAGACAGCGCTTCTGGCTATGAAGCATCAGGAGATTCACTCCCCATGAGGGTCAACTACAGAGTGGGAGGTAAAATCAATCCATCACTTGACCCACTTATTCATTCCAGACTTGTAATCTATTTATCATTCTCCAGCTGGAATTGAGAATCCAGCCTTTATGCCAGATCTGGACTCTCTGGGGCCCATGCAGATTCCACCGTGGTTAGCGGAGACCGAGCTCCATAGTAGCATGGTGGCCCCCTCCCAGAGGGCCCAAGTGAGGCTGCCTTGGACACCCAGCAACCTGCGACGCCTCGCCCCGCTACGCATCAGTACTCGTTCCACCGATTCTTTCATGCAAGCTGACGTACCTGTTACGCAAGAGAGGGATGAAGATGAGTTACCGCCGCCATTGACGCCACCACCTCCACCACCTTCTGACAGGCACGGGGGTCACATGTAGCCTCCCATCTTCATCTCCTTTAACTTGGCTGCCAAAGACACAGAACATTACCTCAGACTTTGCACTGTCTCCTCTCTAAATATTGTCAAGGGAATGTTTTGTTTTTTTTCTCCGAGACTGGTTAACTCCTTTAGAACCTTTGTACTGGTGACACTTTGACCCATGTAGATTTATCATCACCATTTGCTAAACACGTGTGGGAGATGCATGTTAGCATCAGGTGCAAAATGCACACAAATATTTTTTTTTTTTCAAGGGATGCAATATGTACAGCTTTTTATTTATTAATATAACCCATTCAATGAAGATGTGGAAGCTACAGAGTAGCATTAAAGATATTTTTATCTGAATAATCTTTCAACCCAAACAACTATATAGCGTGTTTTTTTCATCCATACGGCAAAATATTTGGATGATAGTCACCAGCTGTTATAATATTTCTCTCAAGAATACTTTGACCAAGTAAAATATTAGACTGTTTCATGTAGATTTTTTAAATTAAAATGAAAAAAGAATGTGGAGTTTATTTATTTATCATTCTTCTTACACATCCATTTCCTCCAATTTTCTCTGTACACTAACGAAGGTGCAATGAAAAGAAAGTTATTATTATTATTCCTAATTTATAAACACAGCATTCAACAAGTTACACGTTTCCACCACTAAGAGGCAGAGGGCACTTATTCATTACCAGTCAATTAAAATTAATAATTCTAACGTAATTTAAAAAAAAAAAAAAAAAGTCGAAAAATAACCCTGACTCTGCCATTTTTAATCCTGTTTGCCTCATTCAATCTTCAAATTTATGCCAAACGTAAATTACCGGACGGCTATCTGGACGTGACGTCACGCCGATTACGTCAGCACCCGCATATTAAAGTGCCTTTTGCGTCTAAAGGACAACGTGAATCTACTCTCCGACATTTATTTCATCGCCTGACCACGGGAAACAATCACCATTAATGGAGTAAAAATGAAAATGAGAGGTGTAAGTTAAAGTAATAAGAGAGAAATTGGCAAAAGCCAAAGAAAGTTTGAACTTATTGACTGTCTCTGGAGTTCAAGGCAAAAGGAGTGCCTTCAAATTTTCTTGCCCTATTGAACGAATCAAATGCATCCATGTGGATTAGCATACATTTGGCTCCTCTGCTCAGTCTTGCTGATTTCGGTGGTCCTTGGTTCCTCGATAGCTGAAGATGAGACAGCAAAGCATCAAAATACCAGTGGAAATGGCACCAGGATAGACATTGTGTCCTTTAGGTGGGATCATGTGAAGGGTCCTTATATAGTTGCATTAGGGGTACTGGTGGCCTTTTTGGCAAAACTAGGTAAGTAAAAATTCCAGAATATTGCCTTTTTTTTTTTACTTCTGTGATACTTCTCTGATGGTCTATCATAAACACTATTTGTTCTATGATATTCTTTATTCCCCAACAATCCTATTATCTTCAATTTCAAATTCCATGTTCCTCCACAGTGATCGAGGCGAATCATCATGTGACCTATATAATCCCAGAAAGCGCTCTGCTCATTATCTTCGGCTTCATCCTGGGTCTCATCATCTGGTGGGCAGACATAGTGCACCTCTTTGAGTTGACCCCCACCGTATTTTTCTTATACCTGCTTCCTCAAATCGTCCTGGATGCCGGCTATTTTTTGCCAAATAAGCTGTTCTTCCGAAATATTGGAACCATTCTGGTCTATGCCATTATTGGGACTTTATGGAATACTGTCAGCTTGGGGTTGACCCTATGGGGCTGTCAGAAGGATGGAGCCATGGGTAAGAAGATGCTAAAGGTTCAAGTCAAAGCTTCCCACTATTAAATGTTTTTGTCTGCCTTTTGTTTTCAAGGTAATTTGGACATGGCCTTGCTTCAATATCTTTTATTCAGCTCTGTAATTGCCGCAGTGGACCCGGTGGCTGTTTTATCCGTGTTTGAGGAGGTCCACGTCAATGAGGTCCTTTTCATTCTGGTGTTGGGCGAGTCACTCGTCAATGATGGTGTGACAGTGGTGAATATGCAGAGCCGTTTACTAACTCTTCATTGACAGTAAATAAGGAAATTAGCCGTTGTAATTGGACCTATTGAATGTTGTATTAATTGCTGTGCTGTTTTTTTTTTTTTTTTTAGATGCTCTTCAATATGATTGAGGCCTATATTTCCCACAACAAGGCCTACATTGATGTTTTGGATATACTCAGCGGAATAGGTAAGGAGTGAGATTGTCTTAAGGAGCAAAACAATGTTTGAGATTTCACTTCCTGTTTTGTCCAGTGTCCTTTTTTTTAGTGGCAGTTGGCGGCTCGCTCCTCGGTGTAGTTTTTGGTTTGCTGCTCTCGCTTCTGACCAGATACACAAGAAGCATCCAGATTATCGAGCCGGGTTTTATCTTTGTGGTGGGGTACCTCTCCTACCTGACTGCTGAGATGTTGTCCCTTTCCGCCATCTTGTCGTGAGTCCTTTCAATCCGATTACTGTTTAATGTACTGGCCAAACGTTTTGAAATTTTCTTAGGGTTTTCAGCTGTGGCGTGGTCTGCAAAAAATACATCAACGCAAACATGGATGAAAGGTCCGTCACTACGGTCAGATATGCCATGAAGGTGCTCGCCAATGGATCAGAAACCATCATTTTTGTTTTCCTGGGAATCATAGCCATTGATAAGGATTTATGGGTGTGGAACACGGGCTTTGTCCTCCTCACACTCTTCTTCATCTTTGTGAATCGCTTCATCGGTGAGATTTGATCAGATTTTAATAGTTAAATGGATACAATGATTTACAAGTTTGTGTGCAACAGGTGTTTTTTTCCTAACCTGGATCATGAACAAATTCCGGCTGGTTCCTTTGGAGTTCATTGATCAGATTATTATGAGCTACGGTGGCCTGCGAGGGGCAGTTGCTTATGGCCTGGCAATGATGCTGGATAAAAACACGATTAAGGAGAAAGATTTATTGGTCTCCACGACTCTCATTGTAGTTTATGTCACGGTTATCCTTCAGGTAGGTTTTTGTTTTCTTAAGAGGATTTTAGATTGGTTGATGTGGCTCAGTATTTAATTTGCAGGGATTGACGCTGAAACCTCTTGTCGCTTGGCTGAAAGTAAAGAAAGCTTCGGATGCTGAGCACACGCTCATCGAAACGGTGCAGAATAAGGTGAGGGTTTAAAAAAAAAAAGTGTATTTACACAATTAAAACACAATCCTGTTGTTCAATTAGGTCTTCGAACACATGCTTGTTGCAATTGAAGATATCGCCGGGCAATTTGGTCACAACTACATGATGGATAAGTATGTGACATCATTTTTTTTTTTTTTTAAATTGGGGTTTGAATGGTGCTCTAAGCGTTATTTACTGCGCAGGTGGAATCATTTTGAAAACAAGTGGGTGGCGCCCATTTTGATGAAGCCGTCGGCGAGGAAGAATCAAGATTACGTTTTCAAAGTTTTTCATCGGCTCAATCTCAAGGATGCTATAAGTTATGTGGCCGAGGTTGGTACCTACCGCACACGGTAAAATATCTTCTTAATCGTTCTAAACGCTATAATTGGATGCAGGGCGAACGCAACGGTTCTTTGGGACTGATCCGGAATCAATCTGGAGTGATTGAACTCGAGAAAAGGTTTGCGCAAAGATCCTCGGAAGCGATGCCTGACATTATGGTGGACAATCACCGCGCAGTGTCCTCTTTGGGGTAAGTCAATCATTTCAACGGGTCGAGATAATTGAGTGGCCATTTTTGATCATTTTACCCGAGTAGACGAGAGCCTTGGCCTTCGGTGAGCTTGGAAATGCACGATCAGTCTTTCAAGGGTGCGAAGCAAACGGAAGACATCAGTCACCACCTGCTGCAGCAACACTTGTACAAAGGCAGGAAACAGGTAGCGAAGTCCTAAAAGCAAAATAAAACACAATGTAATGATTAATTCCAATTTTTTTGTATCCCAGCATCGGCATAGATATAGTAGAAGCTATATCGAGGTCAACAAAGACAAAAAAGAAGCGCAGGAGATCTTCCAGAGGACCATGAGAAATCGTTTGGAGTCTTTTAAGTCGACAAAGATGGGGGCCGTTGCAAAGACAGGAGCAAAGTACCCCAAAAAACTCCACGACCATAAGGTTAAGTTTTCATGATTGAAATGTTGGAATTCAGCTGGGTTTTGAATTTGATAAAAATATTTCTACACCTTTTCTTCTTGCAGATGTCATCGGGAAAACTTTACCGTTATGAAAACGAAGGTTTGCAACGAAGTGGGTGAGAGCGTTTTATTTTGACATTCATAATATTTCTTTTCTAGAGCCTGATATAGTAGAGGAGGGCAGCACCTCCAGCTTCGAGGCATCGGATGACTCACTCACCATGAAAGTCCTCCGTAAAGCAGAAGGTAGATTCCATCCATCGGCTTCTCCTAGAAGAATCCAAACACTGATAGAAAATTTGAGAAAATCATTTGGGGTTTTTTTTTGGGCAGAAAATGAGAACCCAACCTTCCTGATGCAAATGGACCCGGCAGAATCAACGCTGGCTCCTCCATGGTTGTCAGAGACGGAGGCTGACAGCAACATAGCAGCCCCCTCGGAGAGGGCCCGGGAGAGATTGCCGTGTACGCCCAATAGCAAGCGAAGCCTGTCGCAATCCACGGACTCCATCGTGCAGGCTGAAGCAGCAGCCGGGGAAGACAGTAGCGACGAAGAGCTCCAGCCACCAGTAACTCCGCCGCCGCCACCACCACCAGCATCTTCACCACCTTCCAACTGAGAGTGATGAGCAGGGCTTGACATGAACTTCTGCGGCTTTCTAGCCACTTAGCATTTTTCGCTCACCGCAATCTAGTTGTTGGGAGTTAGGCACAACTAAAAACAAAGCACTTGAGTAAACTTTCAGACTGGATCTGAATGTGTTGGCCGACACCACTTGAGAAGGCTGACTCAGAGAAGAGATCACAATAAATGCACTTGGACCAAAATACGTGGCTTTGCCTTTTTTTTTTTTTTTTACTTCATTTTTTTCCCTCTTCATTACAATTATATCTCCTTGCAAAATTATTTCAAGTGTTTTTCTTAGCAACATTTGGACAAATGATATGTATTCTATATACAGTAAATAAAGACATATTTCTTCACAAATAGTCCATTTCAGATGTTTCGAGATGTTTCGTAATATAGTCTAATATTATTTGTTCATTTCCAGGATCCTTGAGGTAGAAATGCGACCCATCAAGCATCCTGACGAGGAAGTCTCCTGTTGTGATGTCTTTCCATGCTGTTGACAAACGATGCAATTAGATGCATACAAAATTAGCTTTTTCGCCATTTCATGTATGTTGTTGATTTTCAATACCCATGTGAGTTGTCACCACTGTTGTATTATTTCTGTATCAGAGCACTGACCTTGTAAATCATGAGGAATATCATCTTTGCCGTCAAAGCATGAGACTGGGCAGGAGAGGAATGGACTTAATGCCGTGTTACACCTGTAACAAATCAAGCAAAACTTATTATATGCAAATATAAATGTATTTTTTTTATTTGAATGAAACCAAGTTGTGAGCCCACTTGTAGTTCTCGACAACATGTAGGTCAGCTTTAAGCGCAGGAAGGAACAGTTGCAGAACTTCGGGGTTGGCCAGAAGCTCAGGCGGAGTTCCCCCGATCGAACCCAGCCACTTGAGAAAGTCCTTGTCTGATAAGTCACTTCTCTTTGTGGTTTGGATCCGAGTCTCAGACTATGACAAGACCAAATGATCTGACATCAAGTTCTAAATATCAGACAAGAACAATACCACAAAATCATTGCAGAATTTCTTATGAATTAAATGGAATCAGTAATTTGTTTATTTGACTCATTTTAATCCCTAAAGAGGAAAATCAATATAAATTCTGCTATTTCCAACAGTACAAACAATTAGCACGAGTAATTCAGAAAAATATGCGATATGTGATCTTACATAAGGTGCAGGTGCACCAGAAAGGAAAATATGAACTGGCTCAATATTGTGCAGTTTCTTCAGAGCATCTGCAACAGCATAGCTTGTATGAGCACCAAAACTAAAAAAAAAAACAGAAGGGTAAACAACATGGTATAAGAATTTATATTTAAAAATAGACAGCAGGGAAATCATGTGTGTTTTGTTTTTATACCTGTGGCCAAATAGAGCAAATGGCTTCTCTTTGAGCACTGGCAATAACAAATGAAGAACCTCATCCACAATTTGCTGCATGTTCTCAAAGAAAGGCTCTTTGGCCCGACTTTCACGTCCTGGAAGTCTGACAGAAAGCACTGGAAGTAAAAGAATAACAAAGATTCTGTAGGCAGATGTATTCACATACACTGACCACCACAATTATTATTCAAAACTATTATTAATATAGGACAGTGTCAATGCTTATATTATGTTGTTTTACCTTCTATGGAGCTGTTAAGGACGTTCCCCCAGCGTGCATAATGTATGGAGCCTCCACCTGCCCAGGGGAAGCAGATCAACCTGGCAACAGCCTCTGGCCTTTTCTTGAAACAAGTGATCAACTTTTCCATCCTGAATTTGTAAAAGTATTCAGACTTTAAAGTGACTCGTGTCTGTGTTGCCTCAACATGCAGGAAAGACACAACCGACAATAAAACAATATACAACGAATACAAAAGTAAAAGTAGAGGTTGTTGTCCTGCAAAGCTTCAGCTACTACACTTCCGGGATTGATTCTTCTTCTACGATGTGTGTCGGTTTTGACACGTAGCGACACCTATTGTGTGGAGTCGTCGTGCATTCGTCAAGTCACTTAAAAGCCAATACTACGCGAATCGAAGTTCAACGATAGTGTGAAAAGGGGAGGTGATATTATTCTAAATTTGGAGAAAGAATAAAAAGTTAGGGGGAAGTGACGTTCTTTTCTACAGTTGGTATTTCCTGACGGGGTTCCCTAGGTGGAAGCGCAAGCCTGACTTTTGGGTCAAGTTAAGTTTATTCACTAGATAGAAACAACGGAAACAGTATTCTCTTATTTGGTAATTTAGACTGAATAACCTTTAACTGCGATATTAATTAAAAATTATATCAAAGGAAAAGGTGAAAACATAATTTATTCCTCCCCCTCTAAGCGTGTTGTCCAGGAATGGAAAAAACAGACAAAGTCTCAGAGTTAGTTTTATTATTTTGAAAGGCTATTTCGGAAATGTAACTAACTGCTACTTGTTAACTTGATGGCGAGGTTAACGAGGGCGCAGCATATACATTTCACACAGTGGGCTCACTGTCGCTGCTGTCAAGGCAAATTTCGGGCTAGGGAAACCGTGGTATAATTTAATATACATATTTAAAATCGCCCGTCGCGCGACGTAACAGAAGAACGCGATAAAAAAAAAAGGTAAATATTTGTATGAGTCTCGTCTGTTGTGTTGTCAGTCCGTCGTTAATGACGATGGCTAAAGCTAACTAATGTTATTACCGTAGTTTGGTGAGTGTTAGCGGCTAACACCAGATCCACTTGAGAACTTGAGAATATTGTCATTCTTTCCTTCCAGCTTGAGCTGGAAAAAAATCAAAAGACTTAATCACGGAGGTCTACACGAATCTTGAATTACTTTGGGAAAGGCAGTGGAGAGAACTACCGGCCAAGTGATTCTCCTCCTCAGCGGCCCGGTTCCACATCAGCTGGAGCAACCGGGAGGCAGCGTTTGGACCTTCCGTGGAAGACGTTCTGTGAGCAGGGAGGGTTGGATGGTCTCTGGGTGCCGGGTCATCCGGGGAGAGAACTCATGAATGGAAAGCGGAACAACAGGTGGGTAGTCGTGCGTGACAGTTGATCGTAGTTCTTGTCGAGTTTGACACACAATTGCAGGTGCTTTCCTGCATATAAAATATTTAGGCGGCCACCTGCAGGCCAAGACATGCAGACATGTGCCCTTCATAAGTCAGAAAATAGATACACGGATCATTAAACTCCTTGCATACTGTTCATATTGTTATAATGCCGTGTGCGGCTAAATAAAGTTTTCTGAATGTGTATCAGTTGAAGCAAGCAGTTGTGTGTTAAATGATATATTACTCAAATAGCCATGCCAATCGTTGACTCAGCATTCACACAACAGTTGCCTACCGGCATTTATTTCATGAGTGCGTGAAAGAGCAAGCCTAGACCAGTTTTTCGACACTGTCAAAGTCAGGTGTTGTCAACCCGTCAGGTGGGCCTGAGATCTTGACTCACTTTGACAGCTGTGTTTGTGTGAGTGTTTCTTTTCAGCTACTGCCATAGCAACTCAAACTATTGACGAATGGTCACTGTGCTGCTTCCTGCCTTAATTACACACCGACTGAGCATGTCAGGTCATTTGTCAACTTCCGTTGTTGTTGCCAAGGGGGACAATTTGTGAGGCCCAGCTTTGTTATTGATGTTGTTTGCAGTTCTGGAGTGATACTGACTGACCTATTTTAGCTTTGCTCTGGTTTTCTATAGAGACAGAAAGTTAGGCTAAATTAGCTAATGCTACATAATGACAAATGTTTGTAGTTGCATGGATGATGACACTGAAAATCCCAATTTTCTGTCTGCTTGTTGTGTTGCAGGAGCCGCTAGCGCCCAAGCCCTTTTTTCATTGCCACAGCGACCCGGCTATGGCACCATCGGGAAGCCCATCAAGCTTCTCGCCAACTGTTTCCAAGTTGATATCCCCAAGATCGATGTCTACCTCTATGAGGTCGACATCAAACCTGACAAATGTCCTCGCCGGGTCAACAGGTAACAAAAGAGCCCTTATCTAGATGATGGAACAAATATCCATTAATCATTGTGGTTTCCACAGGGAGGTGGTGGACTCCATGGTTAAGCATTTCAAGGTGACCATCTTTGGTGACCATCTTCCAGTTTACGATGGGAAGAGAAGCCTTTACACCGCTAACCCACTTCCTGTTGCCACTGGTGGGGTAAGAGTAATCATTCATATTCATGTTGTGGTTATTACTGAAGGCGTTGTCCCTCAACTTACTAGTTCCTCTTTGAAGGTCCTGTATTATTAATTGTTGAACAAACGGACCTCTCTCATTCTCTCAGGTTGATTTGGACGTCACCCTCCCAGGCGAAGGTGGCAAGGACCGCCCGTTTAAGGTCACCGTCAAGTTCGTGTCATTGGTCAGCTGGCATCTGCTGCACGAAGTTCTCATGGGACGCGCCGTAGCTGAACCGCTGGACCTCGAGAAACCCGTCAGCACCAACCCGGTTCATGCTGTTGATGTCGTTCTTCGTCACCTGCCCTCCATGAAGTGAGATCTTGTCTGTATTGAAAATAAAAATAGATTTTAAATAGATGCATCACAATTTTTTTTTTCTTATGGTGGTCAGGTACACTCCTGTCGGACGATCCTTCTTCTCCTCCCCGGAGGGTTACGACCACCCGCTCGGTGGAGGAAGAGAGGTTTGGTTCGGCTTTCATCAGTCCGTACGGCCGGCCATGTGGAAGATGATGCTGAATATTGATGGTGAGAAAGCAGAACATTCGGAGAACATTCAGCGACTGGGCAACATTTCTTCAAATAAACACTTCTATCTGGGTTCACAGTACATTAAATCTAACGGCGTCCTTGTCCTTTATTTCAGTGTCAGCCACAGCTTTTTACAAAGCTCAGCCAGTCATCCAATTCATGTGCGAGGTCCTGGACATTCACAACATTGATGAGCAGCCTCGTCCACTCACCGATTCCCACAGGGTCAAATTCACCAAAGAAATCAAAGGTGCTTAGTCTATTATTATTTTTATTTTTACTTTTTTTGCTAACGCAATTGTTTCACTATCTTTCCAGGTCTGAAAGTAGAAGTGACGCATTGCGGAACCATGCGTCGAAAGTATCGAGTTTGCAATGTAACACGGCGCCCTGCAAGCCTCCAAACGTACGATTTTGGATTTATAAACATATTCCAAATTGTAGCAAAACCAAACTTGATGTACCCCTTTGAAATCCTCAGTTTTCCTTTGCAACTGGAGAACGGCCAGACAGTGGAACGCACAGTGGCCCAATACTTCCGGGAGAAATACAACCTGCATCTCAAGTATCCCCACCTGCCTTGTCTGCAGGTGGGACAAGAACAGAAACACACCTACCTGCCCCTTGAGGTACGTCACACATTGCCTCAAACAATTCAATTGGCCACCAATGATAGAGAATTTGTTTTTTCTTCAGGTGTGCAATGTAGTTGCAGGTCAGCGCTGCATTAAAAAACTGACAGATAACCAAACATCTACCATGATAAAAGCGACAGCCCGATCTGCCCCGGATAGACAAGAGGAGATTAGCCGACTGGTAACCCCCCCCCCCCCAAATAAATCCTTTTTATGTTTTGTCAACTTCAACATCTTTTCTCTCCTCTTAGGTGCGCAGCGCAAATTACGAGGCTGACCCATTTGTCCAAGAATTCCAGTTCCACATCCGCGACGAGATGGCTCAAGTGACCGGCCGCGTCCTGCCGGCCCCCATGCTGCAATATGGCGGCAGGGTGAGCTCCGAACCCTATATGGTACTTACCACACATCATTTGCATGTTTCTCTCAGTGCACTTTGTCAACTAACAATCAGGACTACTCACCCCGGGAAAAAAATAAATAAAAAATCAAATGCTATTTTTCCATAATTGAATTTTCACCTGCTGCCATGTCTTCATCTCTCTTCTCCTGGTGAGCTTTTTGATTCCTGCTTGCTGCCTGAATCTCCGTCTACTGTACGCATCTGTGTGCTCGCCCGCTCCAGCAGATCAACCCTACACTGTTATTGCAGAACCGCACAGTGGCCACACCCAGCGGCGGGGTCTGGGACATGAGGGGGAAGCAGTTCCACACCGGAGTGGAAATCAAAATATGGGCCATCGCTTGTTTCGCCACTCAGAGGCAATGTCGTGAAGAGGTTCTAAAGTGAGTTGGCTTGCATTCTATTTCCCGGCTGACCTCATCTCTGTATATAGTGATATTCTTTTTTGTCTTTAGGAGCTTTACTGATCAACTGCGGAAAATCTCAAAAGATGCCGGCATGCCAATTCAGGGTCAGCCCTGTTTCTGTAAATATGCCCAAGGCGCTGACAGCGTGGAGCCCATGTTCAGACACTTGAAGAACACCTATCTGGGGCTGCAACTGATTATCGTAATCCTTCCTGGAAAAACACCCGTCTACGGTATGAAGATGAGAAGCAGGAATGAAAATTAAAGATGAGTAGGGGTTCAACATTTGATTCGTCATCCACAGCTGAGGTGAAGCGGGTTGGAGACACCCTCCTCGGCATGGCTACACAGTGTGTCCAAGTGAAGAACGTAGTCAAGACCTCACCGCAGACATTGTCCAACCTCTGCCTCAAGATCAACGTCAAACTCGGAGGCATCAACAACATCCTGGTTCCTCACCAACGGTAAAGTCGACAAGCCGCCGGATGTTAAACCGGCTCATTATGCGACTGACCAAATTGTTTCATCTCCTCCACCCAGCCCCTCCGTCTTCCAGCAGCCAATCATATTCCTCGGCGCCGATGTCACTCATCCTCCAGCGGGAGATGGGAAGAAGCCATCAATCGCAGCGGTGTGTCAATAATAAAACAAAATTTTCACGCTCCGCATCTAAATATATTCCCTCCGCAGGTTGTCGGCAGCATGGACGCTCACCCCAGCAGGTACTGCGCTACCGTGCGAGTCCAGAGACCCAGACAGGAGGTCATTCAAGACTTGGCCTCCATGGTGCGAGAGCTCCTGATCCAGTTCTACAAATCCACCCGCTACAAGCCAACAAGAATTATCTTTTACAGGGACGGCGTGTCCGAGGGCCAGTTCAGACAGGTAAACGACAACGTGCTCTATCAATTATAAGTAACACATTAAAAGCACACATGACTTTACGTAGGTGCTATATTATGAGCTGCTAGCGATCAGAGAGGCCTGCATTACTCTGGAGAAGGAATACCAGCCAGGAATTACCTACATCGTTGTGCAAAAACGCCATCACACACGCCTCTTCTGTGCCGATCGTAACGAGCGGGTGAGTTTCTCTCTTAAGGCTCAGTAACAGGTTAGAAATGAAAAACGGATGAGGTTGAGATTTGATTACCTGCCAGGTGGGAAGAAGCGGGAACATTCCTGCGGGCACGACAGTGGACACCGACATCACCCACCCTCACGAGTTTGACTTTTACCTCTGCAGTCACGCCGGAATCCAGGTAAGCTTGTGAGGAAAAAAAAAGTCAAAGCGAAGTAGGTGTTTACCTTCCCACCTTCTCGTCAGGGCACGAGCAGGCCGTCCCACTACCACGTCCTGTGGGACGACAACTGTTTCACTGCCGACGAGTTCCAGCTCCTCACCTACCAGCTGTGCCACACTTACGTCCGCTGCACACGCTCCGTCTCCATCCCGGCTCCCGCCTACTACGCCCACCTGGTGGCCTTCCGCGCACGCTACCATCTGGTGGACAAAGAACACGACAGGTAAAAGATTCCTTTTTCCAAGAAACGTAACTTCTGATCCAAATAATATCTCCATCTTTTGATTCCAGCGCGGAGGGCAGCCACATCTCAGGGCAAAGTAACGGCAGGGATCCTCTGGCGCTGGCCAAGGCCGTTCAGATCCACCACGACACGCTGAGGACCATGTACTTCGCCTGAAGAGGAGCCTGAAAGCGAAAGCCAGCCGAGAGTTTGCGTGCCACCTCCGTCTCCTCCGCTGTGTTTCAAAGATGAGATTTTTTTTTTTTTTTTTTAATGCTCGTTACGGCTCAGATTTCACAGGAGCTCGGTATGCATTTGTAGACTATAGGGAAACCCAAAGCGCCCGATTATGTTCATTTAAAAACCTTTTTGGACTATTTTGTCACGTTGACGCTTTTACATGATATTTCTGGCGTGTTTTAAACGGCAAGCTGCCTTAATGTGGACACGAGTCAGCCAGTCAAGTTGATGACAGTTAGTGAAAGATGACTTACAGCCATCCCATGATGCCTTACTGTGAAGTGCATACGCTTAGACTGTTGTTTATCTTGTAGGTCAGCTGGTGTGTGATAAAAAAAGAAGTTCATGCATTTTACGTTCGGGGGGGGGGGGGGGGGGGGGATTTTAACTCGTAGCTGAATGGCCCTAATTTTTTTTTTTTGTGAGCCGTGTGTTTTATTTAAACAAAAAAAATCCAGATTTACAGAATTAGGGCAAAGATGTCTGTCGGGCTTACCTCAGGGTGTCCTTCAGTGCAATAAGGTTCGGTGATAAAGCGATTTGTATTTTTTGTTTGTCTTCAGGAAGTTTGTTTGGGATCATGTAGCAGGATGCAAAACATATATGGCGTGTGAAGGGATGCTACTGAAGTGCCTGATGGGATTGGAGAGTGCAATGTTTGCATGGAAATAAGGTTTGTGATAAGTATGGCGGTTTGCAATGTTCTTTTAACCTCACAGCAGAACCACCGAAACTCGACTTCAGCTACTGCTAGTTAAAGAATAATGTAGTATTTTCTTGAAGAAAAAAAAAAGCATATTATAGACTATATATTAATACAGTGGGACTTGAAACTTAGTATATATTCACTGCACTTAAGGGTCATTTGCCTGCATTGGAATGCATCTTTAGTCATGTAAATAGTTCCCCATTTCACATTTAATGCAGTGCCCTGATGAGAAGTGACCACTTGTTGAGTTTACTTGAACAGTCAAAAAAAAAAGCCTTTAAATCAAGAGCTTGGGCTTAACTGGACATCTGCAGTTTTCCTCTCACGAGTCCAAAGATTGAGGCGTATTTATATTTTAAGGTATTTGTCTGAGAAGTAATCATATTGGAGGGCAGGTATTATTTGTTTTGAATAAGTGTCATCGGTCTCTAAATCGGTTCACGCAAAGCACCGAGACCCCCGCAAAGTGCGATCGGTAGTGAAACATATTCTGGTCGAAGGTTCGTCCTCTGTGCCTTTATGTGATGGTGCTGAAGAAAAAACAAAAAAAGCAGAAAATCAAAGAACTATTCTCTCTATTTAACAACAATACTGTAAGGTGATTTTGTACTTTGTGTGCCTCTGTCATATGCCAAGAACAAACAAACAAAAAAAAATGATGCAGGATTGATCTGTTTTGGAGCTGACAGGACCAAATGATGTGACGAGGGGAAGTTTTGAGTGGACGGGCAATGTTAATCACAACCTTCATACATAGCTGCAGCCCTTGTGAGAAAACTAGTTCAACACAAACCTCATTGTGTTTTTGTTCGACTTTATACTGTATTCCCTCATCAGTTTACTGCCTGGTTGATGTGCACATTTGTGGGAAAGCAATAATAAAGCAGCCGTCAAGTATCTGTGAATCCACTTAATTTGCTCTTGATCCATTTTGAAATATGATTTTGGAGATGTTTACAGTCACGAGTCTTGTCTCCAAGCAAAAACGAATACGATACCTGTTGTTGGATGCATATCACACCTAATTGACAATGTTCCCTTTTTGCTGATCTTTACGCTAGTCGAGACTGTTTTGTCTTAACACTTGCCTGGTTCTAATTTAAGCCTTTTATTTAGTTATACTATTTAATTTTTGTAATAAATACCTTGTTAAAGACAAAAAAAGTGTTGTTTTGGTGGTGATAATTTGCTGAATGCAATTAAAATGTGCTCTTACAAATGGTCATGTCTTTGTTTTCTTCAAACCTGCTGCTAATAAAGTATGAAATATAATAGTATGTCATAGTTGAGCGCATTAAATTAAAAGATATTTGGATGTACTGTGATTACTGTAATTGAATTTTACATAAGTTAACAGTCTGGGGAACACACATATTATCAGACCTATATTTAGGTTAATTTTAAAAGCCTGACAATACAAGGTGTCTTTTAATTCTTCAAAGTAGTCATTTTGACCAGTCGTGATGACTGCTTTGGTTTATCCTGGGAAGCGTCACGCCGAAAAATGGAAGTGCCCTAAAACCTCACATTATCCGAAATCAATACATATGTCGCCCCCTCGCGGTCAGTTACTGAAATGCCAGTGTTGATTATTTCTGGGACTTGCAAATAGACGAGTCGTTTGTTTATATTGTTTATATTATGTTTATATTGTTATATTATAGAATTTTTATATTTAAACATATATTTAAACAATATAATCTGAACATAATATAAACAAAAATATAACGATAACAATAATTATAGTAGTAATATATTATTATATAATAGTATATATATAATCATAATAATATAAACATAATATAAACATAATTTAAACAAACAACTCATCTATTTGCAAGAAATCATTATCAAGGCTTATCCTGGGAAGCGTCACGCCGAAAAATGGAAGTGCCCTAAAACCTCACATTATCCGAAATCAATACATATGTCGCCCCCTCGCGGTCAGTTACTGAAATGCCAGTGTTGATTATTTCTGGGACTTGCAAATAGACGAGTCGTTTGTTTATATTGTTTATATTATGTTTATATTGTTATATTATAGAATTTTTATATTTAAACATATATTTAAACAATATAATCTGAACATAATATAAACAAAAATATAACGATAACAATAATTATAGTAGTAATATATGATTATATAATAGTATATATATAATCATAATAATATAAACATAATATAAACATAATTTAAACAAACAACTCATCTATTTGCAAGAAATCATTATCAAGGCTTATCTTGGGAAGCGTCACGCCGAAAAATGGAAGTGCCCTAAAACCTCACATTATCAGAAATCAATACATATGTCGCCCCCTCGCGGTCAGTTACTGAAATGCCAGTGTTGATTATTTCTGGGACTTGCAAATAGACGAGTCGTTTATGTTTATATTGTTTATATTATGTTTATATTGTGTTATTATATTATTATAGAATTTTTATATTTAAACATATATTTAAACATATCATCTCAACATAATATAAACCAAAATATAACGATAATAATAATTATAATAGTAATATATTATATAATAGTATATATATAATCATAATAATATAAACATGATATAAACATAATTCAAACAAACAACTCGTCTATTTGCAAGAAATCATCGACACTGGAATTTCACTAACTGACCAGGAGGGGGCGTCAAATGTATTGATTTCTGATGATGTGCGGTTTTAGGGCGCTTCCATTTTTGGGTGTGAAATTGAAGCGACGATTTCCAGAATAAGCCTAAGCAGTCATCAAATGGGTCAATTAGATTTTAAAATTAGTATTTTATAGTGCTACAACAAAAATAGAACATAGCACGAGAGATAAATTGAAAAACAAAAACAAAAAACGGCTTGTCTATTTGGGATTTCCAGAAGTCATTTCACTAGCTAACCAGGAGGGGGCGACAAATGTATTGCTTTCTATTGATAGTGAGGTTTTGAGACACTTCCATTTTTGGGCGTTTGAAATTGAAACATCAATTTCCAGCGTAAACCAAAGCAGTCATCACGCCGGCTCAATTAGATTTTAAATGTTTATTTCTTTTTGTATCAATTTTAAAAGTACAATCAAATAACCAATCGTTTTTCTATTTTTAATCTTTTTACAAATAAATAAATATCCAATGACTGAAAGAGACACGGACGGTATGGCCTGTGTAAATCAATTAAATTAAGATTAATAACAATAAACGTTGCAGTATTTGCATTGTTTCAGACAACCCCATCATATTTAATTGCATTTGTGGCTTACATAACCTGCATAAAGATGGCAAACACCAGATTTGTTGTTGGCTGTGCTCTTTTTTTTCAAAGCAATAAAACTTTATACGGAGGCAATCCTATCGTAACAAAACTGCCCCATATGATATATGATTGAGTAAATTACATAATGAGCAAATCCCTCACTCACAAAAACAAATTTCCTTTCAAATTAGTTTCATAAAGCTAACATTGTCCTCTCAAGTGGGAGAAAAAGGTCACCCACACCTTAGAATGTGCAGCTTGGCCACGACATTCTTCAAGCAGTGTTTTAGCATGCTCCGAACTGCAGCCGACGAGAAGTAAAAGATAAACGGATCCAGGCATGCATTGAGGGTGCTTGAGAGCAACGCCACGTTCCTCCACTCCTGGCTCTCTTGACGTGCATAGCCCACCACGTGGGAGACGTTGTAAGGCCCAAAGCAGACGGCAAACACCACCAGAGTGCCGAGGGCAAGTCCGATGGCCCGCAGCCTCCGCCGCCTGCTGATGTTAGGGAGACGCGACAAGATGAGGATGAAGTTGACGTAGCAGAAGCAGCAGATGAGAAAGGGGATGCAGAAGAGGACGAAGAAGAGCTCCAGACGGACCGGCAGCAGGATTTTCAGCTCGGATTCAGTGAAGTCCATGTAGCAGGTGGACGGAGGCTTGGCAGTTGCGTTTCCCCACTGGGCGTAAGGCATGATGTAGACAATGCTGAGGTTCAAGGAGGTCACCACCCAGAAGAGCACACAGGCCACCACGGCGTTGCGGGGCCTGCGGCACAGGGCGTACCTGAGGGGGTAGGCCACGCCCAAGTAGCGCTCCACACCCACGGCGGTGAGCAGCAAGGTGCTATTGTAGATGGTGCCGTAGAAGATGAAGCCGGTAAAAGGACAAAGCGGGAAGGGTAACACCCAAGCCATATTGTCTGAGGCCTCCTTCATTTTAAAGGGCAGGAAAGCCAAGAAAATGAGGTCGGAAATGGTGAGGTTGAGGAGGAGGACGTCGATGGGCGCCGCCCGGGTGCGCACTTTGTGGCAGAAAGTGTAGAACGCCAAGATGTTGGCCGGCACCCCCATGAGGAAGGTGAAGATGTAAACAGGTAGTAGAAGGTGGGACATGCCGCTCTCTGACACATACTAGAAGGAAAACCAACATTCATATATTAACAATAATCTAACTGCCACCTGTAAATACGCTATAAGCAAAAAATCTAAATCAAATGATGCCTACCTGACGGCTGTCAGACATGATGCCTCAGTCTCCCCATCACTGTGCGACTCGTGTCAACAGGCTACTGTCTCGGTCTCACAAATCATAAAAAGTACATATCTCCTATCTCACCTCCACTGGCGGAAATTTAATAAGCTTTGGGACATAATATTTGTCGCTCAGACTGTCCAAACATCATCACCCGGCAACCGTTCGTAAGACCGCACTGTTCTATGGAAATTTGCCGTAATCACTCAGGGTCAAAGGTCTCGGAAGAGTGATGCATCATTCAAATATGATGAATGGATGCTTTTATTTTGCGGCAATAAAGGGGCCCGACATGAGTCAGTAAAGTGCTTGTACCTTGAAAATCTCAAAGATATCTCAAGCCTTGTCTTCTAATGAGGAACTAGTTGCCATAGTAACCTCATTCCTGACTGGGTTTTTGCACGTCCGCCCCGGCTCGGCTCCCCTCGGTAATTGTAGCCGGTGACCGAATATTAGCCACGGTGTTTGGAGAGGTGCAACGATGTCGAAAGCCTTCAGTCCGACTCAATCTGCTTTGTCCTCCGCAAATCCTTCCCGCCATCCCCCTCGAGGTGGCCGACGACAACATCAGCATGACGACGGGCTCCAGGAAAACATTACAAGAGCTTGTCAACATGGCGTACGTTCTCCACTTGACGTTTTCCCCCGTCACGAAGCCCACCACGTGCGAGGCGTTGTAGGGAGCGTAGCACACCACGAACACAGCCAACGTGGACAGCGCCACCGCCAAGACTCGTCTTTTCCCCACGGGCCTTAAGTTGGAGTGCCACACCAGGGTGACGCAACGCAGCGTGCAGAAGGATGACACCGCTAGTGGCAGCAGGAACAGAACCACGGCCATCTCCAGACGGAGCGGCAGGAGCACGGCCAGCTGGGAGGCGTTGAAATGGTCGTAGCACGCCAAAGTGTCGTCCTTGACCGAGACGAAGTTGGCGCCGCCTTCTGCTACCAGGCCGACGCCGAGGTGAAGCAGCACCAAGGCCCACAGGGCCGCGCTGATGAAGCACGAGAGACGCGCTCGGCGGTAGCGCTTATAGACGAGAGGGAAGGCGATGCTGAGGTAGCGTCCCGTCGTCACGGCCGTGATGAACAGACAGCTTCCGTAGAGCGACGCAAAAAGGAAGAAGCTATAAACCGGGCACACGGGAGCCGGGAACCGCCAGTCTTGAAGCAAAGTCTCCAAAGCCTTGACGGGCAACCAGGCTACCAGGACCAGGTTGGCCAGGCAGAGGTTGAGGGCGTAGACCACGTTAGGCGTGGCGCCGCGCTTGCGGGCTTTACGGACGTACACGAACAGAACAAGCAAGTTGGCGGGAAGGCCCAGGAGAAAAGTGAAGGAGTAGACAAAAAGGGCCACGCAATCCTTGACGGCCACGTGCATCGTGGAGACGCTTGGGACGACACGGCTGAGAGAAAAAGGAAAAATGTGCCATTGGTCCTCTCAAAAACAGGTTCCCATTTTGAATGGGGAGGCTGTGGAGTGAGCGTCCTCACTGGAGGTACATGTTGTCATACACTCCATCATGGGCGTGAGATACCAATCAGAAGATGCACGCACTCATGCAGAAGTATCAGACATTTAGCGGGTCATAATTGCCCTCTCACTGAAGGGAAAAACAACTAGGCCTTTAAGTGAAATGATTCAGAATAATCGAGGGTCGCATACGGCCGAGGCGGCTTAAATGCTCTGGAGGGGCCGTAAAAGGAGCAGCGGCGGGAAGTTTGGCCACTGAGGTAGTGATGGCGAGGATGGGGATGACTTGTTTGGAGCATGAGGGATCACCTGGTTTTATGGTCGAGTAAATGGTTCGTGGAAAAAAAAAAAAAAAAAGTGTGGCAGAGACGTGGGCTGAAATAAATGGAGCAGAAATGAGTTGTTGTGGAAAGACACAAATTGAAAGCTGTTGCCAGAAAAAGTTCGACTAAATCATGAGGTCCATGCTTTCTTCATTTCTGCTTTTAAAGAGAATAATGCTCAGCGTGATCTTCATTTACAATGTTTCTTCCTCTTCCTGCATATATAAGTATATCCGTGGGAGTCACATCTTCATGCCGTAAACAGCGTCAGATGGTCAAACATTACGACTAAACCAAACAAAGCCATAAAAGGAACCACCTTAACGCAGACGTGAGCCTTGTATGCACACATACCGGAAAAATCTCCCGAACACACTAAACTTCAAGTCATCTCAAATAAATTGGTCCTATATGATATAAAAATGAAATATTTATAGATGAGTAGAATTCAAGCAAAAAAAAAATAATTCAGGCTTCAAGATGCCTGTCGCTCCTCCCGCTGGAGCTAGTTAGTAAAAGTAGCGGTACCGGAGTGTCGTCGCCGTATAATATCGGGATGAGTCGGTTTCGGATGTTGATGCAACGTTCCTCCAGACACAAAGAAGCCCGTTTCCTGGCGTGATCTTGCATCATTTTGTTGTGATGAAGCTTCAGTCTCTGTAACGAGTGCCTGAAAGAGAAGAAAATGGAGGTCATTCCAAATAGCGTCAGGTGTGAATATATTTCAAACTCACTGAGCTTCAGCTAGCTTTTCCTTCAGAATAGCAATGGTAGCTTGTAGCTTATTGACTTCATCAACAAGGCAACGTTGAGCCTGGAAATAGGAAGGAAAGGTCAGAGAAGAATAGTATGTCGCTTGAGATGTTCTTCAGGTCCACCTCGTCTCTGCAGAGGTCCATGCCGGGTCGGCAGGTTCTGTTCTCCAGTCTGGTGTGAGCCAGCTTCAGCGGAGCTGTTTTTGCCTTCAGGTCGGCATCCAATTTGAATATGTCGCTCTCCATGTCGGCGATCTCGTTTTCGGTCTACAAGAAGATCGCTTTTTAAAAAGAGTTTCTCGATGTCATGTGTGTGGTGTAAACGCACGTTTTTCAGTTGCCACTCAAGCTCGCGACAAGCTTGTTGCTCTTGATGGTTGCGCTTACGCAGAGCGAACTCCGTGGCTCTCTGCTGGAGCTTCAAGTCGTTTTGCAGCTAGACGGATTGAAAATGTTACAACGTGAAACCCAAATGTTGCTTTCGAGGAGAGTTTTGGTACTTTGACTCTGGTGAGACTCATGTTCTCCCTCAGCTGCTCGGACATCTGCATGGCTTCATGGGCCCGGGCCAAGTTCAAGCGGGTGAATTGAATCCACTCATGTGGCGTGCACGAACTGCGGAATTAATTTATTTATGATTTTTTTTAAGGCATAAAAAAAGACTGATGTTTACCCAGCAGGTATTCGAGTAGGATCTGGCTTGAGGGAGATCTGGGATGACGTTATTGTAAGTTCCAGACAGGTATTATCGATCTCCAGCGTTTCCACCTTGTTCTGGAGGTCACCAGTGAGCTGCTGTCGAATTTTCTGCAAAATACTAAAAAGTCACAATGTTAATTAGTGCCGCCATCGTGACTGAAACTCCAAGTCGATGCGCTTATTCTTACCAGAGTTGTTCAAACGCTTGATCAATAAGCTGCTGTAGGGCTTGCTGCACTTTTTCGATAACATGCACTTCTTTTTTTAACTCCTTTTCCACGGGGTCGTTGACCAACTCAAATCCTTCCCGTCCCTCCCTTAAAGTCAGGCTCTCCATGCTGACCTCGAGGGGAACAGCCGTGGCGGCCAAAGTCTCCTCGGTCCGGATTTTAGACTTCCGTGACATACACATATATCATAGCATGTAACCATTTGAAATAGCAGATGAGTTATATTTGTTTGACATTACCAGTGTCAGTGCTTGAATCTCCTCATCTACTTTCTTTGCGCAGGTTATGAGCTGATCCTTGCACCTTGTAACCTCGTAGACCCGGTCCCTCAACATGCGGGAGGTGTCACTTTCGTCCCAGTTTGTCTGTGGAGTAATAGTGCAGGATAATAATTGGAAATAACAGCCAAAGTGCATTTTAAGGCAATGAAACGAGGACCCACCGTACAGGTCGTGACATTGCGGAGTGACCTGCTCTCTTGGCGGATGACATTGGAAGCATAGCGCTCAATTTCTGCAGTGGAAGATAGTTTCTGGTTGTTGTTGCACCATTCTGGTACACCGTAGTGCACAATGGGCTTCTCGGGATGTTTGGTCTTTGGACTGAGTCATTGATAATCAAAGAGTTAGTCATCTGGGATGTGTCAGATGCCACCCCCCCCTCTCCAAAAAAAATTAAAATAAAATAATAATCATAATGTTGGTGACGCCAAATGTTTTTAAGATAGTAATTTGCTGTATCAACGGAATCTAAATTATTTCCCACTACTGTATCGTGTAAGACGAATCTGCGGATCTTGGTCGCAAGCTAGTATTACATTATTCAGTCTCATTATTCACGTTACACGTTTCAAATCCACTTTTATGCAAAAGTTTAAAATATTTACTTGTGTGCTTTTAAAATGTAAATACAATTTTAACTTTATAAAGCAACTCGATGTTCGATATTCTTTGGACGAAAATGCGCGAATTTGATAACACACAAATTGTTGAATTAATAAACATAGCACATATATTCATCCGTAAAAGCGAATTAAAACGGAATAATCCCTTTTGTAACACAAATTGCAATGAATCAGACTGCAAAACTGTAGATTTTACTGTCACCGTTGTCATTAGCATAACCCGAAACTTGCCATTTTCCTCAATATAATTTGTACATTTCTGTTATATTGATCTCTAACGTCTTTGTCATTTCTAAATGTTTAAAATTAATATTTTTTTGCTTAGAATGACTCACATTCGCTCCATTATGTTCAGCTCGTTGGCGCGTGCTGGTCGTTGCTGCAGGGTTTCCATAGCAACGGTCCGTTCGTCTCCAGGTGACGGCACAAACTTGACTGAAAACACGTCACGCATATTTCCTGCAAACAGTACGCAACTTAACTACATTTAGGGGATTTAATATAATGCAATGTCAAACACAATGATAAAAAGTGCAAAACATTGTAGAATTAAAATTCTACGCAGTTGAGACAAAACGTCCATGACAATCCCAAATACCATTTCATTCATGCTCATTGTTTTATTGCCTTCAATTAGCCGCATAGGTCCCAAACATTTCTGCGTAATTGATTAGTGGGGGAGCAACACAAACAAAAATGCCCGAGGCCAAAAAAGAGGCAGGTCTCTCGATGAGCCCTCACATTCATTAACCTGAAACTAAACTAACCTACCTTATGTGATGCACAATAAAATGGATCTGTTCATAGCACCCGGAAACAAAACAAAAAGGATTCAAAAAATAAAATCTATATGTAAAATCTGGAAACCAGATGCCAGTGCACTTACCCCAATTACCTGAGCTAGATGTCTTGCGCTAAAATAAAACCAACACCGTCAAAACTATTTCACTGAGTAACTGCCTTAAAAGAATAATTAAGTGTGCTGTCTGTGGACAAAGTTGATAAATTAAGTGAGTGGTACTTCCTATTCATTTGGTAGCGTCATAAAAATAACAAATACACCAAAAAGGGTGAGTTAGGAGGTGTGGCAGGATTATAAATTACAGTAAAATAAAGCTTTGTGCAAGTGTGGTGGAGCGCCGAGGTCGTTCTCCTTGAAGCAGAGGTGGTGGTGGGGGGTTCACTGGGCTATTCAGCAAATGTCAGCCAATGGCCAGCAGCATATGGAGGGAGACATTGTCTATCAGTGGTCCTTCCACTGGCCCACTTTGTGTTCAATGGGATCGAGATGGAAGTAATCACCCATGGTTATTCCTTTCCTGTAGAGTTCAGGTGAGTGGGGAAAAACGCATGTTTACGACTCGACAGGTGTCCGGTCCGTTTATCACTGGGCGGTTGAGTCTCCGTTGAGTTCGACGCCGTGCTGCTGTAGCTGCGCTCGAAGCAGCGCGTTGTCGCCCTTGAGTTCCTCAAGCTGGAAAAGTTACAAGGCAGAGAGGATCATTCGGAATACAGTGCCAACATTGTTGAACCAAAATAAATATATTTAAGGGGTGACAAAGTTTCAGTGCTGTTTGGTGACGTGACGCGTACCACACTAAACGATTTTGTTAACCTGTTGTCGAAGCAGTTCGTTGTCCAGCTCGATTCGCTCCACTTCTTTGCAGCTCTCCTGCAATCGTTGGTTATTCTGACGCAGCTCTCTGATGTAATCGCAAGCTTTGGACAGGATGCCTCCTTTACTCTAGGGAGGGAATAATAAGGCAGAAATGAGTCAGATGGAAATGTTAATCATATGCGGTGTCCCAAGAGTTTTTGCACAACTTACAGCTCCAGTTCTGTTGTCTATGTTACAGTCAGGGATGATTTTCGAAAGTGTGACGATCCAGTTGTTAATCTTGTCTCTTCTTCTTCTCTCCACTGAAAGAAGGAAATCGTTAATTAAATGATTGCAATATACTAAAAAAAACATTGACGTACCCTCATTGTGTTGCGCTCTTCTTCTTTCATCCCTTGGTGCTCGTGGACCGTCCACCTTCCTGTAAGGACACATTTTTCTTGTGGCTCCAGTTTTATCCCAGGCAAAATTAACTACAGGTAATTCTAAAAGTACATTTATACCCAAGTTAATTTTAGGAGAGACTCCCCCCCCCCCCATCAGTCAGGCAAAATGATTACATTCTGGTAGACTTTGAGGCCACACTTCTTTTCTCGACCAACCTTTTTTGGGGGAAAATATATTATTTACATTCATGCCAAGAAAATAAAGGACCCACAAAGCAGGAGTTTAAATCAAACTGCAGGGATGAACCGAAAATGGCGTTTATGCTAAGCACCTCAGGGACAAACACATCACACCTCACAGTACGATTACAGTATTGTGTTGATTTGTAAACAAAGCGGGTGACACTGAGGGGAGGGAATCGCAGCAGCATTGGTTCGAATGTGAAAGTTCTCCTCACCAGTTTGTGCTGCCATGCTGCAACATCTCGCTTTCACCAACGTCTCTGGGGATGGCAGGTAAGTAGGACACAGTGTGGTTTTCAGATTTTTGATCATTTAATAAGGAACGCTATTGTTCCGCTGTTGCACCTTTGGATTTTTTTTTTTTTTTTTTAAACAAAATAAAACTTCATGGGGAGTTTGATTGAAATCATTTTAAAATGTAGGATTCAGAAAGGCTTTGTGTAGAAGACGGAGTTCTTTTTTTTCTTCCCAATGTAAGGAGACATCGTGTACTCACCCTGGGTAAGTGTGTGTGCGCGGTGCAATGGTCCGTTGAGTTGCCGACTGCAGCACATCAGGAGGGGTCATCATTACGTAGAACTGACCTGGACGCAAGCAATAAAAGCTTCGTTATTATTATTACTCGACATTTTTTATTCTGTTTGAAGACCATATAAAGTGAAAGTATGTAAACAAACCTGCCCCCTGTGTGATTGTGGGTTCAGAGGTGGTTTGCACCGACACGGCTGTGGCTGTCCCGTCGGTGACAGCGGCGGCGGGAAAGTAGGCGAAACGTGTCTCTCCTCCTACCGTCTCCCCGACAGGACTGCCCCCGTTACTGAAAGGGTTCTGGATCACAGCCTGGATGGTAAAGAATGAAGGAATGAATCCATCAAAAAAATTCATTCAATCACTGTTGAAACCACGACTGAGTGAACATCATCGTATGTTTTGCTTTGTTCTTAAAATCAAATTAAAATGTCGCCGATGTAAATTCACAGTAATATTTCCATGTTCACGCACCTGAGGTGCTCCTGCAAATGTTGCGGCGGAGACGACGCTAACAGCAGCAGTGGCGTCGGAGGATGAATCAATGTGGTCGTCTGTCACCTGGACGACACGATAGGTCACCTTGACAGAGAGCAGGAACAGTGTTGGAATCATACTAGAAAGAAAACAACGGCTAATGAAATCATAGTCTTTACCTGCCCGCCATTATTGTCTGTGCGAAACTGGTACTGGACATTGTGGTCAGAGAAAGCAGCCTGTTGGACAGCAGAAATGGTCCCAGCTGACTGATCCTCTACTTCTCCTGTAAATAAAGCAAACCAAAATTGGGCACGTCAAGTATTGCATGTTCATATATGTCACATAATAAAAAATATTAGAACAGAAATATTCTAGAATATTCTAGCGGAAGCTTGAAATAAATATCATACCTTCCTGTAACTGCTCAATGTCGTCGGATTCCTGTTTGTCGTGACTGCAAAAAAAGTGAAAAAGTTATTTTCTCCAAAGAATAACGTAAAGCTCGAAACTAGCATCAAATGAAGTTGATCAAAGCTTGTCGCGGGTGAGCGGCGCCACCGTGTGGTCACATAAGCAAATTACATGTTAAGATAAAAAATAATAAAGTACAGTGCCGCACTGCACTATAGTGCAATAAAATCAAGTAAAATAAAACAAATGTAACTTAAAATGTAAAATCTGAATACATGATAAAGGCTAACTAAACCCAAACGTTGAGTTTGAGTCTGAAGTTCGAACTGGTACGTCTTCTTGAAATGACCTTAATACCTCCAAAACTATGCTAGTTCTGGCCTACTTAAGTACTTATAATCTCCAAAGACGTACACCCGGTCAAGTTAAACGCAATGCTGGCAAGAAAAAAAGAAACATAAAACCATGCTTAAGTTGTTGCCTCGTTTTGACGTCTTGCAGTAGCCGCAATGTTACACAGTTGCTAAATTCAAAAATAGGACAAAAATGAATTCAATGATCGCTTGGGTGTAGAAATGAAACATTGCCGAAGCATGAAATAGTCGTAAAACAACTCTGATAGAAAGCAAGTAAAAGTGTCAAACAGCTTAAAGATATAAAGAAAAGCGTTTGCAAAGAGTCTAAACTATGGCGGCCTTGCTCGGACGGAGCCTGGCGGGCCGAACGAGAGAAACGGCTGACGGGCCGAAGCTCACCTCGCCGAGCTGTCCACACTCTGCTCCAGCATATCCATGAAGGCTCGGTCAGCGTGGGAACGAGCGATGGCAACAACACGGATCCGCCGAGATGGAGGTTTGTGATCACGGGGACAAACACACGGGTCATGTGAGGCAGACAGGCCAGGACACGTGAGGCGGCGAGCGGCCACGGGAGCTAAAATGGAGGCTTCCGCTTCGTCTCCACGGCTGCTTGTGTAAGCGTGCGGCCAAACCTCGCTTGTTATCGAGCCGACACGACACAGATGCGCCGGATATTGGACGGGACCTTTATTACAACTTTTCGGCTGTTGAAGTTTTTTAAAAGGCGTTGTTTGTGTAGGTTTTTTAATGCGATTCCCGTTTTTGCGACACTGAGCCGCCGCAAAGTAGCTTTATGTGCTTAATAAAACAAGGAGTGGACTTTTTTTTTTAACATCTTTAATATAGTGTGTGTGCGTGCGAGATTATTTTTTGTATTTTATTTTGTCCCCAGGGTAACGCATTCGGATTAATTTGACCATCCAGATTGTCTAATACTTCTCTGTTATGCCAAATATTTGACATGACTACAAGTGGAAGACCACTCACTGTGATCCAACACGGGTTTTTCCTCAGACCATACGTCATAAACCCAGATGACGTCAGTGTTTCGCTTGAAAGCATTTAAAAAATTCAAAGGCAAAGCAGAAAAGATTACAAAATAGATTACTAATGACAACAATTAGACGCAGTAACAAACGAAATATTTAAAGGTATTTAAACCCTGCAATTTTTTCAGTTTGCATAAATCTAATAATTCAGGAATTAATAGACCAGTGAATAACTTGCAGTGATTGTCTCAAAAGGTCGTGCAAAAAAAAACGTTTACACAGATCCCACATCATTCATGATGTAGTGGCACAAACTAGGTGCACCTCTCATTGCAGCTCTGCTTAACTTTGAGAAAATAGTGGTTAAATCGCCCACTCAGTGACAGTAAGAATGCGTTTTGAAAGATTGCTCGGAAATGATTGACGGAAACATGTAATTGATGTAATTGAATGTTTGAAAGGAACGTCTACTGATTTGTGCCCAGCAACCTCAGCCATTTTCGGGCCCGATGCAGAAATTTGATATTTTAACAAAAAGAAAATGAACTCCAATCACAAGGAATAGCTCGAGAGGCTGACTCATTTGTTCAGACCGCAGACCAGAAAGAGAGATGGAGAGGAACAACCACCCCGAGAGACTGCCAAACTTTTTAGGCCAACCTCTCCTCTCCACCCCTCCCACCTCATTCTTTCCTATGGGCACTCGGGTATATTCATTCAGTATACACACAGCAACAGGCTGAACGGACCTTAGGATCCATCCGTTGCAAAGTTTCTTTGAACCATTGCAAAGGGTGAGTTTTTTTTATTTTTTGTATGTGTATTTACAAAGGAACCTTTGTTTGAATTTGAAGAAACCTCTATGAAGTTTCTTTGATAAGTGCATGTGGCATTTGGTGTAATGCATGATACTGAGTCTTTCCTGGATCAGCAGAAGCAAGCTCGAGAGATGGCGACCCCAAAAACCACTCCTCGAGGTGCAAACCATGCCCTCTCCCCCAACCGCATCACACGTCTCCAGGAGAAGAAAGATCTCAGCAACCTCAACGACCGTCTGGCCGTTTACATCGACAAGGTCCGTTCCCTGGAAGTGGAGAACGCCGGCTTGCGTTTGCGCATCACTGAATCCGAAACAGAGGTGTCCCGGGAGCTGACGGGCCTGAAGGCCGCTTACGAGACGGAGCTGGCGGATGCCCGTAAGACTCTGGACTCGGTGGCCAAAGAGCGTGCACGTCTGCAGCTGGAGGTGGGCAAGCTGAGGGAGGAATTCAAGGAGCTGAAAGCAAGGTGAGGCCCGGCCATTTTATCAAAAATATGCCAACAACAAAATGGATACTGGATATTAGTGCTGACATAATTGCTTTGCTGCTGGGGCCACACCTCAAGGAAAATCCTCCTCGTGACTAATTGCAGCTCAACATTGGACTTCCATTTAACCATCCCATAGTCGCACATCAATGGCCTGATGACTAAGTTCTTCCCCGTCCCCCCCACTTCCTCCTCCCCTTCCACATCCTCCAGAGTAATGACACACTCACGATACGTGGCAGTGGTTAAGAGGGCTCCGTTTCTTCTACTCTTCCATAAATATTGTCTTGATGGCTCCAGTGTGTTTGGCACGGACAGGCTGTTGCCATGGTAGCATCGCAACCAAACACCAAAAGCTGTGGTTTGTGGCTAGATGGAGAAGACTGGAAACATTGTAGCTTAAAAGTCATGTGGAAACATAAAAGTACATCCCCGTCCGCCCCCTCCAAGAAAATTCTTCTCAAAATAGCACATTTGACTGCGTCGAGGGTTTCCATGAAGTCTCGCCCCATTTAATTGTCCATCCATTTTCCATATTCCCAGTTTATGTGTATATCTGTCATCTCAGGAACACGAAGAAAGAATCCGATCTGGCAGGAGCGCTGCAGAGGCTCAAAGACTTGGAAGCCTTGCTGAACTCCAAGGACGCGTCTTTGACGACAGCGTTAGGAGAAAAGCGTAGCCTTGAGACAGAAAATCGAGATCTGAAGACGCAGGTTGCCAAGGTGAATCAAATCACGATTAAATTACCGTGATGATTGTGTTAAAGTTGTTGCCACGTTTAGCTCGACACCAGCTTGGGAGATGCCCGAAAGCAGCTGCAGGATGAGATGCTCAGGAGGGTGGATGGAGAGAATCGCATTCAAACCCTTAAAGAGGAGCTGGAGTTTCAAAAGAACCTGCATTCCGAGGTCGGATACGATTATCATCACTATCGCTTATTTAATTAAGGAAAATAAAGCTGAGTCTTTCTCACGTCTCACGTAGGAGTTGCGCGAGGTCAAACGCCGGCACGAGTCTCGCGTGGTGGAGTTGGAAAACGGCCGCCAGGAAGATTATGAAAGCAAACTGGCCGACGCCTTGATGGAGATGCGAAGCCAGCATGAACTTCAAATTAAACTCTACAAGGAGGAGATTGAGAAGACCTACAACTCCAAGGTAAATTGCTGGAAAGTATTGCCTGAACTCTTTTTTTACCTTCTACTATGCCTGTCGGGTTCAGCTGGAAGGTGCTCGCCAGTCAGCGGACCGAAGCAGCCACCTGGTGGGCGCGGCGCACGAGGAGCTCCAGCAGACCCGGATCCGACTGGAGTCCGTTTCATCTCAATTAAGCCAGCTTCAAAAACAGGTAACTATTTATCATTTGGACCTTAGAATCTGTCTCAGCTGCAAAAGTTTAAAAAGTCTGTGTTGACACTAGCTTGCAGCCCGTGATGCAAAAGTGAAAGATCTGGAGGAGGCTCTGTCTAGAGAGAGGGACACCATGCGTCGCCTCCTCGGGGAGAAAGACCGAGAAATGGCCGACATTAGGCAGCGGATGCAGCAGCAGCTGGATGAGTATCAGGAGCTAATGGATGTCAAGCTAGCGCTGGATATGGAGATAAGTGCCTACAGGAAGTTGCTTGAAGGCGAGGAGGAGAGGTGTGTGTGCACAGCTTACATACATACCACAACTTTTCATGTCATAGCAATTCATGTCTCCACGTTTGTCCGCAGGCTACGCCTTTCCCCGAGTCCACCGCCGACAAGGATGGCAGGAAGTCGCTCCTCGACCACGTCGGTTCATTCCCGATCCTTCAACTGCAGCGCTCACAACTCCAGCGGGAAGAGGAAGCGTCCCAACGACACGGACAGCGAGGCTTCGAGCTTCGCCGGAAGCGCCGTGGCTCGTACTCGCATCACCCAGCAGGCCTCTGCTAGCGGGCGGGTCACCGTGGATGAGGTGGACCAGGATGGCAAATATGTCCGACTCAGCAATAAAGCAGATGAGGTCAGTGGATGTGTCACAGTGGAACATCGCACATCTTACGAAATTTGCACATTTTCCAGTAACGACTAACCTGTTGAGATCAATTTCAACTATTAGGATCAGAATTTGGGGAACTGGCAGGTGAAGCGCCAGGTTGGATCTTCTGCTCCCATCGCATTCAAGTTTCCCGCAAAGTTCATCCTAAAGGCCGGCCGGAGAGTCACGGTAATCAATCTTATCTGAAAGATCTCAGATACGAGGTGCTCAATATTTCAATGACCTTTACATGCTGATCAGATCTGGGCGGCTGGCGCTGGCGGAAACCACAATCCTCCCTCTGATCTAGTCTGGAAGACACAGGCCAACTGGGGAACCGGAGACCAGTTCCAGACTACCTTGATCAACGCTAACGGAGAGGTGACACATCTTTCAAGCGACAAGAAGCAATATTTCTCTTTTGACGTCCATTTTTCTTCCAGGAAATGGCGATGAGGAAAGTCACTCGCACACATTTGGAAGACGATGATGACGACATGGTAATATTATAAAAATATAAACACAATTAAATGGGAATTTTGTAACACAATCATGACTATAGTTGCATTTTTTTTCTGCTGGTCAATCATTTGAAAAGATTCAGAGTTTGTTGTTTCCGCAGCAGGTTGCTCACAGCACCTGCGGGGACAGCGAGTACAATCTTCGTAGTCGTACAGTTATGTGCGGCTCCTGCGGATTCTCCCCGGACAAGCCCAACAACGGCAGCTCCGTGTCTACGGCTTCCCGCTCCTACCGTACTGGTGGCATCTCAGAGGGTTTTCTGCCTCATTCCTACGTGTTCAGTAGTAGCACACCTCGCAAGGTGAGACCACTAAAAGGAAACAGACAAAAGTGATGCAAACATAATGCTCCTGTTTTTTGTTTTTTTTCCAGACTGGAATCCGAACTGAGACCTGTCCAATAATGTGAGGCCCTGGATCTTTTGGTCTTCATTTTCCATGCCAATCAATTTATATAGTATTTAGTATACTTTTATATATATCACTTTTTACAACATGCTTATGGTTAGCCACCAATATGAACTATAGTTTCATATTGAATTTGAATTTCAAAAAATTACTTTTTATACAAGGTAGTGACTTTTTTCCACAGCTTTTTTGAATAAAATCTACTCCGACCTGTTGTGAAATTTTCTTTGATTGAAATAAAGTTGTTCTTCTTCAAAATGTATTAAATTCGTCTTTCTTTTTGTGTTGTATAAAAATTGCATTGATTTATATTGATTTCTCCCAGCTCTCAAAAACGGAACTCCAGACTTTTATATTGAAATTTGAACCACTGTAGCTATTTACTTTTATTTTGAAACGTAAGTACTGTTTTTGTTCCGGGTCCCATACCCGGAAGTAGGTCATTTCCACGGAAGCCCGACAGACTCTTTACGTGTTGTTTTTTGTAAGTTGTGTTATTGCATGGCATTTAACCAAAATTTTGCATTCTTAATGGAATATTGGCGTGCATTTGGTGAGTGTCACTAATCTTTAGTAATCTCTGGTTGTCGTCAAGAATTCAAGACATGCTAACAGTCAATGCCCACTTTCACCTTCAGCTAACAACCACCAGAAGCCACCCTTTTCAAGGGACGCCATCACTTCCTGGGAGGCCGCTTTGTGCCACCAGCTTTGGAGAGGAAGTACCAGCTCAACCTGCCCCGCTACCCCGAAACTGACTGTGTGTTAAAATTATAAGATTTGGTTCCTGAAATGGTTCCTAACATGCTTTAACCGTTTTAGAATGCAATAAAGAAAATACTTCATGAAAAGATTCAGCCACAGAAAACTACTAAATCATGACTTGGCTCCACATTCTGTTTTTATAAATAACACACGTTCTTTTCTTATTTTTGTTTATTTCAGACATCAGGAGGTGGTGAATTAGTAAAAAGCTTTCTTCAACCTCAACAGTCTTACAGGCAGTGTTACGCATGTCATATAAATATACAGAATGTCAACATAATATTTGTACGGTGACTACAGTGTATGCCAGGGGTCTCCAAACTACGGCCCGCGGGCCAACTGCGGCCCGCGGTCCAGTTTTTATTGGCCCGCAGCAAATTCTGAAAACATAATTGAATATGGCCCGCACAAGAAGCTTGAGCTCAACTCTGTTGCACTTCTCAGTTTCCACACTAGATGGAGCCCGCCACACAAAGCGTTTGACGTCCCATTAGTACAGGGGTGGCCAGCCAGTCAGAGACTAAGAGCCACATTTTTTACTGTGTCATCGCAAAGAGCCACATCATACACATGAGCACACATGAACACCCCCCCCCACACACACACGCACACAAACACGCACGCGCACGCACACATTATTATGTCACGCACCAACATGATAATGACAAATTGACTCCTACAGTACTAAAACCACAGACCAAAGACCACATTTTCAACAATGAGCATTGTGTGCATTGTCTCACACAGACAAACTCTCAGTTCAACAAATTCCACAAACAAAACCATAATAAGTTTTTTCACTTACTATGTGTGGCGGGACAGACCATTCGTTTGAGTTCGTCGTTTTCAGGAGACAAGATTTCAATAACGTCACTGAGGCATATCTTAACGAACTCCACTTCATTGTATGGATTTTTAGCCCGTGCAATGTTCCAAGCCAGTTGAAACAATGCAAGTGTGACAGTCTCTGAGTGCTTCGTAATTTTTTTGAAAAACTGTACCTATTTTTCTGCCTGCCTTTTCAAAGTCTCCAAGCTTGTGCTTGCGAAATTCAGTCCCTTTTGCAAAGTCCTTATCGATATTGGCATGAAGTGAGCTGAAGTGGCGCTGACCATTTGAAGCTTTTAAATGCGCCAATGACGTCCGACATATCAGGCAGAATGGCTTGCCATAGCGTTCAACAAAAAACAACTTTAACTCTGTTAAAAACGTCCTGTGTTCATCGTCATATATTCGTTTAGCTGTGCATTTTGTCCTTGCCATTTTGGCAAGCGTCTTGTCAGCCTTTCTGGACCTAATGGGCTCCCGTAGTCACAGTCGCCATTCATAAAAAAAGCGGGCAAAACCAATTCACCTCACGCGCATGCGCGTTTGACCAAAATACCATATTGAACTCAAGCAAAGCAAATACGCACGAAAAATAAACACAAATGTTGATATGAACGTAAAAGAGCCGCATGAAACTAGCCAAAGAGCCGCATGCGGCTCGCGAGCCGCGGGTTGGCATACAAGTAGGCGACACAAAACAAAAACAAGAAGGCACAAACCATAAATAATAAGAAAGACAAGTATATTCATGGAGTCAACCAATAAAGCAGACATAACTAGACATTCTTTGATATAAGATAATAACAGAGGTTGCTACAACTTCACGATTCAATATGTATTTCTGTGCACTGCAAAATAAATGTCTTTTGATATGTTGCTTAAATAGCTTAATGACCCTTAAGGAACTGTGTAATGCATGCCTGATGTTTGTTCTCTAAATCATGGACACGGCCAGAGTCGTCTTGACCGTACAGTACTTGATTATATCTTGTGTTTTGATTAAACGTCATATGTCGCCTAATGCGAGACGCCAGCTTTTCGATTACTACTGAACGCTCTGCACAGAGGGAAATGTTTTGCCTAACAAAGAAAAGATATGGTAGGAAGCATGATTAAACTAAGAATATAATGATGTGAGCAAAGACATGGAGTATCAAAAGAACTAACTTTGCATAGTCAGGGAACAGTAATAGATTAATGATGTGACAGCCAAAAAGCTCACATAAATTCGTACAAAATGACAAAATTGAAAGAATGAGGTACGACAGTATATGTGCAAGGATGGAGGAGAATGTTTACAGGAAGGTCACTTGGAGATAAAAACCAGCTGGTGCCAGAGGGAGACAGCCAAGGACTCGGCCAAAGATGATCACCAAGGCCGAAAGACGGGATGGAATCGTCCATAACCAGCACCCACTCCCATGGAATCAAACTCTACTGCGAACTCGCCCCACCCCAACGACTCATCACCCATCAAACTCGCCCCACACCAACTGAATATAAGCTGACCAAAGAACCTTGAACGTGGCCTTTTCTGAATGGAGACTTTCTGCTCTTGAAAGGCCCAGCGCTGTATTGTACTTTCCTGAAAACAGAGCTTTCTTAACAAGAATTATGATTGAACTCAACCAACCTGTGTAAGTCTAATTTCTGCTTCAGTGTCTTTGCATTTTCCTAAATCTGAAGAAATTAAACGAGCACGCAGTGAGTAAATTGGATAACAGGTGATTGGCAATGGCTTTTGCCGTGAGGCGCAGATAGCGCTCCCTAAATTGTGGACCAAATCCAACACTATATTTCTAAGGTGGAAAAATGACGTTTTGGTCACCGTGTTAATGTAGGACCTGAAGCTTAGATCTGAATCTAAATTAACACCAAGACTTGTAACCTCGGATTTAATCCAGGGAGTTAATTTCCTCAAATTATTAAACAGCATTTCTCTTTTTGTTTTAGGGCCGATTAGCAAGATTTCAGTTTTATCCTCGTTTAACTTTAAGAAATTGTTGCTCATCCATTTATTTATAGCCAGAAGACAGTTGGTGATGGAGCTTATAGGTGTAGCATCATTGGGTTCTGCAGATATGTACAATTGTGTGTCATCCGCATAACTATGGAAATATACATTGTGCTTTCTGATGATGTCGCCAAGCGGCAGCATGTAAAGTGAGAATAATAGTGGACCAAGGCAGCTGCCTTGTGCAACCCCATAGCGGCTGTCGTGTGTTGGACACATGCTCTCCTAAGCTGACATAGAACTTTCTCCCTTTGATATATGTTCTGAACCAGTTTAACACACAGTCCGAAAGACCGACTAACCTTTCAAGACGATTGATTAGGATAACATGTTCAATGGTATCAAACGCTGCACTTAGGTCTCAGAGGATAAGAATCGACACCTTGTTTTCATCAGAGTTTAGTCTGAGGTCGCTGATTATTTTAGTAAGAGCAGTTTCAGAGCTGTGGTATGTTCTAAAGCCTGACTGGAATTCCTCCAGGATATTGTTTTCTTTCAGAAACGAGTTTATTTGCACTGAAACTATCTTTTCAAGGATCTTACTAATGAAAGGAAGGTTGGATATCGGCCTATAGCTGGTCAGTACATTTCCATCTAGGTTGGGCTTCTTTAGTAAAGGTTTTACCACAGCTGTTTTAAAGGCATCTGGGAAGATGCCTGTTTGAAGGGATGTGTTTATAATGTTCAGGACATGACTTGAGACACTGTGGAATACCCGCTTAAAGAATGCTGTCGGTACAGGTCAATACTTGAAGTGGAGGAGTTACACTCAGTCACCCAGTCTTGCAAAGCTCATTCAATGTAATACAGGTGAATGTTCCCATGGTTACACAATTTTCATAGGATTTACTGAGATCATCTATGTTTATATCGGCAACGATACTGGCTCTAATTGAAGTTATTTTACTAGTGAAGAATAATGCGAGTTCTTCACATTTTGATGCAGAGAACTGTGGGGGTAATGTTGAGTAGTTGATCAATAGTGGAGAATAATATTCTAGAGTATACACATAGCAACAGGCTGAACGGACCTTAGGATCCATCCATCCATTTTCTGTACCGCTTAGTCCCCACGGGGGTCGCGGCCGTGCTGGAGCCTATCCCAGCCGTCATCGGGCAGTGGGCGGGGGACACCCTGAACCGGTTGCCAGCCAATCGGAGGGCACACAGAGACAAACAACCATTTGCACTCGCACTCGCACTCACACCTAGGGACAATTTGGAGTCTTCAATCGGCCTACCAAGCATGTTTTTGGGATGTGGGAGGGAACCGGAGTGCCCGGAGAAAACCCACGCGGGCCCGGGGAGAACATGCAAACTCCACACAGGGAGGGCCGGAGGTGGAATCGAACCCGCACCCACCTAACTGTGAGGCGGACGTGCTACCCAGTGCCCCACCGAGCCGCCCTTAGGATCCATCCGTTGCAAAGTTTCTTTGAACCATTGCAAAGACTGAGTTTTTTTTATTTTTTGTATGTGTATTTACAAAGGAACCTTTGTTTGACTTTGAAGAAACCTCTAGGAAGTTTCTTTGATAAGTGCAATCAGGCATTGGTGTAATGCATGATACTGAGTCTTTCCTGGATCAGCAGAAGCAAGCTCGAGAGTTGGCGACCCCAGAAAACACTCCTCAAGGTGCAAACAACGCCCTCTCCCCCAACCGCATCACACGTCTCCAGGAGATGGAAGATCTCAGCAACCTCAACAACCGTCTGGCCGTTTACATCGACAACGCCCGTTCCCTGGAAGTGGAGAACGGCGGCTTGCGTTTGCACATCACTGAATCCGAAACAGAGGTGTCCCGGCAGCTGACGGGCCTGAAGGCCGTTTACGAGATGGAGCTGGCGGATGCCCGTGCGACTCTGGACTCGGAGGTCAAAGAGCGTGGACATCTGGAGCTGGAGGTGAGCAAGCTGAGGGTGGAATTCAAGGAGATGAAAGCAAGGTGAGGCCCGGCCATTTTATCAAAAATATGCCAACAACAAAATGGATACTGGATATTAGTGCTGACATAATTGCTTTGCTGCTGGGGCCACACCCCAAGGAAAATCCTCCTCGTGACTAATTGCAGCTCAACATTGGACTTTCAGTTAACCATCCCATATGTGGGACTCTCGATGGGATCACCGGTGTTTGAGTAATGTTCCAGTTATTTATTTTCTTTCTGTGTGTTCGCAATTGTCATGGTGATTGTTCTGGTGTTTTTTTAACTAGGCTGTATGTATTTTTTTGTTAACGCTGATTTCTCCGACTGCCCGAAAAGGCACCACCGCGATCGGTTAGAAAAGGAGAGAAACGAGAGAAAAGGCAGGTGCGGACATGTAGAAGAGGCGGTTGTGTATGGGAGAGAAGTGGAAGACGAATTAAACCACCCTGGGAAACCAAAACTTGTCCCTCGTCGTGACTCGGAGCCGCAACACATCAATATAAATAGCACATTTGACTGCGTCGAGGGTTTCCATGATGTTAGGGTTTACAGAATATCTTCATCGTATGATTATGTTGGAATGTAACCTGTAATAATTTACCTAGCTTGTCCCGTCTTAACAAAAGTAGTAGAACAAAGTGCTAAGATCTTTTCAACTGATTGACTAGCTGCAGAGGAAGCAATCAAAGTTGCTTTGTTTACACAAAGTCGTAAAAGGCCCCCTGCTATGCTTTGATCAGCAGGGAAGCGGCTTCACCCCATCCTGTGTTCCCACACCCCCACTTTCAACCCCACTCTGTTTCTCTCAATAAATATGCACCTGATGAGGCCTGAGTCAGACCTCCATTCGACCATCGCTGTAAGCACAGCTATGAATGGACTCTCCACTTGCAGGTGTCTAAAATGACTTGCTTGTCTCCTGTGTGGTTCTTGCAAAATAAGTTAGAGTGAGCACCACCCTAACACATGATGTCTCGCCCCATTTAATTGTCCATCCATTTTCCATATTCCCAGTTTATGTGTATATCTGTCATCTCAGGAACACGAAGAAAGAATCCGATCTGGCAGGAGCGCTGCAGAAGCTCAAAGACTTGGAAGCCTCGCTGAACTCCAAGAACGCGTCTTTTGTGACAGCGTTAGGAGAAAAGCGTCGCCTTGAAGCCTTGCTGAACTCCAAGGACGCGTCTTTGACGACAGCGTTAGGAGATAAGCGTCGCCTTGAAGCCTTGCTGAACTCCAGCGTCGGGTCTTTGACGACAGCGTTAGGAGAAAAGTGTCGCCTTTTAGCCTTGCTGAACTCCAAGGACGCGTCTTTGACGACAGCGTTAGAAGAAAAGAGTCTCCTTGAGACAGGAAACCGAGATCTGACGACGCAGGTTGCCAAGGTGAATCAAATCACGATTAAATTACCGTGATGATTGTGTTAAAGTTGTTGCCACGTTTAGCTCGACACCAGCTTGGGAGATGCCCGAAAGCAGCTGCATGATGAGATGCTCAGGAGGGTGGATGGAGAGAATCGCATTCAAACCCTTGAAAAGGAGCTGGAATTTCAAAAGAAGCTGCATTCCGAGGTCGGACACGATTATCATCACTATCGCTTATTTAATTAAGGAAAATAAAGCTGAGTCATTCTCACGTCTCACGTAGGAGTTGCGCGAGGTCAAACGCCGGCACGAGTCTCGCATGGTGGAGTTGGAAAACGCCCGCCAGGAAGATTATGAACCCAAACAGGCCTTGATGGAGATGCGAAGCCAGCATGAACTTCAAATTAAACTCTACAAGGAGGAGATTGAGAAGATTTACAACTCCAGGGTAAATTGCTGGAAAATATCGCCTTTTTACCTTCTACGATGGCTGTTGGGTTAAGCTGGAAGGCGCTCGCCAGTCAGCGATTTCACCATTTATCAAAGTCAAAGTCAGCTTTATTGTCAATTCCTTCATATGTCAAGACACACAAAGAAACCGAAATTCCGTTTCTTCTATCCCACGGTGATGAGACAAACAAGCAGACGACACAAAATAAAAACAAGAAGGCACAAACAATAAATAATAAATAAAAAATAACAAATAAAATGAGCGATGAATAAATAATAAACCAATAACCCAATAAATAAGGGGAGCAAAACTGAGCCAGTGTGCATACAGCAGACAGTAAGCATAGCTTATCATTTGGACCTTAGAATCTGTCTCAGCTGCAAAAGTTTAAAAAGTCTGTGTTGACACTAGCTTGCAGCCCGTGATGCAAAAGTGAAAGATCTGGAGGAGGCTCTGTCTAGAGAGAGGGACACCATGCGTCGCCTCCTCGGGGAGAAAGACCGAGAAATGGCCGACATTATGGAGCGGATGCAGCAGCAGCTAATGGATGTCAAGCTAGCGATGGATATGGAGATAAGTGCCTACAAGAAGTTGCTTGACCGCGAGGAGGAGAGGTGTGTGTGGCTTACAAACATACCACAACTTTTCCTCTCATAGCAATTCATGTCTCCACGTTTGTCCGCAGGATACGCTCGACCACGTCGGCCAGCGGGAAGAGGAAGCGTCCCAACGACACGGACAGCGAGGCTTCGAGCTTCGCCGGAAGCGCTGTGGCTCGTACTCCCATCGCCCAGCAGGCCTCTGCTAGCGGGCAGGTCACCGTGGATGAGGTGGACCAGGACGGCAAATATGTCCGACTCAGCAATAAAGCAGATGAGGTCAGTGGATGTGTCACCGTGGAACATCGCACATCTTACGAAATTTGCACATTTTCCAGTAACGACTAACCTGTTGAGATCAATTTCAACTATTAGGATCAGAATTTGGAGAACTGGCAGGTGAAGCGCCAGGTTGGATCTTCTGCTCCCATCGCATTCAAGTTTCCCGCAAAGTTCATCCTAAAGGCCGGCCGGAGAGTCACGGTAATCAATCTTATCTGGAAGATCTCAGATACGAGGTGCTCAATATTTCAATGACCTTTACATGCTGATCAGATCTGGGCGGCTGGTGCTGGCGGAAACCACAATCCTCCCTCTGATCTAGTCTGGGAGACACAGGTCAACTGGGGAACCGGAGACCAGTTCCAGACTACCTTGATCAACGCTAACGGAGAGGTGACACATCTTTCAAGCGACAAGAAGCAATATTTCTCTTTTGACGTCCATTTTTCTTCCAGGAAATGGCGGAGGGAAGTCCCTCGCACACATTCGGAAGATGATGATGATGATGACATGGTAACATTATAAAAATATTGTATAACAATACAATTAAATGGGAATTTTCGAACGCAATCATAACTGCTGGTCAATCATTTGAAAAAATTCAGAGTTTGTTGTTTCCGCAGCAGGTTGCTCACAGCACCTGCGGGGACAGCGAGTAGAATCTTCGTAGTCGTACAGTTATGTGCGGCTCCTGCGGATTCTCCCCGAACAAGCCCAACAACGGCAGCTTCCCGCTCCTACCGTACTGGTGGCATCTCAGAGGGTTTGCTGCCTCATTCCTACGTGTTCACGTCGCGAGGTGAGACCATTCCAGACTGGAATCCGAACTGAGACCTGTCCAATAATGTGAGGCCCTGGATCTTTTGGTCTTCATTTTCCATGCCAATCAATTTATATATTTAGTCAACTTTTATATATATAATTTTTTACGACATGCTTATGGTTAGCCACCAGGCAATAAAATATGAACTATAGTTTCATATTGTCAAAAAATTACTTTTTATAGAAGGTAGTTTAGTGACTTTTTTCCACAGCTTTTTTGAATAAAATCTGCTCCGACCTGTTGTGAAATTTTCTTTGATTGAAATAAAGTTGTTCTTCTCTAAAAATTATTGAATTCGTCTTTTTTTGGCGTTATATAAATAATGCATTGATTTAAATTTCTCCCAACTCTCAAAAACGGAACTCCAGACTTTTATATTGAAATTTGAACCACTGTAGCTATTTACTTTTATTTTGAAACGTAAGTACTGTTTTTGTTCCGGGTCCCCATACCCGGAAGTAGGTCATTTCCACGGAAGCCCGACAGACTCTTTGCGTGTTGTTTTTTGTAAATTGCATGGCATTTAACCAAAATTTTGCATTCTTAACGGAATATTGGCGTGCATTTGGTGAGTGTCACTAATCTTTCGTCATCTCTGGTTGTCGTCAAGAATTCAAGACATGCTAACAGTCAGCCATAACTACAAATTGCATGAAGAAGATTTGCTGTTTACCATTGCAGGACCATCTGAATGCTGAGTGTGCGGACTCTTTTTGGCATCGGCTTTCTGGTGACCTCACGGGCCGCAGCGGTTTTTGCTCAAACGGGGAAATGCCCACTTTCACCTTCAGCTAACAACCACCAGAAGAACTGTCACAGTAGCAGACAATTTTCCATCATGGCCCAGAGCATCAAGTACCTTGGGTATGTTTTATAAATACAATTTAAAGTGACGTCTAGTTTTCGTCATACTTGTATTTGTTCTGCAGACAAGAGGAAGCCCAGCGCATTGACGAGGAGCTCTTCAGTGAGTACGGCTTCAGTGTGGACCAGCTGATGGAGCTCGCAGGGCTCAGTTGTGCTACCGCCATCACAAGGGTGAACCACAATGTCCTTCCAGAATGATCATAATGTGAATCTAAGCATCTCACGTTTTCCATTGAAGGCATATCCACTGAGTTCCTTGGTCAAGCCCAAACCCACAGTGCTGGTTATATGTGGACCCGGCAACAATGGAGGAGACGGCCTGGTCTGTGCTAGACATCTTAAACTATTTGTAGGTGTCGCCATGCTTGATTTTTGAGGAAGCCATCTTTACAACCATCGAGGAAGTTTCCTTAATGACTTCTCCATCTTCTCTCAGGGTTACGAACCCTCCATCCTGTATCCAAAGAGGCCCAACAAACCACTGTTTCAGGGTCTGACCACCCAGTGCCAGAAAATGGAGATCCCATTTCTTACAGAGATGCCCGAGGTTTGAACTTGTAACAGTCGAAATTGACTGTGTTTAAATGTGACCTTTTTAATTATTTTTGTTAGGCTCCTGTGATTGACGAGGCCTTCAACCTGGTGATCGATGCCATCTTCGGCTTCAGTTTTAAGGGGGCGGCGCGAGAGCCTTTTGGTTCCATCATCGATGTCCTGAAGAAGACCACTGTGCCCATTGCTAGCATCGACATCCCTTCAGGTTCCTTCATCTTTACGTAGCATTTTGCTCATCCACACTGCTTCCAAGTGTGTTTACGTGACTCTTGGATTTATTTTCCAGGTTGGGATGTGGAGCCCCCTCCGTGAGTCGTCACCTTATCGTGGTGGAGGGGTTTGCGTGCCCCTATGATCCTAGGAGCCATGTTGTCTGGGGCTTCATGCCCCTGGTAGGGTCACCCATGGCAAACGGGTCCTAGGTGAGGGGCCAGACAAAGCACGGCTCATCAGCCCCTTATGATGAAAAAAATTAATGGATCACATTTTCCCTCGCCCGGACGCGGGTCACCGGGGCCCCCCTCTGGAGCCAGGCCTGGAGGCGGGGCTCGAAGGCGAGCGTCTGGTGGCCGGGCCTTCACCCATGGGGCCCGGCCGGGCTCAGCCCGAAAAGGAAACGTGGGTCCCCCTTCCCATGGGCTCACCACCTGTGGGAGGGGCCAAAGGGGTCGGGTGCATTGCAAGCTGGGCGGCGGCCAAAGGCAGGGACCTTGGCGGTCTGATCCCCGGCTGCAGAAGCTGGCTCTTGGGACATGGAATGTCACCTCTCTGGCTGGAAAGGAGCCCGAGCTGGTGTGCGAGGCAGAAAAGTTCCGACTAGATATAGTCGGACTTGCCTCCACGCACAGTTTGGGTTCCGGTACAAGCCCTCTCGAGAGGGGCTGGACTCTCTTCCACTCTGGAGTTGCCCACGGTGAGAGGCGTCGAGCAGGTGTGGGTATACTTATTGCCCCCCGGCTGGGCGCCTGCACATTGGGGTTCACCCCGGTGAACGAGAGGGTAGCCTCCCTCCGCCTTCGGGTGGGGGGACGGGTCCTGACTGTTGTTTGTGTCTATGCACCAAACGGCAGCTCAGAGTACCCACCCTTCTTGGAGTCCCTGGAGGAAGTGCTGGAGAGCGCTCCTTCTGGGGACTCCGTCGTTCTACTGGGTGACTTCAATGCTCACGTGGGCAATGACAGTGAGACCTGGAAGGGCGTGATTGGGAGGAACGGCCCCCCCGATCTGAACCCGAGCGGTGTTCTATTGTTGGACTTCTGTGCTCGACACGGATTTTCAATAATGAACACCATGTTCAAACATAAGGGTGTCCATGTGTGCACTTGGCACCAGGACACCCTAGGCCGCAGTTCGATGATCGACTTTGTAGTCGTGTCATCGGATTTGCGGCCGCATGTTTTGGACACTCGGGCGAAGAGAGGGGCGGAGCTGTCAACTGATCACCACCTGGTGGTGGGTTGGCTCCGATGGTGGGGGAAGATGCCGGTCCGACCTGGCAGACCCAAACGTTCTGTGAGGGTCTGCTGGGAACGTCTGGCGGAATCCCCTGTCAGGAAGAGCTTCAACTCCCACCTCCGGCAGAGCTTTTCCCACGTCCCGGGGGAGGCGGGGGACATTGAGTCCGAGTGGACCTTGTTCCGCGCCTCCATTGTTGAGGCGGCCGACCGGAGCTGTGGCCGTAAGGTCATTGGTGCCTGTCGTGGCGGCAATCCCCAAACCCGCTGGTGGACACCGGCGGTAAGGGATGCCGTCAAGCTGAAGAAGGAGTCCTATGAGCGTTCAGTAGTAATCGAAAAGCTGGCGTCCCGCATCTAGGCGACATATGACGTTTACAACAGGTCGGAGCAGATTTTATTCAAAAAAGCTGTGGAAAAAAGTCACTAAACTACCTTATATAAAAAGTAATTTTTTGACAATATGAAACTATAGTTCATATTTTATTGCCTGGTGGCTAACCATAAGCATGTCGTAAAAAATTATATATATAAAAGTTGACGAAATATATAAATTGATTGGCATGGAAAATGAAGACCAAACGATCCAGGGCCTCACATTATTGGACAGGTCTCAGTTCGGATTCCAGTCTGGAATGGTCTCACCTCGCGACGTGAACACGTAGGAATGAGGCAGCAAACCCTCTGAGATGCCACCAGTACGGTAGGAGCGGGAAGCTGCCGTTGTTGGGCTTGTTCGGGGAGAATCCGCAGGAGCCGCACATAACTGTACGACTACGAAGATTCTACTCGCTGTCCCCGCAGGTGCTGTGAGCAACCTGCTGCGGAAACAACAAACTCTGAATCTTTTCAAATGATTGACCAGCAGTTATGATTGCGTTAGAAAATTCCCATTTAATTGTATTGTTATACAATATTTTTATAATGTTACCATGTCATCATCATCTTCCAAATGTGTGCGAGGGACTTTCCTCCGCCATTTCCTGGAAGAAAAATGGACGTCAAAAGAGAAATATTGCTTCTTGTCGCTTGAAAGATGTGTCACCTCTCCGTTAGCGTTGATCAAGGTAGTCTGGAACTGGTCTCCGGTTCCCCAGTTGGCCTGTGTCTCCCAGACTAGATCAGAGGGAGGATTGTGGTTTCCGCCAGCGCCAGCCACCCAGATCTGATCAGCATGTAAAGGTCATTGAAATATTGAGCACCTCGTATCTGAGATCTTCCAGATAAGATTGATTACCGTGACTCTCCGGCCGGCCTTTAGGATGAACTTTGCGGGAAACTTGAATGCGATGGGAGCAGAAGATCCAACCTGGCGCTTCACCTGCCAGTTCTCCAAATTCTGATCCTAATAGTTGAAATTGATCTCAACAGGTTAATCGTTACTGGAAAATGTGCAAATTTCGTAAGATGTGCGATGTTCCACTGTGACACATCCACTGACCTCATCTGCTTTATTGCTGAGTCGGACATATTTGCCGTCCTGGTCCACCTCATCCACGGTGACCTGCCCGCTAGCAGAGGCCTGCTGGGCCATGGGAGTACGAGCCACAGCGCTTCCGGCGAAGCTCGAAGCCTCGCTGTCCGTGTCGTTGGGACGCTTCCTCTTCCCGCTGGCCGACGTGGTCGGGCGTATCCTGCGGACAAACGTGGAGACATTAATTGCTATGACAGGAAAAGTTGTGGTATGTTTGTAAGCTGTGCACACACACCTCTCCTCCTCGCTGTCAAGCACCATGGCACTTATCTCCATATCCAGCGCTAGCTTGACATCCATTAGCTGCTGCTGCATCCGCTCCATAATGTCGGCCATTTCTCGGACTTTCTTCCGGAGGAGGTCCCTCTCTCTAGACAGAGCCTCCTCCAGATCTTTCACTTTTGCATCACGGGCTGCAAGCTAGTGTCAACACAGACTTTTTAAACTTTTGCAGCTGAGACAGATTCTAAGGTCCAAATGATAGTTACCTGTTTTTGAAGCTGGCTTAATTGAGATGAAACGGACTCCAGTCGGATCCGGGTCTGCTGGAGCTCCTCGTGCGCCGCGCCCACCAGGCTGCTTCGGTCCGCTGACTGGCGAGCGCCTTCCAGCTGAACCCGACAGGCATAGTAGAAGGTAAAAAAAGAGTTCAGGCAATACTTTCACAGATTCTAAGGTCCAAATGATAAGCTATGCTTACTGTCTGCTGTATGCACACTGGCTCAGTTTTGCTCCTCTTATTTATTGGGTTATTGGTTTATTATTTATTCATCGCTCATTTTATTTGTTATTTTTTATTTATTATTTATTGTTTGTGCCTTCTTGTTTTTATTTTGTGTCGTCTGCTTGTTTGTCTCATCACCGTGGGATAGAGGAAACGGAATTTCGGTTTCTTTGTGTGTCTTGACATATGAAGGAATTGACAATAAAGCTGACTTTGACTTTGATAAATGGTGAAATCGCTGACTGGCGAGCGCCTTCCAGCTTAACCCAACAGCCATCGTAGAAGGTAAAAAGGCGATATTTTCCAGCAATTTACCCTGGAGTTGTAAATCTTCTCAATCTCCTCCTTGTAGAGTTTAATTTGAAGTTCATGCTGGCTTCGCATCTCCATCAAGGCCTGTTTGGGTTCATAATCTTCCTGGCGGGCGTTTTCCAACTCCACCATGCGAGACTCGTGCCGGCGTTTGACCTCGCGCTCCTACGTGAGACGTGAGAATGACTCAGCTTTATTTTCCTTAATTAAATAAGCGATAGTGATGATAATCGTGTCCGACCTCGGAATGCAGCTTCTTTTGAAATTCCAGCTCCTTTTCAAGGGTTTGAATGTGATTCTCTCCATCCACCCTCCTGAGCATGTCATCCTGCAGCTGCTTTCGGGCATCTCCCAAGCTGGTGTCGAGCTAAACGTGGCAAGAACTTTAACACAATCATCACGGTAATTTAATCGTGATTTGATTCACCTTGGCAACCTGCGTCGTCAGATCTCGGTTTCTTGTCTCAAGGAGACTCTTTTCTTCTAACGCTGTCGTCAAAGACGCGTCCTTGGAGTTCAGCAAGGCTTCAAGGCGACGCTTTTCTCCTAAGTCTGTCGTGAAAGACCCGACCCTGGAGTTCAGCAAGGCTTCAAGGCGACGCTTTTCTCCTAACGCTGTCGTCAAAAACACGTCCTTGGAGTTCAGCAAGGATTCAAGGCGACGCTTTTCTCGTAACTCTGTCGTCAAAGACGCGTCCTTGGAGTTCAGCAAGGCTTCCAAGTCTTTGAGCATCTGCAGCGCTCCTGCCAGATCGGATTCTTTCTTCGTGTTCCTGAGATGACAGATATACACATAAACTGGGAATATGGAAAATGGATGGACAATTAAATGGGGCGAGACATCATGTGTTAGGGTGGTGCTCACTCTAACTTATTTTGCAAGAACCACACAGGAGACAAGCAAGTCATTTTAGACACCTGCAAGTGGAGAGTCCATTCATAGCTGTGCTTACAGCGATGGTCGAATGGAGGTCTGACTCAGGCCTCATCAGGTGCATATTTATTGAGAGAAACAGAGTGGGGTTGAAAGTGGGGGTGTGGGAACACAGGATGGGGTGAAGCCGCTTCCCTGCTGATCAAAGCATAGCAGGGGGCCTTTTACGACTTTGTGTAAACAAAGCAACTTTGATTGCTTCCTCTGCAGCTAGTCAATCAGTTGAAAAGATCTTAGCACTTTGTTCTACTACTTTTGTTAAGACGGGACAAGCTAGGTAAATTATTACAGGTTACATTCCAACATAATCATACGATGAAGATATTGTGTAAACCCTAACATCATGGAAACCCTCGACGCAGTCAAATGTGCTATTTATATTGATGTGTTGCGGCTCCGAGTCACGACGAGGGACAAGTTTTGGTTTCCCAGGGTGGTTTAATTCGTCTTCCACTTCTCTCCCATACACAACCGCCTCTTCTACATGTCCGCACCTGCCTTTTCTCTCGTTTCTCTCCTTTTCTAACCGATCGCGGTGGTGCCTTTTCGGGCAGTCGGAGAAATCAGCGTTAACAAAAAAATACATACAGCCTAGTTAAAAAAACACCAGAACAATCACCATGACAATTGCGAACACACAGAAAGAAAATAAATAACTGGAACATTACTCAAACACCGGTGATCCCATCGAGAGTCCCACATATGGGATGGTTAACTGAAAGTCCAATGTTGAGCTGCAATTAGTCACGAGGAGGATTTTCCTTGGGGTGTGGCCCCAGCAGCAAAGCAATTATGTCAGCACTAATATCCAGTATCCATTTTGTTGTTGGCATATTTTTGATAAAATGGCCGGGCCTCACCTTGCTTTCATCTCCTTGAATTCCACCCTCAGCTTGCTCACCTCCAGCTCCAGATGTCCACGCTCTTTGACCTCCGAGTCCAGAGTCGCACGGGCATCCGCCAGCTCCATCTCGTAAACGGCCTTCAGGCCCGTCAGCTGCCGGGACACCTCTGTTTCGGATTCAGTGATGTGCAAACGCAAGCCGCCGTTCTCCACTTCCAGGGAACGGGCGTTGTCGATGTAAACGGCCAGACGGTTGTTGAGGTTGCTGAGATCTTCCATCTCCTGGGGACGTGTGATGCGGTTGGGGGAGAGGGCGTTGTTTGCACCTTGAGGAGTGTTTTCTGGGGTCGCCAACTCTCGAGCTTGCTTCTGCTGATCCAGGAAAGACTCAGTATCATGCATTACACCAATGCCTGATTGCACTTATCAAAGAAACTTCCTAGAGGTTTCTTCAAAGTCAAACAAAGGTTCCTTTGTAAATACACATACAAAAAATAAAAAAAACTCAGTCTTTGCAATGGTTCAAAGAAACTTTGCAACGGATGGATCCTAAGGGCGGCTCGGTGGCGCACTGGGTAGCACGTCCGCCTCACAGTTAGGTGGGTGCGGGTTCGATTCCACCTCCGGCCCTCCCTGTGTGGAGTTTGCATGTTCTCCCCGGGCCCGCGTGGGTTTTCTCCGGGCACTCCGGTTCCCTCCCACATCCCAAAAACATGCTTGGTAGGCCGATTGAAGACTCCAAATTGTCCCTAGGTGTGAGTGCGAGTGCAAATGGTTGTTTGTCTCTGTGTGCCCTCCGATTGGCTGGCAACCGGTTCAGGGTGTCCCCCGCCCACTGCGCGATGACGGCTGGGATAGGCTCCAGCGCGGCCGCGACCCCCGTGGGGACTAAGCGGTACAGAAAATGGATGGATGGATCCTAAGGTCCGTTCAGCCTGTTGCTATGTGTATACTCTAGAATATTATTCTCCACTATTGATCAACTACTCAACATTGCCCCCACACCCCCACAGTTCTCTGCATCAAAATGTGAAGAACTCTCATTATTCTTCACGAGTAAAATAACTTCAATTAGAGCCAGTATCGTTGCCGATATAAACATAGATGATCTCAGTAAATCCTATGAAAATTGTGTAACCATGGGAACATTCACCTGTATTACATTGAATGAGCTTTGCAAGACTGGGTGACTGAGTGTAACTCCTCCACTTCAAGTATTGACCTGTACCGACAGCATTCTTTAAGCGGGTATTCCACAGTGTCTCAAGTCATGTCCTGAACATTATAAACACATCCCTTCAAACGGGCATCTTCCCAGATGCCTTTAAAACAGCTGTGGTAAAACCTTTACTAAAGAAGCCCAACCTAGATGGAAATGTACTGACCAGCTATAGGCCGATATCCAACCTTCCTTTCATTAGTAAGATCCTTGAAAAGATAGTTTCAGTGCAAATAAACTCGTTTCTGAAAGAAAACAATATCCTGGAGGAATTCCAGTCAGGCTTTAGAACATACCACAGCTCTGAAACTGCTCTTACTAAAATAATCAGCGACCTCAGACTAAACTCTGATGAAAACAAGGTGTCGATTCTTATCCTCTGAGACCTAAGTGCAGCGTTTGATACCATTGAACATGTTATCCTAATCAATCGTCTTGAAAGGTTAGTCGGTCTTTCGGACTGTGTGTTAAACTGGTTCAGAACATATATCAAAGGGAGAAAGTTCTATGTCAGCTTAGGAGAGCATGTGTCCAACACACATGACAGCCGCTATGGGGTTGCACAAGGCAGCTGCCTTGGTCCACTATTATTCTCACTTTACATGCTGCCGCTTGGCGACATCATCAGAAAGCACAATGTATATTTCCATAGTTATGCGGATGACACACAATTGTACGTATCTGCAGAACCCAATGATGCTACACCTATAAGCTCCATCACCAACTGTCTTCTGGCTATAAATAAATGGATGAGCAACAATTTCTTAAAGTTAAACGAGGATAAAACTGAAATCTTGCTAATCGGCCCTAAAACAAAAAGAGAAATGCTGTTTAATAATTTGGGGAAATTAACTCCCTGGATTAAATCCGAGGTTACAAGTCTTGGTGTTAACTCAGATTCAGATCTAAGCTTCAGGTCCTACATTAACACGGTGACCAAAACGTCATTTTTCCACCTTAGAAATATAGTGTTGGATTTGGTCCACAATTTAGGGAGCGCTATCTGCGCCTCACGGCAAAAGCCATTGCCAATCACCTGTTATCCAATTTACTCACTGCGTGCTCGTTTAATTTCTTCAGATTTAGGAAAATGCAAAGACACTGAAGCAGAAATTAGACTTACACAGGTTGGTTGAGTTCAATCATAATTCTTGTTAAGAAAGCTCTGTTTTCAGGAAAGTACAATACAGCGCTGGGCCTTTCAAGAGCAGAAAGTCTCCATTCAGAAAAGGCAACGTTCAAGGTTCTCTGGTCACCTTATATTCAGTTGGTGTGGGGCGCGTTTGATGGGTGATGAGTCGTTGGGGTGGGGCGAGTTCGCAGTAGAGTTTGATTCCATGGGAGTGGGTGCTGGTTATGGACGATTCCATCCCGTCTTTCGGCCTTGGTGATCATCTTTGGCCGAGTCCTTGGCTGTCTCCCTCTGGCACCAGCTGGTTTTTATCTCCAAGTGACCTTCCTGTAAACATTCTCCTCCATCCTTGCACATATACTGTCGTACCTCATTCTTTCACTTTTGTCATTTTGTACGAATTTATGTGAGCTTTTTGGCTGTCACATCATTAATCTATTACTGTTCCCTGACTATGCAAAGTTAGTTCTTTTGATACTCCATGTCTTTGCTCACATCATTATATTCTTAGTTTAATCATGCTTCCCACCATATCTTTTCTTTGTTAGGCAAAACATTTCCCTCTGTGCAGAGCGTTCAGTAGTAATCGAAAAGCTGGCGTCTCGCATTAGGCGACATATGACGTTTAATCAAAACACAAGATATAATCAAGTACTGTACGGTCAAGACGACTCTGGCCGTGTCCATGATTTAGAGAACAAACATCAGGCATGCATTACACAGTTCCTTAAGGGTCATTAAGCTATTTAAGCAACATATCAAAAGACATTTATTTTGCAGTGCACAGAAATACATATTGAATCGTGAAGTTGTAGCAACCTCTGTTATTATCTTATATCAAAGAATGTCTAGTTATGTCTTCTGTATTGGTTGACTCCATGAATATACTTGTCTGCTTATATACTTTATCCAAAGAGATGTGAGCGTATCTGTTATTGTGGCTAGGCGGGTTTTGTGTCTTTTGACCCTATTCCTTCACCACCCTTCCCACCTCATTCTTTCCTAATAAGCACTCGGGTATATTCATTCAGTATAATAGTAATAATAATAAACAACTTTATTTGTATAGCACCTTTCATACAAGAAATGCAGCTCAAAGCGCTTTACAACAATTAATAAAGTGAGTTTAAAATAGGAGCACGCTTTAATAAAATAAAGAATATATCTTTAAGAAAAGGTAAAAAATAAAATAAAGATAAAATTAGGCTTAAAAGGAAATTTACAAAACGTAATTAGTTAAATGCTCGGGTAAACAAATGAGTTTTAAGTTTTGTTTTGAAAATATCTAGCGACCTGGCCTCCCTGATACCTATTGGCAGTGTGTTCCATAGTTTGGGGGCGTAATTAACAAAGGCTGCATCACCGATCTTCTTTCTGCTGTTGCTGGGAGCCTCCAATAAACCAGCAGCAGATGATCGATTGCAGGGTTCTTGGAGGTATATAGCTAACAAGAGAGTTTGCAATGTAGCTTGGTCCCTGCCCGTTGAGGGCTTTGTATATAAGGAGAAGGACTTTAAAATCAATTCTAAATGTTACGGGAAGCCAGTGCAGAGCAGCTAGAACTGGTCTAATGTGCTCTCTCTTCTTTTTTTGGGATGTGGGAGGAAACCGGAGTGCCGGGAGAAAACCCACGCGGGCCCAGGGAGAACATGCAAACTCCACACAAGGAGGGCCGGAGGTGGAATCGAACCCGCACCCACCTAACTGTGAGGCGGACGTGCTACCCAGTGCCCCACCGAGCCGCCCTTAGGATCCATCCGTTGCAAAGTTTCTTTGAACCATGGCAAAGGGTGGTTTTTTTTTTGTTTTTTTTTTGGACGTGTATTTACAAAGCAAACTTTGTTTGACTTTGAAGAAACCTCTATGACGTTTCTTTGACAAGTGCATGTGGCATTTGGTGTAATGCATGATACGGAGTCTTTCCTGGATCAGCAGAAGCAAGCTCGAGAGATGGCGACCCCACAAAACACTCCTCAAGGTGCAAACACCCTCTCCCCCAACCGCATCACACGTCTCCAGGTGAAGGAAGAGCTCAGCCCCCTCAACGACCGTCTGGCCGTTTCCGTCGGCGAGGTCCGTTCCCTGGAAGTGGAGAACGCCGGCTTGCGTTTTCGCATCACTGAATCCGAAACAGGGGTGTCCCGGCAGCTGACGGGCCTGAAGGCCGTTTACGAGACGGAGCTGGCGGATGTCCGTGCGACTCTGGAATCGGAGGCCAAAGAGTGTGGACGTCTGGAGCAGGAGGTGACCAAGCTGAGGGTGGAATTCAAGGAGCTGAAAGCAAGGTGAGGCCCGGTCATTTTATCAAAAATATGCCAACAACAAAATGGATACTGGATATTAGTGCTGACATGATTGCTTTGCTGCTGGGGCCACACCCCAAGGAAAATCCTCCTCGTGACTAATTGATTATGTTGGAATGTAACCTGTAATAATTTACCTAGCTTGTCCCGTCTTAACAAAAGTAGTAGAACAAAGTGCTAAGATCTTTTCAACTGATTGACTAGCTGCAGAGGAAGCAATCAAAGTTGCTTTGTTTACACAAAGTCGTAAAAGGCCCCCTGCTATGCTTTGATCAGCAGGGAAGCGGCTTCACCCCATCCTGTGTTCCCACACCCCCACTTTCAACCCCACTCTGTTTCTCTCAATAAATATGCACCTGATGAGGCCTGAGTCAGACCTCCATTCGACCATCGCTGTAAGCACAGCTATGAATGGACTCTCCACTTGCAGGTGTCTAAAATGACTTGCTTGTCTCCTGTGTGGTTCTTGCAAAATAAGTTAGAGTGAGCACCACCCTAACACATGATGTCTCGCCCCATTTAATTGTCCATCCATTTTCCATATTCCCAGTTTATGTGTATATCTGTCATCTCAGGAACACGAAGAAAGAATCCGATCTGGCAGGAGCGCTGCAGGAGCTCAAAGACTTGGAAGCCTCGCTGAACTCCAAGGACGCGTCTTTGACGACAGCGTTAGGAGAAAAGCATCGCCTTGAAGCCTTGCTGAACTCCACGGACGCGTCTTTGCCGACAGCGTTAGAAGAAATGCGTCGCCTTGAAGCCTTGCTGAACTCCAGCGTCGGGTCTTTGACGACAGCGTTAGGAGAAAAGTGTCGCCTTGAAGCCTTGCTGAACTCCAAGGACGCGTCTTTGAAGACAGCGTTAGAAGAAGAGAGTCTCCTTGAGACAGGAAACCGAGATCTGACGACGCAGGTTGCCAAGGTGAATCAAATCACGATTAAATTACCGTGATGATTGTGTTAAAGTTGTTGCCACGTTTAGCTCGACACCAGCTTGGGAGATGCCCAAAAGCAGCTGCAGGATGAGATGCTCAGGAGGGTGGATGGAGAGAATCGCATTCAAACCCTTGAAAAGGAGCTGGAATTTCAAAAGAAGCTGCATTCCGAGGTCGGACACGATTATCATCACTATCGCTTATTTAATTAAGGAAAATAAAGCTGAGTCATTCTCACGTCTCACGTAGGAGTTGCGCGAGGTCAAACGCCGGCACGAGTCTCGCATGGGTGAGGAGAAGCAAAGCCAGCATGAACTTCAAATGAAACTCTACAAGGAGGAGATTGAGAAGATTTACAACTCCAGGGTAAATTGCTGGAAAATATCGCCTTTTTACCTTCTACGATGGCTGTTGGGTTAAGCTGGAAGGCGCTCGCCAGTCAGCGATTTCACCATTTATCATTTGGACCTTAGAATCTGTCTCAGCTGCAAAAGTTTAAAAAGTCTGTGTTGACACTAGTTTGCAGCCCGTGATGCAAAAGTGAAAGATCTGGAGGAGGCTCTGTCTACAGAGAGGGACCTCCTCCGGAAGAAAGACCGAGCAATCGCCGACATTAGGCAGCAGATGCAGCAGCAGTTGGATGAGTATAAGGAGCTAATGGATGTCAAGCTAGCGCTGGATATGGAGATAAGTGCCAACACGGTGCTTGACAGCGAGGAGGAGAGGTGTGTGTGCACAGCTTACAAACATACCACAACTTTTCCTGTCATAGCAATTAATGTCTCCACGTTTGTCCGCAGGATACGCCCGACCACGTCGGCCAGCGGGAAGAGGAAGCGTCCCAACGACACGGACAGCGAGGCTTCGAGCTTCGCCGGAAGCGCTGTGGCTCGTACTCCCATGGCCCAGCAGGCCTCTGCTAGCGGGCAGGTCACCGTGGATGAGGTGGACCAGGACGGCAAATATGTCCGACTCAGCAATAAAGCAGATGAGGTCAGTGGATGTGTCACAGTGGAACATCGCACATCTTACGAAATTTGCACATTTTCCAGTAACGATTAACCTGTTGAGATCAATTTCAACTATTAGGATCAGAATTTGGGGAACTGGCAGGTGAAGCGCCAGGTTGGATCTTTTGCTCCCATCGCATTCAAGTTTCCCGCAAAGTTCATCCTAAAGGCCGGCCAGAGAGTCACGGTAATCAATCTTATCTGGAAGATCTCAGATACAAGGTGCTCAATATTTCAATGACCTTTACATGCTGATCAGATCTGGGCGGCTGGCGCTGGCGGAAACCACAATCCTCCCTCTGATCTAGTCTGGGAGCCACAGACCAACTGGGGAACCGGAGACCAGTTCCAGACTACCTTGATCAACGCTAACGGAGAGGTGACACATCTTTCAAGCGACAAGAAGCAATATTTCTCTTTTGACGTCCGTTTCTCTTCCAGGAAATGGCGATGAGGAAAGCCACTGGCACACATTTGGAAGATGATGATGACATGGTAACATTATAAAAATATTGTATAACAATACAATTAAATGGGCATTTTCTAACGCAATCATGACTGCTGGTCAATCATTTGAAAAGATTCAGAGTTTGTTGTTTCCGCAGCAGGTTGCTCACAGCACCTGCGGGGACAGCGAGTAGAATCTTCGTAGTCGTACAGTTATGTGCGGCTCCTGCGGATTCTCCCCGGACAAGCCCAACAACGGCAGCTTCCCGCTCCTACCGTACTGGTGGCATCTCAGAGGGTTTGCTGCCTCATTCCTACGTGTTCACGTCGCGAGGTGAGACCATTCCAGACTGGAATCCGAACTGAGACCTGTCCAATAATGTGAGGCCCTGGATCTTTTGGTCTTCATTTTCCATGCCAATCAATTTATATATTTAGTCAACTTTTATATATATAATTTTTTACGACATGCTTATGGTTAGCCACCAGGCAATAAAATATGAACTATAGTTTCATATTGTCAAAAAATTACTTTTTATAGAAGGTAGTTTAGTGACTTTTTCCCACAGCTTTTTTGAATAAAATCTGCTCCGACCTGTTGTGAAATTTTCTTTGATTGAAATAAAGTTGTTCTTCTCTAAAAATTATTGAATTCGTCTTTTTTTGGCGTTATATAAATAATGCATTGATTTAAATTTCTCCCAACTCTCAAAAACGGAACTCCAGACTTTTATATTGAAATTTGAACCACTGTAGCTATTTACTTTTATTTTGAAACGTAAGTACTGTTTTTGTTCCGGGTCCCCATACCCGGAAGTAGGTCATTTCCACGGAAGCCCGACAGACTCTTTGCGTGTTGTTTTTTGTAAATTGCATGGCATTTAACCAAAATTTTGCATTCTTAACGGAATATTGGCGTGCATTTGGTGAGTGTCACTAATCTTTCGTCATCTCTGGTTGTCGTCAAGAATTCAAGACATGCTAACAGTCAGCCATAACTACAAATTGCATGAAGAAGATTTGCTGTTTACCATTGCAGGACCATCTGAATGCTGAGTGTGCGGACTCTTTTTGGCATCGGCTTTCTGGTGACCTCACGGGCCGCAGCGGTTTTTGCTCAAACGGGGAAATGCCCACTTTCACCTTCAGCTAACAACCACCAGAAGAACTGTCACAGTAGCAGACAATCTTCCATCATGGCCCAGAGCATCAAGTACCTTGGGTATGTTTTATAAATACAATTTAAAGTGACGTCTAGTTTTCGTCCTACTTGTATTTCTTCTGCAGACAAGAGGAAGCCCAGCGCATTGACGAGGAGCTCTTCAGTGAGTACGGCTTCAGTGTGGACCAGCTGATGGAGCTCGCAGGGCTCAGTTGTGCTACCGCCATCACAAGGGTGAACCACAATGTCCTTCCAGAATGATCATAATGTGAATCTAAGCATCTCACGTTTTCCATTGAAGGCATATCCACTGAGTTCCTTGGTCAAGCCCAAACCCACAGTGCTGGTTATATGTGGACCCGGCAACAATGGAGGAGCCTGGTCTGTGCTAGACATCTTAAACTATTTGTAGGTGTCGCCATGTTTGATTTTTGAGGAAGCCATCTTTACAACCATCGAGGAAGTTTCCTTAATGACTTCTCCATCTTCTCTCAGGGTTACGAACCCTCCATCCTGTATCCAAAGAGGCCCAACAAACCACTGTTTCAGGGTCTGACCACCCAGTGCCAGAAAATGGAGATCCCATTTCTTACAGAGATGCCCGAGGTTTGAACTTGTAACAGTCGAAATTGACTGTGTTTAAATGTGACCTTTTTAATTATTTTGTTAGGCTCCTGTGATTGACGAGGCCTTCAACCTGGTGATCGATGCCATCTTCGGCTTCAGTTTTAAGGGGGCGGCGCGAGAGCCTTTTGGTTCCATCATCGATGTCCTGAAGAAGACCACTGTGCCCATTGCTAGCATCGACATCCCTTCAGGTTCCTTCATCTTTACGTAGCATTTTGCTCATCCACACTGCTTCCAAGTGTGTTTACGTGACTCTTGGATTTATTTTCCAGGTTGGGATGTGAAGCAGGGGAGCGTCGACGGATTGCACCCCGACACGCTCATCTCACTCACCGCTCCTAAAAACTCTGCCACCCTTTTCCAGGGACGCCATCACTTCCTGGGAGGCCGCTTTGTGCCACCAGCTTTGGAGAGGAAGTACCAGCTCAACCTGCCCCGCTACCCCGAAACTGACTGTGTGTTAAAATTATAAGATTTGGTTCCTGAAATGGTTCATGTGATTCTAACATGCTTTAACCGTTTTAGAATACAATAAAGAAAATACTTCATGAAAAGATTCAGCCACAGAAAACTACTAAATCATGACTTGGCTCCACATTCTGTTTTTATCAATAACACACGTTCTTTTCTTATTTTTGTTTATTTCAGACATTAGGAGGTGGTGAATTAGTAAAAAGCTTTCTTCAACCTCAACAGTCTTACACGCAGTGTTACGCATGTCATATAAATATACAGAATGTCAACATATTTGTACGGTGACTACAGTGTATGCTAATGAATGCATAATGAACTGGAGATGAGGATGCAATCTGTTCCCCTACCTCCAAGTTGGTTTCATGCAGTTAGCGGGGGCGTTCAGGAGCGATGACATCATCAAAAAGGGGCAGCCTAGGGGTAGATATAGAATTATATATTGATTATTGGATTCCATGACCAAAATAAATAAATACAGCGCCGCACTGCACGATAGTGCAATAAAATCAAGTAAAATAAAACAAATGTATCTTAAAATGTAAAACCTGATAAAGGCTAACTAAACCCAAACGTTGAGTTTGAGTCTTAAGTTCGAACTGGTACGTCTTCTTGAAATGACCTTAATACCTCCAAAACTATGCTAGTTCTGGCCTATTTAAGTACTTATAATCTCCCAAGACGTACACCCGGTCAAGTTAAACGCAATGGTGGCAAGAAAAAAAGAAACATAAAACCATGCTTAAGTTGTTGCCTCGTTTTGACGAGGCACGTGAGGCGGCGAGCGGCCGCCGGAGCTAAAATGGAGGCTTCCGCTTCGTCTCCATGGCTGCTTGTGTAAGCGTGCGGCCAAACCTCGCTTGTTTTCGAGCCGACACGACACAGATGCGCCGGATATTGGACGGGGCCTTTATGACAACTTTTCGGCTGTTAAAGGTTTTTTAAAAGGTGTTGTTTGTGTCGGTTTTTTAATGCGATTCCCGTTTTTGCGACACTGAGCCGCCGCAAAGTAGCTTTATGTGCTTAATAAAACAAGGAGTGGACTTTTTTTAAACATTTATCTTTAATATAATGTGTGTGTGCGTGCGAGATTATTATTTGTATTTTATATTGTCCCCAGGGTAACGCATTCGGATTAATTTTACCATCAAGAGTGTCTAATACCTCTCTGTTATGCCAAATATTTGACATGACTACAAATGGAAGACCACTCACTGTGATCCAACACGGGTTTTTCCTCAGACCATACGTCATAAACCCAGATGACGTCACTGTTTTGTTTGAAAGCATTTTAAAAAATTCAAAGGCAAAGCAGAAAACTAAAGTACTAATGACAACAATTAGGCGCAGTAACAAACAAAATATTTAAAGGTATTTCAACCCTGCAGTTTTTTCAGTTTGCATAAATCTAACAAATTCACGCAGGTGCACTCGGGTATATTCATTCAGTATACACACAGCAACAGGCTGAACGGACCTTAGGATCCATCCGTTGCAAAGTTTCTTTGAACCATGGCAAAGGGTGTTTTTTTTTTATTTTTTGTATGTGTATTTACAAAGGAACCTTTGTTTGACTTTGAAGAAATCTCTAGGAAGTTTCTTTGATAAGTGCAATCAGGCATTGGTGTAATGCATGATACTGAGTCTTTCCTGGATCAGCAGAAGCAAGCTCGAGAGATGACGACCCCAGAAAACACTCCTCAAGGTGCAAACACCCTCTCCCCCAACCGCATCACACGTCCCCAGGAGATGGAAGATCTCAGCAACCTCAACGACCGTCTGGCCGTTTCCGTCGGCAAGGTCCGTTCCCTGAAAGTGGAGAACGCCGGCTTGCGTTTTCGCATCACTGAAACCGAAACAGAGGTGTCCCGGGAGCTGACGGGCCTGAAGGCCGCTTACGAGACGGAGCTGGCGGATGCCCGTAAGACTCTGGACTCGGTGGCCAAAGAGCGTGCACGTCTGCAGCTGGAGGTGGGCAAGCTGAGGGAGGAATTCAAGGAGCTGAAAGCAAGGTGAGGCCCGGCCATTTTATCAAAAATATGCCAACAAGAAAATGGATACTGGATATTAGTGCTGACATAATTGCTTTGCTGCTGGGGCCACACCCCAAGGAAAATCCTCCTCGTGACTAATTGCAGCTCAACATTGGACTTCCAGTTAACCATCCCATAGTCGACTTCCAGTTAACCATCCCATAGTCGCACATCAATATAAATAGCACATTTGACTGCGTCGAGGGTTTCCATGAGGTCTCGCCCCATTTAATTGTCCATCCATTTTCCATATGGTGGAGAGAGAGTGAGCAGCGCCAGGTTCCTGGGGGTGCACATCAGTGAGGATCTCTCCTGGTCCACCAACACCGCGTCGCTGGCGAAGAAGGCCCAGCGCCGCCTGTACTTCCTTCGGAAACTCAGGCGAGCGGGGGCTCCTCCGGCCGTCATGACTACTTTTTACCGCGGCACCATTGAGAGCGTCCTCTCCAGCTGTATTGCTGTCTGGGGTGGCAGCTGCACTGACCACGACTTGAAGGCCCTGCAGCGCATAGTGAAAACGGCTAGTAAGACTATTGGTGCTTCTCTCCCCTCCTTGAAGGACATTTACACCTCCCATCTCACCCGCAAGGCGACCAAGATTGTGAGTGATGTGAGTCACCCCGCTCACTCTTTGTTTGAACTTCTGCCCTCTGGGAGGCGGTACAGGAGCCTGCGCTCCCGCACCACCAGACTTTCCAACAGCTTCGTACTCCAGGCTGTTAGGATCCTGAACTCGCTCCCCCTTTCAGCGTAGCGTCCTGTTCTTGCTGTATGCGCACTGGCTCGGTTTTGCCCCTCTTATTTAATGGGTTATTGGTCTGTTATTTATTCATCGCTCATTTTATTTTATTTATTATTTATTATTTATGGTTTGCCTTCTTGTTTTTGTTTTGTGTCGCCTACTTGTATGTCTCGTCACCGTGGGATGGAGGAAACGGAATTTCGGTTTCTTTGTGTGTCTTGACATATGAAGGGATTGACAATAAAGCTGACTTTGACTTTGACTTTGATATTCCCAGTTTATGTGTATATCTGTCATCTCAGGAACACGAAGAAGGAATCCGATCTGGCAAGAGCGCTGCCGACGCTCAAAGACTTGAAAGCCTTGCTGAACTCCAAGACCGCGTCTTTGCTGACAGCGTTAGGAGAAAAGAGTTGCCTTGAAACCTTGCTGAACTCCAGCACCGCGTCTTTGACGACAGACTTAGGAGAAAAGCGTCGCCTTGAAGCCTTGCTGAACTCCAGCACCGCGTCTTTGACGACAGCGTTAGAAGAAAGGAGTCGCCTTGAAGCCTTGCTGAACTCCAAGGACGCGTCTTTGACGACAGCGTTAGAAGAAAAGCGTCTCCTTGAGACAGGAAAACGAGATCTGACGACGCAGGTTGCCAAGGTGAATCAAATCACGATTAAATTACCGTGATGATTGTGTTAAAGTTGTTGCCACGTTTAGCTCGACACCAGCTTGGGAGATGCCCGAAAGCAGCTGCAGGATGAGATGCTCAGGAGGGTGGATGGAGAGAATCGCATTCAAACCCTTAAAGAGGAGGTGGAGTTTCAAAAGAACCTGGATTCCGAGGTCGGACACGATTATCATCACTATCGCTTATTTAATTAATGAAAATAAAGCTGAGTCATTCTCACGTCTCACGTAGGAGTTGCGCGAGGTCAAACGCCGGCACGAGTCTCGCATGGGTGAGTTGGAAAACACCCGCCAGGAAGATTATGAACCCAAACAGGCCTTGATGGAGATGCAAAGCCAGCATGAACTTCCAATTAAACGCTACAAGGAGGCGATTGAGAAGATTTACAACTCCAGGGTAAATTGCTGGAAAATATCGCCTTTTTACCTTCTACGATGGCTGTTGGGTTAAGCTGGAAGGCGCTCGCCAGTCAGCGATTTCACCATTTATCATTTGGACCTTAGAATCTGTCTCAGCTGCAAAAGTTTAAAAAGTCTGTGTTGACACTAGCTTGCAGCCCGTGATGCAAAAGTGAAAGATCTGGAGGAGGCTCTGTCTACAGAGAGGGACCTCCTCCGGAAGAAAGACCGAGAAATGGCCGACATTAGGCAGCAGATGCAGCAGCAGCTGGATGAAAATCAGGAGCTATTGGATGTCAAGCTAGCGCTGGATATGGAGATAAGTGCCAACAGGACGGTGCTTGACAACGAGGAGGAGAGGTGTGTGTGGCTTACAAACATACAACTTTTCCTCTCATAGCAATTCATGTCTCCACGTTTGTCCGCCGGATACGCCCGACCACGTCGGCCAGCGGGAAGAGGAAGAGTCCCAACGACACGGACAGCGAGGCTTCGAGCTTCGCCGGAAGCGCTGTGGCTCGTACTCCCATCGCCCAGCAGGCCTCTGCTAGCGGGCAGGTCACCGTGGATGAGGTGGACCAGGACGGCAAATATGTCCGACTCAGCAATAAATCAGATGAGGTCAGTGGATGTGTCACAGTGGAACATCGCACATCTTACGAAATTTGCACATTTTCCAGTAACGACTAACCTGTTGAGATCAATTTCAACTATTAGGATCAGAATTTGGAGAACTGGCAGGTGAAGCGCCAGGTTGGATCTTCTGCTCCCATCGCATTCAAGTTTCCCGCAAAGTTCATCCTAAATGCCGGCCAGAGAGTCACGGTAATCAATCTTATCTGGAAGATCTCAGATACAAGGTGCTCAATATTTCAATGACCTTTACATGCTGATCAGATCTGGGCGGCTGGCGCTGGCGGAAACCACAATCCTCCCTCTGATCTAGTCTGGGAGACACAGGCCAACTGGGGAACCGGAGACCAGTTCCAGACTACCTTGATCAACGCTAACGGAGAGGTGACACATCTTTCAAGCGACAAGAAGCAATATTTCTCTTTTGACGTCCGTTTTTCTTCCAGGAAATGGCGATGAGGAAAGCCACTGGCACACATTTGGAAGATGATGATGACATGGTAACATTATAAAAATATTGTATAACAATACAATTAAATGGGCATTTTCGAACGCAATCATGACTGCTGGTCAATCATTTGAAAAGATTCAGAGTTTGTTGTTTCCGCAGCAGGTTGCTCACAGCACCTGCGGGGACAGCGAGTAGAATCTTCGTAGTCGTACAGTTATGTGCGGCTCCTGCGGATTCTCCCCGAACAAGCCCAACAACGGCAGCTTCCCGCTCCTACCGTACTGGTGGCATCTCAGAGGGTTTGCTGCCTCATTCCTACGTGTTCAGTAGTAGTACACCTCGCGAGGTGAGACCATTCCAGACTGGAATCCGAACTGAGACCTGTCCAATAATGTGAGGCCCTGGATCTTTTGGTCTTCATTTTCCATGCCAATCAATTTATATATTTAGTAAACTTTTATATATATAATTTTTTACGACATGCTTATGGTTAGCCACCAGGCAATAAAATATGAACTATAGTTTCATATTGTCAAAAAATTACTTTTTATAGAAGGTAGTTTAGTGACTTTTTTCCACAGCTTTTTTGAATAAAATCTGCTCCGACCTGTTGTGAAATTGTCTTTGATTGAAATAAAGTTGTTCTTCTCTAAAAATTATTGAATTCGTCTTTTTTTGGCGTTATATAAATAATGCATTGATTTAAATTTCTCCCAACTCTCAAAAACGGAACTCCAGACTTTTATATTGAAATTTGAACCACTGTAGCTATTTACTTTTATTTTGAAACGTAAGTACTGTTTTTGTTCCGGGTCCCCATACCCGGAAGTAGGTCATTTCCACGGAAGCCCGACAGACTCTTTGCGTGTTGTTTTTTGTAAATTGCATGGCATTTAACCAAAATTTTGCATTCTTAACGGAATATTGGCGTGCATTTGGTGAGTGTCACTAATCTTTCGTCATCTCTGGTTGTCGTCAAGAATTCAAGACATGCTAACAGTCAGCCATAACTACAAATTGCATGAAGAAGATTTGCTGTTTACCATTGCAGGACCATCTGAATGCTGAGTGTGCGGACTCTTTTTGGCATCGGCTTTCTGGTGACCTCACGGGCCGCAGCGGTTTTTGCTCAAACGGGGAAATGCCCACTTTCACCTTCAGCTAACAACCACCAGAAGAACTGTCACAGTAGCAGACAATCTTCCATCATGGCCCAGAGCATCAAGTACCTTGGGTATGTTTTATAAATACAATTTAAAGTGACGTCTAGTTTTCGTCATACTTGTATTTGTTCTGCAGACAAGAGGAAGCCCAGCGCATTGACGAGGAGCTCTTCAGTGAGTACGGCTTCAGTGTGGACCAGCTGATGGAGCTCGCAGGGCTCAGTTGTGCTACCGCCATCACAAGGGTGAACCACAATGTCCTTCCAGAATGATCATAATGTGAATCTAAGCATCTCACGTTTTCCATTGAAGGCATATCCACTGAGTTCCTTGGTCAAGCCCAAACCCACAGTGCTGGTTATATGTGGACCCGGCAACAATGGAGGAGCCTGGTCTGTGCTAGACATCTTAAACTATTTGTAGGTGTCGCCATGTTTGATTTTTGAGGAAGCCATCTTTACAACCATCGAGGAAGTTTCCTTAATGACTTCTCCATCTTCTCTCAGGGTTACGAACCCTCCATCCTGTATCCAAAGAGGCCCAACAAACCACTGTTTCAGGGTTTGACCACCCAGTGCCAGAAAATGGAGATCCCATTTCTTACAGAGATGCCCGAGGTTTGAACTTGTAACAGTCGAAATTGACTGTGTTTAAACGTGACCTTTTTAATTATTTTGTTAGGCTCCTGTGATTGACGAGGCCTTCAACCTGGTGATCGATGCCATCTTCGGCTTCAGTTTTAAGGGGGCGGCGCGAGAGCCTTTTGGTTCCATCATCGATGTCCTGAAGAAGACCACTGTGCCCATTGCTAGCATCGACATCCCTTCAGGTTCCTTCATCTTTACGTAGCATTTTGCTCATCCACACTGCTTCCAAGTGTGTTTACGTGACTCTTGGATTTATTTTCCAGGTTGGGATGTGGAGCAGGGGAGCGTCGACGGATTGCATCCCGACACGCTCATCTCACTCACCGCTCCTAAAAACTCTGCCACCCTTTTCAAGGGACGCCATCACTTCCTGGGAGGCCGCTTAGTGCCACCAGCTTTGGAGAGGAAGTACCAGCTCAACCTGCCCCGCTACCCCGAAACTGACTGTGTGTTAAAATTATAAGATTTGGTTCCTGAAATGGTTCATGTGATTCTAACATGCTTTAACCGTTTTAGAATACAATAAAGAAAGTACCGTATTTTCCGCCCTAAAAGGCGCACCGGGTTATAAGGCGCACCTTCAATGAACGGCCCATTTTAAAACTTTGTCCATATATAAGGCGCACCGGATTATAAGGCGCATAAAATAGAAGCTATACTGCATCAAACTGAGGTTGACTAGGGTTGCGGTATGCATCCACAAGCCAATAACCAACGAGCCCTCTGTAAACAATCGCGTTTCTCAAACGATCTCCTATAAAATGATCGGAACTGACTAAAGTTCGATCTAACGCATTGGTACTACTTACCTATGTTTCCCTTCCATATCGATCCGTAGATTTACTCGAAACATTAACAGAGCAGCCTATTTTGACATGAAATAGCCTGGTACGTATAGCAGCTATCGCAATAGCATTAGCCATCCGCAAAGTCTCACGAGCCTCAGCTCGCAATCTCCCATGAGCCTCAGCAAAGTGTAAACAATCGCGTTTCTCAAACAATCTCCTATAAAATGATCGGAACTGACTAAAGTTCGATCTAACGCATTGGTACTACTTACCTATGTTTCCCTTCCATATCGATCCGTAGATTTACTCGAAACATTAACAGAGCAGCCTATTTTGACATGAAATAGCCTCGCGGGTACAACAGCTATTCGGTGACGCCCCCTGACTACAGTTGCCGTAATGCTGGGAAGCGATGCGACCTTGTAATTTACTAGTCGTACTAAAACGTACTGAAACATTTTGGCAGAGCACTGTGTACAACCAGTATGGATCAACAAATTCATCAGTTGATCCATATATAAGGCGCACTGGCCTATAAGGCGCACTGTCGGCTTTTGAGAAAATTTTAGGCTTTTAGGTGCGCCTTTTAGGGCGGAAAATACGGTACTTCATTAAAAGATTCAGCCACAGAAAACTACTAAATCATGACTTGGCTCCACATTCTGGTTTTATAAATAACACGTTATTTTCTTATTTTTGTTTATTTCAGACATCAGGAGGTGGTGAATTAGTAAAAAGCTTTCTTCAACCTCAACAGTCTTACACGCAGTGTTACGCATGTCATATAAATATACAGAATGTCAACATATTTGTACGGTGACTACAGTGTATGCTAATGAATGCATAATGAACTGGAGATGAGGATGCAATCTGTTCCCCTACCTCCAAGTTGGTTTCATGCAGTTAGCGGGGGCGTTCAGGAGCGATGACATCATCAAAAAGGGGCAGCCTAGGGGTAGATATAGAATTATATATTGATTATTGGATTCCATGACCAAAATAAATAAATACAGCGCCGCACTGCACGATAGTGCAATAAAATTAAGTAAAATAAAACAAATGTAACTTAAAATGTAAAACCTGAATACATGATAAAAGCGAACTAAACCCAAACGTTGAGTTTGAGTCTTGAGTTCGAACTGGTACGTCTTCTTGAAATGACCTTAATACCTCCAAAACTATGCTAGTTCTGGCCTATTTAAGTACTTATAATCTCCCAAGACGTACACCCGGTCAAGTTAAACGCAATGGTGCCAAGAAAAAAAGAAACATAAAACCATGCTTAAGTTGTTGCCTCGTTTTGACGAGGCACGTGAGGCGGCGAGCGGCCGCCGGAGCTAAAATGGAGGCTTCCGCTTCGTCTCCACGGCTGCTTGTGTAAGCGTGCGGCCAAACCTCGCTTGTTTTCGAGCCGACACGACACAGATGCGCCGGATATTGGACGGGGCCTTTATGACAACTTTTCGGCTGTTAAAGGTTTTTTAAAAGGTGTTGTTTGTGTCGGTTTTTTAATGCGATTCCCGTTTTTGCGACACTGAGCCGCCGCAAAGTAGCTTTATGTGCTTAATAAAACAAGGAGTGGACTTTTTTTAAACATTTATCTTTAATATAATGTGTGTGTGCGTGCGAGATTATTATTTGTATTTTATATTGCCCCCAGGGTAACGCATTCGGATTAATTTTACCATCAAGAGTGTCTAATACCTCTCTGTTATGCCAAATATTTGACATGACTACAAATGGAAGACCACTCACTGTGATCCAACACGGGTTTTTCCTCAGACCATACGTCATAAACCCAGATGACGTCACTGTTTCGTTTGAAAGCATTTAAAAAATTCAAAGGCAAAGCAGAAAACAAAAGTACTAATGACAACAATTAGGCGCAGTAACAAACAAAATATTTAAAGGTATTTCAACCCTGCAGTTTTTTCAGTTTGCATAAATCTAACAAATTCACGCAGGTGCACTCGGGTATATTCATTCAGTATACACACAACAACAGGCTGAACGGACCTCAGGATCCATCCGTTGCAAAGTTTCTTTGAACCATGGCAAAGGGTGAGGTTTTTTTTTTTGGACGTGTATGTACAAAGGAAACTTTGTTTGACTTTGAAGAAACCTCTATGACGTTTCTTTGATAAGTGCATGTGGCATTTGGTGTAATGCATGATACTGAGTCTTTCCTGGATCAGTAGAAGCAAGCTCGAGAGATGGCGACCCCAAAAAACACTGCTCAAGGTGCAAACAACGCGGAGCCCGTTTCATCTCAATTAAGCCGGCTTCAAAAAGAGGTAACCATTTATCATTTGGACCTTAGAATCTGTCTCAGCTGCAAAAGTTTAAAAAGTCTGTGTTGACACTAGCTTGCAGCCCGTGATGCAAAAGTGAAAGATCTGGAGGAGGCTCTGTCTACAGAGAGGGACCTCCTCCGGAAGAAAGACCGAGAAATGGCCGACATTAGGGAGCGGATGCAGCAGCAGCTGGATGAGTATCAGGAGCTATTGGATGTCAAGCTAGCGATGGATAGGGAGATAAGTGCCTACAGGATGTTGCTTGAAGGCGAGGAGGAGAGGTGTGTGTGTGCACAGCTTACAAACATACCACAACTTTTCCTGTCATAGCAATTCATGTCTCCACGTTTGTCCGCAGGATACGCTCGACCACGTCGGCCAGCGGGAAGAGGAAGCGTCCCAACGACACGGACAGCGAGGCTTCGAGCTTCGCCGGAAGCGCTGTGGCTCGTACTCCCATCGCCCAGCAGGCCTCTGCTAGCGGGCAGGTCACCGTGGATGAGGTGGACCAGGACGGCAAATATGTCCGACTCAGCAATAAAGCAGATGAGGTCAGTGGATGTGTCACAGTGGAACATCGCACATCTTGCGAAATTTGCACATTTTCCAGTAACGACTAACCTGTTGAGATCAATTTCAACTATTAGGATCAGAATTTGGGGAACTGGCAGGTGAAGCGCCAGGTTGGATCTTCTGCTCCCATCGCATTCAAGTTTACCGCAAAGTTCATCCTAAAGGCCGGCCAGAGAGTCACGGTAATCAATCTGATCTGGAAGATCTCAGATACAAGGTGCTCAATATTTCAATGACCTTTACATGCTGATCAGATCTGGGCGGCTGGCGCTGGCGGAAACCACAATCCTCCCTCTGATCTAGTCTGGGAGACACAGGCCAACTGGGGAACCGGAGACCAGTTCCAGACTACCTTGATCAACGCTAACGGAGAGGTGACACATCTTTCAAGCGACAAGAAGCAATATTTCCCTTTTGACGTCCGTTTTTCTTCCAGGAAATGGCGATGAGGAAAGCCACTGGCACACATTTGGAAGATGATGATGACACGGTAACATTATAAAAATATTGTATAACAATACAATTAAATGGGCATTTTCTAACGCAATCATGACTGCTGGTCAATCATTTGAAAAGATTCAGAGTTTGTTGTTTCCGCAGCAGGTTGCTCACAGCACCTGCGGGGACTGCGAGTAGAATCTTCGTAGTCGTACAGTTATGTGCGGCTCCTGCGGATTCTCCCCGGACAAGCCCAACAACGGCAGCTTCCCGCTCCTACCGTACTGGTGGCATCTCAGAGGGTTTGCTGCCTCATTCCTACGTGTTCAGTAGTAGTACACCTCGCGAGGTGAGACCATTCCAGACTGGAATCCGAACTGAGACCTGTCCATAATGTGAGGCCTTGGATCTTTTGGTCTTCATTTTCCATGCCAATCAATTTATATATTTAGTAAACTTTTATATATATAATTTAGATTTGCGAGGATTAATTCAAACTACGGGCCTCCCGGGACGGACTACAACACGTTCGCTTCAAAAGGATTGGTACTCTAAAAAAGACTGGCTTTGTGGTTGTGCTGCCAAAAATCGACTTTATTGCTTTCCCTGTCATCGAGATCTTCGTCCAGAAGGACAGGAGAATGGACTTCATTTACAAGTAAAGGTAAGAATACTGCAGTGGTGTGTTTAAATGTACAGTGGTGTGTTTAAAATGTTATTAAATTTAATCAAGAATGGGATAACAACCATGTATGCATGTAAATCTGACTTGTGAGTCAGTGCCTTAGCATCATACAGTACGTTTGTAAATCTGACTCTGTCAGTGCCTCACCAACCCTCACCGCACGCCACTGCCACACTCTGCTCCAGCATATCCATGAAGGCTCGGTCAGCGTGGGAACGAGCGATGGCAACAACACGGATCCGCCGAGATGGAGGCTTGTGATCACGGGGACAAACACACGGGTCATGTGAGGCAGACAGGCCAGGACACGTGAGGCGGCGAGCGGCCACGGGAGCTAAAATGGAGGCTTCCGCTTCGTCTCCACGGCTGCTTGTGTAAGCGTGCGGCCAAACCTCGCTTGTTATCGAGCCGACACGACACAGATGCGCCGGATATTGGACGGGACCTTTATTACAACTTTTCGGCTGTTGAAGTTTTTTAAAAGGCGTTGTTTGTGTAGGTTTTTTAATGCGATTCCCGTTTTTGCGACACTGAGCCGCCGCAAAGTAGCTTTATGTGCTTAATAAAACAAGGAGTGGACTTTTTTGAACATTTATCTTTAATATAATGTGTGTGTGCGAGCGAGATTATTATTTGTATTTTATTTTGTCCCCAGGGTAACGCATTCGGATTAATTTTACCATCAAGATTGTCGAATACCTCTCTGTTATGCCAAATATTTGACATGACTACAAGTGGAAGTGGACCACTCACTGTCATCCAACACGGGTTTTCCCTCAGACCATACGTATAACTCCCTCTCGTATATAAAAGACAGCTTCGAGTTCTTTTTGTTACTGATCTGTTTATCTTGACTTGACAGACCTTGACAACTGTGTAAACAAAAACAAACATACAGTGCATTTCTTAACAATAAATAAATATGCTCAAAATAATCTCCTTTGGTCTCTTTTCACATCATATTGCACTACTGCTAATAAACTTAATCACAAAACATATAATACCTATAAGACTGTTCAACAAATAAACTTTTAAACATCATCACAATAATCATTACAATATACATATATATATACCACCACTAACAAACATATTCAATACTACAATACTGCAGCAAACAAGTGGTTATATTAGCTGTAAGCTTCAATGCTACGGATAAACAAGGTACATAAATCAAATGCAACTTCCGCAATGAAACAACACAAAAACGTCACCCTCATTACCTTATTAGCTGCAGATACAGGCGTGAGAGGTGGTTAATAAGGCTTAAGAAACTTAACTATAACTTGGCTAGTCAACAGCTTCGAAAAAGTGGCCTTTTCTAGCGAAGATTTTGCCGGTGGTCCGTCACTAAAACGGGTCCGTGTGAAACGACACGGACAAATGTTCCGCCTCATTGATCACCATTAATAGGTAAGAACAAAAATACTTTGAGCTGAAATACTACCTCAGATGCAGTTGCAATACGTCATAAAACCAGATGACGTCACTGTTTCGTTTGAAAGCATTTAAGAAATTCAAAGGCAAAGCAGAAAACAAAAGTACTAATGACAACAATTAGGCGCAGTAACAAACAAAATATTTAAAGGTATTTCAACCCTGCAGTTTTTTCAGTTTGCATAAATCTAACAAATTCACGCAGGTGCACTCGGGTATATTCATTCAGTATACACACAGCAACAGGCTGAACGGACCTTAGGATCCATCCGTTGCAAAGTTTCTTTGAACCATTGCAAAGGGTGAGGTTTTTTTTATTTTTTGTATGTGTATTTACAAAGGAACCTTTGTTTGACTTTGAAGAAATCTCTATGAAGTTTCTTTGATAAGTGCCATCAGGCATTTGGTGTAATGCATGATACTGAGTCTTTCCTGGATCAGCAGAAGCAAGCTCGAGAGATGACGACCCCAAAAAACACTCCTCAAGGTGCAAACAACGCCTTCTTCCCCAACCGCATCACACGTCTCCAGGAGAAGAAAGATCTCAGCAACCTCAACGACCGTCTGGCCGTTTACATCGACAACGCCCGTTCCCTGGAAGTGGAGAACGGCGGCTTGCGTTTGCGCATCACTGAATCCGAAACAGAGGTGTCCCGGGAGCTGACGGGCCTGAAGGCCGTTTACGAGACGGAGCTGGCGGATGCCCGTGCGACTCTGGACTCGGAGGCCAAAGAGCGTGCACGTCTGCAGCTGGAGGTGAGCAAGCTGAGGGAGGAATTCAAGGAGCTGAAAGCAAGGTGAGGCCCGGCCATTTTATCAAAAATATGCCAACAAGAAAATGGATACTGGATATTAGTGCTGACATAATTGCTTTGCTGCTGGGGCCACACCCCAAGGAAAATCCTCCTCGTGACTAATTGCAGCTCAACATTGGACTTCCAGTTAACCATCCCATAGTCGACTTCCAGTTAACCATCCCATAGTCGCACATCAATATAAATAGCACATTTGACTGCGTCGAGGGTTTCCATGAGGTCTCGCCCCATTTAATTGTCCATCCATTTTCCATATTCCCAGTTTATGTGTATATCTGTCATCTCAGGAACACGAAGAAAGAATCCGATCTGGCAGGAGCGCTGCAGAGGCTCAAAGACTTGGAAGCCTTGCTGAACTCCAAGGACGCGTCTTTGACGACAGCGTTAGGAGAAAAGCGTCTCCTTGAGACAGGAAACCGAGATCTGAAGACGCAGGTTGCCAAGGTGAATCAAATCACGATTAAATTACCGTGATGATTGTGTTAAAGTTGTTGCCACGTTTAGCTCGACACCAGCTTGGGAGATGCCCGAAAGCAGCTGCAGGATGAGATGCTCAGGAGGGTGGATGGAGAGAATCGCATTCAAACCCTTAAAGAGGAGGTGGAGTTTCAAAAGAACCTGGATTCCGAGGTCGGACACGATTATCATCACTATCGCTTATTTAATTAATGAAAATAAAGCTGAGTCATTCTCACGTCTCACGTAGGAGCGCGAGGTCAAACGCTGGCACGAGTCTCGCATGGTGGAGTTGGAAAACGCCTGCCAGGAAGATTATGAAAGCAAACTGGCCGACGCCTTGATGGAGATGCGAAGCCAGCATGAACTTCAAATTAAACTCTACAAAGAGGAGATTGAGAAGACTTACAACTCCAGGGTAAATTGCTGGAAAATATCACCTGAACTCTTTTTTACCTTCTACTATGGCTGTCGGGTTCAGCTGGAAGGCGCTCGACAGTCAGCGGACCGAAGCAGACACCTGGGGGGCGCGGCGCACGAGGAGCTCCAGGAGACCCGGATCCGACTGGAGTCCGTTTCATCTCAATTAAGCTGGCTTCAAAAACAGGTAACCATTTATCATTTGGACCTTAGAATCTGTCTCAGCTGCAAAAGTTTAAAAAGTCTGTGTTGACACTAGCTTGCAGCCCGTGATGCAAAAGTGAAAGATCTGGAGGAGGCTCTGTCTACAGAGAGGGACACCATGCGTCGCCTCCTCGGGGAGAAGGACCGAGAAATGGCCGACATTATGGAGCGGATGCAGCAGCAGCTGGATGAGTATCAGGAGCTAATGGATGTCAAGCTAGCGCTGGATATGGAGATAAGTGCCTACAGGAAGTTGCTTGACAGCGAGGAGGAGAGGTGTGTGTGGCTTACAAACATACCACAACTTTTCCTCTCATAGCAATTCATGTCTCCACGTTTGTCCGCAGGATACGCTTTTCCTCGAGTCCACCGCCGACAAGGATGGCAGGAAGTCGCTCCTCGACCACGTCGGCCAGCGGGAAGAGGAAGCGTCCCAACGACACGGACAGCGAGGCTTCGAGCTTCGCCGGAAGCGCCGTGGCTCGTACTCGCATCACCCAGCAGGCCTCTGCTAGCGGGCGGGTCACCGTGGATGAGGTGGACCAGGACGGCAAATATGTCCGACTCAGCAATAAAGCAGATGAGGTCAGTGGATGTGTCACAGTGGAACATCGCACATCTTACGAAATTTGCACATTTTCCAGTAACGACTAACCTGTTGCGATCAATTTCAACTATTAGGATCAGAATTTGGGGAAATGGCAGGTGAAGCGCCAGGTTGGATCTTCTGCTCCCATCGCATTCAAGTTTCCCGCAAAGTTCATCCTAAAGGCCGGCCAAAGAGTCACGGTAATCAATCTTATCTGGAAGATCTCAGATACAAGGTGCTCAATATTTCAATGACCTTTACATGCTGATCAGATCTGGGCAGCTGGCGCTGGCGGAAACCACAATCCTCCCTCTGATCTAGTCTGGAAGACACAGGCCAACTGGGGAACCGGAGACCAGTTCCAGACTACCTTGATCAACGCTAACGGAGAGGTGACACATCTTTCAAGCGACAAGAAGCAATATTTCTCTTTTGACGTCCATTTTTCTTCCAGGAAATGGCGGAGGAAAGTCCCTCGCACACATTTGGAAGACGATGATGACGACATGGTAATATTATAAAAATATAAACACAATTAAATGGGAATTTTGTAACACAATCATGACTATAGTTGCATTTTTTTTCTGCTGGTCAATCATTTGAAAAGATTCAGAGTTTGTTGTTTCCGCAGCAGGTTGCTCACAGCACCTGCGGGGACAGCGAGTAGAATCTTCGTAGTCGTACAGTTATGTGCGGCTCCTGCGGATTCTCCCCGAACAAGCCCAACAACGGCAGCTTCCCGCTCCTACCGTACTGGTGGCATCTCAGAGGGTTTGCTGCCTCATTCCTACGTATTCAGTAGTAGTACACCTCGCGAGGTGAGACCATTCCAGACTGGAATCCGAACTGAGACCTGTCCAATAATGTGAGGCCCTGGATCTTTTGGTCTTCATTTTCCATGCCAATCAATTTATATATTTAGTAAACTTTTATATATATAATTTTTTACGACATGCTTATGGTTAGCCACCAGGCAATAAAATATGAACTATAGTTTCATATTGTCAAAAAATTACTTTTTATATAAGGTGACTTTTTTCCACAGCCTTTTTGAATAAAATCTGCTCTGACCTGTTGTGAAATTTTCTTTGATTGAAAAATAGTTGTTCTTATTCAAAATGTATTAAATTTGTCTTTCTTTTGGTGTTGTATAAAAATTGCATTGATTTATATTGATTTCTCCCAGCTCTCAAAAACGGAACTCCAGACCTTTATATTGAAATTTGAACCACTGTAGCTATTTACTTTTATTTTGAAACGTAAGTACTGTTTTTGTTCCGGGGTCCCCATACCCGGAAGTAGGTCATTTCCACGGAAGCCTGACAGACTCTTTGCGTGTTGCTTTTGTAAGTTGTATTTTTGCATGGCATTTAATGAAAATCTTGCATTCTTAACGGAATATTGGCGTGCATTTGGTGAGTGTCACTAATCTTTCGTCATCTCTGGTTGTCGTCAAGAATTCAAGACATGCTAACAGTCAGCCATAACTACAAATTGCATGAAGAAGATTTGCTGTTTACCATTGCAGGACCATCTGAATGCTGAGTGTGCGGACTCTTTTTGGCATCGGCTTTCTGGTGACCTCACGGGCCGCAGCAGTTTTTGCTCAAACGGGTAAATGCCCACTTTCACCTTCAGCTAACAACCACCAGAAGAACTGTCACAGTAGCAGACAATCTTCCATCATGGCCCAGAGCATCAAGTACCTTGGGTATGTTTTATAAATACAATTTAAAGTGACGTCTAGTTTTCGTCATACTTGTATTTCTTCTGCAGACAAGAGGAAGCCCAGCGCATTGACGAGGAGCTCTTCAGTGAGTACGGCTTCAGTGTGGACCAGCTGATGGAGCTCGCAGGGCTCAGTTGTGCTACCGCCATCACAAGGGTGAACCACAATGTCCTTCCAGAATGATCATAATGTGAATCTAAGCATCTCACGTTTTCCATTGAAGGCATATCCACTGAGTTCCTTGGTCAAGCCCAAACCCACAGTGCTGGTTATATGTGGACCCGGCAACAATGGAGGAGACGGCCTGGTCTGTGCTAGACATCTTAAACTATTTGTAAGTGTCGCCATGTTTGATTTTTGAGGAAGCCATCTTTACAACCATCAAGGAAGTTGCCTTAATGACTTTTCCATCTTCTCTCAGGGTTACGAACCCTCCATCCTGTATCCAAAGAGGCCCAACAAACCACTGTTTCAGGGTCTGACCACCCAGTGCCAGAAAATGGAGATCCCATTTCTTACAGAGATGCCCGAGGTTTGAACTTGTAACAGTCTAAATTGACTGTGTTTAAACGTGACCTTTTTAATTATTTTGTTAGGCTCCTGTGATTGACGAGGCCTTCAACCTGGTGATCGATGCCATCTTCGGCTTCAGTTTTAAGGGGGCGGCGCGAGAGCCTTTTGGTTCCATCATCGATGTCCTGAAGAAGACCACTGTGCCCATTGCTAGCATCGACATCCCTTCAGGTTCCTTCATCTTTACGTAGCATTTTGCTCATCCACACTGCTTCCAAGTGTGTTTACGTGACTCTTGGATTTATTTTCCAGGTTGGGATGTGGAGCAGGGGAGCGTCGACGGATTGCACCCCGACACGCTCATCTCACTCACCGCTCCTAAAAACTCTGCCACCCTTTTCAAGGGACGCCATCACTTCCTGGGAGGCCGCTTTGTGCCACCAGCTTTGGAGAGGAAGTACCAGCTCAACCTGCCCCGCTACCCCGAAACTGACTGTGTGTTAAAATTATAAGATTTGGTTCCTGAAATGGTTCCTAACATGCTTTAACCGTTTTAGAATGCAATAAAGAAAATACTTCATGAAAAGATTCAGCCACAGAAAACTACTAAATCATGACTTGGCTCCACATTCTGTTTTTATCAATAACACACGTTCTTTTCTTATTTTTGTTTATTTCAGACATTAGGAGGTGGTGAATTAGTAAAAAGCTTTCTTCAACCTCAACAGTCTTACAGGCAGTGTTACGCATGTCATATAAATATACAGAATGTCAACATAATATTTGTACGGTGACTACAGTGTATGCTAATGAATGCATAATGAACTGGAGATGAGGATGCAATCTGTTCCCCTACTCCAAGTTGGTTTCATGCAGTTAGCGGGGGCGTTCAGTAGCGATGACATCATCAAAAAGGGGCAGCCTAGATATAGAATGGATTATTGGATTCCATGACCAAAAATATGATGGTGCATTGTAATCAGATTACTAACCTTTGCTATTCTCCAACCTGCACATCTGCACAGTTGTCTTTACTTTCTGAGGCTATCGCTAAATATTCAGCATTCCTGGAAGAAAATAAATATAGTGATCACAATGCTAACAATTTAAGAAAACCTGTTCATATGTGATGAAATATACATACGCGGCTTCTCTTAAAGCTTCTTCCCCGGCCGCTGATATTTTCCTGTAGCAGTAGATCATCTCGATGAGGAGCCACACTTGCAGGCCGATGATGGTCACGTACATCATGACTTCAGACACGATGGAAGCTGTACCTCTGGTGGCTGTGGAGACAAGAAAGGTGACATCACAAAAGGCTCTTTGGAAGCAAAAATTGGGTCTTACCTTTCGCCACCACATTAAGGCGGACCACTTTGCTGATAACGGTGGTGTTCTCATAGTTGTCGTAGGTGAGGACGCGGTTGAAGAAGCAGCGGTACGTCCCCGTGTCGTTGAAGGTGACGTTGAGAATATATATGGACGCGTCTTGGATGTCGGTGCTCCTCTTGCTCCCGTTCCAATCCAGACGATCCATGAAGATTTCATTTTCGATCATGGGGCCCATCTCATTGTAGGTGTAGATCTAAGAACACAGATCATAAATCCACTTCAGGACTTCTGTGTGTGTTTTGTTTACCTCATTTTTGCTGATTTTCAATATGATTGATCTAATCACCTGCACAAATTCGACCTCTCCTCTGGGCTTGAAGTACCATTCGACAGTGGCGGTAGCTTTGACTTCACTCCTCATCTTACAGGAGATGCAGCCTAGCTTGAAGCCTTTGCCCGCCACCGCCTCAGTGTCCGAGTCGACCTCCGCACACGCCCCGTCGCACTGGCGCACTGATTGCAGCGCAACGATACACATCCATTACATGATTCTTTAAGGCCCCACAGAATAAAAACAGAAAGGAAACTTACCAAGCAATGTGCAGGAGAGGAGAAGGAGAAGAATGTGAATAGCAGTCATGTCACTGGACTGGAGGTTTGTTTTGCAATGGGGTGGCCCCGAAAGTTAGAAAAGTACTTAGTTTTATTTGATCTTTTGGGAGTTATTAATCAATAGTGATAATGCTTAGTCGTAGGAGTGCTGCAGATTTTAAAAGGTATAGGTCAACAAAGCGCAGCCTAGGATCATAAATAAATCAAGAAGTAGCTACGGATGCTTTGTAATGTGCAAAACAGGCCTTTGTAAGACCCTAAAATGTGCTTCTAATACCTAATATAGTTTTTCTTCTTTGGCTCAAATCAACAGTTTCGAGTGGATGATATCATTCAATACCAGAAATTACTGCTAGTGGACGATTTTGACTGTGTATTAATGTAAAAAATTAATTGATGGGTTCCTTTTGTTTTTATCTAAAATAATAATAATAATAAAGCAATTTATGTGAGCACTCACAGAACGTGTCCCCCTTCGGATTTGATTATCTTTACCCTGAGGATTTTAAAATGGGATGCACAGAGACATCGTTTCACCTGCTTGGGAATACATGCAATTATCTCTAATGGTTTCGAATAACACGTTAAACATAAATCGGGTTTTGTAACGTGCGTAATATGAGTGAGTCTACATTAAACGTACAAGCACTGTGCAAGCCAATTAATAATCAAATCACAAGAACCAGCGGTAAACGACCCCAAATAATAATCTGCAAATATTTATTCTAAATTTGATCGCCTACTGTGGTCAAATTAGAAGCCTCCTTCGCAAGAAAATCTGGTCCTCTCCCGCACAATGGCAGCGGCTTGTGGAAAAGGGGGAATTTCAGCTAATAACTCCGTATGTATTAAAAAAAAAAGACGTTTGGTCGCGCTTGCATCGCAGACCAACCTGCAAAAGTGCTACCGAATCCAGGAAAAATAATTAAGGATGCTTCCTGTGCTCCGTGTACTGTGTTTTTGCTGCGCCACAGCAGCGCGTCTGCTTCTCAATTGACAGGATGCCACTGATGCAGTGCGGTAAAACGGCCTAAGCACTTAAAAGATGCCGCAGTGTAATCCATCACTCCTTTATTACTTGGACATCTTAAAAACGTGTTATTATTTGTTTATCTTTCGTGCAATCCAATCAGCACTGAAGAAATAATGATAAATAATAGGAATAGATAAATAAAAAGACAGACGTACTGTCTCTTTAAGAAATTTGCGTATGGGCGGGGTGGTCCAATGGCTGCCGTCTGTCAATCACGATTACACAAAACAAAATAAAAGAACTAAAACAGAACAAAACGGCACTTTAATAAAATAAAAAGGGACAAAAAAGAACTATTCTTGGTGTTTTATAGCATTGTTGACACTGTTGTTGCAATTCTCTGCATCCTTCATTTCCTAAAAAATAAATAAATAAACAAATACATAACCAAATAAGACCAATTAGTTCCATTTTACAAAAACAAAAGATGCTTATGTTTCAGTTGTTAGCATAGCTCACAGCTTCAGGGTTGTAACTTGGTCACATATTCCAAAAACATGCATGTTAGATTCGTTATTATTTTTTAGCATACATTGTACATTTATGTAGTTTCTCCCAAAGTGTGTTCATTCATGGCCTTTAATTATTGCATGGAAAAGGGAAACCACTGCGTATTGTGAGTGTCACTAATCTTTATTAATCTCTGGTCTTTAAAGGTTTAATTCATGCTAAGTGTTAGCAGTTTACATAAAGTGCACACCCTTCTAATAAAATAAAATTGGTCTGCTTGAAACTTTGGCTCATAGTATGATTAATCGCCGTAATCATTTGTTAAATAAAGAGTGGATGGAATTTTGCTGGACAGTGATTCACAAAATATGACCAAAAAAACTGTAGGTTTCACAAAGAGCACTTGAAGTAACTTTCTCCAGTTTAAGATTGACTTGTAGGAGTTTTGCAGACTGGAGGAGCACATCAAGTAGAAGCTCTTTAGAAAGTATGAAGGGTGTAGCCTCTGGCATGGTTCCGCCGTCAAGGGTCCTTTTCGTTGGAACCGAGATGATAGTGAATGTTCCACAATGAAGGTGTGTCCACTGAGCTGCTCGGTGAAGCCCAAACCCACAGTGCTGGTGATATGTTCAGCGGAGGTGACAATGGAGATGACCATCTGGTCTGTGCCAGGCATCTTAAACTATTAAAAGTGTCCTGTGCTTGCATTCTTTGTGGGAGCCATCTTTCCAACTCCAAAGGATGCATCCCCTAATAAAGTCTTTACAGTCCCTCAGAGTTAGTTACAAGCCCTCCAGAGTTTTTTGGGGGTCTGACCACCCAGAGAATGGAGACCCCCTTTCCTACTGAGATGCCTGAGTTTGTCACAGCTTTATCTATTCAAGTCAAGGAATTGTCTTTTTTTTTTTTTTTTTTTAAACCTCAGAGTCCCACAGGCTCGCGCAAATTAAACAATGGCTCGTTAATGCATAATAAGTATCTCGTACATGTGCAGTTTGTGTATGTTGCTAACTATTTTTACAGTGCTGGATTCTTAATTGAGGTCAATATCAAAGAAAGAAAAAAGGATCAAACAGAGGACTTAAGATGACGATAGTTTCTCCTCCGCAAGTTGTTATCATGCAGTTAATAGGATGGATAGGAGGGAAGTTTATAGTCCAAAATGGAAGCCTGAAAATGGAAACAGAATCGAATCCATCACACAGTTTTGACTAAATCCAAATCAAATGGTACAATGCAATGTATAAATTATAAAACAAATGTGATTGTTTGGAACAGACCTTGGCTATTCTCCAACTTGTGCCCCTGCACAGTTGTCTTTACTTTCCGAGGCTATCGCTAAATATTCAGCATTCCTGGAAGAAAATAAATATAGTGATCACAATACTAACAATTTAAGACAACCTGTTCATATGTTATGAAATATACATACGCGGCTTCTCTTAACGCTTCCTCCCCGGCCGCTGATATTTTCCTGTAGCAGTAGATCATCTCGATGAGGAGCCACACTTGCAGGCCGATGATGGTCACGTACATCATGACTTCAGAGACGATGGAGGCTGTACCTCTGGTGGCTGTGCACACAATCGCACAAATGCTAAACATCAACATCTTTTGTGAATATTTTTTTTCATCACAGCTTGGATCCCGAATCCACATTTGAGTGCCATACCCTTTTCCACCACTGTGAGGTAAACCACTTTGCTGACAACGGTGGTGTACTCGTAGTTGTCGTAGTCGAGGATACGGTTGAAGAAGCAGCGGTACGTCCCCGTGTCATTGAGTGTGACATTGAGAATATATATGGACGCGTCTTGGATGTCATTGCTCCTCTTGCTCCCGTTCCAATCCAGACGATCCATGAAGTGCTCGTTTTCAATATTGGGGCCCATCTCAGTGTAGGTGTAGATCTGAAGATACAATGACAAATGTGTACCTAATGTCCAGTATTTTTCCAGCATGTTATCAAAGAGGACAGCACACAAGGTCAACACTACTTGTGTGTCAAATATATTGACATCCGGGCACTCTCATATATCCATGCATGCATGCCAACAAAATAAATACATCTCGACAATGGCAGGTGTTCCCTCACCTGCACAAAGTCGACCTCTCCTTTGGCCTTGAAGTACCATTCAACAGTAGCCGTGGCTTTCACTTCACTCCTCCTCTTGCAGGAGAGGCAGCCCAGTTTGAAGCCTCGGCCCACCACCGCCTGTGTGTCCGACTCCGGCTCTGCACATGCTCCATCGCATCGGTACACTGTTTACATAATACGACAATAGACTCCAATTATAACCACATTGAGGTTGTGTAAGGGTATACAACAACAAAAAATGAAGCCAGGGAGAAACTCACCAAATGATGTGCAGGAGAGGAAAAGGAGAAGTATGTGAATAGAAGCCATGTTAGAGATTGTCGCTTTTTATTGGAACGAGGGGTCCCGAAAGGTTCTTTTAATCTATTTAGTTTAGATTGATGGTGATTGATTTAGTTTACGAATACTGCATATTTGAAAGAAAGTGCATGCGAGCAGCTATCCAGTACATGCATTGTAATGTGCAAAATGTACGTGCCTCTTTAAAAGAAGATACATGAAATATATATTTTGGCTCAAGTCAACCTTTTCCTGCTGATTAAAGTGTTAAATGCGAAAAATTATTGCTGCAGACAATATTAGCTGTGCTTTTATTTACAAAAAAAAAAGAAGCACGTGTAACATTCCAATTCATGTGATGACTCACAGTGCCCTCCGGTATTTCACCTTGAGATTCTATAACCTTTTCCCTGAGGTTGTTAAAATAAGATTTGACGTCGTTACACCAGCGTGGAAATTGATGCGATTATCTCTGATATCAAATGACAAGACATTAAAATATTTGTTTGAGCGACATGCCATTACATAAATGTGAATTATACTACTTTACAGATACACCATCTGGTTTGCACGAACCTCCATCATCTAAAGATAATCATCTAAATCCGATCGCCTACTAACGTCAATTTAAAAGTCTCCTCCAGAGAAAAATCGGACGTCCTCTCCAATGATGCAAATCGTAGAATTTTCAGCTATCTAATGAGCCTTTGCAACGAAGAAATAATTCCCGGTCGCGCTGGCATTGCAGATTAACCTGCATGCGAGCAACTAAATCCATCATCCATCAGAGGAAGAGAAAAAGCCACAACAGATGTGTCCTTGTTGCGATCACAGTGCCTTATGCTGCGCCACGGCAGCTGCCTCCCTCTCAGTTGACGCTGCAGATGTACTGCGGTAAAACGACCGACGCGCGTCAATGACAGCAGCTGCTTATTCCCCTCCCCATTCTTTTCGTCAACCTCGCTTGATTAAAAACGCCTACCATATCATTTGTTTTCTGCATAATTCATTCCATAACATAAAAAGAAATATAGTAGTATAAACCGTGATTTTAAGGTGTGCTGGCCCTTTAAATCCCTTCCGGCTGTATTCGGTGACCCGATGGCGCCATCTTGTGGCAGTCTTTAAATATCATGTTGTGTTGGTCTTTTATTATCGCCAAAATATTTGGGGAAAAGATGTCATAACGCCTTTTAGGTTAGTTGGAATTGGAAAAAAAGGGACTAAAAAAACTTTCCACGTTTCCTAATGACATTGAAGAATGTGGGGCGTTCGGACGGTTAGCTATAGCATCAATGCACCAGCGTCGTAAACAACAGGGGAGCTGCTGTTAACACTTGCTGGCTTCTTAATATTAATTTTTATGTGAACATTACAAAAAAAATACACTTTACACTGGATTCTCCTTATTAATAAGTCTTTTGGACATGCCAGAAGACGATACGTATTCCAAATAAAAGGCACGGCGCAAAGATTGCGTCCAGGTGAGTGGAATGCTAGCTAACTAGTTTGATAGCAACTCGCTAGGGTTGATGCTAATTAAGTCATTTTTTTAAACCGAGTAACACGTTATGGCACAGACTGTTAGACAACTAATGTTTTGGTGCTTATAGAATAACGAACGGTGTCGACCGTGGTACAGTACAGACATTGCTTTATATAAAACAGTTAGCTCAACGTGCTTGTGGTAGTGCGCACACATTATTGTGGATGTTCATTTAAACTGACCCAAAAAGACGTGTTACCAATATGCGTCTCACATACATGTGAATTTTTTTTCCACATCTACTAGAAGGTTCGGGACGCAAAAGTGGGCCGTGTATAAGATTGTTAGTGGGCCCCGTTTTACGACGGTACAGACATACGACGTTTTGAAGGTTACGCATTGAATGAATTGTATTGCGCAGAAGGATAACAATATGTGTTGGGCACAATGTTGGATTTAGGAACTCATAAATATATGCTAATGTGATTAGAAACATTGATTATCAGTGAGTATCTAGAATCTCATTAACATGACTGACTTTATGCTTTTGTCAATAGTGTGTGACTATGGATCCGAGCTCCAGTGCTTCTACTGTTCCAGCAGCTTTGACTGTGCAAGTGTGTTTCCCTTCTGCCCGTGCTGCTGTTCTGGACAACCTGAATCACCAACGAGAGGAGGGCCGGCTGTGTGACCTCTCCATCCACGTGCAAGGCAAAGTGTTTCGGGCCCACCGCTGTGTGCTGGCTGCATCCTCGCCTTACTTCCATGACCAGGTGAGCCTGACTACATTTGTGTGTCATACAGTTTCATTTTGTAATCCATTTTCTTTTTGTTTAGGTGTTACTGAAGAATGTGACAACAGTTTCCCTTCCGTCAGTCATGGACCCAGTCGCGTTTGAGAGCGTGCTAAGTTCGGCGTACACGGGCCAGCTGAGCATTGTTCACGATGACATCGTCAACTACGTCACCGTAGCCAGCTTCCTCCAGATGTGGCACATCGTAGACAAATGCACCGAGATCCTAAAAAGACCTCGGCCGTCGGCAGAGATAACCGCAGCGGACGCGGTTCATGCCGGCGGCGCATCGAGACAGCAGTCACCGAGCAGCACTGACTGTTTGTATCTAGAGAGAGAGGGGAGGAGGAAAGAGGCTAAACCTGACGCCTTGCCTCCTTTGGCTACTTGGAGGCGCCCGCAGCAATTTTCAAGATGGGGGAGCTCACGGCCCTCGCCAGCGCAGCACTTGGCCGACTCCCAGCTGGATGCCCTCCCATACGCAGAGAACGATTACATCTGCTGCGAAGAGACTTGCGATGGCAAAAGTGGCCATTTCGCCCACGGTAGTCCCAGTGCAGAAATACTGAAGCAGAAACTCCGGTGTCAGCCTCGAGGAGCTTTGCAGAGTGTTGACAGACACAATGAAAAGAATACTAGCGGTGAGGACGGTGGAACACTGCAGAGGAAGAAGAATGAGAAACGAGAGCTCGAGGCTGATGAAGGAATTGCAGACGAGGCAGTGGAGAAGAAGGAGGGATTTGCACAAATGGGTCAGTCCGATAAGACAAATAACACCATTTTCTTTTGTGAAAACATTGGTGTTCAAAAAGCTAGCTAGCAAAGCCATCATATATTAAATCTATGAGTGTGATGGAAATTTGCATTTTCGTTGAAAGAGTTTCTAACATGAGTTCTTCACTTTTCCAGGAGACTTGCAGCCCATGTTAGTGGAGCATGACGAGTCAAGACGAGCCACGGTCAAGGTGAGTTTGGCGGGCGTGCGAGATAAAGCGCAGATGTTATCCAGTGTCCCGCCGTGCCATAAAGCCGAAAGCCCTTTGGGAGAACCCTGTGCCGTTTTAGCCCGAGTGCAGTGGCAAACGGGTCCCTGGTCTCATCAAGAGCCCAGACCACAGGAGGGGGAGATGGTCGGTAAAGCTGAGGAGGGATTTCATTGTCAAACAGAGGGCAAATTTAACTCAGACACTTATGATGAAATCGAAGATGGAACGGGTCAGGTTTCCCAGAGGCCTCTGGTGCCTGCGTCGCCCGACTTCACCATGGCTGCCTCGGAAGGAGGCTGGCCCCCCACCAGCATCGCGCCGAGCGGTTCGTCGTTAACCCTCCCCCCCGGTCGTCATTTGCCCCCCATTTCCGCCAACCTGCCGCCACCCACGTCGCCCCCAACGCCGTCGTCGTCGTCATCCTCGGTAACCATGGCGAGCGCTCCCTACTCGGGCAAAGTCCACTTTTGCCACTGCGGCAAAGCTTTTACGCTGAAGAGCATGCGCGACCGCCACGTGAAGATGCAGCACCTCAACCTGCGTCCGTTCGGCTGCCCCGTCTGCAACAAGTCCTTCAAGATGAAACATCATCTCACCAAGCACCTGAAGACCCACGGAGGACTGCGGCCGTACGAGTGCGGCGTGTGCGGGAAGAAGGTCATCTGGAGAGACAGCTTCCTGAGGCACCAGGCCAGATGCGAGAGGATCGCTTCGTCCGATAACAACACGGGCTCGGCTCGGCCCGACATGGACAACGGCTACGGTTACGCATACGACGGCGGCGGCAATGCTTTCCTGTCAATGGGAGGACAAGTGAAAGTGGAGGAGGCGGATTTCCACGGGGAAATGGAGGATGGGATGAGCGGGTTGCTGGGAAGCGTGTCCGGGATTGTGGACGAACTAAGAACTCAACATTTGGACACGAGTGCTCATGTTTACAAAGAGGAGGCGGGAGAGAGCTTTGGGGAAACAAAGTAGTTTTAAATTGGGTCTACAATTAAAAACTGCGTTGTTTCATAAGATAATGTAAATGATCATCGCTAACCATTATTTATGAAAACATTCTTTGACAGTGGCATAAAATGTTCACTCTCTGGGCACTTCATTAGGTACACCTTCACAGTATAGATCCAATACAACTGTGGTATAAAATACCCAGGTCAAAGAGCACCTTAGAAAAAGGCTGGTCGTACTATATTTGTCCAAAAGACAATCTTTGCATTTACCCTTTGTGTTTTTCTATGGGCTCTCTTAATATTGTGCCTAATGTTGTGGCCGTTGAGTGTGTAAAAATTGCTCATTACCAATTACAGTAAACTCTTAATTGTAGAATTACACTTTACTGTGCCTTTGCATTAAAACTGTTAGTGTACTGTTTTTGCGTGATATTCTGTAGACGGAGTCGTTCGGAGCTCCCGATTCCTTGCAGAGATTAAAAATTCCTCTGAGTGTTATGTTCTCTATTTGCATACGTTGCTCAATAGTTGTGTTCAAATATGGATTGTTTGAAAGGTCACAACACCGCCACCACGCCTATGCTATTCGTTAGCCTGTCTGGGGTTTCCCGTGATTTGCTTGCAGACTTAAAGGCACAATTATGTGGTTTGGTTGTGAAGTGAGCTGAGTCCATATCAGATTTAAATATGTGTACCAATAATGTTTAAATGCAAGAGTGTAGAAACAACAGACAGTTGTAAGACTGAACAACATTTAATATAATGCAATTGAATTAGTATATATGAGCAAAGTTGTGTTTATATTTTAGTTTAGTTTATAAATGAAAGTGTTAATTTCTAACTGTGACCCGTTAGCACATCGAACATCTCAAAATGATAATATTCACAAGAAAGACTAAACACATGACTTCCTGATCACTAAACTCAAACATGTTGTTTTCTTCCACCTAAAACCTTTGAGCCACTTGCAAACGGACCATCGGATCGACAAACCTTTCTTTTTTTTTTGACGCAAACCACACAAAACGTTACGTCCTCCAATGTAATAAATAGTATGCATACCACCAAATCATTTGTGATTAGTCAGTGCAATTCAAAAGGGCACGTTCACTCGATCAATTCATCTGTACACGATTAATCTTTGAGGTGTAACAGTTAAAAGTTGAAACATATTTGGACAATTTTGTAGAAAGCTGTGAGGCACACAAAGCATCACTCGTACAAAAAAAAAAAAAAGCCAGACAAGACAGAAATAGAAAAACATTTACCAAAATTAGCACCATCGGACTAGGATATTTTTACAGTGAGATACAAACTCAAAGCTTGACTGGACTTTTTAAACACTTGGACAGCTAAATAAGGACTTGGATGAGACCGTCTCCATCTGTGGAGAGTGGACACAGAAATCCAATGTTAGTGTGTTAATTTTTTTGGAGAATCTGCCACGTCCCCATGTGTTGATCCCCCATCATCTTGTCCCATCTGCTTTGACTTTTTGCTTTGGACCTTAGGGGAGAGCTCAGAAGATGGTGCTCCAGCGTTTGGGGGGTGGACGGGACTTGGTTTCACCCTGGGGACGAGAAGGTGTAAATCTTGACTTTGAATCACTAATCATTTCTTGCTAAGAATATACTGAGGGTCATTTTAAAGACCCTGTAAAGTGAATTTCGATATTTTCTATGGTGTGTCAATTTCAGAAGATTTCTTCTTTCCACTTTACAGGGACTTTGAATTTACAGTCAAACATGCTGAGAGCCATGAAATTGAGATGTCAAAATTGTTCACGTTAAGTGGGATTCATCCAAATGGAGCAAAAGAAGTGGGTGACATGACACATTAGATTGATGAATGTATTTTAAAAAAATAATATGAGTTACTTTTAATGACATGATGCCGTGACTCGCCAGCAAATCATATTAATTTGCTACTCACTGATTTTGGATGAGAGTGTCACTGGTGTAAACACAGATTGAATAGCTTTTATGAGGTTCTTCACTTTTAGGGATATTATTATCGAATTCAGAAGGGTTCTAAAAAGGGTATTGTCAGTAGGGTCGGGTTTTACTGACCAGGTTGAAGAGTCTGGACAGTGTGCTTTGCTCCCTGCGTCGTCTGACGGGCGACTTTGTGCTCTCTGCACGTGGTGACGAAACCTTAAAAAAACATGTGTAAGCTCAGCTCTCCTAATTCCTACCCAAAATAATTTTTGGAACATCTCTACCAAGTTTCTTCATTTATTCTTTTGGGAAATACAGTTGGCCTTTCATTTGTGGGATGATGAAACTGAACTAAAGAGCATGAGCCTGATTGATCATAATAATAATAATTAAAAAAAAGTAATTTACTGTTCCTATAAAGGTAATAACATGCTCACAGTGAAACCTACAAGGAGAAAGAAAATGACCGAAGCGAAGGAAGAGAGTCAGTCAGTGTCACATCACAAGTACAAGATGACATTTGACACATAAGAAAATACAAACAGGATGCAGATGGAGAGATGAGTCCTCTGAAGTGGAAGAGAGGTGTGAAATTATTTTTTTTTAAAAAAAGACAAGATGTAGGCCAGCCCGACCCTAAAAGAAAATGTTTACCGGTTGTGGTTCATAAAGAGCTGTGCTGTTTCAAATTCACCCACAAGTAGAGTGTCACTCTGGGTTGAAAGCAAACAAGGGGAAATTGAAATTGGAGTACAACCATAAATAAGACATAACTTTGTTAGTTTTAATGGTGACTCGATAAGATATACTGTGTTGGAAATTGCATCTCCACAGTTTATTTATTTAAAAAAAAATCTGATTATGGGGTCAAAATCTTTCCTTAAAGTCTGCTAGCTTAATGGTAAAATTTAATGCAAAGCACTAAAGACGGGCCAACAAATAGCATTTGTGTTGCAATATTTTTCAAGCAATATTTGATATTATATATAATATTATATAATTATTTGAATATATGTATATATATATTTGAACACTATGTACTAAGTTGTATTGTCATTTAGTTTTTTTGTTTTTTAATGACCTTGATTTATATTTTGTTATTATTCACAAAATGTTTTTGTTTTCATTATTTTATAATATTGGACCCATTTGTCTGTATCACACTGCCCCCTGGTGGCAAAAGCTTAAACACAAGGAAAAGAAAAAAAATGTCAAAAATTGTTGAATTTCTTTATATCCTATTCAATTAATTCATTACATTAGATTACATTTTATAAAGCACAATTTTATAGTTTAATACTTCTAAACCAACGCACTAAAAGTATTTCTTCTTTCTCAGAAGTCAAGCAAGTAAAAAATAAATGCCGTTGTAGCGAGGAAAGGAGTTAAGTGACCAAAACTGTTTGGATGTTAGCAACATTGTGCAAACAAAGCATGCATAATAAAAACAAAACACTCACTCACAAGCATGCGTAGGAAAAGTTAATTTCCAAAAATACTATGTTGACATACCAAGCCAAAGAATTCCCTCCACTGCAAAAAGAAAACATTATAAGGAGATGGCAATGTGTGACAATCCTCTCTCCGATGAGGCTCCCATTCACTAGGATTCGTTTCAAAACAAAGCGTGAGGGATTTTCTTTTGCTGCGCGATCCCTTTTTTGGTTCCCTGAAAAGGTGAAGCTAACAAAAACACTGGAAATCCGATTATCAATCAAACACAACCAATATTACGCTTACCTTTGATTTAGGACGAGGTGAGGAAACCTGAGAAGAGACCAGAAAGTAAGTAAGTAACAATAAGTAGTGATTTTACATAAATACAACGTGAATTTCCAGTTTATTGTCCAACTCGGAATAGATTGGAAATTATTATTTCATTTCTTAAATACAGTGTTCAACATGGTGTTCCTCAGGGATGCTTTCTTTGCCCACTAGCATTATTATTTTTCATATTTCTATTATTTTAGCCCTTCAATAAGAAATAAACATACAATGTTGCGGAAGAACTGGACCACAGCATTTTCATTGGTCTTGCGGCGGGCAGAGGACTGCTGGGGTGATGCGGCCAGGTGACCCCGGAATGACCCCTAAGGGGGACAAAAATTGTTATGCATAACAAAGAGCAAGAATCTTTATGCAGAAGTGACAGCATTGCAAACGTAACCTGACAATATCAGCAGAACTGGATTTGATGATTATAAAATGCATATTGGCTTAATTTATTGAGACGCCATGCAAGAGCTGCATAAATAATATGGTCCCTTTAAATGCATTGCTGCCCACCTTGCTTCTTTTCTTTTTGTCCCCTCCAAAGATCTTGCTAAAAGAATCCATGAGTCCGGGGTTCTTCTTCTTCTTGCCAAGCCCTGAGGTGCTCGCCGTAGCCATGAAAGTAGCGCTGAGCCCGGGTGGGATTCTTCCTCTTCAAAACTCTCGGTAGCCCTCGAAGGTCCAAAGACTATGGGGGTGCTGCTTGTTTGTTTGCTGCTCTTCTGATGCTCTTGAAGGTGTTGCCCGAACGGTCCAATTGCACCATGGGACATTAGACATTGGGGAGGGTGAGGTCCATCCCTGGCATGCTTCCAAGCATTCTTTGGAGCAACAGTGGCTGTGTCAGTCGCTGCCGCCCTCCGTATGGGTCGGGCCATTGTTCCTCGAGCATCTGCCTTAGGCCGTCTTCGGGGTCAACAAGGAACATCTAATCGGCCTCATTTGTCTTATTGGTGAACGGGATTTGGGTTTGCATTACGAGATCTTGCAACCCATTTATCCATTTTTTTATAGTCCTCATTGGGGTCACAGGTGAGCTGGGGCCTATCCCGGCTGAATTGGATAAAGTGGTGTACCCTGGACTGGCTGCTAGCCAATCACAGGAGATGTAAACAAATTAGTAGCCCACGGGCGTGTTGCATTTAAAACATCTGATGGAAATAATAGTAGGATCATGAAAAACTTGCAATTTTTTTTGTTTCTTGCGATGCTCTTGGCTAGCAAGTGTTCAGGCCGGCAGACAAAGCCATCGTTGTTGCCGGGGTCAGTCGGCCCGGAGTTACTCCCAAGCAACGTTGGAATATTAATATTTTTGCACAGATGACTTTTTGTGTTTGTGAGGCCCGCTTTTGCTATGTTGGAAAACATCTCTTTGAGTTAGGACACACAAATGCGGCGGCAGATAAATATTACACTTGCACGTCAGTTGAGTAAGCTGTTTTATATATTTTTTAAAAATGCATGGCAAAATAATGCCATATTAAATGGTATTCATAATATTTTCGGAAATAAACATCAGATGCTCCCCCTCCATAGAGAGTCACTTCAAAAAGATTGCTGCTGAGTTTCTAGTGCAAACATTGCAACCGGGGTTAGCCATGTTTGTGCACTCATGTCACACAGTACACAGTCCTCCTTGTTTCGGTCCCACTGACCTGATAGAGGCTGGGTGCAGGAATGCCCAGAGTGGGTTGTACCACATTGCTCGTGTCCTCGAGCGCTCAACAGAGACTCCGATTTGTTCCTGGGGCAGGAAGGTGGAGGAGGAGGAGCGATGAGAGGGTCGGGGTGGGGGGGGAACAATGGTGTCCATGCAAGAGATCTGTGGGACATACACACGGCAGATAGCTTTGAATCCCGACAAGAATGTGGATCTCCACCGAGACACCCACCCAGGGCAGGCAGCTGAATATCTGACGCTAGGGAGGGAGAGAAGAATTCCTTCTTGTTCCTACAGGATCCAAACACATGGGACATTCTTTTTTAATTCTTAGTGGAATAGTAGATAGGTGTGGCACGGTTAGTGCAGCAACACATGTAGACAGACAACAAAACTTTGACATTTGATCTTGTCGCCACATTGCACTTGAGCCCTCTCTGCTGAACATCTATGGAATCATTGGAGCAACCGATCCAATACACCGGCGGCGAAGTCTCCTAGCAGTTAAAGACGTGGACGCTATTCACAAAGATGAAAAGAAAGTAGCCATTGTGATGCAAGAAGGCATTGTTTCGTTCAAGGGAGGAAGCAGAGATGGTGACATCAGCTACTGGGCATCATTGCCGTGCTCTCATCTCAAGCTTCACAGGCTGGATGGGTTCTGAAGAGGTCATTCAGGGTGACTGCAATGCAGAAAATCATCCGTTCATCCATCGTGCAATTAGATATATTATCATTTATTTCATTAAATATTATAAGCGCATACTCCTGGATGTCTAAAGACATTTTAGTACTTTGTAGTGAGCCCTAACCCTAGACTAAGGGTAACAACCTAATTGCTCATATTCTTATACTATAGAAATATTTGATCAATCCCACACCACACAGTACAATAAACATTGCCTACCATTTTTATTTAAAGAAATTAAAATAAATTGTATTCTATTAGTGAGAAATGAATGGGTGGTGTCAAAATGTATATGAAATGTACATAATGTAAGATATGTTTTTAATTCATGTCCATTTTGGATGCTTGCAAATTGACAGCCACTTACCGCCACCTACTGGCATAATAAGAAACTTGCATCACCGAGCCTTTGACAGTTGGTCCATGAGATGTAAATGAATAAGGACAAATTGATAAAAATATTTGTCTAGTTTTAAAAGCCAAGACTCAGCATGACTTAATATAAGGATGGAAGACTTAGAGACAAAATGAAATAAAATGACTTTATTGTTCAGCCATGTCACAACCTCGTCTCCAATAGAAACACAGCAGGAATCTCAACTGGTTCGTCAACCTGGCTACCGTTTAGTAGCGCCAACTACTTTTCTCTCTCACACCCAATGATAGCATACAAAATAGTAACCTACCAGTGAATGCATATAAAACACTTTTCTCTAGATTTATCCCCAACAAATCCCACAATTTGTGATCTCATTAGAACATGTGACACTGACAGTTTATGCTTAAAGAAGCACATATTAAGAATGTATCATCCTCCATTTTTGATTATAAAAAAAAACCTACACAATGTTACATTTTAATTCAGAGTACAACTGATTATTAGTGTTCTAACACATTCGACCATAACCAAAGAAAAATTGTATAATATCACTATAACTTAACACTACATGTAATATACGTTTGTTTTAAAAAAAACAAAAAACAAATGATTAGCATTGAAGACAAAATTAAGATGGCTAGTGTGAAGGCAAGCTGGGTCAGTACCATGACAGAGAATGAGTAATACAAAAAAGAAATTAAAAAAAATAAAATAGAATACAAAAAGTAGAACTGAAAAATGATAATACAGGCAAGGCTAAAACATGTGTTAGCAACTTTAAGATCCAACTCATGTGCATTCAACCAAACAGGTAACCTGCCCGAGACCACCTTATGATGTCACAGAACCCCCCCCCCCCCCTTAAATTTTTTTCTCAACTTGCTAAAACATTCCCATGGCATCCATCTTCTTTGTTTTCTGGTGTCAGGCACTTTCCACTAATCCTTGTTCCTTCCTCTACCTTCAAAACTTTACACAGCCAATCAAAACGCTGCTTTGAGACAATACAGGTTACAGGCCAATCACAATGCAGGCTCTATCAGAACACAACTGAAAAAGAGCACAGGACAACATTTCAACAGTGTTGCCATTTAAGTTGTTTTCAAAGCTAGAATTGCCTAGAAAGGGGAGGGTTGCGTATTGGGGGGTGGAAGCGGTCGCTCTCACCAATCCTACAGGTCGGTGTCAAACCAGGCCAGCTGGTTGCTGTCCATCAGGTCCTGGCTGTGACCGAGGTCTGGGAGAGGATCGGTGTGGTGGCCCAGATCGGGCAGAGCGTCGGCGTGGTAGTCGGCCCCTTCCATCATGGGGTCCAGCAGGGTGTCTTGACCGTAGCCTGCAGGGTAGGCCCGATAGGCTCCATCTGCATTTGAAAGAAAAGAAGGGGGTGATCGATGTTAGTCTTAGTCATTAGGTGCGAGTTGTGGTCTTCAGTAATTCCTTGCCAGTGTGTATTTGCGTTGGCTGTCGGTCCATTGCTTCGCTTACACAAGAGGGCTTGATATGGACTCACAACAAAATGCAAAAAGTATTGTGAAATAGTACTCACCATCTTGCCTGTAGGCCAGAGGGTCTCCCTGAGCCCCCATATCCAATCCAAGATCTCCAGTCTGTGGGATAAAAAAAATTAGACCATGTATGAACAAACACACTTGAGTAGTAATTTCCTTCAACACGTAATAACTGGTGATTAAAATAACATGCTGACAATGTTTTTATAGAACCAGCTCAACACTAATATGAAAAGATCTCATAAGCACCTCATTCCAGGCCAGGGGCTCCGTTCTGAACAAAGAGCTGGTCAGCTCCACCGAGAGACGTTTCTTGTAGTCCTGGGGCTTGTCTTCGGACATACGGAACAGTACAGCTGCGGCATAGGTGGCTACAGGGAGGAGGAGGAGGAGGAGCAATTATTTGACAGTCACTAGAAGGTAGTCAGGACTCACGGGGAGCAAATCCACTTACCGACGCCCTCGTTGCGAGAGTGCAGCAGCTCGGTGAGCGGCGCGGTGGCTCCCTCGGCTTCGATGGCCTCTGCGGCCTCCTTGTCCTGAGCTAGCTCGCATAGCACGCCGGCAGCCACGCGCTGGATATTCTCCACTGGAGAATACAGCAGCTGGACAGGAGCACAACGGTCAACGTACAGCCCTTAACATTTCATTTCGATGTCGAATCCAACCTGGACAAAGAGTGGAATGGTGTTAAGTCCTCTGATGACAATTCTGTTGTGGACGTCCCGTGCCAGGATGTGCAGTGCTCCTGTGCAGCCTTCCACTATTTCTTCCATACGCACTCCTTCCTGTTGATTAAATCACACATGGCGGGGAAAGCGTTTAGCAGGCTTAATCAATGTATTCAAATTTGTCATAAACATTTGCAGATACAGTGGCAAAGCAGTGTGCTTCCAAGCCACAAATATTTTACTGACTTCGCCTTGCCGCACCTTTGGGACTCGACATGAAAGACTTTCGGTACTTGAAGGTCATATCGCCCAACATTGGTATGTGCTCAAAATTGCTTTTAGCGTGCCCTGGTTCCATACCACAAACTGCTGCTGGTTGCCTCCCATGCTGGTGCGCCTTTGGGTGTCCTGGTGAGCTCTGACAAGCAACTGGACCAGACGTGGAATGGCTCCCTGCTCACGAAGGGCGCTGTGGTTGGCCGGGCAAAGGGCCAGGTTGCGGATCAGACCGACTGTAGCCTGGGTGGGGGGGCGGTGAACAAACAAACATCAGGATTGAAAGTGAAGGAGAACTTTAAAGATAGCCGTTTGCGAAAAAGGAAATGACCTTGATGAGCGGCCAGTGAGAGGGTGGGTGCAGGAGTTTGACAACCACGGGAAGGCCGTAATGAAGGCGGACGGCGTTCTGGGCCATCTCTGCATCCTGGTGGCGGGAGGTGAGGTGGCGCAGGGCACAGACGGCTGGCTCTGTGATGTCCTCTCTGTCTCCCGCCCTGAGTACTGTCCTCACAAGGGCCTCAATACCTCCAACCTGAGATATGACGTCAAAATTTAGGTCAGTGATTCCCAACCAATATTTTTCCTTGCATTAAATATGAGAATTAAGCCTTGTACCTGGCAGACCATAAGTTTGTTACTGTAGTTGTTGCAGGTCAGGTTGGAAAGGATGCCAGCAGCACATGTCACCACGTTGATGTCATCACTTCCCAAAAGCTGGACCAAGGTTCCCAGCAGGCCCTCCATTCCCTCCTACGAAAGGTTGAGTCACATTTTGTCATTCTCATTGCCTGTCATGGATGCACGAGAAAAAATAGTCTTTAGGGAAGACCAAGTGTGGTATACCTGCTTTGTGGCAGCATCCGAAAGGTTCCTCAGAGTCCAGAGGCAGTTCTGGACCAAACGCTGGCTGGGGTCAGTCAGATGGAGTCCCAAGGCCTGCATGCCTCCTGCACATAGTAAAGCACACTAATGTGTAGTAGCAAACCACAACTACAAAAAAAGCTACCTGATAAACTGCACCTTTGCATTTTTGCACCTGGAAGATAAACTTACCAGCTTCTACTATGGCAGGTTTGTTGCTGGAGCAAACAGAGAGGACCTTCAGCACTCTGCTTGTGGTCCATAGCAGTTTCTCATAGGTGAAGGTCCTCATAATGTTGACCAGGGCTTGGGGACCACCACTGGCCAGAATAATCAACTACGACGAGGACATATTTACATGTAAGTAATCAAAAAACACTTTCCAAATTTGTACATGCAGAGTAAAAAATCCAAGACCTTGCTTTCCTGGTTGCCATAAGCAAGAATCTGCAGGCAGTCAGTTGTGATGGCGAGGAACTTGACGTTGGTGTTGGACAAAAGAGCCACCATCTTTTGCAGTCCTCCGGCCAGGCGGACCGCCATCTTGGCTCCTTCCTGGTGCAGCAGGAGGTTGTGCAGTGTGGTGATGGCGTAGAACAACACACTGTCCACTGGTGACCTGAAAGATGATTCACACTATTATATGTCGATTCACTGAAGCCCTGTTTATCCAATTATCAGTTACTAACCCCAGCATCTTGACCAGGGCAGGGATCCCTCCGGACTTGAAGATGGCAAGGAGCCCCTCCCGGTGGTGGGAGAGGTTGTGCAAGGTTCCGGCAGAGCAGCGAGCAGTTTCCACATCGCCGGTGTTCTGCATGGCTCGGACAACCGCCGACACCATCTGCGGCGAACGCATCAGCGCGTGGCGAGATGCTTCCTTCTTTGACAACTGATGCACCATGACGGCCGCCTTGTTCACCACAACCTAGAAGAAAGGCAACGGTCAGTGATATAGTCTGTTGTTTCACAGCTAGTGCGCTTCCGCTTACCTGGTCCTCATCGTTAAGCAGTTTGGTCAGCTCGGGGATGGCCCGAGTGGCCAGCTCGGCATCATCCTGGTAGTTGATGAGGTTGACCACGGCGTGCTTCAGCATCTGAGAAGGCTCGGCCAGGCGCTGCACCGCAGTGGGCTGAGCGGCATCGACCTGCGTCGGCGGAATCTGGATGCCTTCCTCCAAGGTTTCAGGGAACATGGCCGCACGCACCCGCTGGGCACGGGTCATGGCGTAACCTTCGATGTCTGTGGTAAGAAAACATCATGACAAGAAAGTAATGGCTGCAAGATGAAATTTGTGCTAAATGTTGCGTACCTGTAGTCTCAGGAGTGAAGGGGGGGTTGAACTCCCAGTCGTACAAAGTGGGATCATCCTCCTCAACATCAGGGTTTCCTTTGCCACTCAAAGACGGTGCTGTGGTGGTGACTCCGGACTGAATGCCTGAGTCCAGGTAAGACTGCTGCTGCCACTGGCTCACTGCAGCCTTACTGTCTCCCATCGCCATGTCCAACTCCATCAAATCAGCTAAAAAAAAAAAAAGACAATTTAACAAGTTGCAAAACGAGCTTTTCAGGTCTTTATTATAAACAAGTCGACAAAAACTAGCATGGTACAAAACATTCAGACAAGTCATTTGCTTTGCAATTCCTGACTGCACCAACTTCAAACCAAGGTAGAGCACATACCAAACTAAGACTTCAGACCCACATTAGCAATCTAACATTTTTGTGGTTTCATCAAGGTCCCTTGAGAGGAACCATAACTTTGATGCCGCACACGGTAAAAACAACCCTCGCTCTGAAGCTCAAACAAAGGTTACATAGTGTCGTGTTATAACGTGTTTCAAAGGAAAAAATAAATCTACCTGCACACAAAGTAGTTTGTTGTTTAGAAAAAAAATCATAAATGTCATGTTGTAGGTTCAGAACTAGTTAGTTTGGTTTTAAGTGAAATGTGTTGGATGTTAAACTGCCAGTAACGACAAGTTGTTACTCCAAAAGTCAGTGAAAGTGTCATGTTTAAGTATTTGGTATCGGCAAGTAAAAAGTGTGGTATCGGTTCACCCCTAAAAATGAGGTTTTTTTTCCCAAACTTACACTGGGTAGCCATTGTTCTCGACTGCCCTCGGCCTGCACAGCAGCTAGGTCTGTGAAGAAGCAGAAACAACAATCAAACAGAAGAAATTAACGATTGCTCGGTGAAGTCACACCCGATTGCAGCGTTTCTGGATCGGAAAGTCACGCATGCCCTTTGCACCGATTTACCTGCGTCAAGTCTTCCCCGACTTCAAACGCTTGTTTTGCTCGCTGTCGTAAGTGAGAGTGGGGGGAAATGCAGAGGCTCCACCTCTAACCGAGAAAGCAAAGCGGTGGGTATTTCCAGGCCCCAACTAGCACAATTCACTCTTGAGCGGTAGAGCACTTCAAAAGCATTTTTTTCTCCCCCTCCCCCGTACCACGGCCAAGTTCCGACCTAGCAGCCTGGCCGAGGTTTCCGATGGGGAAACTACCCCCTCCGCCCCGCTTTTGCTTCCATGACTCCTCCTGACAACCACACACGCAACAGAGTACCTAAAACAAAGCTCAACACCGGCCATTTAATCGTGCGATCGTTTTTTTGATTGCGTTACGATGATCATCGTTAGCTCACCTCGACTGTGCTAACCGCTAGTAGGATTACTAGCGAAGGTAAACAAACACAACTGGAAGCTTCTGTGTCGAAGATGAGAAGCGATCTCTTGCAGTAAAACTACTAAGGGTTGTCACGACTGTAAATCGAGTCCACTATTGCGATCGTGATTTCTAAACAGTTATTTGAGCTTTGCAAGCCAGGACGTCTGAAAAGTAGATCCGGGCGCCACCATACTAAACCTGCCGTGCTGCCAGCCAAAAATCAGAATACCTCACCGGAGCCCCCCTCCCTAGCCAAAGATGATTTTCTGCAAAAATCGGTAAAGTGACACGGTGTAAATACGGATATGCAAACTATACAAAGGAAGATATCGTTACCAGAATCCAGTGGCACCTCCGTTGTTCTTGTTCTGCGAAGAAGATCTCCCCTTTGCTTGGGTGAAAAATTGAAGAGCTGCTAAGTGAATCAAGCGAGCAAGTCCGAACCACACCCGCTCTTCCTCCGCCGAAGAGATCGCTTCCGCTTGCACGGATCGAGCAACAAGATGGCGAGAGGAAAATTGATGTACAGTACAGTATTCTGCCGCAATCGGAAAAATAGTGCGCTTTTAAAGTGGTCTGAAAATTACGCAATTAGGTGATACTTATCGCTCTTTAAAAGAACATTTCAAAGGCGTAGTCTGTGACAAAAGATGCGGTTGCTCTGGTTGTTGAAAAAGGGTGAGGTATCCTCATTAGAGTGGAATGTGACTCATTAGTAACAAGTCCATAAGAGTACATCAATTTGCAGGTTGTCATAGTAACATCAACAGTGCTACAAATGGAAGATGATCCAGATTCAAAAGAAGTTGTTTGACTTTAGTGAAACTTTACCTTGGGTGTGGATTTGCACTGTACATTAGTTTAAAAAAAATCCACAAGGCCCAATTTTGTTAAAACTGGAATAGCACATTGACATTTTAACAGCAGCAATACTCTTCCTTTCTATTGAGGGAATTGCAGTAATTGTTTTGATAAAAATCATCAACATTAAAAGACATCCAATGAATGACTCCGAATAAATACCTTTATTTGACTGCCTTACAGATCTGATTATACAAACGCCGACACAGAGCTTTGAAATAACAGGACCAATCAGCAAGACGATGGCTGTACATTCTTCATGTGACCCGACCATAGTTTGACATCTTCTGGCCACACACCACCCTGCCTACAAAGTCATCGGGTACGTCATTCTGCCCAAGTAAAGCTCATTTGCCTTTCTAAGTGTCATGAAGGGAGTTTGGGTCAAATGTCAAAAGGTGTGTGTCATTCTAGACTGAAGTCTAATATATATATTTTTTTTAACTTTGTGGTGTAGTGTATTTCAGTGAGTGTAGTGTAGAGCATAGTCATGTTTGTTCTTTTTTTTGGTTTGCAAATAGAACTTCAACATACAAATAGTTTAAAGTTATGTCCTTCATTTTCCATTTCACTCTCTCATATACATACACACATTCACACAGGTATGTTTATCCCTTCTTTAAAAAAACAAATGCAAAAAAACCCCCCAAAAACTATAGTTTCAGGCAATATTTTTTCATCTCACTCCCTTCCTCTGCCTAAGTCACTGGCCAAACAATCCTATTATCTAAGTGCAGTTTCTTCAAAATGTCTTTCAGCAGTTTCTACCATTTAAAAAAAAAAAAAAAACACTAAGTGAACCATCACAATTAATGGATGGAATAACACCTTCACTATCAGTCTTGCAATGAATCATTTTAAACATCATTCCAGCCATCACCCCCATGTTGGTCCCCCTTACACAGGTAACCATTCTTGCATTAAAAGTGACCCCCCTCAGTGTAACAGCCATTTGGGATTTGGAAGGGTGGGGGTAGGTTTTGGAATAAGGTACGGAGAGATGGGACAAGTCTTCATGTGGAGGGTGACAGATGATAGGTAGAAAAACTAGGTGTCCACCATTTTCTTTCCAGGTGTCAGAGCAGAGGGAGGGAGGGTGGTTGAGGTGGAGGAGAGAAGAAGAACAGGGTGGATTGAAGCGCCATGGTCTTCATGTGTCTTGGCCGTCGGTGGCGGCGGTCTCGTTGGCATTGGGCAAGTCCAAGTCCGTCTCTCGGTTGGATATGCGGTCTAGCTCCGCCTGTACATCGCTCAGGCCCAGTTTTGAGCCTGCAGCCATAGCAGTAAAAAAAAAAAAGTCGTTAGATTTGCTATGGGGGGGGGGGAGAGTCACCTCTTCATTCTTAGAGCATGCGTCACTTTATCAGCCAGTGCAATAATTAACCAAACAATTCCAAGTCATTGCGCTGGAGGGATGCACATGTACACATGAAAATAAGAACATTGTGACCCTCGTTGAATTGGGCAGAAAATGATTACGCCAGGTAAATATAATTTTTTTTTAAATCACTATTTGAACAAGGTACAATTAAAGATATTTTAGTATTCGGGTTGGCCAGCCATATTTGGAATCATGTGTAATGTGTGTGGCACAGGTAAATGCAAACAAATGCAAGGCAACATGCCCTAAAACAATAACGCACTTTTGGTTTCTTTTTTAATAAGTGCTTAGCTCTACATTTATGCAAATACTGGATTCAAAATTGCTCGCAAAATGGGTGCAGCTGTGGTTGGCTCCTTCATGCTTGGATTGTCATAAAAGGCTCAGCAAGGAGACAGGAATAGAAGAGCAATAATAATCGAGCAACGATAATCCAAGATTGTCTTGCTCACACACACCTTATCGGGGCCAACATCCTCTGACTGGGGCACGCACGCACACACAATACACACGTGGGTGACGTTAACAGTGAGATTGAAGAGCAAAAACGAGGAATGCGGTTAAAAAAAAACTTCTCATGATTTTACCGTGTGATCGATACAAGAACTGAAGTGTGATGATGTTGCAAAATGTTAGGGATTGGAAGAGAGGAGTGATAAATCAAGTGAAAAATAGGCAGGGATGAGTCATGACAGGATTGTGGGAAGACTGGATGCTCACATAAGCCAAACGTCCTAAAAACCTTCTCACCTGATTTGCGTACTGTCCCTGGCGTGTTGTTGCCACCTCCTGCCGTTCCGGCTCCTCCTGTCCCTGCTTTCTTTGTCAGTAGACTGTTGAAGAAGTTAGCCAAGACACCCTCACTGGTTTGACCTGCAGGAAAAACAAAACAAAAATGCATTAAAAAAAAGAATAATTTTAACTGCCTCATGGTGGCAGATTTGTCAACCTGATTGTGGCATGGCGTTGGCGACGTTGGCGGCTGCAGAACGGTTGCTTGTCCGCGGTGAACCGCTGGGTGCTCTGCTTGTCGTGTCCTGTGAATGGAATCCGTTTTTTTGTGGGTCAGATCAAGTAAGATAGAAAAAAATAAAATAAAAGTCCTCTTACCACTGGTCGACCAACAGTAACAGCTGGCTGTTTGGCGAGCAGTGACTACAGAAAAGAGTACAAATAATCATCTTAATATTTATTTACTTTAGCAACATTTAGCACGTTAGCTTACCTGCAATTTCACCAGAAACACTTGGTCATCTTCAGCCTGAATCTCCTTTTCATGGACAATCTGATGGGAGATACCAAAAAAAAAACACTTTGCTACTAATACTGAGGACACTAAATTCAATATTGATATTATTTAGCCGATGCCGCTACCTTTCTGACTGGCGGTTTGACGATCACATCCTCGAAGCCGTCATCCGTCTTTATTGTCTGGAAGTTCTCGTGAAGTATTGCAATCTTCTTTTCATTATCCCAACCTGAGGGACTGACGAAGGGTGAAAAGGGTTATTTCTTGACCGTTAAATGAAACCCCTTGCACATAAATCAAGAGGTGCAGCGTAACCTTAGTCAATAAGGTACACACGCACTTACATGAAGACTGCATCTCGTTCCACCACTTGCGCAGGGCAGTGGAATGGAAAGCCGTAAAGTCTGTGGACCAGATATTTATATAGCACGTCGAGGTTCTTCATCTCCTTCACTGATGTGTAAATAAGAGACGCTCCGTCTGTTACCTCTGTCAAGGTTGTTGTTGTTTGGAATCACCCAAACTAAATTCTATTCAAATTTCAAACCAAGGATACACTGTAGACAGAACTGTCGGATGTGGGACTGGATAAAGTCCAGGTGTTCGTCTCTGTAGTCGTGCTCCTTCTCCAAAGTGCTGATGGCATCACACTACGAGGGGACAGACAGACGGGTTGATGTCAGATAGAGGGCAATGCGGAACAAATCGGCACCCATCAGACTGCATTATCATATTATTATTGACATTGATAGACTTAGTGAGTAAACATACCTTCGTGCAAACCACCACCATTGGTATGCCCAGGTTGTGCGTGAGTGTGTTGTCTCCTAACGGCAGCAACACACTTTCCTCCTCTTCGGCTCTTCTCTGCGAGGTCCCGTCCTCCCCACTACCTGGCTCTGTGTATTCCTGAAACTGTTTTACAACTACACACAGACAATGTTTTATGATATGGTCAGCATTTCATTGCTTAAAGCACAGGGCGGGAATATTTCTCACGTCTGTGCTCGAGCTCCCGCAGCGTTTCCGGAGGGATTCGTAGTTTGTCGACGTGTTCCCTCGCGACCGCCGCCCACTTCTGCAGGGAGTCCAGCGCGTTCCACGGCCGCGACATGTCAACCGTTATGACCAGTAACGTGTTGCTGATGGAGTCTACCGGTACGGCGACTCCCTGTAGACCTTTGTGGTACAAGTCTCCGTCTAACACCCATGCGTTACACCTCGTGTGGTCTAAACACAAACGTCAAAGTTAGGAGGGGAAGATTGCAGAAAAACATTTTGAGATAAATGAAATAGTGTGAGATACCGTCAATGTCGTCATCATGGACATTGATGTAGAGATATTCTAGACCTCGACCTTTCATGTACTCTTCGACTCCTTGTAACTTGGCAACCAGGGTGGTTTTCCCCGAGCCAACTTCCCCTAAACACACAAAGGTACACTTAGTTACACACATACTGTTATATATTTTGTGTTTTCAAATCATACATTTACAGCAGATGTTTTCTTATTTTTCAGATCTTCATTGCCGACGCCCTGGTGCTTATGAAGCGAGAGAAAAGGTTTACCTTCATTCCAGGTAGTAAAGAAAAAGCATTTTTGAGAGCCAATTTTATCGCTGTTGCGCTGACAAGGCTGCGTCAACTGTGCTCTGTCCACTCATGCCGACAGAGGGACTCTATGCAGCGCTGATGTTTTGATTAGAACCAAACTTGACTCCCATGTCTGCCACGCTGCACATCAATAAACTCGCCCGCCATCCAAGGCAGCGGCTTAACCCTGCACGAGCGTATAGCAGCAAAAGTAGGGCGTTTATGTTCATTTTTGAGGTTGGCATCCTCTGCTCAGCATCACTACTCTATAGCCACTAGCGTGCTACAATGACTTGCACTGCAAGACTATAGTCCACACTCAGGTAATGCACCTGTGTGCAAACCTCAACAGATCGTCACCTCTGACACATCTGATATTTAGTCTCAATTTATTTGTATGCAATTTAGCTAATAGGTTGCACAAATACAGTACCCACCCATAACCAGGACATTTTTCCCGGATGGTAGCTTTGATCTTGAATGGGTTGACACTTCGCTCAGGATAGTCGACCTGCAGACATAAGACGCCGATTATCCCCCAACTATTCATGATTCATTCATTACATTGAATAACAGGTTGAGTAAGCTCGATCCACTGTCACCAGCCTCCAGTCTGGTGCTGATGCTAGCCAGCCTCGTTAGCAGGCGGCTAGCTGTCAAACCAATCTCCTCGCCGGAAGAATCGAGCTTTAGCGTCTCGAGGCATCTCCGTTATCGATGAGCTGTATTTCGAAAGAAATTGCACACGCACCATAAATTCTGCCCGTCATCCTCCTCCGGGTTCTCCAGCGTGGTCTTGGATCCAGTTAAGGTGGAGGATAATAATGCACTCCTCCCAGTAGTCGCCATCTTCGCAGGGTTGTCAACGGAGCAGAGTGCCCGGATGTACCATTAGCTTAGCTTTAGCCTGGTGCACTGACTCCGCGGTGGGGGCCGGGGCGTGGTCGTACCGCACAAAGATGGGGTGCGCACTCACTCCAAAATACGGGATGACCTCACCATCAGCGTGACAAAATTGTCCCAACGCACAAAATCATGCAAGTGTTTGCTTGTGCTTTTTTTTTGGTGATCTTTTATGTTGGCTATTGTCCATGTGACCTCATGATAAAGCTTCAAACCCAAATCGTTTGATGCTGCAAAGCCACACATCATAAGCCTCTTGGAAATCGTTTGTTTTTATGTTCATCACATTTGGCAAAGTTGCAGTACATGCATTAAAATAGATAGAGTGACCACAAAGTCTCAGAAATACAGATTATTCCAAAGCACATGTTCACCAGATGTATTTTTCACTATCAGACGCATTGACCTACATTTGCTCCCCAAATTCCAACGTGTGTTTCATTAAATTGTAATACTTTAGTCACAATACTCCACTCACTCCATTTAATAGCAATTTTGGTTGTACTGCTGTCAGCAGTGAGTGTGGGATACTACTCTGCTCCATAAAACAAAATCTGTATTGTATTTGTAAAGAATATTTGTTTTTTGGAAAGTGTGTCTGATGGCAAATGCTGAAAATACAGGGGGGGGAAAATAGCTTATAAATATATAGCATACAATGGCCTACTTTATGATCAATCTAAATAGCAGCCACATTTGAGAGTGCTATATTTGACCAGTTTTAATTCCTCCCCAGAAAACTCATCTTGCTGCTGGAGGCTCCTTTTCTATGGACCACCAACCGGTCTCAGGTGCGCGGTCATTGCTTATTATAAAACCGCTGAAGCGCATCCAAGCCAATCAAATTGGAGAATCGGAGAAGAAGCAACGCTATCACCCATGTGGCCACTAGATGACGCTGATGCACCGCACTGCCAGTCGAGTGGGGTCCCTGGATGCTGCGCGCTCCCCGCGGCCCCCCGGTGGACTCAGCGGATTACAAACTCCGGTTAAGTGGCGCACCGCCCCCCTCCTTCTCCCATTTTCCATCCAGAGTGAACTCAGGGAAAGGAGCGCGCCCTGGCCGCGCTTGCCCGCTGGGAATTTGAATGCGGTTCTAATTCTTGGTTGTCAGCGGCATCCATCCTCAGCTCTGCAGTGTTGTGGGTGACTGAAATCCTGATAGACAAAAGCGTGTGAGAGGAGGAGGGAAATGGGTCCGGAGACGGCGAGGTAGGTGCCCCTGATTGTCACATCAGCAGCGTGGAAGTTCTTCGGCTTGCTCCGATCTTCTCTTCAAGTCTCAGTGGGGTGAGTTTTGTGCATAAAAGCTGCCTCCTCTGCATTGTGCATGAAAAGTGTGTTGCATGCTTTGCAAAAAAAAAAATCGCAACGTATGTACATTTTGTCATCATGTGGTGGAGTTAGATAAAAAAATTCCTCTATGTTTAGTGGGCCTTTGCTTATGCATATTAAAAAGCCGCACAAAACATAAAATTCAAAAGCTGTTGCTTCATTTAGAAGAAAAAAAAGAGAAGCTCTGTAATCTTTTTTTCACGCCGCTGCTTGTTTCTTCTCTTTCTTTCATCCTCTTTCACCCCCTTGCCCTCCCTTATGTAATCCTCTCTCTTCCTCCCTCACTCCTCCTCATCTCTAACCACTTATAAATCAATTTTGGGTGTCTTGTCAGTCAGCTGAACACAATTTTGTCTTCTCAGTCATGACTATCAACCCACCAAGAGTTCCTTGACACGCTGCCTCTTTAGTAAATCCCACGAAAAGGCAATACCATTGCACCTCGTCTGGTAATCAATAAGGGCAATAGCAGTCGACTTGATGCTTCCTGTGACTGAATCATTTATGTCACATCTGTCAGAGGGGCACGTGCGCCGCCAAAGGTGAATGGGCGTACACAGTCAAGGTAGAGCACTTGATTGATTGGCAGAGTGCGGCGAGAATGAGCGTTGAAGAAACATTACATATTAATCTTGATTTTTGGTTGAAGTACACACCAATATCAGAGCAAGAGGCTTTTTTTTTTTCCCGATAAGAGATGAGTGTTAAGCCCCCTAGTGCCACTGCAATATCATTTTATGTGGGCAAATAAAGTGAGTCAATTTTAAATTTGCTATATAGTTTTTTTTTATTTTGACAGAAAATCCGTCGCCTACCGAAAATGAGATTTTTTTCCTTCACTTTAACAATTTTGTCAATTTGTTGTCATCTGTCTGACTCACAGTTTTTGTTCTATGGTTATCATTGCATTTTTCACTTTGCTTTTCGTGGCAGCATTACGAAAGCCAAGTGTCAGTTGTCACACATCTGTCCTAAGCTTGCATCCATGTCCGCATGTCAGTGAGCCCATTCGGCGCCACTTTGCTAAAAATACTCGGCACCGACCAACACACACAAACCCAAGAAACATGAATTATTGAGGACGAGGGGGGGAGTGAGATCCAGGTCAGAGTCAGACCCAGTTTCGAGAGCTTAAGTCCCGAAGGGTGATGTTACCGGACCACCACATTTATATTCACTTTCCACCATCTACATTAGCACATCTTCAGACCTGTGGTTATCCTTTCGGGTGAGACAAAGCGGCCGGAGGCCGCAGAATGGATCCGTGCACTTTTATCCATTTGTCTTCAGCAGCAATAAATTCAATATTGGCTTTAACCAGATGTTAAATTGATCTGACTTGACAAATGTTAGCACATTAACATTTATTAGAGTAATTAAAGGACATTTATGGATGATACTCTAGGGCATTTTAAGAGGGACTTTATAATATTGCAAAATGATCTGGATAGATGGATATGATTGAAATCTGTCCATCTAAAATTGCATCTGTTATTCTCTCTCTCTCTCTCCTTTTAGCGCGTGATTGCGCATTCATGATGAGTAATATCTACGAGTCTGCAGAGGCCACGTTGGGCTTCATCAGCTCTCCGTGCCTAACCAAAGTGGAGCTGCGAGTGGCCTGTCGGGGAATCTCAGACCGAGACGCCCTCTCCAAACCCGACCCTTGCGTGGTTCTGAAGATGCAGTCCCATGGCCAGTGGTTTGAGGTAAAGTCCATCAAATCCACCTAAGTAACAGCCAATCTTTTAACCCAAGCTGTTTTCTACTTTGACTTTTAATATTATTGTTGATGTAACAGGCTGACCTCGACTTTTACAGGAATTAAGCCAAAGAGAAAAATGTAGACTATCAGGGCAAAATGGGTTCTCATTAACAACAACAACAAAAACATACTGCTCAGCACACTTCCTTCTTTTCCGAGAATGAGATGCTACACACACTGCTTGCGTGACCTTCACATTGTGCTAATGTGTGTGTGTGAAAGAAAACAAGCACACAAGTTAACAAAAGCCCAGTAGGCTGATTTATGCTTCTGTTCCTTTCTTCCTTGGGGAGAGGAGAACATTTGAACAATTATATTCTCTGTGTAGTCAAACAGCTAGTTGATAAGTGTGCACAATGTAGCGCTATCTAATTGTATTTGTAACGGCCGCGGTGCTGAGGAGTCGGCTGATTTGCAATCCATGCGCACCGGCAGTTTGCTGGATATTTAATGACATCCTGTCTTTTGTACACTTCTGAGGAACCACAAAATAACCCATTAAAAATCCACCACAATAAAAATGGAACACTTGCCATCTGGGAATTGGGTCTAATTGCACCTTTAAGGATATAACGGCCGGTCGTGTACAGTTAAAGTCGATTTATTTGAGCTATGCGTTACAGTCATGCGGACGTCAACAAAATTCCGATTGAACTCATCTTTTATTTGAGTCATTTTTTGTATCTGCACTAAAGGAGACGCGAAAGGAGAATGACTCCAGGCTTACTTAGCCTCATCAATTTTCAAAGTGACAACAGTTTATCACGTCAGTCAGCATCCATGAATATAAATTCTCATCTTCCTAATAAAGACAAGCGCTATTTAGAAAATGGATGGATGGATATCACGAATAACTGAGATGAGGAAAATAACGAGAATCAGATTTGCCTAAATGAGTTCATGTTTGTCGGAAGGTGGACCGAACGGAGGTGATCCGCAGTAGTAGCAGCCCAGTCTTCTCCAAGATCTTTCTGGTGGATTACTACTTTGAGGAGGTCCAAAGGCTGCGTTTTGAACTTCACGACATCAGCTCGGGCAACAACGGCCTCCGCGATGCTGACTTTCTCGGGGCCATGGAGTGCACCTTGGGACAGGTCAAATGTCAAACCCGATTCGATTTCAGCATAACAGATTTTCTAATCTGACTGCCATAATTATATTCATATTTTAAATCGTGATCACATCTAATACAATGCAGCAACGCACTAAAACAAGAGACTCAGTTTGCAATTCAGTCCGCTGAGCTTTTAATCGTGCATCGCACAATTGTGTCCTATTATTGCGGCAATAGGGAGGCAAAGAACCGCAGTGCATGGAATCCCAATGGGATGTTTTTTTGCCTGAAGTCAGCTACTGTCACTAACATTATGGGATAGATGTCCTTGAGCCCTGGCTTGCTGTAGTGGGCCGCTTAAAAGCCAATTTTGTTCAGGAATGTGCACTGAATCTGTTCATTTACATCCTATATAATAAGAGAAAGGGGATTCCGTGCTTTGCTCAAGGACACATTAGCTGCCGAGTGAAGTGGAACCACTCTAGTGACCATATCGGTTTTTTTCATACTATCAATTTATATGTGGTTCCTTCTTAATAGCGGCGCAATCAATATTTAAATGTGTATTTTATTACGGAGTTTCCCTCATTAAACAAGGGCAATTAGAGGGGAAAATAGGCATCACGCTCATTAAAAAAAAAAAAAAGACAGATGACCTAAGCTAATCCTCAGGATATGCTAACTAAGCATCTTAAATTCTGTTTTGCCACAAAGACGACCGAACTATAAAATGTGCTTTTTTGTAGAGAACAAAGCTGGGGGGGGATATACAATAGCGTTCTTGGATTACTAACACAAGAAAGGAAGAGGATTTTATTTTTCAAGTGTTAACCAGAGGTTTACTGAAATTGAATAACATAAAGCCAACAGCGGTTTCAATACAAGTCTTGTAAAGAGTTTTTTTGTTCTTTCTTTTTTTCATTGGAGTCACATATTGCTTGATGGTAGTGCAGCGGATAAACACCAGAGGCACAAATCCTCTGCGGGAACATTGTGTGTCACAAGGTGGCTTACATTGTTTATTTTGCACCGCTTTCAGATTAGTTATTGAAGCAACAACAAAATGCTTTTAGTCATCTGTCAGCCGTTAGCAAAAAAAAAAAAAAAAAAGGCTGCTTCTATTTCCTATAAATAAATAAAAAAAGTCAATATTTTCTCTATCGCTTTTTTCAGATCATCTCACAAAGGAAGCTCACCAAATCACTCCTCAAACAAGGAAACACTGCTGGAAAATCTTCCATCATGGTATGACACTTCTTCACATCACACCTCGCATTCAGGATGACAATTATTGCGATCGTTTCCATCCCTTATCTTCTCTCACTTTCCTCCAAAAGGTGACGGCGGAGGAGCTGTCCGGTAACGACGACTACGTGGAACTCTCCTTCAGTGCTCGTAAACTCGACGACAAGGTTTGTACCACCTCGTGGGGAGTTCCTTGTTGCCATACAATACATGCAAATCCAATGTTGAATGTAAAAGAGACCCGCTGAGATATTCAACACCTTGAGTAACCCCTACTATCTCAGGCGCGGAGATAACTATATTAATTTCCAAGCCTCTTGTGCATGCGCACAGGCACAGTCATGAATGACTAATCCAAACACTTTGGGCCTTAGGGGAACTGTAACCAAGGGAGAGGTGGACAATTTAAAGTGAGAGAAATAATGATTGCTTTTACAGTATGAATGATGATTTATTTCCCACTTTGAAGGACTTCTTCAGCAAGTCAGATCCGTTCCTGGAGATTTTTAGGATAAATGATGACGGGAGTGAGTCTCTTGTACACCGGACAGAGGTAATCACATGCTCACAAAAGGGGAGTTAATGACCAAATCTCTGGTGAGTATTAAAAGTCTTGTGTGTGTTTTTTTTTTATGTTGACTGATTTATTCAGACGGTCATGAACAACTTGAGCCCTGTTTGGAAATCCTTCAAAGTTTCCTTCAACACGCTCTGCAGCGGAGACCAGGAAAGAGAGCTAAAGGCGAGTCTGCGATCGTTATTATTTATAGCCGGTCTTTAAAATGGTCAACATTTTTTTTTTTTTAAATTTATTCTGTTTTCACAATTTTTATTGGTTGGACCGTTTCCTTCTAGGCACAGGATGCAAATGAGTGTATTTCTAACTTTTTAACACCATCCTTATGAAATCATAAAACAAATAGATGTACTTTATATTTTATAACTTTAATTTTCTCTCAGACCATTTGTTATTGAGAAACAAATCTTTATCAGTACAGATACCAAACCATTTCTTGGTATCGATATCGATATCAATACCGGTATCGATCACCCCCTTGTGGTCATTTTACAAATCAGAAACTAAAATAAAATAAAATTGCTCCATTTGGGATATGCAGGTCTCTTTTTAAAAATATCTGTCACTGTTTTTTGGGGAAAATTGCTTTACAGGAATAAGTCACCAACCAAGCCAAGAGTTGACATCAGGTCATGTTCACAATTTCATGTCCCTGTGTTATTTTAGGAACAAGAGAGGCGCGAAAGAGCTCCAACTGCTAAACTTTCACCTTTGCTTGCCAGAATAGATTTGTGTAAACGAGTGTGAGAGTGGACACATCGACTTCCAACGCAATCCTTGGGTGCATGAATAAACATGAGCTCGCTCATTAAATATTCAGAGCGTCTTAACTCTGCATGGATCCTGACAGCGGGAAGAAAGGGCTAACGCACACACATAGACGCCATCGGCAATGGTTTCCCGGGCTACCTGTATGAAGTATTGGCGCTATAGTGAGAAATGGCAGGGCGCAGATTTCTATCTTCCCGCCACCGCCTTGGTTTCACCCAATGCATAAATTTGTCGCTTTTATCTTTGAGTGTATTTTCCTACAGCTCTACCTCCCATTGTTAAGCTCAGTGAATGAAATGAGGTTTTGTTTGTTTTTGTTTTTTTTCCCTTCTTGTGTCGCTGAAGTGGCAACGACACAAATTAGCGTCAAGTGGCGAGTCAAGAACGCAACCGCCAAACATGACACTTTAGGTTCGGCCACTTAAATCGGGAAATAAGAGGATTACCAGCGGTTGACGTTTTCAATCAAGCTTAGTAATTAGTTGTGATTGCTAGTCGTTAGCGTAACCTCAAAAGGTCACAGCGCACTCTTTGTGTTTTTGCCTTTCACTACATTCGATCGATTTTTACAACAAAACAAACGTTGCCTTGAGCTACTTTAAAATTAAAGAATGGCGTTTTTTTTTTTTTGTGTTAAGCGCACTGTTGGCCTGCTGACTCTTGCTTTTTCTTGGCGATTGCAGCCATTTATCTTGTTCACTGGCTCCACACACAAACATGCCACAACACACACACACACATGCGGAAAACACGGTGTCTCTTAGGCCACATCCCTCTCAGCATCCTCAGATTAATATTTCACCGCTCCATCGCCCCCCCACCAACACCTCGTTATCAATCATTCAACATGGCATTTTCCCGCGCGCCTTCGTGTGTGTGTGTGTGTTTACTCAGGTGATGCTGCTCTCTAACTGGGGGGCGCTCTGTGTGTTACAGTGCACCGTTTGGGACTGGGACTCTAATGGAAAGCATGATTTTATTGGGGAGTTCCAAACCACATTTAAGGAGATGAGGGCAGAGCAGGAGGGCAAGCAGGTGAGAAAAATGATACACGTTCGCGAGTAAATATTTGTTTTTTCTGTGAGAAGCAACTTTAGGGAAAAAAAAAAAAAGATGTCAACATTTAGTATGCTGCTCCACTTCACTTTGCTTTCACGGTGTGAAGGACACGCACAAAAAACATTTTTCAGATCAATTCAGGGACACAGATGCTATTCAAGGACTTTCTTTGAGTCTCAATCAAAATTGCACTTTGTTGATTTCGGAGTGACTTTTTAGATATTAAATAAAAAATTTGATATTCACAAAGGCAAATTCTTATGCAACACAAAATTACAGAATATTGCAATGTTTTTTTAATCATTTTTATCCTTTGGCCCTATTCAGTGGGAATGCATCAATCCTAAATATCAGATGAAAAAGAAGAACTACAGAAACTCCGGAGTCGTCTTTCTTAACCACTGTAAGGTAAACTGCTTTTTATTAACATCGTCTATCAATTGATTTACTCCATCGCTGGTCACTTTTGTCAGACGGCGCTTATTTTATTTAACAACCTCAATAATAAGCAAACAGCTGGATTATTTTTTTTTCCACCGGTGTAAATCATAACTGCCCTATCCAGCAAACGAATGAACGTTGCTATACTCGCTGACGCCTTTCCTCCGAGTGCAACTTTCTCCAGTTGATTTCTCCTAAAACATATTTCCCTTGACAGATCATCAAAATGTATTCGTTCTTGGATTATATCATGGGAGGCTGTCAAATCCAGTTCACCGTGAGTTCCGTCAAATCTAATCTTCACCAAATGGGAAGCGCTCGTGCTGCCGCCGTGCTTTATGTACGCTCGTGCGTGTGTGTGTGTGTGTCCCAGGTGGCAATAGACTTCACAGCATCCAATGGGGATCCACGAAACAGCTGCTCCCTCCATTACATCCACCCCTACCAACCCAATGAGTATCTCAAAGCTTTAGTAGCCGTGGGGGAGATCTGCCAAGACTATGACAGGTACAGCCAGCACTCCAACCATTCACCTCATTTGGAGACACACACGCCACAAAATTATTAATTCCAACTCCTTTCATCTTATTTTCTCTTTCTTGTCTCTTCAATGAATCACGGGGTCTCTCCAGCGATAAAATGTTCCCAGCTTTTGGTTTTGGAGCTTTAATACCGCCTGACTTTAAGGTAGGTGGCCTGCGTGTGTTTGTGTACGGCAAGTTTTTGGTTGCAGATGTAACAGAAGAGTTTTCTCTGCCCGCGTGAAGGTGTCACACGATTTCGCCGTGAACTTCGATGAAGACAATCCCGAATGTGCCGGTGAGATGTTCGGTCACAATCGACCGTACTTGGCTTTTCTAGCCACATTCATGCATCACCGGATGGAAATAGTTCTCCCGGTGTCACTTCCTCGGAAAGTCGAGCCAGTTTTTCTCCTCTTGTATCGCACGCGCACACAGCCAACTGGGGAGATTTGTCACTATGCAGCACCAGTATTTCAAGCTACAAGACACAGAGAGAAATAACACTCATCTGTATGTGTGAAAAGGGCTTCTGTTCTCTTCTCTGCACATTGTTGCTTTCTCGCTGTGAGCTTGGATGTGCTATCATTGGTTTGTGAGGATTATTACACCAAAAAAAAAACTCATGTCATCTTGCATCGCAGGGATCCAAGGTGTGGTTGAGGCCTACCAGAATTGTCTTCCCAAGATTCAGCTATACGGGCCCACCAATATCGCCCCGATCATCCAGAAAGTAGCCTCGTCCGCCTCGGAGGAGATGCACACCAAAGAGGCCATGGTGAGAAAAAAAAAATATCTATTTTTTTCCATATGCTTCATAGTCACTGTGTTTACCTGCATCTCTACTTTGCTCCCTACTTTTTGATCCACATCCCTTCCTTATCTCAAACAACCTCCCCTCCCGTATCCCCCGCCATAGGAATATTTCATCCTCCTCATTCTGACAGATGGCGTCATCACCGACATGGCCGACACGCGTGAGGCCATCGTGCACGCCTCCCACCTCCCCATGTCCGTCATCATCGTGGGCGTGGGCAACGCCGACTTCACCGACATGCAGATTTTGGACGGCGACGACGGCATCCTGCGTTCTCCCAAGGGCGAGCCCGTCCTCCGAGACATCGTCCAGTTTGTCCCCTTCAAGGATTTCAAGCATGTGGGTGTCTCCCTTACTCTCAGCAAAGTATAAGGATGATCAAATGTGGTGAGCGGGCGTGATAATAAGCACATCAGTGATCTGTCTGTGTCTATTTGTGTGTGCGCTGGCATTGATTTAGTCAGGCTTTGACAGGCCCTGTTTGACTAAATTTGTCACGCTAAGTTTACTCTGTGGCAGGTTGAGCAATCAACCAATTGCGTTCAAAGCAAACAGGGAGTGTGCGTCTGCTGGATGGCGACTCGATAAACATGGAAAGTTGTCAACTTGAACGTATTGATAACCGGATGTGCAGGTGGTCAAAATAAACAGTCGGTGCGGAGGTGGCGGCATGGTCGGTTGGAGCGTGGGTGGCTGTTTTGGCGGAGGAGAGGGTCAACAAGAGAGTGGAGCTAATGACAAAAGGGAGCAAGGGAGTGTGTGACAGAGGTGGAGAGGTGATTTTCTGCTCTGTCGTTTCTTTTCAGAGGAGATTAAGAGGAGCGAGCAAGTGTGTGACAGGCGCAGTTGGATGTATCAGGTAGGAAGGAGTGGAGCGCCAGTAGGGATGGGGGGGGGGGGGGAATTAGAGGGGGTGGACTTTGATGGTGCATTGTCTCGGGGAATTATGTTGAGATAGTGAGCAAGAAACTGGGATGTGTGTGGTGGATGTGTGCCAGCTGAAACCCTGTTGTAAATGTTTTTGCCTTTTGTCATTTACAGCGGTGAGATACAAACTTTCCCCGAGAGCGTTACATTAAATTGACATCAACGTGACGCAACTTCAAAATGGCAGCCAGCTCAAATCCAATCTTTGATCCAATCCGCTGGGTCAATATAATTAACCCATCCTGGGGTAAAAGTAATCCTCAAGTCCACAACTATCCAGCAGTAGGGAAGGAAAACAGCTCAGCATTTTTAAGTGTATGTTGGCTTTATCTCTATATTATACTGCCCCCTGGTGGCTGAAGCATGCACACCAGAAGGAGCAGCCCAATGTCCATTGAAATGAACAAAAAAAAAAGGTAACAAGCTCATTTAAGGAGTACAAAGTGTTCAAATGTAGGGAATAAAATTAAAAACAGATGTCCTAAAAATCTTAAGTTCACTTTCCTTATTCTAAAATGAGCCCTGTCATATGTCAACAAAGCCCCAGAGGACCCTATGTTGAAGTGTTTGGGTTCCCCGTTACAAGCTTGTCTGATCACGTCAGTCTCACCATGCTCGGCCTATGACAGCATCAGGCTCAACTGTGAATTCCAGCCTGCAAGAGTCACGCATGGCCAGTGATGCGAAAGTCTTCTTAACGTATTCCGTTTCCTCCTCTCTCTCTCTCTCTGTCTGTCTGTATTGGCAGGCGTCCCCAGCTGCCCTGGCGAAAAGTGTTCTGGCAGAAGTCCCGAACCAGGTGGTGGATTACTATAACGCTAAAGGCATCAAACCCAAGTGTATGTCGGACTATGAGTCAACAAGGACCTTCAGTCCCTGACAATGGACTTGCTACATAATATGTTTACACTAAAATGCAAATGTGCATTCATGTAAATACAGAGACATTTGTCTAGCTCAGAGAAATAGCTTGTTCTGGTAAACTAATTTGAACTCCATCAATGACTATTGCATGTTTGGCCATGATGGCATTAACTTGGGAATTAATACTAGCTTACAGTTCTTTATAGGAAACGAGTTTACTGAACCAGCATGCAGACCTCAGCCAACTTAAAGAAATGACACGATACCTTATTTGGATAACTAGCAAGTGTGATGAATGTATTCTGAAAATTAGCATTGCACTTTGTATTTACTATTTACATACATATTAGTTTCCCTGTTTGTGTTTTGCATTCATGCATGATTAATTCTGCTCGCAAATCCCTCATAGAGGCTTGCTGGTTATGAAATAAAGTATTTCTGTCATTTCATGGGCTGTTTTTTTCTACATGTTTCTTTTTGAGGCATAAATACGGACTAATTGTAAAAATTTCTTAATAACCTTCCTAAATTGTAAAGAGTTTTGCAGGGATAGCTAGATGTGTGTTGTAGACACTAATCTGTGAACTGTTTTCCCTGTAAACTGCATGTTGATTATAATAAAGGCACTTTGGTTTTCTCATTTGGTGCAGTTTTCAGTGTGCATGAAAGTGTTTCAAGTGTCAAATCAATCCACTCTGCAAATGAACACACAAAGAGATGCCGGGTGGTGCAGATGTCTCATCGTGGAGACTTTAATGAACTCAGCTGAGGAGAGTTTATCAATGGAATGGGATTTGCAACTGTTATTATATATTTCATATCTTACTTAACAACACACTTTCAAGTAAAAAATTGAAGAGGAGGGAAAAACAGGTTCTGCAATTTGTTTGCTTTTGATTGTTTCAGCCCCTTTGGCGCCATGTCTCTGAGCACATTGAATCCACTGAATTTAATGACTATTTGCGTAATATGCAACCCTCCTGTGAGCTATTGACGATAGAAGTCATACCTCTTTGTCGCTCGTAGGCGGCCCCAAGTTGCCAGTGGCTCACAGCTGCACAGACTTTGTTTGGATACACAAACAGCAATGGTCCATGGACATTTGGGCTTGTTGCAACTCTCTATCCCTCTCTCACTGTGAAAAATGGATGGAATCATTTCACTCTCTTTATTATTGGAAACAGAGCAAGAAAAGGGTCTCACCTACAATTGGGTCAGTCAATACTCTCAGTATACTCAACACATTTTTCTTAAATGACAACCTCAAAACCCAAGACACACTATACATGACCTTGAGACGTTATTGTACAAAGTCATATGAGTTTTAAGATTGATACTTTATGTGGGTTAAGACAAGAATGACCTGTAATGTAAACAAGGTCACCTGACAGCTAAAGCTGTTTCACAAAACAACACGATGTAATTCTATGCAATAATAATAATAATAATAATAATAATAATAATAATAATAATAATAATAATAATAATAATAACCTGAGCAATGTAACACACTCGACATAAAATAAAAATATATATAATAAAAGCCGAAAGAATGGCTTTATTAAATTTAATATTATTTTTATAGTTATTCTTTTTCGGAAGAGTAGTTTCCTTGGGTGGAACCTTTGCCAGGGAAGCGTTGCACAGGGGAATTTCCTACTCAAGTACCGGAAATATACGGGGTGACATTTGGAAAAAGACAACATTGGCGACATGTGAATGCATGCTTACAGAACTAACTAGTTAAATTGTGAACGTTTCTTTTTCTATTTTTTATACATATTTATATTACAAAGAACATAACCACATGGCGGTGTGGGGTTGCCGCTTTCTTCAGAGGGGTACTCGTCTGATTGCTCTCCGAGCAGCAACTGAAAGGTGGCTAATGCTAACTGCTTTACTTTCTATTTATTGACTTGTGATTAGTGACTAGCACTGCTCATTATGTTGAATGTTGTCGTACTTATTTGCCTGTAATTACCAGATAAGCAGCGTTTTATTGCAGTTTTATTTTGCATCAGTGTCGAACTACACTGCTTTATTCCGAGTTTATAAATTCGATAACAGTAATTGAGGGGGTCATGTTTTGAAACATATATAACTAACTATGTCTTCTGGTCTAGCTCCATTCAATCGGTAACTTGTGTCAGAACTTTGAGGTCGGCAACATGGAGTGACGAGCACCTCACAGAAGAGAACCAACAGTACTTAAGGAGGGAAGCAGCCAAGGAATTCAGACAACAGACTGCAGACAAGCTCAACCCACTAAAAGATGAGCCTTGGCAGCGACATGAATGGACAGAAGGTGAGTGTCTTGATTTAAAAATAAAAAAACATCTAGTTTCCTTTTATGTGTTTTTTATGTGTGTCTTTTTTTTTGTATCTGTTTTTTTAGGGAGTCGAAGAGTTGGGCTGGTAGCTGTGAAATTGGGGATGGCTCCTCTGTGGACAAAAACTGGAGAAAGGCATGTCGTCACGATGCTGCAGGTATTTTGGGGTTGCTCAGCCGCTATTATTCAACCAACACCTGTTGTGTTGTATTGTAAATGTCTTTTCCTTCTTCAGGTTCAGGATTGCCATGTGATACAGCACATACCTAAAGAAGAATATGACGGAAACACCGCTGCTCTGATTGTAGGAGGCAAAAATGTATCGCCATTCCAAGTAAGAATTTTTTGTTATAATAAAAATGCACGGAAATAAAACAAGATTGTAGCTCCTATTGTGACTCACCCTGTATTTTCTTCTGACACTGCCACTGCAGTCAGAGAATCATCGTCATCCCCTGCGTCTGGATGGATGTGCGTGTGTGTTTATTTGTTTGTGTGCGTGCCTTCCTACCCAGTGTATCATCTCGAGTGTCTAAAAGTAATTGAAGCACAATAGATTTCACAGCCCCTTTGTCTCACCAACGTTGACAGCCACCATTCATCTGGATGCTGCCTTTGACCATCCTAATAAACTTGAAGGTGACTCAGAGCCACTTATTAGAGCAACGCCAAGCAGTGACAGCAATTTATTGACCTCGCCGCTCCCCCCCCCCTCCCCCGAGGAAACATTATGGTGTTTAAAGTCGCTCCTTCACGGATGCCTTGTTGTTTGACGTCTCGTCGTCAACCGGGTTTTGAATTCTTCTCGCGCTGAAGTCGGAGGCCGAGTTTGTCGGAGTGAAACGTAGTTGGCAGGCTGATTCTCAGGCAACAGAAGGGGAGAGAGCGTTTTGGAGCGACGGGAGGGGGCTGAGGAGAACGTGAGCAAATGTCAGACACGTTGCCAAGTGTGTGTGTGTGTGCGTGCGCGCAACTTGGCTCCCGCACGGTCCTAACAGGCCCGCTGTCAGATTTCAAATGCCAGCATCTGACTGCCGCTCACTGCTGGTTCTTCTTCATTGCTTTATTCCACCCACCTCTCTTTGGCTGTCTTAATATTCCCTTTTTTCTGCGCCTTTCCATCCACCTGACTGACAGAGATCTGAAAAGCGAGTGGAGATGTTCATGAATGCGGGAGTGCCTCCAAAGCAGAAAATCACCACCTTTAAAGTCTCAGACAACGCTATCATTAAACCTGGTATGCGCATCCAATTTCTTACTGCCGTTTTAATTGCACTGCTCCTTTCCAGTAACGCCTCTGTGTGTGTGTGTGTGTGTGTGTGTGTATTTGTGTGGCCAGGCACTCCTCTGTACGCTGCACATTTCCGTCCAGGCCAATACGTGGATGTCACAGCCAAATCGTAAGTTCTGAACTTTCCTCCTTGGCTTCTTGCACCCACGCATCTTATTCTGCATTCATGGCTGCTGGGAAGTCACACGTTTGTGCATCACACTTGGCCCACAAGTAGGGCTGAACAATTAATCCAATTCAAATCGACTTGGCAGTGTTGTAGAATACAAATTTCCCATTTGAACTGTCAAAGTTTGGCCATTCAGTCCGCAAGGCTTCTCTGTTGCAATGCTGTATCCATGGCAACACATGTCAAAAGGAACTATAACAGTATTTGCAGTCTTGTATTCTTTATCCTCTGCAAAGAACAACAAATATTGGCCATTCTTATAAGCGGTTCAAGGAACAGTGCTGTCTCGCTTATACTGCCCTCAGGTGGCCAAAGTGGGCACAGCAGCACAATTTTATACAGTACAATATCATGGGGGCTACATTTCCTCAATCAAATGCACATTACAACAATGTTTGTTTTTCTTGGTGTGACGGCTGGAATGGATTCACGGCATTTCCATTCATGAAACTTTATTGAGAGGCATTCCAAAACGTTTTATTTTTTTAAACTTCACGGGTGTAATTAATGCAGCAGTGTGTGTGTACCCAATATAAGTGTGTGTGTGCTTGTGTGTAGTATTGGTAAAGGCTTTCAGGGAGTGATGAAGCGTTGGGGATTCAAAGGTCAGCCAGCAAGCCACGGACAAACAAAAACACATCGCAGACCTGGAGCTTCCGGACCCGGAGGAGTAAGACACACGCAACCACACACCCAAACACCACCCTGAAAATAAACAGTTGGGCTTTTGTAATCCGTTAATATGCACATGGATCTGCTCTCAGGATCCAGCCAAGGTTTTTAAGGGGAAAAAGATGCCAGGGAGAATGGGCAACATTTACATCACAGCTTCTGGACTGAAGGTGAACACACACGCTCACACGCACGAAATAAATAAAAATAAGGGCTGCTTCGACCTTGAGCACCCGTGATGGCAATTTCAGTGCAATAACTTTCTCATTTGTCCGCCCCCTACCCCCATGACACCCCCTTCCAGATATGGAGAGTCAATACCAAGCACAATGTGCTGTATGTTAACGGCTCCGTCCCTGGCCACAGGAACTGCTTACTGAAGGTAAAAAATAATCACGTCTTTAAAGCGAACTTTGAAAACAGTGGTCGACCGCCGCACAGCGACGGGTGACCTTGCACCTGTTAAAAGTGCATGTCACCTGTGAGGCACTGTGATGCATCCTCATTGACACTGTGCTATATCAGCATTGTACGCGCGTGTGTGGGTAGCAGGGGGGGCACTTTAATGATCTTAGTGATATCCACACCATCCATCTCCATACTCGGCGGGCTGGGCTCATCACGCTTGTGCGTGCACAGCCTATTATTTGTTTTGCGGACAAGCAATAATGAATACAAATGCGCTTAGCTTTTCACCTCGCTCCGTCTTCTAAAGCGCGCGTACGCACCCACCTCCACCTGGACACACTTCAGATTACATTATCCCAATGGGGTCCATGTGCAGTTTAATAACATTTGATATTCCGTTGGGCACTCGTGTCTCTGGCATGTTGTTTTAAAATTAAAATTGCAACTGTTACCCGAGGACATTTTTCCCCCTGTGCTTTTCCATTTTTTTGCAACCTACATTTATCACAGCAGGGATAGAATTCACACCCACTCGCAGTTTGGGAGAAATCTGAGATAACACAAATGGAGTTGCACAAATGATCAGAAATATGTATGAATCCCAATTCTGATGTGCCTGTGTGTTCTGTTCCAGGTGAGGGATTCAAATCTGCCCACCAGGTTGTCCACTTTGCGCAGCCCTCCTTTCCCTACCTTCTTCATGGAGGAGGAAGGCGACCTTCCCGAAGACCTCTACGACGAGGACATGTTCATTCACACCGAGGAATCATTATCGCTCACCTGACTACACACGCACGCCCCTTAATGAAATTGTAAGCCTCCAATAAAGTGTAACTCGGTTAAAGCTCTTGGAGTTTTCCTGTGAAACCATGGCAACTAGAAGTGATGTCACGAGAGGATCCCCTTCGCAGCGAGAGAGAAAAGAAAAGAAGAGAGGAGCATAATAGCAGCAAAGGTGCAAGCATTGACAAATGGGGCTAGGGCATTACTTGTTCTCTTTTACAGAGAGCCGAGTGAAGCAAATGCGGACAGGAAGAAAACGGTACGACTGTGTATAAGCCATGGAAGTCAGCACAAAAGAGTTATAAACAGAAAGGCCAAAGGTGAGCCATGGGGAGGGGCGGAGGCTGACAAAGGTTTGACATTTGTGCTTAAGAGGATAAACGAGGACATTTATGTTGCAGCAGGAGGCGACCGGTGCTTAGGTGTGTTTGTGTTCAGCAGTATTAAAATGAGAAACCGTCCTGCTGCGACCCTGGTACTTCCTCCCTTGCACTGTGGGGACCCATCAAATGAGAACCATGGCTTCTAAATTATGCTCAAACACTTGCACTCTATTCATGGCAATATTATTAATGACAAAAGTAATCCTCTTAATTTGTTTTTGACTACACTTGTATCAAACGGTATGTAAAGAACAAAGTAGCTCCATTCTACTGGGCTTTATTCTAAAATAATTTAAAGAAAGCAACAATTTTTGCCTATTTTTTTTGCTTCAATACTAAACATTGTGATAGAGACGAGCCACACTCTTTACAGAGGATAAAGAATACATGACTGATTATCTGTCTAGATGAGTTGCTCCACTGGTCATATGCAAATATATTTTGATTATGAATCCAATGCATTATTGTTATCGTAGCATGTTGCTAATCATGTTTGTCGGCCTTGTCATTCAAGGCTGAAACTAATTTGTGCAATTCTTGTTTGATTCGTGTTTAGTTTGCGATGAACTTCAACCCGAAGAGGCAGGAAACAGCTTGAAGCCAATCTTTTGTCTGTCATGGATCGCTTGTATTGCACAGGTACAGCATATAATCACGCTCCTGTTGGGAGGGGCGGGGGGGGGAGCACTGTCAGATCTTGTTTTTGTCCGTTCATCCAGAACAACACTTGAGGCCAGGTGTCAGTGAGAGATAATCGAAGTCATAGTTCATTCCGGAAATGTTTTGACAAGAGCCGAGGTTGCAAGTTCTTTCACCCTAAGCTCATCGTTATTTCCGCGCCAGGAATCGAAAATGCACTCGTCCAAAACTGTCGTGCGTAAATTCATCGGAAATGTCTGAAGATCCAAGGCGAAGCGAAGTCTGCCAATCCAAACTCTTATTGATCGTCATTAATTAAGATGCTCTTAGTTCTAGTGTGCACAAATGAAATTCTTGGTTTATTTGATTGTTTTTCCAACTACGAAAAGAGTAAAAGAGCTGAAACTAAATTACACTTAAATGAAACTTTCCTTTCGCTCGCCCTCCCAATCCATCCCGTCCATCAATGTCTTGTAATTTGCTAAGTACTTTTTCCTCCGAATGCAAACATTTCAGAGGCAAATTACTTGGACTTCAGACCGAGGGGCTTTTGGATTTTGACATGATGGATCTGGCCCCCGCCTTCCGCTGGCTCAACAAGCGAGCGGTTTGATTTCCGTTAGTAATGAGCTTGCACAAAGACAACACGGGCGCACGTTTAATGTCTGAGCAAGCAAAGATTGCTCGGCACCCATTGGACCGACACACACGAGATTCAGTCCCTGTGTATGTGATATGAATTATTGAGTGTGTTATTTGAGGGACAGCTGCCTTCTCCAGCACATTAACTCCCTCAATCAGACGTGCGGTCGCGAAGGCAGCCGCAGTTGAGTAGCGGGAAAATATTCAAATGAAGGAATTGTTCACGCAATTTCACACTGACTCGTAAACAGTCAGCTAGCACTTTGGTGGCTAGCTTACGCAACACACAGGTTCTGATGATTTCAGGAAGTGGCCCCCGGGGCCTCACGTGTGACACCTGTGTTGGAATATCACCACACGCCTTTAAGCTTTACTCCCGGTGGTCTCGCTGTGCACGGCTCCTCCCTTGCATGCACATCCGCGTCCCTCGGGTGTGTTGGCCCCTCTCTGAGTGACGTCCCATCCCTTTCCGCCTTTGTAAATTTGGGCTCCTTCCCCCCCTGCAGCACAGCTGGGTGAGACCCAGCGGGTGTTCCTACATCTCCACGTATGTGTGTGACCTTATGGAAAGCGCCCACTCTCTGTCTTATCCCACTTGCTCTCCATCACAATTAGAAGTAGGACTTATGAGGTATCTCCATGGCAACACAGCAAGAAGCTCTTACTTACTCCTCACTTCTTCACCTCATCTCCTTTTTTGCACTTTGAAGGCTGATTGAGGACATTCTTCAAGCAAGGTCACGCATGCTTCCTTCCTCACTTGACTTCCAGTAAAGGTGTCCCATTTCTCAGCTTTGGATGATCGGGAGTGCAAAAGCGCCTCACAGTTGTCAAGGTCTCAAATAACATCCATTAAGCTAACTATATAACCTTTCGCTAATTTGTAGGGGGTGTGTTTAAATGAGCCGTGTTGTGATTAGAAGGGAAATGTCAGTGGTTTTTCAACCGGAAATCTTCACCGCAAGAATGTAACCGCGGGGTATTGAAGTCAATCAATACTGAAACCAAGCAAGAAGGCTGAAGGAGAGAGAGGAGGAGACCGGAAAGGTGCACAATGGAGACATCAGATGGAAAAGGACGTTCTCTGGGTCACATTGTGTTTCCTCTGTGTGACCTTTGACACTCAATGAAGCAGCTTCACTGGGACAAAAGAATTAGGACACGTCAATTATTTCTTCACCTGTCCAAATACTTTTGCAAAACAATTTCCATTTTGCAGTATTTTCAAATTGAAGCATTACTAAATAGGTTCGGAGTCACTATTGCATCAATAATACGTAAAGTGGATATCAAAAGTCTGCACACCCCTGTTCAATGCCAGCTTTTGAACTAAAAAAAAAAATCTACTATTGATGTAATGGGGTCTTAATAATTGACTATTCGCTCAGACATTTAATGGCCAAGTAACATGGCGGTAATTGTGCTCTGTGTTGCTGAAAACATCAATAATATTCAAACGCATGTCAACAATAGAAAAACAAATTTTAGAGGGGCCGCAGTGATGAAATGTGACAGCCTGTCGATGGGTGGCCATTTGGGTGAAGCGACCCTTTAAGCTGGTGTGTCTGAACAACAGAACACACTTCCTTTTGTGCTCTCACACCATGACATTTCCCCACCTCAATAGAAAGGCCACACAAAAGAAACATCACAAAGAATAGAAAAGAATTGACTTTTTTTCTCCCCCCCACGTGATATTTTATAATGTTGCTGTGCTTGACAGAAGAAAAATAAAGCATACAAAAAGATTATAGCTGTGTGTTGTCGCATTGGGACAACAAAATTAGAATCTCAATGCCGGTCAAAGAGTGAATTGAAATGCTTTCAAAGCTGTCAAGACTTTTTGTAGGTCTCGCGGTGCAAGACTGCAACCTAGTGGTTCTTAACCATACACTGGTTTTCAGGCAAAGGGGGACCGGAGAGGTTGTCCAGGGTAACGTGTCACAGGAGGCGATGGAAAAAAACAATCCAGTCACTCTATGGAAGCGTAAGTATTTTTATTATCTGAGGGAAACCAATTGTGCATGTGTGAGAAACCATAAAAGGATTATTTATAGAGTAGAACAAGGGTTCATATTTTGTGCCATGTAAGGCCCTTGAAGCGATAGAGTCCACTTCGGCTGACGCCAACCTATTTATAAAGACAGAGATTGACAGGAAGGACAACATCACCTTCACCCGATCCATTTAGGAATGCAGGGTGCTCTTCTCCAACAACTAAATCAAAGGATAGAAGTGTGCAGGCTCAATGAGGCCTGCAGCTATGTCAATATGGCCGAATTGGCAAATATGTGAGATGATTTATTCAAAGTGAACAAAGAAACTGACGTGTCTGTGACCGAAGATGGCGGATTCACGTCCTGAACACGAAAGAGGAATTAATCACAAGCCTGACATTATGAATAATTTATCAAATGCTCAGGAACAGCAAGACTGTGTAGGAGTTTGAGCAGTTCTATTATTTCTTTGTACTGAACCTTATATTATTTTATAACCTGGACGAAAAATGAACAAAAATGAATAAATTGGTGGTTCTCAATTTTTTTTAATCTTAAATACTTGACAACTATCACCATAATCAGGAACATTAAAATACTGGAGCATAGATTATATTTCTAAAATTGGAATATCACAATAAAAGGACGTCAGATTATACTTAAAACGATCATATTAAAAGAAAGAACTAATTATAAGGCAAAATTGTGATGTATTTGCTATCGTTGGCCTTCTCTGTAATTCAATTTAATTGATTGTTTAAGCCTCTATCGTGTAGACATAATATGCTTTGAGTATGAATGCATTTATTTAGTTTAGACATGCAGATCAAATGAAAATATAAGAATGTGGCTGCTTTCGGAAAAATGTCATCTTGTTGCAATGCATAATATATCCGCAAGGTGGCAGCAGAGCCTCTTAAACTATTGAGGAGTTGTCTTAAACGCGTCCTTTTGTACCACCCCATTTGAAACAAAACAAATCACCTGGTTTTAATATCTATTTATTGGGAAATCAAAAACATGTCAAATGTACCAAAACGTGAAATACTACTAATAAAAAAAGATGTATTGATATAACTAAAACTACTTTCATAAAAATGTACTGACATTGGCACCAGATTAGGAAAACTTGTTCACACGGGTCATCTTGTGCTTATTCTGTTTTGACCTGAGTTTCATACAAGATGGTGAAAATGACTTGTACTGAATCCTTTTCCATTTAATTGTGAACTTAAGGTGGATGGTGCATAGTTGACCCAGTTCCACTTATTTCTGTATTGTTATATTCTATGAGCCTAATGAAGGTTAGAGTCCTAATGGATAATGACTGTTTACATTAGTCATGACACGTTTGAGCATTTATTCGATATCCTTAATATCCATCTTAAGTCGTCGATAGTGAACCTTGACAAATACTTCTGCAATATTCGGCAGCTAGCCATCCATCAATAGCAAGCTTGCAATATCTCCATGGAGTGAAAATAATAATAATACAAACAAAAATAAATAATTAAAAAATGACTGTGAATCAATTTTTCTCAAAACAGTCTTTAAGACATTTTTATCCCACTACTAAATTTTATTGATTCATTTGGCATTAGAGGATTTAGCTGGATCGAATAAATGCTCAAACGGCTTTATATTTGCGCGTTTGACTGGATGAGTAAAAGACGTCACGAGAGTGGTGGCAAAGATCGAGTGCTGACCGGGCTGCACTTGGCCCTGGACGGCGAAGAGGATGGCTGAGTTAGATGAGGCGAGGAAGGAGACGGACGGATGTGTCCGTCCTCTCTTTCCACTTCGGGGTAATAAGAACTGGAAGGCCGACTTCTGTGCGAGTGACGGGTAGATTGGTGGCGCGTGGAGGCGGAGTAGCCCCTGGGCGACCCGGGTGAGGGGTGCAGGAAGGGTGAGGAGTGACGCCCGGAGAGGGGCTCGCGGTGATCCTCGGAACGTTTGGGGGATTTGGATGCACTCTTTGCGCTTTTGGGTGATTTGTTTGCGTGATGGGAGGCGGAGCCATGAGAGTTGGTCGCCGTCGGGTCGCCGTTGTTTGCCATCTTGTAGAGGAAGACGTCGTACTGGAGGGGGGAGCTCTTCTCGGTGCGCAGCTTGGCATCTTTGGGGAGGAGCACCTCGAGACCAATAGTCACTCCATCCTGGTATAAAAATACGGCAAGTAGAGAAGGATGCAGGGAAATTCATTGGGAGGGATGCCAAGCAAGGCCGAGCTATCTTTATATTATCTTATTGATACCCAGCGCGTTGGGTTTTAATCCAACAAGGGCTAAATACTGATAAATTATTTTTTATTCATTACCAATAAGACCAAACTGAGATTTAGACTGTTTTTTTAAAATATGTTAGCATATGTTAAGCATTTTTATTAGGTTTTAGTGTGTTTCATAAATGCAAGCATTATGAATGCATTTTTTTTTATTCAGCTTTTAGTGGAAAATGTCAGCACATCCAGATGCTATTATACATTTAAATGTTTTTGCCATCCTCCATTGTATTCAATTTCCAAAGCAGATTTTTTTTTCACCTTTTGTATTGGATCCCATTGGAATGTGCATGTGTCCCTAATGTATTGACCGGGTTTATATTTCAAGGCCCTATGGGACGCAAATAAGCGCGGCGCTGTCCATGGTGCTGAATAGGCACTTTGTATGTCTGCGTGCGTGTCAGCAGCCTCTAGTAGCACAAAAGCGGGGTCAGTGGAGCGTTCGGTTATTATTAGCAAGGGAGCAGCTGGGCGGCCGTTAGCTTTGTGAGCAGACATGCGGACAAAAGAGAATCATTGCAGGGAAAGTAGAGCAAAACACAGGGACAAGTTGGATAAAATGAAAAAAGATTTATTTCCCACAACTGTTAACTATAATCCTCCATGTATAGCCAAAAAAGTACAAAAGAACTTCAAGTACATAAAAGTATTAGAAATCACATTGAAAACCAAGACACAGCGTGTTTAATATATATCGAGAGATTCCAATATCAAGCAAATACTTTGACGTCATGTAACCTAGACACTTATTAGCGATGTCGAACGTGAAGAGTTGCAAGCACAGATCCACTTAATTTCCACATTGTTGTGACTTTTTTGCAATTATTTTCAGACACTTCACTTTGATTAACACCAATGCATGCGAGCGAAGGGGGGGGGGGGGGGACAGTTAGGCGAGGCAAGACGTAGGTGAGGAAGGACAGAATGGGAAACGATGGGCGAGTTCATTGGTCAAAGACCAAGGCAAGGGGCGTCAAAAGCGAGGAAAGGTCAGTCATTAGTTCAAAGTGGAAGAAATGAGACGGGCCACTATGTGATCAGCGTTGACATTGGAGCTTTGTAAACATGTATCCTTCAATATGTGCTTAGTTTGACATAGGGGGGCGGGGCTTCATGAAACCGGAAAGGATACACCGTGTGCTCTTCGCTAGATGTAAACAACTCACTTCTGTATGTGCTCTTGGGTGCTCCGGATTGATATATTATTTTATAAGTTGTTGTGGAGCACGTTTACCTCGGTGTTGTCGTCGGTGTTGTCGGGGCTGAGGCTGTGGTCGTGGACCACCGAGTTTGGCCGGTTGTTCTCGTGTTTGGGGGAATGAGAGTTGAGGATGTTCATGGCGCCCTCTTCTTTGGCCGGAGGGGACTTGGTCGGGTCCTCGTGCTTCTGGGGGTCATCCTGTTGGGAAGTTCACTTAGTTTTTAGCACAAGTCGAAATGAAAAAGGGAAGTCGTTGGGCTTGTGCTGCATTTCGGTGTGGGTCAAATATACAGTAGATATCAAAAGTCCACACACCCCTGTGCGAATGTCACATTGATCAAATGTCAACAGGCTGTGTAGACTTTACAAATTAATATCGAGTATGTTTGTATTTGATGAATTTAAATGTTAATAATGCATGTAAATTAGGTACATCTGCACAAACTAATGAGATCCAGTCAAATAAATCTGCCTTTAATTTATAGTGTAAATATAAATTTGCCGTTGGAGTGTTACTGTCATTTTTGGCCTTTATATTCCAGAGGGAAATGAAATATTTATGCTTATTTAGTTTGATCAAACGACTTATTTCATTTGAATAAATTGACCGTCATTATTATTTTCATGAATTCTGTGATCACCGCAATATTTTTGTGATGTTAAATTTTTTTTTATCTATTTAATCACACTGGAACATGAAAAGAATCAAATCAGACCTGTGGCATTTAAACTAGTGCAGTGCAGTCCAATTGCCTGCGGGGACTTTTTAGCCTCTCAACCTGACATTTAGAGCAACCGAGAACTTATCATTAACTGCTCTGAAATGTCAGCGAGGCACAATTTGTCCACATCAGTTAACCCGACCAATTATACGAAATATATTTAGAATTCACCATATAAGCGTCAACGCGCTGATTCTTTTTGAAATACAACCTACAAGGTTGTTTTCTGTGCTCTTTCGACGACAGCGAGTGGAAATTAGAGTGTGCGTGCATCTGCGCGTGTCAGCTCGTTCAGATCGTTCATTGATTGCCGTGTCACAGACAGCTGAAGGTCACAATCGCAGCGGGAACCAAGTGGGTCGCCATCGATCGGTCGAGCGAGGCCGCGGCCGGCCGGACACTACTTTCTAAATGTACTCTCCCGTCACGTGAAATGTTCAAGTCCCACCTGGGTACATTGGAATAATGCCTTTAAGTTAATATATCATTTTTATAGAATACATGCGGTGACCTATGTCCATACTTTCCAGGTGACGAGAACATTCCAATGCAGAATGCAGCTTGGAGGAGCGATACATGCACAAGCCATAGCGGGGAGTTTTCTTTAGCTTGGAACCTATAAAGGTAAAGCGAGCGAGGGACCTTGCAGTGTATTTGTGCTGAACAATCGATTGCAGAGAGACTAGCAGCATGTGATTAATCATTCCACGAGTCAGGAGCATATTTAAGTAGCTAGTTCCTGCAGCGACAACAAGATCGATGCAAGATATTGTTGTGGGCTGGAAGGTTTGCACTGGGAGTCAAAATGTGGCATTTAAAAGCTGGATAGGTCAAAGCGAAGCTGGGTGGTGGAGGGGGGTGGGGGGGTGGGGGGTTGCAACCAACGCCGATATTCCGCTCTCCTTACCTGGCAGTGGTTATAAGAGTTTCTGGGTTTAAATTCCCAAGTAAAGCTGGTTGATGATGGCCTCTGAAGGAATCAGTGAGTGCAAAAAGCCATCAAGATACATCCATTTCGATATATATACCTCACCAGCAGGTAAACAAACTAGATCAATTACCTGCCGGTTAATTAGAAGCACCTAAAGTCAAACTATAGGATTGTTTCTACTTTCTGGATCTGGATTTAACACCTCTGATGAATCGGTATTTTGCTAGGCTTTGGTAAGGGTGTCAGCAAGCGTGCATAGACGTGGAAGGACGCACCCAAGCAAGCGCATAGGATACAACAGAATGGGTTAATAGAAAGAGAGAAGTAGAAGAGGAGAGTAAACACGAGGAAAGGTGGCGCATACCTGACAGATAATGTTGTCATAGTACGCCAGGTTGTGAGTGTGAGCTTGGGGCACGGGCGGCGGAGAGTCGCACAGTTTCCTTACGTTTGGCTGCGAGCCGTCAGCTGCCGTGGAAACCGAGATGCCGTCCGTCTGTGGCTCCGTGCTCTGTGGACGGTACTTACTGAAGGGGAAAACCAGACGTGAGCAATTATGGTCATTTGCAAAAATGAGGGTCGTGAAATATTAGTTTGTTTTTTGAGTGTCCACGTGTAGCACACCTGCGTTTGCGAAGCCGCCTGTTCTCGCTCTTGAGACGATGCAGCCTCTTGGCGAAGAACACCACAATCATGAAGAGGAGGAGGAGGGCCACCGAAGCCACGCCCACCACCACACTCATCACCTGGAACTCTGTGATGGCCCAATCGCAACGTGTGCCTTTGTTCCAGATGTAGTCCTGCACGTTGCACCTGGATGCAAAACCAGAAAATATTTTTAGCATGAGCGAGGCCCACGCTGTCCCGAGGTCTGTCCGCCAAAGCCGTGGCCTAAACCTTAATGAGCTCAAAGGATCAGTCTATGTCAACAGATTCCTTGTGCAGTTGCAGACACACTACCCGATACTATTTAAAAAAAAAAAAAAAACGCTCGGAATATTAACTATGAGTGTGATTACTCAGCGAACACAAAATGAGCAATCGTCGGCATCCCGCAAGACAGCACAGATGGTTTTGTTCGCACCGTATTGTCGCCTCGGTGACACGTTGTGCGACCGTGTGCGAAGATTCCACCCGGTAGTGATGACATGTAAATATTTTTTTTTACCTGCAGAAAGCTCCTACTCCAGCCACCACAATGCACACGCCTTCATTGAAGCAGAAATTGGGTTCCACGTCGCACTGAGACACGCACATGCCGGGTCCCGAACGCACGAAGCCCAGCCGGCACCCGTCGCTCCCCATGGCGCCACCCAAGCTCAAGTCCTTGTTCTCGTCAGGATCCGGTTTGGGCTGGCTAGGTGAGTCGGGTTTGTTCTCCACGGCGGGCTTCGCACCGACAGGGCGGACGTTAGTCAAGAGGGGGTTCTCATCCTCCATGTCGGCCGGGGGCGAAGGGGAAGGCTCGGGTTCTTGGGTGGGGGCCGATGCCGAGAGGTCGTCATCGGGGGACAGGTAGTCGTAAAAGTCCGAGAGCGTCCAAGCTGTGGGGTTGCTTCCTTTTTGCTTTTGGGGTTTGGGTAGTTTGGCCCCGTGATGATCAATATCAAAGGGCATAATCTCCGGCGCCGGACTGTGGAACTCGACGGTGATGATGTCATCAGACAAGGGGTTCCCGGGCTGATCCGGTCCCGCTCCTCCAGCTGTGATCTCCTCCCCGACCGGATCGGGATCTAGACGGACGTGTTTATGGGAGCGGTGATGTTTGGAAAAAGCGGGGATCCCCGCTTCTATCAGGTGGTCCCTCTCCGCCGAGTCGTCGCTTAGCACCATTCTGGTATTGGAGGCTTCGCGGTTGATGGCTGACTGGTTGCGATGATGATGGCGCCGGGCCATTGCGTGCCTCCCTGTCGGTTAAATGACAAATTAGGAAGTGGAAGATATCTCGTGGCTTGCAACAGTGAGAAATTGCCTCAAGGCTGCCCCTGGTAAAGTGTCTGTCGGGAATCTGCACATAAATTTCCGTATATTCATCAAATAAATCACACGGATACAAATTTAGTCTATTCCAAAATGATCAAGTTGAGCAAATCCGTGTCGTTTAAAGGTTCAGAGGTCAGACACTGCAGCGTAATCAAAGTGTGACGACGCAGGATTAGACAAACTGAATGAGTGACTAATGTGCTCTGGTGACCAAGTTCGGGTGAGGATTACGTAGATTAAGATTTAGAACTGAAGGTTGGAGGCGCCTTGTTTAGGCACACACATAAAGAACATCCGCAGGGGGGGAATGAAAGCCCAACGTACAGGAAACGATATCAGATGAAAATGATGCCCATTTTTGTCTGTATAAAGGCAGATTTTTATTTTTTATTTTTTATTTATACATGTTTACATAGATAGAGATATCTAGATATTTATAGAATGGGTTTTGATTTAAATTATGTTAAATTATCAAATTAAACGGATTTTTAAATTTAAAATTTATTTGAAGGAGATGTTCTGTGTTTTGTGGATTTGCTTTTATTCCATTTTTGTTTTCTCATATTTTTTTCATTTTTTTTTTTCATGTGTCTCATCATGTTATTGTGTGCAGGTGAACCTGGTGCCTTGCATCAACCAATCAGTTCTCTCAACCAGGTGACCTGCCAAGGTGTAGTTTGTTAGTTTGACAGGTGCTTGTATATAAGCATGCTACTTTCGCTCTGTTCTTCTTATTTCTTTGTGTATACTGCCACATATCATGTTTTTTTGTTTTGACTTTTATCCTACTGTCCATTTGTATCTTTAAGTGTTGCGTTTGAACTTTAGTTTACTAGTTGCCAGTGTCATCTTTTTTTTTTTTTTGTCACATTCCCAAGTCATAGAGTATTTTGTTTGTAACTTTGAATTTTACTTTTGGACTTTGATTTTGTATTTTTTTTAAATCCATGTACCTAGTTAATGTTTTTTTTAATTTTATTATTACTTTAAGATTAGGGTGTTGAGTTTTATCCCAGCATTTGTCTGTAACTTTGAATTTTACTTTTGGGCTTTGATTTTGTATTTTCTTTTTAGTTAAGGTTTTTTTTAAAAATTATTTTAAGATTTAATTCCCATGTACCCTTTCCAACTGAGCTGTATCAAATCCCACCAAATGGACAATTCCAATTTAAAATGAACCATCACTGAATCTTCCCACACCATCTAACTATTCTCATCCATTCCTGCTGACAAAAAATGCGTTGACGTTAAAACCTTCCGAACGTGCCTGAAGGCACGAAACCTTCGCGGTGGCCGAGGAAGCATGAGTGTGTCTCTCACGCGCACGCACAAATACATGCACGCGCACACACAGTGCAGTTGCCATGGTGAGATGCAAAAAGGAGGAGAGAAGCAAAGAGTGCAATAGAGGAAACAGAGAATCCACTGTGTGCTCCTACTGCTGCTCTTGTTTTTTAATCAATTGGCCCGACTCAATCTAAGTGATGTCTGCCAACTTCAGCTCTGGAGGGAAAAAATCAAAAGTAATGAAAGTCTTGTTCCACCGAAACCAATTCCAATTGACTCAAACTATTTCTTTTCATGCTGGTATTTGCCAATCTGGTCTCAAACGTCGCCTCCTGTTAGCAGCTTGCAGTCTTAGCCATCTATGAGAACTAAACGGAGCAAATTGAATTCACTGCTTTGCTGTTGGCTTTTCTTTGAAACTGCCACTCTGTCTTCACCTTCTATTGTCACCATGGTAACGGGTTTGACTAGCGATACAGCACACCGGGTCGAGGCACAATCAATCAAACAAACATGGTGCATCAGCAATTAGCTGTTATGCTGCATGCAAATGAAATGTTGTATTTTTCCCGACACTTCACATGCTTTGCAGCGACACAAAAGACAGATGGACCTCACAGTGCGACTTCACGCACACAGAAAAAACCACAAGATGCTAGTGTGGATTGTTGCCATAAACGCCACCATCAAAGATGACGTGCTTTTGCATGCCAGCGTGATGCTGGTCATATTTTTGCCACTTTTAAAATCCTGATCTTAATGTGACCTAAATTGAAACGCTTTCCTCTAGGTCTAAACTCTAGTTGCACTCACATTAAGATCATTTCAATTTTTCAGCTGCCACATCTCATCATTTTCCCAGAAATGTAGTATTAACATATGACACCACACACATTATGTGTGCTTTTTGCTCATAATGCTGCAGGGTTAACATTGACGGGGCGCAGTCAGAAAAATGGGTGGGGGTAGGGATGCTACGGTGGGTGCTCGTGCTTGTGAACCCCTGCGACCCCGTATGTGTGCACGAGCCGCCTGTTGCTGGGCAGCGGCTGCAAGCTAATACACCCCCCCCTCCACACACACACACACCTTCATCCTCACTACTACAACCAAATGCATGGTTGGCTCGCATCCCCTCAAAGTCTCAAGAGATGCAAATGAGTCTGGTCGCTTGCCTCCATGAGGACCTGCTGGAATGCAAATTGCACCAGTAATTGGCCTTGGCTGGTGCATGTACATCTTTTGTCCGAGTCCCGTACGTGTATGCAGGTGGATGACATCATTTTAAGGATGAACCCATCATGCCATCATTTGGAGACCATGTTGAATTCATTTATTTGACAGCAAATTGCACGTACAGCCTAACAACTACTAAACACCTCACAGTTGTCAAATGTGCAAAATGATTTTTTTTTCCCATCCATTGCGGCCATACTTGCCCTTTCCCCCACCTATGCAAGCCATGCTGCAGGTGCAATGCAATTCACGCAAGAGTGCTTCCATGCCACACAGACACAAAGTGCCTGGGTGTGACACGGTTTCATGCATGCATGCGGTGGTCCTTACCGTGAGCGGACAGGGGGATTAGAACCATTGAGATGGTGAGAAGGACTTGCCAGGTCCACAAGCGGCTGTCACCGTAATTGCACGCCATACCCGCCGTAGACGACACGCTGGTTTCTTCCTTTCACGTTCCGCCGCTCAACTCTGCTCTGATCCTTGTTTTCGGATAATGGACCGGAATACACTGTCGTCATTCAACAGCTTTGGTTCGGGTCCATCGCGTGCCAAGTGGCTGGTCCACTATTCCATACGCACTATACTGACGCGTCAGCAACGCTCCTTGTAGTAGTAAATGCGCGCCGCCGGTGGATGGATGGAGCCTCTGCAGAAGCGGTGGGTCCACAGACGAGAGCCGGCAGCCTTCCACCTCCGTGCGTGTCAAAGTGGCTGCGCGTGCACGACGCACAAGAGAATTGGTCCGTCAGCCTCAACGCGGTCTGCAAGATGCACAAGCCTGCGCGTACGAGTTAATCCTCTTACTGTTTTATTGTGCGAAAGGCACCAGACAATAGCATCTGTTCTTGAATCACCTAGTAAGGACTCTGAATTTGAAGCCGGGGAAGGTACAGTCCAACTATACTCCCAGCAGATGGTGCTGTGATTTTTAAAAATTAGTTTTATTAATGGTACCTTGAGATGCGAATTTCTGTAAAAGGTCGATGCTCATACTGTATTTTAAATCATCTTTCGCCATAAAATAAAAATGCCACTATTGATATCATTATAATTGCATTGTTGCAGTTGACAAAGTCACTAACAATTGACAATTTTAACATTACGGCACTTAACTGAACTTAAATAATGATTCAATATTTATGTATTGCAAATTAAAGTTATTTAAAATTGAATCGAGTCCTAAACGGATGTTGAAAAACAAACCGTTCGAAACTATTTAAGTTAAAAATGACATTTTTTCACCTCTACCGCTAGATGGCGCCCGCGTAATACGAATGACGATTTTTGCCTTAATTCGAAGGTGTCAAAACCAAAACGGAGCGGTACCTATTCTAAGTTAAAAATGACATTTTTTCACCTCTACCGCTAGATGGCGCCCGCGTAATACGAATGACGATTTTTGCCTTAATTCGAAGGTGTCAAAACCAAAACGGAGGGGTACCTATTCTAAGTTAAAAATGACATTTTTTCACCTCTACCGCTAGATGGCGCCCGCGTAATACGAATGACGATTTTTGCCTTAATTCGAAGGTGTCAAAACTAAAACGGAGGGGTACTTATTCTAACGGGTTGACTTAGTCTTATTATTATTAATAATGATAATAATGATTAATAGCAGCAGACCTCTCACAAAAGCTATGGATGTAAATCAAATGTTTCTCTTCTCTTCCAAATGAACAAATTGCAATCCAATTCCCTAATAGGGAGGCAATTGATTCAAATCCCTCAGAGTGGAGTGACCCACTTTTCCCCATCAATTGTAATCAAACACACAAAGCAAAACTTCAAATGGTGACTCAAGTGGGTAACTGTTCCATGATGAGAACCTGGCGAAAAGGGAGAGATGGCATGCAGATATGGGCAAGCAAAGCTGCAGAGTGAAAGAGAAAAAATACTCACTGATGCTCTGCCAAACAGAGCAGAACGAAATTGCTTTTGCGACACACACATGCACACACAAGATTTGCACTCATACACATAAATAAGCACATACACATAAATAAGCACATCTTATGTGATCTCCGCATTTTTCTATAAATTAGACGCAAAGACAAGTTGATAACTTATAAAAACAACTTTAATGAGTCAAGATAAATCTGAAGATTCCTCAACTCATGGACACAAATATTTCACAGACTTTTTAATGCTTTAAACTCGACTGAATGAGCCACTCGCCAAACACACACACACACGCATGCACACAGCATCCAGTCTACAAATAGAACTAGCGGGAAGGTTTTGACCATCAACATCGTTTTTTTTTTTAATCAAGCGCACTTTATTTGTGTTGAGTTTGAAGCGCCCGTCCGTTCAGCTGTGACTAGACGCCGGAAGGGCGGGCTGAGCTGCGGTCGTGCCCTCGGTCTGCGAGGACGGATCTGTAACAACGACAGAATCGCTTAGAGCGTGGTGGAGGTGACGACGACCTTTTGAACCAGCGAGTAACGAATGCTCACACATGCCATTAGGTGCTCCGGGGTGGCGGGGGGCCATCGCCTGCATTTGTCCTCCACTAGGAGTGATCCGATTGGCCACGGGCTGACCTGAAGAAACCAAAATAGAGTCTGTGTTCGAAACCAACTAGACTGAAAAATCCCAAATAATTCAAATGGTGGCCTCCTGACCCGAATGCTGCAAAGTGAATCCCGACTGGCCCTGCTGCTCCCTCTGCTGGTGAAGCTTTATCTCCGCCTGTTTGAGCTGCTCGGTATGGAAGGACTGCCTCTCTGTAAGAAGCTGTTGCCGCTGCTGCTCCAACTGCAAAACAAGCCAACAAACATCTGATGAGCGCAAATCCGAAAATGCATACGAGATGGAAAAATATCTCATTCGCTCACAGCCTCTTTCTCCCGGTCCATGATGGTCTCCAGTTCTTCAAAGTGCCTCAGTTTAATCTCCAACTTCTTCATTTGGGTCTCCACCAACAAAGCCACCAAAGATTTGATCTTTCTCTCCTCTACCGCTGCCAAGTGCTGAGTCAAGTGCAAAGGATATGTTTTGTAGCCGCTAAGAGACTGAAGAGACTTAGAAAAATCCGAGGGTGGGCCTTCACCTTGGCTTTTGTGGCAGCGGAGGCCAAAGCGGCCGCTGCTGCCGTGGTAACAGTGCTCTCTACTAGATCCAGCTCCATCACTGCTCCCCCCTCATCCCCTTCTCCCTCCTGACGCTGCATGCCGTCATCCTCGTTACCTGTAAAAGCGTGACAATGACATATATGACGTATGTATCTCGCATTGAACCCGGTTAAAGCGCAGATATTATACCGATATGAATTCCATCGCTTTCCTCTGCATTCTCTCTTTTGACGCCTTCCATTTTGGGCACTATGGATTCCACCAGGAGCCCATCAGCATTGACAGCAACCTGTGATAGGACCAACATCAGTCAACATCAGGAAGAAGAATTCAAAAAGAAATCGTTTGTGTGCTGGTCATCTACTTGATGGGAAATGGTGCTCAGCTGCACTTGTGAAGAGTCCATTGAGTCTGCAAGGTGAAGATAACATTTGTAACATAGACATCAATTGTTTCAACACATATCGGACTCGAGTCTCACCGGTTAATTTCATTCCATTCAAAGACTCTTCCTGGACTTGTGAAAATTCCTCTGTACACAAATTCAATCTTTAGCTTCAAGTTGAAAGCACACCAACGGGTTCTGGCTCACGCCCTCACCCAGTGCAGCTTTAGCAGCGGCCGAGGCGACCCGCGGATCCACCACCGAGGCCAGGAAGGCCACGGTGCTCATCACGGGGTTCTCGGATTGGCTGAAGGGCACGGGCTGGTACGCCAGCGGTCCGAGGGATGCGGACGAATCTTCCAGATACGGGTCCTCGATGGGCAGGCGGAGGAAGTGGAGGATGCAGTCGTCCTGCGTTCTGGAGCCCACGTGCTCCGATACTTTATTCCAGTCGTCCCGATAGACCTCCAAGGCCTGGCAAAGCCCGGAGAAACAAATTCAACCACAATGATGAATCCTAAAAATGGACTCGACTTACCTCCAACAACAAAAGCGTCTCTTGCTCCGTCCATTCCCGTCCAGCACAAGCTCCCTTTGTCTAAGACAAATGCAAAAAAATTAAAAAGTCAGATAGGTCAAAGACATCATAATAAAATGCAATGTGGAAACATTAAAAACACTTCGCCGTGTTTTCCACTGAGACCTTTGGGTGCTTCTTGGTGTAAACGTCCATGCGCAATCCGAAATTCTGGCAATCGGAAGGCTTCTCTCTGCTCTTTTCCGGGAAGCACAACATGTGCTGCGACGCTGTCACCTGCAGTCATGAGTTTTGACAATTAATTCTGAGGAGGGTGATGTCCACTCTACTGTGAATTTTGCAAGTACCTGTAGTGGTTTGTGTTGTAAGGGGGCCAGCCCGGTGGGTGTGTCTGCCAGTACGTTAAAATGAGGAGTGGGCGGGGGTCCCATGGGGAGGGGTCTGCTCTCTGCGTCCACCTGGTAGTTAATCAGACCCCATTGCTCGAGGAACGCGTGCAGCCTGAACACAACGATGGACACACAATGACTTTTTGAAGATAGCACACGCATACTGTACGCAAAGCGTTTACCTCAAGATGGAACAAACGTCGCCGGTGAGATTGCGCCGGCAGGATGTTGAGCTGAGGTATTCCTGGGGGTTGAGGCGGTACGTGTCGATCATGAAATTCCGGTAGGCCAGGTAGCTGCAACGTGCACAGATAACACTCTTAATATTTCAAAAAACATTTTTGACAGTTTGTTCGGTACGCGTCGCTCACACTTCGGGTGATTTTGACTTGTTCTTTCCGTTGAAGAATTCCGGCAGGGCGCGTTTCTCGATTGCGTGGATGCTGACAAAAAAAGTGATTCGGCGTCAGTAAAATGGAAATGATTAGGACGCACAAATTTGATTTGGTGCATTTTGGTCACCTGTTGTTATTAAACCAAGACGTGTAACTTGGTATTATGATGTGATGGGTTTGTTCAGTGACGTTGTCTTCTCCCTCTAATAGGCGAGGAATCTCCACTCTTCCCTCGTCGTCGTCCTGGATTAGAATCCACATTTGAGAACATTTAGTTTGCGCTTACACGGGGAAAAAAACGAGTAGAATATGTATTTTAATCTCTAATCGTAATTACCCTTCCTGTAAAATCATCTTCCTGGTCATCTAAGAGAGGAAAAAAAAAACAAAGGATGGTGCAAATGTAAAAATGTCAAGAGTAATCACATCCAGTGTAAATATCAAATTATTATAATTGATGAATTTCTTACCCAGGTCAGCCATGATGCCTCCTTTGACAGGCGTGTTCTCACTGTCCTTTTTAAAGTTGACTGCAAAGGACACAATGACGATATCATCAAATTGCATGTCAAATTTACTGCACACAATATATGTTACCAATTTTGGGTAAAACGATCTCCTCCATGTTTGGAACAGGAGTGGGGTCTTCCATATCTTTGGTCAAGTCCTCCTCTGGCTCTTCCTCCTGCTGTCCACGTCGCCTCCTTCATGTCAATAGCCGCAAGTTAATCATGGAACTGGAGCACAAAAACACCATACAGGATTGAAGTAGAATTTTGGGAACGCACCCTTTCTTTCCTTTCTTCCTAGCGTCAGTGGAGAGCGGAGATGGAGAGCGTCTTCTCTTTTTGAAGGGAGTGGACTTCATGTCCTGCCGCGGAGAATTGAAAAGACACGTTTAAATATTATCCGTCGAGTCATTTTCTTTCACGGGCACGCAACAAAAACAAACCTGGTCTTCTCGAAGGCGTATGCGTGGTCGGAGAACAAGAGGCAGGTTCCTTTCGTTCACACAATAGTCTTCCTCGTTCATCCACTCGTTGAAAACATCAGTGTCCAGAACATAACCGGCGTGGACCTATTGGGCCATTTATGGAAGTGGTATGACATCATAACTGCACACACCCCCTTAATACATTTAAAAAAAAAAAAAAAAAACTCTCACCCTCCACGGTTTTTCTGGATGAGGAGGGTCCTCAACATCTCCGATGACATCACTCGAGGGCAACCAGCTGTCATAACTAGAAAGATGGGGGGCGGGGGGGGTAACGGTGAAGGTTTTTGTTTGAGAATCGGATGCATGCTCGAATTAATACCTGTCGGGGTGCATGCCCCAATGCACCAGGATGTGGCTTTGTTTTCGCATGACAGGCCGCATCCACTCATCTGGAATGCCAATATTTCAATTAAATAAAATTCTATCTGGCATTTATTTCATACGTTTGACCCACCTTCCTCTGTAGCAGAGGGCAATGGATATATGTGGTGACTGGCCAGGCTTCTGTCCACACTAAGTGTGCCCTGCATGGATAAAAATCAAAATCAGCATAAATGAGATCATGACAGGCTCCAACCTTTTAGCGCCAAATCACTTTACCTGGTGCTTTGTAACAACACCACTAATTCTGCTAGCCAGCTCTTGATCCAGTGAAGGGTCCAAATAAACCACCGGATGTGACAAACAGTTTTGCTGTTGACACACACACAAAAAATTCACATTTGTTGTTTTATAGGATATTATGCTCAAGTGTGTCATTACCTGAAATAATGTTCTTTCGATCATATCAAACATTTCAACATTCCTTTCATTCCTTGATGGATTCTGCAAGTCAAACCTTCGCCTGTGAAATAAGAGAATGAAGGTCTGTGAATTTATTTTCCTATAAAAAAAAAAACTGTTTGTGGGTATGAATGCGACTCACCAGCCTTGCTCAGATTTGAACTTGTAAGCGGAACCGAGGATGTGACAGAGTCCGCCTCCTGGCCGAAAGTCCATGAAACACTGTGTCTAGAAATACATTTAGACAGTGGCAATGCATAAAGTGTTTTGCATAAATGCACAAAAGGAAACTTTAGAGCCTTACGGGTAGTTTGTTGCGGGGAGGATTTGGAACTCGTCTGCCAAATGCATCCTCTTGAAACTGGAGGAGCTGCAACGTCACAGCAGCCAGTGCCTGACATGATGGAGCATCCACTAACAAAGACTACGCAAAACACATTTGATGAATTACGGGAGGGCATAATGATTGACAATCGCATTGCTGCATTTTCTACAATATCCTTCACTCCAGCTATTAAAATCGTGACTTATTGGAGTGATGCGAAATTTGATTTCAGTGCAGATCTGCATGTTATTCAGTGTACAAAAATGTCGATGCATACTTTAACCCCAGAGGGCTGTTTTGTTTACAATTTACAGGAAGGAAGGCGGTGACTAGCCTGTTAGCTTCGAGCTAGCTACCTTTTTGTAGTACTTCCCGAGCCACTGGCGCACTAGCTCCAGCTGAGCCAAAGTGTCAGGACTCTCCCAGAACCAAGCTGACGGACTGCTGTCTTTTTTCCGATGTGCTGTGAATCCGGAGCTGGTCTGACTTGTTCCTGGAAATTCAATGTTTGTTGCACCGGACATTGCGAAAATAACCACTGATTAATATGAAACGACAGAACAAAACTGGCTAGCGCGCATGCTAACGTCAGTGGATCTCGCGTTATTCCGCGAGATGGCAGATCGAGGTATTCTGCTGTTTGTCCGGTAGAGGGCGATAATGAACATCACCAATCAAAACCTGGAAAAAGAAAATAGAAGAAAAGGGAGAGGCTTCAAAACAAAACAAGGAAGTACAACGCGGGGTGGAAAATAAATCAAGCTTTAAAGTAGACTAAATGTGCATCTCTGGAATTAAATTCTTTTCAAGGAAGACCTGAGTTTTGTGCAGATTCACCTCACAGAGGCAAAGGTATGGAATATTACTCGGGTGGAAAAAAGTTTAAAAAAATCTGCGTGCAGAGATACAAAGGAGAAAATGACATTACTTTGCACAATTGGAAATACAAGGTTTCTACAAAGTCTCTGCAATTTTAATTGATTACTGTTGTGATGTGCTTGGTGCAAATTAATGCACAAATGAAACCAAAATGTACACACTTGATATTGTTCTGATTTCCATAGACTTGTCCACACCAAAATGACAGTCCATCAAAAGTTTTTATAAGGATAGTTTTGATGTGATTGCCAATACAAATCTTATGCTATTATAATACTTTCAATCCTTGTCTTTACAGAACCTGAGATCCCATGGGCGTTCATGGTCTTACTACCTTTGTGGAAGGAAACCGACATTTCCTTTTTGATGTGAAACTCAGAGACAGCCGCCTGGTCATCGACGGCAGCAGTTTGTATTTCAATCTCTACTTGAAACACGGTTTGGACCGACAGCATGGAGGAGAATATGATGCCTTTGCATCCTTAGTCCTTGAGTTCGTCTCTGCCCTGCGGGCCTGTAATATTGAGCCATATGTGATTCTGGATGGAGGTAAATGAAATTCTTTAAAATCAGATTATAATCTCTATTCCTGTTATCATGTATTTACCGTTTCGCACAACTCTTTTCAGGGATTGACCCCAGCAACAAGAAATATCACACTCTGCAGCAACGCCTGCTGTCCAAAATAAAAGAAGCAGAGAATCTCTCTTATGGCCGCAATGGCTCGGTCCTCCCCATCCTAACAAAGCAGGTCTTCATTGAGGTCCTAAATCAGAATAAGGTCCCCTTGGTCCAAAGTCTTGCGGAGGCGGACTGGGACATTGCCTGTTTGGCTCACCAATGGAAGTGTCCAGTCCTGAGCAACGACAGTGATTTTTTTATTTTTGACCTGCCAGGTAAAAGAATTCCCTCTGAATACAAACAGGTAGTAAAGAATTACAGAGGGTCAAATAAACTGCACTGAATATGTGTATGTTTGTCTCATTATAGGTGGATACATGCCATGGCAGTTTTTCAACTGGACCAACCTTAACGGGAAAGCATCTTACCGCTACATCCCAACTCGGTGCTACACCACCCAGGCTCTCTGCCGCTTTTACGGGGGAATGAATCCGGAGTTACTGCCTCTCTTTGCTGTCCTGGCCGGTAATGATTACGCTACTCCCAAAGAGGCCGAAAGACTCCTCGATATGATAGATAGAACAGCTGGCAGCCGGCGGAACCATAAATCGTCTTCTTCTCGTGTTGACGTTCTGCTTCGGTGGCTATCTTCCTTCCCGAGTCCGGCGCAGGCCTTGGCAGAAGTGAAGAGACTCATGGGGGCTAACAGCGGTGGTGGGCTCAGTACACAACTGAAGGCGCTTATGAAGGAGTACCATGTGACCCCTCAAAGCCCCTTTAATTGTTGGTTCACTGATTTCAAGGTTCCAGAAGGGCACAATCAAACATTACCCAAGGGCTTGTCAGTGGCTGCAACAGGAGCACTTTTGCCAGCCTTAGTGATTGATGCTTTGGTCATGCGCAGGGTGCTCCTCAACCCACAGGTGGAGAACAGCAGGCAACCGAGCAGCCACCGTTGCGCCACACCTATTCGCCAAGCTATTTATGGGATATTACTACTCGAAGAGAAGCAAATGGAGCCTGTCGGCTTCCAGCAATTGAAAGGACAGGAGGACAGTTTTACCCAGAGAGGTGGCAAAAGTCAAGCCAGCGTTGCAACCCCACGGCAAGTCTCTCCCGTATGTGTGGAGGAGATTGATCGGCTTAACTTCAACCTGAAGAAAATCCAAGTGGAAGCACAGCGGCTAAAATCACATTTCCATGTCAATGCCATCTGTGAGGTAACGATTAATACTTGAATTGAGTCATGTCAAAAGGGCTGATGACCTTCTTCTTTCAGGTCACTGGAATGATGCGTCGTAATGCCATTTGCGAAGTGTTGCGGGTGAATCCGTCTGCGTTGGCTCAGGTTCCCGCCTCCATGTATCTGCCCATTGCAGCCACAAGCTTCTGGTTGCAGGAGGCTGCACCAAAGCCTTCACAGCTTCACCTCCAGGCTTTGATTTTGGGAATGGTTTACGGAGAGCTGGTTTTGATGGAGAAGAATCAAATTTCAAACTATCAAATTCCCGGTTAGTGACAAATGTCATTTGACTTTTATGAACTAGCTCTGCCTGAAGATCTGTTTTGTGGTCCACAATTGCAGTCCCGAAAGACAATTCGTTCGAGCGCCGCTTGATTCGTCAGCTGGATCAAATTCGTTTGTCTTCGAGAGATGCCATGGATATCGCGGCGGCTCACGGTTTCAGCCAATGGCAGGCCTGCCTCTGGAGTGCGCAATGTCTGAATCAGCTTTTGTTGCTGCCATTCAATGAAGTCCACTTCTCACAGTAAGAGGAACTATGAGTCATACACAAAACATATCAAACTGTGGAGTTTTTTTTTTTTTTTTTAATTATTTATTACTGTGTGTTCCTTTAAGCTTATTCAGTGGGAGCATGGTGCACAGCGTTCTCAACCTTCTAAAAAAGGGTCATACAGTAGATCAGATGCTGCCCAAGTTTTCGTACGACGTTTACTCCATCCTGCTACACGCCGTGAAGAACTGCAGCTTCAAACCTCAGCTTGCTTCAGTGAGAGGCGGCAGGGGGCGAGGTGGCGAGCGGGGGAGAAGAGGAAGAGGAAGAGGACGAGGAGAAGTGGGAGGAGGAAGAGGACGAGGGAGGAGAGGGACGGAGGGGATAAGCAACCGCTTTGCAGTTTTAGGAATTAATGAGTAAGACAAGAATATTATGAAATGATATGTGACCAAATGAGCGGCAACACATTCCATGGAATTTCCAAAATGCTAAGAAGCAATTTTATAATTGTGTATTCATGAGTCATCATCGTTATCTTCAGCTTCAGCTTGTGCCTTTTGATCGAAAGAAGAAAAAAAACTACTGTAATCACTTCAAACCGCAGTATTATTAAGATCGTAATATTTTTAACTGATGTATGTTATATGAAATTGAGCATGTATTGTAATTCATAGAGTCAATGCCTATGCATTTTTTAAAGTTGTCATTTTAATTTGCAATGTGTACAAAAAACATGATTTCTTTTACAATTTTTTAAACAACAGACAAACAAAAGATTATTAAAAGTAAATGTCATTCTCTGTCAAGTCTGTTATCGTGAATTAGCAAAAACAAAATAGTTATGCAGTTATGTCAAAAACATACTTTTTAGCCAGTTTTGTGCATTTCTACTTTAATGCAGGGTGTGCTGGTGTGTGTACGTAAAAGATAAGAAACATTTTGCAGGAGTCGCATGACGCTGACGTCACGTGGAATGTGGACTCTATTATCTGAAATCATTGACACGAAAACGAAACTGGGAGACGCACGAATTACAGAAAATGCTCCGTTGCCTCTGCACTTGCTGTCTCCCAAAAGAAAACTCCGACAACGAGGTATGTGATACATTTAACTGAACTGCTACAATGTATTATCTGCCAATCAGGCTTTAGTAAATTCAATAACAACTATAAAGTTACATTATTGCATTATCAGAGGCAGCCGCTCATGCGGCCCAGTACAACTGAATCACATGGAGTTGAATCTGCTCGACTAACACGACCAGTAAACGTGGGTATGTCATCCTTAACTCAGAATAGATTACCACATCCTGTCTGGTGAATGTGTGGTTTTGCGATTCTCTGCAAGATGCACAACACACAGGCAGACTGGTCATGAGGCGGGTATGCGTGCCAGAAACGGATTTGAGGTTTTCCAATGTGGCCGAGACCTTCAATGAGTTGCAGGAACGTTATGAGTCCATGGTTCGACACATCAGAAACCTGCAGATGAACTGTGGCTGCACACACAATGACCATCTGACTATATCTGAATGCGTGGGCAAGATCAGAGAAGAAAACCGTGAGTAGTTTTAGGGAGCTCAGATTATGAGGCCTTTTTTGTGGTTCAACTTCTTATTATTGGTCTCCAAGGAGACAAATTCAAGGTCTCACTAAAGATGAAGGGCTACGACTTCTCTCTATCTGTGGATCCCGTGGATTCAGACGGAGCCTTGATTCCTCCCACTCTGCGGTTAGTTCAAGAAGATCTGAAGTGTGCTTCTGAGAACAGCAAGGCTGCCATATCTAAAGGTGCCATCCTTCAAGAGCTGATTGGATGGCTACTCCGGAGCAAGGATAAAATTGCTGAACAGGTGAAGAAGGTCGCAGAGACTTACCAGGAGCAAGGAAGACTTAATGAGAACCTGGAAAACAACATGAAGGAAGTGAGTAGGGCGAAGGAGTTGTCATTGAAATATCGACAACACGCTGAAGAGGTCCTTACCCAAGCAGCTCAGATAGCTGGTGTTCCTCTGTGAATGAGCAGCACAATGTGCATTAAAAGGTTTCTTTGTTTTGTGATACCGGTGTGGTCAATAAAGAAATTAAAATTATATGCAAGACTATTACACTGTCAAAATCAGATATTTATTTATACCTGCACTGCCACTGCTATTTTCAAACTCTTCCAACATGCATCATAATAATAAACTGAACAATTGTACATGTTTTTGTACTTCCGCTTATCACCACTAGGTAGCAGTAGACACCCGTTTTATGCAAATTTATTATGCAGAGACTACCTGGGTCAAGAGAAATGTGTTATGGTTATTTTTAACATCCCCGTGGTTAAATATAATCAAGCTTTAACACCACCGGCCTCAAATGAAGGGAACATCACAGGATGCCGATCATTCCTGAGCACAAAATCAAATGATTACAATGTTTAATCTCCCATTACTGTGAAAGCATGATTTATTTTCTATTGTTCCTAAATTCATAGTCAAATGACCATGCATCATTTAACAGCTTTAAGAGTAATCAAATAGATTGTTTCTCGGCGTGGAATGTTCCACATTTAGTGTATGAAAATTGTAACTTTACAAATTGAAGCACAATACTTTTAAAAGTCATTCATTTGAAATACATATGACAGGTCACTCATGCGTCTGGAGAGGGATCGCGAATGACAGCTACAACCTACAATGATCGTGGAAATTACCAACACACGAATTCGATTGGCTAAAAGAAATTTGGTAGGCGGGGCAATGTGACTTCCTATTCGTCTCTCATTGGCCCGCTCGTTCTTTCACTTGTGTTGCGTCTGAGAGCTCCCACTTAAAGATGGTTTGACTGAGGAAAGTAACCACGATGAAGAAGCGGGTCTACTGCATTACTGAAGGAAATCAAGCAGTAGGGAAGTGATGCTTATTTCGTTTTGGAACGCAGCAGGACGACACTTGCACGATCTTCACTGATAGCATGCCAGTAAGTGAGTAACAAACTGACCCCGCTTGAGTTGTTGTTGCGCCTTAGCCGAGCTAGCAAACTAGCCAAACCTGTAGGGACAATCGTCATGACACTTCCAAGTCATTCAGCAAGATTAAGAGTATGTGGCGGGCTGAGATTAATCTTTGCTACCTGACTGGGTGCACTTCAACGCACAGCAAAGCGATCCTTGCAATCATCGGGAAACATTTGCATTTTTTTTCTTGGTTAGCAGTCAGTTTGTGTGTCATCTGCAAGTTGGAGTAATATGAGATGCACATTTGCAATTACAGTACAGCGATGTTTCCACTATATCAGACCGGTGGTGTCATTTTTCCACGGAGAAAGACTTTGCACCGGACTCTTGTTTTAGGCTGCGTGGGTGTGTTCTCTGGCAGCCTGGGTAAAGCCTTGTTAAATCTGTCCATGCATCATGTGAATCATGTGATGTAGCTTTCAGACCTAATGTGAAAGTGTCCCTATTTAACAGACTGTTTTTTTTAAGTATGTATCTCTTCAAAACAGGCCTCTGGGTGATCTTGCACAAGTACTGAAATTGTCTAGACACTAAATAAATTAATATGTGCATCATAAATCCAGCTGTTGCATGGCTCTACATTTCCAAGTCTGTCTAGATTTTTTCATGGGAAATTGTTACAGGTGAGTCAAGGTGACTTGGGCAAAAATATTTGTGGTTTGGAGCTTCATACCTTGATTCAAAATTTTGGACCATGTGCATAGTCACTGCTTTTGCAACACGGGCGCCATGCTTTTAGCAATATTCAGTTCCTTTTTTTTTTTATGTAGTTACTCGCACAAACAAATGCTCGAGGCGTCGGAAAAACACTTGGCAGCACTGCTTTTATAAACAGTTGTGTTAGTAAAATTGTTTTGAACTATTGACACTCTCCCAAAAATCAGTGATTCAAAAAACATCCTAAGAAATCAAATTAATTGATCAAATCAATGCATTGCTCAACCCTACTCTCATTTGCATAACGTAGTTTACAAAATACTCCAAATACCGAAGTGTCGGTCAAAACTGATTCCTGTGTCTTTGCACAAATGCATACAACTATACATTATTATAAGCGCAGCCATTTATTTCTCACCAGTTACGACTGCTAATATTTTTTGACAGCCAGTTATGCAACATGCAGCGTTTGAATTCATCAAGGTGCTCTTCATCTTCTATAAAGGTGATAATGAAAAGCCGGATTCAGTCATTTCACAAGCTATTTCTGACCGGAGCAGACAATTGTCAAGCTAACCACGTACGCTTTGATTATTGGAGGAATAGTGAGTGGTTGGAAAAAGAAAGAAAGAGAGAGAGAGAGGGAAGGGATCACGTTGGGTGATGATGCATCACCGGCCTAGAAGCGTAGGCTGTTGCGAGAGGTTTCCTGTCTGTTAGCACTCCCCATCCATCCATCTTCCATAGCAGCAAAAAAAACATACACACCACCTGTCTATTTTGTCTTGAATTGATTTGTGGGCGAGTGGGTGGGTTGTGTGAGTGCTCCCACTCCTTACAAGCTCCACGTAACCCGCTCAAAATCAACTCATAAGGGAGGGAAGAATAGGAGTTCTATTCACTTAAGGGGAAAGTCACATTAGTAAAGTCACATTGTTTGACTTCCTGTTTCTTCTAAGCGCAGCTGGCCGAGGAAAAAATGACTCAATCCAAATTTTTTTCTTTTTCTTTTTAGATCGTCAATGGACTTTCGACCGATATGATCGTGCTAATCATGTTCTATCTTGCAACTTGGCCTGTACTACAGGAAAAAGCAGCCGGGGCAGCTCTGCTACTCCCGATACCACCCACTTCATTATTTCCTTCTTTTTTCTTTAGTTCCTCATTTCAAGCTTTCTAGCACACTACCGGTCCACATTTCAACATGCATAGGAAATAAACAGGAGGTCAAGCTCTGCTACTACCATCACACCCTTTTTGGTTCAATAAATGAGAAGTAGGGCTGACCAGATTTTGAAAAATAATCCATCTGATGAGCCAGTGGCCATATGTTGGTGCGTGTGTGATGTTAAGGACAGAGGCGTGGGTTGCTTGCGAATTTGCTCACAGGAACAGGTTTGTTCAAACCAGCCACTGAATAAACACACACACACACTCGCTGATTACTTGACACATTCTTCCTCACTTCCTGGCGAGCTGTTAATTTGTCTTGAAGCATTCTTTCAAAAAAAAAATCCTTAATAATTCCTATTCAGTGTTCATATTTCTGTCTCATGCCTTTCTATTTGTCTTGTTGGAGATCCTAATGAAATTCTCTTATTGACCCACTTCAATTGCCTTATGGATCCCCTGGGCGTGCTCCACATTCCTTTCATCCATCATCTCGGCATACGTCCAATTATCTCCCACTCTTATTGCCGTTGCCATTGATCTGCGCTCTTTCTCTCTCTCTCTCTATTCATTCCTTTCGGCCACACATTAAGATTCTCATCGAGCTGTTCTCCGACTTGTCTTAGTGATTTTATTAGTGTGCTTCCTTCAATCGGTCTGCTGATATTTGTGTGGAGATCCTTGTCTCTAAGCGAGAAGGTGACAGGAGGGACAAATATCTTGCCAATGACAATTACTCAGTGTTGCGTAATCAGCGGGCCGTTGAATTACAATTTCTTGCTGGGCGTTGTCAGTAGTATATTAACTGAACAAGCAATTTCCTTTCTCTGGATTTATTGGCTGATTTGTTGGCTGGGTTTTGCGTCCTCAATCATTCACGGTCTTTTTGCTTTGCTTTACGAGCGCTGTATAACGACAACACGCAACGACTAACAATTAGCATCTATTTGAACACAAACGGTGCAGCAGAACATGTTGACAGATAATGTAACAATACAACGTGTGTGTATATACGATATATGTATATTGGCAAGCCGCAAAGTTTCAGTTATTTTCAGTACATCAAGTATTAATTTTCTCAATAACCACTGTGGCTTGTTGTTGTTTTTTTTAATGGAAAAGTCCCACTAAATTTCCCTGCACTTTCTTTCTCTCCATTAATTCGAAAGCTATAATTTGCACCAGAGAATGGTTGGAAAATAAACCCTACTCGGGAGGGATGGTGTTTTGTTAAAAAGACTGAGTCACCCTTTAATCACAGCCTTATTTTGTTTGCCTGCTATTAAAGCACGTAGTCCCAAGATGTCCGCACTCTCATTACGTGTGATAGAACACGCTGTCACAATGCACTTTCACTAAACGCAGGCTGTTTTGTCTCATAATCCGGTTCCTTTTTATGAGTCGCTGGCTCCCCTCCCCGCATTTGTCATTCTCATCAGTGGCGCAGTCCAAAAATGGACACCCAGCTGCCTTTTAGGGGCCACGCACCGAAATAATACCAAATAAAGCTATTAGCTTTATGAAAGGAAAATACTGCGGGGTAGCTGGGGACAGAGGCGGCGCATGAGCCAAAAGCTACGTGTAATTTACAACAAGACTTTTGTTGGGATATTAGTTATTGAAGCTGCTCCCCTTGGCTTGAAGTATTATATTTTCATATGTGTATTTCACAAGGGAGGTGATAATCTGCAATAATTGGATTTCTATTTATTCAGCGATGGGTGAGCACAAATTGACTATTAAATTGTGTACATTTTTTTAACAATTTGATATTTTTTTTTGTGTAGGTAGAGGTGACGCCTCTTCAGATGCAGGAACATGTTGGCTATGGACCAAGGAGTGGTGGAGGAATGGCTGTCAGAATATAAGGTATGAAAAAAAAGAAAAATCATTTTGACCCTCCTACACATTTTAATTGCATACTCACTCAAAGATACAAACATGCAGACACACTTGACTTTGTGTATTTCAGACCTTGCCTGACAGCGCCGTGTCAGCCTATGCTGCATCACTTAAAGACAAAGGTGCCCTTGTCCCGGCACTCTACAAAGTCATCCGGGAGAATTACAGTGAAGTATGGCCGCAAGCTTTTCCAAATATATCTTCAAGACATCAATTTCTCGGGGTTCCATTGAACCGTCGCTTTGGTTTTGTGTCATCCTCAGCTGCTGGAGCCAGTGTGTCACCAGTTATTTGAGTTTTATCGGAGCGGTGAGCCGCAGCTGCAGCGTTTCACTCTTCAGTTCCTTCCAGAGCTCCTGTGGAGCCTTCTGTCCGTCAGCGCGGCCAGAGATCCCCACACCTCGGGCTGCATCGAGGCCCTGCTGCTGGGCATTTACAACTTGGTAGGGGACTGTGTGTGTGTTGCCATTTGGGCTGAACTCCAGTCAACGTCGCCTTTATAAGAAAGCAGCATTGGCAGCTCTGATTATTTGCGTGAATATGTTCAACGTGCGTCGGCATCTCTTCCTGTCTGCATATCAGAATAGGTCATGTCACTCCGCACGGATTCCAACGCTCCTTTATAATTGAGCTGACATTAACGAGCACTCAGGGGGCACGCAAACCCTGAGGTGTGCTGCTGTGGGTGCGCAGACTGAAGCTGGCCACACATTAGGCAGGAGTTGTTTTTTTAAGTACAAGCTCTTATCAGAATAGTGCATACATAGACAACACTGCCTCTGCTTTTCCTAACTCACAGATGTTCTTTGTCTTTTCTTCCCCCCCAGGAAATAGTTGATAAAGATGGGCAGAGTAAAGTATTATCCTTCACTGTTCCTTCGCTCTCCAAGCCCTCGGTGTATCACGAGGTAAGACACAAATGTAAAAAAAACAAGTGCTTTTGGAGGAATGTTAAAAGAAAATTGGCATCTTGATTTTTTTTGTTTTTCAGCCATCTGCCATCGGCTCCATGGCGCTGACGGAAGGGGCACTCGCCAATCATGGCTTGAGCAGGGTGGTGTACAGTGGGCCGCTCCTCCAGAGAGAAAATTTTACTGCACAAAACAGGTGATGATAGTCGCATTTTTATTATTATTATTTATTGATTGATTGATTGATTTTCTTTTTGCAGATTTGAGGTGCTGACCTTCTTGTTGCTGTGCTACAACGCTGCTCTGAGCTACATGAGCTCCACTTCCCTCCAGTCCCTCTGTCAGATCAGCTCCAGGTCCAAACATCATTTTTAATATTTCCATCACGTACCGTGTTTTCGATTCCATTAAAATGTTGATTCAACTTCTCCCATTCTGTTCTGGCCTATTCTCCAGAGTGTGTATATGCGGTTACCCGCGGCAACAGATACGGCGCTATAAAGGTATTAGCACACGGATGACGGTTACATCAGAGTTCTTGGTTCAGCTCCTCACAGGGATACACTACGCATCGTGAGTGTACACACAGACGATTTATTTTACGCTCTGTTTATGTTGGCGCACATTCCCTTGTCCGTTTACATTTTCTTTTATTTATTCAGATGTGTCACCATATTGCCTTTACCTGTCACAAACTGCCTGTGTGGAAATCTGTTTCTTATACAAAAGTCAGATGATTAATATTCAATTGTGTTTAGGTGTAACGGAGAAGCGGAACTCGGATCCAAAGCTTTGGACGACGTCCTGTATCGGGCCCAGCTCGAGTTGTTCCCGGAAGCGCTCTTGGTGGGTCCGGTCATAAATCGTAATTGTTGTATATGCCGGGGTCGGGGGGGGGGGGGGGCGAGCACACGTGAAGCAAGCCGCACATGCTGGCCGGGATATTGGCATCGTACGCGGAACACTATGCTGTATTGTGTCGCTCCGCGTGTCAGACTGCAAACTGTGCGTAATCCCGCTAGATTATTTACATGCTTTGCACTCTGCTCTGTTTAGCTGTAATCCTCGTAGGGGGAAGCAGATTGAACCTAAGCTTGAAGTATTACTACACCAGTCAGGGTGCATTCCTCCACAATGGTGAAAAGACATGATTTTTAGCTAAAAAGAGCTTTTAAGTGAATGACAGTGAATGAAGTGGCCAGCAAGTGCACGTTTCCTCCATCATTTGAACAAAAGACACATTGTCCCGGGATTGTGGCCTTTTGGATTGCGCTGCGGCTTCTGCTGCTGCATGTTCCTTTTAAGGATTTCTACAGAGTGCAAAGACGTGTAAATACTCGGTGGCCTCTAAGAATTTACACTTTCGCTTCGGAGAAATAGGATTAGCGTGTAGATTATTTGTATTAGCGTCACCTGTTGGCTGGATTTGTCAATAATGCTTTTCGGATGATTCTAAATGGCAAGGGACTATTGTGTGTATTTGATCAGGTGGGCAACGCCATCAAGTCGACGCAGCAGGGCGCGGCTCTGAAAAGCAACGCCAAGGAGGGTGCACGTAGCATCCAGGTGGAGATCACACCCACCGCTTCCAGGATCTCCCGGAATGCTGTCACGTCGCTCTCTATCAGGGGGCACCGCTGGAAACGACACGGTGAGATGCGTGATGTCAAATGAGTGTGGGCAACCAGGATGAAACCTCTGGATGGTTTCTGTCATTGTGATGTTCATACATTTCCATCCAAATGTTCAACTCCATATAGTTTCATCATATTTTGTGTCATATATTTTTTGGTGTTTCATTTGGATCTTTCTGTTATTGCTTTAATTGTGTTTTGTGTCTTTTGGGTCATGTGTGCCTGCACACATTGCCCTTTTTCATGTGTGTGCATGACATGGATGTTTGTGTGTTGTGCAAACCTTCCTGTGCCCGACCAGCAGAGTCCCAGGAGGTGAGTGTAGACAGTGAGGCCGCGCCGGGGGGCGTGGCCATCCCCGATATCAGTGTGACGGGCGTGAGCAGCGAGCGAATGCCCAACGGAGAATCCCTGCGAGCGCGCTCCGACGGCCGCACCTACCCGGACGGCGAAACTTTGGGAGGTGCCTCCGATGTCAGCCCGGAACCCCGAAGTCATGAGTCCAGCACGCGGGGGCAGGAGGTCAGGAGGCAGAAGTCTGTGAGGCGAATGCTGGAAAATGAGAGTTCTGGGTCGGCCTCCATAGGGAGGAGCCAGCACTAAGTTCTTCCTTCCCCTTGCCCCAATCCTGGGGTAACCTAGGTAACTGTCAGTGGGGGCGTCGTGGTCTGAAAAAACCTTCCCCGCTTTTTAACCAGCCCTTTTTTTCACCTTTTTGACTCACTCTGTCCCCCGTGGCTCAGACTTCCTCACAATCCGCCGTTATTGTTCCTTCAACTCATGACAAAGCAAGCAAACAGTCCTCCTCACAGATTTATATTATTCACTGACATCAAATGCAAATGTTGTGCCTCCTCGACAGCACTCCTGGGTTGCACTTGGACACTTTTTATTAGACAGAAGCTGGACAAAGATATGCAGGTCTTAATTTAGCACAAACCTTTTCATGACTGATGAATCGGAGCATTGGATACAGTAACCTGCATTTCTGTTTCCCAGCTTTTCATTGTTGTTCTGTTCCACAGCAAATTATTAGCGGCTTAGGATGCAGAAGGACTTGTGTGTTTTTTTTGAGTGACTAATTGAATGTCTTTCCTTCTTCACTTTCCCTTTGTGATGTTTCCTAGGCTTACACCCTCAACACTATCCTCACCTGCCTCTTTTGGGACTTAACATTTCACTCCCTCACCGATAAACCACTTTATTTGGCTAAGATCACATCTTGTTGGTGGTGGGAATCTAAAACAAAAGTCTTGACAGCAGGTTGCGAGAAATCAATCATCTCTCAGGCTGTGGTGATGGCGCCACCTGCTGGAAGACAGTCATACGTTTGCCCTGCAGCCCATGACTGTTCAGTTTTAACCAAATCAGGCCAGTCAGTGTAATGGCACATTAATGTAGAAGATTTGAACAGAATGTAATGGGCTGAATGGCAAATGGGTTTTGTCCATTGGCCGCAGATTGACTGTTAACTCCGCTTGTCTCCCTTTGTGTGACTACCACAGACGCAGTGGATCTGGGTTCCCCGGATGAGCTGATGGATATTTCGGAGGCGGACGAAGGCGGGATGGCGCCGGACGCAAACCCACCCACCATCATCATCAGCAACAGCGTGACCACGTTAAATCTGGGGGCAAAGGCCATAAAGAAGTACCGTCTGGGCGGGCGCAGCAGCAAGGACAAAGAATCCAGCCCGCTCCCGATCGGTCGAGCGGCTAGCGAGAGCGTGGAGACGTCCGTCAAACGTCTCACGCTCACTTCGAGCCAGTCTGTGCCCAAAGCAGGAGCTCTCACCAGCTTGACGCGCACGGCCAGCGCCGTGTTCTCTCGCTCTTTTGAGCAGGTAGCCGCCGGTACCACCCCACCCCCTGGCAACCACACTGCCCCAGAATCTGGCACTTATTCATGCAGCCTGCAGGAGGAAGGGACGGTCTATTTAAACCACACGCAACGTTCGCCGAGTATCAGCGTGCACCTTGGCTCGGACCTTTGAAATGGTTTTATGATGAACCTTTGGATCTGATCCTGTGATTCAGCACCAGTAACCTGGAGCTGTAAGCCATGCCAACCACTAGGGACCACGAACATTTTTTTTTTCTTTTCCTTCGCGCCCATGCTCCACTGTGGTGTTGTTCTTTCTGTGCCGGGGAGTTGAAGTCACTTTGCCGATTTCTTTGACTCATTCATTGTAAACCACTGCCATGTCAGGAAGAAATTTACAAGCCTCTGACAATATATACATTTAAAGCTCATCACTAACCACTGTGTGTCAAAGTATTTGGAAATGAATTGGCATGTGTTGCCTTTGCATGCCTTTTCCATACATTCACCTTTACCTTGACCCCCCCCCCCCCCCATGGAAGGAGATGTGGGTGAGTGTTTTTTCTTTTTTTGTGTGTGTGTGCGCATAAAAGCTGTTGATTGAATGAAAGTGTAAACCTCCGGATTCAAAAAGAACAATTTTCTTTGCTCCTTCCTCATAGCAATACAAACCGTACCTTCAGTGTTTAGACGAATATATTTAAACCTAAACGTTGTGGTCTGTCTGACTTTGGTCTAATAACAGATATTTTTATGAAAGAAAAAAAAATCCACATTCTTCCCTAACAAGTATGGAAACCGCAAGTGTTCCATTCTTAACATTTACAGTCAGTATTGTTCTGATGAGCAGAAACATCAACGTGCCCTCCCTTGAACAAGATGAAACCTCAACATAATTAGTCCAATGATGTTTTTGACTCTGGTGAGAGGGCTATGAAGTATCAGGGTTTGCACTTGAGAGGCTAATTACATATTTATAAAGGAGTAACTCTCACAGGTACCAATCCCAAAAGAAGGTGTGTTACATATGTCTGTAAGAAAACCTGTGGATTATTTTAATACCTCATCTAGCCACCATGCCAGGTATTTGTAGTATTTCTTCAGTCTGTTTCCTTTTGTTCCAAGTCAACCCACCTGCATCACATCATCATGCTAACACGAAGGTCAACTCCATCCCCAGTGTAAACTGTCGTCTGTGTGCTATTAACGGTTTGGTGTACATAATTTGAATGGACAATCGATGTGTTTCAGTATGTCAGTTTACAAATTGTGACTGGTTCTGCTTTTGCTGTACATCATATTGTTGTTCTTAAGATATTTTTACTGGCCTTTTTATATGTCCGAGGATGTGCAGCTCATTGCTTCTGGAAATAAAGTGTTTCTTTTGACTCAAATTTGTCTTTGCTGACTGGAAACTACTATAACTATTAATGCAAAAAAATGTAATTAACTCAACATGTAACGTCTTGGTAGTTTATTTCTTTGTTTAGATACAGAAATACTAAATAGAAAATGTACTGAAATACTGTACAGTAAAAACACGCAGTTACCTCTTCCATCCACAAGACGGCGACACGAAGCTTAGACGTCCTGTTCGTTTCTGTCATGGCTCATTTCCGCTTCCGTGTCCTTGGTTGCACTCACGCTGCAGCGTACAGCAAAAAATGGCAAAATTAAGTAAAGAGACTAAACAGCGGCTGCAGCAACTGTTCCAGTGTGGACAATTCGTCATCCGATGGGGATTTATTCCAACAGTGCTGTACTTGGGTCAGTATAAAAGGCGTGAAATAAGTTAGTTGCTTTAAAACCCGCTGGTTGCAGCTAGTTAGCATTAGCGTGTTCACCCTTAACCTGATTTTGACTGTCCGCGTTTGTAGTCGATGTTAAACGTGTGTTTTCGTTTACTGACTGGGAAGTTCAAACGTTCTCGTTGTGACTCCTCATCCGGTCGAAAACTTTCCAATTGTCACATCGGAAACCTATGTCATCACTTTGTTACTTCCAAGTTCACTTAGCAATTCCCCTCATTTGGACAGTTTAGAGATGTAATTGCTTGAAGGGTTGCACAATTGTGGTGTTTTCTCACTGCTAATAAATAAATCACTGAATGGAAGGGTGGGAAACAAATTTCCTGCTCGACTCAGATATTTTTTTAGAACCTGACTGATGCTGTCTCAAGGCCAAAATAAAAGTTCTTCAAATGCCACTCGTACTTATTATATCTACCCCATGTTTATTTGTTCTAATAATTTTCTTGTGTTTCATTTAACAGGCTTCAAACGAGGAGCAGATCCAGGAATGCCGGAGCCTTCAGTCTTGGGGTATGACTTGAACACATTTAAAACATTTCCCCCCCAAAATTAACGAATCTCATACCAAATAAATATTTGATGATGAGCGTTGACTGTTAAACTGGTATCAAAGGGCAAATGCCCGCAATGTGTTGCAATGCGTGCGTGTGGAAAGATACCACTGAATTGTTGGCATCATTCGAGTGAACTGCTGACAAGTGGCAACACTGATTTGCGTCATCCACTGCTTCTGTGTCAGCGTTTTCTCTCATGTCTGTCTGTGCATTAAAACTGAGAGATTAATGGGATTCAAATCGACGTTGCAATGTGATCAACTGTTTCGATTTCTTTGTGCGTCTTGGCGTGTGAAGTGATTGACAATAAAGCAGACTTTGACTTTTGAACTGCAATTTTCAAAACCGCAAAGGCTGCAATTTGAAAAGGAAAACATACGTATATTTATTTATTTATTGAATGACTACCATTTCAGTCAAACTGTTTTCTAAGTTGTAATTGAGCTACTGCCCTTTTTTGTATTAACTCATGGTTCATTTACCTTTATTGTAGCATAAGCATAACCTATTTATGTATAGTCCATTTATGTATAATAGATTATTATTGTAATACAGTTAATGTATCGCTTGTGTTTGGTAAATAATATGTAGAAAGAGAACCTTAAAAAAATGGCAGATTAAATCAAAAACAACAATGACATATGTATCGTTGCCTGTTTTTGCTTCGTTTCAGTTTACTTTGGGGTTGAAGAAGGATGACGTGCACCTGCATCAACAACCTCCACCCGAAGACCACGACGACCATCATGCATTGAACATTTAGTTGGCCACATTTTGCTCTGAAAGTCAATGTCAGTATATGAAGTGTCAATTTGGTCTGAGATATTTATTTGTTATTGTTACGACACTCTCTTGAAGTCTGTTCCATGTTTTTGTCAATAAATGTCTGACAGTAAAGCCCATAAGTGTCCTTACTATAGTTCAGTTTTGCAAATATATATACAATGTATTTGAATCTCATGAAAAAAAGATTTCAGTAGTTCAATCTAATAAGTGAAATTCTCAAAAGACACCTGCCAAAGTGTTATAAATCAAGCAATTCAATTCATAAGTAAGCAAATATAGTTTTATTCATGTTTTAAAAATACATTCAGTTTAAAATAAATAATAAATATAATTACCATGCCTTCAAGTATAAAAACAACATGTAATAAATATCCTCTTTAAATAATTCATATTACTGTTTGCAATAAATAAGGTCTTAGACTCACAATGCCTTTTTTGAGTGAGCAATAAATATGTTATCTACAGAATAAAAAAAAAAACCTCAGTGCGTCATGCAAAAACAAATACATCATCAATCCGTCAGTGGGTTACGACACGTCAGTGCAGATACAAGAACTTCCTTAATTCACTTCATGTTTTGCCCAACTTTTCCGACGGGCTTCAGTGGCGGACGTGACTAGCGCAATAAACTAAACATGGCGACCTTGGCAAGTTTTCCCCTTCGCCGTTCTTTGCGGCTCAGCGCCCTCTTGCCGTCAACAATGAAGATGTAGAGCTTCCGCAGGATGTTGTGCGCCGTCATCTTTCTGTGGAAAGCATCGGGGTGGTACAGTGACCTCAATAGGCTCTCTTCCTCATTGCTACTCAGGCCTGTGACCTCTTCTGGTTTTTTCATCTGCCGGACAAGAATAAGCAACACAATGTCAAAATAGGTATTATAGTAACAGCAAAATTCATTTTCTATCCCTAAATTGTCACACTGGCCAACCTTTTGTTTGATATTGTAGAGCAGGAGTTCAGAGTAGTGTTTGGCCTCAGACAGAATTCTACTGCCGGGATATTCCTTCTCCACGTGCTTGAGAAGAATCATGTAAGTGGACAGACCTTGGGCCAGTCTGTGCAGGCAAGCCTCCTGGAGACGAGAGAAAAAAAAATATTTAGGTCAGTTAAAAAACAAATATCTATTCAATCTACGCATAAAAGTCAAGCCGATGCTAGCAAAACAATTATGGAAAGTGTCAGTGTCTGTATTTTCTCCCACCACTGGTGGTTTTTCATTTCTGGTTCTTACCTTGCTAAAGTTGGAGCTGGGGCAGTTTGCTGGAAACTGAGGTGCTTTGTAGTGCTCCAGTAAATGAAACTTGACATTGTTTTGGAATTCATCATCAAACTGAAATTGAAATTAGTCACAAGTCAGATACGTTTTACAGCCAGAAGAAGACAGTGAAGGTGCTTTCTGAATTTCCACTTACAGCTTTCTGGTGTTCTTTAGCGGTACCCAGAACCGAGTCCCAAACATGAGCAGAGGTCAGCAGGTCAGAGGGCGCCGTTTCCTCCTCACTTGAGGTGTCGCTTAATGGCAAGACGGTGGTCGCTTCTGTCAACGGAGCTCCATTGGCTCGCAGTACTAGAAAAGCCAGCAAGCCCACCGCGAGAATTTGCGTGTCTAATGTGGAAGCACAAGAAAATCATGAATGAATGGCAAAAGAGGAAGAAAATTCAGGAAACGTTCATCACCGACTTACACATGTTGGGCATGTTGCGTCGAGATTACTCTTGCCTTGACCGCCTGCTCTCGTGGAACATGTCTTGACTTCTCATTGCACAGCCGTTATATATTCTACTGACCGCAGGGATTTCCTAATACCTTCCGGTTTCAATTATGCACTGGTGAAACCGATATTACACCTTTTTGTTGTGGCCCCCCCGCACTTTAGTTCTCATCAGTTTTTTAGTTAATATTTCCAAAAGTACTTCTGAATATTTTTTTTCATCTAATTTTTACATTTAACCTGCTTTTAAAAATACATTTGATTTACCTTATATCGCTGTAAATGTTTATTTCTCAATACAAAATAATGAAATGGAAAAACATGAGACAACCTTCATTGTAATTAGTTGCAATCTTCCTCTCAGAGTTTAATCACTCATTTAAAAAGAATAATAGCCACATTTTCTCGACTGTAATGTGAGTCATACATTAGAAGCTACTGTACTTTAAGGACCAGACTAAGGACCAAGTTTTTGGAGACTGACCTGTTTAATACGCACTTCTGAAGTATTTTTTGGAGGTGCTCAAATGTTTGAGAATATTCACACATGTATTGAATATCACACAGTGCGTGAGAATATATCACGTCATACTAATTTTGCTAACACGTTATCTGTATCACTACGTGTAGCCTTACACATCAGGCCAGACTTCCCTTTCCTTGTCGTCATTACTTTCAGATTCCTCCCCTAATTCCAACGAAATCTAGTGTCACTGTCACATTATTGTTTCATCATGCTTTGCCGGGCTGATTTGACTAAATGGAATCTCAATGTGACTGTTCCTCATTCTAGCCTTTCATCATCAATGAAAAAGACCCAAAAGGAAGTCTGGATAGTTTTGATTTTCATAGAAGGTTCTCATTTAGCTCATTGGAAACTTGTGTTATATGTCAATCCTGTGTATTTGTGTCACTCCTCATAGAGGATAAAGAATATTTGCCGAGGAGTATTGTTATCTATCTACATGTGTTGCTTCACCAATTTATTCTTTTGGAGCTGAAGTCCATCAAATGTGTAATTGAATGAAAGAATGAGCTAAGTTTCTCAGTAATTATATCTCACCCTCACTGTAAATTCACCTCGATAATTATTTCACTCATCACAAGTCAAATAATAAAAAAAAACAAATCTGTAGCTGATACAGGTGGTGATCGCCTCTCTGGCTGATCACCACCTTTAAAAATCGACATCCATCGTCTGATGGGCTTTATAATTATGCAAATCTGTCAGAGATTGAAGCATTTTGCTGCTATTTGTGTATATTTAATGTTTTACGTGGTTTTATCGTCCAATTGTTAGACGAGAACGCATTTAAAAGACGTCGCCGTGTGCTTATGTCGCCCTCTTGTGGCCGCCTGTCCACTCACCACAGGAGCAGCCTCCAACCTGACTGATAACGCTAGATGGCAGTGTTGGATCAGTGATGTATCTAAAGAAAGCAACCTTGTTCCATTCTAGACTGCTTTTCCTCATGAGTTAAGAAGGTCACAGGTCATCTACTTCATATCTGAGTGTGCACATCAGTAAGGTAGTTTGCAGCCATCTTGGAAAATGTTAATATAACGCTTTCATGTGAGTATGCGGTTTGTGTTGATATATTTTTTGCTGGCCTGCTGATTTCAGCTCTCTCTAACCTATTTCTCTTCTGTGGATGTTGAAATCCATAAGAGGAATTGTATCTTGGCTCAGTTAAGCTCAGGCGGGCACTCTTCAATATTTAATCAACAGTGCATTTGTTTGAAGAGCGTTCTCTGAGTCGTGTGTGATAAAGTAAGACGTCTGACCATGTGTGTGTGCAGATGTTGAGTTTGTATGCAGGACACAGGCTTGGGGGAGAGAGAAAAAAATAATGGGACTGCATACATACTGTATTGGTGTGTGCGTAGTGACAGTTTGGGGATGAAAGGCTTTCGCAACTCCTGGAGTAATTGCTTCACTCTCGCTCCCTGCTTGTCCCTCATGTTCCTTGTGTTCCCCATCCCCTTCCTTCCTCTTCCCGCGATAATCCATCCTCCCTTTTCCTCCTAGCAGGTATTATGCTAGGATCATCTATTATCAGCTTTATTTGCTGTGTGTGCATCTGGTGCTCTGTATGCACAAGTACCGGTGGCGGGTCTCAGAAGAATCCCACGGGCCCACCAAACAGCAGCAGTTTATTTCGTCACTCTCCGCAGTCGGGGGGCAGGAGGGAGAGGGGGGCATGTTTTTCTTCTCGGCAATCTAGTAAAGACAACATTAGAAGGAAGGCCTGTGAAAATGCTTGCGTTTTGTTCAAAGAAAGGAATAGGCCTTTGCGGTCTTATTATGGGGCATCTTTAGATCTCATCCTCATACATAATATATATAATTATGTATGAATTGCAGTATATGTATATTTCCATAGTTAGATAATGCCTTAAAAAGCTTGCCTCTAATACACTGGAGGCTTTGGGAAAAAAAACATGTTTTGAACATAGATTTTTTTATTTACTCCACCAAATATTGCAATACTGTACAGTGTTGGCATCTCTGATGTTGGCATCTGTCTCTCTGCAACAGGCTAATTATCCCAGATTAGAGAAACGTCGAGTTGACGTCTGAGTTATACAAGTGCACCAGTGGTGAACTCTGCACAGCATGTCACGTCATCCGCATTTTCAAGTTCTCTTCCTTACCATGTTCACTTGGACTTTTTTTCCTCTTCAATCTGTGGCGAAGGCCCAAAGCAAGAGTCAAATTCATTGAGAGAAAGTGTGCCTGTGTGTAACCCCCCCCCCCCCCCCCCCCCCCCGGCCGTCTAACCAGTTCCGGCCCTGCAGCAGCTCGCAAATGCACTCTCTACTACTTCAACAAAATGCCCAGTTAAGCATTTTATTGTTCATTGTGGGAAAACAAAATGCACAATATGTCATCTTTAAAAGACAGGTAGCCGCCGCGTATGAACTAGACCAAACAGTTGTCTCATGTTTCAGCTCACCTGCCGTCTGCTTCAGGTTAAACTGGAATGTATAGCAGCCCCCCCCCCCTCCCCCCAACCATTCACACACACACACAGATAACACGACCTTTGTTTACCTTTGGAAATGGGGCTAAAGTACTCACACTAAATCTAAGCATTTTGTTAACTTGGCACAATGAAAACATTTTATTTGTCTTCATAATAACGCCTCATGGACATATATTCTTTATCTTCAGTGAAGAATGACTGCCGTGTTGAGAGGGTGAAAGAGGAGCTGCTTCTTCTTTGCACTACTGTCATCCTAAACATAAAAGAGCACAATAAACATGAATGGAAAACATAAAAGACCAAAGTGCAAACTGAAAAGTACTTCCCATAGACTAGCATCCACCAAAATTGGAAAGTGACCAAAATATGCAGAATGCAATCAATGTGCAAAGCCTCCCACTGAAAAATAATATTATTTATGCAGAGAATGATATGAGGCAAAATTGCAATGACATCCAAATGAATAGTGACGCCCCCCCCAAATCACAATCACGCGCACGCCTAGTCACGCTGCTCGCTAACCTGAGGTGCGCCGTGCTGCAGAACAAGTGAAGTGTCTCGTTAAACGTGCGCGCGACCCTTCAACCGTTGCAGCTGCACGGCACGCCGCAGCTCGGCTTGAGGCGAAAGGTAGGAAGGAGGAGACCGGGAGGGGAGGGAAATGGCGAACTGCCACCGGCGACGACGGTGCGCCTGTTGAGGAGCTACACGAGGACACACGCTCGCGTCCGGCCAGCCGTCATGGACGACTCGGAGCCCGCAGAGGACGGCCTGCTCGCGGGTTTGCGCTGGAACCGGAGCGCGCGGGACCAAGCTCAGCTCAAGCACAAAATCCGGGACCTGCCGGGACTACTAAAACACGGGCTGCACCTGCGGAAGAAAAGCGTGAGTATCTCGGATCGTGCAGCTCCTTCCGCGTTTGATGCTTGCACGTTCCAACTCAAATTATGCGTGGATGAGGCTGCTTTAGTACCCACGTCACGACTTGTCCCAAGCGTGACCGTCGCAGGGGGAAGTGTGCATGTATGCGCTTTGGTCCATAATGATTCGAATTGCTGTTAAGACACCACCATACCTTCGCACTCTGGTAGTCAAGGCAACCACCTTCAGGTTCTATTGCACACACAAATGATCATGTGTGTAGCACATATATGTCGATTCAATTAAAGTGTCAATGAATTCATCTTCGAGCATGTGTGAAGAAAAACACAACATCCATTCATCATTCGCTGCCCACGCATGACAGTTAAAATGACGTGATAAAATCATCACTGAGGCTCATAAATCTTGCTGCAGGCGCATCTTCACTGGATTATTTTTTAATCGTGGTTGACCTACTGTATAGATGTGCAATCCTGTACAGTAGATAATTATTCAAGTAATTGATTTGCTGCTGTTTCTTGACCTTTTTAACAGAAAATAAAAGAAGGCAAAACGTTCCCCCCCCTTTTTTTTTTTTTTAACATTTTTCCTTCCAGTTTTTCCTCACCCTATTAAAGTAAAGCTATTAAAATCATTGATCGTCTTTCAGCATCACCTAGGGGAGTACAGTGATCTCCATCTTGACCTCTTCTAATGATCATTTATTGGACCCTTGTGGACTTCAGATAGAAAATAATGAAGGTAACACTTAACCTAGTTGCCGGCTAACTTGCCGTTATCGTGCTCTGACCAACTTGACTGATGAGCACACTTGATTTCCCAGGTCAAGTGTCACATTTAATTTCTCGTCATCGTCAGGCCAAACTGCACAACGACCCATTATTAATACATTAAGTGTATGAAAAATATAATAATGTGGATGCGAGCATATGATCCCTAAACCCAAACGACAAGCTCTGGCTTGGTTAACAACGTTCTTCCTATTCATCCAATTCCTTGTTTGGCACGCTCAAACATGGCGAATAAAAACTCTTGAATCTTGAATCATCACTCTGATGTCTCCATTTTGATTTTCTTACGTGTGATCGATCTGTCAACAGCAGTGTGAACGTCTGCGTGTGTGTGCGTCCTTTGTCTGCAATCTAATCTGAGCGCCATCCATTCCTCGTAGATAATGACCTCACGCTCTGCTGCCGCGCTCTTTTCTTTGGCTGGCCCAGACACACTTTGAAGTCATCGCACAGATAAGCGTGTCAGCATGTGCTCTCACTTTATAGCCCTCATCTCTCTTCTCCGCCGACAACAAATGTGCGGCCCCCGTGATGGAGGCGTATGTTTTTTGGGGGGGGGGAGAAGAACGAATCAAAGCGCCAATACAAAAGCCTGAGTGTGTACTACTGTAAAAAAAAAAAAGCAGACTTTGGGAACGCTTGTCGCTCACCAGTCATGAGACAAAGAGATGGAGGGATAAAATAGAGCGAGGAGGATGTGAGAGTCTCTCAGTCTGCTCTCATCACTGCAGAAAATCAAATCTCTGATCGGCAAAGTGGATGCGAAGTCACCGCTGTGATGTTTTCGACTTCCTCGTCTCTTCTAGTGTTAACGGGTACATTGGTCCCTCTTCTCTCTGTCTCCATCATGTTCTCTTTTTAATGAACACAATTATAACCATCCCTCCTCAGCTCACTTCACTCCCTCTCCGTCTGTCACGCTCATATCCGTGTCATGTATATTCATTGACTTTTTTTTTTATATCTATGTGGAGTGATCAAATTGGAATTTTTTTTCTATTTATTGTCAGTTGTGCATCCTTGATGCCATTGTATGACTTTTCAATCCAGTTTTATGACCGGATTTTCATTTCAGTGTGCCAATAGACTCAGTTGCCACCATAATAATCCCTAAAGATTAAGATCCTATTTCCTGGTATCGTGGGTGTGCCCAGAGCTTTACAACATGGTGTGATGGTGATACATATTAAGAATTGTATTGGTCAGAGAGTAAAAGAGTGTCATATTTCCTTGATTTTAGGTCAGATAGTCATCTTACGCACACACACAAAATAAAAGCTGCCGTCTTGAGTAGTGAATCACAAACGAGGCGGTTGTTGAGGTTATTTAATTGTAACCACTATGACTAATCTGTTGGGGTTTGAAAAACTGGTCTTTCTCAAATTGGAGTTGTGTTTACTCAGTTTGCACGTGCGTAACATCTCATAGCAGCGTGTGTGTTTGTTTCGTTTTTGAACAGCAATCACCTGACACAATCCCCGGACCAAGTGCTGGGCCGACGGTAAATAAGGTGAGGATTTACACACACACATACACACAGCGATGATGTCATGAGGTTTGTTTGGCCTCAATACAGATGAGCTCAGTGCTCATTTTCACCTTGGGCTTCATTCTAGGCCATTTTCACAAATTGCAGCAACACAATGACCTGCAAGGTGAGTCCTTTTACAGACATATTGATTGAGCATTGCTAATCAATAAACAACGGTTTGTTCCGATAGCAATGGCAACACTGCAGCCGAGCGTCGTGTGACATCCGCCTGTTTGACTTTGACTCAATCCAGACATCGCTCGGCTGCGTCAAGCGGTATCGGGGATTCTGTTTTACAGCGACAAGAAAGCTTTTAAGCCCTGCTATGCGTAGCTAAAGTAAACATCCTGTTTTCTCCAAGGGTTCAATTTGAGCAGGAACTGATGAGATTTTTCACCAAATTTCAAATGTTTTATGTTTTCGTGCTCTTTTTTTTTGTCTGGCATTTACTGACGTTTTGTTAGCCTTTGATTACATATGAAATCTTTTCAATTTTGTGTTTTTGCATGTGTCTCAGTCATGCTCCCAGAGTTTTCCCTGCGCTGGCCGTGCTGTGAGAAATGGTTTCCTTTCCCATGGACCATACCCAGCTAAAGACAAGATACACTTGGCCAGAATCATACGGTACACTTTTTTTTTATGTCGCTTTAAGGATTTTGCCCCAAGCAGTCGGCAAAAAATAATACGAAGATCACTTTTTCCAGCATGCACGTATTTTTTTTTGTGTTTGTGTGCACAAATTGAACGTTGGTGTATCTGACAGGCGCAGTTATGTGGGCGTGGAGCTGGTGCAGTGGCTGTGTGAGCAATGTGTGTACGTGCGTTGTCGGACCACCGCTGTGCGCGTCTGGCAGGTGCTGCTGGAGCTGGGCGTCCTCCTGTCCGGTATACCCGAAATTATACCATCTGCACATAACAAGAATATTGTTATGTATTGTTTCAATGATCGAAATGACTCCGTGTCGTCTTGCCAGTGGACCAGCGAGTCGTCTTCTCGGACTCCAACACTTACTACCAGTTCAGTTTTGAGGAGTGCGACTCGAGCTCCTGTGAGTTTCGTGCCAATGAAGGGGATTGGCCGGAGGCTGTTAGGCTCCTCCTACAACTTGCGCCCTACGTTCAGTTTCGCTCCGGAGACGGACCCAGCAGCCCGTAAGTCTTAACAAAAATCGTGTTACGTAAATGAAAATTTTGTGGATATCCTGCCCGACACACGGCAACATCCCTCACGCGTTCTCCAATATCTTTTTCTAATTCCAGCACGAATCCAAATCCCTTTTTAGAGTTGTAAATCCTCGGTGTGACACCCCTCCACATCGAGCGGGTGTCAGCTAAAGTTCTTTGCTTTGCCTTTCCGGTGTGTTCCGGGATTCCTGCTGAGGCTGCCACTGAACTCAATCTGTCACTCAGATAAATGAGCAAATGTAGTGTGTGTGGCATTTAAAAACACCACTCCATGTCAGCTTTTTTTGTTTTTTTTTTTCTTCATCTGAAAAGGTACTTCTGAGCGTGTACAGTTAAACTTGAATTTAAAAATGAATTTCCGCTACTTTTGATCAAGTGAAGCTCCTCAACTCACTTAAGTCATGCATTATTACCAAGTTGCCCAGCAGGTGGCACCAAAATCAGCCAATAGGCTAATTTGCAACTCTTGTTTATATCCAGTTTTCCTCTGGCCTTGTAGGTTGCTTAAACAAAGGACCATAATAAAAGTCCATACTCCTTTTATCCTAACTATCGGCCCAAATAATGTGGGCAGATCCTCGGTACAGATGCGATTATGTACTCGACGTCCTCATTCGGTCTGGCGCTTTTGACTGCCGTTTCTCTTTGATTGCTGCATTTTTGCTCTGCTGGCATCTGCCGTCCCTCCACCGAGCTCACCCCCTACTGCTCCGTGTCCTCCGTCTGTCTCGGTTAAAGTGGTGGAATGAAAATTTGCTACTGGACTTTCTTTTTTTTTCTTAAAGGAGACGTGCTGTTGTGACGGTGTTAATTATAACCCATTGGATTATTTACGGCAACACTAAATTATTTCTCAAAATATGTTTAATCTTGTTCCCGCTGCAGTCATCACGCGTTCTATCACTGTGGATGAATTATACAAATACCCCGAGGCGGAGTTGTCCACACTTTTTCCTCCGAGGACTGCGTACGGGTAAATCTAATGATGCCACGGCGATGTTGACCGTTCGTGGCCGAATACACCTTGCGGAGTCTTTTATGACAAACATGGAGGCGTTACAAGAGGCAGACCCTTGAGAGCAAAAAAAATAAAGACTATTACTAAAACCCGAAAAGAGCTACATGTTTACTTGTGATCTCCAAATGTTCACATTAATACGGTCCGTTTCTTTTCTTCCACTGAAGCCTGAGCATTTTTTGCTTTGGTGAGTTATGAGCACATACGTGTACTTTGATACGAAAGCTTATCCAGCAATTTGCTTCCGTTCCACACATGCACGCACGCGCAGCACAGCCTGATCCTTCTTCCTCCATAACAATTGCTCGTTCCACTGGGATCTGTTGATATCAAAATGATATGCAAATTTGTTCTGTGGGTGTGCTCACATCTGCGAGAGACTGTTGGAAATGCTGCTTTTCAAGACTCGAGCTCAACACTCAAGTCTCCATTTCATAACACAGACCGAAAACTCAACCTGCCAGAAATGCTATTTTATTAAATTAGCAATATACCGTTTTTTTTTTTGTGGTGGTCAATATTTGGATCAGAATTCTATACAGTTAAACAAGTGAATCTGTTTTTATGTCTCTCCAAGGTCAGAAGAGGACTCTGAGGGAAACCGGGATGTCTGCAGTGAGATCCTCCAGATGAGAGCACTCGAAAGGCTCACTTCTACAGTAAGTCAATAAATGTGTGTGTATTGCTAAATGAGTCCAGTGCACTATTACACACTTCAATTTTCTCTCTCTCGCCATTTCCATTAGGTTCAAAATGAGTTGGCTGCTGCTCTTGCCCGGAAGACGCGCAAAGCTTGTGAGTAAATTCAGTACGAGTGTATTTTCCTACAACATGGCATTGCATTAAAAAAAAAAGTTGTTTCCTGTATCTGATCGTTTGCAGTATCAGAGCAGGACTCTGACATGCCGGAGACGAGCCAGCAGGACGTCCACTCACCGAGCGTGGAGTCCAGCCCGGTAAATCAGCCCATCTATTTTCTAGCCGGTCTTCATTAGAGTCAATACAAGAGTACAAAAGGGTGGATGCTTGTAACTTAATTCCCTTGTGCTATGTTTTCACAAATGTATCAACACATAAGGAGAAACAGTGTGACACCACAATGCAAACAAACATTGTGTGTGTGTGTGTGTGTGTGTGCGCATGTGTGTGTTATCAGGCCTTCCTCCAGATGAACTGTGGTAGGGGGTGTTTTCCTAGTAAACAGAATGTGTGGGAGTGATGCCACCATGTTAAGCCTCCACTATAAGCACATGGGAAGTGGTTACTTAACTCTTAAGGAAATTAAATATCACATCCGTTCTTTCCCTAGAAAAATAAATACAGTATTCTATCTGATACTTGTGATGATAAGACACATTAGGGAGCACACACACACATTTATAATCATTTATGCTTTCGTTTCCTCTGCATACTTTTTCCATCCAAAGTTCTTTTTTTAAACAACAACAACATATTGATAATTTTGCACTTTGCTTTTAATTTAGCAAAGCTAACACATTTAAAATCCCGATTAGACGAGAAGGACGCACAAGCCAGCACACACTCTTCCTACACACACACACACACACACTCCCGCCCACTTAGTCTGATAATCACTCGCACTCACTCTGGCTGCGCCAGATCTGCTGACATGGAGACAAAAGGAGAAATGCAACAGATAGAGGGAATTACCGATTATAATGTAGAATGAATAGCATTTGGAATAATGAGGCTTTAGAGACGTAGATAAAGAGTTCCTGGATTACTTCTTTTCCATTTTCCCTTAAATGGGCTTAGTGAAAGTTATCACATACTTCTGGATCAGACCCAACTTTGCAGTTTTGCACTGAACGTCCATTCCGCAAGCAAACTGTGACTCTTTCCATCATGTCTTGGGACTGTGGCTTGAGATACATGTTCATGCCTCCCGTATTGCAGCTGGGCGGCGTGTGTGCTCTGCGAGGCGGCGGCGGCAACGGCGGCAACGGCGGCGGCTCTGTGTGCGGCCGTGAGGAGCTGACCAGCCGACTGGGCTTGGAGGCCGTTCAGCGTCTGGCCAAGGATGGCTGCAGGCTTCTGCAGAACCACAACTACCGGTTACCTGACAGGAACCAAGCGGTGAGTCCTAACCAACACTTGACCGGCTCATGTCAATGTTAGTGTGAATTAATGCTTCACACGACAGTCCATACAGTATTAGCTTACACGTGTCGTGTGTATTCATGCACCACTGGTGCCGTGTTAGCTGCACTGTGCGCTCACATAATGAGGAGGAGGAGGTTAATGAAGCCGTGCGCCAACTAATTCCGATTACCCGAGGGCAAGACATGAAGCGAAAGGAAGTCTGCTCACACCCTGTATAAAGACGTACGCTTCTGACATCTGCCACATGTCACATCAGCCAAGCCTCATGATTTCATTATTATATCATCTAAGTGCAAAATGTGCCATCAAAAAAGGAACCTGTCGGAAGGGTTTAGCAAATATTGGCGGTGTATGCTTGACTGGTTTTGGCACTCAGGGCTATTGTGCCCTTGAGCAAGGCGCCGCACATTTGCCTGGGCTATGGAAAGCCGCCTCCTGAATAGGACAAATGCAGAAGTTGAGGCACATATACAGGGAGACTATATTTTGAAATATTAATGAAATAAGAGCCGAGACATCAAAGGGGCTGGAAGAGAATCTCAGCAATGATGAGCGAGTTGTGCAGCACTCAAAAACAACCTTGGCTGCTTTGCTTTCACCAGGTTGTCATGGTGACTCGATTTTACTTTCTTTTTCCGTGACGGACGAGCCCCGGTGAACCAGTACGGTCTGTTGCCATAGTAATATGATTCACGTGTCTGTGTTGTGGATTGCGGCGCATCACTGCCTTCTATTCACCGGACATTAACTTAGTACAGTCGAGTCCGACGGCGCCTCTCGTCGCTCGTAGCCGAGGCATGTGTGGGAACTGCCTACCCGTATTGGGTTTTCATTTTCCTATCCATCATTTCCAGGAATTTAGCCCTCGAGCTATCACAACACAGATATGACTCCGCACGCACACACATATTGGCATGAATTGGCCGGGACCGCAACGCGTTTCCTTTCGGACTTTCCATGAGGCCCGCCTTTCCTCTGCACAGTACGTCCACATATATTGAGTGTGCGTGACCCCGTGCGCGACATAGCAGGTGCACGCCGTCTCGTCTCGCAAATCCAAATCTCTGGAGCGTTGCGGGGGGGGGACCTGGCTTGAACCCACTGAGGAGAGGAAAGAGAAAATGACTTTCGGGCACTCACAAAAGGAGACAGTGAGGAAGGGTGGGGGAGAGTAGAGTGAAGGACGTGCAGATGGGAGAATTGAAGGAAGGGATGGAAGGAAAAGGCGGAGCGACACACCTGTTAGCTGAGAACAAATGACGTGCCAGCTTTCCTGTTCCGAAAGAACAACCATTTTGAATTTCTACTCGATCATTAAAAGTGACGATGGCACGTTTGAGTAGTCATAAAAGATCCGATGATAATTTAAGTGCTCTTTTCTTCTCCACTGTTTTTTTTTTGTGCGACTTTCCATTCCCTTTCCTTTAATCCGTATTACATAACACGCCATAACCCCTCACACACAGCCTTTCAACTTCCTACTGTGTATTTTATTTCTTTTTTTACTTTCTCTGCCTTCCATACACTCTTGGGCTAAATTTGTTTTCTTATCTGGCGCCCCTCTAATCATTTGGGTGTGTTTTCTTGTGAGATTCATACACACAGCATGACCACTTTAAGCTTTGCACACTTGCTTTTGATCTTGTGTTTTTGTGTGCATGTTCGCCATTCTTGGGATGGCGTCTGTTGTTCTTGGATGTCTAAACGTCTCATCGGATATAGCAACAATTTGCTCGTTTATTTACAATGTAACAGCGCATTCCCACCAGTCTTGTTCATGTATTTATAATCATACCACTTACATAATCCTGATTTTTTTTTTCCCCCCAGTGATCGTGATGTGATTGTGAAAAGCAAAATCAAGAGCTCAACTTTTGTAAATGCAAGTAACTATGAAATTGGACACTTTGGAGCAGATTGACTCAGTTGTAATTGTCTCTCAGGCCCCTCGGGGCTGCCGATGCGCAGAGAGCAGCTGGAGAAGAGACAATGCTTCTTGATCTCTTCTTCTGCTCCTGACGTCTTTTGATCCGTTCGCTCCACCTGTTTGTTATGCCTCTTTTGTCCACATGCTGTTGTACTCGCTTTTATCGTCGCTGAAGGTGTCATCTGGTGCCAGCCGCGTTGCGGTTTTATGTTTCAATCAACTGTCATCCAACATTTGCCCTGAGGGATCCAGAAGATAAATTGGAGAAGCAAAATCTGAGCAAGACTATACAAGCATTTTATGGTTGTTATTTTTTTTGGGGGGTGTTTTTAGGAGGTGGTCGGCCGGGTTTGTCTGAAGGAGCGAGGACGGGACGTTTTGGTGCTGCAAAGGGTGACATCGTCACTGACGTCGCCATCGGAACGGCCCTCGCCTACGTCGTCGGGGGGCGGGTCCAGAGAAGAAGACAAAAGGTGTGTATTTACCTCCCTCCGTGTGTCATTGACATATTTATCGAAGTGAAGCTTTGTAGGTTTTAGTAAATTTTCTTTTGTTCCGTCTGTGACTGAAAGCACAAGTCAGGGAGTGTTGTCAACGTCTTAGTAAGTGGGTGGGTGTGTGTTTAGCAACAGTTCCCGCCCAATTGTCTCGTGTTGCTCTCAGAGGAACCCTTGTAGATGACAAAGGCACATGGCCAGCAGGAATTTCCCCCACAGCAGAGCTCCAAATTTAAATGCCCAGTCATGAGGATGACTTCCACTCAAGCGACTCTTGCCAAGGCAGAGGAAGACTTTGACGAAGAAGACAGCGAAGACGACGAGGAATCCACCGAAAATGACGGCGACGTTGCCCGCGCATTCGACGTCCCCGATTTTCGTTATATCGATGAAGACGAGAATGACCGGAACGGGCGTTGGAGTTCGTGTTCCAGCGAGGAGGATTCTTATCGGTCTTCATCTTACAGATATGTGGTGGTGTCCGGAACGCCGCTGAAAATCTTGGAGCATCTGCTAAGTGACCTGCGATTAGATGACCAAAGAGGGACCCCTGAGAGCACCGAGAGCGGTGAGTTTGAAAATGAGTCTTTTTAAGAACAATAAATAGCAAGCTTGCCATTCATCGCTGGCAATCTTGGATGACAGGCAACAAGTTGGAACAACCCAGCCACCCGCCCCGAGTGCGTGTTTGTGTGCGGCTGTAGTATTTAACACTCACACCACATTCTGGTGCTCATTCGCAGTCATTCAGCCATGTCAGCGCCTGTAGACAGAAATATTCAAGAGGTTCCAATGGCGATTGTGAAACGACTCCCTCGGGGGATTGCAGACATTGCCGGCGCAAAACTGTTTGAAAAAAAAAAAAAACAGGGCCCGATGAGGGACAAGACCACAATCTCTGAAGTAGACGTTCGTCAAGCCAAACAAGCTGGTGGAAAAAAAACTGCAATTTTAGACAGAAGATCGTTTAGTAAGGCAGTTAGCAAAAACAGCTGGGAAGAATAAACAAACATCAGAATATTGACTTGTGTGTCCGCTACCAATGCAAGAAAAGCTGGCGCATATCTTTATGCTAAAACAAGCATAAAGATATGCTAACCCTAATATAAAGATGCAAACTTAATTATTTAATACATCAAGTACATACTAGTTGCTCACGTTCAAGTCTCCTGTTAGGTCCATTTTGCTGGGTGACTTGTTTTTGAAGTCCATCCAGTCGCATCTTGTTTTTCTTGAGGTAAAGCGGCTTCGCGCCGCTTCCGCCACTGCCGTCGAACAAATATATTTGAATTTAACTACTGCACGTTCTCCTCGGAAGCCACTGGAGAGTTGCGCCTTCATCCCGGTTACATATTCTTACTCCGACCGCCCTTTGGGAACGTTTTCTTGGTCATTTTTCTTTTCCAGTAAGTGTGGAGTAAGTCGAGTTGTATTTGTGTGATTCGTTTGTTTTCCATCTTTCTCTGTGCGCCTCTATTTGTTGGAACTGCCGAAAATCCGCAATATCATCTTGTATTTCTTTAAATAATCTCTTTTTGGCCTCGGCCTTACTCTGCTCACACTCTGACAGCTCCTGCTCGTATAATTCTCCCAGGCACCTGATCATGTTTTGTTCTTCCTTCTTCAGACGATTCTCTTCATCTTTAAGCCTCTGCCTCTCTTTCATTTGTTCATCGAGGCCTTCTTTCATGCGCTTGTTGTTGAGCAATATTTGACGAGCTTCTTCCGCTTCAGGATCCCACAGATCTTCCTTCTTGGTCTTCGAGTCCGTTCCTTTGTTGACTCTGGCCGCAGCTGCCGAACTGTTCTGCTTAACTTTGGCCATCACTATTGTTGGGTCCATGTTGGTGGGTGTGTCTGGAATGATGTACGTTTTCTTGAACGGATTGACCTGGAACGTCGTATGCGGTTTGACCGCCTTCTCTGCTTTCAGGAACATTTCCGTCAGAAATTTGTCCCGATTGACAAAATTAAAGTTTTTCTTATCTTCTTTCGACATTTTGCGAAGCGGATCAGCCCGAACGTTTTACGTGTGCGCGCGCGCTGGTTGTATATGTGCTGTCGGCGTTTTCTTTTTCTGCACTCAGGTTGTCAAGGCCAGCGGTGCGGCGTGATGGTAGTTTTGATCTGTGATGCATTTTAGCATTGCAAGGCACTGTTACAAAGGTTGCGGTGATGCCATCTTCAATGACATCATTGATCATCACCACCATCACTGCATTGCAAATCTGTTGATTGCAACACCATTTAGAGTCTTATCATAAGTTGGAGGTGCAATGATACTAAGGTTGATCTTTCAGTGAGTACTATTCATTTTGATAATAAAAATAAATAAATAATCAAATATTGTGCAAGCCGAAAGTCCATTTTGATCCCAGAGCAGATATTAAACTTTCACTGTGTACGTTTCTGGTACACACTGCTCTATTAATAATCTTTTTCATATTTTTTCTGCATCAATTAACTCGATTAACTATTCCGTGTCTTGCCCAATGGCATCATGGCAGTAATTGGGGTTGTGGACTTGAGTTAGTCAGATTTCAATTTGCCCGCGGCGGGACTCGAACCATGACCCTTCAATGATTGCATATGTCTGAGAAACATATTCTTTTTTTTTTTTTTTCATTTACTGTTGCTTAGCAACAACCCTGCGCTGCCGTCGCAATGCTTTATGATATGCACAATACCGGAAATAACTGCTGGATTACAACATGGGATCTTAAAGAAATGGAAGGTCACTGAACACCTTTTGGAGGAATTCAGAAGATCAGCGTCCCATTGTATGCAACCTCTGCAGTACGGTATTTTGAACAGGCTGGGACACGCTTTTACGGCGGGAGCAACCCATCCACATGTATGCGCATAATAGCGCACGCTCAAACAACACCCTCGGATTAGTGTGATTAGTTCAGCACGCAGGCACTCTTTCCTCTGCCTCTCACGGGAAAATAAAGTGCCCCAAGGTCGGAGCTGGATGAGTTATTCTTCTGCGTGCTGTTTGTGTGTTTGACTTTGTGTGCCAGCAGGCAAATGTAGAGGGTATATGTTGGGGAAGGAAATTGATATTTATCATCCCAAAGAGTGTACAAAGGGCAAACATAGCAAGAGAATAGTCACAACTGAGAGATCGTTTTAGTTAGATAGCTACGGGGCAGTGATTTTTTTTTTTTTCAGCATGGAGGGACCAAGAGGGGGGAAATCGCTTACATTGGAGATAAAGGCAGTATCATCCTTTTTTCTGACTTATGCAGAAAAGACCCAGAATAGAAATCCCAAATAATTGACAAACAGTCATAAATATTGATGTTTTGGCCAAATGCTCGAGAACTCGCTGGATGGCAGATGGACAATGAACATAAACGCACTTCGGACACGTTGTGAAAGGGGCATGAATATAAAGACATGACTTATTGATAGAAAGGCTTCTGCTCTGTCGTTTATAAATGATTCCTTCGCTCTGCCTGACGATATTTGGGTCGAACGAATATTCTGACGTAGACTCCCCGAGCACAGCGCTGCCAGGAATGACTCACTACATACTGTATCCGTTCTTAAGGGAGCACAATTTCTCTCAGCCACAAAATATTGCAATTGAATCTTTTACTCCTCCAGGTCCATATATATACACGTGCTCTCAAAACCAAGCCTCCGAAACAGACCAGAGAGCCAAAGTAATTAGCTCTTAAAATGTGATGAGCCGTGATAATCTCCTCGCTCTGACATATTTCCCTTGGCTGCGTGCTCTTAGAATTTGTTTGTACACGTTTGTGAATTGAATCGGAGTATGTACCTGTAGCCATAAATCAGAAAAGCATGTGTGGGACAAGTTCCGTTTGGGTGATTTGGTAGAGTAGAACAAATTGATCAACCAAAGGTGTCAATCAAAACTGAGTTTAATAATGTGATGCATGATAACCCTTCAAAGAGCATAATCCCAAAATGTGGCTAATGAGGTGTTTGTCCTGCTTCAGAAATGCTGTTGGATGACTTCCTGTTAACCTACCTGGTCTTCATGTCCACCTCTGACCTCTGTCAGGCTCTTCTGGGACAATATCCTTCAATGCAAATGCACACAAAATCGGCCACATCTGGGCACACATGGGATGTTGTCACCTTGACTCCTGTCCTCACCTATAGCAGTGCACGCAGCAGGGGCCAGGAGGAGGGCAAGGATACCCTCTTCAGGAAGCGCAAGGTTCTGCAGTTGGTGTCACACTGGAGCCGTCTCTACAAGGACTTCCTCAAGGAGGAGGAGCATGTTCGGGGTTTCATGAAGGTACACACTGAATATTTCACGTTCGACAATCTGACAGACGCACGCCATGAACACCGTCATCCCGTCTGTGAATAACGCCACGTTCATTGTGACTTGCCAAATAACACTATTTGTCCCGATGTAACCTGGCGGCTTCATCGCTGTGTTGCTATGGAAACCAAAGTGCGAGGGTTGGCATGGGTATAATCGCGTATAGTGTGCAACCAAGGCGATAGTTGCCTAGTAACAGAGAAATGAAACTCTAGAATGGGAGGCGATGGTGAGTCAATGACAATGACAGGCGGGGCTATTTTGTAACACCTTAAATTGGTTAATATTATTCATGAATACCAATTGACCATATTATTTATGTTGTAACTCTTTTCATAAATCAGTCAGAATGAACACTCTTGCTCTGTTAGACTCTTTACAGGTGTGTCCTAGAAGATCTGTACGAGTTCCCGACGCTTGAGAAAGACCTCAAAGAGTTCCAGAAGCTTCTGCGTCGTAGACAGTAAGTGCAATTGCTCGTATTAGTTGCGTGATTCATCCCCTCCTCACTGCTTGCATGTTTGATTCCAGCACAGTGGATGACTGTCCACCAAACCAAAAGGTAAGAGGAGTGCCGTTCAATAAGTAGAATAAAAAAAATTAAAACATCTTAGCCGTCACGACTTTGAGTCGCAGAAGTTGACTTGTCGTTTTTGCTTTCAGAGCAAACAAATGCACCAGCAGTTGAGTTTGAAGGAAAACTGTTTGCAACTTCGCAGTCCACAATGTGAGATAAGAGAAGGTAAAAGTCACTTTGCTTCTTTTTTTGGGGGGAAAAACATTAAAAACGTCTCTTTGTCGTGCATCTTCCAGTTATTTGCTGCGTTTACGTAAGCACCGATTCCTACCTGAGCGTCCACACGCATCCCTCGCTGGAGGCCCACGAGCTGCTAAGAATCGTGAGACTGAAGATGGACAGGTCAGAAGAGGACATGGTGCTTGCTGTGGTCTCCCACACTGGAGGTAAACAGGCAGAGTGCCGAAAATCCCTACACCGATTGTTGAAATTGTCTCTGATTGTGTTTGTGTCTGCAGAGCGCAGGATGTTACAGCCCAGCGACTGTGTGTATTCAGAGTCTCTGACCCCGCAGGGCAAGCTTGTCGTCTGTCGCAGAGATCTGGCTGAGATCTTGGTACGGCAAAAAATTCATCATGTTTGACTTTCATACAGATACACTCAACACAATCGTCCTTTCCCGTTTGCAGCCTTCTTTAACGGACAGCGCCGAGCTCAGTCGGAGGCCTGTACGCCTTTTGGGGATCAACACGTGGGACGTGGCCGCGGCTCTCACACACCTGGACTGGACCCTCTTCAAGTCTATCCACGAGGTATAAAACCGGTTTGTTGGACACCTTCTATCAACACCTGCAACAATTGCCATTCACGACATTTTGCTGACTAAGCTAATGTGTGGTCACGCAGCAAGAGCTGGTCTACTACACCCTGAGGCGCGTTCCCGGCGGGTGCCACACCGCCGCGCTCTCCGTCTTGCTGCAGCGCTGCAACGAGGTCCAGCAGTGGGTCATGTCTGAAGTCCTCATGTGCACGTCGCTCAACAAGAGAGTGCAGCTGCTCAAAAAGTTCATTAAGATCGCAGCTCAGTAAGGACGCACAATCTTGATAAGCGAGAATGGTTTTGGAACCGTGTTGAAATGTTTTGTGTGTTATGCTAGTTGCAAAGCTCAAAGGAATTTGAACTCCGCTTTCGCCATCATCATGGGCCTCAATACGGCGGCCGTGAGTCGACTCAACCAAACCTGGGAGGTGAGGATGGATTTGCACTCTTGCTTTGTATTTGCAATCTCATTTGTTGTCGTTTTGTTTTGGAAGAAATGTCCCGGGAAGTTCAAGAAGCTTTTCGCGGAGTTGGAGCTGATCACAGTGAGGACAAAACGCTCTTGTTATTCAGTCTGGATTCGATTGTCATCTCATTTTTATTTGTGCTTCTCCTCTTCCAGGATCCGTCTCTTAACCACAAAGCCTACAGAGAAGCTTTTAAGAGAATGAAACCTCCAAAGATCCCTTTTATGCCCCTACTCTTGAAAGGTAATCATTTATTAATCACATTTATTAAATAGTTGTAATAAATAACTGAAATTCACTTTTAATCTGCTCCTCTAGATATCACCTTTATCCACGAGGGCAATAAGACCTTCCATGACAACCTGGTGAACTTTGAGAAGTTGGTGAGTTTCCTTACGTGTCTTCTACAAACTGCCTCTGCATGTTGTATACACGCGACTGCTGTAAATTGAAGTTTAAAAAGTTAGACACCGACATCTTTCTCTATACCGACAGCATATGATTGCAGACACCGTTCGAATGATTCGACACTGCCAAAGCGACCAAACAGGTGAGGAGAAAAAGTTTGGTTCATTAGATCTGAACTCATCTGTGCATGCCTTTTATGACTCTAACAATGGTTTTCTCAAATCATCTTTCCCCATTGAAATGAATAAAAATGACATTAATCTGTTCCAGTCCTCCACTAAAGATAACATTTGATATTTTGTGACAAAGCCCCTTTCATGGATGTGTTCATCTGTGCGGCAGGCAATGAGGTGATCGGCGTGGACAGCGCAGAGTTGAGGGCGAGCGTTCACTACCTGCACATCATTGACAATCAGCAGACGCTCTTTGAGCTCTCCCACAAACTAGAACCGCGGGCTTAGTCCCCCCTTCACGGACACAGAGAAGTAGCACGGCACTGTTGCGATAAGGCAAGCACTGATATGTGTGTGACATTCAAGGACGCTGTACAGCAAACGTCACACACTCACACATGCACAGTAACTAACCACCAGTAGAGGTGCCAAGTTGACCCACAAGAGAAGGATGTAATTACGCTGTACAGTATCTATTGGACTAAATATGACATTTATTTGTGATGAGCATTTGGTTATTTATGAGCCTGTCAACCAGGTGGAATGTTTTTTTTTTTGTGCTGTTGCATCAGTAGGTCAACGGCGACTCGATGGCCTCGTCATTTCAGTTACAAAAAAAAAAAAAAAAAAAGCCTATTGAAGACTTTCATGTGTTTGCGACCATAATTTGCGATGTCACCTTCATATTTTAGGATATCGACAAGGTTACATGTTTGTTCAGGATCTTGTCACGGCTGCTAGTGTGTTTTGCGCAGATGTTTATTTTTGTCGTTTCTCGTGCAAGAGACAAGTCAGTGTTGAAGCATTCATCAAACATACCTCCACATTTTGACCTTTGGCCACTGAAACGTGTTAAACCGTTAACGCAGGGAGTGCCACTTTAATAGCGTACAGGAAGACATTTAAACGCACTGACTGACTTAAACCACAAGTTCTCCTAAATGCGCGACAACTATTGTTTGTGCAATTATGGGCTTTACTTGTTTCCATGCATGCGTCATGCACTTTTCTCACCGAACTAGGTTCTACGTATGAATAGATAGACTTGACAACATCATTACCTGCACATATGGACCTATACATCATTTCTGTCAAATGTCACACGGAGTCCCCTGTGGCACCAAAACACTACAAAATCTATTTTTCTCTTAATTAGATCATTGTATTCCTTTTGAAGCAAGTATGACTCATCTCGCAATTCAACAAGCTTGATTGAGAGGCCTCTCACCTCGCCTGATATTGCTATGGAAACAACCTTAGCAAATAACTTCTTTGTTATCGTCGAGGTGCAGATTGCTCCGTCAAATAGGTTTACTCGGTTCAGATTGACCCACATAGGATCATTTTTGACACTGTTGCAATTTCAGAGGGACCTGTTTTTGTTGTTCGTCAGCGCAACATTTTAGAAAGTAGATGCCTGATAAGCAATACGTTCAATAATTGTATCAAATGTTTTACTGCCTCTGCTAATAATGCTTGTTCCAACTCCACTGTCAAACTGGTTTAAAAAGATGTTTATCGCACATCCAATGTGGTTTTCTTCTTGTGTTGCCAAACTAGGTTACCAAAAGATTTAAAATTGGTGCATTTCTACAGCAATGCTTGAATAAATAATTTGACTGTTGATCAAAATTGAACAAATTAATCCTGATGGAGACTGAATTTTTGAAACTGCTATTACAGTCGGTAGAAGGTCTACACACGCCTATTCAAATGTTAAGTGCTCTTTATTTTTGACAATTGAGATAATGCATTTGCGCAAGTGTGCACACCCTCTTATGACCAGGTATGTGGCTCGCTTGAGTATTAACCAATTACAATTAAACCCATGTTAAATGAGTCGGCACGCAGCCAACACCATTTAACATGATTTTGAATGTGAAATATTTATGTTTATTAATTATAAAACTTTGTATTTGAAGAGGGGGGTGTAGACTTTTTATGCTGTGCATTGGACCTCACTAGATTGTATTACTGTACCTGAAATGTCTGATTGAAAACATAAAGCATGTATTATCACCAATATGTAAAGATAATGTTTTGTATGCGTTTTGGATATTTGTATTTTCATAGCAAGTCAAATGGATGTCAAACAAATTTTAATGCCAAAAACAATTCGAAGACACTTTCCAAAGTTGAAAAATAACCTGGAACAAGTTGTTAGGTCTTCTCAAGGATACACTCAAAGGGTCGTGTTGCAAATATAATTTTTGTTCACATTCAACTGTAGATAAAACCATCCAGCATTATTTGGGACACAATGACTTGGGAAGATACCTTTAGCATTCTTTGCTGTTGTGTTTCGCTGACTGTAAACTTAGAAAGAGCTTGCGGAGGTAGTTGATGTAATTCTTTACAAACACACACTCCACGTGATGTGTTAAAATGCAGTTACATTGTGCTATTAGTTATTCCCTAATACCCTGTTTATTTATGGATTGCTAGTGTGGACAACTGTTATGCTCAAAAGTTCAGTTCTGAAGGTCCATATACTAGTTTAGCCCTCCACCTTTGGCATACTAGTAGGAGAGTACGAGTTAGGCAATACTGTGCAACAGTTGACAATTGCACACTCTTTATAGTTGTGAAGTGTCCGTTCATTAGATTCTGTCAGTAATAGTCACCTAGTTTTGTCTCACTCGTAACACGTTCTACTTTTATGTCAAATTTGTTCGACTAGTAATGACGATTACTATGGACCTGGCATTCTGAGAGGCGCTGAAACATTTTATTGTCGCCACCCGAGGACGCCAGAGGAGCTACACTAGAGATGATGGTCCTCTCCTGGAGGCATTCAATTCTGTGAAGGGAGAAGGAAGGTCTCCTCAGTGTGACAATTCGTTTCCCTTAAAGCACCATTGTTAGAAACCTGTTTGCATGATCCAAAAGAGTAAACACAATCCAAGGGAGGGCATGTTGAAGGCTTTGTACTTATGTAATATGTGTAAATTTATGCCTATGTACTTTTTATTTATTTGTTTCAAATGGTCAGGCAAAAAAGAAAAGTGAACCACAAAGCAATACATTCATGTACACCTGATGTTCTGAAGCCACATGTCTTTTCTATAGAGGTGTTTTAAAATGTGGACATTTTAACTGAAATTAATAAATTATAGGTTTTATGTGAAATCAGGTCTCTTGTGAATCTTTGCAATTAAGTCAATATAATACAATAATAGTACATGTGTAAAAGTGAGCCTCAAATGTTAGGGGGTGACTGAGGGGGGTCTTTGTCCAAGATGCCATTCAAGCAAGGACCGCCCCTGACTGTGCTCATGGCGTTGCTTTAGTGAACAGTATTTTGAAATACATGTTCCACTACAATATTGTTTTACCAGAACTTCAGTAATGGGGAGGTAAAATAAATTGCAAGAAATTTCATAGCTCTAAATTTGTTGGATTTTAATAATTATAATCCAAAAAATCTACGATAACTCGACACATCCGGCATAGGTCACGCCCAATCAACTTTCGCGCGATACATCAGACTGTACCATTCGATGAAAAAAGAGGAGTTTTGCAAACCGACAACCTCTTTTAATGCAGTAAAATGTTCCAACGAATTAAATTAATAGCTGCAATTAGAAACATAAAACTATAATTAATGATTGCAAGTGTATTGCTAAAGATGTAGAATTATATATCCATAAAATGTAACGTTGCAACCTGCCAGAACGCACCTGCATCTACAGCTAATCCATTTATCCATCTCCATGTTTAAATCCATTTCGACTCCCTTCTGTTGTAATTTCCTAAAGACAAAAGTTGTATTTTTAATAGATTCGCACTTAAACGACGACAAAATGGCACTCGAGTCAAAGGTAATTTCTTTTAAACACTTTTGTTGGGGTTGCTCACTGTTTAACGACGGAAACGACAACTCTTTGTGTGTCGAATGAATTGTAACTTTCCCATTCTTCGGTGAAAAAAATGGTGAGCCACAATTGTGTCTCTGTTGTTAATCGTTGAGCTGACTATAGTAAAGAGCAGATTTTTGAGGGCAGTAATGGATATTTTTACATCGTTTCTTCACCTGATGATGTCTGTTGCTGACGGTAAAACTCAGTTCGGTGTACTGTGCTTAACACAAATGAGTACACGCTCTCAAAATTTGTGACAAAAACCTAAAAAAGTCATTTTGTATCTGTGTGTTACTGTATTACTCCCACAAATAAGATTGGTCATTGTAAAACAACAAAGCTCTGAATTTTAAGAAATTATTCATATCATGTTGTAAAACTGTGTTCACAGTACTCAAAAATACAGTTTTAGCTAAGCTACCGTTTAATGTTAAGGGAGAAATGGATGAGAAGCTTCCTTTGGTGTTCACTTGAATTTCTCATTGCACATTTTATGTCTTTCAAAAGGCGCTGCATTTCAAGTCCAAGTTTATTACTGCCGAGCTGGCTTGTCTCTTCAGCCAGTCGGACAGCGAGGATGACTTTGAAGGCTTCAGTGAGGACGATGATGAAGTGGACAGAAGACGTTTTAATAGGCAATTCAAGACCAAGGTTTGACTCATAACATCCAAGACTTGATCTTAGTTCAGATATGGTGGGCATCGCACAAAGCTGAAAAAACTGGAAAAATATCAACTAGTTAATCATTGATGCTGGCTGAACTTAGCTTTGCTGAGGTTGGCAGAGGTCAGCAAAAACCATATAATTTTGGACACAGATTTTCCTAATTTGTTTTGGTCAAATCTGAATTGTGTAATGTCAGTACTTTCCATTTTAACATTTGATCCCTTGGCAGATGGTGGAGGCAGAGGATGAAAGCGATCTGGACACAGGCTTCTATTCTGATGGGGAGGAGACACCAGCACCTAAGAGAAGTAGAAGTCTCCGAGTAGCACTCAGGTATACCGAATAGCAGTATTGAGCATGACATGCATTGAAAAGCTCAGTGTTAAATAACTGAAGACTTGTCTTGTAATTCATCAGCGAGTACGCACAAAACATTCACATTTATGTTGTATGTTCAGACTGGACTGTGGGACCTCGCAATTGCATATCATCAATTTTGTTTTCTCAGATTTCCAGTCAAACAGTCTCCCACCCCCAAAAAGGAGCCACAAGCAAAAAGCCTCAGAAAGCCGGTTAAAGAAACCGTGGCACAGAAGGTGCGGCAGAGGATGACAAAGCAGGAGGATAAACAAAGAGAAGTGAAGACAGAGAAGGCGAAGGGAGAAGATGAGGCTGTGTGCCAAAGCCTAAGCAAGCGGGACAAAAACATCCGGGAAAACAAAGCCATGGTGGGTAAACAGTGTCAATACAATGACAAACAGTATGGTGCTCTGATGTTCAGCATCATAATATAAACGTTGATAGACCTTCATTTTTCTTCTTGGTTGTTGTATTGCAGCTGGCCAAGCTTTTTGCTGATCTCACCACTATGGCGGACCTGACTTTGCCTGACACCCCTCAAGTGAGCACTGCCTTTCAACTAAGCCCGCCAGTTCTTATAGTGATACTTAAACAAACCACGCCTCTGTTTGTTTTTTTACATCAATGCAGAAGAAGAAGTGCTCACCGGTGAAAACAACGCCGCGCAAACGCAAAATAGAACAGAACACAGGGTCTGAAAGGAGAAACCCGTCTCGGAAAGCCCGCCCTCCTGAGAACTTTGCTGTGGACCAAGTGTGTGAGCCCAGTAGCGGCCCCAAGGCTGTCGACATCAGGAGACTGATAGAGGTACAATTTGAAAGCACTACGTATAAACAGGCAATTAAACATTGCACTAAAATGTAAAGTCCCTCACTGTTTGACTTGGGCTCCTGAGTGGCAGGTGGATGAGGAAAGTGCTGGTAACATGCCAAAGAAGAAGAAGAGGAGGAGCCACCGACGCAGTCAGTTCGAGTTCAAGTCGGTTGATGACATCTCCAAAGATGACTTGGACAACATAGCGTATCGCAGCAAAGATAAGATCTGGGACAAGGACAATGTGGGTCACCAGCACACTTTGATGGTTTTTGTGTAGGCGCTGCTCTACAGGGATGTCTGCTCAACTAGTGTAGTTCTTTTGTCATATGTGTGTTGTTCCCCTCAGGGAAGCTCGTGTCACCAGTGCAGACAGAAAACGCTCGACACAAAGACAGTGTGCCGCAGTGGGTTCTGTTCTGCAGGCAAAGGCCAGTTTTGTGGGCCATGTCTGAAGAACCGCTATGGTGAGGATGTGCGCACCGTATTGCTTGACCCGGTCAGTATGAACACACTATGTATTTCAAAAAGTATTTAGCTCAGTTAGCGTTGGGATTTTAAAAAAATGAAATAAAAAAAAATTGACAGTTTTTATCCATTTCAGGCATAGTAACAGAATAAAGGATACATTGCAACTTCCCATCATATTATCCAAGGTTACGCAGTAAATGAAGTCATAACAAAGAGGTTGTCTTTTCTGCAGAAATGGTCGTGTCCCATATGCAGAGGAATGTGTAACTGCAGCCTGTGTCGAAAGAAAGAAGGGCGCTGTGCAACTGGGATTTTGGTCGGGCTGGCCCGCTACAATGGCCACGACAACGTCCACGAGTATCTGGAGAGGTACGTACACAGCATCATATTGTAAATGAGTTGTTGCAATTTGCAAGGAGCTTGCTGACAATTTCTGTTGTATTATATACCCAATATCAATCATTATTTTGCCTTGTTTTGTCTCAATGGCAGAATTCAGAAGGAGCTACTGTAAAGTCTTTGAAGACTCTCCTCAAGCAGATGATACACTTCAAAGTACTGTAGAATTTAAATAAAGAGAGGTAAAGACCCAAAGGTTTGTTCTTTTACACAAACGCTATTAGCTAACGAGATTTACGCTATTGTCCTTGTATAAAACAAACACTGCATCACTATAAGTAGTTTTGTGTGTGTGTCGATTTTCAACTTTGCATTTTTCATTTGTTTTCCTTTGGAGTGTTTTTTTTTCCTCACCATAACAATCAAGAACTAGCAAAAAAATGTAAATGACTTTTTTACCATTATACAGTGGTGCCTCAATTTAGAAGTTTAATTCTTTCCGTGACTGCTTGTAACTCAAAACACTCAAATCATCTTTTTCCATGAAACACCCACAAAAAAAAAAGAAAAAAACTGCACTCTACAAAAACATAGAGTAAAAACATTCATTAGTGTAATAAATTCAAGGTAGTGTTCATCAAAATGGTTTAATTAATTGTGCAGGTCCTTCTACGTAGTCTGCGTGTTTTGTCCACCAATGGATAGAAGAATACAGTCCTGACATATAGTTACACGATAAATAGCCTGTCAAGACAGCTCAATTAGCTGCTATTACTAGTTGATTTTCATAGCGGATGAGAAATATATGCTTGTACCACCAGTCAAAGATTAAAATCATCTGAGCTAAGACTTATATCTCGAAAAACTATTAAGTCAAGTCACTTGTATGTCAAGGTATCACTACAACAGTTTTTTTTTTGTCATTTCAATGTAATATAGTCCTAATAAAGACAAATTTTGACTCTGGTATTTTTCTGTTTTTATGTACTTGTGATGCAGTTTGCAGATTGAGTATGTTGGCAGTCAGAAAGGTAAGGCTGTTTAAAATCACTTTATTGTTACGTGTTATGCAAGCAATTAATATTTTCTATTTGACGTTAGGTCTTTTCCTCATTTCTTCTTTTTACTGACATAACACATTTGTACAAACCAGTTTTAGAAATCTCCACAAACCGCAGCCTTTGAGGCAAACCTGGCAAAAAACGCAATATCAAATGTCATGGCGAAGAACACAGTTTAGAAAAAGATTTATAAATGAGATGTCGCTAGAAAATATGAAAGAAAAAAATTGGTTGTCACACAAAATATTACCAAAAACATCTAAATTTGTTTGGTATCAACTTTTTTTTGTTTAAAACACATTTTTTTGCTTTCTTTTTTCTCCCAAAAAGAAGAAAAACACAAGGCGCAAGGAGGAACACAAGTCATACTACTACAGCAAAAAAAAAAAAAAAACTAAAACATGCTGTGGTGTACACAACTTTAAAATCAACACTCTGACACACAAATACAAGTCCAGCAAGAAGGCAAATATTAAAAATCAAGGATAATAAATTAGCTTTACACAGTGGGCTGCTGTGTGTTAACTGGGTCGGGCTGGCTTTGAAAGCAAATTCTATCAAATCTTTTTTTGAATTATTTTTCTTGTAAATAAGACTGTACGCACTGGACTAACACTGAGCAACACCACCAGAAACACCTCATCACCACATAAACAGCCTGAACAACCAACCACTTAGCTCACTGCACTTTGCACTCCATCTCACCGCCGCCCATCCACCAACCCACTTGGCATGCTCTGACCTTCCCTCAGCTTGTGTTAAGGCAGCAGTAGGTCACAGAGCAGGGTGATGGTGGCAATCAGAAGAGCACAGAAACCCCAAAATATCGTCGCTCTCCCCTTTCAGCTGCTAGAAATCAAACACAATATTGATGAAATGTCAGGAATTACCAAACTAGTACTCGAGTGTGTGTGTGCTCTCATTTGTTTCCACCAAACCCCTGACAATGTAAACATGTTCCACGAGATTGTCGTTAAAGTATTGCTTTCATCTCACATAGTTGTAGAAAGCTAGATTGTTTTCTTTTATAGAAACCTTTTCTAATGGCCATTGCCGCAATAGGAATGCATTATATATAAATCTTTCCATATGTGCTTTTTTTTTTTTTGTTCCTCGTTGAAGGAATTCTCCTTTTCTTTTGTAACAGTTCACAAAGGAAACCACACCTGAATCAGATGGGAGGACAAAACTCAAATTAGGTAGATCCTCTTCATGACACGCACACAAACTGATCATAGGTTATAGGTTGACTTGCACACACGCACACTTTCCCAAGACTGCCTCGGCTCTGCAACAGTCCTGTACCATGATTGACCCTCAGCCCTGTCTGACAGGTAAGAAACGGGTACACCATTTTGTGCATAGAGAGATGTTAGCACGATTTAGACATTTTTTTTGACTGTATTTGAATGATGCTTTTTTTTTCTTTATCATGAAGCGTCTGTAAAAAAGAAAAACAGCCACGCCGACAGTCTCTGTGACAAACAACCTATTCAAACTCCTCCTCTTCCTCCTCCTCCAGGTTATTGGAGGTGGTGGGCGTTGCGGGCTCGGAGTCACGGGAGAGGGTAGCCACGGTGACGATTTGAGGGGAAGCCTGGAGGCCCTCGGGGGCGTCGTCCTCCATGCTGGCGGTGGTGATGATGGCCACGGCGGCTCCGCCCTTTTTATTCTGGTGAGTCTTGATGTGCTTTGAGAGGTGGTCACTGCGCATGAAGCGCTTGGAGCATTCGGGACACTCAAAGCGCTTCTCTCCTATTGGAGGACAAAAACAAAACTATCTAAGAAGTAATTTTTTGAAACGGTCAAATAACTTCAATGTGGCAGGCAGAAGGACATAACACCCGCTCTAGTATCAAATGTGTGTGTGTGGTGACCCAGGCACCTGTGTGCGTTCTCCGGTGTCTCTGCAGCTCGTCGCTTCTGGTAAACCGTTTGCCGCAGAAGATCCAGTTGCAGACAAACGGCCTCTCGCCCGTGTGCCAGCGCAAGTGGGCCCTCAGGTGAGAAGTCTTGCCGTACACTTTCCCGCAGCCTTCCATGTGGCAGATGTGCTGCTTTTTCTTTGTGGGGTCACCACTGTTTCTGCGCCAGAGGGCAGGAGTCTTTTACTGCAGCAATTTGAAGTTAAACTTGTATACTAGATGAAGTTGTAATTTGTGATTCAGCTGTGCATCCTACTCCACCTTACTAACATCCTTCCTACCTTGCCTCTCCATCTCTGCAGTTTGGGCAGGAGCAGGCAACTCGCCGGAGCCTCTTGCTGGGCGGTCCCTCCTGGTCTGAGGAACTCTGCACCGATCCTAACTGATCCGGACTCATTGACGAACTGGATGCCACGTTCCCCACGGTGACCGTCACAGGGGACGACTGAAGTTTGACACCATCCTGCGCTTGTGGTTGACCTTACGGTGAGAAACGACACACAAAAGCATTCAAAGGTTGCTTGTTTAGCTCTGCCTTGGGGTTAGAAAATCAGGTTCTAGACTGGCCTCCGATCCTGGATCAATTCTATCAGCGTTGCCTTACTTACCCTGTAGTCCGGTAATAGTGAGGGGCACGCCCTGCACCTGAACCCCGGTGCCCCCGATCCCAGCGATGCTGACCGTCTGTACGCCAGATCCTGGATTGATCTGAGCTGTACTCAGTGTGAGTGGAGTTCCGCCGAGGGAGACCAAGCCTCCGCTCCCCACTGTTGTTCCGCCAGCCATCGGGGCAAGCGTAAGCTGCTGTGGCATTGCCGCTCCCAGGCTGCCCTGGAGGGAGACACCCCCTGGGAGCTGGAGCGTCTGCCAGGCAATCTGCCCAGTAGGGGACAATGTCGGTGTGCGAATAAGGACCTGGGCTGGATTCTGGAAGGTCTGAATGGGTTGCAGAGTTTGACCAGGGGCCAGCTGGAGAGTCTGAATGTGCTGCTGCTGACCTTGGGTTTGACTATGTGCCTGGGGCTGCAGCTGAATCTGCTGCACTAACTGATGTCCTACTTGCCCCACGATCACCTGCTGAATGGTTCCCGGTGCGTCCATCTGGCCTTGGACCCCATTGGCCTGATTCTGACTTTGAGAGTCTGCCTCGGTGCTTTGTGCTTGATTTTCCGTCGCTGCAGCCTCAATACCAGCAGAGACCAATTGCGGTCCCTCTGACATGCCATCACCTTCGGCAACTGGTGTTGGTGCCGCCCCAGAGACCGCTGTTGTTGTCATCAACTGGTTGCCACTGGCAACAGAAAACGTGCCATCTGCTGATTGGATAAGCTGCACGGCCCCACCTCCTCCGACATTATTGATGACAGGCAAAGCCAAGGTCATGCCACCAAGGTTGATGGGTACCGTGGTCATGAGAGGAGTCTGAGATCCCTGAAGGGTCTGCAACTGCAGGGGGAAAGACTGAGCTGGACGGATTTGCAGGGGGACCGTCTGATTGGTTGTACTTGACAGGATAGCCTGCTGGTTGGCTGTCTGAAGAATGGCCTGAGCCTGGCCTGGATTTGGACTCTGGATGAGCTGAAGCTGCTCGGGCAAAGCCCCGATGGAAGCCTGCTGAGCTGGGTTGATGTGGATCTGCTGTCCATCTACAGTCTGCAGGTGAGGGATGACCTGGTACTGGACCCCACCTCCAGCATTGGGCAGATTTTGAACCTGGATTATCTGGAACTGCTGCTGCTGATTGGCGGCCACACTGTTGGTCCCAGCTATAGCTTTCACCTTCACAATGGCAAAGGATCAGTTAGGAGAAGAAAAATAACAACTGTGGCATCATCAATTCAGTGAACCCCCATCTATTCAGAGTCTATTCAAGTCTTTGACAACCCCCTTGTTTTGCTAACGGAGAAGAGGTTCCAAATCGACTAATGGGTGAATTTGTGAATGCAGAATAGAGAACATACAGGTGTTTGCCGTATTAACACAAACTCATCCCTGACCTTGCGTCCTGGTGAGCTGTCATTAGGAATGGTAGTGGCCACTGTTACAGCTACCGGCTGGTTGGTGTTCTCCTTGGCCATGGTAGCTGGTGCTGCAATGATCTGCCACCCGTTCCCTGTGAACTGAGCCGGGACCAGTTCCAGCTGCTGGGGAACCAGGGCCTGGCCCCCAGATGTGTCCACCACAATCTGACCCTGGAGCTGACCAGCTTGTAGTTGAATCTGACCAGCCTGGAGCTGGATCTGCTGGGGCCCCGTCTGGATCTGGGACCCCTCTGCTCCCCCCTGCCCTCCAATCTTACTGCAGGTGGCTGCCAGCAGAGCCAATGGAGAGGGCTGAGAGGAGTCCTATGGACGATAAAGTGGGAAAGTAAGACGAAGGGACAACTCGGGACACTTATGCATACGCAAACATGCACCAGCTCCAAGTCAAGGAAAGCCAACGGGGAGGGATGGGCCTGACTTCTGCATGCAAATGCAGTGTGACACAAGAAGAGAGAAAAGGCGAGCTATGGGTGGGAAAAGATGGTGATGAGGAGAGAAACACGACGCTGACAGAAAGAGAGCTGTCTGTAGAAGTGGGCGGTATTACAGGAAGCGAGTGGGTGGGCGTGTGAGAACCACATTTTCTCCTTTTCTCCGAACTCTGCAACAAAATGACGCCTTCTCTCGCTGTCCTCACAGGAAGTAGGTCGCAGGCAGAACGTAAGCAGGTCGGTTTTGCAATTACACAGTGACACTGCGGAAATGCAACCGTGGACAATAGGTGCATTTGAAAATGACTCGCAGAAAAATCATCTCCAAAATGTGGACTGAAAATAGAAGTCTCGCATCAAAGCCGCAGGAATACACAAGGAGAATGAAAGCATTCTGAGGCTGATTCAAAGTGACACTTCCATAGTAGAATGGCTGAAGTGTGACAGCCGCGTAAAGCTCCTCATGAGGCTTTTGGGGCTGGCTCTCAGCTGCGCTGCGCACAAGCAGGAAGTGGGTTTCATGAGTGGAACGCCCCCAGAGGTGTCTGGCAAACTGGCGGGCTGGGAGCTTGAGAGCGAGTGCGTGCATTTCCATGGCCCGAGGGCAAAGCAAAAGTAGTCAAGTTGTTTTGAAGTACCTGAGATCCAGAATTTTTCCCCTTTTTTGATGCTTTCCCTCCTTCAGTTCCCGCTGATTCCTTCTTGGAGTCTGGAGGGGAGACAATTCCAAAGTTAGACTCGCCAAAGTCACAATATCATCAGGTGTGCCTCTATAAATACATGTGCAGCAGCAGCAGCACGTCACAGATAAGCATATCGCCAATAGAGCGCAACAACGGTGCTATTGATCATTCCCAGTTATCTCATGAGCAACATCACAGGCTTCCTATCTGTTCGACTCGGGAGGGAGAAACGGGGGAGGAGACGGGAAGAAGGAGGAGGAGGATACCTACCACTCATAACGCATGAATATACCAAGAGGGAGAGGAGAGGGTGTAGTTCACGGTAGAAGGCCGGCCGGCCCAAAACGGAGGCGGAGGACGGCCTATATCTTGGGCTCCGGGCCGTGGCGGATCTGCCCGTTTTGACGAAACCACCCACCGGCCAGGAAGGGCGGTGCCAAGCGGAGACACAGCAGGAACGGCCCCCACCCCTTCCCGGTGAACAGAAATAACGGAGAAAGCTCTGGCCGTCCCCTGCAAGGCAGCTGCGCCCCTCACACACGTCGCACGTCCCGAGAGCGTCCGTAAACGCGCAATTTAGCCCTTGTCAGGATCGTCTCCACAACGGCGTTTGCAGTGTGTCAGCGAAGAGGCCCACCCACTTCCATTTAAGCATCAGGACAACACCCCTGTTGTGCCGTGCCCGCTTGCCGCCGCTGCTCCCGGCGCGTCGTCGCCGTCTGCAAGCCCACCGAAATGCAGCCACTCTTTGTATTTTCCCGTATTCCGCTTTTATTCGTTCACACTTTCATTTTTGGGGCTATAAAGGGGGAGATACGCTCAGATAGCTGTGGCTTTTGTGGGCGGACGCGCTCCTCCCACTTATTCAGATTGGTCGACGGGGTTTGGCGTGCGAGGGTTCAGATGGGAGTTGTATTTTGCTCAAGCCTCACCTCCTCCAATGCTATTGGGCGGATTGGACTACATTTCCCATGACTGCCCGGGGCCTCCTTCGTCTTGCTGGAGCGGCGGTGCTAGTCATGGTGGTGTGAGAGCGTAGGGAGGGCGGTGACTGTTATGTTCGTGGTTTTAAATGAGGAAGAGAGGCGTGTGTGGGGTTTAAAAATGAAAATGAGTTGTATTCCAAATGTAACTTTTTTGACATCACAGTATTGTAAACAACCCAGCCCTATCATGGACACTGTGGATGTGTTTGCAGAATGCATCTCAACAATTGAGTTATTTCCACAGCATTTGAAGTCCTGATTGAGCAAGGTTTTTATTTTTTACTGTCACACTCTATTTGATTCTTGTGTACACATAACTGACTCCCACAAGCACACGCTTAATACATGCAGCGTAGCAGCCATCCAAATGCCCCCGCCCCCAGGCCACCTTGCAAGGCGTTGCTAAGCAACGGGGGTTGGCCTGGAAAAAAGGGGAGTCGCCTTTATGTAAAAATATTCGGTACTCTTTGTGCATTTCTAAGATAGTTTTTACTGTCTGTACTGACAAAAAATAAATAAATAACCGGTGTTCCATTCATAAAAAAAACCTAAAAACTAAATGTGAATTATAAATGCGGGGTTTTCTTTGGAAATTTAGTGAAAGCAGTCAGAGGTCGAATGTGCTGTTCACACTTTCGACCACTAGAGAGCGACGTACACAAGCTACAGTCCAGCACTAGATCTGAAATGTTACTTTTTGATGTATTTGATCTTTGTTTTCATTAAAAATATACTAAGTTTACTAAAAAGGTTAGTTCCTTAAGCAGAATGACATAGTACACTTGATACGGAGAGTTAATGCTATGTATTATCTATATGATTAATTTCACACATTTTATTTTTTTGCACCTCTGTCAATTCCACACCACCACCAACTGTATAAATGATATGTGCGTGAGTCATTGCATGTTTGCGCGCCATGTTGTCTTTTGTGCAATTATGTTTTCTTTTTTGCAGGCGCGCATGTGGGCGGTGTCCATTTGGCAATGGAAGCAGTGGCGTCAGGGTGTCTCCTCTTAAAGGTAAGCCTGTTAAGACGAAGAGATTTATGAGTGACATGAGTTTTGGCAGGTGCCTCTTATGTTAGTGTGTGTGCATGCATGCGTATGTGCGTGTTACTCACCACTCATATGATTGTAATGAGTGGATTGACAAGATTGCATCCTGTTGTCTGGATCAAATAGAGCAACAAAACACCAACATAACACGTGTTCACATGTAAGATTTAACGACTGACAAACAGTGGCAGCGATTTTACAGCCGATTTGTTGCTTTCGCCTCAATAGTGCTCCCTCCTCATGCAGTATACTGCTTTGCTCACACACACTGAACTGATCTTTTTTTTTCTACAGAGCTCAACATGAATCATTCGCACTAGTGAAGCTTCGTGGGCTGAGAATTTGCAGAATGCGTCCACCGGCGTCAAAGACGAGTAAAAATATTTACGATGTTCCTTCAGGTGACTTAAGCATGCTCACGTCAGCACATAATGTACACCAAGTACACCTTTGCCAGTACTTCACATATTCGTGCAGACCCCACCAAATGATAGCACAATTCATGCAGCAGTGATGTATGAGAGTACCTTGACCCCCCGAGGGGCAGATGAAGACAAGAAAGGAGATGCCTGCAGGTAGCATCCTTGAACCGGGAGTGAACCAGTGGACCTGCATTGAAAAGTTGAGAGGTCAAACTAAGTTCACCTGTTGGGCATTTTTGCCTCCTAATTAGTCTGAGTTTATTTGTTGATTTTGGGTGAGGATGAGAGGGTTGTTTTTTCTTGTGCAAGGTTTTTTTTAATAGGGGAGAGGGGATCTTTGACGATGTAATCGTTATTATTATTCTCAGGTACGTATTTGATTTTGTTCCATTTCCAGCCATCTGAATTGAAAAGGAAAAGGACAATGAAGACTTTGCCCAAGAGTTGAGGAAGACCTTTCCAGTGGCGCTAAGTGGAGGGTGCAGCACGCCATAAAGTTCCAAGGTAAGTGTGTGAAATTGAGCATCAGTGTGCGTACTTGAGCGTAGGGCCTGACCCGACTTGCCGGCCTGACGGAGCTTGACGCCATCCCCTCGTCTGTGTCTGTCCTGAATGACGGCCCGGAGGCGCGAGTGGGCTTGAGGTGGCAAAAGAAACGTTTCATGTTTGACGGGAAGCAGCTATAAAACTGCGCTCGAGAAACCACCTGAAGCTGCGGTTCGAGTGTGTTTTTTGCTTTTAAATGTTCAAGGCTTGCCTCTTCCGGCCCTGATTGATGACCTCTGTTTTAGAACCATGTGATCGTCACATTTTTTTTTTTTTTCTTTCATTCAGGGCTAAATTAACAATTTGTTGCAAAGCAATTTGCATGACAAAGCAAGTAGTTCATTTCCGGTCAATTAACTGCAGGTCATCGGTAGCCCCCCAAACCCTCTGCTTCTTTAAACCTTAAATGTAATGGCAGGCATTGTGGCGAGGTGAAGCGCAATGTGTGGGTGGAGCAGTAGTTAACCAAGAATATAGGATGAATACTGTGGGTGTGTAAACGTGCAGGCTATTAATCTGCATTCACATTACGCTAAACTGGTTTTTGGAAATGTAGTTATGCTGTAATTTAATCTTTTTATTTATTTAATTTCATCTAACCCAAACCCCCCTTCTTACAGAATTACTATACATTGGTAGCATCCAATAAACGGCTAGCAAGTGCACACTTGCACCCTTGCAAAAAAAAAAAAAAAATGCTGAGGTAGCAGTGATGAAATGCGTGAAATTCATCCATCAAGACAAGTGAGAAATGACGCCTGGAAGTATATGATTATGCTCCTGGGCTTGTATGAATCCATCACACAGACACACTTGACCACATGTTAACCTAGAGAAGACATCGACTCTGAAAAATGAAGAAGAACAAATTAATCTCATGGTGGCGACTGCAGTAGTGAGGGATGAAGAGCGTCATTGGTGAGGAGACCAGAGATCACGGTCAGAGCAGGATTTAATCAAGAAGGCAGAGTGAGAGGGCAAGTTTGCGTGTATGAGCTTGAACGATTTCTGCCTCGTGCTTGAACATCGTCATCATCAGTATCCTTCCAATGATTACCCCCGTCCCTAAAAAAAAAAAATGACCACAAAGGTCAACCGCCCCCTTCAATTATTTTGTCACTTTGAATCACAGCCTCCTAAAAATGGCCACACACTTAACATTTTCTCAAGAGAAGTGTAGTCATTCATTACAATCACGATCAGAAAGGCGATAACGTTCTTTGTTCTCAAACTTATATGCCTTTGCCTTAACCGATGCAGCTCGTCGCAACACGCATTCATAAATATTCCTGCTGTGTGTTTGGAACAAATGCATTAACTTGTTTCATTCACATTCGACTTGCTCACAAATATATCCTTAATAATCCCCTTTTCATGCACGTGAGTTCCTGCGCTTAGTATGTAAATGCGCTGTATACATGAATGTTAAGCGGACGCTTTAACAGTGTAATTATGAAGCAGGAATCTCCTCATTGTGCTGCGTCGACAGATGAGATGACATCTCCCGACACTTGCGCAACTCTCTTAAAAATGCAATTCCTGTATAGTAAAACTATGTTCTGTGTTTTGGAAAGCTCAGCCCAACCGGTCACAACTGTAAAGTATGTCATTTGGATACCAAGATGACAGGGAAATTCTTGAGACCAATTAACTGTTTGTTATTGTTGTTGCTATGGTATTTGTTTGCCTAGCTTGTCAGATGGCTTTTGTTGTATAATTGTTGAAGTTAATTGGAGATGCGTCAGATAAGGAACTTATGTAAATGTTTTTATTGTGGGAAAAACTGAAACGATGCCCATCAGCTCAATGATGACAGACATGTCCACGTTTTGATAACAAGACAAAGAGGAGCAGCTCAAGGCGCAGCCATTAAAATACTTCTTCCGGCTTGATTTGTTTGGAGAGTATCCATTTTGATGGCCGTGGGAAAACAAGTTCAAAGTAGTCTGAAGTTACCTTGTTTTGAGTAGAAGCGTGTTTCACATTGTCAGTGGTTTCAATAAACTTTGTAATGCATTTACAGGATTTACAGCTATGATTTTATTAACAGCATGTATGTACAAATAACTGGGTTGTCTTTCACATGATGAATAATTTTTCTGCTCTTTTTGTTTTATAGCAACACAAATGACGTAAAAGTGGACTATGAAATATAGTACAGTATTTACACTTATTTGTTGTTTTTTTTACCTTTGTTTTTTTTTTTTTTTATAATGTGACATAATTTTAAGTAGTAGTCTGGGTAATGTTTAATGACCATTCACTTTAGGATTGAAATTATTTGCAAACGTTGACACCCAGCCTGGACATGCACCACAGGCTGCACCGACGGTGGAAGCGTTTTGCTTTGTATTGTGTTCTCCTACTAACTGATTGCATAACCCTCCCCCGGTTGTAGTGAAATATATCTATTTTTTTGTCGTGTTTAGTCGCTCATCTTTTGACTAGGTCATTCTCCTTCTAATTGTCCCAGCAGGGGCAGCCGAGCAGAATGGCCGCCCTCCAATTGTAAGAGGATCCCTCCGACGGCAACAAAAGAGGAGGTAAGCAAAACTCCAAGTAGAAATAAAATACTCCACCCATCCATCTTCCGCCAAGATGTGCCAGATCTTTATGTCACTCTTTTCTTCTCCGCATTTTCTGTCTGAGTGGCCACAAAGTGCGCGGAGAGCACACGACAATCTTTTTTTGTTAACGCCTGATGGCGCGTGATAATATGGCCATTATCATGGCTAAAGGAACAGGTTGGGGCTCAGACAGGGTTTCATTAGTAGGCCTTTCATGCTGGCGCGCACACACACTTTCAGTGTGGGAAAAGAATGCGAGTAAAGGCAGGACAGCTGTTTGGGTGGCTCACGAGGATGAGGATCAGGTTAGAGTGAAGTTGGCCTACTGTAAAGTCCACCTGTGAATTAAACAGTGGCCAAAGGGGCAAAAGCAAGGACCACTAATTTGGTCATGTTGTCTGGGAGTGAATAAATAAACCCATGAAGCACCAGCTACCGGTATAATAGATCAAAATAATTTACTTTGTAGTAAAAATAAATAAACAAATAAATAAATGAATATATATATATATATATATAAATATATATAAATAAAGTTGTGACTGATAGATTCACATGATTGATCAGAAAAGGAAAAAGCACAGGAAGAGGTGTTTTTGGGGAGGAATCCCACATTTGTTTTGTTGAATGACGTGAAATTGCAGAGGCAGTGCAGTTGGTGTCCTCCCTTCCCTTCCCTCCCTCCCTCCCCCTGGGGTTGACTGATCGGCCTTGGGGACAGGATGGGATAGACCGGTCTGGCCTCTCCCTCTGCCAGGTCTTGACATCTTTACAAGCATTAGTCTTTAACTTGTCTGTTTAACACGTTCAGCCGCATAGTTGATCTCGAGTGAACCAAAATTACGAATGAACACACAATAGTAAAGCAACAGTGCACCTTAAAAATGACTGGGGAGTCCATTTGTGTTCCTTATCATCCATACAATGAAGCTGTGTAACAACCATTTATTTGGTTTTCAGTGCTTATTTTATATTTAATACAGAGCAGTGATTACATTAATTCATCACCTATTGACAATTTAGAGTCTTCAATCAAGGTGTAACTTGGTGTCACTTTTCTTTTTCAATTACAGTAATTACTTGTTGTTGGTTAATTTAACCGAATAGCATTGGAAGACAAATTAAACACATTTTGGTATTTGATTTAAAATATCTGCGTTTGAGTGTAGTAATAAAATACTCATCCTAGTTTAACTCATCAATAGACTTATACTCTCAAATCGCTACCAAGGATTTATCATCTTGGACTGAAGTCCCACTGCTTGCAGCGCACACTTTTTTTGCACGGAAATTTACGACGTCCCACAAAGGCTAATAGCGAAAGACAACCTGCGTTGGCCTCTGATTGGTCCACAGTCTTCCAAGACAAGAGTACAAAAGAGCAGACGAACATGCAGTGTGACACACACACAGACGTCAACATGACAGCTCAAACCATGGCTGCAACACTACTGGTGGTAAGTTAACATTTGGTTTTATTACATTAGAAGTGTTCAATACATTGATATTGTGAAGCTAGATAAAGTATGTTTCCACTAAAATTACATATGTATGTCTTGATTTATAGCAGACCTCTGTTATTATTTATTCATTTAAGATCTGTCCATGATAGTAAATAGGGACTATGAAACCATAGACTTTTTAATTATTAGAAAGGTCTGCTGGGCATTATCTAGATGACTTAAAGTTGATTTGTTGGCATAACTGTTTATGTAGTATGTATTTTATAGTTGAAAACAAGATTGCGGCTGAGCTGGGGCTATCCCAACTTGAATTAATATGCTTCACCATACATACATACAGTTCCACATGCAGTTGTAAATAGTCTGTATGTTTCCTCAGGAGGAACCCCGGCAGCGTAGCACCCCACTGGCCATGTTGGCGGCCACTTGTAGTAGAATTGGAGAGTCAAGTCCCTCCTGTACCACTCCTGACCTCTCCGACATGGCCATGGGACTCTCCAAGGGCTTCCACCCGTGGAAAAGGAGCATCCCGGCCACTTGTATCACTTCCAGGAGTAACGAAGGGGGGTTCCCCGAGACCTCGAGCGCATTCGCAGTGACCAACACCAATGAGTTTCCAGTCTACCAGAATCCAGGGCAGTCCGACGCAAGGTTTCCCGAACAGCGGTCCACGTTTCTCACCAATTTACCTGCGTCCGTGGAAGGCATTGCTGGGATATACCCGCGGCTCCACGCGCATCCATACGAGTCGTGGTTCAAGCCCGTGGCGGAGGTCGGGAGTGGGCCTTCCTCTTGGTGGGACGTCGGCACTTCATGGGTGGATACATCCAACTCAGCCGGGATGGCATCCTCCCTGGGCGACCATGGCTCCCCTGAGCACACCCCCAGCGCAATTCAGCAACTCATCCCAGGCACGCAGCACCTCTTTAACGGCTTCAGGCCACCCTACTCGGAGTCTAGCTCCTCCATGCACCCTCTGCCGGCTCATTCGCGCTCCTCGACGCGTCGCTACGCGGGCAGAGCCACCTGCGACTGCCCCAACTGCAGAGAGGCGGAGAGCCTAGGTCACGGCGCAGTGAGCCCGCGTCGCAGGGCTGCGCACAACTGCCACATCCCAGGATGCGGGAAAGTTTACGGCAAGACGTCCCATCTGAAAGCTCACCTCCGCTGGCACACCGGGGAAAGGCCCTTCCTGTGCAACTGGCTCTTCTGCGGGAAGCGCTTCACTCGCTCTGACGAGCTCCAGAGGCACCTGCGCACACACACCGGAGAGAAGCGCTTCGAGTGCGGCGTGTGCCACAAGAGGTTCATGCGCTCTGACCACCTGAACAAACACGCCCGAACGCACGGCTCCGAGAATGGAGAGGAGGAAGCCGGGCTTGGGAAAGGCAATAGTGATACGGACAACAGTGTCAGCGGAAGCCCGAGGCAGTCCCCGGAGATGCACGCGACTGGCCAAAACGAACAAGGTGAAATAAACAGCATTTTTTACAACAGAAAGGAAAAAAATAGAAATGGCACTTTATGATGATTGGCAGACTAAATGTTAGGTTTTTTCGCTGACCGAACAAATTTCAAGAGAAGAGCAACAGCAAACAAACCACAAGTGAGACAGAATATTAAGTCTTTTCTCGCGAGGAGTGCAGTACAGATAGCTTCACAACAATCTCACTACACTAAATATCTGTATGCACTCCCGCTCTTTTTATTGGGATTTGCCCTACCCACAAATCGTGAGACAAAAGCCCCTAAAAGAGGAGGGGGAACGCATGTGGGCTTTGCCTCGTAAGGAAGAAATCACTAGGTGTTTACATACTGATAAGAACATGTGGGAAGAGGAATTTGAGTGGCCTGGATAGAGAAGAAAACCTTTGACCTCTAGTCAAAACATAGCAAGGGATGCTTTACGACATTGTGTAGAATGGGACAAGCTAGGTTATTTATTACTGGATACATACATTCCGACATAATCTTACGATCAAGATAGTTTGGAAAACCCTGACAATGATGGTCACTTGTAGGTTCATCTGAGGTGCAAGACAGCAATGAGGCATGTTGTTTAACAAAGTGGTCTTTGTTAAAAAGGAACTGTCTCGGTAGATGTCTTCTTTTTGCTGAGTTGTCAGCTGGTCCTGTCTGACCCAGCTGTAACCTCTCTCCTGACCCAGCCGTAACTTTTCTCTTCTGTGGTACATCATAAAAACAGCAAGGCCAAACAGCAAGCATATATTGCAGTAATATTGCGGTAAAGCATTGATTAGAGAACGCATGATAACATATATATATATATACATTTTTCTAACACTAAACATGTTTACCTCAGGTTGTTTGTAACATTCTTTAAAAAATAAACATCATCTTGTTTGTACTCTGCTTCTTGTGCTTGGTTATTCACCTCAATTCCTCTTTAAAGTGCAAATTACCTTTGTATGTCTGGGGTTATTGTTCTCTGAGTAGTTCATGAGCGTGTGGTTTCAAAAAATTCATGGATCAGTAATTTAACTCGTGCCTCACTGGTGTCAGCAAAACGGGCCAAACGCACTTTACTCGTGAGGCAGGTATACCAACGACATATGTACCTCTATTTCATTCTTGAATTTTGTGTACATCGCCATCTTGTATTCAGAACATCAACATGCATTTTCGCCACAATGTTACACAAACTAAAATTTAAAAAATCTTGCACTCTTTTATTGTGATAGAAAGACATGCTAAACAAGTCACAGTGGATACCAAAACTACACAGAAGTGCTGCTGTTACTGTAATGAGATGATTCACTTATTGCTGATTTTTTTTTTTGTACAGAAACCAACTTTGCAACTCAAGTAGACTCATTGTAGAATAATACCATTTACATGTCAATTAATAAGAAAATACATTACAATAAATAGTAGTGTTCATCTCTTAGCTGAAAAAAAAAAAAGATCAAGCAGCTATTGCTGTAAACATTATCACCACAAATTAAAATCACAAAAGGGGAAAGGACTGGGAAGTCATCTAGTGCACGAGAATAGGAGTAGAAGAACACTCTTTCACTTTGGATCGCAGTACCTTTTGAGCTTATTCCTAGTACCAAGGAATCAAGTCATCAGTCTAGTTCAATTGGTTGTGGCAGATGGCCAACTTACAGCAAGCGCACTTCTCATTTGAGGTCACATGTTCATGCTTATGTAGTTCCAGGTAAATGTTAACGTTTGAGTCTTATTCCAGTGGATTTGTTACCGAACCCTTAATGCCCATTTTAGCACAAAAATGTTATTTCAATCCCACTGAAAAGCTCTCATGCCCTGTAATGAAAGGACACCTCAGTAGTATAATGCAAAACAAGTGCAAGTCAGATTGACAACTTAAAATCACATGAAACACCTCTGGGAAAAAAAAAATGCAATGTAGATGATCAGTTCACACAAATAGTGAAACCGCTAAAAATGCAATGTGAATCACTGGAGAACACAATACTAATATTAAATAGAAAATAATAGTCACAAGTGCACGTCATAAATTCACCCAAATGTCATAAAGCACAAGGACTGTGTGCAGACAGCGTTAATGGTGGAATAAAAAGTCGTACCCCAGGTTTGCCACAAGAGGGCAGTCTATGCCTGAGCCATAATATTTGAAGCGCAAAATTATGACTAGACTTGAAGAACCTTAACACCATACTGGCCACACGCAAACACACATAAATCACCTTTGTAGAGACTCAGTGCTACTATACAGGCAGTTTCGAGGACTTGTGCTCTTTTCAGGCCCATAGCCACAATACTGTACTGGCCATCTCAGTCCCAGAGTCTTAAAGTAAAATCATCATTTAGTGGAGGCTTTCAATTGCTTACTACCATCAGACTTTGAGCATTTGCAGCAAAGTAGAACAGAGTCCAACTCTCCTCAATGGAATGTGTCCCCTTGCCCCCTCCCGTCACTGCCAGGGTTCCCCAAGGGGCATCTTGACGTGTACGGTCATCTCCACCGAATGGTCAGAAGGTCGGTCTCTTCTATAAGTTACCGTCTTCTCGTTGCTTGTTGGAATGTAGGATAGTTCCTGAAAGATGATTGGGAATACATACTTATGCACGTGAACTTTTATAACATCTCGGCAGTCGTGTCCGCTGCTTATGGACCATGTCTTCCTTGATCGGTACACGTGTACTTCAATAAAAGCGTGTCCCGAGATGTATTTTATGAATCGCAGTTGGTGCTATTGTGAACTGCTGTAACTCAAAGTTGAGTCCAAAACAGCTTTGACACCCTCCCCCTGCATTTTCTCCTCAGATCTGTAAATCACCCGAGATTGCAAATCCCAACACTATGTTTACTAAAGCTGTGAGACAAGCGGAAATGTAAAACACAGATGTAAGTCTGTTTCCTCGCTCAAACTTCTAGTTGTCGCAGACCAATTCTGGTCGTAAAATGAAAGTCAGACAGAAAAAAAAAGTCAGGTTCTATTTGCTCACTGCTTAGCTTACCTTGCCAGTGCAGTTATATTCTCCAGCCTTAGTGGCATCCCCTGGGGGCCAGCCTCTTTTCTGCAGAAGCAGCCTGGACACTGCCACCACCACCAGCCCGCATAGAACCGTTAGTGCACACACACTTAGGAAGGTCCCAACCAGCCGGCCACTGCTGGCACACTCTGTGGACATGCGCATACACAAGTGTGATAAATAGTTTGCAACTTATTACATGATATTGACGTTGTTAACTTTTGTCAACAACACTCTGAATAGTCGGCCATTAGCTGTGTGTCTCGGCTGGGACCATGTGCGGATGACAGCCTCTGGCTCAAAACAAAGAGCCCAAAGACATTTAGTAACAGCGTTGCCATGGAGACCTGGCCCCCGCCACAGCCGGGAGAAGCAGGCGTCAGTGGCGTCCCGTCGGGTTGAGGGGATAAGGGGAGATGGAGGGAAAACGCACAATGAGCAGTTTTGTTCCAAAACTCCGGTGGGGATGAACTGTAACGCTTGGATGTGCAACGTGTGTGAAAGTGTAAACCAGAGCGTGCGTAGTTCGAATTGTGTATGCATCTGCAAATGTCTGCGTGTTTTTGTAAGCCAGAGCTGTGAAGCGAAGGGGGAATATCAAATACAGCTGCAACACTGACAGCGGGCTTGCTGACTGAAACCTTTACCTGCTCTTGTGCTAATGTGAAGCTGGTTCCATCCAGACTCTGAGTTTGTTTGAAACCAATAGCGACAGTTGTCACCACTAATGTACATACATTGAATCCACTTGCCCCCTGCTGGACAGAGAAATTATTTGCGTGAAGACATACAACGTCAAATGGCTTGCCGTAGCAACGCCAAAGATTAGAGCTCTACCTGACATCATATCACTGATGGAAACGACGTCCGAGTCGCACGTGCGGTTGCATTCATTGTGTTTGAGGTCATGAGATATGTGACAGTCCACACACTTCCTGAAAACAATATAGTACCACACGTCAGCTCCACGAACATAGTTACCCATCATCCTTTGCAAACAAAAAACAGTACCAGTGTGATTGGCAGGAGCTTTGACAAGCAGGGCATCTCTCGCAGAGGTCTCCGGAGTATTTGTGATTGTCACACACACACTGGCCACACACGCACGTGCCTCGTCCACTACACAATGAGCCATCAGGAGATTGGCAGGTTGTTGTCGAGACGGGACAACTGCAGCTATCACCTGTCCAGTTATCCTCACACGCACATTCGCCCAACACACACACACCCTGTCCTGACAGAAACAGAGAGAAAGAAGACCATTTTTACAACTGTTTTGTGTTGTTGTTGCTATTTGTGCAGTTCTATGTAGGTCTGTCACGATTGGATATTTTTAGAATCAATTATTCCATCGATTAATCGAATGCAAATTTAGGAGGTCTGTTTTTATAAATGACTTCTTAAAAAAAAAAGAATAAATAATTCCTGACCAGAGGCTGACATTAGAGGATTTGGACAATTGTGACGTATAAAATAAATGGGTCTAAACGATTAGCCGATGATTAAAATAGTTGTCGATTCATTTGATACTTACCCCCACACAGCAGTCCGTTGTTATAGGAACAGGAAAAGTCATCGCTCTCGCAGTATTTCCCGTAGATTGTGCCAAGTCTGCTGCGCTCACACACACACTTCCCACATTCACACACTCCACGACCGCTGCAGTCCACATTAGAACCTTCCGCTCGGCAATTCCACTTTGATTCATTGATAAGTGCCGGTTGCGGTCGCTGCTCTTGACCAGTGCCGTATGTAGTCCCCGCACATGGCGAGTCGCCGCTCTCGTGGCAGTGTCCTTTTGACCCACAACTGCACTGACATTTCGAGCGGATCCTAACAGTCGTGGATTCATTGTAGCCCACGGGGCGAACCATCACTTCAATGTCTTCATCTGCTCCGTGGTCAGGGCAAGAGTGTAGGCCAATCGTGATGTTGAAGTAGACCTAAAAAAAAAAACAACAACACATGAGCAAGACTGTCATTTTTTTATTCTTGGTGACCTGGATAAATTCAATTCATAATTGGCTCAAATGTGCCGTAGATCCGGGTTACTCACTTGTAAGCATTTTGAAAAATTTGCTAACATAACTAAAAAGAGGAAAATTGTAACGCCCATCATTTAAAATGATGATAAAACTTTGTGTCGTGTCCAAATTTGAAGACACATTATTTTAACTTTATAGTGACTTTGAATTACATTGTGTTGTTTGTAAGCCTGTGGAAGACAAATGTATGACTAGTGCGATTAGTCAAAATTATAATCTTCCCAGAGTTTCTTCATTGTCGGGTGCTCCCCCCCCCCCCCCCCCCTTAGGAGGCTTATGGGGGGGAGGAGGTTGTGCCAAAAATAGCATCTTTGTTGCCCCTCTTGATAAGGACGTTTAGGAGCTGAAGGCTATTCAAGCGTCAGCTTCTTTTAAGGCTGTATGTGTGTGAGTTTAAAAGGTTGGAGTCTTGATAAAGCGCACATTCAGTTCCACTTAAAAACAAATTGAAAAAATCTTTGCCAGTGACGCACTTGCAAAGGAAACATTTTGTCTTTAAAAAGCGTACACCGTTGTCATTAATTGGTATGGAAAGGAATGCACATATATCTTTTTTTTTTTATTGCTATGCTGATAACGAGTGGGTACTTTCCATAATTCATTTTCTCCATCCTCAGATTAAAAGGCTTAACTACTGAGGCATGATTCAGAGGGAGGAAAGGAGACTCATGAGGAGATTAGGGAGTGAAAATAAAATAAAAAGACAAAACAAAAAAGGTTGGTTTGCATAACTTAATGCCACGACATTTTCTCACTGGCCTGTGTCATAATGTATCACAATTCTGCAGTTTGGCAGTACGTACATTCCAAAATAGAACTTTAACTTTACCGTTTGATTAGGTTGCACCCCCAAGCAGCTCCACTCTTTAGCAGTTGTCCCTTCAGGACAGATGGGGGACACGGACGTCCAGTACCTGCTGAATGCCTTGTCATCCAATGACACTGACAACGTCACTTCTGTCAGCAAGCTCTATGGAGGAAAAAAAAGATTCGAATTAGACAATTGTCTTGAATTTTTAAAACCTCGCATACTGCCATAGGAATGCAGAAGAAACGGTGATGATGGGCAATTTGAGACCAAGAACGATAATTGCGACCATTGAAATGTGAAACTTGTCCTCAAAATGCTCTCATTCCTGTGTGCTTTTTTTTTTTTTGCAAGAGGCTTATGGGAAATAGTAGGTGGGGCCCAAAATAGAATCTTTTTTTTTTATATGGTCGGGACACCTAGTTTGTGGGAAGCAATTGGGGTGGGGGGTAGGGGGGGGGGTCCGATGGTGGCCATTACAAAAGCAGCTTCTGTTCAAGTTCAGCTGCCTGTGTGTGTGCGCAAGTGTGCACTCAGATCTGTGGATTCAGACGATTCTTGAACCAAACAATGGAGTGCTGTGCTGGAAGCGAGATTATAGGCCAGACTGAAACCAAATGACCAAACCACCAGTCACACACAGACACGAGTCTGTTTAAATATTCACGCTGCTACAGTCTCCTTTGCAACCAGGTCCTTCTTTTATCATCCAATGTTTAAATGTAGAGAAGAGAGGTACCTTATACGAGTCCACTACTAGATCAATGAGGTTTGGGGACTGGAAGAAGCCAATCTTCCCCAGGTAGGAGCCAGGTAGCAAGCGCACTAACTCCTACAGGTAGAAAAAAAAAATGCATCAAATTATATCCGAGACAACATTTAAATTTTTATCAGCAGAAAAAAAAGTCATAAAAGTCGAAGTCAACTCCTTAAGTAAAAGAGTACAGACTGTTTTTAGTAGCAGCTTGACAAGTCTTAAGTGAGTTGTTTTTATGATGCAAGGGGCACATGAACAGTCTTTACTGTTACCTTAATGACGGCACCTTATAGCCTTCCCCTCCCCGTTACTGCTAAGCAATTTGGACTCAGTCACCCAGTGACTAATTATGAATACGTCTAACATATAGGCTACAGTGTATACCTAATAGTTAAGTATACTTGAATTTCATAGGGGGCTCCAAGTTTTTTTTTTTTTGTGTGTGCGGCCTATTTATTACCTCGTACCACTGGTACTGCTGTTTCTCCACAGCAAAGATGGAGTAAATGTGGTTTTCCAGTAGTTTGTCAGACAACTGACCCAGACTTGGATGGTCCTTTGGTAGAATGGCAAAAGAGTACAATTCACTTTGTTTTTTACGATTCATTTTAATGTGCGTTGCCCCCATGTGGGCTTCTCCTCGTCCGCTCACCATCCTGGTGCTCTCAGTGTAAACGTTGTTTTCCAGGTGGCACAGACCGTCGTGCGGAGTGACAATTCCCGCCAGTCGGCTGTCCAGGGCGAGGTGAGAAGGCTGGTCGGTCATCAGGAGCAAGAGACGTTTGGCTTCTGGACGCCAACCCACAGCTCTCTGAAAAGGAGACAAAGCTAAGTACGTGGAAATAACATCCGCATACTTTCCCTCCGGCAGAAAGGCTGTGTTTTCATCGCTGTTATGTTGTTTTTGTTTGCAGGATTACACTCAAACTACTTCAACAATTTCCGCATAACTTGGTGGAGTTGTCGGGAAAGAAAGAATTTGAAGCGGACTCAGCTGAAGGTGAGGATTCAAGATTATTATTTTTTTTATTGCCACTTATGTTAACATTGCGTCCCCTTGGCTTGTTAAGAGCAGTCATTTTGACATTTGCTTAAATTTAAATAAGGCTTTAACCTCATTAGTGGAGAACCAGGTCCATGTAACTTAACATGATTTCAAATTCTGAGGTCAATTCCATGTCATGTATATAATTGGACACACTACAGTAAATGCTTTGAATGTTTCTGTTAATGTTTAATATTTCCAATTATACACCGTAAAAACGTTTCCCACTGGTACAATATATTTCTAAGGAGGCGTATATATTTGCCCATTCATTTCTCTTGAGCTCACTTGTCAGCAACACAACATAAAGAGTGATGTGGAAAATGTAAGTACATAACTTAACACAACATAACATCATACATGTGTCACGATACTCTCATTTCAAACATCAGACTCTGAGCTCTTTTGGCTCTCAAGGAAGAAAAAAAAAAAAATGCTCCCACTAGTCACAACCCCCCGTGTTTATGTCTGTGTCATAGACTGTGGGAGAAAAGGGGGTCTGTGTGTGTATTTAAGGAAAGTCAGCGAGCTAATAAGATAGGCATGACATAATGGAGAGTCTATTTGTGGAGCCATGAGTGGCGTGGTGTTTCCCTGCAGTCTGGTTACTCAGCCCCCCCTGCATGGCATGACTCAAAGCCCCCCTGCAGTCTTAGTATGGGCTACTGCCACTGCCAGAGTGTGTGTGCATGTGTGGTGTGTGTGTGTCAGTCATAGCCAACTCGGGGCATCATTACTTGGGATTCCAGTGACGCTAACCAACGCTGAGTCAGAATGCCACTATTCGACTGCAATAAAGGCCTCCCTTTCGCTATTCAACTGACTGGCAAATTTGATTCGTCCTCTGTTTTTATGACTATTAAAAAATGTAATTACTAAGTAAACAAACTCGAGCACACGACATAACTAATGAGGACTTGCGTACCTGGCACACAGTAGCTTGCAGCATTGCGTCCAGGCCTCCCTCAGGTGTATCCATGTTACCTGAGATGCGTTGGCGTTTGATGACGCGCGTGAACTCGCTCATATTTCCAGTCATGCTTAAGACGTGGTGGAAGCCGTGGGCGGGACGGCAGCGTATCTCGTAGTCGCTGGTGGGAGAGCCCGAAACAGAAACAGTTATTGATTGTTACGTCCACAGTCAAAAGCCTCTTGTTTCAGTCTCCCACTCAGAGCCGTTCAACATTGAAACAATAGTGCATCCAAAAATGCAAAGTCACACTGGGTCATATGGCGAATTCGCAGACTTTAGCTTGTTCGTTGTCTTCCTGCTTTGGACTAAAAATATATTTGCAATTAAGTTAGTGGATTATGGCTGGAGGTTAGCAGGTCTGCCTCACAATTGTAAGGTTGCGGGTTTCGAACTCAAAGTCTCTAGATGTACTCAGGATAGGTGGATGGAAGTGCACAATCCTCAAACCTTTCTTCAGCATCTTATCTAAAGGGGCTCTTAGAGCCTTATCATGCCACTTGAGCCTTCTGTTCTCAGATCTACTTGTTTTCCCCAGAATCATCAAAAGCAGACTTCAGCTATCAGGCTGGTGTCATCTATACATATTTATATCTATTTATACCTCCGAGCAGACGTCTTTTCTGATGAAAGGGGGGCTGATTCTGCCTTGTGACCTGAATCATCTTTTAGCTATGCTGCCCTGCCATAGACCTCAACTGCTGGGGGATTTTCCCATTGACGTACTAATACCCTCCTCACCATCCCTAACATTCATTTCTCATTACCATCACTTATCCCTTTGTCTTTTATTGATAGCTATATACAGGTAATAATGTTAATTTGCATATGAATAATGCTATATTAGTCTATTTATTTACTAGCAGACACTATATATTAGGTCTTGGTTCTGTTTCGAGTACCCTTCCCTTTTTGTACAAATGAGCACAGAACGAAAGCTAACCTATTGGACTTTTTCCCCTTCCGTCCATAAATTACTGCTATAAAAACAACATTTAACACGCTTTGCACACGCTCTGCCGTGAAATCCCAAACAGACAACTTCAGGACACCTGTTGGAATATTGTTTTAATATGTTACTGCAATCAGTAAATGATTCTTCGAACCTGCAGGGGTTGTTGATCTTGGTAGGATGCACGTTAATGTAAGGCGACACCGGCTTGTCCACAAAGGAGCCGAAACCGAGCCAAAGGTCTGAGGAGTACTCCGTCATACGCAGAGAGAGAGCTACACCCACCGTCTTGAGCTGTGAAGTGGGGAGAGGAAAATGTGAGGGAAGAATTACATACGTTATGGGGAGAAAGTTTATTTACATCCTTACAAACTTGATTGTATGTTTACACTTCCAGCCTTCCTGCTCTGTTTCTTTTGGCTCGTTAAAAAGATTCCTTTTAATCAATCCTCTCTTTACTTTCAGGCCTGTTTCAGTCAAAAGTTCAAAATGAATGAAAAAGTGAATTAATTGATTAGATCAAGGAGATTCAAATATTCTTAATCCTGTCCTAATTAGAAGTGCTACTATGTGGAGGCGAAAATGAGTCTTTGCAGTCATGAAGGTCTTTCTCAAGCATTTCTCGTCCGTAAAGCCGCAGTTTGTCGAAACACTTACATGATCGAGATTTTCTTGCATGGATGCGGATACATCCACCAGGTAGTAAAGATCCACTGGATACCGCGGCAGCTGCTTGACGGCAACAACGAAGCTAGCCTCTGAACCTAGCGCACACGTTGAAACACGGGATTGGATTATTTCAGTTAAAATTGACACGGGGCTGATAATGTTTAATCGTATTTCATTTCCTCAACTGCTTATCGGCAGCCTACCTGGTGTGAGTGTGATGCTGATGTCTCGCGGGGACACTTGTGTGCTGCTGACGGTGCCGTTGACTTCCACTTTGACGTCTGATTTCTCCGTGAACTCTGGACCGCAACCTTTTCTGAGCAGGTTCACCTGTAAATCGCAGCGATGGCCGGAACCCGCCCCCTCCAGAAAATCCTAAAAGTAAAATAGTAATAGTGAAATGCAATATCCAGAATGAGGAGAACCGTTTGTCAGCTATAAGTTCTATGAAGAATTGGCATTTTGTCCATGTACAAAATGATTTCCTTAGTATTTCCTATGTTTAGGATTCTTTTGTTCTTTTATAGGAGTTGGCATGAAAAGATGTGCTTGGAATATAATTTGAGCACCATAACAGTCATCTGACCGAACAAAGCAGCAGTGTCATGCCTGGTGGCTTTGGAATGGATTAGTGGCCTTTGCTCTTGTGGTAAGTGAAGGACCCACACAAACATAGTGGAAGAAAAGCAGCAATGTGAGTATTTTGGACTATACAATCTGTGAGACATCTTTTTCCTTACTTTGTCACATTTTTAAAAAATTGTCGATGAAAAAAAGTTGTATCCGGCACTACAAAAATTGACTCGGTAACTAGCTTAGCAGCGGATCTTAAGGAACTGACTAATGAACTGATCGTAAATTCACCGACCAGCAGGACTTTGCATACATGAATAACAATAGCTCGGTTCAATGTTAAGCTGACATTGTAGACGCTTATTTATTTATTTATTTATACGGGCTGAGCGAACTTTAGCACAATGTCATGGTGACGTTCTGGACTTTCCTGTCCTTCCAAGTACATTCACCTTCTACACTTAAGAGTAAAAAAGGATGGACTTCGAAATGTACTTTAGCACAAAGATGAAAAGTAAAATAAAATTTGTTGTTACTTCCCACCACTGGTGAATGGTGTTTGAATGCTTTCACACCCCATTGAAAAGGTCAAGGTTCACCCAGAGGAAGCCACCTGAAGCTTGTAAACACACTCGTGTGGACTGTGTAGTCTAGCCAGCCGCCGTGTGCAAGTTGGTTGATATGTTAGTTCCCAAACAAGCTGCCGTGTTTGGATCTTTTTTCACTTCCTCAAGGCTGCCCAGTGATCCTGGGTGGATGCTTTATGAGACAGAACTCCCAGGCAGGAGCACACGATTGCAGCGATGACTAGACTAAACATATGGGTCAAATGTGGCTTTGCCTCTGCTGCTGCTATGTGTGAAAGAATAGAAATGGAATGGAAACATTCACATCGCCCCACGCACGAGGGTAGCTTTAAACATCATGCTCACACCTGTGGATGGCATGAAAAGCACAACACGTGCGTCGTCGGAGGAATGCCAGAGACGTGCTGAGAAATACACATTCCATACCTCCTTGAAGCACCAAAAACACTGTGGTCCACGTTTCAGACACTCTTGGCAAGACGTAATGACGGCAGACGAACACACGTTGTCGCCTACAGGGGGAAGATAGTGACAAAAGAAAAGAATTTGCATGTGTAATTGTAGAGCGCGTCGAGGCGTATTACGGCAATGGAGCCTGGCTGGATAATTAGAGGCTTGATGATAGAAGCACCACTTAGAGTATTATTTCACGAGCGTCAGGCTGTAGAAAAGCAGTTAAGTGTGGGAACGGGTGCTTGTCCAATCGGAATTGCATGAGTCAATTAACTCACGTTTGAAAAGGAGCCAATGCTGAATCGAGCGACCACTATTTATGCAGTTGTAATATTTCTCGGGTGACTAAAGGGGGCATTAGTGATTCATTGAGATGATGTATCTGCTGAGATCACATTTTTAAAGTGGCTCTGAGTTCATGGAGTGGAGATGTAGGCCAGAGAATAGCTGCAGGTTGTTCTGAACATTAAAATGGAATTAGAACCCAATTAGCTCAACATTGAACCGGCAGCAGTACATTATTTTTTAACGAGCTTTTTACATGAAAATTAACATACATGGATGGATGTTATTTCTCTCCATGGGACAATAAAAATGCGGCACACATTTAATCATCCATCCATTATCTGAACTGCATTTTGACATGAAAAAAAGAAAAGTTGCTTCCATGGGCTTTAAATTCAAAGACACCCCCAGCAGAAAGTACACGTGTGACTGTGGATTGAAGTGATGCTGCACAGGGACACCATGGAACAGAATGTAGGATAACTGCAAAGATATGATTATCATTGGACTCTAATGAAGCACCACTCACCCGGATGGGAGGTTCCAGCGCAGAGAGCCACTATGAGCAGGAGACACAGGGGGACGCTGCCATATGTGAATGGCCAGGAAGTCATATTATCCACGCCGGGTGGGTGACCAGACCGAGCGGGGAGGCTAGGTGGACTCACTGGTGGGAGTCTGGAGACCGGGGAGCGTGCGTCCGCCGCCTCGCCAACAAAAGCCGGGAATGGCGCACCGAGCCGCGGAGCATTGTTCCTCAGCCAAAAAGCCTCTAATCCCGGGGAGGTATTCACATCCTCCGGTTCCAATCAGCTTAGAAGCGCGCTCCCCCGCGCACCACCGCCAGGAGGGCAGGTAGAGAAACGGCTTTTGTGCGGCAACGCAACGGTAACCCCCCGAGCCCACCCCTTCTCCATCCACGCACTCCGTCACGATCGAGCCGGGACTGCGGTCCGCACGCTGACCCAAAATAGGAGGCTGCCAACGTGCACCAGCATGCTGACTGAACATGCTGCACAGGGAGCGCGTTATAGTCGCCGAACTGACTCAGGTAGGCGGTGCCATGGCAACCAGAGAGAGCGACGGAGCGAGAGAGAGTTGCAAATCAGCACCATGACGTCACGCGCACAATAACTTTGAATGCGCCACTCGTAAACACAACGATTGACAACACAGGCTAAATAGCTTGAATAAGGATTTTAGCTTTCTTCTTTACCACGGTAGTTTGATTGTGTGAAGTGTCAGTTAAAAAAAAAGTGAATTAATTAATAATTTAAATGGCCTGCCTGCAATTTACATTGATGACTACATTAATCTTATATTCTCTATATTACGTCTGTTGAGTTCTTCATCTTCACGTTAGCTACAACTGCCCAGGTTGTTCCCCCAGAAGCCACAACTTTAGTGACTGTTCTCACTTTCACTTGCACAGTCCTCCTAAAAAAGGGCCACAGCGTGCTTGCTTCAAGCTGTTTATCAATCCTAGTTATTCATTACTGTAAAAATAACATCGGAAGAAATTCCACGAGCTTAATACTAACGTGTGTGAAATTCCGGAAGCAACTGCTACTTAAACACAATGAGGAGAAACACATCGTTTATAAAACACATGTTAGGTCAGAATATATTATAATGGATTGTCCATGTTTAACACAACCGGGACAGGAGACAGGAGCAGTGTGGTGCACTCCAGTTGAACTATGGCCTCAAATTGAACACTTGTGTTTATATTGCTTCTTCTGGGAGCCATTTAACTGGAGCGAGTGCTCCTGTGTGTGTGTGTGTGTTTGACGATATGTGTGGATGTTGGGGTTCCAGGACGGAGTGGTGGGGGTCAATCAAAGCTGCGCTTGCATGAAAGGATTTACACGCTAGTGCTAAAGTAGTAGAAAGAGAGCTTTTCTTGGGTCCATTGTGCGCGGATTCCAATGACATTGAGTAGCCTTCGCTGATTGCGCTCCTGAACAGGAGCCAAAAAATGTCTTAAACAAGCAGGAGAACAGCAGCTGTGCGCCACACAAAACACGCCATCTTTGGTTTGATCGGATGCGAGTCTTCAGTGAAACCTGCCACTTAAAAGAATCATGTTGCGATTGGCTCGCTGCCCAAACTGTGCTTGTATGTGTGCCAACAGTACCCGATCAATACTTATTTCTTATCTGATCTGTTTGACCCAATTTGTTGTTCACAAGCCTGGAAATGGACCCACTCTGTCCCCATTCATTCATTAGCATAATTTGTCAAACAGGAATTTGAGGGTGGGAGTGGTGCCATTCTTGCTACCCTCGCAGTCACTCTCAATTATGGTAATGATGCAAACGCACACCGCGCTGCGTTTATTTGACGGCCGAGTGAAAGTGGGAATGTTTTAGTTGGCTGTTTGATGGCAGCACTCTCAAAAGCAGGTGATAATGCTACAATGTGCGTGACAGCTCGGTAGTCGGGCATGTCACTTTGGGAAGAAACTCGTGCATCAACTCTTTGGCCTTGTTTTCATTCCAAACGTTTTTGGGGGGGGGATGCCTTTTGTTGGCGTATAATTTAATGTATATGTAAGTTGGACATAATGTGTTATGTAGGCTGAGTCCTTTTCAACAACTTCCACTTAGAGGCGGAAAATGTACTTATGCTCCATACTTTCAGCACACTAAGTGTTGCTTCCCAGCTTTTAAAACGTCCTTGTCATATAAATAACCAATTTCCACTTCAAATGAACAATGTATAAACTTTCGCTAAAATCCAGATTCCTAGCCCCACTCATAAACGTCTTCTTTTTTTTTTTGTCTTCCAGGGTGAAGGTGGTCAAAATATGAATCTGTTCTTTGCACTGCAATCTTGATAATGGACTCTTGTGTAAACACACCCCTGGCCTTGTCAATACTGGTCAACGTCAGGATGCTGGAGGTAGATCCTTGTCATAATGATGACACTAAACAACTCTTCTCCCAATCATTCCTGCCTCCACCTTTCCCCTGTGGCCCTCTCCCCCCATTTGTTTGTGTTAGCAGTCGGCTAAGCTTTCCCTCACGCTGTTCTGGTCTCATCATTCTCCAGTCGCACACACTCATTATGCTCATCCACATTTGTAGCACCCCTCCTCCCGCTCGCACCTGCCCACCTTCTCTTTCCATCTCCCCCCCTTCAAAGTTGACTCCCCTCACTGAGTTCTTCTCTGAACTATCTCCCACGCTCTTTTCAGCGGTGAACTAGATACGCCGAGGGGAGGACAAAGTAGGGGTTAGAGGTTAGATGGGAGCAAAGCAGGGATTCCCATCCATGCATAAACCCACAGCAGCCAGCCTGAGGGAGCATGGGGAGAGTTGATCAAATACAAAGAGCTCATTTTTGTTAAATATCGATATATATTAGAAAATACATACACAGTGCCATTCTTTTCTTTTTCTCTGTTTTAGGGGAAAGCTTTCTTATGGCACTAAGTCACCACATTGAAGTGACTTGAGGAGCTTTGCTTGGACAAAGTTAGTGCTTTGGCGTCATCCTACGGCACATTGGTTGCCAATCATCTATACTGAAGTGAGCTGAGAAGTTTTATGGAGTTAAATGTGAGTCCATGCGTGCATTTAAATGTCTGCAACAGAGATTGTTTTTCAAGGTGACATTAGGAATTACGTTGCTGTGCATATAGAGGCCACATTGTGTGAATAGCCAACAGCTACTTCACTATTTTGAATGTCACAGTGGGAACTTGAAAGCAAATCTCACGCTACCTATTTTTTTCGTGAAGTGCAGTGTATCATGATAGGATGAACTCTGGAAAGCTGTAGACAAAGGATTGTAAAAAATGTGTCAATGCACAATTGCAAGGAATTCCAGAAAGGAATTTAGTGATGCCCATGACCACTAATCTGGCAGCTCATAGCTCTGCATTCTAAACACAAATAAGTGCCTAAAGGCTTTGTTTCCACACTGACATCCTTTACTTGCCATTGGAATTTAGTCACCTCCAAAATTGGTGGAAGTGTGAAGCTGATCTCTTTTGTTTTCTTTTTGTGTTTGCCATCAAAACTTGAACTTGCATGTTTTGGGTCACTTCTTCGTCCATACGTTAACCTTTCCATCATTATGGTAACGGTTTTTGTCCAGAAACCTTATCCCATAGGTTTCTCCCTATAGTTTGGCATTTTCCTTCTTGCAAATGAGTTCCTCTTCTGTGTTTCCGCTGATGTCACTAACAGGTGTTTTACGGTCTTTCTCTAAAGCTCTCAAAATGTTTCAGTTGTCAACGGCGGTTCTTTTCCACGGTCGGCCCCGTCTGTTACTTTTAACACCTGTGGTTTCTTTCTTTTTAATGACTTTCCAAACGGTTGTCCTGGTTATTGTCAATGTTCGTGCCATGGCCGTATTAAATCGTAATATTAGGGGTAAAAAAATAATAATCTCCATTGGATTACTTATCAAAATAGTTCAGCTTTAAATGCTGCCAACAAAACACAACTGTCAGTCACATTCTTTTGACCACATGAAAAAGGTGCCAATCAAAAGTTATGAATATGATCCAGAAGCAAATCGAAAAGCTGAAGAAATATTGCTCTCTTGCTTCATTGACTCCCCCTGATGTCAAATCCAAACATTTGAAGCCTCCAGCAAAAACCTAAGGCATTGGCCTCACCGTCCCAATACTTTTGGAGAGAGCTATACCATTATGTAGAATGCATGCAAAATAAATCCACAGCTGCTGGGTGAAAAGCGGAAAAAAAAGCATTGACTTTATTGCTATTTCCTAACTGATAAAATATGTCATAAATACCTCAGGATGTTATTGCGCTTTAGTTCTGCATTAATACCCATAAAATGTGTCGGCTTGTTCCTCTAAAATTTTGATTTGTCACACCCTCGTTCCTCTTTACCTACATTGAAACGCCAGTAAAATGAATAGCACATCCAATCGTTGCAAGGCCCGAGAGTTATTATCCACTTAAATACGCCCCCCGCCTTAACACGAGTGCTGTTTGCACAAGTGCTTTTCCACGTTAAAACCACACCACCTCAAACTTGCGGATGTCAAGTGTCAAGGTTAATACATGAATACGATACGTTATTTCATTTGTTCATCCCGTGCTCGGCTGGAATGTTGATAAGGTGACTTGAAATGTACTTGACTGGATGAGGAGAGCATAATTGAATACTTTGTTTGCGGCTCGGTGGTTGAGAATGATCATTTAAGCGTCCAAAAACATCCGTCCTGCGTGCATAACCGAGGAAAAACCCCGTAATTGCTGTCATGTCACTGCTGACATTTTGTTTTCACCGTCTGTGGTGTTGTGGCCAAATGCAAAAACATAGGAGGAATCTTCCACATGTAACCGCTGAGCATGACTTTCTTTTCATCTCCTCCACTACCACAGTGACCAGTGTTTTTTTTTGTTTTAACAAACTTTTACCCCTGAGGTTAGAGAAAGAGACAGAAATGAGCAAAACACATTTTGTATTATTTCCAAATATATTAAGACTAGTACAAAAATCCATTATTAAGCTATGTAATATAGTAAATAAAAAAAAGACCTCACAATAAATACAATGCTAGAAAATTTGAGACTGTTTGGAACAAATTGAAAGGACACAATCACTGAAGGGCTCTCTCATTCAATGCCCTCTTCATCGCCCACTTTCACAGTCCAGGGAGTCTCGGAGAGTCCCTGAATTTCTCAGCCACATCCTGGGTGACAGCTGCTGTGAGGTGGAATTCTGTCAAGGTCAAACAGAGCTGTGCGGCTCCGTGCCAACCTCAATATGAGAAAAGAAAGGTCATCGCTTTGTGGTCCTGGGGCCGAAATGTCTGTAATCAGGGGGGGAAATACATTTTGGGCTACAGTAACCATCCCATGGTTTGGTGGTTTGGATTTGTCTTGTGTACACATACACACACACACACACACGCATGGTGTACACATTTTGTGTGTGTGTGTGTGTGTGACATGACCAGGCAATTATGTTGCAATCTCCTCTGTTGTCCAAGTCCTTTTATCCTGTAGAAAGTCTTCCTGATAACTGATGACTAATATGGGACCAATGTAGCCATTGTTTCCTTCTTCCAGTCCAGTGTAACCTCTATTACAGGTGGACCTGTACAAATATGAAGTGGAAAAGGAAAAAACAAAAATCCCCTCGCATGTGTTGTACTTAAAAGCAACATAACTAAATTGCACTTGCACAAAAAAAGTGTAGCATTCTGCAAAGTTAAATAATTTAATTCAGTGAAGCATTTGTATACCACTAGAGGGAGCCGACAAACTTCATTAGACTTATTTTTATGTTTAATTCGGTACAGTGTCATGTAATAGTGGTTTACAATAATATTAAACATACTTTTTAGGATTTTTATTATGTTGGATGGAGAGCATTTTTTTTAAACTTGGTTTAAAAAGTTTGAGAACAACTGGCCTAGAGTATATTGAATTTCTTTGAGCATGTTTCATAAACACAGAATTATCTGTAGTGGTCTTAAATGGAAGACACAAAATAAACACTTCATTTGGGAATGCTTTAAGTTTCTCTTTCGTCTTCCTGCTCATCTCCTCCTCCGGATGAGTCAAAGAAATCATGCAAAAAAAAAAAAAAAGCTCTTTGGTCAGGTTGCACAAAAGTCTCATAATAAGCTTTGTGTCATTCCTTTTTTTTTATCTGACAAGACTGGTGTGTAAAGGGTGTGGTGCACAATACATACTAGAAATTTAAGTGGTTTTGGCTTCACTGGATCCTCTGTATGTTTTACAGTAGACTGGGACCCAAATCAGTCACTTAAACTGCGCCGAACAAAGAAGGCAGTGAGCTATTACGTCACCTTTACGACTGTACATATGTGTGTGTGCGTGTGAGCATTTATTTGTCCAAGTACGCTTGATGGTGTGTGGCTCTCCCACTCCCTGTGCGTCATTCAGCACTATGTCATCATTCTGCAAAAGTGCATCTCTGTAGTAGACTTGAAAAGATCCATGTGCTTCCCTTTTGTCCTTATAAACACACAAACACTCAGACAGCTGCCAAAGTGGACTTTGGCCCGCTCGGTCGTTGTATGGGAAGTCCCGGGCGGTTTTCTTCCTAGTTATTCTGGTTAAGTGTGTCATTCCGTAAACGTCTCGCGTGGAAGGGCCAAGTCACATGAGAAATAGAATGATAACGTCGCAGTGAATGGTTCACACGTTGGAAACAAGCAAATCCTGTCAAGTGAGCAGTGAGCGTGTGGCTCCGATAACAAGGTTAAGATTGCAAGGAAAATGAGGAAGTTCTTAACATATTCTGGATATTCCTTCATCAAGAAAGATGGACCTTTATTGGAGTTCTGTCAACTGATCTCTCTATGCATACATTCCAGATTACTTTCTTTCTTCTTTCATTCGTTGTACTTTGCACATCCTCACCTCATTTGCTGCTGTCAGTCTGGAGTCTGCATGACTCACTCTGTGAGAGGGCGTCCTCTAGTGGTCGTGTTTGTTAAGACATATACCTAAAATTCTCGCGTCTACCAGAATGACATCATACTGACAGATGAATAAAAAAAAAACGTTTCACAAATTTCCAGAAAAGATAGAAGGAGATTTGTCATCCATATGTTTTATCTGCATAGCGGCCTCCAATAGGGCTGAATCATGCTTACGTTGTCATTTCATCCTCAGGGGGAGGCCAAACAAGAGGAAGAAGGCCTGGTGGTTTAATGTTCGAGGTCTTCACACAGGATGGAGGCACAGGTCCAATTTCACTGAGATGAGAGGAAATTTAGAGGCCACTGACTCGGCACTGGGACTCACCAACTGTATGTAAGTGTGTGTGGGTGGGTGGGTGTGTGTGGGGGGGTCATAGTGGTTCCTGCTGTGATGTGTTTAATACTTTATAAGAACTCTGTTTACTCTGCAGAGCAGCTAGCCAACACAGCAGATGTGACTCTAATGCTGAGCGAAACAACTCGGGAAATACAGGAAATAGATTCCAAATATGTGGATATTGACCGTGACAAGCCAAAACATGGCAAACCATATGAAGACTATTCTTTTTTTTAATGCAATTCAGCTATTTGAGATTCAAGAAAATATAGCAACAAAATTCTCTTTTCACTTTAAAATTGTATTTTATATTTGTGGGTCAAAAGGTCACCAAAACTGCATGTTTTTTAAAAGCGTATACCACTTTTCATCATAGGATACAATCCATACTTTGCCTTTAATGTCACTCCTATTATAGGCAGCATCTTCAACTTTTAACACATACAGCTAACAAGCACCTTTACTTTGACAAACGACCTCAGGACGAGTGCCCGTACTGTTATTTAAGGCATCGCATTGATTTCTACTCTAATGAGCCCTCATCTATGGTCATTGTGTCTGTATAGTTAGCGTGGACAAACTGTAAGTGAGCGTATCCAATGAGAGGTCAAAATGAGCCCACCCCCCTGCACATGATGTAGAACTATGTTGAAAATACCATTTTAAAAGTTGAATTTCAACTGTGGGCTTCATTACAGCTACACGACATTAACACGATTATCATGGGGCTGAATGGGTTGTTTAGTAAACAGTCACTCAGCAGTGTGACTTGATAATGTCACACCTCTACGGATACAATGGCAACAAAGTCAATGTCTGAGCGGCCTGCGGCCTCTTTACGTCATTTGCCTCCTCTGCTCTTGTGGGAAGGATGACAGATTCTCGCTGTCCTTTTCCAGCGATTACAGACCAGTCTCCTAATGATTGTGAGCCCACACTGGCAACAGATGGCAACTGGGATGCTTATAATGGGCCTCAGGGGATAATAAGGTCCCTGGCACCTCCTGCTAACTCCTCTCTTTATCCACTTAACTGGAAGGAACTTTATATATCTTCAATAGCGGCACTCGGTTACTTGCTGCCTTTGGCTTCCGGTTCAGTCAGGAGCTTCTAATGCCTTATGCACTTTATAAAACTTCTGCCAAAGTACTCTTTTTAAAACAAAGCAACTGACTCAGTGACTGACTTCATTACCAACAGTTTTTAAACGAGCCCCAGTTGCACAATAATTAAAAGCAAAAGCATGAGTAGTTTTGTGGGTTATAATTGAATCTGCAAACAGTTCCTTTCCTCACTGAATGCAAAAACACATGCCATGAGTCAGTAGACAGTAAAACACGCCACTCCGTGTTTCTGTGCAAGCTGCTTTTACCCTCAAGCGAGTCAATACCGTTGTTGATTGATCAGTTAAAAAGCCAGTAGTGGCACGATAAAAAGATAGCGCAAACTCCAATGTCTCCATGCATCGATTGTATACGGAGGGAATGAAGCTGTGGCTAAGTGTGATTGCTCGGGAAAGCCTGCAATCGTTGGGGGCTTTTCCCTTCAGCATCCATGGTTGCGAAAGCGAAGTAAAACGCAGTGAGGTCATTTTGTTACTCACAGTACTGTTTGGATTGTTGAAGAAGTCAATCTGTCAATCAGCTCGTATATGTTCATGTCGGGCTGTGCACACTTTTCTTGCCAGCCATTTAGATAATATTGGCTGTGAGTTGACGTTAAATGTACAGTTAGACAAGGTGCACACTAACAACTTTATATTGCAGAAATCTAAAAAAAAAAAAAAAACGTATAATAAATAATAAAGTATCAAAATGTGTTTAAGTTTTGCTTTTTCAATGACACTACTCAAAGAAATATACTTTTATTCATCAAAACGTATTGAGATACACTTTTTTGAACGTAAATAATAATCATGGATTCATTCACGGCGTGCACGCGCCTCATCGTAGTTGTGCGCGTGCCGCGGAGCTTGAAGTAACGTGGACGTCACATCGTTATCGTCACATCAGGCGCTGCCCAGCTTCATCCCTTTGCATCTTTCCTCCCCACACACTTTCGGTATTAGTTTTAAACAACTCCAACTAACTTGTTTGGACCCAGCCGATAATTTACCGATGTAGAGCCAGCCGTACGCCGCGCTCCCTCCCGCGAGAACCGAGGAGCGGACTTCTTCTGTCGTAGGCGGAGAAATGCCCCGGGCGGGATGTGCTCCAGCCGCAAAATCCTGTGGAGCCTTCTCCTCCTGTCGGTAGTGGAGGTGGGCCTGGGCGTGGCGAGCATTGTGCTCGGAGCCGTGGGCATCAGCTGGGTTCGGGGGCAGCACAAGCCGCAGCAAGGCGACGCTTCCCCGGTGTGGAGCGGACTCTGTGTACGTGGCTTTCTTACTTTTAGTAAGTGGGAGGTGGAATCAAGGGGGAAAAGGAAATCTGATTGTCAATATTTGCACTGCATGATTTTTGTTTTCCAATTAAGAATAAATACTATAGATAGTGGATTAACAGCAAACTGCTAAGAGTTGTTCTTGCATGTGTATTTTTGTGACTATTTTTGGTCGGTTTTGCTATTTTTATTATTTTAAATATATCTGCATATAGTATGTAAAATAATCATGTGTATGGATCGTTTGTAAACGTGCCTTAAACTTAAACTTGGGTGTCAAAAAACATTCTTCTACCTTAGGTAGACTGTAAATTGATTTGAGCAGAAATTAGATCAACTTCTAGTCAGTGTGTGTTTGTATGGGGGAGTTAAAAGATATCAATTTCTCCAAATTGCTTGAGCTAATTGACTTTCTCACTATCTACTTTTTTCACTACTACGCATTGATTCTGGTGATCGGATCATCTCTGTTGAGTCTAGAAAATGCTACGTTATCATTTAAAGCATTGCAATAAATGCTAATGTGTTTCAATGTGCGCAAAGGGTGAAATATTTTTTGACTTTTTTTTAAATTCACGATCCAGCATTTTTCTTGCTTGTCATCACTCTCACGATGTGATTTTGGCAAGGGTGTGCAGGAGGGAGAGTAACTGGCAGCTCATGCCAAGAAGCCCCCTGCTGTTAATTGTCTAATGTAAAAATGACTCAGCGCAGGATACTTTGCTTGAATCTGGTCTGATTTCTTACATCCCTCATGCCAAGTTGCATTCATCAAAATAACTGCTTCCAATCTTTAAATGCCAGCCCAAGAAGAGAAAGGAACCTCAAAAGTCATTTTGTTTGGTGATGCTGGTTGACTGCAAGTTGCCATTTTTAGAAAATCCCTGTTGGAAGAAATGTCATGAAAAGCCGACTAGAAAATCTGAAAAATTAATTAGAGGCACTTTAAACATTGTCACGTGTGTGATGACTCCATAATGAAAAAAAAATGGTCAAGACGAGCACTTTTTATGAAGTCCCCACGGCGCCAAATCAGATTTAACACTTGTATGTTATTTCTCTTTTTCAGTTTCTGCTCTGCGGGATGTGTGGTGTGTTGTGCGCTCGAAAGAGGACTGGCCTTATTGTAAGTACAGTAATCTTTGCATCATGTCTTGTGCCTAATTTATGCAATTTGTCTTTGGATGGAGTTTATTTTTGCTGCAACAAACAGGAAGAGGACTCCAGCAGCTTGACACATGGGGAGTCTTAATTATTATTTCATGCTTTTTAACCCATTTGTGGCTCTTCACTTCATACCACCTTATACAAGATTTTCATTGACAGGACTACTTTTAATCAGCTTTTTATGGCAAGACATCTTTTTCAATTTGTTATATATTTACGAGTGTACGTAAATGTGATCTGTGTGCACTCTGAGAGACGTCTGAGGAAAGCCGAGGCGGCAAGCAGTCACCTCTCCTCTTCTCTTTCAAGTCCTCGTCTTTCCTCGTCTTCCACTCTGGATGTCTGCTGGTGTGGCTAATGATGGATCAATGTCAGCGCTTTGGAAAAGAGACCTTTGCTTCACCCTGTACCCACCCACCTCCACTTATCGCCTCTTTCTCGATCTTTTCCTGCCATCCATTTCTTCATCTCTCCTCTTATTTTCAATAATCAGTCTCTCCGCGACTCTTTTCCGTGCCCTCCCTCCCTGACTCCATCCATGCCTTCGGGCCAATGATTGCATTAGCTCGATCTGGTTCAGGAGTCCCGCCAGCCGCCGCCTCGCACACCTCGCGGGGTAATGGCTGAAATTGGAGATGTCCTTTTCAATGTGGTTGAAGGCAGTGAAGGCACCTTGGCTCGCTCCAAAGAGACAGAATGCAATACA